>NC_139396.1:11267500-12517500 GCF_054392235.1 Sus scrofa | reverse complement strand
GGACACTTGGGTGCCTAGGTCTTTTCAAGTCATGGATTTCTCTGGATAGATGCCCAGGAGTGGGATTTCTGGATCATATGATAATTCTGTTTTTAGTTTTTTTGAGACAGGATCATAGTGTTTTCCACAGTGGCTGTATCAATTTTCATTCCCACCAACACTGTTAAGAGGGTCCCCATTTCTCCACTTCCTCTACAGCACTTATTTATTGCAGACTTTTTGATGATGGCCATCCTGGTGGGTATGAGGGAGTACCTCATTGTATCTTGATTTGTATTTTTTTTAATAAGTAGTGATGATAAACATCTTTTCTTGTGCTTTATGACCATCTGTCTGTCTCCTTTGGAGAATTGTCTAAGTCTTCTGCCCATTTTTTTGGAGGTGATTATAAATTTTGGAGATGAATCCCTTGTCAGTTGCTTCATTTGCAAATATTTTCTCCCATTCCATGGGTCGTCTTTTTTTTGGTTTGTTTAGGGTCTCCTTTCCTGTGCAAAACCTTCTAAGTTTATGTATGTATGTATGTATGTATTCATTTGTTTGTTTGTTTGTTATTTTTAATTCATTTATTTTAGATTATAATATTTTTTCCATTATAGCTGTTTTTCAGGATTCTGTCAATTTTTTACTCTATGGCAAGGTGGCCCAGTCTCACCTACATATATATCTTTTTTCTCACATTATTCTCCATCATAAGTGTCTAGACATAGTTCCCAGGGCTATATTGAATTTTATTACATTTATAGTTGTTCAGCAAACATAACAACCTGATTTTACAGCATTTCCATCCCAAACACCCAGCCCACCCCACCTACTCCCCAACTTGTCTCCTTTGGAAACCATTAGTTTTCCAAAGTCTGTTAGTCTATTTCTGCTCTGCAAAGATGTTCATTGTATCCCTTTTTTAGATTCCACCTATAATCATATGATGATTATATCATATGATGATATCATATGATGTTTGTCTTTCACTGTCTAACTTCACTTAGGACAATAATTTCTAGGTCCATCCATGCTGCTGTAAATGGCATTATTTCGTTCTTTATGATTTATTTTATTTTATTTTTCTGCATTTTAGGGCCAAACCTAGGGCATATGGAAGTTTCCATTTAGGGATTGAATCCCAGCTGCAGCTGCTGGTCTACACCACAGTCCAAGCAACATGGCATCAGCCACATCTATGACCTACGCCACATTTGACAGCAATGCCAGCTCACCGACTCATGGAAGAAGGCTTGGGTTCAAACCTGCATCCACATGGATACCAGCCAGATTCATGACCACTGGGCCACTGTGGGAACTCCCATCATTCATTTGTATGATTGGGTAATATTCCATTGTGTATATGGCCCACATCTTCTTTATCTCCTCCGCTGCCGATGGACATTTAGGTTGTTTGCATGGCTTGGGTATTGTACCTAATACTGCAATGAACATTGGAGTACAGGTATCTTTTCAAGTCATGTTTTCTCTGGAGAGATGCCCAGGAGTAGGATTGCTGGATCAAGGGTAATTCTATTTTTAGTGTTCTGAGGAATCTCCACACACTTTTCCATAGTATTGCACCAATTTGCATTCCCACCAAAAGTATGATAAGGGTTCCATTTTCTCCACCCCTCTTCAGCATTTCCAGTTTGTAAACTTTTTAATGATGGCCATTCTGGGTGGTGTAAGGTAGTTCCTCCTAGTAGTTTTGATTTGCATTTCTCTAATAATTAGTGCTGTTGAACATCTTTTCATGTGTTTTTTGGCCATCTGTTATGTCTTCTTTGGAGAATTGTCGGTTTAGGTCTTCTCCCCATTCTTTGATGTGGTTATTTTCTTGTTTGTAATTGAGCTGCAGGGGTAACTATAAATTTTGGAGATGAACCCCTTGTCAGTCTCTTCATTTGCAAATATGTTCTCCCATTCTTTGGGTTGTCTTTTTGTTCTGTTTAGGGTTTCCTTTGCTGTGCAGAAACTTTTAAATTTAATTAAGTCCCATTGATTTTTTTTGTTTTTATTGTTATTACTCTAGGAGGTGGATCTGAGAAGATATTGCTTTGGTTTATATCAGAGAGTGTTTGGCCTAGGTATTCCTTCAAGAGTTTTATGTTATCTGGTCTTCTATTTAGGTCTTTCATCCATTTTGCATTTATTGTTGTGTGTGGTGTTAGGAAGTGTTCTGATTTCATTCTTTTCCATGTGGCTGTCCTGGTTTCATGGCATTATTTATTGAAGGTACAGTCTTTTCTCTATTGTATGTTCTCGCTTCTATTGCCATAGATTAGTTGACTGTAGGTGTGTGGGTTTAATTCTGGGCTTTCTATTCTGTTCCACTGATGTACATTTCTGTCTTTGTGCCAGTACCATATGGTTTTGATGCTTAGTAGAATAATCTGAAGTCAGGGAACTTGATTCTTCCAGCTCTGTTTTGCTTTCTCAGGATGTCTGGCTATTCTGAGCCTTTCATGCTTTCAAACAAACTTTTAGATATTTTCTTCTAGTTCTACAAAAACTGTCCTTGGTAGTTTGATAGGGATTGCATTGAACCTGCAGATTGCCTTGGGTAGTACAATAATTTTGATAATATTGATTCTTCCAATACAAAAAGATGGTATTTCCATCTGTTTGTGTGACCTTTGATGTCTTTCATCAGTGTCTTATAGTCTTCAGAGTACAGGTCTCTTGTCTCTTTAGGTAGGTTTATTCCTATGAATTTCATTCTCATTGATGTGATGGTTGATGGGATTGTTTCCTCAATTTCTCTTTCTGATCGTTCATTCTTAGTATGTAGAAATGCCATGAATTTCTGTGTATTAATTTTGTATTCTGTGACTTTTCCAAATTCATCAATGAATGCTAACAGTTTTCAGGTAGCATCTTTAGGATTTTCTAGGTATAGTATCATGCCTCCGCAAATAGAGTTGTACCTCTTCCTTTCCAATTTGGATTCCTTTTATTTCATTTTCTTCTCTGATTGCCATGCCCAAGACTTCGAAAACTATGTTGAATATTAGTGGTGAGAGCAGACATCCTTCACCACAGAGGGAATTCTTTCAGCTTTTTACCATGCACAATGATGTTAGCTGTGTGTTTGTTATATATGCCCTTTAGAATGTTGAGGTAGGTTCGTTCTGTACCCATGTCTGAAGGGATTTTATGGGTGTTGCATTTTGTGAAAGTCTTTCTCTGCACCTATGGAGAGGATGATATGGTTTTTATTCCTCAGTTTGTTAATGTGGTGTATCATACTGTTTGATTTGTGGATATTGAAGAATCCTTGCATTGCTGGGACAGATCCCACTTGATCATAATGTACAAACCTTTCAATGTACTGTTGGATTTGGTTTGCTAGTATTTTGGTGAGGATTTTTGCATCTAGATTCATTGGAGATATTGGCCAGTAGTTTTCTTTTTTTGTGGCATCTTTGTCTCGTTTTGATATCAGGGTAATGGTGGACTTCTAGAATGAGTTTGGAAGAAGTGTTCATTCCTCTGAAAGTTTTTGGAATAGTTTCAGAGGAATAGGTGTTATCTCTTCTCTAAATGTTTGAATCGAATTTCCTGTGAAGCCATCTGGTCCTAGACTTTTATTTTTTGGAATTTTTTAAATCACAGTTTCAATTTCTGTGCTTGTGATTGGTCCATTCATCTTTTCTAGTTCATCTTGGTTTAGTCTTAGAAGATTGTAGTTTTCTAAGAATTTGACCATTTCTTCTAGGATTTCCCTTTTATTGGTATAGATTTATTGGTATGTAGTAGTCTCGTAGAATCCTCTGTATTTCTGTGATGTCCTTTGTAACTTCTCCTTTTTCATCTCTAATTTTATGGATTTGAGTCCTCTTTTTTTTTTGATAAGTCTAAGGGTTTTTCAATTGTGTTGATCTTTTCAAAGAACCAGTTTTTATTTTTATTGCTCTTTTCTATGGTTTTCTTCCTTTCTATTTCATTCATTTCTGCTCTGATCTTTATTATTTCTTTCCTTCTTATATCTTTAGGTATTGTCTGTTACACTCTCTCAGGCTGCTTTAGATGTGAAGTTAGGTTGTTTATTTGAGCTTTCTCTTGTTTCCTAAGGTATGCTTGTATTGCTATAAACTTCCCTCTTAGAACTGCTTTTGCTATAGTTTTCCTCTTTGATTTCTTCGATGATCCATTGGCTGTTTGGTAGCATGTTGTTTAGCCTCCATGTCTTTGTGTGTGTGTGGTTTTTGGCAATTTTTTTCTTGTTGATTTCAAGTTGAATAGCGTTGTGTTTGGAAAAAGATGCTGGATATGATTTCCATTTTCTTAAAGTTACCAAGGCTTGATTTGTGGCCCAGAAAGTGATCATTCCTAGAGCAAATTCCATGTGCACTTGAGAAGAAGTGTATTCTGCTGCTTTTGGATGGAATGTCCTATAACTCTCTATTAAATCCATCTGGTCTAATGCTTCATTTAGGGCCTGAGGTTTCTTGTTGATTTTCTGTCCGGATGATCTGTCCATTGCAGTAAGTGGGGTGTTAAAGTCCCCTGCTCTATGGTGTTGTTGTTAATTTCTCCTTTTAAGGTTGTTAGCAGTTGCCTTATATATTGAAGTGATCCTGGATTGGTCCTTTGATCATTATGTAATGCCCATCTTTGTCTCTTATCATATTCTTTATTTTCAGGCCTATTTTGTCTGATAAGAGTATCATTACTCCAGCGTTTTTGATTGCCATTTGCATGGAATATTTTCTTCCATCCTCTCATTTTCAATTTGTATGTGTCCCTAGAAAGTGAAGTGGGTCTCTTGAAGACAGCATATGTATGGGTCTTGTTTTTGTATCCATTCAGCCAGTCTAGATCTTTTGGTTGGGGCATTTAGTCTGTTTACATGTAGGCTATTTACTGATTTGTATGTTCTTATTGCCATTTCATTAACTGTTTTGGATTTGTTGCTGTTGCTCTTTTTTCTTCCCTTCTTCTCTTGTTCTCTCCTTTGTGGATTGATGACTACCTTTAGCGTTGTATTTGAGTTGATTGCTCTTATTTGTGTGTGTATCTATTGTAGGTTTTTGGCCTGTAGTTACCCTGAAGTTTTGAGATAGGCGTCTCTCTCTCTCTGATTGTTTTAAGTTGTTGGTCTCTTAATTGGAAGTGCATCTCCAGTGTCCTGCATTTGTACCCTCCTCTTCTCCCAATTTCTGGATTTGGTAGCATATTGAAGCGTGGATGATTTCCTACATTTACTGTGTCTATGCCTTTACTGGTGATCCTTGTCATTTGTAGTGTTTTGGTTTCTAGTTGTGGCCTTTTCTTTGCCTCAGGAAGTTCTTTCAGTATTTGTTGTAAATCTGGGTTAGTGGTGCTGAAGGCTCTTAACTGTTGTTTTTCTGTAAAGCTTTTGCTTTCTCCTTCAAATCAGAATGAAAGCCTTGCTGGGTAGAGTAACCTTGGTTGGAGATTTTTCCTTTCATCTCGTTAAGTATATCGTGCCACTCCCTTCTGGCCTGCAGAGCTTCTGCGGAAAAATCAGCTGAAAAGCTTTTCAGGATTCCCATGTATGTTATGTGTTTGTTTTCCCTAGATGCTTTCCATATGTTCTCTTTGTCTTTAATTTTGTCCAGTTTCATGAATATGTGTCTTGGGGTGTTCCTCCTTGGGTTTATTTCATATGGTACTCAGTGTGCTTCCTAGATTTCAGTGAGTGATTCCTTCCCCATGGTAGGGAAGGTTTGGCCTATTATCTCTTCAAATAGGTTCTCTGGCCTTTTCTCTCTCTCTTCTTCTTTTGGCACCCCTATAATGCAGATGTTGGTGCATGTAATGTTGTCCTAGAGGTCTCTTAGACTGTCTTCCAATCTATTCAATCTTTTTTCTTTTTCTGTTCCACATCAGTGATTTCCAATAGTGTGTCCTCCACCTCACTTGTTCATTCTTCTGCCTCATGTATTCTGTTGTTGGCTGCTTCTAATGAATTTTATATTTCAGGTATTGTGTTTTTCATCTCTGCTTGCTTCAGTCTTAAATTTCGTATTTCTTTGCTCAGTGTTTCCTGTAAATTATCAGTCTTTGCCTCCCATCTGTTTTCAATGCCCTGCATCACATTATGATCATCAGTCTAAAGTCTTTTTCCTGGAGGCTGATACTCTCCAGATCACTTAGCTGTTTTTCTGGGGTTTTTCTCTATCCATCTGGGTTATGGTTCTCTGCCTTTACATTTTTATAGGTTTTTGGTGTGGTCTCCTTTTTCCAGAAAACAATGTGGTAGCCCCTCTTTCTTCTGAAGTCTGCACCCTTTGTGGCTGAAGTTGGTATGGGGGCTTGCTATAGGCTTTCTGATGGAAAGGACTGGTGCCTGCCCACTGGTAGGTGGAGCTGCTTCTTATCCCTCTGGAGGATGGGTCTTTGCTCTGGGTGAGATTAGAGGCAGTTGTGTGATTAGGGTGTCTTTAGGCAGCCTGTTTACTGATGGGTGGGGCTGTGATCTCACCTGGATTCGTGTTTGACCTGGGGCTTCTCAGTGCTGATATGTGGGGCCGGATTTTCCCAAAATGGCCACCTCTAGAGAAACACATGCCAGTGAGCACTCCTGAGACTTTTGCTTCCAGTGTCCTTCCCCAGCAGTGATCCACAGTCACTCCCTGTTTTCCCAGGAGATCCTCCAAGAACTGCAGTCAGGCCTGCCCCAGATTCCCATGGGGTCTCTACTTTCTCTGGGACCCTGTGGATATGAAAGCCTGTGTGTACCTTTCAAGAATGGGGTTTCTGTCTCCCCCAGTCCCATGGAGCTTTAGCACAGAAGCCCTACTACCCTCAATGCCAGATGCTCTGGGGGCTCTTTCTCCCAATGCCATACCCCCAGGTATGGGGATCCAATGTGGGACTCAGAACTCTCGCTCCTGTAGGTGGGTGTCTGTGACACAGTTCCTTTCCAGTCTGTGTGCTGCCCACATGATGCTCATGGGCTTGTGTATGTCACATAATAGGCCTTCCTACCATCTTGATGTGGTCTCCTCTTTGTTTCTTGGAGTAGGATATCTTTTTTGAAAGTTTCCAATCCATTTTGTTGAAGGTTGTTCAGCATTTGGTGGTAATTTTGTTGTTTTGAAGAGAGCAGGTGAACTCCATTCCTTCTGTCCTGCCATCTTAATCCAGTCCCCTTCTCCTCATTTTTCAACTGGGTTTTGTTTGTTTGTTTGTTTTGTTTTTGCTGTTGAGTTGTATAAGTTGTTTGTATGTTTTGGAAATTAAGCTCTTGTCAGTTACATTATTTGAAACTCTTTTCTCCCATTGCATAGATTGTCTTTTTGCTTTTTTTAAAGTTTTCCATTGCTGTGCAAATGCTTGTGGGCTTGATTAGCTCCCTTTGGTTTATTTTTGTTTTTTCATTCTATTGCTTTGGGGGACTGACCTAAGAAAACCTTTCAATGTTTGATGTCAGGGAATGTTTCGCCTATGATCTCTTCCAGGAGTTTTATGATGTCTTCTCTTATGTTTAAGTTTTTAAGCCATTTTGAGTTTATTTTTGTGTACGGTATGAGAGTGTGTTCTAGTTCTAGTATGAGAGTGTGATTTACGTGGAATTGTTCTGCTTTGTCCATACCACTTGGGGAGGAGACAATCTTTCCCTGATTTTGTATTCTTGCCTCGTTTGTCAAAGATTGTTTGACCATAGTTGTCTGGGGTTATTTCTGGGTTCTGTATTCTGTTCCATTGGAGTGTATGTCGTTTTGGTACCAGTACCACACTGTCTTGATGATTGTAGCTTTGTAATATTGTCTGAAGTCTGAGAGAGTTATGCCTCCTGCTTGGTTTGTGTTCCTCAGGATTGCTTTGGCAATTCTGAGTCTTTTATGGATCCATATCAATTTTTGGATTGTTTGTTCTAGTTCTGTGAAAAATGGCATGGGTAATTTGATAGGGATTGCCTTGAATCTGTTGATTGATTTGGGTAGGAGGGTCATGTAAATGATATTAATTCTTCCAATCCAGGAGTGTGGAACATTTTTCTGTTTCTTTGAATCCTCTTTAACTGTCTTGAGTGAAGTTGTAGAGTTCTCAGCATGGAAGTCTTTCACCTCCTTGGTCAGGTTAACAGCTGTTGCCTTATGTTTTGAGGTAACCCTCTTTCGGGTGCATATGCATTTACCATCCCTATGCATGCTTGTTGGATTGATCCTTTGATCATTATGTAATGACCTTGTTTGTCTCTTATAATATTCTTTATTTTAAGGTTTAATTTGTCTGAAAAGAGTATTGCTGCTCCAGCTTTCTTTTGACTCCATATGCATGGAATATTTTCTTCCATCCCCTCGCTTTCACTTTTCATATGTCCCTAGAACTGACGTGAGTCTCTTGGAGACAGCATATATGTGGGTCTTTAGTATCCATTCAGCCTGTCTATATCTTTTGGTTGGGGCATTTAGTCCAATGACGTTACCATTTTATGAACTGTTTTGTATTTGTTTTTGTTGGCCTCTTTTCCTTCCCTTCTCTTCTCTTGTGGTTTGATGACTCTATGTAGTGTTGTGTTTGGACTGCTTTTTATTATTTTTGTGTGTATTGATTGTAGATTGTTGGTCACAGTTCCCATGAAGTTTTGATATAGGCTTCTATCTATATACAAATTGTTTTAAGTTGTTGGTCTCTTAGTTGCAAATGCAACTCTGGTATGCTGCATTTGTACCCTCTTTGGATGCTTTCTGGACTTTTCAGCATATTTGTGTGTGGATGATTTCCTGCCTTTACTATATGTATATGTATATGTTTACCGGTAAGCCGTGTCGTTTTTAGTATTTTTTATTTTAGTGGTGGCCTTTTCATGTCCACCTCTTGAAGTCCTGTAGTATTTGTTGTAAAGCTGGTTTGGTGGTGTTGAAAACCTTCCTGGGCTTCGCTTGTATGTTATGTGTTTCTTTTCCCTAGCTGCTTTCAACATTTTCTGTTTGTCTTTAATTTTGGTCAGTTTCATGAATATGTGTCTTGGGGTGTTCCTCCTTGGGTTTGTTTTCTATTGTACTCGTTGTGCTTCCTGGATTTGAGTGAGTGGTTCCTTTCCCATGTTAAGGAAGTTTTTGTTATGTGCTCTGGCCCTTTCTCTCTCTCTTCTGCTTCTGGTACCCCTATAATGCAGATGTTGGTGCGTGTCATGTTGTTCCAGAGTTCTCATAGACTGCCTCCATTTCTTTTCAATCTTTTTTTCTCTTCTGTTCCTCGTCAGTGATTTCCACCAGGCTGTCTTCCATCTCACTTATTCATTTTTCTGCCTTCTGCATTCTGTTACTGTTTCCTTTGATGTGAATTTTTTTATTTCAGCTATTGTGTTTTTCATCTCTGCTTGCTTAATCTTAAAATCTTCTATTTGTTGGGTTTTCTTGTAACTTGTCTCTCTTTGCCTCCAGTTTATTTCCATGTTCTTGAGCCATCTTGACTATCACTAGTCTAAGGTCTTTTTTGTGGAAGTTGATAATCTTCAGATCGTTTAATTGTTTTTATGTTTTTTTTTCTTCTTCCTTTATCTGAGTTATAATTCTATGCCTTGTCATTTTGTAGAGCTTTTGAGTGTGATCCCCTTTTTGCAAACAATAGGGTTGTAGACTCTCATACCTGAGGGTTCTCCCTACTATTCTTCCTGTTACTCAAATGTGACCTCAAGTGATTTCTGGTCTGTCTACTTTCCCTTCTATGTGGGACACAGTGCATGAGAAAGAGCCTTCCTGGCACTGAGAGGTGAAGACTTCTAAATTTGGAAAACCTGACTCTTGATCAGTGATGCTTTCAGAGAAAGATCTGGATCATTCCAGATCAAGGACAACTGTGCCAATTAAGAAAATGAAATCTTCATTAAACTTCAAGTTGTGAAGGCCTGTAGAGGGAGGTCTCACAACCTACTTCTCATGGTCAATAGCTTTTGTAAGCAGTGCTTCAGGGATATTTGGGGTGCATGTGCCTTTTGAAGGACATTTCAGTATAGGGAAATGTTTGATTTTGATGAACTATGAATTTCCATTTTTTTCTTTTTTTGGGTAATTTTTTTTTGTCCTGTGTAAGACCTCTTTATCAAGCCCAACAACCCAGAGATTTTTCTCCTAGTTTTTTTTTTTTTTTTGTAAAAATTTCACAGTCTCGAAATTTGCATTTGAATCTATGCCCCATTTTGTAGAATTTCAATATCCGTTAAAAACTATCCCTTTTCCATTCTACTTCTCTATAACTTTTGTATTAAGCCATTCCAGTTTGCTGTATTGGTATGTGTCTATTTCTGTATTCTCTATCCTGTACACCAAACTATGAATCTATTCCTCCACCAATGCTAATCTATCTTCCATATGGCTTTATATGGAGCCTAATAGCCTCAAATTTTAATTTTCTTTCTCAAAATAATTTTAGCTATTTTGGCTCCTTTTCTTTATACATGTTATAATAAGCTTGTCCATGTTGACAAAAGCAATTCTGTTGGAAGTGGACAGTTTATTATGTGGAGACTTCCAGACTGTGAATATTATCTATGTATATGCGTACACATTTGTTTAGGTCTTATAGGGTTTTATCATACAAATCAAATCCTCTATCAAAACATTTCTAACGAGAGTTCCCATTATGGGTCCCTGATGAAGAACCTGATATAGTGGCCATGAAGAAGTGGGGTGACTCTCTGGCCTGGCTCAGTGGAGTAAGGTACTTTTATTGCCACAAGCTATAGTGTAGGGTGCAGATGCCAGTTGGAGATGGTGTTGCTGTTGCTGTGGTGTTGGTTGCTAGCTGTAGCTCCATTTTGATCCCCTAGCCTGAGAACTTCCACAAGCTGCAGGAGCAGCCATAAACTTATATGTATAACCAAATATTTCATTTTTTGGAACTGCTCTGTATTGCATTGTGTTTTTGGTTTGGGCTACCAGATGTCCCTTTTTAGCATTTACAAATATGATGAATGTTTCTGTGATCTTCTCTCCTGAGACTTTGGTAAAGGAACCTCCATCTCTTCAGTGTACCTTAAGAGAATTGTTGGGATTTTCTGTGGAGGTAGCCATGCTATCCATGAACCTGGACAGTTATATTTCTTCATTTCTATTCTGTATGTCTTCATTTCTTTTTCTTGCCATGCTGCATTGGCAAGTACCTGCAGTGCTAAGTAGAATGGAAGAAATGAGAAAGGACATTCTGACCTTCTTTTGAGTTTAGGAGGAAAACGTTCATTCTTTCACCTTTCAGTAGGATGCTTAGTGTAGGTATTTTGTAGATGTTCTGTACTGGGTTGAAGGAGTGTTCTTCCTGGTTTTCTGAGAGTTTCTAACATGCATGGGTTGTTGAACATTGCCAAATGCTTTTTCTGTAGTAATTGATGTGACCATGTACGTTTTCTATTTTAATCTATTAATAACAGCAAACTACACTGATGATTTTTAAATACTAAACCAAGCTTGTATTCCTAGAATAAACTCCATTTGATTATAATGCATTGTCAGTTCATTTGTTCTTCAGATATTGGTTTAGTATTGCAATGTTTTTTTGTAGTTTCCTTTCAGGAAAACTTAAGCTATTGATTTTGAGACCTTTCTTCTTTTGTATTGTAGAAGCATTTAGTGCCATTTGTTTCCATCTACACAATGGTTTATCTGGATCCAATCACATTTTATGGACTGTATCTTCCTTTGCATTCAGTTCTATTCATTTCAAAATTTTTCTTTGAGAGTCATCTTTAACCATGGGTTATTTAGAAGTGTGCATCTCAATTTCCACATATTTGGAGGCTCACTTCTCATTCTCATTGTTATACAAGGGGAAGCTTATACTTTGGACACAGTGGAGTGAAATGTAATGACTATTTGTTTATCTTATAGGTTCCTCCAGTGTCATTGGTGTGAAACTTTTGAATATTAATTTTACATGGGAGTTCTCAGACTTTTCACTTATACAGTAACCATAAGGGAATTGCCTGAATATATGAATTCATGCTGCTGAAGTTGCGTTTATCAAGGGAAGTTCACAGACAGAACAATAGTAGGAGAATTTGTGGGTCGCCATTGCACATTGTTTTCCGGGTCAGCACCCAGAGACTCTGTTCGGACCCAGCGTTCAGGAGAGGGGCCCAGATCTTGGGCTTGGTGCTTTTTATTGCATGATCAGAGAAGTCCAGGCCCCCTGTGGGCAGGGACTACAACCAGCATGGTGACATGCAGGATGCAGGTTGAGTAGCTGGCTGCGGGATGAGCGCTCAGGGTGGGGGAAGCTCCAGCCTCTTTCCTGCTGCTCAGGGTGGGTCTGAGCTGTGGGTGCAGCCATAAGTCTCAGAAGGCCAAAGTGGCTGAGTCACTAGGCAGCACTTCCCATCTCTGCCAGCCATAAGCCCTGGCTATGGGCAGTGACCCTGAAGTCCCAGGAAGGCCAGGCTTTCTCCTGCAGGGAGGTTGTCTTGCCCAAGTCAGCCCTGCCCTCTCACTACTTCAGAAACCGAAATCTCATCACTCCATCTTGCTACCTCCCAAAACATGGGATTGCCAAACTTTTGTTTTTGTCTTTTTGTATTTTCTAGGGCTGCACACATGGCATGTGGAGGTTTCAAGGCCAGGGGTCTACTCAGAGCTGTAGCCACTGGCCTATGCCAGAGCAACAGCAGCACAGGATCCGAGCCACTACTGCGACCTACATCACAGCTCTCAGCAATGCTGGATCCTTAACCCACTGAGCGAGGCTAGGAATAGAACCTGCAACCTCATGGTTCCTAGTCAGATTTGTTAGCCAATGAGCCATGGTGGTCACTCCCCAAACGTTCTTTTTCAAATATTAGTAACATCATTTTCTAGAAGAAGTACAACCGAACCCCAGTTAACCAGGAAGCAGCTACTGCAATTAAGCAAGTTTCCCCTAAGACAAGACCCTTAGCTACACCCATGGGCTATCTTTCATTTCTCCTATGTGCTTCTGAGAAGTAAAATGTTGATGTTCAAGATCTCCAATGATCGGTGTGCTAGCAATAATTTCTATGAAAGCAGGAAGCTCCTCACCCTGAAGCAGAGGAGGTAAGGAGGCAGTAGGTGATAACTCTTTGCTCTGCTCCCACTTTTAAACCCTCCATTTCCCTGCCATTTGAGGAATGAAGGCAGTGCCTTGGAACACTACCCAGCTTCCACGTGTGTCACTTCCCCTGTCTGACAAGAGGTCACCTACAAGCCAGAGGGCCCAAATCCTCCCTAGTACACAACTGCTCCCTGCCCCCCACTTAAAAATTCCCTTCAGAGCCCTTTGCCTGCACAATTGTAATAGCTGTATTGTTCATATATGATGTCTGTGACTTAGAAAAGTGTTACTCCTTGCCTTGTTCTTGGAGAAACATGGCCTTTGGTAGGGAGAACCCAGACCAGGTGGCCCACAGCCTCTGTCAGGTGTGTTCCTTCAGCCAATGCTCTGATTCCATGTTGAGAGTTTTGGAGATGAGACTTTCTGTGTTGTCAATGGGCAGGCTTCCCCTTGGTGTGTATCATATGCAAAGGTTGCCCAGCACCTGCCTCTCCCTCAGACAAGCTGCAGCCATGCTACCCCTGCAATTAGGAACCTCCTTTATCCACCCTGTGGATGGTAGTCAATTCTCTGATTCCATGAATGTATCGTCCATTAGATCACTATTGATTTATTTCATTTTATGTATGTATTTTTTGTCAAGTTTGGCTCCATCTGCAGCATGTAGAGGTTCCCTGACTAGGGGTCAAATGTAAGCTACAGCTGATTCTGTTGAATGAAAATTCCACTTAAATATTTTTAATTTCATTCTTTTTCTTTTTTCGTTCTTTTTTTTCTTTCTTTTTCTTTTCTTTTTTTTTTCTTTTTGTTTTGGTGGGGTTCATTCTGGACATTTGGACGTTCTCCTGCTAGGAATTGAATTAGAACTTGAGCTTCCATCCTATGCCACAGCCACAGCAATGCATGATCAAAGCTACATGACACTACACCACAGCTCGTGGCAACTCTGGAACTTTAAACAAATGAGCAAGGCTAGGTATCATACCCATGTCCTCACAGATAGCAGTTGTATTCATTACCTCGGAGCCATAACAGGAACTCCTTCTATTTCATTCCTTTTATGGTTTGAAGAACATTAGTGTAATTTGTCATTTGCAGTCCATGCACCTTAATGTTAAACCTAGTCTATTTCATTTTTTGGTTTTGTTACTTTCCTTTTTGGCCACACTCTTGGCATATGGGGGTTCCTTGGAACAAGGCAGGATTCTTAGGCCTCTTTCCCAGAGCAGGAACTCTATTCCTGGTCTTTGTAAAGTCTTAGGTCTTGCTCTTTCTAAAGCTATCTGGGTGTTGATGCCATTGGGGTGGTGCAGGGATTTGACAAGGTGCAATACTCAGAGTTCCCATAGTGGCTCTCTGGCAATAAATCTGACTAGTATCCATGAGGATGCCAGTTCGATCCCTGACCTTATCAGGGGGTTAAGGATCCAGCATTGCTGTGAGCTCTGTGTAGGTTGAAGATGCATCTCAGATCTGGCATTGCTGTGGCATAGGCCAGTGTCTCCAGCTCTGATGTGACCCCTAGCCTGGGAACCTACTTAGGCCATTGGTGCAGCCTTAAAAAGAAAAAATAAATAAATCACGATGGACTACTCCACTCAAGTCCCTAATCATCTATGAATTTCCTCTCAACCATTCCCATCTTTCTGTCCTCATTGGGACTAAGAGGCACCTGCCTCCACCATTTTGCCCATTGCAATAATCCCACTGAGAACAGTGGATTCTCCCCCATCGATGAGGCAGAGAAGCAGAAAGTCCTGTCCCTACAGCCAAGCCTTGTCCTCTCTGGCCAGGCCACCCACACAGGGCACCCTGGATGAGTGTAGGATCATCCCAGCCTGTCATCTGGCCACTTCGGGGAAGCAGAGAGAAACTCCCTAAAGGTATAGGCTGTCACCAGCCTCCACTCTAGGAACTTCTGAGTGTTCAGAGGGCTGAAAGGCACAAAAGCAGCTCCAAATCCCTTGAAGGTAGCGGGATGCAGATAATGGTAGAAATGCCCCAGATGCCCACTAGTCAGGCAGGCTTGAGAGACGGAGATGATGTGGGGGTTCCTGGGGATAGTGAAATCTGTGTGCTCCCCAGAGTAGCTTGATGAGTCCTTGTCTTTGTGGAGGAAAGATTTCATGGTTCACCTGTAAATCCAGAGCACCTGTGACAGCCCTCATCCTTCTTTCCTCCAAAGAACACTCTGTGGAGCAACACAGACATGAGCAAGATGACAGTGGACCATGAATATTTCCCATAAAACTATCTTTGTCCACATTTTGCATACTTCATCCCAATGGTGCTTCTGTGCACACCCAGACCCAAATCCCCCACTACCTAACCCCCCGCAGGGCCACCCCTCTCCTGGCTCTGATAGCCTTGCCCTTCCTCCCTGCCCCCATGTCAGCCAGGATCAGTGCTGGGACTAAAGAGAGCCCCTAGGCTTCCTGTTGGGCTTGCACTGGAAAGCTGGCCCACTGTTCACTACTGGATGCAGTGGAACATCCTCTTCCCTGTGACACATGTGTTACACCTTCTCTTTTTGGTCTGTCAGGGTAAACAAGCCCCTGTCTAGGGCTGGTCTCCCAAAGACTCCCAGGTCAGTCCTGGGCATGGGCAGGTTCTCTGTGGTGGCCAGGCCTCCACACAGAGCCAGCTGCTGGGGAGGCTGGGCTGATGCCTATTCTCTGGGGGGTGGGGTGACCCAGTGAGCTCGTTGAGTCCCCCAGCCTGCAGAGTCCCCACAAGGCCTGTGGTGGGGACTTGGCTCTGGGGCAGCACCAAGGACAGCAGGTTGTGCTGAGGTTCCAGGAGGAAGGTCAGGGTGGGGAGATCCTCCTCCTCCTTACTGGAGCTGTTCCCCAGCCCTCAGGTCTCCCTAAGAGGACAGGTCTCCTCAAGAACCTCATTGGCCCTGGGTCCTGATCGAGGTCCCTGAGGAGGATGGAGGGATGTCCTGACCTCTTGAAGAGAGAACTGAGCCTTAGAGCTGTAAGGCCACTCACTGCTGGCTGTGCCTTAGAAGGGCCTTGAAATCAATCTCTGCTTTGCAGGATTCTTTGGTGACCCCAGTCTGACCCCAGCGTTAGGGAACACAAGAGTGCCTTGGTCTCTGGTGGCACTCCAGTGGCATGGCTGCAGTGTTTGGGTTGTGCCCCAGGGCTGGCCTTCCTAAGAGCACAGGCTGAGGGTGATCAGGTGGAAGGGAAAGTGAGCGACTCTAATGTCCATTTCCTAAGCCTAGAGCATGCAAATTGGAGGGCAGTGCTGGGGGGCATAGACCTGTGTGTGGGTGGTTTTAGGACCAGCTGAAGCCTCATGTGCCATGGGAGGGAGAGGAAAGTGGGCACATGTAAGAGTCACATGTGAGGAAGTGCAGAACCTTTAATTTCCCAGGGGTGTCCCCACCAGCCCACTTCTTAGGCATACCTCATGGGGCTGCTTAGGCATGGAGGAGGGAGAAGAGTTAGAAAACTGACCATGTCCATAACCCAGAGGGACAAAGGGCAGGTGAGACCCCCTTCAGGGGCTGTTCTAGTGGAAAGACTAATACCACAGTGCGGTTAAAGGAACAATGTTGGGACATTGGCCGTCCCTAGGTCCCTATTTATTTTTTAAATGTATAAAACTTTATTTTTTTCTTATCTTTTATTTATATATATATTTTATCAACTGTACAGCATTGTGACCCAGTTACACTTACATGTATACCTTCTTTTTTCTCACATTACATGTTCCATCATAAGTGACTAGGGCTGCACAGCAGGATCCCATTGCTAATCCATCCCAAAGGCAATATTCTGCATCGATTTACCCCAAGCTTCCAATCCAACCCACTCCCTGGCCCTCCCCCTTGGCAAACACAAGGCTATTCTCCAAGATAATTATTTTCTTTTCTGTGGAAAGGTTTCTTTGTGCCGTATACTATATTCCAGATATAAGTGATATTGTATGGTATTTGTCTTTCTCTTTCTCACTTGCCTCACTCAGGATGTGAGTCTCTAGTTCCATCCATGTTGCTGCAAATGGCATTATATTTTATTGCTGAGTAGGATTCCATTGTGTATATATACCACATCTTCCCAATCCAATCATCTGTCATTGGACAATTGAGTTGTTTCCATGTCTCGGCTATTGTGAATAGTGCTGTAATGAACATGGTGCCTGTGTCTTTTTTAAGGAGAGTTTTGTCTGGATAGATACCCAAGAGTGGGATTGCAGGGTCATACAGTAGTTCGATGTACAGATATCTAAGGTACCTCCCTACTGTTCTCCCTAGTGGTTGTACCAGCATCCATTCCCATCAACAGGGCAGGAGGGTTCCCTTTTCTCCACACCCCCTCCAGCATTTGTTATTTGTGGACTTATGAATGATGGCCATTGTGACTGGTGTGAGGTGGTATCTCATATTCATTGTGATTTGCATTTCTCTAATAATCAGTGATCCTGAGCATTGTTTCAGGTGCTTGCTGGCCATCTGTATATCTTCCTTGGAGAAATGTCTCTTCAGGTCTTTTGCCCATTTTTCAATCGCATTATTGCTGTTCTTGCTGTTGAGTTGTATAAGTTGTTTGTCTATTTTAGAGCTGAGGCCCTTGACACTTGCATCACTGGAAACTATTTTCCCCCATTCTGTAAGTTGTCTTTTTTTTTCTTTTTGGTTTCCTTTGCTGTGCAAAAGCGTGTATGTTTGATTAGGTCCCATTGGTTTATTTTTGCTTTTATTTCTATCGCTTTGGGAGACTAACCTGAGAAAACATTTGTAAGGTTGATTTCAGAAAATGTGCTGCCCATTTTCTCTTCCAGGAGTTTGATGGTGTCTTGTCTTGTACTTATGTTTTTCATCCATTTTGGGTTTATTTTAGTGCATAGTGTGAGAGTGTGTTCTAGTTTCACTGATTTGCATGCAACTGTCCAGGTTTCCCAGCAGTACTTGCTGAAAAGACTGTCTTTTCCCCATTTTGTATTCTTGACTCCTTTGTCAAAGATTAATTTCCCATAGGTGTTTGGGTTTATTTCTGGATTCTCTGTTCTGTTCCATTGGTCTGTCTGTCTGTTTTGGTACCAGACGCACACTGTCTTGATGACTGTGGCTTTGTAATAGTGCCTGAAGCCTGAGAGAGCTATGCCTCCTGCTTGGTTTTTGTTTCTCAGAATTGCTTTGGCAATCATGGGTCTTTTGTGGTTTCATATAAATATTTGGACTGTTTGTTCTAGTTCTGTGTAAAATGGAGTGGGTAATTGTATCAGGGTTGCATTGAATCTGTAGATAGCTTTGGGTAGTATGGCCATTTTTACAATATTAATTTTTTTTCCATCCAGGAGCATGGACTATCTTTCCATTTCTTTACATCTTTGATTTCCTTGATTAATGTTTTATATTTCCTGGCATATAAGTCTCTCACCTCCTGGGTCAGGTGTATACACAGGTATTTGATTTTTTGGGTTGCAATTTTAAAAAGTATTGTATTTTTGTATTCCTTTTCTAATATTTCATTGTTGGTATACAGAAATGCTACTGATTTCTGAATGTTAATCTTATATCCTGCTACTTTGCTGAATTTGCTGAGCAGTTCAGGTAATTTTTGGGTTCGTCCTTGGGGTTTTGTATTTATTGTATCTTGTCATCAGCATAGAGTCACAGCTTTATCACTTCTCTTCCGATTTGGATGCCTTTTATTTCTTTGTCTGATTTCTGTGGCTAGGACTTCCAATACTATATAGAATAATAGGGATGAGAGTGTGCATTCTTGTCTTGTTCCAGATTTTTGTGGGAAGGCTTTCAGTTTTTCTCCATTGAGTATTATATTTTCTTTGGGTTTGTCTTAAATGGCTTTGATTATGCTAAGGAATGTTCCCTCTAGACCCACTTCGGTAAGGGCTTTTAATCATAAAATGATGTTGGACTTTGTCAAATGCTTTATCTGCCCCTATTGAGAGGATCATGTCATTTTTGAGTTTCGTTTTGTTAATGTGATGTATGATGTTGACTGATTTACCTCTTCTTTTTTGGCAGCATCTTTGGTTTTGGAACGAAGGTAATGGTGGCATCATAGAATGTCTTTGGGAGTATTCCTTCTTCTTCAACCTTTTGGAAAAGTTGTAGGAGTATGGGTATAGGTTCCTCCTTGTTTGTTTGGTAGAATTCACCTGTGAAATCATCTGGTCCTGGACTTTTATTTGTAGGGAGTGTTTTTATGACATATTCAATTTCATTTCTAGTGATTGGTCTGTTCAGTTGATCTATTTCTTCTTGATTCAGTTTTGGTGGGTTGTACGTCTCTAGGAAGTTGTCCATTTCTTCCAGGTGGTTGAATCTGTTGGCACATAATTGTTGTTAGTATTCTCTCATGGTTTTTTTTTTTTCTTCTGTAGAATCCATTGTGCCTTCTCCTTTTTCATTTCTGATTTTTGTACTTTGGGTTTTTTTCTCTCCTCTTCTTGGTGAGTCTAGCCAGAGGTTTGTCCATTTTGTTTACCTTTTCAAAGAACCAGCTCTTGGCTTGATTGATTTTGTCTATTGTTTTTTTGAATCTCTACTTTATTGATTTCCTCTTAGATCTTTATGATGTCCTTCTTTCTGCTGACTTTAGGTTTTTCTTGTTCTTCTTTTTCTAATGTATTGCGGTGGTGGGTTAAATTGTCCATTTGAGATTTTTCTTCTTTTTGGAGAAAGGCCTGTATTGCTATGAACTTCCCTCTGAGCACTGCTTTTGTGGCATCCCATGGATTTTGAGTGATTGTGTCTTCATGATCATTTGTCTTGAGGTATTTTTTTTTTTTAATTTCCTTCTTGATTTCCTCATTGACCCATTGGTTTTTTAGTAGCATGTTATTTAGTCTCCATGTAGTAGGTTTTTTTCTCACTTCCTTTCCTGTGACTGAGTTCTAGTTTCATGCCATTGTGGTCAGAGAAGGTATTTGAAATAATTTCTATACTCCTAAATTTGTTGAGGTTAGCTTTGTGCCCCAAGATGTGATCAATTCTTGAGAATGTTCCATGTGCACTTAAGAAGAATGTGTATTCTGTTGTTTTGGATGTAATGTCCTCAAAATGTCCATTAAGTCTAACTTTTCTGGTATTTCCTTTAGGATCTCTGATGCCTTACGGTTTTTCTGTCCGGAGGATCTGTCCATTGATGTGGGTGGGGTGTTAATTCTCCTACTATGATTGTATTCCCATCAATTTCTCCTTTTATCTCTGTTATATTTGCTGGAGGTATCTGGGTCCTCCAATATTAGGGGCATATATATTGATGATTGTAATATCCTCTTCTTGAATGGATCCTTTAACTATTCAATGGTATCCTTCTTTGTCTTTCTTGATGGCCTTGATTTTAAAGTCTCTTTTGTCTGATATGAGTACTGCAGCTCCTGCTTTCCTGTCTTGTCCATTGGCATGAAATCTCTTTTCCCACCCCTCACTTTCAATCTGGAAGTGTCCTTTGCCCCAAGGTGAGTGTATGGTAGGCGGCAGATTGAAGGATTTTGCTTTTTTATCCCAATCTGCCACTCTGTATCTTTAGATTGGAGCATTCAGTCCATTGACATTTCAGGTGATTATTGATAGATATGTATTTATTTCCATTTTAAGCCTTATTTTCCAGTTGATTCTATGTTTCTCTTTTCTTCCTTTCCTTGTTTGGTTGGGTGATTTCCATTTATTTTATGCTTGAGTGTTTTCTTTTCAGTTTTTGTGAATGTAGTGTTCGGTTTTGATTTGTGGTTGCCCTGTTTCTTTAAGTATGTTAACCCCTTCCTATATCTGCTTACTTTAGCCTGATAGTCATATAGGCTAAACACATCATTAAAAAATTAAAAAAGAATCTATTTCTTCTTACTTCCCTTTCCCACAGTGTTTGATTTGGATGCCTTTTCTTTTTTTAACATCTTCATGTTTAGGTCTGTATGCTGACTTATTTAAGTGATGGCTTTCCAATTGTGGTTTCCTCCATCCTATATCTTCCTTTTTTTTTAATTACAGAAGCCCTTTAAGTATTTGTTTTAGAATGGGTTTCGTGTTGCTGTACTCTTTCAGCTTTTGATTGTTGGAGAAATTCTTTATTTCTCCATCTATTTTAAATGATTTTCTTGCTGGATAGAATATTCTAGTTTGCATACTTTTTTCCTTTCAGTGGTTTAATTATATCTTGCCACTCCCTCCTGGCCTTTAGTGTACCTGTAGCAATATGAGCTGATTGCCTTATTTGGGTTCCCTTGTAATTAACGCTTTGCTTTTCTCTTGCTGCCTTTGGAATCTTCACTTTATCTTTAAATTTTTGCCATTTTTATAATAATATGTCTTGGTGTGGGCCTGTTTGGGTTCCACTTGTTTGGGGCCCTCTGTGTTTCCTATATCTTGTTATCAGTATCCATTATATTTGGAAAATTTTCAGCCAGGATTTCTTCAAATGTATTTTCAGTCTGCTTTTCTTTTTCTTCTCCTTCTAGAATCCGTATTATGCATAAATTTTCCTGCTTTGTATTATCCCATAGGTCTCATATTTCTTTCATTTTTTTCCATTTGCTTTTCTGTCTGCTGTCCTGATTGGGTGATTTCCATTATTCTCTGTTCCACATCACTAATTCTTTCCTCTGCATTATTCATTCAGGTCTTTATTGCCTTTCCTTCAGTTTGTATCTCTGCAAATGAATTTTCTAGTTTTCTTGGCTCCTCCTTATATGTTCTCATTCCTTTCTAAGGGAATCTGCATTCCTGTTCCTATCCTCTCTTAATTCCTTCCGTATTTTCACCCTGTCTCTTTTGAACTCCAAGTCTGTCAGACTGCAGAGGTCTGTTTCCTTGTTGACTGCTTTGGGTGAATTCTCCTGTTGTTTTAACTGGGAATTCATTTCTGAGGTTCTTCATCTTGCTTGTGTTTTTCTTTTTGTGTGAATTTGGGGAAGCCAAACTGTATTTTTGTAAATCTGTGTCTATGCAAGAATACCCCTTTGTATCTTTTTTGAGGGGTTACTCTTTATTATTGGTGTGGGGGTTTGGATCTTTGCTGTCTCATTCTTCTGCATGAGAAGTCTGTTATCCCCATGATGCTCAGTATGTTTTCAGGGAGAAGAGGGCAATGAGTAGGACCAGCATTCAGGGCCTGGTCATTGGGCTCTCAACAGAAGCAAAGACCTGCAGGAAGGCGGCACAGGTTACTCCTATTTACAGGGCCCTGGGAAGCAGTAATGAGCTCAAAAGTACCTTCAAGGTGGCCAGAGAATTTGGCTGTAGCTGCAGCAGGGTGTGTGAGTTCCCAGGGATGTGAGAATATCAATAGCTTGTGTTTGATTGCAGTGTCCTCCTCTGAGATGATTGGAATGGCAGGTGGTGCCTGTTCAGGGATCCCTAGTGGGAGTGGGCCATGACCATCTAGCTTCAGTGGTAACTGTGTTGGTTTGCATCCACCACCTGTAGACCATGCATGAGGTGATCTGTCTGTCTTAGCCCACATAGGAGGTGCTGCTCAGGCTGCTCCGAGTTGCAGGATCCTGGGAAGTGCCAGAGATCTGGCCTATGGGTACTGCCCTGAACATTCAGTAGTGGCAGCAGCAGGGCCAGTGTGTTCCCAAGGGTGCAAGAGAACCAAGAGTTGATTCGGTCACAATGCCTTCCTCTGTGATGCCCTTGAGGTGAATGGGGCTGCAGTAGGTGCCTGTTCCCCAACCCCTAATGGTGTCAGCTCACTGCCACCGCTGGAGCTAGAGATAACTTTGGTGGTTTGCCCCATCACCTGTAAAATCATGCAAGAAGCACCTGGTCCTGCTTAGCCCTGACAGGATGTGGGAAGAAGGTGCTCTTAGTTGCAGGTTCCTAGGAAGGGACAGTGATCAAGCATATGGGCACCTCTTGGAATGTTTGGCAGTGGTGGCTGCAGGGTGAGTGTGCCCCCAGAGGAGTGAGAGCACCATCAGGTGAGGTTCCATTGTAGTGTCCTTTTCTGTGATACCCTCTGAAATGGTTGGGTCTGCAAGTAATTTTTGTTCAGATATCCCCAGCTGTGGTAGGCCACACCACCTCTGGAGTCAGGGATAATTGCAGTGGTTTGCTCCTGCCACCCACAGGTCTGCCCACCATGGGCTAGCAAGCAGCTTCTCACTGCTCCAGAGCCTAAGTCTCAGTGCCCAGCAACCCCCCCACCCCGAGAATCTCAGGCTGTGGTGTCTGTGCCAGCAGTTCAGATGATCTGTGCTTCTCTCACTCTGCTTTTCAGTTCTCAGGCCTGCTGTTGTGCTTTCTTCAGTATGTTGGAGATCCCTCTGACTCAGCTGATCTTTCTGTTTGTTAGGTTGCTTCTCAGGGTGTGGGTTCCCTTTCTCCTTCACAGCTCCCTCTCAGGAAAACGAGTCCTGTCCTGATTCCTTTTCTCTCTATTTTTTCTTTTGTTCTACCTGGTTATGTCAGGAGTTTCTTGCCGTTTTTGGAGGTTTAAGATTTTCTGCCAGCATTCAGTTGATGTCCTGTGTGAATCCTTTTAGATGGAGATGTGTTTTTTTTTTTTTTTTTTTGATGTGTTTGTGGGAGAGGGTGAGCATGTCCTCTTACCCTTGTGCCATCTTGCCTCTACCCCTAGGCCCCTATTAACTTTGTCTTTACCTCCATTGGGCAGGTGGGTAACTGACCAAGGCCCCACTTTGGGGGCTGAAGTCCCTGAGGAGCTGAACTCACTAGAGCTGGAGTAAGCAGACCCTGTTCCCCCTTCATCCACTGCAAGTTCTGAATCTGGAAGTCATCCTCCACTTCAAATTCCATGAACCTTGGGGGTGTTGAGGGACAGGCCTCAGTGAGAAAAAGGCCTGGGCTCTGGAGCCCACTGAGGGCAGCAGGACTGAGGTGATGAGGAGAGAGTGTCCTTGGGGCTGTCAGGGCCTGTGAGGTGCTATTCCAGCAGGGAGGCACTCTAGGGCAAGTACATGATCTGGGCCACCTCCTGCTTTAGCAGCCCTGGAGGGCATGGCCCAGCAGAGACCCAGGTTGCTTAATTGAACCAGGACTACTGGACATATGGTGGCCCATGGGGGCCCCTGCTCATGCGCCCCCATCCTTGTGTGTCCCACAGGAATGGTGATGGCCAGCAGCCTTGTCAGGCAGGTATCCCCACAGTAGCCTTGCCCAAATCTAGGTCCTGGGTCTGGAAGTGAGAGTTCTGGAACACACACCTGACACAGGGCTCAGGAGAGGCTGGAGATGGGATGCTAAACTTAGCAGACAGGCCTCACGTTCCTCTGAGAGGTGCTTATTTGTTTGGTTTTGGTTTTGAAACTATGGGATTCCCATGCAGAAAACCCAGGGAAGGCCAGTCCACTGCTGATGAGGAGAGGGGTTCCAAGTGTTAGATCAGTGATCACTGGCCACCCAGCACACAGCTTGGGGTGGAGTGCATTTCCCTGCACAGTCCCTGTGCCCAGAGTGGACCCTTCCTGGGCTCCTAGGGTTCCCAAGACCATCCTGAGGCCTTATGTCAGGACAGGGACAGGTCAGCCTCATGTGGGGGCAGTGCTCCTGGTGGAAGAAGGACAGAATAGCCAAGGTCTCCAGGTGAGGGGAGTAAGGCCTCTGGGATGCAGGGAACAGTATGTGTTGGGTGCCAGCCTCCTCTGTTCTCTCTGCTGGTCACCATCACAGTCATATCCTGCCCTGCGGTCTGGCCCTCACCCACCCCCTCGTCCACCATGTACCCCACAGCCCGGGATGCTGACTCACTTTGCCACCATCTCATAGAAGTTCATCCTGTCAAAGCTGCCATTCCTGCATGGCCCAACACTGTCCCTTCTCCAATGTCATGGTTGGTTTCAGTGTGCCAGAGAGTGAAGCACTGGGCTGCAAGCCCTCAGGGTCAGTCTCCTCTTACAGCCCCACCTCCAGCTGCCTGAGCACCTCCATTCCTTCTCCTCCATGTTTCCCACCACAGCCTGACTGAGGGTCAGTAGTGTGAGGGGTGGGTGTCTGTAGAGAAAGACAGGCCTTCCTGGTTGCTGTTGCCACCACCTCACACTCCCCAGAGGATGAGCATCCACTCCCAGGCCATAGCTGGAATGCTGTGCCTTGGGGAACTCTTTCCTCTCCAGGACTGCAGTTTCATATAAAATTCAGCATCATCAATGAGGGAGGGCATGTGCCAGGATAGCTGCTAACAGGTCAGATAAGCCCAAGGACTCTTCTGCCTGGTCCTCTCAACTAGGTGTCATTGTGCCCCTTTTATGAAGGACCTTAAGTCTAGGAGAGAGATTCCTTCCAGGCTCACAGCTCTAGTAGGAAAGAACCTTGCCTTAAGAGAGCACTACCACCTCCTTGTTGTAACTGGAAGTCTCCAGAACAACAAGGACCACATATGCATAAAACTCTCTCCTGAGCCTGCCTGTCCTATGCCTCCTCTGAAGTGATAGTCCCTGGCCACCAAACACCCAACTTCTTGTTGAAAGGATGCAGCAGCACAGAAGATGGTGCCATTCACCTCTTGGCTCCTGACATTACAGAAGGACCCTCTCTGACTGCTAGTCTGTGTTAAATTTACCATGGAAACACAGAAGGTAATGTGGCTGGACCCACAGGGTGGGGGTCAGCTGAGAGAAGACACTGAAAGGATGTCATGGACTGGACATGTGAAACATGTGAGTGACAACATGCCTCTTCATGGCATGGACATCACCCTCAACCTTCCTTCTGTCTAGGCTGAAGGATTCCTAGAAAGCTAGCCAGTGAGTCCATGGCCAGTTCCTCTTTAGTGAAGGCTCCAGGTGAGCACATGAGCTCTCCAGAATGCACTCAAATGAGGAAGCAAGAGAAAAGTTCTGCATTAGGGCTCTGGGGCAGGTGCTTCTGGGCCAGAGATTTTAGGCACTGCCAGCCTTGGGAGTTCTCAGCTCTTGCTGTTCAAAGAGTCATCCTGAGGGACCCCATTCTTGGAGGAGGATAGGCTGTCTGCCCTGGATGCACCATGTAGCCATGGGCCAGAGCTCACTGGGGGCAGACTGGGGCCAGCTGGGCAGCTGATTGTGCAGCTTGAGGAGGAAGGCCTGTGACCCACTCTCCCTTGCAAGCCTGAGCTACTGCAACAGCCAGTGTGGCCACAACACTCTCCACTGCAGGGGTTGCTAGGAATAGGGTTACAGGACAAGCAACAAGCCCTCCCACTGAGGGCCCCAGGAGCTCCCTTTGGGGGTACCTGGGTAAGGCCAAAGCTCTGAGTCTGGTGGGGCAATGCTGGCTTTCCTTCTGATCTGACTTAGACAGTGATTTTGCAAACCCCTGGGGCACTGAGGTCATGGTCAGTATTAGCCACCAGAGATGTCCTGGTGAAGGCTGGCAGGAATAAGGTTATTCCAGGTGGGAGTAATGGGGTCATGGGTGGTGGCAGGTGCAGCTCCAAGGGTGGCTTCATTGGGGGGCCAGGAGTGGATGGAGAAAAGTGGAGTGCTATGAAATGGGACAGGGAGGCATGAGGCTTAATGATGGCTGCTGTGCTGAGCATGCTGTGGAGATGCTCTTGAGACAAAGGAAAGTGGTGAATGGAGGAGAATGGGCAACTGGGAAGGGAGATTCCTGGTGAATCAGACTGTACATCTCAACAGGCAAGGGCATTTGAACAGGGGAAACTGTGCAGTCTTGGAGGGTTTTTCATGTTCTCATCTCCAGTTGAGAATTATTCCACTGGTGAATTTGTTCCCATGCACCAAGTTCCCTGCCTCCTGTCTGCTGAGAAGAGGTTAGGCTCAGCAGCACTCACTCAGAGAGCCTCAATAAGGAACTCCAACACTCAGCCCTCACAGACTGTCCCCAAGTCCTGGAGCTTGGAGCACATCTACTCTGAACAATGCTCCTCAGCAAGGTCATTAGCATATAGGGACCCTCTCCAAGCCAATATCCACTCACTGTAAGTCCATTTTTGGACAGGCAGTGTATAAAGTCTTAGGGCCACACCTTCTGATAAGCAGTTCCTTTGCACTTGCCAATATAAATCTGCTCTTCCTTTCTTTCATGACCTCTCCTAACAAAACTGAAAGGCTGAGAAAGTCACTCTGCACACAGAACCTTGATACAATCGCATAACGCACCTGCCCATCATGCACCTGTCTCACAGAACCACCCATATTAGACTTTGAACAGGGGAGAGTTTCCACCACCCCATCCCCAGGACCCTGAGTCACTGCCATCATGCAGTTGTGTTCCTAGGAGAGGAGTCTAAGAATTAAGCATGTATCCCCTGGATTCTGTCATTTCACAGCCACTATTGGCTGCAGAGGATTAGCACAGGCTGAGGGAGTGTCGTGTTGCATAGATCGTGGGAGTACAGGCTGCCTGAGGTCCTTCCCCTTCCAGATCCCAACAATGGAAGGTGAAGACAAACTGAGAAGCGGGCATGCGTCAGGTGCCATTGTGGCAAAGCTGTCTGTTCAGCAGAGGGAGGTACCCACCACTATGCACCTAATTAATCTCAACAGGGGAAAAGGAGGTTTCATGGTAGCACAGAAGATCGTCTTCCTCTTCTGGGCTACAACACATCCCCTCTTTAACAAGGTATCAGCCTTCATAGACATTCCATCACAACCATCCCCCCTCCATACATGTGATCCCTGTCCATGAAATGGTGACGTGAAATAGGAACATACTCTTCACCTCAAAGTCAGGCCTGAGCATCTTCTGTGAGATACCAGACAGGATGAAGTAGGTCTGAAAAAATGTGTTTCCACGAAAGGGAAAAAAATACAGAACAACTCAGAAACAGGAGTCTTAGCTTGGTTGAAGTCACATGGTTGCCCCTCCCTTGTGGAATCCAAGGCAACAGTTCCCTGACCTGAGGAGTGAGCTCTGGGCTGGAAGGAGTGGAAGAGGCCTGGGCTGTGGCAGAGTAACTTTGGGCCCAGCTTAGAGAGGACCACTTCAATGCACATGTGGCCACAGTCACCCATCCCATTGAATAGTTTTCTGACTGACCATCTCACCCCATGCTCCCATTAGATACAGTATACACCCATTCACATCCCTTAGAAAGATCTAATGAGGCAAGCTTCAGATGCCTAAGGAACACAAGACAGGGCTAGGCTTTCCCCATGACCCTCCCTCTGCCAAGAGCAGATATCAAGCCACATTCCCTACACACACATTTCAAAGTGCCTTGTCTCCCTTCTAGAAAAAGTCAGCCTTCCTGATGCAATCCTTCCTCCAAACCCAGAGCATGTCCTCTTTTTCCACCTCCAAGCATCTGTCCTCCCACGGGTAGGCTGAGGTTTCTACAGGCCCCTCTAGGCCCCCCAGGGTGAGGGGTCCCTGGGGTGCAGTTCTCTCTCCTTCCTGTCCTTCCGTCCAACTATGTGTCCACAGTGAAGTATCACATGTGAACCCCAGGGATTTGAGGGATGGCAGGGTCTTTGGGAACCCATCCCAAGTCTATTGGCTTACCTCCTTGTGAAACCATTCACACAGGCTTGGGCCTAGAAAACTGCTGCCTGGTAGCCTCAAAGCAAAAAGTCAAGACCAGGACCCAGAGAGTGACCTGCTTCAGCAGATGCTCAGGATTCAAGTAAAGGAGGCCAAGTTTGAGTCTCAAGCTTCGAAGGGGGGACTCAAGTCATTCTGCAGTGGGGTAGGGGCTGAGGGAAGGTGGGCCTGGTTGGGTTTGGGGTGACACTCCGTGTTGGCCTCTGGCAGGTAGGCAAGAACCAGAAGTTTCTTCCACATTACACAGTGGCAGGATAGTTGGTGTGTGCCTCTTTGGGCAATGCATAAATTGGTTTTCAAAGTCATAGCATGAGTTTTGACTTGATCTTCCCTTTCACTTTTTTATTCATCAGCATAGTTTTTTTTTTTTTTCACTTCTTTACCCTAAGCCCGCTCTGCTTCTGTCCTGGCTCTTGACTTACTTCAAAACAGCCTAGGCTTTCTGAACAAAATTCACATTTTATCATCTGATAAACACATAAGTATTAATGGCCACATGAAACCTCTTAGTCATAAAGTAAAATGAAGGCCTAAACAGTAGAAATTTGACAGAATAATGGGAAAAAATAATTATATATATATAATGAAGGCCTAAGAAATGGTAAGTCCCATGACTCATTGACACTCTCAGACCCGGACCTGCAGTCTCCACTTTATTGGACCTCCACTGGCAGCACAACAAAGCCCATGAAGTGGCTGACTTCCCAAGGACAAAGACTGCCCCAAGGAGAATGTTAAGTTTTATACCAGGATCTTAACTGCTGTCCCAAATGTATAGGACTTAGCACATGATCCCCTGCCTATAAATCCTGATTCTTTCCCAAGGCTGAGGGGTCCTGTGTTCCTTTTGCTCAGTGCTCCCAACCTCTCTGCTGGTTCATAAATCTTGCCTGATATGTCACTGCTCTGGTCAACTGTCTTTCTCCAGTTCTCTAACATTTTGGTGCCAAAACCCTGGAGGGATACACACCCACCCCTTTCCAATGTCCAGGCTTCCACAAATGCTCCAAGACTTGGAGGGATTGCTGAAACACCAGCCAGGGCTACACTCTGGGGTGTTCTGCAGGTCCCTGTAGGTTCTAGGGGCAAGTAGCTTTAGTCTGAAAGAGTGGATGCCTCCTCTGTTTCTAAACTCTTTCCCTGCTTTCCATCTCCTAAGCCTGAGTCTTTCAGTGAACAGAGTGAGACTATTGGGACAATTGAAGATTTAGTCCAGGGCTACTCCACGGTGACCTCTGATTTCTCTGGCCCTCTCTCCCAGTTACTACTGCTCAGATGAGTGGAAGTGCCCTCTTCCTTGTGACTGTTGAGCACTGGGATCTCAAGTGCCTTCTGATGATTCCCATCACATGGCACCACATACTGGCCTCCACTTCAAGGCCATTGGAAGTTGAGTAAATACTGGATTTCTCCTCCACCACTCTCTCCCCAAACCCGGTCTGATGTCATTGCCATTTTTCTTTTCCTTTTTCTTTTTTGCTTTTTAGGGTGACACCCATGGCATGTAGGAGGTTCCCAGGCTAGGGGTCTAATGCAGCTTTAGCTGCTGGCCTACACCACAGCCATAGCAACACAGGATCTAAGCCACATCTGCAACCTACACCACAGCTCATGGCAATGCCAGATCCTTAACTCACTGAACAAGTTCAGGGTTCAAATCTGTGCCCTCCTGGATGCTAGTGAGATTTGTTAGCTGCTGAGTCATGATGGAAACTCCCCTCCTTGCCATTTTTTATTTCCTCTTTAAAATCTGGATGTTGAGTCAGCTGGGTTTCCATGTGGTCCCAGGGAACAGGTACTCCCCCTTCTCAGCAAAGACATTTCCTGATCAGGCACAATCATCGTTCAGATCATAGACTTCACAGGGAGAAGCCCTCTGACCATCTAGGTGGTCTATCGCGTTTAGATCTTAGGCCCTCTCAGGGGGATACCTCTCTGAACACCTGTGTGGGTTTTTAGACTCCTCTATTCCCAAATTAACACCACGGGGGCCTCCTCCTGTCAACCTCTACGAGATACAGCTTTAGGGTGATTTTGGACAATCTTTCATCTCTGAGACTCCACCAGATGTTAAGCACAAGTGTCTCATTTCGTTCTGTCACGTGGCTTGTCCCAAACATAAATTAGATAATGGGAGCCAATGGCCTGAGACTGGTCCATTCAATTTCAAAATCCCAGGAGATCTTGAGAATTTTTTTTCCAGCACAATGGGAAATGGTCAGATGTTCCCTACATTAAAGCTTTTATCTATTTTATGTGTGTGTGTGTGTGTGTGTCTTTTTAGGGCTGTGCTCATGGCACGTGGAGGTTCCCAGGCTACGGGTTGAACTGGAGGTGTGGAAGTTGGGCCACAGCCACAGCAATGCCAGATCTGAGCCATGTCTGCAACCTACAACACAGGTCATAGCAATACCAGATCCTTTAGCCTCTGAGGAAGACCAGTGTTCAAACCTGTGTCCACATGGATCGTAGTCAGATTTGTTCCTTCTGAGCCAAGGCAGGAATTCCAAGCTTTTATCTCTTTAAGATCTCAACCCTCTCTTTGCTCTGACTATAGCTCATATCAGGTTCTTCTGTTAAATGAATGCCCTCCTCCCATTTCACCTCACCTGCAGGCAAAAACTAAACAGCCTCCCCCTTATGTTTCTTCAAACTCTGACTTTAATCCTAGTGATGCCTCAGCACCTCCTTCAATCCTGCATAACCATAAGCCTCCTCCTCCCCCTCCCACCCATTCCGTGCACCCAGGTACTACAGCCCCTACACCTTCTTCTCTCCCTCCCACCATTGTTCTTCCTCCTCTTCTTCCATGCCCCAAGAATCCTAATTCCCACTCCCAACATGCAGCCCCCTCCCATAACAACAACCCCTTTTATGACCCCCTTGACAAGATCTTGAACAGCAATCCCCCCTGAGGCCCCAAACCTTCCTTTAAGAGAGGTTGCTGGAGTTGAAGGAAGAGTCAGGGTTCATGTGCCTTTGTCTTTGGGAGACTTATCCCAAATAGGGAAAATGTTTAGGTTCCTTCACCTCAGACTCAACTACCTACACAAATGAGCTCCAGTATCTTATTCACTCCTATGACTTCACTTGGAAAGACATTTGTGTTATCCTTAGCTGTTTTCTGTCCCCTGAAGAAAGGGAATGAATTTGTCTGGCAGCCCAAGCCCATGCAGACACCTTACATACCAAGATCCTGCTAACAGTCCTGTTGGAACTCTAGCTATCCCTTGTGTGGATCCTAATTGGAACTATCAGATAGACTCCCAGGACAGTGGCTCGAGAGGCCACCTTAACTCTTGCCTAATAGAAAGAATGAAGTCCTCATTAAAAATAGTTACTTAGGATAAAATTAGAGAAATAATACAGGAACCCCAAAAAAATCCAGCCATTTTTATGTCAAGGCTTATAGTATACTACCCTAAGTATCCTACCCTAAATCTAGAAAGTCAAGAGAGATAAATTCATTTGCATATACCTTTCATCTCCCAATCAGCACAAGATATTAAAAAAATATGTGGAAACTAGAGGACGGTCTTTTGTTCCCACCAAGGGATCTCATTAAAGCTGCCTTTAATGGTCTTTAATAATGCTGAGGAAGAACATAAGGCCCCTAAACTAAAGAGGTCCATGACTGAATATCAGCTTCTTGCTTCTGCCATATAGGGAAATCCTCAAAAACAAACCATGGACCTCCTGAGGCATACAAACTTACAGAACAACCTCCCCTCCCAGGGCCTATTTCAAAGGTGGCTTAGAGGGGCATTGGGCAAATAAATGCCATAACCCAAAACCCTGCCAGGCCCTTCTCCAAAATTCAGTCAGAATGGACATTGGAAAGTGGACTGTGGGAAGCCAGGACAGCCCACCATCTCCTCCACAAAACCTACCTTGGAGACCATCAACATGAACAACCTGTTGGGCCTGGCCATGGAGGATGGGTGGGGCCTGAGGCCACCAGGCCCCAGCTTCCTACCACCACTCTGGAGCCTCAGGGAGCTCTGCCAGGAACAGATAAGATTATTTTGTTCTTATTGGACTTGGGGGCATTATACTCAGTATTACCTATTTTACAGGGTCTTACCTACACCTCCCCTACTTCTATCATGGGGGTAAAGTGGTTGCCCACTACACCCCAACAGACTGGACCTTTACTTTGCACACTTGTAAACACCACTTTCTGCCACCTAATTCCTAGGTATTCCCACATGTGCTATGCTTATAATAGGGATGAATATTTTGACTAAGTTCCAGGGATACATTGAATTTCCTATACAACCAAACACAAACTTCCTATATCTGGGCCAGTCAGATTTGGGGCCCACTCCCCCAGTCATTCCCACCTCCCCTCTGATGTCAATCCCATTGTTTGGGACACCCATATACCCTCCATTGCTAGACATCATTCTCCAATTCTCATAAGACTAAATGATCTTCCTAAATTTCCTATCCAATCTCAATATCCTATTAGCCTAGAAGCACAGAGAGAATGAAAGCCTATAATTCAGCTTCTCCTCAAGGCCAACGTCCTCAAACCTACTCACTTTCTGTTCAATATTCCTATCCTTCCTGTAAAAAACTAGACAGATGCTTCCGATTAGTTCAGGATCTTGGCCTCATCAATCTGGTACTCCTTCCCATTAACACAGTGGTCCCAAGTCCCTATACTCTTCTGTCTCGTATACCTCCTAACACTCCTCATTTCTCAGTTCTTGACCTAAAAGATGCCCTTTTTACCCTTCCTCTACACCCTTCATGCCAGGAATTATTTCCATTCACATGGACTGACCACAATATTCTTTCAGACCCTCAGTTAACCTAGACAGTCCTTCCTCAGGGTTTTAGAGACAGCCCACATTTCTTTGGCTAACCCTCAGCCACAGATCGTAACCACTCAGGGCACTGGAGGGCCAACTCACCCACCAGTGGAGCAGACCCATCAGCCACAACTGGGGCCATTTAATTTCTGGGCTCCTCCTGAGATGGAGAACTGGCCAGAGGGCCCTGACCAGGTAGAGGGAAAAGACACTTTGTTGGCCCTTTGCCTCTCCCTTTCCCATTTTTCTTTCTTTTTTTATTTATTTATATATTTTTTTAATTTTATTTTCCCACTGTACAGCAAGGGGGTCAGGTTATCCTTACATGTATACATTACAATTACAGTTTTTCCCCCACCATTTCTTCTGTTGCAACATGAGTATCTAGACATAGTTCTCAATGCTATTCAGCGGGATCTCCTTGTAAATCTATTCTAGGTTGTGTCTGATAAGCCCAAGCTCCCGATCCCTCCCACTCCCTCCCCCTCCCATCAGGCAACCACAAGTCTCTTCTCCAAGTCCATGATTTTCTTTTCTGAGGAGATGTTCATTTGTGCTGGATATTAGATTCCAGTTATAAGTGATATCATATGGTATTTGTCTTTGTCTTTCTGGCTCATTTCACTCAGTATGAGAGTCTCTAGTTCCATCCATGTTGCTGCAAATGGCATTATGTCATACTTTTTTATGGCTGAGTAGTATTCCATTGTGAATATATACCACATCTTCCGAATCCAATTCTCTGTCGATGGACATTTGGATTGTTTCCATGTCCTGACTATTGTGAATAGTGCTGCAATGAACATGCGGGTGCATGTGTCTCTTTTAAGTAGAGTTTTGTCCGATCATATGCCCAAGAGTGGGATTGTGGGGTCATATGGAAGTTCTATGTATACATTTCTGAGGTATCTCCAAACTGTTCTCCATAGGGGCTGTACCAGTTTCCATTCCCACCAATAGGGCGGGAGGGTTCCCTTTTCTCCACACCCCCTCCAGCACTTGTTATTTGTGGACTTATGAATGATGGCCATTCTGACTGGTGTGATGTGGTATCTCATGGTAGTTTTGATTTGCATTTCTCTTATAATCAGCGATGTGGAGCATTTTTTCATGGGTTGGCTGGCCATTTGTATCTTCCTTGGAGAACAGTCTATTCGGGTCTTTTGCCCATTTTTCCATTGGTTGATTGGCTTTTTTGCTGTTGAGTTGTATAAGTTGCTTATATATTCTAGAGATTAAGCCCTTGTCGGTTGCATCATTGGAAACTGTTTTCTCCCATTCTGAAAGTTGTCTTTTTGTTTTCTTTTGGGTTTCCTTTGCTGTGCAAAAGCTTTTCAGTTTGATGAGGTCCCATGGGTTTATTTTTGCTCTGATTTCTATTGCTTTGGGAGACTGACCTGAGAAAATATTCACGCTGTTGATGTCAGAGAGTGTTTTGCCTATGTTTTCTTCTAGGAGTTTGATGGTGTCCTGTCTTATATTTAAGTCTTTCAGCCACTTTGAGTTTATTTTTGTGCATGGTGTGAGGGTGTGTTCTAGTTTCATTGCTTTGCATGCAGCTGTCCAGGTTTCCCAGCAATGCTTGCTGAATAGACTTTCTTGTTCCCATTTGATGTTCCTACCTCCCTTGTCAAAGATTAATTGACCATAGGTGTCAGGGTTTATTTCCGGGTTCTCTCTTCTGTTGCATTGGTCTGTCTGTCTGTTTTGATACCAGTACCACACTGTTTTGATGACTGTGGCTTTGTAGTATTTCTTGAAGTCTGGGAAAGTTATGCCCCCTGCTCGGTTTATGTTTCTCAGGATTGCTTTGGCGATTCTGGGTCTTTTGTGGTTCCATATAAATTTTTGGATTGTTTGTTCTAGTTCTGTGAAAAATGTCCTGGGTCATTTGATAGGTTTTGCATTGAATCTGTAGATTGCTTTGGGTAGTATGGCCATTTTTACAATATTGATTTTTCCAATCCTTGAACATGGAATATCTTTCCATTTCTTTACATCTTCTTTGATTAAAGTTTTATAGTTCTTGGCATATAAGGTAAAGGTACCTCTTTGGTCAGGTGTATTCCGAGGTATTTGATTTTGTGAGGTGCAATTTTAAAAGGTATCGTATTTTTGGATTCCTTTTCTAATATGTCATTGCTGGTATACAGAAATGCGACTGACTTCTGACTGTTAATCTTATATCCTGCTACTTTGCTGAGTTTATTAATCAGTTTGAGTAGTTTTGGGGTTGAGTCCTTAAGGTTTTCTATGTAAAGTATCATGTCGTCTGCATACAGTGACAGTTTGATCTCTTCTCTTCCTAAATGGATGCCTTTTATTTCTTTTGTTTGTCTAATTGCTGTGGCCAGGACTTCCAAAACTATGTTGAAGAGCAGTGCTGAGAGTAGGCATCCCTGTCTTGTTTCAGATTTGCATGAGAAAGCTTTCAGTTTTTCCCCATTGAGTATTATATTGCTGTGGGTTTATCATAAGTGGCTTTGATTATGTTCAGGAATGCTCCCTTGATACCTACCAATGGACAGATCCTCTAGACAGAAAACCAATAAAGCAACAGAGATCCTGAAGGAAACAATAGAAGTTAGATTTAATTGATATCTTCAGGACACTACATCCAAAAGGATCAGAATACACATTCTTGTCAACAACACATGGAGCATTCTCAAGAATTGACCACATATTGGGACACAAAGCTAACCTCAATAAATTTAGGAGCATAGAAATTATCTCAAGTATCTTCTCTGACCACAATGCCATGAAACTAGAAATCAACCACAGGAAAAGCAAAGAGAAAAAAATCTACTTCATGGAGACTAAACAACATGCTACTAAAATACCAATGGGTCAATGAGGAAATCAAGAAGGAAATTAAAAATACCTTGAGACAAATGATAATGAAGACACAACCTCTCAAAATCTATGGGATGCCGCAAAAGCAGTGCTCAGAGGGAAATTTATAGTGATACAGGCCTTTCTCAAAAAAGAAGATCCCAAATTGACAGCTTAAGCTTCCATCTAAGCAAATTAGAAAAAGAACAAAAAAGACACAAAGTCAGCAGAAGGAAGGAAATTATAAAGATCAAAGAAGAATTCAATAAAGTAGAAATTCAAAAAAAACAATAGAGAAAATTAATAAAACCGAGAGCTGGTTCTTTGAAAAGGTAAACAAAATTGACACACCCCTGGCCAGACTCACTAAAAAGAGGAGAGAAAGAACTCAAATATAATTAAAAATGGAAAAGGAGAAATCACAACAGATACTGCAGTAATACAAAACAACCATATGAAAATACTATGAACAACTCTATGCCAACAAATTTGACAATCTGGAAGAAATGGTCAATTTTCTAGACTCTTACAGCCTGCCAAAACTGAATCAAGAAGAAACAGACCAATTGAACAGACCAATCACTAGAAATGAAATTGAAGAAGTCATAAAAACACTCCCTACAAATAAAAGTCCAGGGCCATCTGGGTTCACAGGTGAATACTATCAAACATATAAAGAGGATCTAGTGCCCATCCTCCTTAAAGTCTTTCAAAAGGTTGAAGAAGAAGGAATACTCCCACCATTCTACGATGCCATCATAACCCTAATTCCAAAACCAGACAGAGATACCACCAAAAAAGAAAACTATCGGGCCAATATCCTTGATGAATATAGATGCAAAATTTCTCCACAAAATCTTAGCCAGCTGAATCCAACAACATATCCAAAAATTATACACCATGACCAGGTAGGGTTCATCCCAGGTTCACAAGGATGGTTCAACATATGCAAATCAATCAACATCATACACCACATTAACAGAAGTCAAAAATCATATGATCATCTCCATAGACACAGAAAAAGCATTTGACAAAGTCCAACATCCATTCCTGATCAAGACCCTCTGTTTCTTTTTTGAAATAAATTCTATGTCTTTGTCTATATTCTTCGTTTATTCATTCAACACCTTCCACCTTGCTGACTTCCTTTTGTTAATTATGTGTGTTCTTCTTTTGCTATTTCAGAATACCTAAGGCAGTTGTTTAAAATGTTCATCTAGGAGTTCCTGTTGTGGCTCAGTTGTTAACAAATCTGACTAGGAACCATGAGGTTACGGGTTTGATCCCTGGCTTTGCTCAGGAGTTAAGGATCCAGCATTGCTGTGAGCTCTGGTGTAGGTTGCAGATGTGGCTTGGATCCTGCATTGCTATGGCTCTGGAATAGGCCAGTGGCTATAGCTCCGATTAGACCCCTAGACTGGGAATCTCCATATGCCATGGGAGCAGCCCTAGAAAAGGCAAAAAGACAAAAGAAAAAAAAAAGAAAAAAAGAAAAAGAAAAAGTTCATCTAGCCGCTGTGAAGCCTATGTTTCTTTATGCTCATTTGCTTCAGATTTATTAATGTTCCTTTGAATGAGCCACATCTACCTTTTTATTTCTATATTTTGTGAGCATTTATCAAAAGTTGCATATGCAGGAGTTCCCGTCGTGGCGCAGTGCTTAACGAATCCGACTAGGAACCATGAGGTTGCGGGTTCGGTCCCTGCACTTGCTCAGTGGGTTAATGATCCAGCGTTGCTGTGAGCTGTGGTGTAGGTTGCAGACGCGGCTCGGATCCCGCGTTGCTGTGGCTCTGGTGTAGGCCGGCGGCTACAGCTCCAATTCGACCCCTAGCCTGGGAACCTCCATATGCCGCGGGAGAGGCCCAAAGAAGTAGCAAAAAGACAAAAAAATAAAAAATAAAAATAAAAAAATAAAAAAAAAAAAAAACGCCACGTTACCCAGTCTTGTATCTTGGATATGTGCAAATGAAGACCTTTACTAAACAGACCAGTATAAAGCCTTAACGTGCTCTCAGGTCTTTTCTGAGGATGTGCCTTCACTGGGAGTGTGTGTGTGCTTCCCCAGCGCCTTAATCCTCTCCCCCACACACAGTTGCTTTTAAGTATTTAATTTCCCTAAAAACCTCACCTTTGTCTTCTTGGCCCTTACATGTTTTATTGCATTCTTCTGTCAGTCATCTCTGACCTCCACATGTGTGCATGTCTACAGTTGCCATGAACTTCTCCTGTGCCATTGAATCCATCATCATTTTACTGATATGTAAAATGTCCCACCATCCCTATCTCAACTTCAAGTCATGTGACACAGAAATCAGATTCTGGAGACAGTGCCTGGCCTGCCAAACCCTGCAATCAAGTTGCACTCTTGTGTTTCTCCCAATGGAGGACCAGTGGTTGGGTCCTCTACTGCACCATATTCATTCACAATGGGTGAGGAATAGAGGAGGCAGAATATCATGGAATTTGCTATCATTTTGAGTGTGACCCTTTCTCAATTGGCTATTCACTTGATTGCTTCAGATTACTCTTTGTCTTCTAGAGCTTCCACAAAGCTATTCTTACCTGATTGTTTCCTTGATATTTTCATGGGGTTAAAGACCTGGAGCCTCCTAATCTGCCATCTTGCCTATATCACTCCTCTCCTTCATTTCTGAAAGGTAGTTTTATCAGATACAGAATTCATGGTTCATAGTTCTTCTTTTTCGTTCCCTAAATATGAAAATCTACTAGGCTTTTTCCTTGATGCTTTCAAAATTCTCTTTGTCATGGGTTTTGTCAATTAACTATAGTATCTGTGTAGACCTGTAGTTTATCTTGTTGGAGTTCATTGAGTTTATTGGATGTATACATTCATGTATTTCATCATATTTGAGGAGTTGAGGCATTTTTCTCCCAATATTTTCCCTGACTTCTGATTCCCTTTTCTGGGTGTAATTCCTATTATATGTATCATGTGGATTCCTATTATATGTATGTTGGCCTACTTAATGGTGTCCTATATGTCTGTTACATTCTGCTCAATATTGTCCATTCTTGCCTCTCTCCACTCCTCAGAGTGGATAGCCTCAGTCAGTTCTTCTTCAAAGAGGCCAATTCATTATTCTGCCAGCTCAAATCTGTTAGTAATTCTCCCAATGCCTTTTTCATTCCCAGCTGTACTTTTCAACACTAGAATATACATTTGATTCCTTTTTGTAATTTCTGTCTCTCTATTAGCATTCTCCATTTGGTTAGGCACCAGTTTCCTGAGTTTTTTTAGTTCTTTGTCCCAAATTTCACTTTGTACTACGGGAATATATAAGAGAGTGACTAAAAGTCCTTGTAATGCCTCACCGCATGAATCATATTTCCTTTTTTAATTTCCATACCTCATAATTCTTTGTTGAAACCTTTTGTGTTAAAAAATGTAAGGAGACATTGTAGAAATCAGATTCTCCCTTCTCATCATGATTTGATGTTAATGCTGTTTGTCTGGTTGTTGGTGGTGGTGGTATGGCTCCTGTTTCTTCAAGTCTAGCTTGCATTTGGGAAGATGTAATGGTTGTTACTGGTTGGAAGTTTTCTGATATGAGATGCCTATACTGCTTTTGGGAATTGATTGCAAATTAATATAAAGAGTTACTTTGAGGATATATTCTCATGTTCCATTCTACGAACATTTAAGATTCAAATATTTAGCAAAGAGTATTAAATACATGGTGACCTAGGACATTTCATTTTAAAAGTATTTGATTGGGAGTTCCCCTCATGGCTCAGTAGAAATGAATCTGACCAGCATCCATGAGGACACAGGTTCAGCCCCTGGCCTTGCCCAGCAGGTGAAGGATTCAGCATTTCCATGAGCTGTGGTGTAGGTCACAGGTGTGGCTCAGAGCTGGCATTGCTGTAGCTGTAGTGGAGGCCAGCAGCTAGAGCTCTGATTCTACCCCTATCCAGGGAACCTCCATATGCTACAGGTTTGGCCCTAAAAAGACAAAAAGAAAAACAAAAACACAGTATTTGTTTGGAAGTATCCAATGGTGATATATTTTTAAAATGTATCTTATATTGTTATTTCCCCCAACACACTTTTTTCTCCCAATGTACAGCATGGGGACCCAGTTACACATACATATATACATAATTTTTCTCCCATTGTAAGTATCTAGACATAGTTCTCAGTGCTACACAGCAGGATCTCATTGTTAATCCATTCCAAGAGCAATAGTGTAAACTCAAGCATCAGATCACCTCATACTCCCAATCCCTCCCACTCCCTCCCACTCCCTCCCCCTCCCCCCAGGCAACCACAAGACTATTCTCCAAGTCCATGAATTTCTTTTCTGTGGAAAGGTTCATTTCTGCTGTATATTAGATACCAGATGTGAGTGATATCATATGGCATTTGTCTTTCTCTTATTTCACTCAGGGTGAGAGCTTCTAGTTCCATCCATGTTGCTGCAAATGGTATTATTTCATTCTCTTTTATATCCAAATAGGACTCCATTGTGTATATATACCACATCTTCCTTATCCACTCATCTGTTGATGGACATTTGGGATGTTTCCTTGTCTTGGCTATTGTAAATAGAGCTGCAGTGAACATGTGGGTGCATGTGTCTTTTTGAAGGAACATTTTGTCCAAATATATGCCCGTGAGTGGAATTGCTGGATCGTGTGGTAGTTCTATGAATAGATTTCTAAGGTACTTCCATACAGTTCTCTATAGTGGCTGTACCAGTTTACATTCCCACCAACAGTGCAGGAAGGTTCCGTTTTCTCCACACCTGCTCCAGCATTTGTTATTTGTGGACTGATGAATGATAGCCATTCTGATTGGTGTGATGTGGTATCTCATGGTAGTTTTGGTTTGCTTTTCTCTAATAATTAGTGATGAGTGGTGTTGATCATTTTTTCATGTGCTTGTTGGCCTTCTGTATATCTTCCTTGGAGATATTTTGAATAAATACACACACACTCACACACACACACACACACACACACACACACACACACAGCTACACCATACCTTGGGCTGTCGGTGACTGCTGTATCATATGACAGGTGTACATTTATTTTCTGAGGAACTTCCACACCGTTTTCCTTAGCGGTTGTACCAATTTACATTCCCACCAACATGATAGGAGGGTTGTCTTTCCTTATTTGTAGACTTTTTGATGATGGCTATTCTGACTGGTGTGAGGTGAGACCTCATGGTAGTTTTTATGTGCATTTCTCCCATAATTATTTACACTTAGCATCTTTTCATGTGCTTTTTGGAAATCATTCTGTCTTTGGAGGAATGTGTATTTAGGTCTTCTGCCCATTTTTCAATGGATTGTTTATTTTTTAACCTGAACTATATGAACCATTTTTATATTTTGGAGGTGAATACCATGTCAGTTGCATCATTTTCAAGTAGTTTCTCTCATTGTGTGGGTTGTTTTTCATTTTTTTATGGATCCCTTTTCTGTGTATAAGCTTTTGAGTTTATAGGTCCATTTTTTTTTCCTTTTAGGGCATGGTGGCATATGTAAGTTCCCAGGCTAGGGGTGGAATTGGAGCTGCAACTGCAAGCCTACAGCACAGAAACAGCAAAGTGGGATCCGAGCCTCATCTGTGACTATACCACAGATGCTTAATTCACTAAGTGAGGCCAGAGATCAAACCTGTGTCCTCATGAATACTAGTCAGTTTCATAACTGGCTGTGCCAAAAGGGCAATTCCCAGTTTCTTTATTTTCGTTTTCTTTTTCATTATTCTAGAGGGGGCATCAAAAAGGGTTTGCTGCCATACTTATCGAAGAGTGATCTGCCTGTTTTCCTCCAAGAATTTTGATGTAAATTTCTGGCCTTTCATTTTGGTCTTTAATCCATTTTGATTTTGTTTTTGTGCATGGTGTTATATTGCTTGTATTCTTGATAAAGAATGACCCACCAGGAAATGGAGTTTCAAGGTGCAGACCTTGCTATTTTAAATAGTCTGGATGGGGTAAGTATGAGAGAATATCCATTTGTTCTAGGCAAGAGTATTAGGGATCTAGGAGTACCCACTGTGGCACAGTGGAAGTCAACAAACCCCTAGTCTGCGAATTTCCATATGTCATGTGTGCAGCCTTAAGAAAGGGAAAGAAGAAAGAGAGAAAAGAAGAAAGAAAAGAAAAATTAGAGCTCTTTAATACAAGGTGATAAAGGTGTGATTGAACAGATACCTACTTATGTTAGGACATAAACTATCGGATAAAGAGAAATGTAGAAAAAGATCTAAAATTTTAATATAGCTTTGTGATATTTTCCTACTTTCTATGCTATCTTCAAAGTCTAGGATGACTTCAGACTTAGGGACCAATCTGCCTAATACATGGAAGAATGAAATATAGTTTTATCAAAAGAACATTCTCTAACTGAAGATTGCAGTCTGTATTTACTCAAGAGTAATGACTTGCAATAATAACAGCTAACATTATATGACACATCCTGCTTGCTGGACACTAATCAAAGCACTTTACCTTTATTAACATATGTTATTCTCACAGCATCCCTTGGAGATGGATGCCATTACTGCAACACTCTTACTCCATTTAAAGTTCTGTAAACAGCGTTGCAGAGAAGTTAAGTAACTTTCCCTTAAGCCATAGTTAAATAAGCCAGGATTTGAAGCCTACCTGTCTGGCTGCAGTTTCCATGCTTTCCAAACTTAACCTAAACCACTTCATATAAGCCAAAGTGAAAAGGTTACAGAGTGGCTACAACCATATTTACAGGGCCTAGGACGAGGCTGCCCAGCCCTTCTTAAGCAAATAGCTGGTATTTTTCAGAATTGCCCCATGGCAATTGGCTCAAGGGAAGAAGGGAAAGATCATAGAGACCAGCTGATAGATGCACAGGGTTAACCAGCTTCAAAGGGTTTAGCAAAACGTTGATGATCTTCACATGTGGAATGTACCATAAGTACAAACTGGAATCCCGCACATGAGTTTAACTCAGGTCACATCTGGCCTGGATGGATGAGGATGCTGATGATTTTGGAGAGATGGCAGAGAGTGATGGCTTGAAGTGAGATCTTAATTCTCTGCTCAGGAATGGAAGCTGGGAAGCCTGGGTGAAACAGGAATATTAGCCACTCGACCAGCTGGGGACTACCAACTGAATTGCCTTGATTCTCACCCCCTGTTGAAGGCAAGAATATTTAAAGCAAGCAAAGTCTGTGAAATCAGGTACAGAGTTTATTGGTAGAAACAGAGTACACTTAGCTATGTTGTCTGTTTGTCTAAGGCAGAGGCAAAGCAGTAGGATACACACAAAGGAGGAGTGAGAATGCAATCATCCCCATCATTGAGGAGTGTCCCAGAGAAGTGATTTAAAACATTTAGGGAAGTTCATCTGGGTCTTTGTTTCCCATTGGCCAAAGTTCTTATTTCAGTTTGCACACCTGATCGGACCCAGGCCCTCCCCAATATGCGTGCACATCTTTGGGTCAAGATGGATTCCTCACTGGCAGTAACATAGCCTAAGTTTTTATTGGCTGGTGACCCCTCCCTTTCTGACCCAGAGGAGTCTTTCTGTGCATGTGAAGTTGGTTCTCCTTTGCCCTAAGGATAGGAAGTGTGTGACCTCTTTATCTTTGACCCAAGCAGGGCTTAGGCCCTAAATGCCCATGATGTGTTCATTGCTTTAAGTGTCCAAAAAGGCCAATTCCACTTCTTTAACTTGTTCTTTGCATTTTTATCTTCAGGTATAAATAGGTGGCTGATAGGAAATGTTTATGCTCGATCCCATCTATCTCCTGACTCTTGGAGAGGCTGATTTGGGAGGAAAGTGTCCTCCATACTCCCAGAGAGACACTGTGAATTCCCCTATAAGGGATATGAGGCTTTATTATCTTCCCTCAGTAGAGCATTGGCATGAATCTACAAAGGCATAAGGCCATTGTCCTTAGTTACTATCCTCTTAGTTATTATTACCCAGGACTAAAGGATGACCTGGCCAGTGTCTGCACTTCATGGACAGTTACTGCTGAAGCACACCAGAGGTTAGGAATACTCCATACAACATACCCATGGAGTCATCCTTGCTTGTGTGCTAAAAGGTGATCCATTTCTAGAATTGCATGTGTTTCTTAGGACTCTTCTCATACCCAGTGCATTAGAGCAAGATCACCAGAAGCGAATCTTATAGATGGGGACACTTGGGAAAATCCTTGAAAATGTGCTCATGAACTGGGGACTGAGGAAAATAGGATAAGGCAGGGGACGAAACAGAACCTTATCCTGGTCCTCAAGGGACCTCTCTCTGGAACATGAAGAACACAGAGTTGGTCCCCCTGGAGATGAAAGGGCTCAATTTGACCCTACCCCCTGCCAGATACCAGTTTCTGCTGATAGCATAGACTTGTGACTTCTTGAATAAGGAAGTCTGTGCCTGGGTGTGGGTAATGCCCTGTGAAGGAAGCAGCTGTGAACCCTTAGCAACAACACTCAGCCACCAGGAAAGAGGCACCCCAGTGAAGGAAACCAGGTGCCACCAAGAGCCTCTGCCACAGACCTTTAAAGGGAAGGACAAAAACCATGGAGTTTGGAGTTCCCTCAGGCTCTGCAGGTTAAGGATCTGGTATTTTCACTGTTGTGGCCCTGGTTACAGCTGTGGCCCTGGTTACAGCTGTTCAGGTTCAATCCCTAGCCTAGGAAATTCCACATGCCATAAGAATGGAAAAAAAAAGTGAAGGAAAGAAAGAAGAAAAAAAGTAAATTCCCATTGTGGTTAAGCTATAAGGAGCCAGACAGGTATCTATGAGGAGGTGGGTTCCACCCCTGGCCTCCCTCAGTAGGTAAAGGACCAGGCATTTCCATGAGCTATGGTGTAGGTCACAAAGGCAGCTTGGATCTGGCATTGCTGTGGCTGTGCTGTAGACCAGCAGCTGTACTTCTGCTTCAACTCATAGCCCGAGAACTTCCATATGCAACAGGTCTGGCACTAAAAATAAAAATAAAGTAAAACAATGGAGCTCAAAAAACTTAGAGGAAGGGCTAAGGGCAGGACTAGAAGGAGCAAGCACTGTCTCAAAGTTAGCTTAAGCCCCCCATTCTCAATCCCCACTGTGGGCCTGGGCCTCTCATGCAAAGAAATGGTTCAGCCCCTGTAGCCATTGGAGTAAGAGATTCATGGTCTAAAAGCATAAATGAATACCCAATTCTTTCTCCAAAGCCTGCTATTCCCCCTTGTGGGAAACCCATGGGCCTCCTATATACTGGAGCTACATGTCCCTCTGTACCACCTCTTCTCCTCAGACCATTTCTTCAGAGGAGCCATGGAGGTAGGTGGCAGGGCAGGGTAGGTGCTATTCCTAACCCCCAGCCTCCCAAGAAGGAATAAAATGTGGCTTGGTGAGGAACCCAGAAACTTCCTACATAGACTGACCAGATAGACTGTTTATCCTGCCCTTGGCTGGGCACAGCCATAAACCAGGCATTACAGTGCCTCTAAAGGATTCTGCATATTTAACAGAAGAGTGTTGTTTCCTTTCATTCTACCATTTTAACAATGAAGTTGACAGGGTTTTTGTTCCTTTGCTTGATTCCATATGGAAGACAATTATCACCACTTGCTTAGAAGAAAGAGGTGCCACTTTCTCTTTGTATTGGCCCCAAAACACACCACACCACACATGCACAAGTATATACTAGCAAAGGGGTTCAAGTGCAGGTATACATGCATATAAGCGCGCACACACATACACATCCCTTCCCTTTTAGCTCTGGCTCTGGGAGACATGACTAAAGCCAAGAGGCTTCATTGGAAACAGGGTGCCCCAGTCTCCATCTCCAGGTATTCCCAAGCTGCCCCCACCAAAGCTGGCCAAGGTCCACTCAAATTCTCCACAACTCCAGTTGAGGTACTAGAACCAGTGTTTCATCTGTTCTTCTGAAATCCATCCAGTCAAGATTTTCTAATTTCCCCAAACTACAAACTCTGCTTTTATTCCATGCAAATCCCCCTGTACCACCAAAGCCTTCAGGCCTGTGGAGATTGATCGTGCATGATCATTCAGGGCCCAAGGCAAAAGAAAGTGGCCAGTCCCAGACTGAGCACTGGGGCACTGGCTGAGGAGGCATGGCCTGAGCTGGATATAGGAGTGGGTATCCAGCTCCTTAGCCTGTGACTAGATGACTGGGGAGGGTTTGCCTGAGGTCCTGGGTCTGGGTGGCTGGCACAGGGGCAAGACTCACAGGATGAGGCCAGTGATCACAGGGCTGGCAGTGGGGGAAGATGTCCTTCACTTGTGTTGTGGGAACATGAGTGTGCAGCTTCTGGCTCTCATTTAGCTGTTGGAAGACTGAGGAAGTGTTGAGAATGAAGGCCATTTTAAGACATATCTCCCTTCACACAGGGCCAGCAGTCAGAACAAAAACCCACTGATTCTTTTCATGTCTCCCAAGACAGCAAATACCATGGTGTTCTCCACAGTTGAGGGAATGAGTTATAGCAGTCTAAAAAAGGTGCTGAGAGGTGCGTGTTGGAAATGACCTGGAAGGTTTTTCCTCCATCCTTAACAAGTATTTCCTAGAGGATTACATCCTCGGTTCTCGATCGTGGCGTGTGGACTAGGTAGAGAAACTCAGAGACACAGTCTAGGCCAGCAATCCCTTTAAGGATTTTGGTTCGTGGTGACCCCAGTCAATCTAAGATCCTCTCTTTTCTTTTGTTCCCTTTACAAATTATTGTAAATGGGAGAATTTCCAGGAGTCACATTGTGGCACAGCAGAAATGAAGCTGACTACTATCCATGAAGTTGTAAGTTCCATATATGGCCTTGCTCAGTGGGTCAGGAACTAATGTTGCCATGAGCTACTGTGTACGTCTCAGATGTGGTTTGGATCCTGCATGGCTGTGGCTGTGGTATATGCCAGCCTCTGTAGCTCCAGCTCAACCCCCAGCCTGGGAGCTTCTATATGCCACAGGTGCAACCCTAAAATATAAAAAAAAAAAAAAAGAAAAAGAAATAATATTTTCACCCAAAAAAGCTCTTAAAGATATCAGATTTGCAGGCCTTGTTCCATTACACTGCTTTTTTTCACCCTAAGATGAGGAAAAATACTGTGAACTATAAGTGCAATATACCAGGCCTTGGCAGACCTACCTGACTCACCAAACATGATATGTGTTTAATAAACACTCTACAGAAGTGGTCAGCAAAGTCCAATTAACCACGGGTTTTGTGAGTGGAGTTCTGTTGGACCACAGCCACACTTGATCTTTCTGTACTGTTTATGGCAGTTTTCATATACAACAGCCAAGGTGAGTGCTTGCAACACTGACAATAAAGACTACAACACCTAAAATGTTTACAATCTGGTCCTTTACAGAAAATTACTCCTCCCATCTGGGGAAAGACCCTAGCTACCAATACTAACAAGAAGAGCTTCCAGGAAACCCCTTCCTCCATTACCTCCTCGGCAAGCCATCCAGTAAACTTAGTTTGTGTCCTCTCTCCTCCCTTCCTCAGTGATCTCCTCTCTCTCTCTGTATATGTGTGTAGGTGTTGCTAGATCTAGAGGCTCCTGAGAAATGGCCCTGATAGTCATCCATAAGTGCTGGCCCTGCTGGACTTCCACTGGGACTGTGCACGTCCTTTCAGTCTTGGTGTACAGATCTGGCCATCATGGGTCCCACCGTGGCTGGTCTCTCAGCATTGAATGTGCTCTAGTTCAGCTCACTGAACTCTCAGGGAATTTCCTTGTTAAGCATGGCTGCCCACGTGTTCAGAACTCATGGCGGGTGTGTGCATTTCTGACCAGCAGGTTCCATACTTAGTTGTGATGCTAAGGTTCTGACAGCTGATCTTTCAGCATTTCACTCTTGTCTCCTTGTCTGTGATGTGATGGGAAGAGAAGAGCACCCACTGCCTTCCTCTTGGCTTGTTTTTATTCCCAGCTGGGTTACCAAAATCTAAGGTTAGCAAGAAATTACACATCATTGCAGACGCCCTGTTCAGTGTCTTCTGTATTAAATATGGTGATGGGTTTAAAAACAGCTAACACTGCCCTTCTGGGAGCCAAAGCTTCTAATCAGACTCTTCACTCCTCATCATTTTTGTCCTTACTTCACAGTGTGGCAAAGTTTATCTAAAAGTGATTAAAAATGACAATATCCACTTTGAGAAACCCTAAACCTTAACACGGTTTTCCACATCCAGAAATTCCTCAATAAAAAGAGACCTAAAAATAGTTTTCAGTTAATCATACCATTTTCCAGAATGTAGGAAAAAATCAATTTTTAAACTCTGTTAAATAATCTAAAGCTGTTCTTGTACCAGTTGATATTTTCAAACCAATACGTACTTCAATAATTATACATAATCTCTAATGTTCCAAACAAAAAGCAAAAAATATCCATGCGAATTGGCTCCTTAAAGACACATCTCCTTCTCTAGCTGCAATTGTAATTGTGAGGAACTGTATAGCAGTGAGTTAAATGAATGACCACAGCACTAGGTTACAATAAAATCAAGAATGCTGTGCATTCACTGCTGTAAAACAATTAAAAAATTTTAAGACTTGGTCTATAAAGGGAAACATTTTTAGTACTAGACAACTTTCATAATATATCTTCATGATTATATCATAGTGTAAAATATACTGAGCATAATATACGTTATAATTGATTCTGACCTATTCTCCCATGAAAAGCCTAATTAACTGAAATATATCAAATTTCCAACATATGTTTTTTTGCTCAGATAAAACAACAGCAAATTTAAGATAAAATGCAAATATGCCTTATAACTGATCAGAAAATCAGTGGTTCAGTGATTTGCAGTGAGTGGTACAAATCATATGACCTTATACAGCTTCTCTATAAACAGTGTATATGAATTCTAAAAGTGTGGCCTTAAAGATTTTAACAGCAAAATTGACGTGTTGTTCTTTAAAAACTTTTTGAATTTGGAGATCCCTCTGTGGCACAATGGCTTCGGGATCTGGCATTACCTCAGCAGGCATAGGTTTCCTGGGAACTTCTGTAAGCTGTGGGAGTAGCAAACATGTTTTTTTTTTAATTTAATATGAAAGGTTTTAATTGAAACCTTGAGAAATCCCTAATAAATGTATTTTAGCTAACGTTTCTTACGGAAATCAGAATTTTTAAATTTAGTAAACAAATATATGTAGTTGCCATGCAATCATTTTACTTCTATTCTTTCCTACAAATATCAGGGGTCAGCAAAAATGTTCTGTAAAATATTTTAGGCTTTAAAGACGATACCTTACCTGTCACAAATAATCAACTCTGCTGTTGCAGCATGAAAGCAGGCCCAGGCAACACCCAAACAAGTGTGACCATGTTACAGTAAAACTGTATTTACCAAAACAGATAGTGGGCCAGACTAGACCCACAGTCTGGCCTGTGCCAACCCCTATGTGCATCATCTTTTGTCTTTTTTTTTTTTTTTTCTTGTCGTTTTGCCATTTCTTGGGCTGCTCTCATGGCATACGGAGTTTCCCAGGCTAGGGGTCCAATGAGAGCTATAGCCACCAGCCTACACCAGAGCCACAGCAACGTGGGATCCGAACCACATCTGTGACCTACACCATAGCTCAAGGCATTGCTGGATCCTTAACCCACTGAGCAAGGCCAGGGATCAAACCCACAACCTCACGGTTCCTAGGTGGATTCACTAAGCACTGCGACACGACGGGAACTCCCATAATCTTTGTTCTTTAAAAGCTTAAATTCTGGAGTCCTACATTCTCAATGCAGAATTTACATTTGCTTAATAAGTTTAAGTTTATTTATGATTGAAAATTAAAGTTTTACATATCTTACATCATTTATGCATGATTATAAATGCCTACATACACACATACACAGGAATGATGATAGAAGAAAATAAAGGTGGCATATGAAAAAAGGGAGGACATGAATACTGTGACTTTGTGTATACTAGCTGTTCCCCATATGAAGAAATTAATATTGTCGGCTTTTGTACACTCAAGGAAAATAAGCTTAATTGTGGCTCACAGGCATACTTTCAATTTCCAAGAATTGTTTTGGACTTTGATTCTGCCTGTAACCATATGCCTCAGAATTTGTGTTAGGTTTTCTAGCAGTATACTTTGCATTGGCTATGTTCCCAAGTTAAGAAGTACAGTTTCAGCAAGGTACAACCCTTGGCTCAGTTTTGCAGGATGAAGTCAGGAGTGACACAATGTCAACATGATGAAAAACACCGAATTGGCTGAGGTTTATTGGAGCATCCTTACATCAACCACATCTTCAAGAAATGCAACTGAGATTTGTTCTTGTGGAAATGGTAAGTAAGCCCACCACCTGTTGTGGCGGGGAGATCAGTGGTCCAAACACTCTGGCACCCAGCTATTCAGTTACAGAGGATGTCCATGTGTCTTGGGGATTCCTCCAGGTGATGACCTCTCTGTCTGCTTCCAGCTAGCTGAGGTCTGTGTGCTCTTATCATAGCTTCAAACCCTCATTATATTCCAAAAGCCATACAGCTCTGATTCCAGTCTGTAACCCATGGATTGTGGAGACAGCTGATGTATGGAGAGAGCACTTAACTTGCTATCACCTAGCTGCACCCTTGTAATTTCCCTCAAGGGTAGGGATAATTCGCACACTTGACAAAACTTGCAACTACTACCACCTAATTCTTTTCATGATGTTTTTCACAAATCGAAGAACATGGGACTGAAAGAAAGGAAAAGAGGAGGGAGGGAGAGAGAGACCAAACTTATTAAGACCCTAGAATGTCAGTGCATCTCTATGCAGAGGGAGATAAAGCAGTGAGTGTTTCTGAAAGGGAAAGGAAAGAAAAAAGAGGGGGAAGGGCAGAAATATGAAGTGTATTGGTCAGGGTTCTCCAGAGAAGGTTCAACCAATAGAAATGTGTATAGGGATAGATATTGGTTCATTTTAAGGAACTGACTCATGAGATTTTGGAGGCACAGTTAACCCAAAATCTGATGGGGAGTCCAGCAGGCCTGCAGACTCAGGAAAGAATTTTGATGAGTCCAAAGGCTGTCTGCTGGCAAAATTCCTTTTTGCTCAGGGAAGATCATTCTTTGTTCTTTTACAGCCTTCAGCTGCTTTGATGAAACCCACCCATATCATAGAGGGTAATCTTTTTTACTTATAGTGCCCAAGGATTTAAATGTTAATCTCATCCAAAACATACCTTCACAGAAACATCCAGGACATCTGATCATGTATCTGGGCACTGAGCCCCAGCCACATTGACACCTAAATTAACCATCATATAAAGAGAACTCGTGGTGAGGAGAAAGGCATGTGCACAGAGAGAGATGAAGTATGTTTTTCTTCGTTTCTGGTTACTCTGTTCCATCATGTTGTAGCAGGTATACTTGAGTTCCAACTAACTCAAATACTGTAAAATTTACACAAAGAAAATTTCCTGAAATATGTCATAAACTTTCTTTTCTAACCCTAAAGGGTTGGAAGATATGCAAGATCAAAGCAGGAGTCTCTATCTAGTTTTCGTACTTAAAATGTACCTTTCCTCTTTGAGAAATTTAAACTTAATTTTGAGATAGTTATACATCCACATACAATTGTAAGAAATTATAGCGCTCCTGTGTACCCTTCATGGTTTTCACCAGTGGCAACATCTTGCAAAATTATAGTACAAGAGTTTAACAAAATTAGTCACGTTGATACAGTCCATCGATTATATTCAGGTTTCCAAGTTTCTCATATATGAATTTTGTGTGTGTATATGTCTGTGTGTGTCTGTGCATGTATTTACCTCATGCAATTTTATCATATGGATTCACCATCAAAGTAAAGGCACAAAACAAGAGTTTCATTCCCATAAGGATCCCTCATGTTGCCCTTTTAGTCACACCCACTTTTCTTCTGTCCCCTTAACTTCATCTTTAATCAAAGGTAACCCTGACTATTTTCTTCCTAATTTTATCAGCTCGAGAGTATTATATAAGTGGAATCATACAGGATGTAACCTCTCGGGGTGGGCTTTTTCATTCAGTGTAACTTGCATGGTAATTTACCTAAGTTGTTATTTTTAGCAGCAGGGGACTCTTTTTCATTGCTGAGTTCCTAATATTGAATCAACCTTGCATATGAAGAATTAATTCTACTTGGTCATAAGGTATCATTCTATATATACATGATGGATTTAAAATGCTAAATGTTTTGAGAGAGCTTGTGTGTATCTTCATGAGAGATACTCATCTATACCTTTACAGTTTTGTACTTTCTTTGTCTGCTTTTGGTATCAAATTAGTACTGGCCTCATAAAAGATTAGGAAAAGTTTCCTCTTCTAATTTCTGGAAGAGATGATGGACAGTTCTACTTCCAATGTTTTGTAGAATACTTCAGGGGAATCATCTGGACCAGGACATTTCTTTTTCAGAAAAATTTAAATTATGAATTTAGTTTCCTTAATGATTATGTAACTTTTCAGATTATCTATTTTATAGGTATGTTGGTATCTGATTTTTGAGGGGTTGTTCCATTTTCTCTAGGACACAATTCATGAGAACAGTAAAACTGTTCATAGTAATCTCTCACTGGCATTTTAATGACTACAGGATCTATCATGAGAGCCCATTTCCCGCCTGATATTGATGATTTGTATCATGTCTATTAGTTTTGTCATAATTACAACAGGTTAATGAATTGTATTTTACCATTTGAAGAATGAAATTTTTTCCATATTTGCTGTTTTTCTGTGTGAATTACAGTGATTTCTGCTTTTATCTCTATTATTTCTATCCATCTCCTTTGAGTTTATTTTGCTCTTTCAATTTTCTTGAAGTACAAATTTAAACTACAGATTTGAAACATTTCTTAATCGCATAATGTGAGCATTTAGTGCTATAAATATTCCCCTCATCTTGGCTTCAGCAGGGTTCTACAAGTTTGATATGTTGCACTGTTTTCACTTAGTGCTATGTATTTTTTTGTTATTATCTTTGAAATGACTTCCTGCTTGGCCCATCGTTTATGACTATGTGGTTAACTTTCAACGTTTTTAGAGGTTCTCCTGTTGTGTGTTATTTAAAAGTGTAGTTTGATTCCATTGTGGTTGAAGAATGTATTCTTCATGATTTCATTTCTCTTGAATGGGTTGAAGTGTGTTTTATTGCTCAGGATAAGGCAGAAGATTCATGAGTACATTAAACAAAACATGTAGAAGTTCCTTCATGGCTCAGGAGGTGAGAGGATCTGGCATTGTCACTGTTAGGGTGTGTAGACATTCTATAATCATGCATAAATTATGTAAGCTATTTAAAGTTTACTTTTCAATCATAAATAAATTCCAACATAGGATATAAAGATAATGTAAATTCTACATTGATAATGTAAGATGCCAGAACTTAAGTTTTAAAAGACCAAGGATTGTGCATGTATGGGTGAGTGTATACCAGCCTTTGTGTCCAGTCTGGCCAACAGCCTGTTTAGGTAAATACAGATTTGTTTTCACATGGTCACACTTAAAAATAAGTGTTGCCTGTGGCTGCTTTCATCCTACAACAGCAGAGTTGACAATTTAAAACAGATGAAGTATAGTCTTTAAAGCCTGAAAATATTTACATTGTGATCCTTTACAAGACATTTTCGCTGACCCCCAATATTTGCAGAAAAGAATAGAAGTAAAGTTACTGCATTGCAAATACGTACATTTGTTTACTAAAAGTAAAACTTGATTTCCACAAGAAACATTAGATAAAATATATTCAGGTTTCACAAAGAATTGATCAAAGACCTTATGTATTAAATTAAAACCATTTTTTTCCCTCACTGACACTGTGGCATATGAAAGTTCCCAGGAAAAACCCTAGATCCTCAACCCTCTTCACTAAAATCAGAAAATTATCACTGGTTATATAAGGTCTTAGGACTTCTTCATCAAAAGCTACCTGGGGGTGGAAGCCAGTGGGCTGGTGAGGTTGGGACCACTGAGCTCAACATGATCTAAGTCTCCCCCAATACATTAACGGGCCATGAAATCTGAGTCACCCATTCCCCCGATTGTTTTGTCCTCACTGGGGTGAAGAGGAAGCTGCCTCCACCATTTTGAACATTGCAACAACACAACTAAGATGATAGGATGCTCCCCGACCCACAAGGCACTGAAGCAGAAAGTCCTATTCTTACAGCCAAGCCTTTTCCTCTCTGACCAGGCAAACCACACAGGACACCCTGGAGGAGTGGAGGATCACCCCAGCCTGTCATGTGGCCACTTCAGAGAGGCAAAGAGAAACTCTCTAGAGGTAAGGGCTGCCTCCAGCCTCCATTCTCACGACTGGTGAGTGTCCAGATGGCTGAACGGCACAAAAGCAGCTCTCCATCCCCAGAGTGTTCAGGGATGCAGAGCATGGAACCGATGCCCCAGAAGCCCCCTAGCCCAGCAGGCTGGAGAGACAGGGATGATGAGGCTGTCCCTGGGGCTAGTGAGAGCTGTGTACTCCCAGGAGCAGCCTGGGCATCCTTGTCTCTGTGGAGGAAAGACGTAGTCATTCACCTGTGGTTAGAGTCTGCCTGGGATCTCACACATGCTTCGTTCCTCTCAGATCCCATCTCTGTCTTCTGAGGACCCGTGTCTGAGGACACAGGCACATGCAAGATGACAGTGGACCAAGTGCATTTCACAACAGAACAATTTTATCCATGTTTTACATCCCCCATCGCAAAGGAGCTACTGTTCCCACCCACACAGACCCAGACCCAAGTCCCCACCACCTAAACCCACCCACCCCCACCCCCCTCCTGGCACTGGTCATTCTGTCTTTCCTCCCCACCCCTATGGCAGCCAGGATGGTTGCTGGTATCTGTAGGAGCCCAAGGCTTCCATGGGGGCTGCCCAGTTGGACTGACCCTGGAGGGCTGGCCCACCGTTTCCTACTGGCTGCAGTGCCACTTCCTCCTCCTCCGTGTGACACATGGGTCACACCGGTTCCTTTTTGGCTGGGAAGGGTCAACCAGCCCCAGAGCCAGGGTGTGCCCCCCAGAGCCTCGCAGGTCAGCCCTAGGCCTGGCCAGGTCCTCAGCAGCAGCCAGGCCTCCACACAGAGCCCGCTTTCTAGACTTGGCAGCTTCCAGGGGGCCTGAGCTGAGGCCAATTCTCTGGGGAAAGGGGGCCTGGGAAGCTTTCTGGGCCCTCTGCCCTGCAGTGCAGACAAGACCCGAGGCAGGGACAGGGCTCTGTGGCAGCCCCCAGGGCAGCAGGCTGTAGTGAAGGCCCAAGAGGAAGGCCAGGCTGGGGAGCTCCTCCTCATCCTCACTGAACCCGTGACCCAGCCCTGGGGCTCCACTAAGAGGAGAGGCCTCCCTGAGACCCTTGCTGGCCCTGGGTCCTGATGGAGGGCCCGAGGGGTTTGTGCCCTGGCGAGGAAATGGCTGTGCAGTTCCAGCCTGAAGGGGCTCCTGCTGTCCTGGAGAGGGCACAGAGCCTTTGTGCCTGAACAGGCCCCTTTCTGTTTCGGGGTGCCTTAGATGGCCATGGAAATCCATCTGGGGTGTACAGGGTTCATCTCTGACCCCGGGCTCTGGGCCTTGCTCGTTCCTCTGGGCATCTTGTTGGGCCACAGACTCTGAAGGTCTTGAGTCCAGATGTGGTGCCCTGTGATTGGGAGTGGCTGGCACCCCGTCGTCCTCCTCCGAGGCCAGAACGTGTGTCTGCACCAGCTGGTGGGAGAGAGGTGGACAGTGAAAGCTCTGTACCCTCCAGGGAGCGCCGGGGCTTATGGGCAGGGGGAGGTGAGATGGGACTCACATCCACAGACAAAGCCTGTGGCCCTCCTGCCTTCCTCCTGCACCTTCTCCCCAGCAGGGTCCTTGCCCTGTCCCCAGCTCCCCTCCTCCCCTTCCATTCCTCCTGCCCTGCAACCACCTGGGCAGCCTCACGGGTGCAGGGCCTCTCCGTCAGGGGAGGGAAGGACAGAGCCTTCAGGGCCTCCTGCTCTAGGGCCCTCCCCAGCCCTGGCTGACCTGGGTCCTTTCCTCCTGGATTTCCAGGGTCACCTGGGTTCCCCCCCTGCCCCCAGTCTCCCTAGTGTCAGTCCCTCCCCTGGCCACCTCTTCAGGGGAGAGTCCTTCCTCCTGCTGCAGCTCCTCAGCCAGGCCCGAGAGATCCAGCTCTGGTTCTGGGGAAAGCAACTCTGCCAGGAATCGGGGGTGAATGACCGCCTCCACCTGGAATGGAAGGGAGAGGCTGTGAGCAGCCTTGGCAGGAGTGCCCTGGGAGGCGGGAAGGCCTGGGAGAAATGTGACTCGCAGAGGCCAATCCAGAGCCCCCCTCACAAAGGGGGAGCTTTCAAACTCCCATAGGTATTGTCTACTCTCACATAAACACACACACACACTCACAAGCAGGTGCACATGCAGACACATGGGCTCCAAAGCACAAACACATAGGCACCGACACAGACACACAAAGGCCTACAAAGAGAGAGACAGACACCAACATGTACAACTTTCACATCCACATATACACATCCTATGCACCAAAGTACACTCAGACACACAGGAAGACACACAGATGTCAGGGTCAAGGACCAGAGCATAAATCCCATTATCCTGGGCCAAAGCCAGAACTAGGGTGCGAAGAGCATCTCTCCCTGGAATCCTGGAGTCTCAGACTCCAGGCCCAGCCCACCTTGGTGTCAAAGGCCTCCTGGGAACACAGCTTGTCCACGTAGCTGAGGAGATCCGGGTCTGGGAAGCAGCCGTCCTCGTCCTGTGGCAGCTCATATCCATCGTCTCGACATTCCATACCTGACTCCCCTGTGGCTGAGGGGCCAGGACCCACCAGTGCCTGCGGGATGTCCCCATGCTCCCTGCGAGCCTCAGGGGCAATCTCCTTGGGGGCCTTGTTCTCCAGCAGCTGCCAGGCTCTGCGTGGCCTTGGGTGGGTGTGCTGGACCCTGGGGCCGTGTTTCCTTGGAGCACAGGCTGAGGCAGAGCAGAAGGAAGGGAAAGTGAGGGGACCCAGCACCCAGATGCTGACCGCTGAGCAGGCACAGGGGAGGGTATTGTTGTGGGGCAATGGATATGCATGTGGGAAGGGGGAGGAGCAGCCAGAGCCTCAGGTTTTGTGGGAGGCCAGATTCAAGTCAGGGACAGGTAAAAGTCAGGTGTGAGAATGTGTGGAACATCTAATGATCAAGGGTCTCCCCACCAGCACACTTGTTAGGCAGATTTCACAGGGGCCCCTTAGACAGGGAGGAGGGTGATGAGGTTCTAAATGGACCAGGTCCACACCGCAGAGGGGAAAGGGGTGACTGAGACCCCCTCGGGGGCCATCCGTGTTGAAAGACCAATGCCCCCTTGAGGGAAAAGGACCAATCTGGGAACAGGGACCATGCTTAGGCCTCTCTTACCTGTGCTTTGACGTCCAGGGGGAAGGTGATTCACAGACTGAGTGCCCCTTTTGCGGGATGTGGGTTCCTGAGGAGCCAGCTTTGGTGGAGCAGGAGGAGGCATGCCCTGTGCCCACGTTGTGCAGGACACGTTCCCCATCCTGATCTCATCCTCTGCCTCAAATTGCATGAACCTGGGGGGTGTTGAGGGACAGGCCCCAGTGAGAAAACCACCTGGGCTCTGGAGCCCACCCAGGGCAGCAGGACCGAGGGGGTGAGGAGAGGGTGTCCTTGGGGCTATCAGGGCCCTGTGAGGTGCTGTTGCATCAGGGAGCTGTTCTGGCGCAGGTCCAAGATCTGGGCCTCTTCCTGCCTGACGAGCCCTGGAGCTGGAGGGCATGGCCCAGCAGAGACCCAGGTCAATCTCTGGGACCAGGCTTAGGGGACACCTGGTGGGCGGTGGGGGCCCCTGCTCATGTGCCCCCGGACCTTGTCTGACCCAAACTATGGAGATGGCCAGTGGTCTGGTCTGGCATGTGTCCCCACAGAGCCCTTGCCCAAACCCAGAACCTGGGGCTGGGAGTGAGAGTCCGGGAAATCACGCATGAGTCAGGACCGAGCACAGGCTGGAGTGGTGATCCTACCCTTAGAGGTGAGGCATCTCTTGCCACTGAGAGCTAGCTGCTCCTTTGGTTTTGTTTGGAAACTAGGAGATTCAAATGCAGAAATGACAGGGAGGACCAGAGACCCTTGGGCTTCCCCAAGGATGGCCGGTTGCCCATTCCAGCCACCACTGATGAGGAGAGGCTTAACACATGCTAGGTCAGTGATGGCCAGGCACCCAGCATGAAGGGGTGCCAGGCTGCCAGGTGGAGTCCTCACCCCTGCACAGCCCCCATGCCTTCAGGGGACCCCCTCCTGGGCTGCCGTGCTCCCCAAGGCCATCCTGAGGCCTCCCCACATCAGCATCACGGTAGGGCAGAGCTCCTGGGACAGGCAGGCTGGAAGAGCCAAGCTCTCCAGGTGGCAGAGGGGATTCTGGAGGCCAATAGGATTAGGGGATTCAGGGAACAGGAGGTGTCAGGTGCCAGCCTCCTCTTGCATCCTCTCTGATTGCTAGCACCATAGCCAGATCCTGCCCTGGGGCCTGCCCATCACCCACCACCCACCCCACCATATCGCCCATGGCCCAGGACCCTGACTCACTTTGCTGCCATTTCATAAAAGGCCATCCTCTCAACGGTGCTCATGTGCTGCCATTCCTGCATGGCCTGCCGCATTCCCTCCTCCAGCGTCATGGTGGGCTTCAGGCGAGCCAGGGTGCGAAGCACTGGGCTGTAAGCCCTCAGGGTCAGTCTCTTGGTACAGCCCAGCCCCCAACTGCCCAAACCCACCCAGCTCCAAGGCCTCCATTGGCCCCACCCCTGCCAAACCCAAGCTCAAGAGGGGGAGACGAGGGTGTCTGCAGAGAAAGGCAAGCCTTCCTGGTGCCTGGTGCCACCACCTCCCACTCACCAGAGGATGCTTGTCCACTCCCTGGCTATAGATGGGACCCTGTGGCTGGGGGGGTTTGCCATCTCATATAAAATGCAGCCCCATCAATGCGGGAGGGCAGGCGCCAGTCTACCAGGTAACAGGTCTGAGAAGCCCAAGGATTCTTCTGCCCAGGTCTCTGCACTAGATGGCCTAGTCCCCCTTTTCGGAGGGACCTCGGGTCTAGGAGGGATGTTCCTGCCAGGTTCACAGCTCTAGGAGGATAGACCCTTGCCCTTAGGACAGCTCGACCACCTCCCCGTTCACACTGGACTTCTTCAGAACAACAAGGACCGGGCATGCAGAAAGCTCCGTCCTGGGCCTGAATGTCCTAAGCCTCATCTGAAGTGATACCCACTGGCTGCCAGAGGCCCAGGTCCATGGTGAAAGGAGGTAGCACCAGAGAAGCAGGTCCCATTCAAACTCTGGCTCCTCACATCCGAGCAGGAACCTCTCGGACTGCTCTCCTGCACTCCATGTTATCATGGCAGTGCAGAAAGTGGGACAACTGGTCTTGCACGGTGGTGGTAGCTGAGCTAAGGCATGGACGGGATGTCATGGACTGGACATGGGACACATCTGAGTGCAGACGTGCCTCCTCATAGCATGGACATTGCTGTCAACCCTCCTTCTTTTGAGGTGAAAGGATGCCTGGAAACCTAAGCAGGGAGGCCATGCCAAGGTCCTGTATATGCGAAGGCTCCAGCTGAGCTAATGAGGGCCTGAGAGGTCACTTACATGAGAAAGCAGGAGAGAGCTTCCGCATCGGGGCTCTGGGGCAGGTGGCTGCGGGCCAGGGACTTGAAGCGCTGCCAGCGTCGGAAGTTCTGATAGACGCTCTTATGGTGAGAGGCGTCCTCCTGAGGGCCCTTGTGCTGGGAGGCATGCAGGCTGCCTGCCCCAGAGGTGCCATGTGGCCACGGCCCAGAGCTCCCTGGGGGCAGGATGAAGGCCATCTGGGCAGCTGGCGGTGCTGCTTGAGGAGGAAGGCCTGGGGCCAAGCCTCCCTTGCCAGCCTGAGCTGCTGCAATAGCTGGGGCAGCCACCCCGCTGTCCCCCACAGGGCTTGCTATGCAAAGGGGTGCAGGACACAAAGCACTCCCCATGAGGGCACTGGAAGCATTCCCATTGAGGGGGGCCTGAGGGCGCCCAAAGGCCTGAGACTGGTGGGGCAATGCTGACCTCCCTCCTGACCAGACTGGGACAGGGATATTGCCAAGCCCTGGGGCAATGGGGCAATGGTCAGCAGGAGTAACCTGAGGTGTCATGGGATGAGCTGGCTGCAATAGGGTGCTGCCAGGCAGGAGTAATGGGGCCATGGGTGGTGGCAGGTGCTGCTCCCAAGCTGGCTGGGGTTGGGAGCCAGGAGTGGGGGGAGGATAGGAGCGTGAGGCCCCAGGGTGCATGACCACATCCGTGCCCAGCAGTGGAAATGCTGTGGAGAGAAAGGAAAGGGGTGAATGGAAGAGGAGAATGGGCGACATGGACGGAAGCTCTCTGGGGACTCAGAGGGCACACCTCAGTGGGAGAAGGCATTTGGCACGGGAACCTGTGTGATGTGCAGATGTCCTGGCGGGATGTTCATGGTCTGACCTGCGGTTGAGAATGACTTCCCTTGTGACCTTGATCACCCACACCAAGTTGCCTGCCCCTGTCTCCCGAGAAATGCTCAACCCAGCAGCAGGGATGGGAGAACCTCCCTGAGGAGCTCCCTGACACCTCGTCCTCACAGGCTGTCCCCACGTCCTGGACATGAGCATGTCCCTCAGCAAGGTCACTGGCAGGTAAGGGCCTTCTCCAAGGTCCTTCCAGGCACCGTGAGGCCTTTGATGGACCTCCACTGTCTAAAGTCGAAGGGCCTCACCTCCTCCTCAACCCTTCCTCTCGGGATGCTCAGCACACATCTGTTCTGTCTTTAGTTCCTGACTTCGCACAACACCTCTCAAAGGCTGAGAAGATCGCTCTGCACACAGAACCCTTAGACAAACACAGAACAGCCCCACCAAGCATGCACCTGCCTCTCCGAACCACCCAGAGTGGACACTTCACGGGGGCTAAGGTGTGCCACCCCATCCCGATGGCCCTGAATCCCTCACACCATGCAGTTCTGCTCCTCAGAGAGAAGTCTGAGAAGTCGGTTTGTGTCCCCTGCATTTTTGCCACTTCCCATCCAGGGTTGGCTTCCGAAGATGAGCACCGGCCCAGGGCGGCTCATTTGACAAAGGTCATGGGAGTAGAGGCTGCCTGGGGTCCTTCCCCTTCCAGCTCCCAATAATGGAAAGTGAGGAGAAACTGAGAATCAGGCAGGAGTCAGGTGCCATTGTGAGAAAACCGCCCATTCAGGAGGAGGAGGTACATACCACGAGGCACCGAATTGACCTCCACAGGTATTCTAGGAGGTTTGAGAGTAGCAGACTAGATCATCTTCCTGCTTCTGTGCTACACTGCTTCACCCCCCCCTTTACAAAGGAAGCAGCCTTCCTAGGCATTCCACCTGCACCAGCCTCTCTCCACATGTAGTAGTAGTGACTTGAAATAGGAACACACTCTTCATCTCAAAGTCAGGCCTCAGCTTCTGCTGTGAGACACCTGACACGCTGCGCCATGTCTGCAGAGACGTATTTCCACAAAAGGGAAACCAATACAGAACACCTCAGGCCCACGAGTCCTAGCTTGGGTGAAGTCACTTGGTTGCCCATCCCTTGTGGAATCCAAGGCCACAGTTGCCTGACCTGAGAAGTGAGTTCTGGGCGGGATGGAGGGAAACGTTCTGGGCTGTGGCAGTGAGAGTCACATCCTGCCCAGCTCAGAGCAGACCCTTTCCTGAGCATGTGGCCACAGACAACACCCACCAGCACTGAATCATTTTCTGACTATACCCTCCCATTCCACGCCCCCATTAGCCAGAGTATGCTCCAGTTCCAATCCCTTAGAGAGGTCTGGTGAGGCGAGCTTCAGATGCCTGAGGACCACAAAGCGGGGCTAGGCTTTCCCCATGGCCCACCCAGGGCCAGCCACAGGACACCGGCTCCACACACGTTCCAAGTGGCTTGTCTCCCTTCTAGAAACCGCCAACCTGCCTGCTGCCATCCTGCCTCCCCAACCAGAGCAAGGCCTCTTGAACCACCTCCAAGCAGCTGTCCTCCCCAGGGCAGCCTCAGGTTTCTACAGGCTCCCCAGCTGAGATGTCCCTGGGGTGCAGTGCTCTCGCCTTCCTCTCCTTCGGTCCAACTCGATGTCCACAGTGAAGGATCCCAACGGAAACCCAGGGATTTGAGGGAGGCCCTTTCTCTTGGAAAACAGCCCCTGTCTAGAGGCTTACCGCCTTCTGAAGCCATTCCCACAGGCATGGGCCTGGGCCATCACGGGCTGGTGGCCTCAACGTGGACAGTCCAGAGCAGGACCCAGCGAGGGACCTGCCCCAACAGATGCTCAGGAGGCAAGTAAAGGAGCCCAAGTTTGAATCTCAACAGTAGAATGCGGGCCTCCAGTCATTCTGCAGTGGGGGAGGGGCCGAGGGCAGGTGAGCCTGGGTGGGGGTGGGGTGCCATTCCATGCTGGCCTCTGCAGGGAGGCAAGAACCAGACGTTTCTTCCACCTTATGCAGGGGCCAGACAATTGTCCAGTGCCTCTTCAGACAATGTATGTGGTGGTTTTCAGAGTCACAGCACCAAGGTTTGTCTTGATGTTCCCTTTCCCTTTGTTATTCATCAACTTGTTTATTGTCCTTCAACCCCCTCAGCTTCCGTCCTGGCTCCAGGCTCCCTTCCCAGGAGGCCAGATTTCTGAACAAAATTCACCTTTTATCATCTGATAACCACGTGGGTTTTCATGGCCACCTGAAACCCAATGTTTATGGTTTGGCTTCTCTCAGCAGACCCACCATTTGTGATTGGTGTGTGTCCGTCTTTCCTAAGGAAGCCGTCCTTGTGTGCCAAGCAGCATCCAGCAGGACCCACCTTCCTCATGTTCCCTTGTGCTGGAAAGGCCCAGCCTATCCAAAAAGCCACTGCACAGCCCACGTGTCCAAGACCAGAGATCAGTCTGTGGTGTCTCCCTTATGATGACATTGCTGGTAAGTCTTCTAGCTTTTCCCTGTTAAATGTTTGAATGTAACATTTTCCACAAATCCTCCCTTCTCAGGGATCACAGTCCACGTGTGCCGAATAGCATATGGAGTGCTGAGTCCTCCTCTCCCCTCTTTCCCCTGTCCACTCAGTCCTCGTTCCCACCAGGGATCAGAGATGCCTGTTTCATTCCCATCTTTTCAGAGATCTTTTGGGCAAGCAACTTTGAATGCCATCCGTTGGCCTTTGCAGGTAGTATTCCTTTGTCTCTGGTTGAAATGTACCATGTGCACAGGGAACTCCATCTTGGACTTGTGATGGAAAAGGTTGGGGGATAATGTGAGAAAGTGATTACATATGTATCCTACATAGATATATATGTATCATATATCATATATACATACATCTGTCTGTAGGACAGGGTCCTTCGGCTACGCAGCAGAAGTAGACCAAACATTGTAAATCAACTGCAGTGGAAAACCTAACCTCTTGTAAGATCAAAGAGTTCCTCTTGAGAAAGAGTGAAAAAGGAAACGAGAAAATTAAATTGCGTCCCCGTAGACCTGAGTATCTTTCCTTTTGTTGCCTTCCTACTGATATCGTGGCTCCTCTGTTACTGGATGCATTTTTAACATGGGAGTTCCTCCATTCTCTTGAAATTCAATGTACTGAAAGGGCAGAGTGCTCAAAGCCAGGCAAAATCAATAGTAAATGTGCAGGCCCATTTGAGTTTTTCATTTCCCATACACAGTGCCTGCATTTAGCCTGACCTGTGTCCCATGCACCATTTTGGACATCTCTTTACTGCAAGTACTTTCCCTGTGTATCTGAAATTTACCTTTCCCTCGGAATCAGCATGCATCTGGCAAGACTCGCCCATAAGGGTACCATATTAGGCTACAGGGAGTGGGCAGTTCTTGAGGGGAGGAGAACTTGGAGTGGAGACCAAAAGGTGCCTTTTGGTCCAACCCAAAAGAAAATGGCAAAGGGACCCCAAATCTGCAGGCTCTTTGGATGAAATGGCAATGGAAGAGCGAAGATATACTATTGCGTCTTTGAGCTTTATGTGGTTAAGGACAGAAGTAAGGGAGGAGAAGACAAAATCTTCTCTTTCCTTATGTGAAAGAACCAGAAGTGTGTGTGTTGGGGGGGTCTCTTGGTTTAATTGCTTTCTCCTTTGGGGGACACACGTGCTGCCTATGGATGTTCCTAGGCTAGGAGTCACATCAGACCTGCACGAGCACGCCTCTGCCATAGCCAGAGCAATGTGGGATCCAAGCTGCATCTGGGACCTACAGCACAGCTCAGGGCAACTCCGGATCCTTATTCTACTGAAGGAGGCTGGCATGGAGTGTGAATCCTCACAGATCCTAGGGGGGTTTATGTCTGCTGAGCCATGATGGGAATTGCTGGCTTTTGTAGGTGTGAAAACATCGAGTGCCCGTGATGTGGGTGTGCCCTTTGACACAGTGCCAGCTTTTTATCCACCAATGTCCAATCTCCACGTGTCCAAACCCACTCGCATCAACGTCCTCCCCAGCAAGCCCTGCTTGAAAGCTGGTGCATTTCCTGTCTGCATCCCATACTCTTTCTCTTTAGAATCGAGGCTCGTCCTTGCCTGTGGTGCTGTCTGCATGGGAATCAACGTAGCATCCCTGACACAGCCAAATGGAAACACACCTGAGGAAACGTTCAGATTGGGAGTTAAGATCAGCTTATCACGATGCAAATGATAGGAATGCGTATGTCTGTCTTGAGTGGTGAGAGGCGAGGTCTCGGGAACATCATCAAGGGAGGTGAGGGGTGAAAACCTCCTAGGACTGCAAGCAAATCTCTTGGGAGGCAAGAGTCCCTGTGTGCAGTAGCAGAACTACAATTGCTCCTGCTGTTAGGGTGTTGGGCAAGGAAGGAGAGGTTGAAAGGATTGTTGCAGATTGAGAAAAAGGACTTGTGTGGGTGCTTCCAAAGCTTCTTGCCCCTTGCAAAGGAACATGGACTCCAAAGAGGGTGAGAAGCTGAGGCGAGAGTATTTCCTGCAATGCCATGGTGAGCTTTGTAGGAAGAAACTCTGGATGGGGCACTGCAAAACTGAGCACCATGGGAATAGGGCTCTCTATTGGAGCTTTTACACTGAAGAAACATTTCAAGGGTTTTCAAACAAGACCTTCATAGGAGAAGATTGCTGAGGCACCCATTGTACCCAGGCATTCAGGAAGGCCAGGCTTCCTTGTTGCTTCCTCCCCTTCTTCAGCCACTCCTGCAATTTGTTACAAGATTCTCACGCATAGCTCAGATGTAGTATTTGTGGGGGTTTCTTGTTTGGTTGGTTTTGAATCGTTCTTCCCCCAAGACAATGGTTTTGCTACTGTACAGCATGGTGACCCAGGTACACACACATGTACACATTCTAGTCTCTCCCATGAGCATGCTCTATCACAAGTCCTCAGTGCTACACAGCAGGATCTCATTGCTAATCCACACCAAAGCCAATCCTTTGCATCCCTTCACCCCAAGCTCCTAAGCCACCCCACTCCCTCCCCAGATGTCGTATTAGCATGAGTCTTCTCAGGGACATTGATACAAAAGTTGCACTGTGGAAACGAGGTGCTCCCAATTCTTCCATCATTTTTGACTGACTTTCGACTTCTGAGGGCCGCATCCATGGCATCGGGAGATTCCCAGGCTAGGGGTCCAATCAGAGCTGTGGCCCCTGGCCTATGCCAGTGCCACAGCAATGCCAGATCCCAGCCGTGATGGCAACCTACACCGCAGCTCACATCAACACCCGAACCTTAACCCACCGGGCGAGGCCAGGGGTGGAACCCGCAACTTCATGGTTCCTAGTCAGATTCGGTTCTGATGCACCATGACACGAACGCCTTCTGTTGTTCATTATCTTATACTACCTCAGAACCCTACATCCCGACATCGGAGAGGCAGAGGTTGTCAAATCAGCGGCACTGTAATGAGGGAAACCAGTCAGGGAACTGGGTGTCTCAACGTCCTTTGGACCATGAGCTCTGATTGTTCCTGCAGAGAGCTTCGGGGCCGGCACTGGCGGCTGAGGAGAAACATCTCTGGAGATGGATCACTAGCATCAGGAGACAGTGAACCTTCCACTCCCACATGGAAATTGAAAGGCACTGAGAGATCCCAGGTTTGTGTCTTGTGGACGTTTCAAGTCTGTGCCCTTGGGAGCTCTGGGTGTCATCAGATAGATGTAAGGGTCTTGAGAGGTATCCTGTGGAGGAAGAAATGCTCTGATGTTGCCACGGACCAGAAAAGGGATCTGAGGGTTCAAGTTTCTTTGGCGAGCATTACCAAGTCAGGTCGGTATGTTGAATCTGCTGCTACTTCTTTGTGGGTGGATGGCCACCTGAACTTCCATGATGTCGTGCCAGACGTAGGGAGGGAGAGGAATAGTGTTCCCAAAGTACCTGCTGTCTTGTGACTGGCAAAGAGGGTCAAGTTTAGCTCACCAGCATAACCAGGACAACCAGAACCGTACAAAGGAGACACACATGTGCACCAACCTTTATTGAACAAGCTCCATGTATTAAAGAAAGACATGAAGAACAAACATGCGTGGAGAATCGAGGCATTTGGAAATTCTGTAGGCACGGTGACAGGAGCACCATCTCTGAAGAGAGGTTCCCAGATCTCCAATTGCGTGCTAGAATGGTTCTTTAAGGGATCCATCCAATTTGCTAGGGGAAAGACCCTTCTCTTTGTAGACAAGCAAATCCCAACCCAAAGAGTCCACACAGCCTAAGGTACTGTGGCCCAAACGGCATGAATGTCCTTGGCCCACTTTGAGGATTCTGTGCTTAGGCTGGATCTCTGCAAACTCTTGTATGGGGATCCTATCTAAATGCATGGGTTTCACCGATGCAGTGTGACCGTGGGGGCTCATCTCCCAAGAGAAAGGGTTTAAGAAGAGATGGCCACAGAAGCTCCCAGGGAGAAGACAGGAAGACAACCCCAGAGAGCTTTCCAGCGAATGCAAATCCTCCATGACATTCCTGTCTTGGAGGGAGCTCCTGGGCCAGCTCTTCTGATGCTTCCTTCCCTCCCTCCTCTTCCCACCTGTCCCCTGCTGACTGAGCTGTTGTGCACAGAGACTACCATCCTCCAACCGCTCCTAGTGTCTGTTGAGGAGGGTCCGCTTGGGTAGTCAGTAGTGCACGTGGGAGCAAAGAGGGTGGTTTCCCAAGGGGTGGCCTGCCTGAGGATGGGGCCCATCCTGGTGGCCTTTAGCATTCATTCCATGACAGCCCTGCTAAGGAATATGGGGACTCTTCAGCCATTGGGTGTGACCGCTCTGTGCTCTTGTGCACGCTGCAGACGCCTTGTGACCTCCTCCATGTGGGTTCATGCCCGCATGGAGCTCAGGTCCGGAGCAGTGTTTCCACCACAGCTTTTAGCAGCACTGTGGATCAGGCTGCTGGGAGACTTGAGGGACTGTGCGGCCTATGCAGGCAGGGGACTAAAGTGTGTGAGTGATTAAAATGGGTGGCATTCCAGTGTGCCTGCCGTTCCAAAGCGTAGGAAAGCTCGAGGGAAGAATTTCCAATTTGAAAACCCTCATGGGGTTCACAAGAAGTAGCTCAGGGCACGGGAAAAGGAGTGAAGATGTACCATCCAGGCTGCTAGTTTCACTGGTGTCTTCCTTTTTCACATACCAATGTCGGTCAGCACTTCTGTTCAAAGGGCATGCTTGGGTCTCTGTTGGGGGCAGCCTTGCTGAATGTAGTGCTGACCACCTAGTTGGAGTCGGATGTAAATCGTGATGGATTTGCAAGCCTAGGGGGGATTGGTACAAGGCCACCTGGTTGTCAGGAATCTGGTAATGCGTCAAATGTGAGGGTTGGTTGGGTTTTGTCTATGGATATGTGTGTAAGGGGAGATCATGCCTGTGTTTGGGTGAGCGTTTGTCTTTGGAGGGTGCTGAGATGTAACAGAGGCATAGTCCAGGAGCTGGCGTTTAGGTGTTTGTAAGTTGGTGTTCAGGGGCCTATTTTTCATGGATGTTTTCCACCGTGAAGTTGGGGATTGTGTGTCTCAGGGTGGACTTGGTAGGATTATCTGCCTAGGCCTCAGGGCAATGTTAGGGAAGTCCAGGGGCCGATCTGTGTATTTGTACCTTTGGGGCCTGTAGTGAAACTTCGTGGTTGGGACTTGACCCCAGCCAAAATTGAGAGTGGGACTGGAATCTACCTTGCCCTCAGCTTGGCACCTGAATCCAGGTTCCCAGGTTCAGAGAGGATTCGAGCGCACAGACTTCTTCTTTTTGGTGGCATCTGCCCCATGTGGAGTTTCCCCGTCCACGGACGGAGTGCCACAGCAGCAATCGGGACCACTGCAGTGAACACTCAGAATCCTTAGCCTTCCGTGCCACAAAGGAATGCCACGACCTGCTCAAACCCACTGTCTTTGCACTGTCAGACCCCTCACCAGGTGTCAGGATTTGATGAAGCTCTGGATCTTCTGCTTCGTGGCAGGAAGAATTTGGCATGAAGCGAAGCCCCAGGTAAAGAGTGAGTTTCGGAGCATAAGACCCTGGGGGGAGATACGCGTAAGCTGGCCAGGGAGCAGAGCAGCCCCAAGAACCAAGAGAGCTACATTTCTAGAATCCAAGGCCCAGTGGGGAGGGGAGAAGACTGCCTTCTTCCTCATTGGAGGGTGGATATCAAGGCTTCCATCTCCAGCTCCTCATTGTGCCCTATATGGATGGTGTGCCCTGGGCTGTCACAGTGCTTGTTCAAATCGGTGTGTATTCCCAGGAGTTTGGTCATATATCAACTGGGGTAATTCATCTCAGGTTTCCATTTCCTGTCCTGTTTTACCTAGTCGTGTCCCCTCTCCCCTGTGTTTCTGTCTGGGTGAGGTGCAGAAATGCTCCTTGTCCAGGACACTTCTCTCCTTGATCTCATGCAGCAGGACTCGATCTCCACATCTGTTGTCTTGTGCTTGAAGTCTTGGGGGTTGTGTCTTGAGCGTGTCTGGCACTTCGATGCATGCGGCCTTCCTTCAAGTCGGGTAAGTCATGGCTGGGTTCCTTTTCTTGAGTGATCATCAGCTTTAGACCATTTCGAAGACCCCGTGAAAGCTTGTCCTTAACCCATCCCCGGTGGGTGGTTTCTGCTCTTTAAGGATCCTCCTCTATCCTTCCCTTTAGGATGATTCTTTGTGTGTTCATGGCCTGTCATATGGCTCTTTGCTTTTTTGTGTGTAGCACATGTTCCAGAGCCGTGCATGTGTCTTTTGATGTGTAGAGGGCGAGTCGGCCTATCTTCTGGGACTGGTGAATGCTATATAGGTCAGCGTGCCGTATTGGCATGCTTCTGGATTCTGCATGCTGGAAGAGTGCATGCCCTTGGATGGAGCCTTGGGGAGTGTGGGTTTATGGATATGCGGAGAGTGTGTTATATGCGTGTTTGGAGGAAAGGACGTAGGGTGCTAGGTTTGCAATTGTGTCGTTTACTGACTGAGTAATTGCGGGTCTGCTTGGGTCTTTTGGAGAGTTGTGTGTAGAATGCGTTTGAGTGTGTATTCCAGGGGCATGGGCATTTGGAGGCATATTCGCTGGGGCTATGCCCTTGTAGTTTTCAGGAGGGACATGTTAGGCTTATATATGTGGGGACGTGGGGAAGTGTGTGTCTGCTGGAGAGATGAGGTTCTGTGTTTCTACAGGGGCGTGGGAGACGTGCATTTCTTGGTGTGAGAAATATGTGCTGTGGTTATGTGTTACGAGTTTGCAGATGGATGAGCTGGGTCCTAGGATCATTGGATATGTGGAAGTCATTTCCTATGTGGTTTGCTGGTGATAGGTCCATGTGTCGTACGTGTGTATACTCGTTTGTGTGTCTATCACCAGGTGCATGACCAGGTTGTGTTCCTATGGTATGGAGGTGTTGGGAGTGTGCCACGTTGCTTCTTGGCAGAATGCCGAGGTGTTTCTACAGGTCCTAGGTACGAAGAGATGGTGTATCCACATTGAGGGTGAGGGCTGAAATACATATGCAGTTGACCCACACACAGGTGCAGCGTCCTGGCAGGGCGGTTGTCTTCTGGAGAGGTGGCACCATGTGTAGTGTTTGGGGCATCTGTATGTTCAAGGGTTGGGAATATTTGTCTGTGTGTGTCCATAGGTGTTTGAGACGTGTACATGTGTATTAGTACGTGTAGGCGGATTGTGGCTGTGTGTGTATTTGAGGTCCTGGGGCTTCTGTAGTATGTATTTGGAGGGATGTCAGAGGTAGGTGTGTGTGTTTGGAAACAAAGAAATCTCATAGGCGACGTGTGTGTGTTCTGGAATCCTGGCCTAGAAGTCCTGTAGGGCTGTGGTCTTGCCTATGGGGTGTGCGTGAGACGACTGTGTAGGAGCTGGTGGTAGTGAGCCTGTATATGAAGTAGTCATTGTGTACCACTGGTCGGTGTTTGCGTTCAGGCCCCTGTTGGGTATGTGCATGTGAAGACCTCAGGTGGTATAGTTTTGTTTGTGGGGAAGTGGGTGGAGTGGGGGGTGGCCGTTTCTTGTCTTTTCAGGGCAGACCCATGGCATTGGGAAATGCCCTGGCTATGGTGGAATTGGCGCTGCAGCTGCAGCTGCCAGCCACAGCCACAGCAAGGCCAGTTCCGAGCTGCATCTGGGACCTGCTCCATATCTGAAGGCAATCCTGGATCCAGGGATTGCACCTGCCTTCTCTCCTATACGGGTCAGGTTCATTCCAATGTAGCCACGACGGGAATGCCTGCTGGAAGTTTTTTCCTCACAACGTCATTTTCAGTTCTTGGCATCAGCCCAGTCATCTTTTCTAGGTCATCGGAGTTTAGTCTTGGCAGATTGTACTTTGCTAGGAAGGTGTCCATTTCGTCTAGGAAGTCTGTTTTCTTGGCATAGAGTTGCTTTTAGTAGTCTCTTCTGATCCTCTGTATTCTGGGATGTCCATTGGAAGCTGGTGTGCATTTTGATGGTTATTGATTTGAGTCCACTCTTTTTTCCCTGATGAGTCTGGCTAAGGGTTTATCCATATGGTGGATGTATTCAAAGAAGCAGTTGTAGCTGCATTGATCTTTCCGATGGTTTTCTTCGCTGCTCTTTCCTTTCTGCTCTGATCATTAGGATGTCTTTCCTTGTGTTTGTCTTTCTCTGGTTGCTTTGGGCGTAAGGCCAGGTTGTTTGTTGGTGGTTTTCCTTGTTGGCTGAGGTAGGCTTGTATTGCTGGAAACGTCCCTCTTCGATCTGCCTTTGGTGCATCCCATAGGCTTTGGATTGTTATGTCTTTGGTGTCACTTGCTTCTTGGGATCTTCAGATTTCCTCTTTGGTTTCTCCAGCACTCCCTTGTTTGTTGAGTAGCATGTTGTCGAGTTCCCGTGCGTTGGTGTTTGTTGCCATTGTTTTCTTTGTGGTTGATTTCGAGCCTCATAGCGTTGGGTTCATACAAGCCGTGGGACAGGATTTCAATTTCCTTCCATGTACAGTGGCTTGCTTAGTGACGCAGCATGTGATCTGTCCTAGGGAATGTCAGGTGTGCCCTTGAGAGGAGTGTGTATGCTGCTTCATTGGGATGGAAAGCGCTCTACATATGGAGGAAGTGCCCTGTGGTCCAATGCATTATTGAAGGCCTGGGTTCCCTTGTTGATTTTATGTCTGGAGGACCCGTGCGTTGATGGGAGTCAGGTGTGAAGGCCCCCTGCTCTGACTGTGTTAGTGTCCATTTCTCCTTTTACGGTTGTAGCAGTTGCCTTCTACATTGCGGGGATCCTGTATTGGGTGCATATAGGTTTCCAATTCCCATCTCCTCTCCTTGGATTGATCCTTGACCATTACTTAATGACCTTCTTTGTGTCTTATTAATATGCTTTATTTGAATGTCTCTTTTGTGTGATGGGGGTGTTTCTACTCCATCTCTCTTTTAATTCCCACGCACGAGGAATATTTTCTTGTATCCTCTCACTATCAATTTGTGTATGTCCCTCAAACTGAAGGGGGTCTCTTGAAGACAGCAGGTCTACCTATCTGTCTATCCCTCTACCTATCTGGATCGAGATCGAGATGGAGATCGAGATGGAGAACGAGACGGAGCTCTCGATGTAGACCCAGAGAGAAGGAGATGCGTCTTCTTTTTGTATGCATGCAGCCAGTGGATGTCTTTCGGTTGGGGCATTTTGTGCATTTCCATTGAAGGTGCTTCTTGATCTGTATGTTCTTATGGCCATGTTATTAGCTGTGTCAGATTGGGTTTTGTTGGTCTTTTCCCGTCCTCCCTTGTTCTCTGCTCTTGTGGTTTGATGACTGCCTCTAGTGGGGTGTTTGTTGGGTGTTTTTTGATTGTTCTTTCCCCGAGACAATTTTTTCCACTGTCCAGCATTGTGAATTATACAAAGATGTATAATTCATCTTTGTGCCATTATCATGCTCCATCATAAGTGATTCGACCTCGTTCTCAGCGCTACACAGCAGGATCTCCTTGCTAATCCCTTCCAAAAGCAGTCGTTTGCATCCAATAACCCCAAGCTCCCCATCCATCCCACTCCCTCCCCTCGCTCTAGGCAACCACAAGTCTATTCTCCAAGTCCATGAGTTCCTTTAGGTGGAAAGGTTCCTTTGGGCTGTATATGAGACTCCTCATATGAGTGATGTCGTATGGTAGTCGTCCTTCTCTTTCGGACTTCCTTCACTCAGGATGAGAGGGTCTCGTTCCATCCATGTTGCTGCAGATGGCATTAGGGTGCTCTGTTTTATGGCGCAGGAGTATTCCATTGTGTGTATATACCGCATCCTCTTTGGCTCTTAATTGTTATTTCCCCGATACAATCTTGTTTTCTACTGTACAACGTGGTGACCCAGTTACACATACATGTAGGCATTCTATGTTCTCACATTATCATGCTCCGTCAAACATGACTAGACATTGTACCCAGTTCTACACAGCAGGATCTCATTGATAATCCATTCCCAAGGCAATAGTGGGCAGGCATTAACCCCAAGCTCCCCATCCACCCCACTCCCTCCCCCTCCCCTCCCCCTTGGCCACCACAAGTCTATTCTGCAAGTCCATGAGTTGCTTTTCTGTGGAAAGGTTCATTTGTGCCTTATATTTGATTCCAGATATAAGTGTGTGGTATCCTCTTCTGGAATGGATCCCTTAACCGTGAACTAGTGTCCTTCTTTGCCTTTCTCGATGGCCTTCGTTTTAAAGGCGATTTTGTTGGATATGAGCAGCGCTTCTCCTGATCTCCTGTCTTGTCCATTGGCATGAAATATCTTTTCCCATCCCCTCCCTTTCAATCTATACGTGTCCTTTGCCCTCGGGTGAGCTTGTCTAGGCAGCAGATTGAAGGTTTTTGCTTTGGTACCCAATCTGGCACTCTGTGTCTTTTGATGGCAGCATTCGGTCCTGGAACAATTCAGGTGTTCATTGATAGATGTTTCTTGATTGCCATTTGAAGCCTTGTTTTCCCGTTGAGTCTATGTTTCTCTTTTCTTCTTTCTTTTCCTTTGGGTGGATGGGTTCTGTTGATTCTCTGCTGGAGTCCTTTCCTTTTCCGATTTTTGAATGTAGTGTTGGCTTTTGGTTTGTGGTTGCCCTGTTTTGTTATTATGTTAACCCCTTCGTTTGTCTGCTCACTTTAGCCTGACTGTTACATAGGACCAAACGCGTCATTGAAACAAGAGAAAGGATCTACATTTTCTTCCATTCCTCGCCCTCATTGTATGATTTGATGTAGTTTATTTCATTTTATGCTTTTGACATCTTCATGGTTAGATGTGTATGCTGGTTTCTCTAAGTCACTGTTTTCCAATGGTTTTTTTCTTTTTTCTTTTTTTGAATTGGAGAACCCTTAGAGTATTTCTTTCAGAATGGGTTTTGTATTGCAGTACTCTTTCAGTGTTGGTTTGTTGGAGAAATTCTTGCTTTCCCCTTCGATTTGAAATGATAGTCTTGCTGGATAGGGTATTTGGAAGAGGCAGATTATTTGTTCTTTCTTTCAGTGTTTTCAATGGGTCTCGCCACCCCCTTCTGGCCTGGAGTGTTTCTGTAGAGCAAACTGCTGATAACCTTATTGGGGTTCCCTCATCATGAATGCCTTGCTTTTCTCTTGCTTCCTTTAGCCTCCTCCCTTTCTGTTTAACTTTGGCCATATTGATCAGCATAGGTCTTGCTGCGTGCCTGTTTGGGTTCAACTTGTTTGGGGCTCTCTGTGCTTCCCGTATCTTGCTATCACTCTCCTGTAGTTGTTGCTTTAAAACCTCGATTGCAGGACTCCCTGTTGTGGTGCCCTGGAAACTGGCCATGGCCCCTGCCCCTCTCCCCCAGCCACAAGGACCAGACCCTCCCTTTGGCTGATGACATGAGGAGATTTCCCCCCAGATGGCCCGGCCCTGAGCGCACTAACTCTAGGAAGTCCCAGCCACTCTGTTTCTAAGCCCCACTGACCCCCTGAGCAAGACCGGCTGCCTCCAACAGGCCTGGGTATGGGCATCTTCTGAAAAGGCTGAACCAAGACCTTGAGAGAACACCAGATGTCTAAAGGAATGAGAAAGGAAGAGGGTCCCGGTTAGGGGTGTGCTGGTGCAGCCCAGGGCCTTGCCAGAGCTGAGGTCTGCAGGGGCTTGAGCTGGCCAGGCTCCACTCCCACACCAGCTCTCTTGGGCCCTGTTGGTACATATGTCCCTTCTCGGCCTTGGACAGTGCCTTCTCCTGGACCTCCAGGGGTTCTCCAGGCACAGAGGCCCATCTGCTGTTAGATTGAAACCTGCGATTGTCCTGAGGGTCGGTCAGTCAAGAGCTTCCTCCATCAGGACGCCCGTGCCTGCCTGCATGGCTTACACAGGCTCACCAGCCATGGGATGCCAGGGTTTGGAACTTCCCAGAAGTACAACTGAGTGACCGTGCATGGCAGAGACTCAGCTCTGACCTAGCTCTGTTGCTTGCAGCCTAAGTCCCCTGTCCTCCGGAGGGTGGTCCCAGGGGGGTGCCCTCATCTGTGACCTCCCTTTTTCAGGGTGTCTCGTGGGGATGGCCCGCTGGGGCTTAGACGCTTGACATGCCCCCTACCCCACCATCTTCACCAATATCACCTGCTTCTCCCATGGGACCAATGAGATCCAGAAGCACATGCCTCTCCCTGAGCCCACAGTCCCTCCTCCTCACACCCAGGTGCCATCGCAGTCTCTGCAGGCTGCTGGCTCTCCTGGGCCTGGCACAGGCTTTGTGCCCCCAGAGACTGGCCCCTGCTGCTGTTCATGCTCGAGGTCCTGCAGCAGGCCTGGTGCAGACCCCCCAAGCTCCTGTGCTCCTGTCTCTGCCTCAGACTCCAGTCTCCATTTGGCAAACAGCCACCCCTCCCCCACCAGCTCCATCAGCTGTCCAGGGCCCCATTTTGGCCTTCCTGTGCAACAGTGGCCACCCCATGAACCAAGCCTGCAATCTCCAATAACCAAAGGAAAGTCTCCTCCCGCTGCTGCCTTGGGGCCCTACGGCCCCTCCTGTCATCCGTCCTTCCTTCTTCTGTTGGAGTCCTCCATCTGACTTCCTGGACAAGGGGAGAGGACATGAGAGGGAGAGTGTCCCAGGAGGAAGGTAGGAGTGGGGATGCTGGTGGAGCCCAGCTGGGGACAGAGAGGGTTTCTTCCCTTGAGACTCCTTCCTGCCCTGGGAGTGCCCAGGCCTTCAGAGGGAATCGGTCAGCTCCAGCTGCCATCACCAATCCCATGGGCAATGGGGCTTAAATAACAAGAATGTATCAACTCACCGTTTCAGAGCCCAGCCTTCTGAGATCCCGGTATAAACAAGCTGGGTTGGCCCTGAGGCCTCTCTCCTTGGATTCCAGATGCCCATCTCCGGCCTGCGCCCTCCCATCAGCTCCCTCTGTGGGACTCAGGGTCTAAATTTGCCCTTTCTATAGGGGCACCCATCCTATTGTATTCGGGGCCACCTTAGTGACCTGATTTCAGCTCTTTCTGTACAAACTCTGCTGCAGGGCTTGCGGTGGTGTTGCCCTGGAACTGAACCCGAGAAGGAACCAGGAGTGTTCAGGTTCGATCCCTGGCCTCGCTCAGGAAGGGAAGGATCCAATGTGGCCATGAGCTGTGGTGTAGGTCTCAGACCCGGCTTGGATGTGGCATTGCGGTGGCTGTGGTTTAGGCCAGCTGCCAAAGCTCCGATCAATCGATGGATCGTTTGGATGCCAAGCCTGGGAACTTCCATATGCCGCCCCAGCAGCCCCATCCAAACAAACAAACGTAGGCAATGGAAAGACAACGAAAAGCCTGCTCCACCTAAGGTCATGTTCAGAGGTCCTGGGGGAGAAGCCTTCCACATATGAACTTCGGGTAATAGAGCTTTAGCCCCTTTTGGCAGGTGTCTCCAGTGCCAGGGATGAAGGGTCTTTTGTAAAGTAAAGGAACATCAGTCCTGGGGTTGGGATGAAGGAGGATCGACTCCCCAAAGTGAGGGAGGGACGTTTCCAGAGTGCAGGGCACTCGAGCCGGATCAGAGCCCATGACCCAAGGCCATGGGGCAGTGGGTGCCAGCCAGTGTCATATAAGGCTCTTGAAGGAATGGAGTCTAGGCAACTGAGAGGGAAGCTGAGAGAGGAGCTCCAGCCACAGAGTGTGAGATGAGGTCCAGGCCTCACAGCACTCTGCTCCTACATTGGATTCCCAGCACCCTCTTTCAGCATGCCCACGGCCCCGCTCTCCATATCCTGAAGGGGAACAACTCACTGCCCACCTTTCCGGCCCCCACCCCCACATGAACACCTGCCTTCGGTCCAAGGGCCTCAGCCAGCCTGGCCCAAGGGGTCCACACCTCCAGCACTTGGAGCCTGATGTCTCCTTTTCGGCTTAGCTGGCTCAGGCCAACCCGAGGGAGTTCCTGGAAGCAGTGTTGTTGCAATCCTTCCTGCCCTCTGCCTGACCCAGTGCTCTCATGTAGCCAGCAGGATCCCGGGAAGCCTCACAGTGGACCCAGCCTTCAGGACTCACAGTGCTGTGGTGGGTGACCCATCCCTTCCTATCGTTTGCCCATTTTCTGGTGGAATAGGTCCCGCTGTTATGGTCGTGTCTTGGCAGTGCCTTATTCCCTCGAGACACCAGACTTGGGTCAGATGTGTGGTTGGCAGGTAGTTTCTCCAAACCTGTAGCTTCTTTTCACCTAGGAAAATGTTTCCATTTGATGAGGTCCGTTTTCTGTCTGGGGTAGTGTTTTGGCTGTCATGGGGGAGAACGCTTATCTTTTCATTGTTGCTGATGTTGTTGTTGCCTATTCCAGTGGTATTGATGTAGTTATCTTCCGTTTGATTGAAAGGACAGTGAGGTAGCATGTTGTGCTATTTCCTGCTGTGTCGCAAAGTGAGTCGGTCATACATACACACACACCCCTTCTCTCTCAGATTCTATGCCCATATCGACTATCACTAACTGTGGGCTAGAGTTCCCTGGGCTCCACCACAGGTTCCTGTTGGCCGGTCATTCCATGTACTCCGTGTGCAGAAGCCAGTCCCAAACCCCCAGTCCCTCCTGCTGTGGACTTGGCTCCTTTGGGACCCATCCGGTTTTCCAAGGCTGGGAGTCTGTTTCTGTTCCGTGCACACGTTCATTTGTGTCCTCTCTTTCGGTTCCACTTAGAGGTGGTATCATACTATGTTTGTCTTTCCCTGTCCACCTTCACTTAGGATGATAATTTCCAGGTCCATCCTTGCTGCTGCAGCGTTCATGATTCCATTCTCTTGTATGATTGTGTGATGTCCCCCCGTACATATGAACCTTATCCTCTTTATCCATGCCTCGGCCGATGGACATTTAGCTTGCTCCCTTGTCTTGGCTATTGCAAATGGTGCTTCAGTGGACATTGGGGTGCATGTATGTTTTGAAGGGCCTTTCTTTCCTTTTGATGAAGTCCAACGTTCTGTTCTTTCCTTCCCTTTTGAGATAATGTTTCTCTTGTCATGTGGAAGACCCCTTTGCCAAGCCCGAGGACCCAGAGGTTTGCTCCAATTGTTTTTTCTTAGGTGTGGTAAACGTTGCATCGTTTGTATTTATACACATGTTACATTTGCACTGAATGTTCCATGATGAGTTCATTTTCGTATCAGATAAAAACCCTATCCCTATTCCATTCTACTGCCCTTGAGCTTCCGTATTAGAACCTCCCAGGTTGGTGTATTGCTATGGATCTATTTCTGCATTCTCTATCTGTACACTGAACTCTGTCTGCCTCTATCCTGCCAGCAATGCCAAGCTGCCCTACATAGTGCGTTCTCATAAGCCGAATAACCTCCCACTTTAATGTGCTTTCTCGTAACTATGTTTGATGTTCTGGCTCTTTATCTTTTCTTTATACATTTTAGAATAATTTCATCCATGTGGGCCAAAAAAAAATCAAAAAAAAACTTCTGTTGGAATTTGGCCGTATTCTGTGTTGAGTCTTCCCATCCATGAGTATAATAGGTGTCCGCATTGTTGTAGGCCTTGTTTCGTTTTATCATACAGATGCTCTATCCCAAATATGTATCCCCGGATTTCCCATTGTGGCTCAGTTTGTGACGAACCTGAAAGAGTGTCCAGGAGGATGTGGGTTCAATCCCTGACCTGGCTCAGTGGGATGAGGGTCCCGTGGTGCCACCAGCAGCAGTGTGGCTTGGACCTGGTGTTGGTGGGGCTTTGCTGTAGGCTGGTAGCTGTAGCTCCAGGTTGACCCCCTTGCCTGGGACCTTCCATATGCCGTGGTGCAGCCATAGAATGACCGATGGAACCAAATGCTTCAAGGTTTTGGCAAGTCTTGTGTATTGCATGGTGTTTTTCATTTTGGTGCCATGTTCTTTTGTGGGATTTACACACATGATGAAGGTTTTTGTGTCGACCTTGTATACTGAGACTTTGATAAAGTGACCTCCATCTCTTCCGTGTGTCTTGGAGATTCGGTGGGCCTTCCCGTGGAGGTAGCCATGCTATCCATGAGCATGGAGAATTATGTTTGTGCCTGTCTCATCTGTAGGTCTTTCTTTGTTTTTCCTGCCATGCTGCCCTGGCTCGTAGCTACAGTACTAAGTAGAAAAGGAGAAATGAGGAAGAACTTTCTGACCTGTTTTGGATGGAGGAGGAAGACGTTCATTCTTTCACCATCACGCAGGAGGCTTGGTGTAGCTTTTTGTCGAGATGTTCTTTACGGGGTTCAAGGAGTGTCCTTCTCTTCCTAGACTTCTGAGGGTTTCTTACATGAGTGGGCGTGACACATGTTCTGCAAGCGCCATGGTGACCATGTAGGTTTTCCTCAGTAATGTCTTCATGGAGCCTATAAAGTTGATGGTTGTGCATAGTAAGCCAAGCTAGTGTTCCTTGGCTAGAGTCCCTCTGAACATAGGGTATTGTCGTGAGCTTCTTTGTTCCTGCGTTTGTTGTATTTTGTGATTTGTATTTTCTCAATGCCTTGTGTGAAAACGTAGGTTGTTGATGGGCAACCTGGCATCTTTTGTATTCTATAAGCATTTCGTGCCATTTGCTTCCCTCTTAACACCAGTTTGTCTGGATCCTACCACCTGTTAGGTACTGCACGTTCCTTTGCCTACCGTTCTATATATTTTCCAAGTTCTCCTGGAGAGGCCTCTTTGAGCATGGAGTCGTTCGAAGGGTGCATCTCCATGTCCACATATCTGGAGGCTTCCTTTCTTCTCATTCTCGTTGTTCTGCAATGGACAGCATATGCTTTGGAGTGAAAGGCAGTGGCTCTTTGTTTCCTTATCGTAGAGGTTCTCCAAACATCCCAGGCAGGAACGGCTCCAATATGACTGTGACAGAGGAGTGCTCTGCCTATTTCCCTTACACTGTAACCATAAGGGGATTACCTGAACATGGAAATGCCAGGCTTCTGAAGATGTGTCTGACAGGGCCAGTTCACAGCCACCCCTGCCCATTGTTGTCTGGATCAGCTTACAAGTAGAGAGAGAGCCAGGGTACAGGAGGGGGTCCAGATGCAGCACTCTGCTGCTTTCTATGGCCGTGGTCCCATGTGGGCATTGGCTACCACCAGAAGGCTGACATGCAGGAGCCGGGTGCAGTCCCTGGCTGGGGGATAAGCACTCCCAGTGGGCAAAGCTCCAGCCTCTCTCCTACTGCCCAGGGCAGGTCTGAGCTGTGGGTGCAGCCACCAGGCTCTGAAGGCCGATGACAGAGGCACCAGGAGGCACTCCCCAGCTCTGTCAGCCACAGTCCCTGGCTGTTGGCAGGGACCGTGATGTCCCAAGGAAGAAGGCCCACCTCCCAGCTGCAGGGAGGTGGTCTTGAGCAAGTCAGAACTGCCCTTTCTCGTCTTCAGCAAGCAACATTTTCATCCCTGCCTGTTGCTTCCTCCCAACCCATGTGGTTGCCAGTCTTTCTTTGTCAAACCTCTTCCAAAGCACTTCGTGAAAGGAAGGGCATCCTTACCCCGACTGACTAAGAAGCACCTCTTGAAAATAAGCAAGTTTCCCCTCACCCAAGACTCTTAGCTCCTTCCAAGGACCATCCTTGCTCTCTCCTGCATGCTGCTGAGTAGCAAAATGTTGGGGATCCAGAACTCCTCCAATGACTGGTATGCTAGCAATAGCTTCTGTGACAACAGGAAGCTCCTCCACCCCCCCAGGCAGAGGCACTCAGGACACCGTAGGTGATGGCTCTGTGCTCTGTGCCCCCTTTCAAACCCTCTGCATCCCTGCCATCTGAGGAAGGAAGGCAGTGCCTGGGAAATCACCCTGGTTACAGATGCGTCACTTGGCCTGTCTGGCAAGAGGTCACCTGTGAGCCAGAGGGCCTGAATCCCCTCTGGAACACACTGCTGCGTCCCCACCACCCAAACAGGCCCTTCCAATAAGGCACGATGGCCTGGCCGTTGGAATGGCTGGACACTGAAGGAATGCTGTCTGTGACTGGGACACAGGGGACGCGGTGCCTTGGTCTTGGAGACACATGGCATTGGAAAGGCAGAACCCAGGCCAGGGGCCCCACCTCCTAAGTCAAATGGGTTTCTTCAGCCAATGCTTTGACTCCCCCTTGAGGGGTTTGGAGATGAGCCTTTCCCTGGTATCAGAGGGTCAGCTTCCCCTTGGTGTCTGTCATAGACAAAGAGTGGCCAGCCACTGTCTCTGTCTCACACAAGCAGCACCAATCCAGCCCCCAAAATTGGGAAGCTCCTTCACCCACGCTGGGCATGGCAGCCATTTCTGTGATGCGGTGAATGTGCCATCCATGAAGTCACGGTTTCCTTGTTGGATGGAGGGATGCGTGGATAGATGGAGTCTCTGATTGGCATTGGAGGGCCCCACCGGCAGCATAGCGAAGTTCCCCGACTCGGGGTCGAATCAGAGCTGGCATTGCTGTTCTACGCTACAGCCACAGCAATGGCAGATCCAAGCCACATCCGTAGCCCACACCACAGCTCAAGGCAATGCTGGATTCCTTAACCCACTGCACAAGGCCAGGGATCAAACTCATGGATAGCAGTCAGATTCTTCATCTTCTGAGCCATAATGGGATCTCCCTAAAATACGATTTGGTGATGGTCTGTACATCTTTCCTTCCTGCAAATTCTATTGCATTCTTTTCTTTTCCATTTTGAGTCGGCTGCATTGGGGCCTGTGGGCTGTTCCAGGCCAGGGGTCGAGTCCAAGCTGCACCTGCTGGCCTATGGCACAGCCACAGCAATACAGGATCTGAGGCATGTCTCATACCTACACCACAGCTGACGGCAATGCCAGAACCTTAGCCCAGTAAGCCATGCCATGTCTCATACCCGGGTCCCCATGGATCCTAATCCGTGTCCTTAGAGCTGAGCCACACGAACTCCTGCTCTTTCATGTTTTAATGGATTGAAAAGCATGAGTAAATGGCTCACTTTAAGTGTGCCTGCACTTGGCATTAATCCTAGAGTTTTGGCGTTTGGGGTATTTTGCTTTTTCTTTTTTTTTGTTTGCTTGTTTTTTATTTTGTAAGTGTTGGCTGCCCCTGTGGCACACAGACGTTCCCAGGGACAACCCAAGATCCTTAACCCTCCTCACCCCAATCGAAAAATTATCCCTGATCACGTAATGTCCCAGGTCTTCTTGTATCAAAAGCTCCCTGGGGGTGGATGCCAGTGGGCTGGTGAGGTTGGGACCACTGAGCTTCACATGATGGAACCTCCCCCCAAGCCATTAACAGGTCATGAGATTACAGTCACTCACTCCCTCCTTTGTTTTGTCCTCACTGGGACTAAGAGGTCCCTGCCTCCACCATTTAGCACATGGCAATAATCCCACCAAGACGATAGGATGGTCCCCCACCCACAAGGCACCAAAGCAGAAAGTCCTGTCCCTACAGCCAAGCCTTTTCCTCTCTGGACAGGCCACCCCCACGGGACACCCTGGAGGAGTGGAGGATCACCCCAGCCTGTCATGTGGCCACTTCAGAGAGGCAGAGAGAAACTCTCTAGAGGTAAGGGCTGCCTCCAGCCTCCATTCTCATGACTGGTGAGTGTCCAGAGGGCTGAACAGCACAAAAGCATCTCTCCATCCCCAGAGTGTTCTGGGATGCAGAGCATGGAACTGATGTCCCAGAAGCCCCCTAGCCTAGCAGGCTGGAGACACAGGGATGATGAGGCTGTCCCTGGGGCTAGTGAGAGCTGTGTACTCCCAGGAGCAGCCTGGGCATCCTTGTCTCTGTGGAGGAAAGACTTAGTCATTCACCTGTGGATCCAGACTACCTGGGATCTCACACATGCTTCGTTCCTCTCAGATCCCCTCTCTGTCCTCAGACGACCCATCTCTGAGGACACAGGCACATGCAAGATGACAGTGGACCAAGTGCATTTCACAACAGAACGATTTTATCCGTTTCACATCCCCAATTGCGAAGGAGCTACTATGCCCACCCACACACACCCAGACCCAAGTCCCCACCACCTAACCCCACCCACCCCCACCCCCTCCTGGCTCTGGTCATTCTGTCCTTCCTCCCCACCCCTATGGCAGCCAGGATGGTTGCTAGGACCTGGAGGAGCCCAAGGCTTCCATGGGGGCTGCCCAGTTGGACTGACCCTGGAGGGCTGGCCCACCGTTCCTTACTGGCTGCAGTGCCACTTCCTCCTCCTCCGTGTGACACATGGGTCACACCTGCTCCTTTTGGGTTGGGAAGGGTCAACCAGCCCCAGAGCCATGGTGTGCCCCCCAGAGCCCCGCAGGTCAGACCTAGGCCTGGCCAGGTCCTCAGCTGCAGTCAGGCCTCCACACTGAACCTGCTCTCTAGACTTGGCAGCTTCCAGGGGGCCTGAGCTGAGGCCCATTCTCTGGGGAAACGGCGCTTTCTGGGCCCTCTGGCCTGCAGTGCAGACAAGACCCGAGGCAGGGACAGGGCTCTGTGGCAGCCCCCAGGGCAGCAGGCTGTGGTGAAGGCCCAAGAGGAAGGCCAGGCTGGGGAGCTCCTCCTCATCTTCACTGAACCCGTGACCCAGCCCTGGGGCTCCACTAAGAGGAGAGACCTCCCTGAGACCCTTGCTGGCCCTGGGTCCTGATGGAGGGCCCGAGCGCTTGGTGCCCTGGCGAGGAAATGGCTGTGCTGTTCCAGCCTGAGGGGGCTCCTGATATCCTGGAGAGGGCACAGAGCCTTTGTGCCTGAACAGGCCCCTGTCTGTTTGGTGGTGCCTTAGATGGCCATGGAAATCCACCTGGGGTGTACAGGTTTCATCTCTGACCCCGGGCTGTGGGCCTTGCTCGATCCTCTGGGCATCTTGTCGGGCCACAGACTCTGAAGGTCTTGAGTCCAGGTGGGGTGCCCTGTGATTGGGAGTGGCTGGCACCCCGTCGTCCTCCTCCGAGGCAAGGACTTGTGTCTGCACTAGCTGGTGGGAGAGAGGTGGACCGTGACTGCTCTGCACCCTCCAGGGAGCGCCGGGGCTTATGGGCAGGGGGAGGTGAGATGGGACTCACATCCACAGACAGAGCCTGTGGCTCTCCTGCCTTCCTCCTGCACCTTCTCCCCAGCGGGGTCCTTGCCCTGTCCCCGGCTCCCCTCCTCCCCTTCCATTCCTCCTGCCCTGCACCCACCTGGGCCGCCTCCTGGGTGCAGGGCCTCTCTGTCAGGGGAGGGAGGGACAGAGCCTTCATGGCCTCCTGCTCTAGGGCCCTCCTCGGCCCTGGCTGACCTGGGTCCTTTCCTCCTGGATTTCCAGGGTCACCTGGGTTGCCCCCCTGCCCCCAGTCTCCCTAGTGTCAGTCCCTCCCCTGGCCACCTCTTCAGGGGAGAGTCCTTCCTCCTGCTGCAGCTCCTCAGCCAGGCCCGAGAGATCCAGCTCTGGTTCTGGGGAAAGCAACTCTGCCAGGAATCGAGGGTGAATGACCGCCTCCACCTGGAATGGAAGGAAGAGGCTGTGAGCAGCCTTGGCAGGAGTACCCTGGGAGGCAGGAAGGCCTGGGGGAAACATGACTAGCAGAGGGCAATCCAGAGTCCCCCTCACAAAGGGGGAGCTTTCAAACTCCCATAGGTATTGTCTCCTCTCACATAAACACACACACACACTCACAAGCAGGTGCACATGCAGACACATGGGCTCCAAAGCACAAACACATAGGCACCGACACAGACACACAAAGGCCTCCAAAGAGAGAGACACACACATGTACAACTTACACATCCACATATACACATCCTATGCACCAAAGTACACTCAGACACACAGGAAGACACACAGATATCAGGGTCAAGGACCAGAGCATAAATCCCATTATCCTGGGCCAAAGCCAGAACTAGGGTGCGAAGAGCATCTCTCCCTGGAATCCTGGAGTCTCAGACTCCAGGCCCAGCCCACCTTGGTGTCAAAGGCCTCCTGGGAACACAGCTTGTCCACGTAGCTGAGGAGATCCGGGTCTGGGAAGCAGCCGTCCTCGTCCTGTGGCAGCTCATATCCATCCTCTCGACATTCCATATCTGACTCCCCTGTGGCTGAGGGGCCAGGACCCACCAGTGCCTGTGGGATGTCCCCATGCTCCCTGCGAGCCTCAGGGGGAATCTCCTTGGGGGCCTTGTTCTCCAGCAGCTGCCAGGCTCTGCGTGGCCTTGGGTGGGTGTGCTGGACCCTGGGGCCGTGTTTCCTTGGAGCACAGGCTGAGGCAGAGCAGGAGGAAGGGAAAGTGAGGGGACCCAGCGCCCAGAAGCTGACCCCTGAGCAAGCACACGGGAGGGCATTGTTGTGGGGCAATGGATATGCATGTGGGAAGGAGGAGGAGCAGCCAGAGCCTCAGGTTTTGTGGGAGGCCAGATTCAAGTCAGGGACAGGTAAAAGTCAGGTGTGAGAATGTGTGGAACATCTAATGATCAAGGGTCTCCCCACCAGCACACTTGTTAGGCAGATTTCACAGGGGCCCCTTAGACAGGGAGAAGGGTGATGAGGTTCTAAATGGACCAGGTCCACACCGCAGTGGGGAAAAGGGAGATTGAGACCCCCTCGGGGGCTATCCGTGTTGAAAGACCAATGCCCCCTTGAGGGAAAAGGACCAATCTGGGAACAGGGACCAGGCCTAGGCCTCTCTTACCTGTACCTTGACCTCCAGGGGGAAGGTGATTCACAGACTGAGTGCCCCTTTTGCGGGATATGGGTTCCTGAGGAGCCAGCTTTGTTGGAGCTGGAGGAGGCATGCCCTGTACCCACGTTGTGCAGGACACGTTCCCCATCCTGATCTCATCTTCTGCCTCAAATTGCATGAACCTGGGGGGTGTTGAGGGACAGGCCCCAGTGAGAAAACCACCTGGGCTCTGGAGCCCACCCAGGGCAGCAGGACCGAGGGGGTGAGGAGAGGGTGTCCTTAGGTCTGTCAGGGCCCTGTGAGGTGCTGTTGCAGCAGGGAACTGCGGTGGCAGTAGTCCAAGATCTGGGCCTCCTCCTGCCTGAGAAGCCCTGGAGCTGGAGGGCATGGCCCAGCAGAGACCCAGGTCAATCTCTGGGACCAGGCTTAGGGGACACCTGGTGGGCAGTGGGGGCCCCTGCTCATGTACCCCGGACCTTGTCTGACCCAAACAATGGAGATGGCCAGTGGCCTGGTCTGGCACGTATCCCCACAGAGCCCTTGCCTGAGCCCAGAACCTGGGGCTGGGAGTGAGAGTGAGGGAAAGCATGCATGAGTCTGGGCCCAGCACAGGCTGGAGTGGGGATCCTACCCTTAGAGGTGAGGCATCTCTTGCCACTGAGAGCTAGCTGCTCCTTTGGTTTTGTTTGGAAACTAGGAGGTTCACATGCAGAAATGACAGGGAGGGCCAGAGACCCATGGGCTTCCCCAGGGATGGCCGGTTGCCCATTCCAGCCATCGTTGATGAAGAGAGGCCTACCACATGCTAGGTCAGTGATGGCCAGGCACCCAGCATGAAGGGGTGCCAGGCTGCCGGGTGGAGTCCTCACCCCTGCACAGGCCCCATACCTTCAGGGGACCCCCTCCTGGGCTGCCGTGCTCCCCAAGGCCATCCTGAGGCCTCCCCACATCGGCATCAGGTAGGGCAGAGCTCCTGGGACAGGCAGGCTGGAAGAGCCAAGCTCTCCAGGTGGCAGAGGGGATTCTGGAGGCTAATAGGATTTGGGGATTCAGGGAACAGGAGGTGTCAGGTGCCAGCCTCCTCTTGCATCCTCTCTGATTGCTAGCACCTCAGCCAGATCCTGCCCTGGGGCCTGCCCATCACCCACCACCCACCCCACCATGTCGCCCATGGCCCAGGACCCTGACTCACTTTGCTGCCATTTCATAAAAGGCCATCCTCTCAACGGTGCTCATGTGCTGCCATTCCTGCATGGCCTGCCACATTCCCTCCTCCAGCGTCATGGTGGGCTTCAGGCGAGCCAGGGTGCGAAGCACTGGGCTGCAAGCCCTCAGGGTCAGTCTCTTGGTACAGCCCAGCCCCCAACTGCCCAACCCCACCCAGCTCCAAGGCCTCCATGGGCCCCACCCCTGCCAAACCCAGGCTCAAGAGGGGAAGACGAGGGTGTCTGGAGAGCAAACGCAAGCCTTCCTGGTGCCTGGTGCCACCACCTCCCACTCACCAGAGGATGCTTGTCCACTCCCTGGCTATAGCTGGGACACTCTGGCTGGGGGCAGGTTGCCATCTCATATAAAATGCAGCCCCATCAATGCGGGAGGGCAGGCGCCAGTCTACCAGCTAACAGGTCTGAGAAGCCCAAGGATTCTTCTGCCCAGGTCTCTGCACTAGATGGCCCAGTCCCCCTTTTCAGAGGGACCTCGGGTCTAGGAGGGATGTTCCTGCCAGGCTCACAGCTCTAGCAGGATAGACCCTTGCCCTTAGGACAGCTCGACCACCTCCCCGTTCACACTGGACTTCTTCAGAACAACAAGGACCGGGCATGCAGAAAGCTCCGTCCTGGGCCTGAATGTCCTAAGCCTCATCTGAAGTGATACCCACTGGCTGCCAGAGGCCCAGGTCCATGTTGAAAGGAGGTAGCACCAGAGAAGCAGGTCCCATTCAAACTCTGGCTCCTCACATCCGAGCAGGACCCTCTCGGACTGCTCTCCTGCACTCAATGTTATCATGGCAGTGCAGAAAGTGAGACAACTGGTCTTGCATGGTGGTGGTAGCTGAGCTAAGGCACGGACGGATGTCATGGACTGGACATGCGACACATCTGAGTGCAGACATGCCTCCTCATAGCATGGACATTGCTGTCAACCCGCCTTCTCTCGAGGTGAAAGGATGCCTGGAAACCTAAGCAGGGAGGCCATACCAAGGTCCTGTATATGCGAAGGCTCCAGCTGAGCTAATGAGGGTCTGAGAGGTCACTTACATGAGAAAGCAGGAGAGAGCTTCCGCATCAGGGCTCTGGGGCAGGTGGCTGCGGGCCAGGGACTTGAAGCGCTGCCAGCGTCGGAAGTTCTGATAGACGCTCTTATGGTGAGAGGCGTCCTCCTGAGGGCCCTTGTGCTGGGAGGCATGCAGGCTGCCTGCCCCAGAGGTGCCATGTGGCCACGGCCCAGAGCTCCCTGGGGGCAGGATGAAGGCCATCTGGGCAGCTGGTGGTGCCGCTTGAGGAGGAAGGCCTGGGGCCAAGCCTCCCTTGCCAGCCTGAGCTGCTGCAATAGCTGGGGCAGCCACCTCGCTGTCCCCCACAGGGCTTGCTCTGCAAAGGGGTGCAGGACACAAAGCACTCCCCATGAGGGCCCTGGAAGCATTCCCATTGAGGGGGGCCTGTGGGCACCCAAAGGCCTGAGACTGGTGGGGCAATGCTGACCTCCCTCCTGACCAGACTGGGACAGGGATGTTGCCAAGCCCTGGGGCAATGGGGCCATGGTCAGCAGGAGTCACCCGAGGTGTCATGGGGTGAGGTGGCTGCAAGAGGGTTCTTCCAGGCAGGAGTAATGGGGCCATGGGTGGTGGCAGGTGCTGCTCCCAAGCTGGCTGGGGTTGGGAGCCAGGAGTGGGGGGAGGATAGGAGCGTGAGGCGCAAGGGGGCATGACCACATCCGTGCCCAGCAGTGGAGATGCTGTGGAGAGAAAGGAAAGGGGTGAATGGAAGAGGAGAATGGGTGACATGGACGGAAGCTCTCTGGGGACTCAGAGGGCACACCTCAGTGGGAGAGGGCATTTGGCCCGAGGAAGCTGTGTGTTGTGCAGATGTCGTGGAGGGATTTTCATGTTCTGACCTCAGTGAGAGAGGGCATTTGGCCTGAGGAACCTGTGTGTTGTGCAGATGTCGTGGCGGGATATTCATGGCCTTGACCCCTGCACCCAGTTCCCTGCCCCTGTCTACCGAGAAATGCTCAGCTCAGCAGCAGGGATTGGAGAGCCTCCCTGAGGAGCTCCCTGACACCTCGTCCTCACAGGCTGTCCCCACGTCCTGGACCTGAGAGGCCATCTACTCAGAGCATGCCCCACAGCAAGGTCGCTGGCAGGTAAGGGCCTTCTCCAAGGTCCTTCCAGGCACCGTGAGGCCTTTGATGGACCTCCACTGCCTAAAGTCGAAGGGCCTCACCTCCTCCTCAACCCTTCCTCTCGGGATGCTCAGCACACATCTGTTCTGTCATTCTTTCCTGACCTCACACAACACCTCTCCAAGGCTGAGAAGATCGCTCTGCACACAGAACCCATAGACAAACGCAGAACAGCCCCACCAAGCATGCACCTGCCTCTCCGAACCACCCAGAGTGGACACTTCACAGGGGCTAAGGTGTGCCACCCCATCCCGATGGCCCTGAATCCCTCCCAACATGCAGTTCTGCTCCTCAGAGAGAAGTCTGAGAAGTCGGTGTGTGTCCCCTGCATTTTTGCCACTTCCCATCCAGGGTTGGCTTCCGAAGATGAGCACCGGCCCAGGGCGGCTCATGTGACAAAGGTCATGGGAGTAGAGGCTGCCTGGGGTCCTTCCCCTTCCAGCTCCCAATAATGGAAAGTGAGGAGAAACTGAGAAGCAGGCAGGAGTCAGGTGCCATTGTGAGAAAACCGCCCATTCAGGAGAAGGAGGTACATACCACGAGGCACTGAATTGACCTCCACAGGTGTTCTAGGAGGTTTGAGAGTAGCAGACTAGATCATCTTCCTGCTTCTGTGCTACACTGCTTCACCCCCCCTTTACAAAGGAAGCAGCCTTCATAGGCATTCCACCTGCACCAGCCTCTCTCCACATGTAGTAGTAGTGACTTGAAATAGGAACACACTCTTCATCTCAACGTCAGGCCACAGCTTCTGCCGTGAGGCACCTGACATGCTGCGCCATGTCTGCAGAGACGTATTTCCACAAAAGGGAAACCAATACAGAACACTTCAGGCCCACGAGTCCTAGCTTGGGTGAAGTCACCTGGTTGCCCATCCCTTGTGGAATCCAAGGCCACAGTTGCCTGACCTGAGAAGTGAGTTCTGGGCGGGATGGAGGGAAACGTTCTGGGCTGTGGCAGTGAGAGTCACATCCTGCCCAGCTCAGAGCAGACCCTTTCCTGAGCATGTGGCCACAGACAACACCCACCAGCACTGAATCATTTTCTGACTATACCCTCCCATTCCACGCCCCCATTAGCCAGAGTATGCTCCAGTTCCAATCCCTTAGAGAGGTCTGGTGAGGCGAGCTTCAGATGCCTGAGGACCACAAGGCGGGGCTAGGATTTCCCCATGACCCACCCAGGGCCAACCACAGGACACTGGCTCCACACACGTTCCAAGTGGCTTGTCTCCCTTCTAGAAACCGCCAACCTGCCTGCTGCCATCCTGCCTCCCCAACCAGAGCAAGGCCTCTTGAACCACCTCCAAGCAGCTGTCCTCCCCAGGGCAGCCTCAGGTTTCTACAGGCTCCCCAGCTGAGATGTCCCTGGGGTGCAGTGCTCTCGCCTTCCTCTCCTTCGGTCCAACTCGATGTCCACAGTGAAGGGTCCCAACGGAAACCCACGGATTTGAGGGAGGCCCTTTCTCTTGGAAAACAGCCCCTGTCTAGAGGCTTACCGCCTTCTGAAGCCATTCCCACAGGCATGGGCCTGGACCACCCCGGGCTGGTGGCCTCAACGTGGACAGTCCAGAGCAGGACCCAGCGAGGGACCTGCCCCAACAGATGCTCAGGAGGCAAGTAAAGGAGCCCAAGTTTGAATCTCAACAGTAGAATGCGGGCCTCCAGTCATTCTGCAGTGGGGGAGGGGCCGAGGGCAGGTGAGCCTGGGTGGGGGTGGGGTGCCATTCCATGCTGGCCTCTGCAGGGAGGCAAGAACCAGACGTTTCTTCCACCTTATGCAGGGGCCAGACAATTGTCCAGTGCCTCGTCAGGCAATGTATGTGTTGGTTTTCAGAGTCACAGCAGCAAGGTTTGTCTTGATGTTCCCTTTCCCTTTGTTATTCATCAACTTGTTGTCCTTCAACCCCCTCAGCTTCCGTCCTGGCTCCAGGCTCCCTTCCCAGGAGGCCAGACTTTCGGAACAAAATTCACCTTTTATCATCTGATAACCACTTGGGTTTTCATGGCCACCTGGAACCCAATGTTTATGGTTTGGCTTCTCTCAGCAGACCCACCATGTGTGATTGGTGTGTGTCCGTCTTTCCTAAGGAAGCCGTCCTTGTGTGCCAACCAGCATCCAGCAGGACCCACCTTCCTCATGTTCCCTTGTGCTGGAAAGGCCCAGCCTATCCAAAAAGCCACTGCACAGCCCACGTGTCCAAGACCAGAGATCAGTCTGTGGTGTCTCCCGTATGATGACGTTGCTGGTAAGTCTTGGAGCTTTTCCCTGTTAAATGTTTGAATGTAACATTTTCCACAAATCCTCCCTTCTCAGGGATCACAGTCCACGTGTGCCGAATAGCATATGGAGTGCTGAGTCCTCCTCTCCCCTCTTTCCCCTGTCCACTCAGTCCTCGTTCCCACCAGGGATCAGAGATGCCTGGTTCATTCCCATCTTTTCAGAGATCTGTTGGGCAAGCAACTTTGAATGCCATCCGTTGGCCTTTGCAGGTAGTATTCCTTTGTCTCTGGTTGAAATGTACCATGTGCACAGGGAACTCCATCTTGGACTTGTGATGGAAAAGGTTGGGGGATAATGTGAGAAAGTGATTACATATGTATCCTACATAGATATATATGTATCATATATCATATATACATACATCTGTCTGTAGGACAGGGTCCTTTGGCTACGCAGCAGAAGTAGACCAAACATTGTAAATCAACTGCAGTGGAAAACCTAACCTCTTGTAAGATCAAAGAGTTCCTCTTGAGAAAGAGTGAAAAAGGAAACGAGAAAATTAAATTGCGTCCCCGTAGACCTGAGTATCTTTCCTTTTGTTGCCTTCCTACTGATATCGTGGCTCCTCTGTTACTGGATGCATTTTTAACATGGGAGTTCCTCCATTCTCTTGAAATTCAATGTACTGAAAGGGCAGAGTGCTCAAAGCCAGGCAAAAACAATAGTAAATGTGCAGCTCCATTTGAGTTTTTCATTTCCCATACACAGTGCCTGCATTTAGCCTGACCTGTGTCCCGTGCACCATTTTGGACATATCTTTACTGCAAGTACTTTCCCTGTGTATCTGAAATTTACCTTTCCCTTGGAGTCAGCATGCATCTGGCAAGACTTGCCCATAAGGGTACCATATTAGGCTACAGGGAGTGGGCAGTTCTTGAGGGGAGGAGAACTTGGAGTGGAGACCAAAAGGTGCCTTATGGTCCAACCCAAAAGAAAATGGCAACGGGACCCCAAATCTGCAGGCTCTTTGGATGAAATGGCAATGGAAGAGCCAAGATATACTATTGCGTCTTTGAGCTTTATGTGGTTAAGGACAGAAGTAAGGGAGGAGAAGACAAAATATTCTCTTACCTTATGTGAAAGAACCAGATGTGTGTGTGTGTGTGGGGGGTCTCTTGGGTTTAATTGCTTTCTCCTTTGGGGGACACACGTGCTGCCTGTGGATGTTCCTAGGCTAGGAGTCACATCAGACCTGCATGAGCAGGCCTCTGCCATAGCCAGAGCAATGTGGGATCCAAGCTGCGTCTGGGACCTAGAGCACAGCTCAGGGCAACTCCGGATCCTTATTCTACTGAAGGAGGCTGGGATGGAGTGTGCATCCTCACAGATCCTAGGGGGGTTTATGTCTGCTGAGCCGTGATGGGAATTGCTGGCTTTTGTAGGTGTGGAAACATCGACTGCCCGTGAAGTGGGTGTGCCCTTTGACACAGTGCCAGCTTTTATCCACCAATGTCCAATCTCCACGTGTCCAAACCAACTCGCATCAACGTCCTCCCCAGCAAGCCCTGCTTAAAAGCTGGTGCATTTCCTGTCTGCATCCCATAGCCTTGCTCTTGAGAATCGAGGCTCGTCCTTGCCTATGGTGCTGTCTGCATGGGAATCAACGTAGCATCCCTGACACAGCCAAACGGAAACACACCTGAGGAAACGTTCAGATTGGGAGTTAAGGTCAGCTTATCACGATGCAAATGATAGGAATGCGTATGTCCCTCTTGTGTGGTGAGAGGCGAGGTCTCAGGAACATCATCAAGGGAGGTGAGGGGTGAAAACCTCCTAGGACTGCAAGCAAATCTCTTGGGAGGCAAGAGTCCCTGTGTGCAGTAGCAGAACTACAATTGCTCCTGCTGTTAGGGTGTTGGGCAAGGAAGGAGAGGTTGAAAGGATTGTTGCAGATTGAGAAAAAGGACTTGTGTGGGTGCTTCCGAAGCTTCTTGCCCCTTGCAAAGGAACATGGACTCCAAAGAGGGTGAGAAGCTGAGGCGAGAGTATCTCCTGCAATGCCATGGTGAGCTTTGTAGGAAGAAACTCTGGATGGGGCACTGCAAAACTGAGCACCATGGGAATAGGGCTCTCTATTGGAGCTTTTATACTGAAGAAACACTTCAGGGTTTTCAAACAAGACCTTCATAGGAGAAGATTGCTGAGGCACCCATTGTACCCAGGCATTCAGGAAGGCCAGGCATCCTTGTTGCTCCCTCCCCTTCTTCAGCCACTTTTGCAATTTGTTACAAGATTCTCACGCATAGCTCAGATGTAGTATTTGTGGGGGTTTCTTGTTTGGTTGGTTTTGAATTGTTCTTCCCCCAAGACAATGGTTTTGCTACTGTACAGCATGGTGACCCAGGTACACACACATGTACACATTCTAGTCTCTCCCATGAGCATGCTCCCTCACAAGTTCCCAGTGCTACACAGCAGGATCTCATTGCTAATCCACACCAAAGCCAATCCTTTGCATCCCTTCACCCCAAGCTCCCAATCCACCCCACTACCTCCCCAGATGTTGTATTGGCATGAGTCTTCTCAGGGACACTGACACAAACGTTGCATTGTGGAAACGAGGTGCTCCCAATTCTTCCATCATTTTTGACTGACTTTCGACTTCTGAGGGCCTCATCCATGGCATCGGGAGATTCCCAGGCTAGGGGTCCAATCAGAGCTGTGGCCCCTGGCCTATGCCAGTGCCACAGCAATGCCAGATCCCAGCCGTGATGGCAACCTACACCGCAGCTCACATCAACACCTGAACCTTAACCCACCGGGCGAGGCCAGGGGTGGAACCCGCAACTTCATGGTTCCTAGTCAGATTCGGTTCTGATGCACCATGACACGAACGCCTTCTGTTGTTCATTATCTTATACTACTTCAGACCCCTACATCCCGACATCGGAGAGGCAGAGGTTGTCAAATCAGCGGCACTGTAATGAGGGAAACCAGTCATGGAAGTGGGTGTCTCAACGTCCTTTGGACCATGAGCTCTGATTGTTCCTGCAGAGAGCTTCGGGGCCGGCACTGGCGGCTGAGGAGAAACATCTCTGGAGATGGATCACTAGCATCAGGAGACAGTGAACCTTCCACTCCCACATGGAAATTGAAAGGCACCGAGAGATCCCAGGTTTGTGTCTTGTGGACGTTTCAAGTCTGTGCCCTTGGGAGCTCTGGGTGTCATCAGATAGATGTAAGGGTCTTGAGAGGTATCCTGTGGAGGAAGAAATGCTCTGATGTTGCCACGGACCAGAAAAGGGATCTGAGGGTTCAAGTTTCTTTGGCGAGCATTACCAAGTCAGGTCGGTATGTTGAATCTGCTGCTACTTCTTTGTGGGTGGATGGCCACCTGAACTTCCATGATGTCGTGCCAGACGTAGGGAGGGAGAGGAATAGTGTTCCCAAAGTACCTGCTGTATTGTGACTGGCAAAGAGGGTCAAGTGTAGCTCACCAGCATAACCAGGACAACCAGAACCGTACAAAGGAGACACACATGTGCACCAACCTTTATTGAACAAGCTCCATGTATTAAAGAAAGACATGAAGAACAAACATGCGTGGAGAATCGAGGCATTTGGAAATTCTGTAGGCACGGTGACAGGAGCACCATCTCTGAAGAGAGGTTCCCAGATCTCCAATTGCGTGCTAGAATGGTTCTTTAAGGGATCCATCCAATTTGCTAGGGGAAAGACCCTTCTCTTTGTAGACAAGCAAATCCCAACCCAAAGAGTCCACACAGCCTAAGGTACTGTGGCCCAAACGGCATGAATGTCCTTGGCCCACTTTGAGGATTCTGTGCTTAGGCTGGATCTCTGCAAACTCTTGTATGGGGATCCTATCTAAATGCATGGGTTTCACCGATGCAGTGTGACCGTGGGGGCTCATCTCCCAAGAGAAAGGGTTTAAGAAGAGATGGCCACAGAAGCTCCCAGGGAGAAGACAGGAAGACAACCCCAGAGAGCTTTCCAGCGAATGCAAATCCTCCATGACATTCCTGTCTTGGAGGGAGCTCCTGGGCCAGCTCTTCTGATGCTTCCTTCCCTCCCTCCTCTTCCCACCTGTCCCCTGCTGACTGAGCTGTTGTGCACAGAGACTACCATCCTCCAACCGCTCCTAGTGTCTGTTGAGGAGGGTCTGCTTGGGTAGTCAGTAGCGCACGTGGGAGCAAAGAGGGTGGTTTCCCAAGGGGGGGCCTGCCTGAGGGTGGGACCCGTCATGGTGGCCTTTAGCGTTCATTCCATGACAGCCCTGCTAAGGAATATGGGGACTCTTCAGCCATTGGGTGTGACTGCTCTGTGCTCTTGTGCACGCTGCAGACTCCTTGTGACCTCCTCCATGTGGGTTCATGCCCGCATGGAGCTCAGGTCCGGAGCAGTGTTTCCACCACAGCTTTTAGCAGCACTGTGGATCAGGCTGCTGGGAGACTTGAGGGACTGTGCGGCCTATGGAGGCAGGGGACTAAAGTGTGTGAGTGATTAAAATGGGTGGCATTCCAGTGTGCCGGCCATTCCAAAGCATAGTAAAGATCGAGGGAAGAATTTCCAATTTGAAAACCCTCATGGGGTTCACAAGAAGTAGCTCAGGGCACGGGAAAAGTAGTGAAGATGTACCATCCAGGCTGCTAGTTTCACTGGTGTCTTCCTTTTTCACATACCAATGTCGGTCAGCACTTCTGTTCAAAGGGCATGCTTGGGTCTCTGTTGGGGGCAGCCTTGCTGAATGTAGTGCTGACCACCTAGTTGTAGTCGGATATAAATCGTGATGGATTTGCAAGCCTAGGGGGGATTGGTACAAGGCCACCTGGTTGTGGAATCTGGTAATGCGTCAAATGTGAGGGTTGGTTGGGTTTTGTCTATGGATATGTGTGTAAGGGGAGATCATGCCTGTGTTTGGGTGAGCGTTTGTCTTTGGAGGGTGCTGAGATGTAACAGAGGCATAGTCCAGGAGCTGGCGATTAGGTGTTTGTAAGTTGGTGTTCAGGGGCCTATTTTTCATGGATGTTTTCCACCGTGAAGTGGGGAATTGTGTGTCTCCTGGTGGACTTGGTAGGATTATCTGCCTAGGCCTCAGGGCAATGTTAGGGAAGTCCAGGGGCCGATCTGTGTATTTGTACCTTTGGGGCCTGTAGTGAAACTTCGTGGTTGGGACTTGACCCCAGCCAAAATTGAGAGTGGGACTGGAATCTACCTTGCCCTCAGCTTGGCACCTGAATCCAGGATCCCAGGTTCAGAGAGGATTCGAGCGCACAGACTTCTTCTTTTTGGTGGCATCTGCCCCATGTGGAGTTTCCCCGTCCACGGACGGAGTGCCACAGCAGCAATCTGGACCACTGCAGTGAACACTCAGAATCCTTAGCCTTCCGTGCCACAAAAGAACGCCTCGACCTGCTCAAACCCACTGTCTTTGCACTGTCAGACCCCTCACCAGGTGTCAGGATTTGATGAAGCTCTGGTTCTTCTGCTTCGTGGCAGGAAGAATTTGGCATGAAGTGAAGCCCCAGGTAAAGAGTGAGTTTCGGAGCATAAGACCCTGGGGGGAGATACGCGTAAGCTGGCCAGGGAGCAGAGCAGCCCCAAGAACCAAGAGAGCTACATTTCTAGAATCCAAGGCCCAGTGGGGAGGGGAGAAGACTGCCTTCTTCCTCATTGGAGGGTGGATATCAAGGCTTCCATCTCCAGCTCCTCATTGTGCCCTATATGGATGGTGTGCCCTGGGCTGTCACAGTGCTTGTTCAAATCGGTGTGTATTCCCAGGCGTTTGGTCATATATCAACTGGGGTAATTCATCTCAGGTTTCCATCTCCTGTCCTCTTTTACCTAGGCGTGTCCCCTCTCCCCTGTGTTTCTGTCTGGGTGAGGTGCAGAAATGCTCCTTGTCCAGGACTCTTCTCTCCTTGACCTCATGCAGCAGGACTCGATCTCCACATCTGTTGTCTTGTGCTTGAAGTCTTGGGGGTTGTGTCTTGAGCGTGTCTGGCACTTCGATGCATCTGGTCTTCCTTCAAGTCGGGTAAGTCATGGCTGGGTTCCTTTTCTTGAGTGATCATCAGCTTTAGACCATTTCGAAGACCCCGTGAAAGCTTGTCTTTAACCCATCCCCCGTGGGCGGTTTCTGCTCTATAAGGATCCTCCTCTGTCCTTCCCTTTAGGATGAATATTTGTGTGTTCATGGCCTGTCATATGGCTCTTTGCTTTTTTGTGTGTAGCACATGTTCCAGAGCCGTGCATGTGTCTTTTGATGTGTAGAGGGCGAGTCGGCCTATCTTCTGGGACTGGTGAATGCTATATAGGTCGGCATGCCCTATTGGCATGCTTCTGGATTCTGCATGCTGGAAGAGTGCATGCCCTTGGATGGAGCCTTGGGGAGTGTGAGTTTATGGATATGCCGAGAGTGTGTTATATGCATGTTTGGAGGAAAGGACGTAGGGTGCTAGGTTTGCAATTGTGCTGTTTACTGACTGAGTAATTGCGGGTCTGCTTGGGTGTTTTGGAGAGTTGTGTGTATAATGCGTTTGAGTGTGTATTCCAGGGGCATGGGCATTTGGAGGCATATTCGCTGGGGCTATGCCCTTGTAGTTTTCAGGAGGGACATGTTAGGCTTATATATGTGGGGACGTGGGGAAGTGTGTGTCTGCTGGAGAGATGAGGTTCTGTGTTTCTACAGGGGCGTGGGAGACGTGCATTTCTTGGTGTGAGAAATATGTGCTGTGGTTATGTGTTACGAGTTTGCAGATGGATGAGCTGGGTCCTAGGATCATTGGATATGTGGAAGTCATTTCCTATGTGGTTTGCTGATGATAGGTCCATGTGTCGTACGTGTGTATACTCGTTTGTGTGTCTATCACCAGATGCATGAATGACCAGGTTGTGTTCCTATGGTATGGAGGTGTTGGGAGTGTAACACGTTGCTTCTTGGCAGAGTGCTGAGGTGTTTCTACAGGTCCTAGATAAGAAGAGGTGTGTCCACATTGAGGGTGAGGGCTGAAATACATATGCAGTTGACACCCACACAGGTGCAGTGTCCTTGCAGGGCGGTTGTCTTCTGGAGAGGTGGCACCATGTGTAGTGTTTGGGGCATCTGTATGTTCAAGGGTTGGGAATATTTGTCTGAGTGTGTCCATAGGTGTTTGAGACGTGTACATGTGTATTAGTACGTGTAGGCAGATTGTGGCTGTGTGTGTATTTGAGGTCCTGGGGCTTCTGTAGTATGTATTTGGAGGGATGTCAGAGGTAGGTGTGTGTGTTGGGAAACAAAGAAATCTCATAGGCGATGTGTGTGTGTTCTGGAATCCTGGCCTAGAAGTCCTGTAGGGCTGTGGCCTTGCCTATGGGCTGTGCATGAGACGACTGTGTAGGAGCTGGTTGTAGTGAGCCTGTATACGAGGTAGTCATTGTGTACCACTGGTCGGTGTTTGTGTTCAGGCCCCTGTTGGGTATGTGCATGTGAAGACCTCAGGTGGTATAGTTTTGTTTGTGGGGAAGTGGGTGGAGTGGGGGGTGGCCTTTTCTTGTCTTTTCAGGGCAGACCCATGGCATTTGGAGATGCCCTGGCTATGGTGGAATTGGCGCTGCAGGTGCAGCTGCCAGCCACAGCCACAGCAAGGCCAATTCCGAGCTGCATATGGGACCTGCTCCATATCTGAAGGCAATCCTGGATCCAGGGATTGCACGTGCCTTCTCTCCTATACGGGTCAGGTTCATTCCAATGTAGCCACGACGGGAATGCCTGCTGGAAGTTTTTTCCTCACAACGTCATTTTCAGTTCTTGGCATCAGCCCAGTCATCTTTTCTAGGTCATCGGAGTTTAGTCTTGGCAGATTGTACTTTGCTAGGAAGGTGTCTATTTCGTCTAGGAAGTCTGTTTTCTTGGCATAGAGTTGCTTTTAGTAGTCTCTTCTGATCCTCTGTATTCTGGGATGTCCATTGGAAGCTGGCGTGCATTTTGACGTTTATTGATTGAGTCCACTCTTTTTTCCCTGATGAGTCTGGCTAAGGGTTTATCCATATGGTGGATGTATTCAAAGAAGCAGTTGTAGCTGCATTGATCTTTCCGATGGTTTTCTTCGCTGCTCTTTCCTTTCTGCTCTGATCATTAGGATGTCTTTCCTTGTGTTTGTCTTTCTCTGGTTGCTTTGGGCGTAAGGCCAGGTTGTTTGTTGGTGGTTTTCCTTGTTGGCTGAGGTAGGCTTGTATTGCTGGAAAGGTCCCTCTTCGATCTGCCTTTGGTGCATCCCATAGGCTTTGGATTGTTATGTCTTTGGTGTCACTTGCTTCTTGGGATCTTCAAATTTCCTCTTTGGTTTCTCCAGCACTCCCTTGTTTGTTGAGTAGCATGTTGTCGAGTTTCTGTGCGTTGGTGTTTGTTGCCATTGTTTCCTTGGTGGTTGATTTCGAGCCTCATAGCGTTGGGTTCATACAAGCTGTGGGATAGGATTTCAATTTCCTTCCATGTACAGTGGCTTGCTTGGTGACGCAGCATGTGATCTGTCCTAGGGAATGTCCGGTGTGCCCTTGAGAGGAGTGTGTATGCTGCTTCATTGGGATGGAAAGCGCTCTACATATGGAGGAAGTGCCCTGTGGTCCAATGCATTATTGAAGGCCTGGGTTCCCTTGTTGATTTTATGTCTGGAGGACCGGTGCGTTGATGGGAGTCGGGTGTGAAGGCCCCCTGCTCTGACTGTGTTAGTGTCGATTTCTCCTTTTACGGCTGTAGCAGTTGCCTTCTACATTGCGGGGATCCTGTATTGGGTGCATATAGGTTTCCAATTCCCATCTCCTCTCCTTGGATTGATCCTTGACCTTTACATAATGACCTTCTTTTTTGTCTTATTAATATGCTTTATTTGAATGTCTCTTTTGTGTGATGGGGGTGTTTCTACTCCGTCTCTCTTTTAATTCCCACGCACGAGGAATATTTTCTTGCATCCTCTCACTTTCAACTTGTATATGTCCCTCAAACTGAAGGGGGTCTCTTGAAGACAGCAGGTCTACCTATCTGTCTATCCCTCTATCTATCTGGATCGAGATCGAGATGGAGATCGAGATGGAGAACGAGACGGAGCTCTCGATGTAGACACAGAGAGAAGGAGATGCGTCTTCTTTTTGTATGCATGCAGCCAGTGGATGTCTTTCGGTTGGGGCATTTTGTGCATTTCCATTGAAGGTGCTTCTTGATCTGTATGTTCTTATGGCCATGTTATTAGCTGTGTCAGATTGGGTTTTGTTGGTCTTTTCCCGTCCTCCCTTGTTCTCTGCTCTTGTGGTTTGATGACTGCCTCTAGTGGGGTGTTTGTTGGGTGTTTTTTGATTGTTCTTTCCCCGAGACAATTTTTTCCACTGTCCAGCATTGTGACCCAGTTCCCCATACATGTATAATTCGTCTTTGTGCCATTTTCATGCTCCATCGTAAGTGATTCGACCTCGTTCTCAGTGCTACACAGCAGGATCTCCTTGCTAATCCCTTCCAAAAGCAGTCGTTTGCATCCAATAACCCCAAGCTCCCCATCCATCCCACTCCCTCCCCTCGCTCTAGGCAACCACAAGTCTATTCTCCAAGTCCATGAGTTCCTTTAGGTGGAAAGGTTCCTTTGGGCTGTATATGAGACTCCTCATATGAGTGATGTCGTATGGTAGTCATCCTTCTCTTTCGGACTTCCTTCACTCAGGATGAGAGGGTCTCGTTCCATCCATGTTGCTGCAGATGGCATTAGGGCTCTCTGTTTTATGGCGCAGGAGTATTCCATTGTGTGTATATACCGCGTCCTCTTTGGCTCTTAATTGTTATTTCCCCGATACAATCTTGTTTTCTACTGTACAACGTGGTGACCCAGTTACACATACATGTAGGCATTCTATGTTCTCACATTATCATGCTCCGTCAAACATGACTAGACATTGTACCCAGCGCTACACAGCAGGATCTCATTGCTAATCCATTCCCAAGGCCATAGTGGGCAGGCATTAACCCCAAGCCCCCCATCCACCCCACTCCCTCCCCCTCCCCTCCCCCTTGGCCACCACAAGTCTATTCTGCAAGTCCAAGAGTTGCTTTTCTGTGGAAAGGTTCATTTGTGCCGTATATTTGATTCCAGATATAAGTGTGTGGTATCCTCTTCTTGAATGGATCCCTTAACCGTGAACTAGTGTCCTTCTTTGCCTTTCTCGATGGCCTTCGTTTTAAAGGCGATTTTGTTGGATATGAGCAGCGCTACTCCTGATCTCCTGTCTTGTCCATTGGCATGAAATATCTTTTCCCATCCCCTCCCTTTCAATCTATACGTGTCCTTTGCCCTCGGGTGAGCTTGTCTAGGCAGCAGATTGAAGGTTTTTGCTTTGGTACCCACTGGCACTCTGTGCCTTTTGATGGCATCAGTCGGCCCCGGAACAATTCAGGTGGTCATTGATAGATGTTTCTTGATTGCCATTTGAAGCCTTGTTTTCCCGTTGAGTCTATGTTTCTCTTTTCTTCTTTCTTTTCCTTTGGGTGGATGGGTTCTGTTGATTCTCTGCTGGAGTCCTTTCCTTTTCCGATTTTTGAATGTAGTGTTGGCTTTTGGTTTGTGGTTGCCCTGTTTTGTTATTATGTTAACCCCTTCGTTTGTCTGCTCACTTTAGCCTGACTGTTACATAGGACCAAACGCGTCATTGAACCAAGACAAAGGATCTACATTTTCTTCCATTCCTCGCCCTCATTGTATGATTTGATGTAGTTTATTTCATTTTATGCTTTTGACATCTTCATGGTTAGATGTGTATGCTGGCTTCTCTAAGTCACTGCTTTCCAATGGTTTTTTTCTTTTTTCTTTTTTTGAATTGGAGAAGACTTTGAGTATTTCTTTCAGAATGGGTTTTGTATTGCAGTACTCTTTCAGTGTTGGTTTGTTGGAGAAATTCTTGCTTTCCCCTTCGATTTGAAATGATAGTCTTGCTGGATAGGGTATTTGGAGGAGGCAGATTATTTGTTCTTTCTTTCAGTGTTTTCAATGGGTCTCGCCACCCCCTTCTGGCCTGGAGTGTTTCTGTAGAGCAAACTGCTGATAACCTTATTGGGGTTCCCTCATCATGAATGCCTTGCTTTTCTCTTGCTTCCTTTAGCCTCCTCCCTTTCTGTTTACCTTTGGCCATATTGATCAGCATAGGTCTTGCTGCGTGCCTGTTTGGGTTCAACATGTTTGGGGCTCTCTGTCCTTCCCGTATCTTGCTATCACTCTCCTGTAGTTGTTGCTTTAAAACCTCGATTGCAGGACTCCCTGTTGTGGTGCCCTGGAAACTGGCCATGGCCCCTGCCCCTCTCCCCCAGCCACAAGGACCAGACCCTCCCTTTGGCTGATGACATGAGGAGATTTCCCCCTAGATGGCCCAGCCCTGAGCGCACTAACTCTAGGAAGTCCCAGCCACTCTGTGTCTAAGCCCCACTGACCCCCTGAGCAAGACCGGCTGCCTCCAACAGGCCTGGGTATGGGCATCTTCTGAAAAGGCTCAACCAAGACCTTGAGAGAACACCAGATGTCTAAAGTAATGAGAAAGGAAGAGGGTCCCGGTTAGGGGTGTGCTGGTGCAGCCCAGGGCCTTGCCAGAGCTGAGGTCTGCAGGGGCTTGAGCTGGCCAGGCTCCACTCCCACACCAGCTCTCTTGGGCCCTGTTGGTACATATGTCCCTTCTCGGCCTTGGACAGTGCCTTCTCCTGGACCTCCAGGGGTTCTCCAGGCACAGAGGCCCATCTGCTGATAGATTGAAACCTGCGATTGTCCTGAGGGTCGGTCAGTCAAGAGCTTCCTCCATCAGGACGCCCGTGCCTGCCTGCATGGCTTACACAGGCTCACCAGCCATGGGATGCCAGGGTTTGGAACTTCCCAGAAGTACAACTGAGTGACCGTGCATGGCAGAGACTCAGCTCTGACCTAGCTCTGTTGCTTGCAGCCTAAGTCCCCTGTCCTCCGGAGGGTGGTCCCAGGGGGGTGCCCTCATCTGTGACCTCCCTTTTTCAGGGTGTCTCGTGGGGATGGCCCGCTGGGGCTTAGACGCCTGACACGCCCCCTACCCCAGCATCTTCACCAATATCACCTGCTTCTCCCATGGGACCGATGAGATCCAGAAGCACATGCCTCTCCCTGAGCCCACAGTCCCTCCTCCTCACACCCAGGTGCCATCACAGTCTCTGCAGGCTGCTGGCTCTCCTGGGCCTGGCACAGGCTTTGTGCCCCCAGAGACTGGCCCCTGCTGCTGTTCATGCTCGAGGTCCTGCAGCAGGCCTGGTGCAGACCCCCCGAGCTCCTGTGCTCCTGTCTCTGCCTCAGACTCCAGTTTCCATTTGGCAAAGAGCCACCCCTCCCCCACCAGCTCCATCAGCTCTCCAGGGCCCCATCTTGGCCTTCCTGTGCAATAGTGGCCACCCCAAAACCAAGCCTGCAATCTGCAATAACCAAAGGAAAGTCTCCTCCCACTGCTGCCTTGGGGCCCTACCGCCCCTCCTGTCATCCATCCTTCCTTCTTCTGTTGGGGTCCTCCATCTGACTCCCTGGACAAGGGGAGAGGACATTAGAGGGAGAGTGTCCCAGGAGGAAGGTAGGAGTGGGGATGCTGGTGGAGCCCAGCTGGGGACAGAGAGGGTGTCTTCCCTTGAGATTCCTTCCTGCCCTGGGAGTGCCCAGGCCTTCAGAGGGAATCGGTCAGCTCCAGCTGCCATCACCAATCCCATGGGCAATGGGGCTTAAATAGCAAGAATGTATCAACTCACCGTTTCGGAGCCCAGCCTTCTGAGATCCCGGTATAAACAAGCCGGGTTGGCCCTGAGGCCTCTCTCCTTGGATTCCAGATGCCCATCTCCGGCCTGCGCCCTCCCATCAGCTCCCTCTGTGGGACTTAGGAACTAAATTTGCCCTTTCTATACGGGCACCCATCTGGGACTTTGGATCTAAATTTGCCCTTTCTATAGGGGCACCCATCCTATTGTATTCGGGGCCACCTTAGTGACCTGATTTCAGCTCTTTCTGTACAAATTCTGCTGCAGGGCTTGAGGTGGTGTTGCCCTGGAACTGAACCCGAGAAGGAACCAGGAGTGTTCAGGTTCGATCCCTGGCCTCGCTCAGGAAGGGAAGGATCCAATATGGCCATGAGCTGGGGTGTAGGTCTCAGACCCGGCTTGGATGTGGCATTGCGGTGGCTGTGGTGTAGGCCAGCTGCCAAAGGTCCGATCGATCGATGGATCGTTCGGATGCCAAGCCTGGGAACTTCCATATGCCGCCCCAGCAGCCCCATCCAAACAAACAAACGTAGGCAATGGAAAGACAAAGAAAAGACTGCTCCACCTAAGGTCATGTTCAGAGGTCCTGCGGGAGAAGCCTTCCACATAGGAACTTCGGGTAATAGAGTTGTAGCCCCTTTTGGCAGGTGTCTCCAGTGCCAGGGATGAAGGGTCTTTTGTAAAGTAAAGGAACATCAGTCCTGGGGTTGGGATGAAGGAGGATCGACTCCCCAAAGTGAGGGAGGGACGTTTCCAGAGTGCAGGGCACTCGAGCCGGATCAGAGCCCATGACCCAAGGCCATGAGGCAGGCGGTTCCAGCCCGTGTCATATAAGGCTCTTGAAGGAACGGAGTCTAGGCAACTGAGAGGGCAGCTGAGAGAGGAGCTCCAGCCACAGAGTGTGAGATGAGGTCCAGGCCTCACAGCACTCTGCTCCTACATTGGATTCCCAGCACCCTCTTTCAGCACCCCCATGGCCCCGCTCTCCATAGACTGAAGGGAAACAACTCACTCCCCACCTTTCTGGACCCACCCCCACATGAACACCTGCCTTCGGTCCAAGGGCCCCAGCCAGCCTGGCCCAAGGGGTCCACACCTCCAGCACTTGGAGCCTGATGTCTCCTTTTCGGCTTAGCTGGCTCAGGCCAACCCGAGGGAGTTCCTGGAAGCAGTGTTGTTGCAATCCTTCCTGCCCTCTTCCTGACCCAGTGTTCTCATGTAGCCAGCAGGATCCCGGGAAGCCTCACAGTGGACCCAGCCTTCAGGACTCACAGTGCTGTGGTGGGTGACCCATCTCTTCCTAACATTTGCCCATTTTCTGGTGGAATAGGTCCCGCTGTTATGGTCGTGTCTTGGCAGTGCCTTATTCCCTCGAGACACCAGACTTGGGTCAGATGTGTGGTTGGCAGGTAGTTTCTCCAAACCTGTAGCTTCTTTTCACCTAGGAAAATGTTTCCATTTGATGAGGTCCGTTTTCTGTCTGGGGTAGGGTTTTGGCTGTCATGGGGAAGAACGCTTATGTTTTCATTGTTGCTGATGTTGTTGTTGCCTATTCCAGCAGTATTGATGTAGTTATCTTCCGTTTGATTGAAAGGACAGTGAGGTACCATGTTGTGCTATTTCCTGCTGTGTCGCAAAGTGAGTCGGTCATACATACACACACACCCCTTCTCCCTCAGATTCTATGCCCATATCGACTATCACTAACTGTGGGCTAGAGTTCCCTGGGCTCTACCACAGGTTCCTGTTGGCCGGTCATTCCATGCACTCAGTGTGCAGAAGCCAGTCCCAAACCCCCAGTCCTTCCTGCCCCGGACTTGGCTCCTTTGGGACCCATCTGGTTTTCCAAGGCTGGGAGTCTGTTTCTGTTCCGTGCACACGTTCATTTGTGTCCTCTCTTTCGGTTCCACTTAGAAGTGGTATCATACGATGTTTGTCTTTCCCTGTCCACCTTCACTTAGGATGATAATTTCCAGGTCCATCCTTGCTGCTGCACCGTTCATGATTCCATTCTCTTGTATGATTGTGTGATGTCCCCCCGTACATATGAACCTTATCCTCTTTATCCATGCCTCGGCCGATGGACATTTAGCTTGCTCCCTTGTCTTGGCTATTGGAAATGGTGCTTCAGTGGACATTGTGGTGCATGAATGTTTTGAAGGGCCTTTCTTTCCTTTTGATGAAGTCCAACTTTCTGTTCTTTCCTTCCCTTTTGGGATAATGTTTCTCTTGTCATGTGGAAGACCCCTTTGCCAAGCCTGAGGACCCAGAGGTTTGCTCCAATTGCTTTTTCTTAGGTGTGGTAAACGTTGCATCGTTTGTATTTATACACATGTTACATTTGCACTGAATGTTCCATGATGAGTTCATTTTCGTATCAGATAAAAACCCTATCCCTATTCCATTCTACTGCCCTTGAGCTTCCGTATTAGAACATCCCAGGTTGGTGTATTGCTATGGATCTATTTCTGCATTCTCTATCTGTACACTGAACTCTGTCTGCCTCTATCCCTCCAGCAATGCCAAGCTGCCCTACATAGTGCGTTCTCATAAGCCGAATAACCTCCCACTTTAATGTGCTTTCTCGTAATTATGTTTGATGTTCTGGCTCTTTATCTTTTCTTTATACATTTTAGAATAATTTCATCCATGTGGGCCAAAAAAAAAAAAATCAAAAAAAAATCTTCTGTTGGAATTTGGCCGTATTCTGTGTTGAGTCTTCCCATCCATGAGTATAATAGGTGTCCGCATTGTTGTAGGCCTTGTTTCGTTTTACCATACAGATGCTCTATCCCAAATATATATCCCCAGATTTCCCATTGTGGCTCAGTTTGTGACGAACCTGAAAGATTGTCCAGGAGGATGTGGGTTCAATCCCTGACCTGGCTCAGTGGGATGAGGTTCCAGTGGTGCCACCAGCGTCAGTGTGGCTTGGACCTGGTGTTGGTGGGGCTTTGCTGTAGGCTGGTAGCTGTAGCTCCAGGTTGACCCCCTTGCCTGGGACCTTCCATATGCCATGGTGCAGCCATAGAATGACCGATGGAACCAAATGCTTCAAGGTTTTGGCAAATCTTGTGTATTGCATGGTGTTTTTCGTTTTGGTGCCATGTTCTTTTGTGGGATTTACACACATGATGAAGGTGTTTGTGTCGACCTTGTATACTGAGGCTTTGATAAAGTGACCTCCATCTCTTCCGTGTGTCTTGGAGATTCGGTGTGCCTTCCCGTGGAGGTAGCCATGCTATCCATGAGCATGGAGAATTATGTTTGTGCCTGTCTCATCTGTAGGTCTTTCTTTGTTTTTCCTGCCATGCTGCCCTGGCTCGTAGCTACAGTACTAAGTAGAAAAGGAGAAATGAGAAAGAACTTTCTGACCTGTTTTGGATGGAGGAGGAAGACGTTCATTCTTTCACCATCACGCAGGAGGTTTGGTGCAGCTTTTTGTCGAGATGTTCTTTATGGGGTTCAAGGAGTGTGCTTCTCTTCCTAGACTTCTGAGCGTTTCTTACATGAGTGGGCCTGGCACATGTTCTGCAAGCGCCATGGTGACCATGTAGGTTTTCCTCAGTAATGTCTTCATGGAGCCTATAAAGTTGATGGTTGTGCATAGTAAGCCAAGCTAGTGTTCCTTGGCTAGAGTCCCTCTGAACATAGGGTATTGTCGTGATCTTCTTTGTTCCTGCGTTTGTTGTATTTTGTGATTTGTATTTTCTGTATGCCTTGTGTGAAAACGTAGGTTGTTGATGGGCAACCTGGCATCTTTTGTATTCTATAAGCATTTCGTGCCATTTGCTTCCCTCTTAACACCAGTTTTTCTGGATCCTACCACCTGTTAGGTACTGCACGTTCCTTTGCCTACCGTTCTATATATTTTCCCAGTTCTCCTGGAGAGGCCTCTTTGAGCATGGAGTGGTTCAAAGGGTGCATCTCCATGTCCACATATCTGGAGGCTTCCTTTCTTCTCATTCTCGTTGTTCTGCAATGGACAGCATATGCTTTGGAGTGAAAGGCAGTGGCTCTTTGTTTCCTTATCGTAGAGGTTCTCCAAACATCCCAGGCAGGAACGGCTCCAATATGACTGTGACAGAGGAGTGCTCTGCCTATTTCCCTTACACTGTAACCATAAGGGGATTACCTGAACATGGAAATGCCAGGCTTCTGAAGATGTGTCTGACAGGGCCAGTTCACAGCCACCCCTGCCCATTGTTGTCTGGATCAGCTTACAAGTAGAGAGAGAGCCAGGGTACAGGAGGGGGTCCAGATGCAGCACTCTGCTGCTTTCTATGGCCGTGGTCCCATGTGGGCATTGGCTACCACCAGAAGGCTGACATGCAGGAGCCGGGTGCAGTCCCTGGCAGGGGGATCAGCACTCCCAGTGGGCAAAGCTCCAGCCTCTCTCCTACTGGCCAGGGCAGGTCTGAGCTGTGGGTGCAGCCACCAGGCTCTGAAGGCCGATGACAGAGGCACCAGGAGGCACTCCCCAGCTCTGTCAGCCACAGTCCCTGGCTGTTGGCAGGGACCGTGATGTCCCAAGGAAGAAGGCCCACCTCCCAGCTGCAGGGAGGTGGTCTTGAGCAAGTCAGAACTGCCCTTTCTCGTCTTCAGCAAGCAACATTTTCATCCCTGCCTGTTGCTTCCTCCCAACCCATGTGGTTGCCAGGCTTTCTTTGTCAAACCTCTTCCAAAGCACTTCGTGAAAGGAAGGGCATCCTTACCCCGACTGACTAAGAAGCACCTCTTGAAAATAAGCAAGTTTCCCCTCACCCAAGACTCTTAGCTCCTTCCAAGGACCATCCTTGCTCTCTCCTGCATGCTGCTGAGTAGCAAAATGTTGGGGATCCAGAACTCCTCCAATGACTGGTATGCTAGCAATAGCTTCTGTGACAACAGGAAGCTCCTCCACCCCCCCAGGCAGAGGCACTCAGGACACCGTAGGTGATGGCTCTGTGCTCTGTGCCCCCTTTCAAACCCTCTGCATCCCTGCCATCTGAGGAAGGAAGGCAGTGCCTGGGAAATCACCCTGGTTACAGATGCGTCACTTGGCCTGTCTGGCAAGAGGTCACCTGTGAGCCAGAGGGCCTGAATCCCCTCTGGAACACACTGCTGCGTCCCCACCACCCAAACAGGCCCTTCCAATAAGGCACGATGGCCTGGCCGTTGGAATGGCTGGACACTGAAGGAATGCTGTCTGTGACTGGGACACAGGGGACGCGGTGCCTTGGTCTTGGAGACACATGGCATTGGAAAGGCAGAACCCAGGCCAGGGGCCCCACCTCCTAAGTCAAATGGGTTTCTTCAGCCAATGCTTTGACTCCCCCTTGAGGGGTTTGGAGATGAGCCTTTCCCTGGTATCAGAGGGTCAGCTTCCCCTTGGTGTCTGTCATAGACAAAGAGTGTCCAGCCACTGTCTCTGTCTCACACAAGCAGCACCAATCCAGCCCCCAAAATTGGGAAGCTCCTTCACCCACCCTGGGCATGGCAGCCATTTCTGTGATGCGGTGAATGTGCCATCCATGAAGTCACGGTTTCCTTGTTGGATGGAGGGATGCGTGGATAGATGGAGTCTCTGATTGGCATTGGAGGGCCCCACCTGCAGCATAGCGAAGTTCCCCGACTCGGGGTCGAATCAGAGCTGGCATTGCTGTTCTACGCTACAGCCACAGCAATGGCAGATCCAAGCCACATCCGTAGCCCACACCACAGCTCAAGGCAATGCTGGATTCCTTAACCCACTGCACAAGGCCAGGGATCAAACCCACGTACTCATGGATAGCAGTCAGATTCTTCATCTTCTGAGCCATAATGGGATCTCCCTAAAATACGATTTGGTGATGGTCTGTACATCTTTCCTTCCTGCAAATTCTATTGCATTCTTTTCTTTTCCATTTTGAGTCGGCTGCATTGGGGCCTGTGGGCTGTTCCAGGCCAGGGGTCGAGTCCAAGCTGCACCTGCTGGCCTATGGCACAGCCACAGCAATACAGGATCTGAGGCATGTCTCATACCTACACCACAGCTGACGGCAATGCCAGAACCTTAGCCCAGTAAGCCATGCCATGTCTCATACCCGGGTCCCCATGGATCCTAATCCGTGTCCTTAGAGCTGAGCCACACGAACTCCTGCTCTTTCATGTTTTAATGGATTGAAAAGCATGAGTAAATGGCTCACTTTATGTGTGCCTGCACTTGGCATTAATCCTAGAGTTTTGGCGTTTGGGGTATTTTGCTTTTTCTTTTTTTTTGTTTGCTTGTTTTTTATTTTGTAAGTGTTGGCTGCCCCTGTGGCACACAGACGTTCCCAGGGACAACCCAAGATCCTTAACCCTCCTCACCCCAATCAAAAAATTATCCCTGATCACGTAAAGTCCCAGGTCTTCTTGTATCAAAAGCTCCCTGGGGGTGGATGCCAGTGGGCTGGTGAGGTTGGGACCACTGAGCTTCACATGATGGAACCTCCCCCCAAGCCATTAACAGGTCATGAGATTACAGTCACTCACTCCCTCCTTTGTTTTGTCCTCACTGGGACTAAGAGGTCCCTGCCTCCACCATTTAGCACATGGCAATAATCCCACCAAGACGATAGGATGGTCCCCCACCCACAAGGCACCAAAGCAGAAAGTCCTGTCCCTACAGCCAAGCCTTTTCCTCTCTGGACAGGCCACCCCCACGGGACACCCTGGAGGAGTGGAGGATCACCCCAGCCTGTCATGTGGCCACTTCAGAGAGGCAGAGAGAAACTCTCTAGAGGTAAGGGCTGCCTCCAGCCTCCATTCTCACGACTGGTGAGTGTCCAGAGGGCTGAACGGCACAAAAGCCGCTCTCTATCCCCAGAGTGTTCCGGGAGGCAGAGCATGGAACCGATGCCCCAGAAGCCCCCTAGCCCAGCAGGCTGGAGACACAGGGATGATGAGGCTGTCCCTGGGGCTAGTGAGAGCTGTGTACTCCCAGGAGCAGCCTGGGCATCCTTGTCTCTGTGGAGGAAAGACTTAGTCATTCACCTGTGGATCCAGACTGCCTGGGATCTCACACATGCTTCATTCCTCTCAGATCCCCCCTCTGTCTTCTGAGGACCCATCTCTGAGGACACAGGCACATGCAAAATGACAGTGGACCAAGTGCATTTCACAACAGAACGATTTTATCCAAATTTCACATCCCCCATTGCGAAGGAGCTACTGTGCCCACCCACACACACCCAGACCCAAGTCCCCACCACCTAACCCCACCCACCCCCACCCCCTCCTGGCTCTGGTCATTCTGTCCTTCCTCCCCACCCCTATGGCAGCCAGGACGGTTGCTAGGACCTGGAGGAGCCCAAGGCTTCCATGGGGGCTGCCCAGTTGGACTGGCCCTGGAGGGCTGGCCCACCGTTCCTTACTGGCTGCAGTGCCACTTCCTCCTCCTCCGTGTGACACATGGGTCACACCTGCTCCTTTTGGGCTGGGAAGGGTCAACCAGCCCCAGAGCCAGGGTGTGCCCCCCAGAGCCTCGCAGGTCAGCCCTAGGCCTGGCCAGGTCCTCAGCTGCAGCCAGGCCTCCACACAGAACCTGCACTCTAGACATGGCAGCTTCCAGGGGGCCTGAGCTGAGTCCCATTCTCTGGGGCACGGGGGCCAAGGAAGCTTTCTGGGCCCTCTGCCCTGCAGTGCAGACAAGACCCAAGGCAGGGACAGGGCTCTGTGGCAGCCCCCAGGGCAGCAGGCTGTGGTGAAGGCCCAAGAGGAAGGCCAGGCTGGGGAGCTCCTCCTCATCTTCACTGAACCCGTGACCCAGCCCTGGGGCTCCACTAAGAGGAGAGGCCTCCCTGAGAACCTTGCTGGCCCTGGGTGCTGATGGAGGGCCCGAGCGCTTGGTGCCCTGGCGAGGAAATGGCTGTGCTGTTCCAGCCTGAGGGGGCTCCTGATATCCTGGAGAGGGCACAGAGCCTTTGTGCCTGAACAGGCCCGTCTGTTTGGTGGTGCCTTAGATGGCCATGGAAATCCACCTGGGGTGTACAGGTTTCATCTCTGACCCCGGGCTGTGGGCCTTGCTCGTTCCTCTGGGCATCTTGTTGGGCCATAGACTCTGAAGGTCTTGAGTCCAGGTGGGGTGCCCTGTGATTGGGAGTGGCTGGCACCCCGTCGTCCTCCTCCAAGACCAGGATTGTGTCTGCACTAGCTGGTGGGAGAGAGGTGGACAGTGACTGCTCTGCACCCTCCAGGGAGAGCCGGGGCTTATGGGCAGGAGGAGGTGAGATGGGACTCACATCCACAGACAGAGCCTGTGGCCCTCCTGCCTTCCTCCTGCACCTTCTCCCCAGCAGGGTCCTTGCCCTGTCCCCGGCTCCCCTCCTCCCCTTCCATTCCTCCTGCCCTGCACCCACCTGGGCAGCCTCCCGGGTGCAGGGCCCCTCTGTCAGGGAGGGAGGGACAGAGCCTTCAGGGCCTCCTGCGCTACGGCCCTCCCCGGCCCTGGCTGACCTGGGTCCTTTCCTCCTGGATTTCCAGGGTCACCTGTCTACCCTCCTGCCCCCAGTCTCCCTAGTGTCAGTCCCTCCCCTGGCCACCTCTTCAGGGGAGAGTCCTTCCTCCTGCTGCAGCTCCTCAGCCAGGCCCGAGAGATCCAGCTCTGGTTCTGGGGAAAGCAACTCTGCCAGGAATCGGGGGTGAATGACCGCCTCCACCTGGAATGGAAGGGAGAGGCTGTGAGCAGCCTTGGCAGGAGTGCCCTGGGAGGTGGGAAGGCCTGGGGGAAACGTGACTAGCAGAGGCCAATCCAGAGTCCCCCTCACAAAGGGGGAGCTTTCAAACTCCCATAGGTATTGTCTACTCTCACATAAACACACACACACTCACAAGCAGGTGCACATGCAGACACATGGGCTCCAAAGCACAAACACATAGGCACCGACACACACAAAGGCCTCCAAAGAGAGAGAGAGACACACACATGTACAACTTACACATCCACATATACGCATCCTATGCACCAAAGTACACTCAGACACACAGGAAGACACACAGATGTCAGGGTCAAGGACCAGAGCCTAAATCCCATTATCCTGGGCCAAAGCCATAACTAGGGTGCGAAGAGCATCTCTCCCTGGAATCCTGGAGTCTCAGACTCCAGGCCCAGCCCACCTTGGTGTCAAAGGCCTCCTGGGAACACAGCTTGTCCAGGTAGCTGAAGAGATCCGGGTCTGAGAAGCAGACGTCCTCGTCCTGTGGCAGCTCATATCCATCGTCTCGACATTCTATATCTGACTCCCCTGTGGCTGAGGGGCCAGGACCCACCAGTGCCTGCGGGATGTCCCCATGCTCCCTGCGAGCCTCAGGGGCAATCTCCTTGGGGGCCTTGTTCTCCAGCAGCTGCCATGGTCTGCGTGGCCTTGGGTGGGTGTGCTGGACCCTGGGGCCGTGTTTCCTTGGAGCACAGGCTGAGGCAGAGCAGGAGGAAGGGAAAGTGAGGGGACCCAGCGCCCAGAAGCTGACCCCTGAGCAGGCACACGGGAGGGCATTGTTGTGGGGCAATGGATATGCATGTGGGAAGGGGGAGGAGCAGCCAGAGCCTCAGGTTTGGTGGGAGGCCAGATTCAAGTCAGGGACAGGTAAAAGTCAGGTGTGAGAACGTGTGGAACATCTAATGATCAAGGGTCTCCCCATCAGCACACTTGTTAGGCAGATTTCACAGGGGCCCCTTAGACAGGGAGGAGGGTGATGAGGTTCTAAATGGACCAGGTCCACACCGCAGAGGGGAAAAGGGGGACTGAGACACCCTCGGGGGCTATCCGTGTTGAAAGACCAATGCCCCCTTGAGGGAAAAGGACCAATCTGGGAACAGGGACCAGGCCTAGGCCTCTCTTACCTGTACCTTGACCTCCAGGGGGAAGGTGATTCACAGACTGAGTGCCCCTTTTGCGGGATGTGGGTTCCTGAGGAGCCAGCTTTGTTGGAGCTGGAGGAGGCATGCCCTGTACCCACGTTGTGCAGGACACGTTCCCCATCCTGATCTCATCTTCTGCCTCAAATTGCATGAACCTGGGGGGTGTTGAGGGACAGGACCCAGTGAGAAAACCACCTGGGCTCTGGAGCCCACCCAGGGCAGCAGGACCGAGGGGGTGAGGAGAGGGTGTCCTTAGGTCTGTCAGGGCCCTGTGAGGTGCTGTTGCAGCAGGGAACTGCGGTGGCAGAGGTCCACGATCTGGGCCTCCTCCTGCCTGACCAGCCCTGGAGCTGGAGGGCATGGCCCAGCAGAGACCCAGGTCAATCTCTGGGACCAGGCTTAGGGACACATGGTGGGCATTGGGGGCCCCTGCTCATGTGCCCCCGGACCTTGTCTGACCCAAACAATGGAGATGGCCAGTGGCCTGGTCAGGCACGTATCCCCACAGAGCCCTTGCCTGAACCCAGAACCTGGGGCTGGGAGTGAGAGTGAGGGAAAGCACGCATGAGACAGGGCCCAGCACTGGCTGGTGTGGGGATCCTACCCTTAGAGGTGAGGCATCTCTTGCCACTGAGAGCTAGCTGCTCCTTTGGTTTTGTTTGGAAACTAGGAGGTTCACATGCAGAAATGACAGGGAGGGCCAGAGACCCATGGGCTTCCCCAGGGATGGCCGGTTGCCCATTCCAGCCATCGTTGATGAAGAGAGGCCTACCACAGGCTAGGTCAGTGATGGCCAGGCACCCAGCATGAAGGGGTGCCAGGCTGCCGGGTGGAGTCCTCACCCCTGCACAGCCCCCATGCCTTCAGGGGACCCCCTCCTGGGCTGCCGTGCTCCCCAAGGCCATCCTGAGGCCTCCCCACATCGGCATCAGGTAGGGCAGAGCTCCTGGGACAGGCAGGCTGGAAGAGCCAAGCTCTCCAGGTGGCAGAGGGGATTCTGGAGGCCAATAGGATTTGGGGATTCAGGGAACAGGAGGTGTCAGGTGCCAGCCTCCTCTTGCATCCTCTCTGATTGCTAGCACCTCAGCCAGATCCTGCCCTGGGGCCTGCCCATCACCCACCACCCACCCCACCATGTCGCCCATGGACCAGGACCCTGATTCACTTTGCTGCAATTTCATAAAAGGCCATCCTCTCAACGGTGCTCATGTGCTGCCATTCCTGCATGGCCTGCCGCATTCCCTCCTCCAGCGTCATGGTGGGCTTCAGGCGAGCCAGGGTGCGAAGCACTGGGCTGCAAGCCCTCAGGGTCAGTCTCTTGGTACAGCCCAGCCCCCAACTGCCCAACCGCACCCAGCTCCAAGGCCTCCATGGGCCCCACCCCTGCCAAACCCAGGCTCAAGAGGGGGAGACGAGGGTGTCTGGAGAGCAAACGCAAGCCTTCCTGGTGCCTGGTGCCACCACCTCCCACTCAGCAGAGGATGCTTGTCCACTCCCTGGCTATAGCTGGGACACTCTGGCTGGGGGCAGGTTGCCATCTCATATAAAATGCAGCCCCATCAATGCAGGAGGGCAGGCGCCAGTCTACCAGCTAACAGGTCTGAGAAGCCCAAGGATTCTTCTGCCCAGGTCTCTGCACAAGATGGCCTAGTCCCCCTTTTCAGAGGGACCTCGGGTCTAGGAGGGATGTTCCTGCCAGGTTCACAGCTCTAGGAGGATAGACCCTTGCCCTTAGGACAGCTCGACCACCTCCCCGTTCACACTGGACTTCTTCAGAACAACAAGGACCGGGCATGCAGAAAGCTCCGTCCTGGGCCTGAATGTCCTAAGCCTCATCTGAAGTGATACCCACTGGCTGCCAGAGGCCCAGGTCCATGTTGAAAGGAGGTAGCACCAGAGAAGCAGGTCCCATTCAAACTCTGGCTCCTCACATCCGAGCAGGACCCTCTCGGACTGCTCTCCTGCATTCAATGTTATCATGGCAGTGCAGAAAGTGAGACAACTGGTCTTGCATGGTGGTGGTAGCTGAGCTAAGGCACGGACGGATGTCATGGACTGGACATGCGACACATCTGAGTGCAGACGTGCCTCCTCATAGCATGGACATTGCTGTCAACCCTCCTTCTTTCGAGGTGAAAGGATGCCTGGAAACCTAAGCAGGGAGGCCATACCAAGGTCCTGTATATGCGAAGGCTCCAGCTGAGCTAATGAGGGTCTGAGAGGTCACTTACATGAGAAAGCAGGAGAGAGCTTCCGCATCGGGGCTCTGGGGCAGGTGGCTGCGGGCCAGGGACTTGAAGCGCTGCCAGCGTCGGAAGTTCTGATAGACGCTCTTATGGTGAGAGGCGTCCTCCTGAGGGCCGTGTGCTGGGAGGCATGCAGGCTGCCTGCCCCAGAGGTGCCATGTGGCCACGGCCCAGAGCTCCCTGGGGGCAGGATGAAGGCCATCTGGGCAGCTGGTGGTGCCGCTTGAGGAGGAAGGCCTGGGGCCAAGCCTCCCTTGCCAGCCTGAGCTGCTGCAATAGCTGGGGCAGCCACCTCGCTGTCCCCCACAGGGCTTGCTCTGCAAAGGGGTGCAGGACACAAAGCACTCCCCATGAGGGCCCTGGAAGCATTCCCATTGAGGGGGGCCTGAGGGCACCCAAAGGCCTGAGACTGGTGGGGCAATGCTGACCTCCCTCCTGACCAGACTGGGACAGGGATGTTGCCAAGCCCTGGGGCAATGGGGCCATGGTCAGCAGGAGTCACCCGAGGTGTCATGGGGTGAGGTGGCTGCAAGAGGGTTCTTCCAGGCAGGAGTAATGGGGCCATGGGCGGTGGCAGGTGCTGCTCCCAAGCTGGCTGGGGTTGGGAGCCAGGAGTGGGGGGAGGATAGGAGCGTGAGGCGCCAGGGGGCATGACCACATCCGTGCCCAGCAGTGGAAATGCTGTGGAGAGAAAGGAAAGGGGTGAATGGAAGAGGAGAATGGGTGACATGGACGGAAGCTCTCTGGGGACTCAGAGGGCACACCTCAGTGGGAGAGGGCATTTGGCCCGAGGAAGCTGTGTGTTGTGCAGATGTCGTGGAGGGATTTTCATGTTCTGACCTCAGTGAGAGAGGGCATTTGGCCTGAGGAACCTGTGTGTTGTGCAGATGTCGTGGCGGGATATTCATGGCCTTGACCCCTGCACCCAGTTCCCTGCCCCTGTCTACCGAGAAATGCTCAGCTCAGCAGCAGGGATTGGAGAGCCTCCCTGAGGAGCTCCCTGACACCTCGTCCTCACAGGCTGTCCCCACGTCCTGGACCTGAGAGGCCATCTACTCAGAGCATGCCCCTCAGCAAGGTCGCTGGCAGGTAAGGGCCTTCTCCAAGGTCCTTCCAGGCACCGTGAGGCCTTTGATGGACCTCCACTGCCTAAAGTCGAAGGGCCTCACATCCTCCTCAACCCTTCCTCTCGGGATGCTCAGCACACATCTGTTCTGTCATTCTTTCCTGACCTCACACAACACCTCTCCAAGGCTGAGAAGATCGCTCTGCACACAGAACCCATAGACAAACGCAGAACAGCCCCACCAAGCATGCACCTGCCTCTCCGAACCACCCAGAGTGGACACTTCACAGGGGCTAAGGTGTGCCACCCCATCCCGATGGCCCTGAATCCCTCCCAACATGCAGTTCTGCTCCTCAGAGAGAAGTCTGAGAAGTCGGTGTGTGTCCCCTGCATTTTTGCCACTTCCCATCCAGGGTTGGCTTCCGAAGATGAGCACCGGCCCAGGGCGGCTCATGTGACAAAGGTCATGGGAGTAGAGGCTGCCTGGGGTCCTTCCCCTTCCAGCTCCCAATAATGGAAAGTGAGGAGAAACTGAGAAGCAGGCAGGAGTCAGGTGCCATTGTGAGAAAACCGCCCATTCAGGAGAAGGAGGTACATACCACGAGGCACTGAATTGACCTCCACAGGTGTTCTAGGAGGTTTGAGAGTAGCAGACTAGATCATCTTCCTGCTTCTGTGCTACACTGCTTCACCCCCCCTTTACAAAGGAAGCAGCCTTCATAGGCATTCCACCTGCACCAGCCTCTCTCCACATGTAGTAGTAGTGACTTGAAATAGGAACACACTCTTCATCTCAAAGTCAGGCCTCAGCTTCTGCCGTGAGGCACCTGACATGCTGCGCCATGTCTGCAGAGACGTATTTCCACAAAAGGGAAACCAATACAGAACACTTCAGGCCCACGAGTCCTAGCTTGGGTGAAGTCACCTGGTTGCCCATCCCTTGTGGAATCCAAGGCCACAGTTGCCTGACCTGAGAAGTGAGTTCTGGGCGGGATGGAGGGAAACGTTCTGGGCTGTGGCAGTGAGAGTCACATCCTGCCCAGCTCAGAGCAGACCCTTTCCTGAGCATGTGGCCACAGACAACACCCACCAGCACTGAATCATTTTCTGACTATACCCTCCCATTCCACGCCCCCATTAGCCAGAGTATGCTCCAGTTCCAATCCCTTAGAGAGGTCTGGTGAGGCGAGCTTCAGATGCCTGAGGACCACAAGGCGGGGCTAGGCTTTCCCCATGACCCACCCAGGGCCAGCCACAGGACACTGGCTCCACACACGTTCCAAGTGGCTTGTCTCCCTTCTAGAAACCGCCAACCTGCCTGCTGCCATCCTGCCTCCCCAACCAGAGCAAGGCCTCTTGAACCACCTCCAAGCAGCTGTCCTCCCCAGGGCAGCCTCAGGTTTCTACAGGCTCCCCAGCTGAGATGTCCCTGGGGTGCAGTGCTCTCGCCTTCCTCTCCTTCCGTCCAACTCCGTGTCCACAGTGAAGGGTCCCAACAGAAACCCAGGGATTTGAGGGAGGCCCTTTCTCTTGGAAAACAGCCCCTGTCTAGAGGCTTACCGCCTTCTGAAGCCATTCCCACAGGCATGGGCCTGGACCACCCCGGGCTGGTGGCCTCAACGTGGACAGTCCAGAGCAGGACCCAGCGAGGGACCTGCCCCAACAGATGCTCAGGAGGCAAGTAAAAGAGCCCAAGTTTGAATCTCAACAGTAGAATGCGGGCCTCCAGTCATTCTGCAGTGGGGGAGGGGCCGAGGGCAGGTGAGCCTGGGTGGGGGTGGGGTGCCATTCCATGCTGGCCTCTGCAGGGAGGCAAGAACCAGATGTTTCTTCCACCTTATGCAGGGGCCAGACAATTGTCCAGTGCCTCGTCAGGCAATGTATGTGTTGGTTTTCAGAGTCACAGCAGCAAGGTTTGTCTTGATGTTCCCTTTCCCTTTGTTATTCATCAACTTGTTTGTTGTCCTTCAACCCCCTCAGCTTCCGTCCTGGCTCCAGGCTCCCTTCCCCAGAGGCCAGACTTTCTGAACAAAATTCACCTTTTATCATCTGATAACCACGTGGGTTTTCATGGCCACCTGGAACCCAATGTTTATGGTTTGGCTTCTCTCAGCAGACCCACCATGTGTGATTGGTGTGTGTCCGTCTTTCCTAAGGAAACCGTCCTTGTGTGCCAACCAGCATCCAGCAGGACCCACCTTCCTCATGTTCCCTTGTGCTGGAAAGGCCCAGCCTATCCAAAAAGCCACTGCACAGCCCACGTGTCCAAGACCAGAGATCAGTCTGTGGTGTCTCCCGTATGATGACGTTGCTGGTAAGTCTTGGAGCTTTTCCCTGTTAAATGTTTGAATGTAACATTTTCCACAAATCCTCCCTTCTCAGGGATCACAGTCCACGTGTGCCGAATAGCATATGGGGTGCTGAGTCCTCCTCTCCCCTCTTTCCCCTGTCCACTCAGTCCTCGTTCCCACCAGGGATCAGAGATGCCTGGTTCATTCCCATCTTTTCAGAGATCTGTTGGGCAAGCAACTTTGAATGCCATCCGTTTGCCTTTGCAGGTAGTATTCCTTTGTCTCTGGTTGAAATGTACCATGTGCACAGGGAACTCCATCTTGGACTTGTGATGGAAAAGGTTGGGGGATAATGTGAGAAAGTGATTACATATGTATCCTACATAGATATATATGTATCATATATCATATATACATACATCTGTCTGTAGGACAGGGTCCTTTGGCTACGCAGCAGAAGTAGACCAAACATTGTAAATCAACTGCAGTGGAAAACCTAACCTCTTGTAAGATCAAAGAGTTCCTCTTGAGAAAGAGTGAAAAAGGAAACGAGAAAATTAAATTGCGTCCCCGTAGACCTGAGTATCTTTCCTTTTGTTGCCTTCCTACTGATATCGTGGCTCCTCTGTTACTGGATGCATTTTTAACATGGGAGTTCCTCCATTCTCTTGAAATTCAATGTACTGAAAGGGCAGAGTGCTCAAAGCCAGGCAAAAACAATAGTAAATGTGCAGCTCCATTTGAGTTTTTCATTTCCCATACACAGTGCCTGCATTTAGCCTGACCTGTGTCCCGTGCACCATTTTGGACATATCTTTACTGCAAGTACTTTCCCTGTGTATCTGAAATTTACCTTTCCCTCGGAATCAGCATGCATCTGGCAAGACTCGCCCATAAGGGTACCATATTAGGCTACAGGGAGTGGGCAATTCTTGAGGGGAGGAGAACTTGGAGTGGAGACCAAAAGGTGCCTTATGGTCCAACCCAAAAGAAAATGGCAACGGGACCCCAAATCTGCAGGCTCTTTGGATGAAATGGCAATGGAAGAGCCAAGATATACTATTGCATTGTTGAGCTTTATGTGGTTAAGGACAGAAGTAAGGGAGGAGAAGACAAAATATTCTCTTACCTTATGTGAAAGAACCAGATGTGTGTGTGTGGGGGGGGTCTCTTGGTTTAATTGCTTTCTCCTTTGGGGGACACACGTGCTGCCTAAGGATGTTCCTAGGCTATGAGTCACATCAGACCTGCACGAGCACGCCTCTGCCATAGCCAGAGCAATGTGGGATCCAAGCTGCATCTGGGACCTACAGCACAGCTCAGGGCAACCCCGGATCCTTATTCTACTGAAGGAGGCTGGCATGGAGTGTGCATCCTCACAGATCCTAGGGGGGTTTATGTCTGCTGAGCCGTGATGGGAATTGCTGGCTTTTGTAGGTGTGAAAACATCAACTGCCCATGATGTGGGTGTGCCCTTTGACACAGTGCCAGCTTTTTATCCACCAATGTCCAATCTCCACGTGTCCAAACCAACTCGCATCAACGTCCTCCCCAGCAAGCCCTGCTTAAGAGCTGGTGCATTTCCTGTCTGCATCCCATACCCTTGCTCTTGAGCATCGAGGCTCGTCCTTGCCTATGGTGCTGTCTGCATGGGAATCAACGTAGCATCCCTGACACAGCCAAATGGAAACACACCTGAGGAAACGTTCAGATTGGGAGTTAAGATCAGCTTATCACGATGCAAATGATAGGAATGCGTATGTCCCTCTTGTGTGGTGAGAGGCGAGGTCTCGGGAACATCATCAAGGGAGGTGAGGGGTGAAAACCTCCTAGGACTGCAAGCAAATCTCTTGGGAGGCAAGAGTCCCTGTGTGCAGTAGCAGAACTACAATTGCTCCTGCTGTTAGGGTGTTGGGCAAGGAAGGAGAGGTTGAAAGGATTGTTGCAGATTGAGAAAAAGGACTTGTGTGGGTGCTTCCGAAGCTTCTTGCTCCTTTCAAAGGAACATGGACTCCAAAGAGGGTGAGAAGCTGAGGCGAGAGTATCTCCTGCAATGCCATGGTGAGCTTTGTAGGAAGAAACTCTGGATGGGGCACTGCAAAACTGAGCACCATGGGAATAGGGCTCTCTATTGGAGCTTTTACACTGAAGAAACATTTCAAGGGTTTTCAAACAAGACCTTCATAGGAGAAGATTGCTGAGGCACCCATTGTACCCAGGCATTCAGGAAGGCCAGGCATCCTTGTTGCTTCCTCCCCTTCTTCAGCCACTCCTGCAATTTGTTACAAGATTCTCACGCATAGCTCAGATGTAGTATTTGTGGGGGTTTCTTGTTTGGTTGGTTTTGAATTGTTCTTCCCCCAAGACAATGGTTTTGCTACTGTACAGCATGGTGACCCAGGTACACACACATGTACACATTCTAGTCTCTCCCATGAGCAGGCTCTCTCACAAGTCCTCAGTGCTACACAGCAGGATCTCATTGCTAATCCACACCAAAGCCAATCCTTTGCATCCCTTCACCCCAAGCTCCTAAGCCACCCCACTCCCTCCCCAGATGTCGTATTGGCATGAGTCTTCTCAGGGACATTGATACAAAAGTTGCATTGTGGAAACGAGGTGCTCCCAATTCTTCCATCATTTTTGACTGACTTTGGACTACTGAGGGCCGCATCCATGGCATTGGGAGATTCCCAGGCTAGGGGTCCAATCAGAGCTGTGGCCCCTGGCCTATGCCAGTGCCACAGCAATGCCAGATCCCAGCCGTGATGGCAACCTACACTGCAGCTCACATCAACACCCGATCCTCAACCCACCGGGCGAGGCCAGGGGTGGAACCCGCAACTTCATGGTTCCTAGTCAGATTCGGTTCTGATGCACCATGACACGAACGCCTTCTGTTGTTCATTATCTTATACTACTTCAGACCCCTACATCCCGACATCGGAGAGGCAGAGGTTGTCAAATCAGCGGCACTGTAATGAGGGAAACCAGTCATGGAAGTGGGTGTCTCAACGTCCTTTGGACCATGAGCTCTGATTGTTCCTGCAGAGAGCTTCGGGGCCGGCACTGGCGGCTGAGGAGAAACATCTCTGGAGATGGATCACTAGCATCAGGAGACAGTGAACCTTCCACTCCCACATGGAAATTGAAAGGCACCGAGAGATCCCAGGTTTGTGTCTTGTGGACGTTTCAAGTCTGTGCCCTTGGGAGCTCTGGGTGTCATCATATAGATGTAAGGGTCTTGAGAGGTATCCTGTGGAGGAAGAAATGCTCTGATGTTGCCACGGACCAGAAAAGGGATCTGAGGGTTCAAGTTTCTTTGGCGAGCATTACCAAGTCAGGTCGGTATGTTGAATCTGCTGCTACTTCTTTGTGGGTGGATGGCCACCTGAACTTCCATGATGTCGTGCCAGACGTAGGGAGGGAGAGGAATAGTGTTCCCAAAGTACCTGCTGTCTTGTGACTGGCCAAGAGGGTCAAGTGTAGCTCACCAGCATAACCAGGACAACCAGAACCGTTCAAAGGAGACACACCTGTGCACCAACCTTTATTGAACAAGCTCCATGTATTAAAGAGAGACATGAAGAACAAACATGCGTGGAGAATCGAGGCATTTGGAAATTCTCTAGGCACGGCGACAGGAGCACCATCTCTGAAGAGAGGTTCCCAGATCTCCAATTGCGTGCTAGAATGGTTCTTTAAGGGATCCATCCAATTTGCTAGGGGAAAGACCCTTCTCTTTGTAGACAAGCAAATCCCAACCCAAAGAGTCCACACAGCCTAAGGTACTGTGGCCCAAACGGCATGAATGTCCTTGGCCCACTTTGAGGATTCTGTGCTTAGGCTGGATCTCTGCAAACTCTTGTATGGGGATCCTATCTAAATGCATGGGTTTCACCGATGCAGTGTGACCGTGGGGGCTCATCTCCCAAGAGATAGGGTTTAAGAAGAGATGGCCACAGAAGCTCCCAGGGAGAAGACAGGAAGACAACCCCAGAGAGCTTTCCAGCGAATGCAAATCCTCCATGACATTCCTGTCTTGGAGGGAGCTCCTGGGCCAGCTCTTCTGATGCTTCCTTCCCTCCCTCCTCTTCCCACCTGTCCCCTGCTGACTGAGCTGTTGTGCACAGAGACTACCATCCTCCAACCGCTCCTAGTGTCTGTTGAGGAGGGTCCGCTTGGGTAGTCAGTAGTGCACGTGGGAGCAAAGACGGTGGTTTCCCAAGGGGTGGCCTGCCTGAGGGTGGGGCCCATCATGGTGGCCTTTAGCATTCATTCCATGACAGCCCTGCTAAGGAATATGGGGACTCTTCAGCCATTGGGTGTGACCGCTCTGTGCTCTTGTGCATGCTGCAGACTCCTTGTGACCTCCTCCATGTGGGTTCATGCCCGCATGGAGCTCAGGTCCGGAGCAGTGTTTCCACCACAGCTTTTAGCAGCACTGTGGATCAGGCTGCTGGGAGACTTGAGGGACTGTGCGGCCTATGCAGGCAGGGGACTAAAGCGTGTGAGTGATTAAAATGGGTGGCATTCCAGTGTGCCTGCCGTTCCAAAGCATAGGAAAGCTCGAAGGAAGAATTTCCAATTTGAAAACCCTCATGGGGTTCACAAGAAGTAGCTCAGGGCACGGGAAAAGGAGTGAAGATGTACCATCCAGGCTGCTAGTTTCACTGGTGTCTTCCTTTTTCACATACCAATGTCGGTCAGCACTTCTGTTCAAAGGGCATGCTTGGGTCTCTGTTGGGGGCAGCCTTGCTGAATGTAGTGCTGACCACCTAGTTGGAGTCGGATGTAAATCGTGATGGATTTGGAAGCCTAGGGGGGATTGGTACAAGGCCACCTGGTTGTCGGGAATCTGGTAATGCGTCAAATGTGAGGGTTCCTTGGGTTTTGTCTATGGATATGTGTGTAAGGGGAGATCATGCCTGTGTTTGGGTGAGCGTTTGTCTTTGGAGGGTGCTGAGATGTAACAGAGGCATAGTCCAGGAGCTGGCGTTTAGGTGTTTTTAAGTTGGTGTTCAGGGGCTTATTTTTCATGGATGTTTTCCACCGTGAAGTTGGGGATTGTGTGTCTCATGGTGGACTTGGTAGGATTATCTGCCTAGGCCTCAGGGCAATGTTAGGGAAGTCCAGGGGCCGATCTGTGTATTTGTACCTTTGGGGCCTGTAGTGAAACTTCGTGGTTGGGACTTGACCCCAGCCAAAATTGAGAGTGGGACTGGAATCTACCTTGCCCTCAGCTTGGCACCTGAATCCAGGATCCCAGGTTCAGAGAGGATTCGAGCGCACAGACTTCTTCTTTTTGGTGGCATCTGCCCCATGTGGAGTTTCCCCGTCCACGGACGGAGTGCCACAGCAGCAATCTGGACCACTGCAGTGAACACTCAGAATCCTTAGCCTTCCGTGCCACAAAAGAACGCCTCGACCTGCTCAAACCCACTGTCTTTGCACTGTCAGACCCCTCACCAGGTGTCAGGATTTGATGAAGCTCTGGTTCTTCTGCTTCGTGGCAGGAAGAATTTGGCATGAAGTGAAGCCCCAGGTAAAGAGTGAGTTTCGGAGCATAAGACCCTGGGGGGAGATACGCGTAAGCTGGCCAGGGAGCAGAGCAGCCCCAAGAACCAAGAGAGCTACATTTCTAGAATCCAAGGCCCAGTGGGGAGGGGAGAAGACTGCCTTCTTCCTCATTGGAGGGTGGATATCAAGGCTTCCATCTCCAGCTCCTCATTGTGCCCTATATGGATGGTGTGCCCTGGGCTGTCACAGTGCTTGTTCAAATCGGTGTGTATTCCCAGGCGTTTGGTCATATATCAACTGGGGTAATTCATCTCAGGTTTCCATCTCCTGTCCTCTTTTACCTAGGCGTGTCCCCTCTCCCCTGTGTTTCTGTCTGGGTGAGGTGCAGAAATGCTCCTTGTCCAGGACTCTTCTCTCCTTGACCTCATGCAGCAGGACTCGATCTCCACATCTGTTGTCTTGTGCTTGAAGTCTTGGGGGTTGTGTCTTGAGCGTGTCTGGCACTTCGATGCATCTGGTCTTCCTTCAAGTCGGGTAAGTCATGGCTGGGTTCCTTTTCTTGAGTGATCATCAGCTTTAGACCATTTCGAAGACCCCGTGAAAGCTTGTCTTTAACCCATCCCCCGTGGGCGGTTTCTGCTCTATAAGGATCCTCCTCTGTCCTTCCCTTTAGGATGAATATTTGTGTGTTCATGGCCTGTCATATGGCTCTTTGCTTTTTTGTGTGTAGCACATGTTCCAGAGCCGTGCATGTGTCTTTTGATGTGTAGAGGGCGAGTCGGCCTATCTTCTGGGACTGGTGAATGCTATATAGGTCGGCATGCCCTATTGGCATGCTTCTGGATTCTGCATGCTGGAAGAGTGCATGCCCTTGGATGGAGCCTTGGGGAGTGTGGGTTTATGGATATGCCGAGAGTGTGTTATATGCATGTTTGGAGGAAAGGACGTAGGGTGCTAGGTTTGCAATTGTGCTGTTTACTGACTGAGTAATTGCGGGTCTGCTTGGGTCTTTTGGAGAGTTGTGTGTATAATGCGTTTGAGTGTGTATTCCAGGGGCATGGGCATTTGGAGGCATATTCGCTGGGGCTATGCCCTTGTAGTTTTCAGGAGGGACATGTTAGGCTTATATATGTGGGGACGTGGGGAAGTGTGTGTCTGCTGGAGAGATGAGGTTCTGTGTTTCTACAGGGGCGTGGGAGACGTGCATTTCTTGGTGTGAGAAATATGTGCTGTGGTTATGTGTTACGAGTTTGCAGATGGATGAGCTGGGTCCTAGGATCATTGGATATGTGGAAGTCATTTCCTATGTGGTTTGCTGATGATAGGTCCATGTGTCGTACGTGTGTATACTCGTTTGTGTGTCTATCACCAGATGCATGAATGACCAGGTTGTGTTCCTATGGTATGGAGGTGTTGGGAGTGTAACACGTTGCTTCTTGGCAGAGTGCTGAGGTGTTTCTACAGGTCCTAGATAAGAAGAGGTGTGTCCACATTGAGGGTGAGGGCTGAAATACATATGCAGTTGACACCCACACAGGTGCAGTGTCCTTGCAGGGCGGTTGTCTTCTGGAGAGGTGGCACCATGTGTAGTGTTTGGGGCATCTGTATGTTCAAGGGTTGGGAATATTTGTCTGAGTGTGTCCATAGGTGTTTGAGACGTGTACATGTGTATTAGTACGTGTAGGCAGATTGTGGCTGTGTGTGTATTTGAGGTCCTGGGGCTTCTGTAGTATGTATTTGGAGGGATGTCAGAGGTAGGTGTGTGTGTTGGGAAACAAAGAAATCTCATAGGCGATGTGTGTGTGTTCTGGAATCCTGGCCTAGAAGTCCTGTAGGGCTGTGGCCTTGCCTATGGGCTGTGCATGAGACGACTGTGTAGGAGCTGGTTGTAGTGAGCCTGTATACGAGGTAGTCATTGTGTACCACTGGTCGGTGTTTGTGTTCAGGCCCCTGTTGGGTATGTGCATGTGAAGACCTCAGGTGGTATAGTTTTGTTTGTGGGGAAGTGGGTGGAGTGGGGGGTGGCCTTTTCTTGTCTTTTCAGGGCAGACCCATGGCATTTGGAGATGCCCTGGCTATGGTGGAATTGGCGCTGCAGGTGCAGCTGCCAGCCACAGCCACAGCAAGGCCAATTCCGAGCTGCATATGGGACCTGCTCCATATCTGAAGGCAATCCTGGATCCAGGGATTGCACGTGCCTTCTCTCCTATACGGGTCAGGTTCATTCCAATGTAGCCACGACGGGAATGCCTGCTGGAAGTTTTTTCCTCACAACGTCATTTTCAGTTCTTGGCATCAGCCCAGTCATCTTTTCTAGGTCATCGGAGTTTAGTCTTGGCAGATTGTACTTTGCTAGGAAGGTGTCTATTTCGTCTAGGAAGTCTGTTTTCTTGGCATAGAGTTGCTTTTAGTAGTCTCTTCTGATCCTCTGTATTCTGGGATGTCCATTGGAAGCTGGCGTGCATTTTGACGTTTATTGATTGAGTCCACTCTTTTTTCCCTGATGAGTCTGGCTAAGGGTTTATCCATATGGTGGATGTATTCAAAGAAGCAGTTGTAGCTGCATTGATCTTTCCGATGGTTTTCTTCGCTGCTCTTTCCTTTCTGCTCTGATCATTAGGATGTCTTTCCTTGTGTTTGTCTTTCTCTGGTTGCTTTGGGCGTAAGGCCAGGTTGTTTGTTGGTGGTTTTCCTTGTTGGCTGAGGTAGGCTTGTATTGCTGGAAAGGTCCCTCTTCGATCTGCCTTTGGTGCATCCCATAGGCTTTGGATTGTTATGTCTTTGGTGTCACTTGCTTCTTGGGATCTTCAAATTTCCTCTTTGGTTTCTCCAGCACTCCCTTGTTTGTTGAGTAGCATGTTGTCGAGTTTCTGTGCGTTGGTGTTTGTTGCCATTGTTTCCTTGGTGGTTGATTTCGAGCCTCATAGCGTTGGGTTCATACAAGCTGTGGGATAGGATTTCAATTTCCTTCCATGTACAGTGGCTTGCTTGGTGACGCAGCATGTGATCTGTCCTAGGGAATGTCCGGTGTGCCCTTGAGAGGAGTGTGTATGCTGCTTCATTGGGATGGAAAGCGCTCTACATATGGAGGAAGTGCCCTGTGGTCCAATGCATTATTGAAGGCCTGGGTTCCCTTGTTGATTTTATGTCTGGAGGACCGGTGCGTTGATGGGAGTCGGGTGTGAAGGCCCCCTGCTCTGACTGTGTTAGTGTCCATTTCTCCTTTTACGGCTGTAGCAGTTGCCTTCTACATTGCGGGGATCCTGTATTGGGTGCATATAGGTTTCCAATTCCCATCTCCTCTCCTTGGATTGATCCTTGACCTTTACATAATGACCTTCTTTTTTGTCTTATTAATATGCTTTATTTGAATGTCTCTTTTGTGTGATGGGGGTGTTTCTACTCCGTCTCTCTTTTAATTCCCACGCACGAGGAATATTTTCTTGCATCCTCTCACTTTCAACTTGTATATGTCCCTCAAACTGAAGGGGGTCTCTTGAAGACAGCAGGTCTACCTATCTGTCTATCCCTCTATCTATCTGGATCGAGATCGAGATGGAGATCGAGATGGAGAACGAGACGGAGCTCTCGATGTAGACACAGAGAGAAGGAGATGCGTCTTCTTTTTGTATGCATGCAGCCAGTGGATGTCTTTCGGTTGGGGCATTTTGTGCATTTCCATTGAAGGTGCTTCTTGATCTGTATGTTCTTATGGCCATGTTATTAGCTGTGTCAGATTGGGTTTTGTTGGTCTTTTCCCGTCCTCCCTTGTTCTCTGCTCTTGTGGTTTGATGACTGCCTCTAGTGGGGTGTTTGTTGGGTGTTTTTTGATTGTTCTTTCCCCGAGACAATTTTTTCCACTGTCCAGCATTGTGACCCAGTTCCCCATACATGTATAATTCGTCTTTGTGCCATTTTCATGCTCCATCGTAAGTGATTCGACCTCGTTCTCAGTGCTACACAGCAGGATCTCCTTGCTAATCCCTTCCAAAAGCAGTCGTTTGCATCCAATAACCCCAAGCTCCCCATCCATCCCACTCCCTCCCCTCGCTCTAGGCAACCACAAGTCTATTCTCCAAGTCCATGAGTTCCTTTAGGTGGAAAGGTTCCTTTGGGCTGTATATGAGACTCCTCATATGAGTGATGTCGTATGGTAGTCGTCCTTCTCTTTCGGACTTCCTTCACTCAGGATGAGAGGGTCTCGTTCCATCCATGTTGCTGCAGATGGCATTAGGGCTCTCTGTTTTATGGCGCAGGAGTATTCCATTGTGTGTATATACCGCGTCCTCTTTGGCTCTTAATTGTTATTTCCCCGGTACAATCTTGTTTTCTACTGTACAACGTGGTGACCCAGTTACACATACATGTAGGCATTCTATGTTCTCACATTATCATGCTCCGTCAAACATGACTAGACATTGTACCCAGCGCTACACAGCAGGATCTCATTGCTAATCCATTCCCAAGGCCATAGTGGGCAGGCATTAACCCCAAGCCACCCATCCACCCCACTCCCTCCCCCTCCCCTCCCCCTTGGCCACCACAAGTCTATTCTGCAAGTCCAAGAGTTGCTTTTCTGTGGAAAGGTTCATTTGTGCCGTATATTTGATTCCAGATATAAGTGTGTGGTATCCTCTTCTTGAATGGATCCCTTAACCGTGAACTAGTGTCCTTCTTTGCCTTTCTCGATGGCCTTCGTTTTAAAGGCGATTTTGTTGGATATGAGCAGCGCTACTCCTGATCTCCTGTCTTGTCCATTGGCATGAAATATCTTTTCCCATCCCCTCCCTTTCAATCTATACGTGTCCTTTGCCCTCGGGTGAGCTTGTCTAGGCAGCAGATTGAAGGTTTTTGCTTTGGTACCCACTGGCACTCTGTGCCTTTTGATGGCATCAGTCGGCCCCGGAACAATTCAGGTGGTCATTGATAGATGTTTCTTGATTGCCATTTGAAGCCTTGTTTTCCCGTTGAGTCTATGTTTCTCTTTTCTTCTTTCTTTTCCTTTGGGTGGATGGGTTCTGTTGATTCTCTGCTGGAGTCCTTTCCTTTTCCGATTTTTGAATGTAGTGTTGGCTTTTGGTTTGTGGTTGCCCTGTTTTGTTATTATGTTAACCCCTTCGTTTGTCTGCTCACTTTAGCCTGACTGTTACATAGGACCAAACGCGTCATTGAACCAAGACAAAGGATCTACATTTTCTTCCATTCCTCGCCCTCATTGTATGATTTGATGTAGTTTATTTCATTTTATGCTTTTGACATCTTCATGGTTAGATGTGTATGCTGGCTTCTCTAAGTCACTGCTTTCCAATGGTTTTTTTCTTTTTTCTTTTTTTGAATTGGAGAAGACTTTGAGTATTTCTTTCAGAATGGGTTTTGTATTGCAGTACTCTTTCAGTGTTGGTTTGTTGGAGAAATTCTTGCTTTCCCCTTCGATTTGAAATGATAGTCTTGCTGGATAGGGTATTTGGAGGAGGCAGATTATTTGTTCTTTCTTTCAGTGTTTTCAATGGGTCTCGCCACCCCCTTCTGGCCTGGAGTGTTTCTGTAGAGCAAACTGCTGATAACCTTATTGGGGTTCCCTCATCATGAATGCCTTGCTTTTCTCTTGCTTCCTTTAGCCTCCTCCCTTTCTGTTTAACTTTGGCCATATTGATCAGCATAGGTCTTGCTGCGTGCCTGTTTGGGTTCAACATGTTTGGGGCTCTCTGTCCTTCCCGTATCTTGCTATCACTCTCCTGTAGTTGTTGCTTTAAAACCTCGATTGCAGGACTCCCTGTTGTGGTGCCCTGGAAACTGGCCATGGCCCCTGCCCCTCTCCCCCAGCCACAAGGACCAGACCCTCCCTTTGGCTGATGACATGAGGAGATTTCCCCCTAGATGGCCCAGCCCTGAGCGCACTAACTCTAGGAAGTCCCAGCCACTCTGTGTCTAAGCCCCACTGACCCCCTGAGCAAGACCGGCTGCCTCCAACAGGCCTGGGTATGGGCATCTTCTGAAAAGGCTCAACCAAGACCTTGAGAGAACACCAGATGTCTAAAGGAATGAGAAAGGAAGAGGGTCCCGGTTAGGGGTGTGCTGGTGCAGCCCAGGGCCTTGCCAGAGCTGAGGTCTGCAGGGGCTTGAGCTGGCCAGGCTCCACTCCCACACCAGCTCTCTTGGGCCCTGTTGGTACATATGTCCCTTCTCGGCCTTGGACAGTGCCTTCTCCTGGACCTCCAGGGGTTCTCCAGGCACAGAGGCCCATCTGCTGATAGATTGAAACCTGCGATTGTCCTGAGGGTCGGTCAGTCAAGAGCTTCCTCCATCAGGACGCCCGTGCCTGCCTGCATGGCTTACACAGGCTCACCAGCCATGGGATGCCAGGGTTTGGAACTTCCCAGAAGTACAACTGAGTGACCGTGCATGGCAGAGACTCAGCTCTGACCTAGCTCTGTTGCTTGCAGCCTAAGTCCCCTGTCCTCCGGAGGGTGGTCCCAGGGGGGGTGCCCTCATCTGTGACCTCCCTTTTTCAGGGTGTCTCGTGGGGATGGCCCGCTGGGGCTTAGACGCCTGACACGCCCCCTACCCCAGCATCTTCACCAATATCACCTGCTTCTCCCATGGGACCGATGAGATCCAGAAGCACATGCCTCTCCCTGAGCCCACAGTCCCTCCTCCTCACACCCAGGTGCCATCACAGTCTCTGCAGGCTGCTGGCTCTCCTGGGCCTGGCACAGGCTTTGTGCCCCCAGAGACTGGCCCCTGCTGCTGTTCATGCTCGAGGTCCTGCAGCAGGCCTGGTGCAGACCCCCCGAGCTCCTGTGCTCCTGTCTCTGCCTCAGACTCCAGTTTCCATTTGGCAAAGAGCCACCCCTCCCCCACCAGCTCCATCAGCTCTCCAGGGCCCCATCTTGGCCTTCCTGTGCAATAGTGGCCACCCCAAAACCAAGCCTGCAATCTGCAATAACCAAAGGAAAGTCTCCTCCCACTGCTGCCTTGGGGCCCTACCGCCCCTCCTGTCATCCATCCTTCCTTCTTCTGTTGGGGTCCTCCATCTGACTCCCTGGACAAGGGGAGAGGACATTAGAGGGAGAGTGTCCCAGGAGGAAGGTAGGAGTGGGGATGCTGGTGGAGCCCAGCTGGGGACAGAGAGGGTGTCTTCCCTTGAGATTCCTTCCTGCCCTGGGAGTGCCCAGGCCTTCAGAGGGAATCGGTCAGCTCCAGCTGCCATCACCAATCCCATGGGCAATGGGGCTTAAATAGCAAGAATGTATCAACTCACCGTTTCGGAGCCCAGCCTTCTGAGATCCCGGTATAAACAAGCCGGGTTGGCCCTGAGGCCTCTCTCCTTGGATTCCAGATGCCCATCTCCGGCCTGCGCCCTCCCATCAGCTCCCTCTGTGGGACTTAGGAACTAAATTTGCCCTTTCTATACGGGCACCCATCTGGGACTTTGGATCTAAATTTGCCCTTTCTATAGGGGCACCCATCCTATTGTATTCGGGGCCACCTTAGTGACCTGATTTCAGCTCTTTCTGTACAAATTCTGCTGCAGGGCTTGAGGTGGTGTTGCCCTGGAACTGAACCCGAGAAGGAACCAGGAGTGTTCAGGTTCGATCCCTGGCCTCGCTCAGGAAGGGAAGGATCCAATATGGCCATGAGCTGGGGTGTAGGTCTCAGACCCGGCTTGGATGTGGCATTGCGGTGGCTGTGGTGTAGGCCAGCTGCCAAAGGTCCGATCGATCGATGGATCGTTCGGATGCCAAGCCTGGGAACTTCCATATGCCGCCCCAGCAGCCCCATCCAAACAAACAAACGTAGGCAATGGAAAGACAAAGAAAAGACTGCTCCACCTAAGGTCATGTTCAGAGGTCCTGCGGGAGAAGCCTTCCACATAGGAACTTCGGGTAATAGAGTTGTAGCCCCTTTTGGCAGGTGTCTCCAGTGCCAGGGATGAAGGGTCTTTTGTAAAGTAAAGGAACATCAGTCCTGGGGTTGGGATGAAGGAGGATCGACTCCCCAAAGTGAGGGAGGGACGTTTCCAGAGTGCAGGGCACTCGAGCCGGATCAGAGCCCATGACCCAAGGCCATGAGGCAGGCGGTTCCAGCCCGTGTCATATAAGGCTCTTGAAGGAACGGAGTCTAGGCAACTGAGAGGGCAGCTGAGAGAGGAGCTCCAGCCACAGAGTGTGAGATGAGGTCCAGGCCTCACAGCACTCTGCTCCTACATTGGATTCCCAGCACCCTCTTTCAGCACCCCCATGGCCCCGCTCTCCATAGACTGAAGGGAAACAACTCACTCCCCACCTTTCTGGACCCACCCCCACATGAACACCTGCCTTCGGTCCAAGGGCCCCAGCCAGCCTGGCCCAAGGGGTCCACACCTCCAGCACTTGGAGCCTGATGTCTCCTTTTCGGCTTAGCTGGCTCAGGCCAACCCGAGGGAGTTCCTGGAAGCAGTGTTGTTGCAATCCTTCCTGCCCTCTTCCTGACCCAGTGTTCTCATGTAGCCAGCAGGATCCCGGGAAGCCTCACAGTGGACCCAGCCTTCAGGACTCACAGTGCTGTGGTGGGTGACCCATCTCTTCCTAACATTTGCCCATTTTCTGGTGGAATAGGTCCCGCTGTTATGGTCGTGTCTTGGCAGTGCCTTATTCCCTCGAGACACCAGACTTGGGTCAGATGTGTGGTTGGCAGGTAGTTTCTCCAAACCTGTAGCTTCTTTTCACCTAGGAAAATGTTTCCATTTGATGAGGTCCGTTTTCTGTCTGGGGTAGGGTTTTGGCTGTCATGGGGAAGAACGCTTATCTTTTCATTGTTGCTGATGTTGTTGTTGCCTATTCCAGCAGTATTGATGTAGTTATCTTCCGTTTGATTGAAAGGACAGTGAGGTACCATGTTGTGCTATTTCCTGCTGTGTCGCAAAGTGAGTCGGTCATACATACACACACACCCCTTCTCCCTCAGATTCTATGCCCATATCGACTATCACTAACTGTGGGCTAGAGTTCCCTGGGCTCTACCACAGGTTCCTGTTGGCCGGTCATTCCATGCACTCAGTGTGCAGAAGCCAGTCCCAAACCCCCAGTCCTTCCTGCCCCGGACTTGGCTCCTTTGGGACCCATCTGGTTTTCCAAGGCTGGGAGTCTGTTTCTGTTCCGTGCACACGTTCATTTGTGTCCTCTCTTTCGGTTCCACTTAGAAGTGGTATCATACGATGTTTGTCTTTCCCTGTCCACCTTCACTTAGGATGATAATTTCCAGGTCCATCCTTGCTGCTGCACCGTTCATGATTCCATTCTCTTGTATGATTGTGTGATGTCCCCCCGTACATATGAACCTTATCCTCTTTATCCATGCCTCGGCCGATGGACATTTAGCTTGCTCCCTTGTCTTGGCTATTGGAAATGGTGCTTCAGTGGACATTGTGGTGCATGAATGTTTTGAAGGGCCTTTCTTTCCTTTTGATGAAGTCCAACTTTCTGTTCTTTCCTTCCCTTTTGGGATAATGTTTCTCTTGTCATGTGGAAGACCCCTTTGCCAAGCCTGAGGACCCAGAGGTTTGCTCCAATTGCTTTTTCTTAGGTGTGGTAAACGTTGCATCGTTTGTATTTATACACATGTTACATTTGCACTGAATGTTCCATGATGAGTTCATTTTCGTATCAGATAAAAACCCTATCCCTATTCCATTCTACTGCCCTTGAGCTTCCGTATTAGAACATCCCAGGTTGGTGTATTGCTATGGATCTATTTCTGCATTCTCTATCTGTACACTGAACTCTGTCTGCCTCTATCCCTCCAGCAATGCCAAGCTGCCCTACATAGTGCGTTCTCATAAGCCGAATAACCTCCCACTTTAATGTGCTTTCTCGTAATTATGTTTGATGTTCTGGCTCTTTATCTTTTCTTTATACATTTTAGAATAATTTCATCCATGTGGGCCAAAAAAAAAAAATCAAAAAAAAATCTTCTGTTGGAATTTGGCCGTATTCTGTGTTGAGTCTTCCCATCCATGAGTATAATAGGTGTCCGCATTGTTGTAGGCCTTGTTTCGTTTTACCATACAGATGCTCTATCCCAAATATATATCCCCAGATTTCCCATTGTGGCTCAGTTTGTGACGAACCTGAAAGATTGTCCAGGAGGATGTGGGTTCAATCCCTGACCTGGCTCAGTGGGATGAGGTTCCAGTGGTGCCACCAGCGTCAGTGTGGCTTGGACCTGGTGTTGGTGGGGCTTTGCTGTAGGCTGGTAGCTGTAGCTCCAGGTTGACCCCCTTGCCTGGGACCTTCCATATGCCATGGTGCAGCCATAGAATGACCGATGGAACCAAATGCTTCAAGGTTTTGGCAAATCTTGTGTATTGCATGGTGTTTTTCGTTTTGGTGCCATGTTCTTTTGTGGGATTTACACACATGATGAAGGTGTTTGTGTCGACCTTGTATACTGAGGCTTTGATAAAGTGACCTCCATCTCTTCCGTGTGTCTTGGAGATTCGGTGTGCCTTCCCGTGGAGGTAGCCATGCTATCCATGAGCATGGAGAATTATGTTTGTGCCTGTCTCATCTGTAGGTCTTTCTTTGTTTTTCCTGCCATGCTGCCCTGGCTCGTAGCTACAGTACTAAGTAGAAAAGGAGAAATGAGAAAGAACTTTCTGACCTGTTTTGGATGGAGGAGGAAGACGTTCATTCTTTCACCATCACGCAGGAGGTTTGGTGCAGCTTTTTGTCGAGATGTTCTTTATGGGGTTCAAGGAGTGTGCTTCTCTTCCTAGACTTCTGAGCGTTTCTTACATGAGTGGGCCTGGCACATGTTCTGCAAGCGCCATGGTGACCATGTAGGTTTTCCTCAGTAATGTCTTCATGGAGCCTATAAAGTTGATGGTTGTGCATAGTAAGCCAAGCTAGTGTTCCTTGGCTAGAGTCCCTCTGAACATAGGGTATTGTCGTGAGCTTCTTTGTTCCTGCGTTTGTTGTATTTTGTGATTTGTATTTTCTCTATGCCTTGTGTGAAAACGTAGGTTGTTGATGGGCAACCTGGCATCTTTTGTATTCTATAAGCATTTCGTGCCATTTGCTTCCCTCTTAACACCAGTTTTTCTGGATCCTACCACCTGTTAGGTACTGCACGTTCCTTTGCCTACCGTTCTATATATTTTCCCAGTTCTCCTGGAGAGGCCTCTTTGAGCATGGAGTGGTTCAAAGGGTGCATCTCCATGTCCACATATCTGGAGGCTTCCTTTCTTCTCATTCTCGTTGTTCTGCAATGGACAGCATATGCTTTGGAGTGAAAGGCAGTGGCTCTTTGTTTCCTTATCGTAGAGGTTCTCCAAACATCCCAGGCAGGAACGGCTCCAATATGACTGTGACAGAGGAGTGCTCTGCCTATTTCCCTTACACTGTAACCATAAGGGGATTACCTGAACATGGAAATGCCAGGCTTCTGAAGATGTGTCTGACAGGGCCAGTTCACAGCCACCCCTGCCCATTGTTGTCTGGATCAGCTTACAAGTAGAGAGAGAGCCAGGGTACAGGAGGGGGTCCAGATGCAGCACTCTGCTGCTTTCTATGGCCGTGGTCCCATGTGGGCATTGGCTACCACCAGAAGGCTGACATGCAGGAGCCGGGTGCAGTCCCTGGCAGGGGGATCAGCACTCCCAGTGGGCAAAGCTCCAGCCTCTCTCCTACTGCCCAGGGCAGGTCTGAGCTGTGGGTGCAGCCACCAGGCTCTGAAGGCCGATGACAGAGGCACCAGGAGGCACTCCCCAGCTCTGTCAGCCACAGTCCCTGGCTGTTGGCAGGGACCGTGATGTCCCAAGGAAGAAGGCCCACCTCCCAGCTGCAGGGAGGTGGTCTTGAGCAAGTCAGAACTGCCCTTTCTCGTCTTCAGCAAGCAACATTTTCATCCCTGCCTGTTGCTTCCTCCCAACCCATGTGGTTGCCAGTCTTTCTTTGTCAAACCTCTTCCAAAGCACTTCGTGAAAGGAAGGGCATCCTTACCCCGACTGACTAAGAAGCACCTCTTGAAAATAAGCAAGTTTCCCCTCACCCAAGACTCTTAGCTCCTTCCAAGGACCATCCTTGCTCTCTCCTGCATGCTGCTGAGTAGCAAAATGTTGGGGATCCAGAACTCCTCCAATGACTGGTATGCTAGCAATAGCTTCTGTGACAACAGGAAGCTCCTCCACCCCCCCAGGCAGAGGCACTCAGGACACCGTAGGTGATGGCTCTGTGCTCTGTGCCCCCTTTCAAACCCTCTGCATCCCTGCCATCTGAGGAAGGAAGGCAGTGCCTGGGAAATCACCCTGGTTACAGATGCGTCACTTGGCCTGTCTGGCAAGAGGTCACCTGTGAGCCAGAGGGCCTGAATCCCCTCTGGAACACACTGCTGCGTCCCCACCACCCAAACAGGCCCTTCCAATAAGGCACGATGGCCTGGCCGTTGGAATGGCTGGACACTGAAGGAATGCTGTCTGTGACTGGGACACAGGGGACGCGGTGCCTTGGTCTTGGAGACACATGGCATTGGAAAGGCAGAACCCAGGCCAGGGGCCCCACCTCCTAAGTCAAATGGGTTTCTTCAGCCAATGCTTTGACTCCCCCTTGAGGGGTTTGGAGATGAGCCTTTCCCTGGTATCAGAGGGTCAGCTTCCCCTTGGTGTCTGTCATAGACAAAGAGTGTCCAGCCACTGTCTCTGTCTCACACAAGCAGCACCAATCCAGCCCCCAAAATTGGGAAGCTCCTTCACCCACCCTGGGCATGGCAGCCATTTCTGTGATGCGGTGAATGTGCCATCCATGAAGTCACGGTTTCCTTGTTGGATGGAGGGATGCGTGGATAGATGGAGTCTCTGATTGGCATTGGAGGGCCCCACCTGCAGCATAGCGAAGTTCCCCGACTCGGGGTCGAATCAGAGCTGGCATTGCTGTTCTACGCTACAGCCACAGCAATGGCAGATCCAAGCCACATCCGTAGCCCACACCACAGCTCAAGGCAATGCTGGATTCCTTAACCCACTGCACAAGGCCAGGGATCAAACCCACGTACTCATGGATAGCAGTCAGATTCTTCATCTTCTGAGCCATAATGGGATCTCCCTAAAATACGATTTGGTGATGGTCTGTACATCTTTCCTTCCTGCAAATTCTATTGCATTCTTTTCTTTTCCATTTTGAGTCGGCTGCATTGGGGCCTGTGGGCTGTTCCAGGCCAGGGGTCGAGTCCAAGCTGCACCTGCTGGCCTATGGCACAGCCACAGCAATACAGGATCTGAGGCATGTCTCATACCTACACCACAGCTGACGGCAATGCCAGAACCTTAGCCCAGTAAGCCATGCCATGTCTCATACCCGGGTCCCCATGGATCCTAATCCGTGTCCTTAGAGCTGAGCCACACGAACTCCTGCTCTTTCATGTTTTAATGGATTGAAAAGCATGAGTAAATGGCTCACTTTATGTGTGCCTGCACTTGGCATTAATCCTAGAGTTTTGGCGTTTGGGGTATTTTGCTTTTTCTTTTTTTTTGTTTGCTTGTTTTTTATTTTGTAAGTGTTGGCTGCCCCTGTGGCACACAGACGTTCCCAGGGACAACCCAAGATCCTTAACCCTCCTCACCCCAATCAAAAAATTATCCCTGATCACGTAAAGTCCCAGGTCTTCTTGTATCAAAAGCTCCCTGGGGGTGGATGCCAGTGGGCTGGTGAGGTTGGGACCACTGAGCTTCACATGATGGAACCTCCCCCCAAGCCATTAACAGGTCATGAGATTACAGTCACTCACTCCCTCCTTTGTTTTGTCCTCACTGGGACTAAGAGGTCCCTGCCTCCACCATTTAGCACATGGCAATAATCCCACCAAGACGATAGGATGGTCCCCCACCCACAAGGCACCAAAGCAGAAAGTCCTGTCCCTACAGCCAAGCCTTTTCCTCTCTGGACAGGCCACCCCCACGGGACACCCTGGAGGAGTGGAGGATCACCCCAGCCTGTCATGTGGCCACTTCAGAGAGGCAGAGAGAAACTCTCTAGAGGTAAGGGCTGCCTCCAGCCTCCATTCTCATGACTGGTGAGTGTCCAGAGGGCTGAACGGCACAAAAGCCGCTCTCTATCCCCAGAGTGTTCCGGGAGGCAGAGCATGGAACCGATGCCCCAGAAGCCCCCTAGCCCAGCAGGCTGGAGACACAGGGATGATGAGGCTGTCCCTGGGGCTAGTGAGAGCTGTGTACTCCCAGGAGCAGCCTGGGCATCCTTGTCTCTGTGGAGGAAAGACTTAGTCATTCACCTGTGGATCCAGACTGCCTGGGATCTCACACATGCTTCATTCCTCTCAGATCCCCCCTCTGTCTTCTGAGGACCCATCTCTGAGGACACAGGCACATGCAAAATGACAGTGGACCAAGTGCATTTCATGCTTCCATGGGGCTTCCATGGGGGCTGCCCAGTTGGACTGGCCCTGGAGGGCTGGCCCACCGTTCCTTACTGGCTGCAGTGCCACTTCCTCCTCCTCCGTGTGACACATGGGTCACACCTGCTCCTTTTGGGCTGGGAAGGGTCAACCAGCCCCAGAGCCAGGGTGTGCCCCCCAGAGCCTCGCAGGTCAGCCCTAGGCCTGGCCAGGTCCTCAGCTTCAGCCAGGCCTCCACACTCAACCTGCTCTCTAGACTTGGCAGCTTCCAGGGGGCCTGAGCTGAGGCCCATTCTCTTGGGCACGGGGGCTTGGGAAGCTTTCTGGGCCCTTTGCCCTGCAGTGCAGACAAGACCCGAGGCAGGGACAGGGCTCTGTGGCAGCCCCCAGGGCAGCAGGCTGTGGTGAAGGCCCAAGAGGAAGGCCAGGCTGGGGAGCTCCTCCTCATCCTCACTGAACCCGTGACCCAGCCCTGGGGCTCCACTAAGAGGAGAGGCCTCCCTGAGAACCTTGCTGGCCCTGGGTCCTGATGGAGGGCCCGAGCGCTTGGTGCCCTGGCGAGGAAACGGCTGTGCTGTTCCAGCCTGAGGGGGCTCCTGATATCCTGGAGAGGGCACAGAGCCTTTGTGCCTGAACAGGCCCCTGTCTGTTTGGTGGTGCCTTAGATGGCCATGGAAATCCATCTGGGGTGTACAGGTTTCATCTCTGACCCCGGGCTGTGGGCCTTGCTCGTTCCTCTGGGCATCTTGTTGGGCCACAGACTCTGAAGGTCTTGTGTCCAGGTGGGGTGCCCTGTGATTGGGAGTGGCTGGCGCCCCGTCGTCCTCCTCCAAGGCCAGGACTTGTGTCTGCACTAGCTGGTGGGAGAGAGGTGGACAGTGACTGCTCTGCACCCTCCAGGGAGAGCCGGGGCTTATGGGCAGGGGGAGGTGAGATGGGACTCACATCCCCAGAGAGAGCCTGTGGCCCTCCTGCTTTCCTCCTGCACCTTCTCCCCAGCAGGTTCCTTGCCCTGTCCCAGGCTCCCCTCCTCCCCTTCCATTCCTCCTGCCCTGCACCCACCTGGGCAGCCTCCCGGGTGCAGGGCCCCTCTGTCAGGGAGGGAGGGACAGAGCCTTCAGGGCCTCCTGCTCTAGGGCCCTCCCCGGCCCTGGCTGACCTGGGTCCTTTCCTCCTGGATTTCCAGGGTCACATGGGTTGCCCCCCTGCCCCCAGTCTCCCTAGTGTCAGTCCCTCCCCTGGCCACCTCTTCAGGGGAGAGTCCTTCCTCCTGCTCCAGCTCCTCAGCCAGGCCCGAGAGATCCAGCTCTGGTTCTGGGGAAAGCATCTCTGCCAGGAATCGGGGATGAATGACCGCCTCCACCTGGAATGGAAGGAAGAGGCTGTGAGCAGCCTTGGCAGGAGTGCCCTGGGAGGCAGGAAGGCCTGGGGGAAACGTGACTAGCAGTGGCCAATCCAGAGTTCCCCTCACAAAGGGGGAGCTTTCAAACTCCCATAGGTATTGTCTACCCTCACATAAACACACACACACACTCACAAGCAGGTGCACATGCAGACACATGGGCTCCAAAGCACAAACACATAGGCACCGACACAGACACACAAAGGCCTCCAAAGAGAGAGAGAGACACACACATGTACAACTTTCACATCCACATATACACATCCTATGCACCAAAGTACACTCAGACACACAGGAAGATACACAGATATCAGGGTCAAGGACCAGAGCATAAATCCCATTATCCTGGGCCAAAGACAGAACTAGGGTGCGAAGAGCATCTCTCCCTGGAATCCTGGAGTCTCAGACTCCAGGCCCAGCCCACCTTGGTGTCAAAGGCCTCCTGGGAACACAGCTTGTCCACGTAGCTGAGGAGATCCGGGTCTGGGAAGCAGCCGTCCTCGTCCTGTGGCAGCTCATATCCATCCTCTCGACATTCCATATCTGACTCCCCTGTGGCTGAGGGGCCAGGACCCACCAGTGCGTCCGGGAGGTCCCCATGCTCCCTGCAAGCCTCAGGGGCAATCTCCTTGGGGGCCTTGTTCTCCAGCAGCTGCCAGGCTCTGCGTGGCCTTGGGTGGGTGTGCTGGACCCTGGGGCCGTGTTTCCTTGGAGCACAGGCTGAGGCAGAGCAGGAGGAAGGGAAAGTGAGGGGACCCAGCGCCCAGAAGCTGACCCCTGAACAGGCACAGGGGAGGGTATTGTTGTGGGGCAATGGATATGCATGTGGGAAGGGGGAGGAGCAGCCAGAGCCTCAGGTTTTGTGGGAGGCCAGATTCAAGTCAGGGACAGGTAAAAGTCAGGTGTGAGAATGTGTGGAACATCTAATGATCAAGGGTCTCCCCATCAGCACACTTGTTAGGCAGATTTCACAGGGGCCCCTTAGACAGGGAGGAGGGTGATGAGGTTCTAAATGGACCAGGTCCACACCGCAGAGGGGAAAAGGGGGACTGAGACCCCCTCGGGGGCTATCCGTGTTGAAAGACCAATGCCCCCTTGAGGGAAAAGGACCAATCTGGGAACAGGGACCAGGCCTAGGCCTCTCTTACCTGTACCTTGACCTCCAGGGGGAAGGTGATTCACAGACTGAGTGCCCCTTTTGCAGGATGTGGGTTCCTGAGGAGCCAGCTTTGTTGGAGCTGGAGGAGGCATGCCCTGTGCCCACGTTGTGCAGGACACGTTCCCCATCCTGATCTCATCCTCAGCCTCAAATTGCATGAACCTGGGGGGTGTTGAGGGACAGGCCACAGTGAGAAAACCACCTGGGCTCTGGAGCCCACCCAGGGCAGCAGGACCGAGGGGGTGAGGAGAGGGTGTCCTTAGGTCTGTCAGGGCCCTGTGAGGTGCTGTCGCAGCAGGGAACTGCTGTGGCAGAGGTCCACGATCTGGGCCTCCTCCTGCCTGAGCAGCCCTGGAGCTGGAGGGCATGGCCCAGCAGAGACCCAGGTCAATCTCTGGGACCAGGCTTAGGGACACATGGTGGGCATTGGGGGCCCCTGCTCATGTGACCCCGGACCTTGTCTGACCCAAACCATGGAGATGGCCAGTGGCCTGGTCAGGCACGTATCTCTACAGAGCCCTTGCCTGAACCCAGAACCTGGGGCTGGGAGTGAGAGTGCAGGAAAGCACGCATGAGACAGAGCCCAGCACTGGCTGGTGTGGGGATCCTACCCTTAGAGGTGAGGCATATCTTGCCACTGAGAGCTAGCTGCTCCTTTGGTTTTGTTTGGAAACTAGGAGGTTCACATGCAGAAATGACAGGGAGGGCCAGAGACCCATGGGCTTCCCCAGGGATGGCCGGTTGCCCATTCCAGCCATCGTTGATGAAGAGAGGCCTACCACAGGCTAGGTCAGTGATGGCCAGGCACCCAGCATGAAGGGGTGCCAGGCTGCCGGGTGGAGTCCTCACCCCTGCACAGCCCCCATGCCTTCAGGGGACCCCCTCCTGGGCTGCCGTGCTCCCAAAGGCCATCCTGAGGCCTCCCCACACCAGCATCATGGTAGGGCAGAGCTCCTGGGACAGGCAGGCTGGAAGAGCCAAGCTCTCCAAGTGGCAGAAGGGATTCTGGAGGCCAATAGGATTAGGGGATTCAGGGAACAGGAGGTGTCAGGTGCCAGCCTCCTCTTGCATCCTCTCTGATTGCTAGCACCTCAGCCAGATCCTGCCCTGGGGCCTGCCCATCACCCACCACCCACCCCACCATGTCGCCCATGGCCCAGGACCCTGACTCACTTTGCTGCCATTTCATAAAAGGCCATCCTCTCAACGGTGCTCATGTGCTGCCATTCCTGCATGGCCTGCCACATTCCCTCCTCCAGCGTCATGGTGGGCTTCAGGCGAGCCAGGGTGCGAAGCACTGGGCTGTAAGCCCTCAGGGTCAGTGTCTTGGTACAGCCCAGCCCCCAACTGCCCAACCCCACCCAGCTCCAAGGCCTCTATGTGCCCCACCCCTGCCAAACCCAGGCTCAAGAGGGGGAGACGAGGGTGTCTGGAGAGCAAACGCAAGCCTTCCTGGTGCCTGGTGCCACCACCTCCCCCTCACCAGAGGATGCTTGTCCACTCCCTGGCTATAGCTGGGACACTCTGGCTGGGGGCGGGTTGCCATCTCATATAAAATGCAGCCCCATCAATGCGGGAGGGCAGGCGCCAGTCTACCAGCTAACAGGTCTGAGAAGCCCAAGGATTCTTAGGCCCAGGTCTCTGCACTAGATGGCCTAGTCCCCCTTTTCGGAGGGACCTCGGGTCTAGGAGGGATGTTCCTGCCAGGCTCACAGCTCTAGGAGGATAGACCCTTGCCCTTAGGACAGCTCGACCACCTCCCCGTTCACACTGGACTTCTTCAGAACAACAAGGACCGGGCATGCAGAAAGCTCCGTCCTGGGCCTGAATGTCCTAAGCCTTATCTGAAGTGATACCCACTGGCTGCCAGAGGCCCAGGTCCATGTTGAAAGGAGGTAGCACCAGAGAAGCAGGTCCCATTCAAACTCTGGCTCCTCATATCCGAGCAGGAACCTCTCGGACTGCTCTCCTGCACTCAATGTTATCATGGCAGTGCAGAAAGTGAGACAACTGGTCTTGCATGGTGGTGGTAGCTGAGCTAAGGCACGGACAGGATGTCATGGACTGGACATGGGACACATCTGAGTGCAGACGTGCCTCCTCATAGCATGGACATTGCTGTCAACCCTCCTTCTTTCGAGGTGAAAGGATGCCTGGAAACCTAAGCAGGGAGGCCATACAAAGGTCCTGTATATGCGAAGGCTCCAGCTGAGCTAATGAGGGCCTGAGAGGTCACTTACATTAGAAAGCAGGAGAGAGCTTCCGCATCGGGGCTCTGGGGCAGGTGGCTGCGGGCCAGGGACTTGAAGCGCTGCCAGCGTCGGAAGTTCTGATAGACGCTCTTATGGTGAGAGGCGTCCTCCTGAGGGCCCGTGTGCTGGGAGGCATGCAGGCTGCCTGCCCCAGAGGTGCCATGTGGCCACGGCCCAGAGGTCCCTGGGGGCAGGATGAAGGCCGTCTGGGCAGCTGGCAGTACTGCTTGAGGAGGAAGGCCTGGGGCCAAGCCTCCCTTGCCAGCCTGAGCTGCTGCAATAGCTGGGGCAGCCACCCCGCTGTCCCCCACAGGGCTTGCTCTGCAAAGGGGTGCAGGACACAAAGCACTCCCCATGAGGGCCCTGGAAGCATTCCCATTGAGGGGGGCCTGAGGGCGCCCAAAGGCCTGAGACTGGTGGGGCAATGCTGACCTCCCTCCTGACCAGACTGGGACAGGGATGTTGCCAAGCCCTGGGGCAATGGGGCCATGGTCAGCAGGAGTCACCCCAGGTGTCATGGGGTGAGGTGGCTGCAAGAGGGTGCTTCCAGGCAGGAGTAATGGGGCCATGGGCGGTGGCAGGTGCTGCTCCCAAGCTGGCTGGGGTTGGGAGCCAGGAGTGGGGGGAGGATAGGAACGTGAGGCGCCAGGGGGCATGACCACATCCGTGCCCAGCAGTGGAAATGCTGTGGAGAGAAAGGAAAGGGGTGAATGGAAGAGGAGAATGGGTGACATGGACGGAACCTCTCTGGGGACTCAGAGGGCACACCTCAGTGGGAGAGGGCATTTGGCCCGAGGAACCGTTGTGATGTGCAGATGTCCTGGAGGGATGTTCATGATCTGACCTGCAGTTGAGAATGACTTCCCTGGGGACCTTGATCCCCCACACCCAGTTCCCTGACCCTGTCTTCCTAGAAATGCTCAGCTCAGCAGCAGGGATGGGAGAGCCTCCCTGAGGAGCTCCCTGACACCTCGTCCTCACAGGCTGTCCCCACATCCTGGACATGAGCATGCCCCTCAGCAAGGTCACTGGCAGGTAAGGGCCTTCTCCAAGGTCCTTCCAGGCACCGTGAGGCCTTTGATGGACCTCCACTGTCTAAAGTCGAAGGGGCTCACATCCTCCTCAACCCTTCCTCTCGGGATGCTCAGCACACATCTGTTCTGTCATTCTTTCCTGACCTCACACAACACCTCTCCAAGGCTGAGAAGATCGCTCTGCACACAGAACCCTTAGACAAACACAGAACAGCCCCACCAAGCATGCACCTGCCTCTCCGAACCACCCAGAGTGGACACTTCACGGGGGCTAAGGTGTGCCACCCCATCCCGATGGCCCTGAAACGCTCCCACCATGCAGTTCTGCACCTCAGAGAGAAGTCTGAGAAGTCGGTGTGTGTCCCCTGTATTTTTCCACTTCCCATCCAGGGTTGGCTTCTGAAGATGAGCACGGGCCCAGGGTGGCTCATGTGACAAGGGTCATGGGAGTGGAGGTTGTCTGGGGTCCTTCCCCTTCCAGCTCCCAATAATGGAAAGGGAGGAGAAACTGAGAATCAGGCAGGAGTCAGGTGCCATTGTGAGAAAACCGCCCATTCAGGAGACGGAGGTACATACCACGAGGCACCGAATTGACCTCCACAGGTGTTCTAGGAGGTTTGAGAGTAGCAGACTAGATCATCTTCCTGCTTCTGTGCTACACTGCTTCACCCCCCCCTTTACAAAGGAAGCAGCCTTCATAGGCATTCCACCTGCACCAGCCTCTCTCCACATGTAGTAGTAGTGACTTGAAATAGGAACACACTCTTCATCTCAAAGTCAGGCCTCAGCTTCTGCTGTGAAACACCTGACACGCTGCGCCATGTCTGCAGAGACGTATTTCCACAAAAGAGAAACCAATACAGAACACCTCAGGCCCACGAGTCCTAGCTTGGGTGAAGTCACCTGGTTGCCCATCCCTTGTGGAATCCAAGGCCACAGTTGCCTGACCTGAGAAATGAGTTCTGGGCGGGATGAAGGGTAACGTTCTGGGCCGTGGCAGTGAGAGTCACATCCTGCCCAGCTCAGAGCAGACCCTTTCCTGAGCATGTGGCCACAGACAACACCCACCAGCACTGAATCATTTTCTGACTATACCCTCCCATTCCACGCCCCCATTAGCCAGAGTATGCTCCAGTTCCAATCCCTTAGAGAGGTCTGGTGAGGCGAGCTTCAGATGCCTGAGGACCACAAGGCGGGGCTAGGCTTTCCCCATGACCCACCCAGGGCCAGCCACAGGACACTGGCTCCACACACGTTCCAAGTGGCTTGTCTCCCTTTTAGAAACCGCCAACCTGCCTGCTGCCATCCTGCCTCCCCAACCAGAGCAAGGCCTCTTGAACCACCTCCAAGCAGCTGTCCTCCCCAGGGCAGCCTCAGGTTTCTACAGGCTCCCCAGCTGAGATGTCCCTGGGGTGCAGTGCTCTCGCCTTCCTCTCCTTCCGTCCAACTCCATGTCCACAGTGAAGGGTCCCAACGGAAACCCAGGGATTTGAGGGAGGCCCTATCTCTTGGAAAACAGCCCCTGTCTAGAGGCTTACCGCCTTCTGAAGCCATTCCCACAGGCATGGGCCTGGACCACCCCGGGCTGGTGGCCTCAACGTGGACAGTCCAGAGCAGGACCCAGCGAGGGACCTGCCCCAACAGATGCTCAGGAGGCAAGTAAAGGAGCCCAAGTTTGAATCTCAACAGTAGAATGCGGGCCTCCAGTCATTCTGCAGTGGGGGAGGGGCCGAGGGCAGGTGAGCCTGGGTGGGGGTGGGGTGCCATTCCATGCTGGCCTCTGCAGGGAGGCAAGAACCAGACGTTTCTTCCACCTTATGCAGGGGCCAGACAATTGTCCAGTGCCTCGTCAGGCAATGTATGTGTTGGTTTTCAGAGTCACAGCAGCAAGGTTTGTCTTGATGTTCCCTTTCCGTTTGTTATTCATCAACTTGTTTGTTGTCCTTCAACCCCCTCAGCTTCCGTCCTGGCTCCAGGCTCCCTTCCCCAGAGGCCAGACTTTCTGAACAAAATTCACCTTTTATCATCTGATAACCACGTGGGTTTTCATGGCCACCTGGAACCCAATGTTTATGGTTTGGCTTCTCTCAGCAGACCCACCATGTGTGATTGGTGTGTGTCCGTCTTTCCTAAGGAAGCCGTCCTTGTGTGCCAACCAGCATCCAGCAGGACCCACCTTCCTCATGTTCCCTTGTGCTGGAAAGGCCCAGCCTATCCAAAAAGCCACTGCACAGCCCACGTGTCCAAGACCAGAGATCAGTCTGTGGTGTCTCCCGTATGATGACATTGCTGGTAAGTCTTGGAGCTTTTCCCCGTTAAATGTTTGAATGTAACATTTTCCACAAATCCTCCCTTCTCAGGGATCACAGTCCACGTGTGCCGAATAGCATATGGAGTGCTGAGTCCTCCTCTCCCCTCTTTCCCCTGTCCACTCAGTCCTCGTTCCCACCAGGGATCAGAGATGCCTGTTTCATTCCCATCTTTTCAGAGATCTTTTGGGCAAGCAACTTTGAATGCCATCCGTTGGCCTTTGCAGGTAGTATTCCTTTGTCTCTGGTTGAAATGTACCATGTGCACAGGGAACTCCATCTTGGACTTGTGATGGAAAAGGTTGGGGGATAATGTGAGAAAGTGATTACATATGTATCCTACATAGATATATATGTATCATATATCATATATACATACATCGGTCTGTAGGACAGGGTCCTTCGGCTACGCAGCAGAAGTAGACAAAACATTGTAAATCAATTGCAGTGGAAAACCTAACCTCTTGTAAGATCAAAGAGTTCCTCTGGAGAAAGAGTGAAAAAGGAAACGAGAAAATTAAATAGCGTCCCCGTAGACATGAATATCTTTCCTTTTGTTGCGTTCCTACTGATATCGTGGCTCCTCTGTTACTGGATGCATTTTTAACATGGGAGTTCCTCCATTCTCTTGAAATTCAATGTACTGAAAGGGCAGAGTGCTCAAAGCCAGGCAAAAACAATAGTAAATGTGCAGGTCCATTTGAGTTTTTCATTTCCCATACACAGTGCCTGCATTTAGCCTGACCTGTGTCCCGTGCACCATTTTGGACATCTCTTTACTGCAAGTACTTTCCCTGTGTATCTGAAATTTACCTTTCCCTTGGAGTCAGCATGCATCTGGCAAGACTCACCCATAAGGGTACCAATTAGGCTACAGGGAGTGGGCAGTTCTTGAGGGGAGGAGAACTTGGAGTGGAGACCAAAAGGTGCCTTATGGTCCAACCCAAAAGAAAATGGCAAAGGGACCCCAAATCTGCAGGCTCTTTGGATGAAATGGCAATGGAAGATCCAAGATATACTATTGCGTCTTTGAGCTTTATGTGGTTAAGGACAGAAGTAAGGGAGGAGAAGACAAAATCTTCTCTTTCCTTATGTGAAAGAACCAGAAGTGTGTGTGTGGGGGGGGTCTCTTGGTTTAATTGCTTTCTCCTTTGGGGGACACACGTGCTGCCTATGGATGTTCCTAGGCTAGGAGTCACATCAGACCTGCACGAGCACGCCTCTGCCATAGCCAGAGCAATGTGGGATCCAAGCTGCATCTGGGACCTACAGCACAGCTCAGGGCAACCCCGGATCCTTATTCTACTGAAGGAGGCTGGCATGGAGTGTGCATCCTCACAGATCCTAGGGGGGTTTATGTCTGCTGAGCCATGATGGGAATTGCTGGCTTTTGTAGGTGTGAAAACATCGAGTGCCCATGATGTGGGTGTGCCCTTTGACACAGTGCCAGCTTTTTATCCACCAATGTCCAATCTCCACGTGTCCAAACCAACTCGCATCAACGTCCTCCCCAGCAAGCCCTGCTTAAGAGCTGGTGCATTTCCTTTCTGCATCCCATACCCTTGCTCTTGAGAATCGAGGCTCATCCTTCCCTATGATGCTGTCTGCATGGGAATCAACGTAGCATCCCTGACACAGCCAAATGGAAACACACCTGAGGAAACGTTCAGATTGGGAGTTAAGATCAGCTTATCACGATGCAAATGATAGGAATGCGTATGTCCCTCTTGTGTGGTGAGAGGCGAGGTCTCGGGAACATCATCAAGGGAGGTGAGGGTGAAAACCTCCTAGGACTGCAAGCAAATCTCTTGGGAGGCAAGAGTCCCTGTGTGCAGTAGCAGAACTACAATTGCTCCTGCTGTTAGGGTGTTGGGCAAGGAAGGAGAGGTTGAAAGGATTGTTGCAGATTGAGAAAAAGGACTTGTGTGGGTGCTTCCGAAGCTTCTTGCCCCTTGCAAAGGAACATGGACTCCAAAGAGGGTGAGAAGCTGAGGCGAGAGTATCTCCTGCAATGCCATGGTGAGCTTTGTAGGAAGAAACTCTGGATGGGGCACTGCAAAACTGAGCACCATGGGAATAGGGCTCTCTATTGGAGCTTTTACACTGAAGAAACATTTCAAGGGTTTTCAAACAAGACCTTCATAGGAGAAGATTGCTGAGGCACCCATTGTACCCAGGCATTCAGGAAGGCCAGGCATCCTTGTTGCTTCCTCCCCTTCTTCAGCCACTCCTGCAATTTGTTACAAGATTCTCACGCATAGCTCAGATGTAGTATTTGTGGGGGTTTCTTGTTTGGTTGGTTTTGAATTGTTCTTCCCCCAAGACAATGGTTTTGCTACTGTACAGCATGGTGACCCAGGTACACACACATGTACACATTCTAGTCTCTCCCATGAGCATGCTCTCTCACAAGTCCTCAGTGCTACACAGCAGGATCTCATTGCTAATCCACACCAAAGCCAATCCTTTGCATCCCTTCACCCCAAGCTCCTAAGCCACCCCACTCCCTCCCCAGATGTCGTATTGGCATGAGTCTTCTCAGGGACATTGATACAAAAGTTGCATTGTGGAAATGAGGTGCTCCCAATTCTTCCATCATTTTTGACTGACTTTGGATTTCTGAGGGCCACATCCATGGCATCGGGAGATTCCCAGGCTAGGGGTCCAATCAGAGCTGTGGCCCCTGGCCTATGCCAGTGCCACAGCAATGCCAGATCCCAGCCGTGATGGCAACCTACACCGCAGCTCACATCAACACCCGAACCTTAACCCACCGGGCGAGGCCAGGGGTGGAACCCGCAACTTCATGGTTCCTAGTCAGATTCGGTTCTGATGCACCATGACACGAACGCCTTCTGTTGTTCATTATCTTATACTACTTCAGACCCCTACATCCCGACATCGGAGAGGCAGAGGTTGTCAAATCAGCGGCACTGTAATGAGGGAAACCAGTCATGGAAGTGGGTGTCTCAACGTCCTTTGGACCATGAGCTCTGATTGTTCCTGCAGAGAGCTTCGGGGCCGGCACTGGCGGCTGAGGAGAAACATCTCTGGAGATGGATCACTAGCATCAGGAGACAGTGAACCTTCCACTCCCACATGGAAATTGAAAGGCACCGAGAGATCCCAGGTTTGTGTCTTGTGGACGTTTCAAGTCTGTGCCCTTGGGAGCTCTGGGTGTCATCATATAGATGTAAGGGTCTTGAGAGGTATCCTGTGGAGGAAGAAATGCTGTGATGTTGCCACGGACCAGAAAAGGGATCTGAGGGTTCAAGTTTCTTTGGCGAGCATTACCAAGTCAGGTCAGTATGTTGAATCTGCTGCTACTTCTTTGTGGGTGGATGGCCACCTGAACTTCCATGATGTCGTGCCAGACGTAGGGAGGGAGAGGAATAGTGTTCCCAAAGTACCTGCTGTATTGTGACTGGCAAAGAGGGTCAAGTGTAGCTCACCAGCATAACCAGGACAACCAGAACCGTTCAAAGGAGACACACATGTGCACCAACCTTTATTGAACAAGCTCCATGTATTAAAGAAAGACATGAAGAACAAACATGCGTGGAGAATCGAGGCATTTGGAAATTCTCTAGGCACGGCGACAGGAGCACCATCTCTGAAGAGAGGTTCCCAGATCTCCAATTGCGTGCTAGAATGGTTCTTTAAGGGATCCATCCAATTTGCTAGGGGAAAGACCCTTCTCTTTGTAGACAAGCAAATCCCAACCCAAAGAGTCCACACAGCCTAAGGTGCTGTGGCCCAAAGGGCATGAATGTCCTTGGCCCACTTTGAGGATTCTGTGCTTAGGCTGGATCTCTGCAAACTCTTGTATGGGGATCCTATCTAAATGCATGGGTTTCACCGATGCAGTGTGACCGTGGGGGCTCATCTCCCAAGAGATAGGGTTTAAGAAGAGATGGCCACAGAAGCTCCCAGGGAGAAGACAGGAAGACAACCCCAGAGAGCTTTCCAGCGAATGCAAATCCTCCATGACATTCCTGTCTTGTAGGGAGCTCCTGGGCCAGCTTTTCTGATGTTTCCTTCCCTCCCTACTCTTCCCACCTGTCCCCTGCTGACTGAGCTGTTGTGCACAGAGACTACCATCCTCCAACCGCTCCTAGTGTCTGTTGAGGAGGGTCCGCTTGGGTAGTCAGTAGCGCACGTGGGAGCAAAGACGGTGGTTTCCCAAGGGGTGGCCTGCCTGAGGGTGGGGCCCATCATGGTGGCCTTTAGCATTCATTCCATGACAGCCCTGCTAAGGAATATGGGGACTCTTCAGCCATTGGGTGTGACTGCTCTGTGCTCTTGTGCACGCTGCAGACTCCTTGTGCCCTCCTCCATGTGGGTTCATGACCGCATGGAGCTCAGGTCCGGAGCAGTGTTTCCACCACAGCTTTTAGCAGCACTCTGGGTCAGGCTGCTGGGAGACTTGAGGGACTGTGCGGCCTATGCAGGCAGGGGACTAAAGCGTGTGAGTGATTAAAATGGGTGGCATTCCAGTGTGCCTGCCGTTCCAAAGCAAGGAAAGCTCGAAGGAAGAAATTACAATTTGAAAACCCTCATGGGGTTCACAAGAAGTAGCTCAGGGCACGGGAAAAGGAGTGAAGATGTACCATCCAGGCTGCTAGTTTCACTGGTGTCTTCCTTTTTCAAATACCAATGTCGGTCAGCACTTCTGTTCAAAGGGCATGCTTGGGTCTCTGTTGGGGGCAGCCTTGCTGAATGTAGTGCTGACCAACTAGTTGGAGTCGGATATAAATCGTGATGGATTTGCAAGCCTAGGGGGGATTGGTACAAGGCCACCTGGTTGTCGGGAATCTGGTAATGCGTCAAATGTGAGGGTTGGTTGGGTTTTGTCTATGGATATGTGTGTAAGGGAAGATCATGCCTGTGTTTGGGTGAGCGTTTGTCTTTGGAGGGTGCTGAGGTGTAACAGAGGCATAGTCCAGGAGCTCGCGTTTAGGTGTTTGTAAGTTGGTGTTCAGGGTCCTATTTTTCATGGATGTTTTCCACCGTGAAGTTGGGGATTTTGTGTCTCCTGGTGGACTTGGTAGGATTATCTGCCTAGGCCTCAGGGCAATGTTAGGGAAGTCCAGGGGCCGATCTGTGTATTTGTACCTTTGGGGCCTGTAGTGAAACTTCGTGGTTGGGACTCGACCCCAGCCAAAATTGAGAGTGGGACTGGAATCTACCTTGCCCTCAGCTTGGCACCTGAATCCAGGATCCCAGGTTCAGAGAGGATTCGAGCGCACAGACTTCTTCTTTTTGGTGGCATCTGCCCCATGTGGAGTTTCCCCGTCCACGGACGGAGTGCCACAGCAGCAATCTGGACCACTGCAGTGAACACTCAGAATCCTTAGCCTTCCGTGCCACAAAAGAACGCCTCGACCTGCTCAACCCCACTGTCTTTGCACTGTCAGACCCCTCACCAGGTGTCAGGATTTGATGAAGCTCTGGTTCGTCTGCTTCGTGGCAGGAAGAATTTGGCATGAAACGAAGCCCCAGGTAAAGAGTGAGTTTCGGAGCATAAGACCCTGGGGGGAGATACGCGTAAGCTGGCCAGGGAGCAGAGCAGCCCCAAGAACCAAGAGAGCTACATTTCTAGAATCCAAGGCCCAGTGGGGAGGGGAGAAGACTGCCTTCTTCCTCATTGGAGGGTGGATATCAAGGCTTCCATCTCCAGCTCCTCATTGTGCCCTATATGGATGGTGTGCCCTGGGCTGTCACAGTGCTTGTTCAAATCGGTGTGTATTGCCAGGAGTTTGGTCGTATATCAACTGGGGTAATTCATCTCAGGTTTCCATCTCCTGTCCTCTTTTACCTAGGCGTGTCCCCTCTCCCCTGTGTTTCTGTCTGGGTGAGGTGCAGAAATGCTCCTTGTCCAGGACTCTTCTCTCCTTGACCTCATGCAGCAGGACTCGATCTCCACATCTGTTGTCTTGTGCTTGAAGTCTTGGGGGTTGTGTCTTGAGCGTGTCTGGCACTTGGATGCATCTGGTCTTCCTTCAAGTCGGGTAAGTCATGGCTGGGTTCCTTTTCTTGAGTGATCATCAGCTTTAGACCATTTCGAAGACCCCGTGAAAGCTTGTCTTTAACCCATCCCCCGTGGGCGGTTTCTGCTCTTTAAGGATCCTCCTCTGTCCTTCCCTTTAGGATGATTCTTTGTGTGTTCATGGCCTGTCATATGGCTCTTTGCTTTTTTGTGTGTAGCACATGTTCCAGAGCCGTGCATGTGTCTTTTGATGTGTAGAGGGCGAGTCGGCCTATCTTCTGGGACTGGTGAATGCTAAATAGGTCGGCGTGCCGTATTGGCATGCTTCTGGATTCTGCACGCTGGAAGAGTGCATGTCCTTGGATGGAGCCTTGGGGAGTGTGGGTTTATGGATATGCGGAGAGTGTGTTATATGCGTGTTTGGAGGAAAGGACGTAGGGTGCTAGGTTTGCAATTGTGTCGTTTACTGACTGAGTAATTGCGGGTCTGCTTGGGTCTTTTGGAGAGTTGTGTGTATAATGCGTTTGAGTGTGTATTCCAGGGGCATGGGCATTTGGAGGCATATTCGCTGGGGCTATGCCCTTGTAGTTTTCAGGAGGGACATGTTAGGCTTATATATGTGGGGACGTGGGGAAGTGTGTGTCTGCTGGAGAGATGAGGTTCTGTGTTTCTACAGGGGCGTGGGAGACGTGCATTTCTTGGTGTGAGAAATATGTGCTGTGGTTATGTGTTACGAGTTTGCAGATGGATGAGCTGGGTCCTAGGATCATTGGATATGTGGGAGTCATTTCCTATGTGGTTTGCTGGCGATAGGTCCATGTGTCGTACGTGTGTCTACTCGTTTGTGTGTCTATCACAAGATGCATGAATGACCAGGTTGTGTTCCTGTGGTATGGAGGTGTTGGGAGTGTGCCACGTTGCTTCTTGGCAGAATGCCGAGGTGTTTCTACAGGTCCTAGGTACGAAGAGATGGTGTGTCCACATTGAGGGTGAGGGCTGAAATACATATGCAGTTGACACCCACACAGGTGCAGTGTCCTGGCAGGGCGGTTGTCTTCTGGAGAGGTGGCACCATGTGTAGTGTTTGGGGCATCTGTATGTTCAAGGGTTGGGAATATTTGTCTGTGTGTGTCCATAGGTGTTTGAGACGTGTACATGTGTATTAGTACGTGTAGGCGGATTGTGGCTGTGTGTGTATTTGAGGTCCTGGGGCTTCTGTAGTATGTATTTGGAGGGATGTCAGAGGTAGGTGTGTGTGTTTGGAAACAAAGAAATCTCATAGGCGATGTGTGTGTGTTCTGGAATCCTGGCCTAGAAGTCCTGTAGGGCTGTGGCCTTGCCTATGGGCTGTGCATGAGACGACTCTGTAGGAGCTGGTTGTAGTGAGCCTGTATACATAGTAATCAATGTGTACCACTGGTCGGTGTTTGCGTTCAGGCCCCTGTTGGGTATGTGCATGTGAAGACCTCAGGTGGTATAGTTTTGTTTGTGGGGAAGTGGGTGGAGTGGGGGGTTGGCCTTTTCTTGTCTTTTCAGGGCAGACCCATGGCATTGGGAAATGCCCTGGCTATGGTGGAATTGGTGCTGCAGCTGCAGCTGCCAGCCACAGCCACAGCAAGGCCAGTTCCGAGCTGCATATGGGACCTGCTCCATATCTGAAGGCAATCCTGGATCCAGGGATTGCACCTGCCTTCTCTCCTATACAGGTCAGGTTCATTCCAATGTAGCCATGACGGGAATGCCTGCTGGAAATTTTTTCCTCACAACGTCATTTTCAGTTCTTGGCTTCAGCCCAGTCATCTTTTCTAGGTCATCGGAGTTTAGTCTTGGCAGATTGTACTTTCTAGGAAGGTGTCCATTTCGTCTAGGAAGTCTGTTTTCTTGGCATAGAGTTGCTTTTAGTAGTCTCTTCTGATCCAATGTATTCTGGGATGTCCATTGGAAGCTGGCGTGCATTTTGATGGTTATTGATTTGAGTCCACTCTTTTTTCCCTGATGAGTCTGGCTAAGGGTTTATCCATATGGTGGATGTATTCAAAGAAGCAGTTGTAGCTGCATTGATCTTTCCGATGGTTTTCTTCGCTGCTCTTTCCTTTCTGCTCTGATCATTAGGATGTCTTTCCTTGTGTTTGTCTTTCTCTGGTTGCTTTGGGCGTAATGCCAGGTTGTTTGTTGGTGGTTTTCCTTGTTGGCTGAGGTAGGCTTGTATTGCTGGAAAGGTCCCTCTTCGATCTGCCTTTGGTGCATCCCATAGGCTTTGGATTGTTATGTCTTTGGTGTCACTTGCTTCTTGGGATCTTCAAATTTCCTCTTTGGTTTCTCCAGCACTCCCTTGTTTGTTGAGTAGCATGTTGTCGAGTTTCCGTGCGTTGGTGTTTGTTGCCATTGTTTCCTTGGTGGTTGATTTCGAGCCTCATAGCGTTGGGTTCATACAAGCTGTGGGATAGGATTTCAATTTCCTTCCATGTACGGTGGCTTGCTTGGTGACGCAGCATGTGATCTGTCCTAGGGAATGTCCGGTGTGCCCTTGAGAGGAGTGTGTATGCTGCTTCATTGGGATGGAAAGCGCTCTACATATGGAGGAAGTGCCCTGTGGTCCAATGCATTATTGAAGGCCTGGGTTCCCTTGTTGATTTTATGTCTGGAGGACCCGTGCATTGATGGGAGTCGGGTGTGAAGGCCCCCTGCTCTGACTGTGTTAGTGTCCATTTCTCCTTTTATGGTTGTAGCAGTTGCCTTCTACATTGCGGGGATCCTGTATTGGGTGCATATAGGTTTCCAATTCCCATCTCCTCTCCTTGGATTGATCCTTGACCGTTACGTAATGACCTTCTTTGTGTCTTATTAATATGCTTTATTTGAAGGTCTCTTTTGTCTGATGGGGGTGTTTCTACTCCGTCTCTCTTTTAATTCCCACGCACGAGGAATATTTTCTTGCATCCTCTCACTATCTGGATGGAGATCGAGATGGGGATCGAGATGGAGAACGAGACAGAGCTCTCGATGTAGACACAGAGAGAAGGAGATGCGTCTTCTTTTTGTATGCATGCAGCCAGTGGATGTCTTTCGGTTGGGGCATTTTGTGCATTTCCATTGAAGGTGCTTCTTGATCTGTATGTTCTTATGGCCATGTTATTAGCTGTGTCAGATTGGGTTTTGTTGGTCTTTTCCCGTCCTCCCTTGTTCTCTGCTCTTGTGGTTTGATGACTGCCTCTAGTGGGGTGTTTGTTGGGTGTTTTTTGATTGTTCTTTCCCCGAGACAATTTTTTCCACTGTCCAGCATTGTGACCCAGTTCCCCATACATGTATAATTCGTCTTTGTGCCATTTTCATGCTCCATCGTAAGTGATTCGACCTCGTTCTCAGTGCTACACAGCAGGATCTCCTTGCTAATCCCTTCCAAAAGCAGTCGTTTGCATCCAATAACCCCAAGCTCCCCATCCATCCCACTCCCTCCCCTCGCTCTAGGCAACCACATGTCTATTCTCCAAGTCCATGAGTTCCTTTAGGTGGAAAGGTTCCTTTGGGCTGTATATGAGACTCCTCATATGAGTGATGTTGTATGGTAGTCGTCCTTCTCTTTCGGACTTCCTTCACTCAGGATGAGAGGGTCGCGTTCCATCCATGTTGCTGCAGATGGCATTAGGGTTCTCTGTTTTATGGCGCAGGAGTATTCCATTGTGTGTATATACCGCATCCTCTTTGGCTCTTAATTGTTATTTCCCCGGTACAATCTTGTTTTCTACTGTACAACGTGGTGACCCAGTTACACATACATGTACGCATTCTATGTTCTCACATTATCATGCTCCGTCAAACATGACTAGACATTGTACCCAGCGCTACACAGCAGGATCTCATTGCTAATCCATTCCCAAGGCCATAGTGGGCAGGCATTAACCCCAAGCTCCCCATCCACCCCACTCCCTCCCCCTCCCCTCCCCCTTGGCCACCACAAGTCTATTCTGCAAGTCCAAGAGTTGCTTTTCTGTGGAAAGGTTCATTTGTGCCGTATATTTGATTCCAGATATAAGTGTGTGGTATCCTTTTCTTGAATGGATCCCTTAACCGTGAACTAGTGTCCTTCTTTGCCTTTCTCGATGGCCTTCGTTTTAAAGGCGATTTTGTTGGATATGAGCAGCGCTACTCCTGATCTCCTGTCTTGTCCATTGGCATGAAATATCTTTTCACATCCCCTCCCTTTCAATCTATACGTGTCCTTTGCCCTCGGGTGAGCTTGTCTAGGCAGCAGATTGAAGGTTTTTGCTTTGGTACCCACTGGCACTCTGTGCCTTTTTTGGCAGCAGTCGGTCCCGGAACAATTCAGGTGGTCATTGATAGATGTTTCTTGATTGCCATTTGAAGCCTTGTTTTCCCGTTGAGTCTATGTTTCTCTTTTCTTCTTTCTTTTCCTTTGGGTGGATGGGTTCTGTTGATTCTCTGCTGGAGTCCTTTCCTTTTCCGATTTTTGAATGTAGTGTTGGCTTTTGGTTTGTGGTTGCCCTGTTTTGTTATTATGTTAACCCCTTCGTTTGTCTGCTCACTTTAGCCTGACTGTTACATAGGACCAAACGCGTCATTGAAACAAGACAAAGGATCTACATTTTCTTCCATTCCTCGCCCTCATTGTATGATTTGATGTAGTTTATTTCATTTTATGCTTTTGACATCTGCATGGTTAGATGTGTATGCTGGCTTCTCTAAGTCACTGCTTTCCAATGGTTTTTTTCTTTTTTCTTTTTTTGAATTGGAGAACCCTTAGAGTATTTCTTTCAGAATGGGATTTGTATTGCAGTACTCTTTCAGTGTTGGTTTGTTGGAGAAATTCTTGCTTTCCCCTTCGATTTGAAATGATAGTCTTGCTGGATAGGGTATTTGGAGGAGGCAGATTATTTGTTCTTTCTTTCAGTGTTTTCAATGGGTCTCGCCACCCCCTTCTGGCCTGGAGTGTTTCTGTAGAGCAAACTGCTGATAACCTTATTGGGGTTCCCTCATCATGAATGCCTTGCTTTTCTCTTGCTGCCTTTAGCCTCCTCCCTTTCTGTTTACCTTTGGCCATATTGATCAGCATAGGTCTTGCTGCGTGCCTGTTTGGGTTCAACTTGTTTGGGGCTCTCTGTGCTTCCCGTATCTTGCTATCACTCTCCTGTAGTTGTTGCTTTAAAACCTCGATTGCAGGACTCCCTGTCGTGGTGCCCTGGAAACTGGCCATGGCCCCTGCCCCTCTCCCCCAGCCACAAGGACCAGACCCTCCCTTTGGCTGATGACATGAGGAGATTTCCCCCCAGATGGCCCAGCCCTGAGCGCACTAACTCTAGGAAGTCCCAGCCACTCTGTGTCTAAGCCCCACTGACCCCCTGAGCAAGACCGGCTGCCTCCAACAGGCCTGGGTATGGGCATCTTCTGAAAAGGCTCAACCAAGACCTTGAGAGAACACCAGATGTCTAAAGGAATGAGAAAGGAAGAGGGTCCCGGTTAGGGGTGTGCTGGTGCAGCCCAGGGCCTTGCCAGAGCTGAGGTCTGCAGGGGCTTGAGCTGGCCAGGCTCCACTCCCACACCAGCTCTCTTGGGCCCTGTTGGTACATATGTCCCTTCTCGGCCTTGGACAGTGCCTTCTCCTGGACCTCCAGGGGTTCTCCAGGCACAGAGGCCCATCTGCTGATAGATTGAAACCTGCGATTGTCCTGAGGGTCGGTCAGTCAAGAGCTTCCTCCATCAGGACGCCCGTGCCTGCCTGCATGGCTTACACAGGCTCACCAGCCATGGGATGCCAGGGTTTGGAACTTCCCAGAAGTACAACTGAGTGACCGTGCATGGCAGAGACTCAGCTCTGACCTAGCTCTGTTGCTTGCAGCCTAAGTCCCCTGTCCTCCGGAGGGTGGTCCCAGGGGGGTGCCCTCATCTGTGACCTCCCTTTTTCAGGGTGTCTCGTGGGGATGGCCCGCTGGGGCTTAGACGCCTGACACGCCCCCTACCCCAGCATCTTCACCAATATCACCTGCTTCTCCCATGGGACCGATGAGATCCAGAAGCACATGCCTCTCCCTGAGCCCACAGTCCCTCCTCCTCACACCCAGGTGCCATCACAGTCTCTGCAGGCTGCTGGCTCTCCTGGGCCTGGCACAGGCTTTGTGCCCCCAGAGACTGGCCCCTGCTGCTGTTCATGCTCGAGGTCCTGCAGCAGGCCTGGTGCAGACCCCCCGAGCTCCTGTGCTCCTGTCTCTGCCTCAGACTCCAGTCTCCATTTGGCAAACAGCCACCCCTCCCCCACCAGCTCCATCAGCTTTCCAGGGCCCCATCTTGGCCTTCCTGTGCAATAGTGGCCACCCCACAAACCAAGCCTGCAATCTGCAATAACCAAAGGAAAGTCTCCTCCCGCTGCTGCCTTGGGGCCCTACGGCCCCTCCTGTCATCCATCCTTCCTTCTTCTGTTGGGGTCCTCCATCTGACTCCCTGGACAAGGGGAGAGGACATGAGAGGGAGAGTGTCCCAGGAGGAAGGTAGGAGTGGGGATGCTGGTGGAGCCCAGCTGGGGACAGAGAGGGTGTCTTCCCTTGAGACTCCTTCCTGCCCTGGGAGTGCCCAGGCCTTCAGAGGGAATCGGTCAGCTCCAGCTGCCATCACCAATCCCATGGGCAATGGGGCTTAAATAGCAAGAATGTATCAACTCACCGTTTCGGAGCCCAGCCTTCTGAGATCCCAGTATAAACAAGCTGGGTTGGCCCTGAGGCCTCTCTCCTTGGATTCCAGATGCCCATCTCCGGCCTGCGCCCTCCCATCAGCTCCCTCTGTGGGACTTAGGATCTAAATTTGCCCTTTCTATAGGGGCACCCATCTGGTACTTAGGATCTAAATTTGCCCTTTCTATAGGGGCACCCATCCTATTGTATTCGGGGCCACCTTAGTGACCTGATTTCAGCTCTTTCTGTACAAACTCTGCTGCAGGGCTTGCGGTGGTGTTGCCCTGGAACTGAACCCGAGAAGGAACCATGAGTGTTCAGGTTCGATCCCTGGCCTCGCTCAGGAAGGGAAGGATCCAATGTGGCCATGAGCTGGGGTGTAGGTATCAGACCCGGCTTGGATGTGGCATTGCGGTGGCTGTGTGTAGGCCAGATGCCAAAGGTCCGATCGATCGATGGATCGTTCGGATGCCAAGCCTGGGAACTTCCATATGCCGCCCCAGCAGCCCCATCCAAACAAACAAACGTAGGCAATGGAAAGACAAAGAAAAGACTGCTCCACCTAAGGTCATGTTCGAAGGTCCTGCGGGAGAAGCCTTCCACATAGGAACTTCGGGTAATAGAGTTGTAGCCCCTTTTGGCAGGTGTCTCCAGTGCCAGGGATGAAGGGTCTTTTGTAAAGTAAAGGAACATCAGTCCTGGGGTTGGGATGAAGGAGGATCGACTCCCCAAAGTGAGGGAGGGACGTTTCCAGAGTGCAGGGCACTCGAGCCGGATCAGAGCCCATGACCCAAGGCCATGGGGCAGGCGGTTCCAGCCCGTGTCATATAAGGCTCTTGAAGGAATGGAGTCGAGGCAACTGAGAGCGAAGCTGAGAGAGGAGCTCGAGCCACAGAGTGTGAGATGAGGTCCAGGCCTCACAGCACTCTGCTCCTACATTGGATTCCCAGCACCCTCTTTCAGCACCCCCATGGCCCCGCTCTCCATAGCCTGAAGGGGAACAACTCACTGCCCACCTTTCCGGCCCCCACCCCCACATGAACACCTGCCTTCGGTCCAAGGGCCCCAGCCAGCCTGGCCCAAGGGGTCCACACCTCCAGCACTTGGAGCCTGATGTCTCCTTTTCGGCTTAGCTGGCTCAGGCCAACCCGAGGGAGTTCCTGGAAGCAGTGTTGTTGCAATCCTTCCTGCCCTCTGCCTGACCCAGTGCTCTCATGTAGCCAGCAGGATCCCGGGAAGCCTCACAGTGGACCCAGCCTTCAGGACTCACAGTGCTGTGGTGGGTGACCCATCTCTTCCTAACATTTGCCCATTTTCTGGTGGAATAGGTCCCGCTGTTATGGTCGTGTCTTGGCAGTGCCTTATTCCCTCGAGACACCAGATTTGGGTCAGATGTGTGGTTGGCAGGTAGTTTCTCCAAACCTGTAGCTTCTTTTCACCTAGGAAAATGTTTCCATTTGATGAGGTCCGTTTTCTGTCTGGGGTAGTGTTTTGGCTGTCATGGGGGAGAACGCTTATCTTTTCATTGTTGCTGATGTTGTTGCCTATTCCAGCAGTATTGATGTAGTTATCTTCAGTTTGATTGAATGGACAGTGAGGTATCATGTTGTGCTATTTCCTGCTGTGTCGCAAAGTGAGTCGGTCATACATACACACACACCCCTTCTCCCTCAGATTCTATGCCCATATCGACTATCACTAACTGGGGGCTAGAGTTCCCTGGGCTCTACCACAGGTTCCTCTTGGCCGGCCATTCCATGTACTCCGTGTGCAGAAGCCAGTCCCAAACCCCCAGTCCTTCCTGCCCCGGACTTGGCTCCTTTGGGACCCATCCGGTTTTCCAAGGCTGGGAGTCTGTTTCTGTTCCGTGCACACGTTCATTTGTGTCCTCTCTTTCGGTTCCACTTAGAGGTGGTATCATATGATGTCTGTCTTTCCCTGTCTACCTTCACTTAGGATGATAATTTCCAGGTCCATCCTTGCTGCTGCAGCGTTCATGATTCCATTCTCTTGTATGATTGTGTGATGTCCCCCCGTACATATGAACCTCATCCTCTTTATCCATGCCTCGGCCGATGGACATTTAGCTTGCTCCCTTGTCTTGGCTATTGGAAATGGTGCTTCAGTGGACATTGGGGTGCATGAATGTTTTGAAGGGCCTTTCTTTCCTTTTGATGAAGTCCAACTTTCTGTTCTTTCCTTCCCTTTTGGGATAATGTTTTTCTTGTCATGTGGAAGACCCCGTTGCCAAGCCTGAGGACCCAGAGGTTAGCTCCAATTGTTTTTTCTTAGGTGTGGTAAAGGTTGCATCGTTTGTATTTATACACATGTTACATTTGCACTGAATGTTCCATGATGAGTTCATTTTCGTATCGGATAAAAACCCTATCCCTATTCCATTCTACTGCCCTTGAGCTTCTGTATTAGAACATCCCAGGTTGGTGTATTGCTATGGATCTATTTCTGCATTCTCTCTCTGTACACTGAACTCTGTCTGCCTCTTTCCCTCCAGCAATGCCAAGCTGCCTTCCATAGATCGTTCTCATAAGCCGAATCACTTTCCACTTTAATGTTCTTTCTCGAAATTATGTTTGATGTTCTGGCTCCTTTATCTTTTCTTTATCCATTTTAGAATAATTTCATCCATGTGGGCCAAAAAAATAATAAAAAAAAAAAACTTCTGTTGGAATTTGGCCGTATTCTGTGTTGAGTCTTCCCATCCATGAGTTTAATAGGTGTCTGCATTGTAGTAGGCCTTGTTTCGTTTTATCATACAGATGCTCTATCCCAATATGTATCTCTGGATTTCCCATTGTGGCTCAGTTTGTGACGAACCTGAAAGAGTGTCCAGGAGGATGTGGGTTCAATCCCTGACCTGGCTCAGTGGGATGAGGGTCCCGTGGTGCCACCAGCAGCAGTGTGGCTTGGACCTGGTGTTGGTGGGGCTTTGCTGTAGGCTGTAGCTGTAGCTACAGGTTGACCCCCTTGCCTGGGAACTTCCATATGCTGTGGTGCAGCCATAGAATGACCGATGGAACCAAATGCTTCAAGGTTTTGGCAAATCTTGTGTATTGCATGGTGTTTTTCGTTTTGGTGCCATGTTCGTTTGTGGGATTTACACACATGATGAAGGTGTTTGTGTCGACCTTGTATACTGAGGCTTTGATAAAGTGACCTCCATCTCTTCCGTGTGTCTTGGAGATTCGGTGGGCCTTCCCGTGGAGGTAGCCATGCTATCCATGAGAATGGAGAATTATGTTTGTGCCTGTCTCATCTGTAGGTCTTTCTTTGTTTTTCCTGCCATGCTGCCCTGGCTCGTAGCTACAGTACTAAGTAGAAAAGGAGAAATGAGAAAGAACTTTCTGACCTGTTTTGGATGGAGGAGGAAGACGTTCATTCTTTCACCATCACGCAGGAGGCTTGGTGTAGCTTTTTGTCGAGATGTTCTTTACGGGGTTCAAGGAGTGTCCTTCTCTTCCTAGACTTCTGAGCGTTTCTTACATGAATGGGCCTGGCACATGTTCTGCAAGCGCCATGGTGACCATGTAGGTTTTCCTCAGTAATGTCTTCATGGAGCCTATAAAGTTGATGGTTGTGCATAGTAAGCCAAGCTAATGTTCCTTGGCTAGAGTCCCTCTGAACATAGGGTATTGTCGTGAGCTTCTTTGTTCCTGTGTTTTTTGTATTTTGTGATTTGTATTTTCTTGATGCCTTGTGTGAAAACGTAGGTTGTTGATGGGCAACCTGGCATCTTTTGTATTCTGTAAGCATTTCGTGCCATTTGCTTCCCTCTTAACACCAGTTTGTCTGAATCCTACCACCTGTTAGGTACTGAACGTTCCTTTGCCTACCGTTCTATATATTTTCCAAGTTCTCCTGGAGAGGCCTCTTTGAGCATGGAGTCATTCGAAGGGTGCATCTCCATGTCCACATATCTGGAGGCTTCCTTTCTTCTCATTCTCGTTGTTCTGCAATGGACAGCATATGCTTTGGACCCAGTGGAGTGAAATGCAGTGGCTCTTTGTTTCCTTATCGTAGAGGTTCTCCAAACATCCCAGGCAGGAACGGCTCCAATATGACTGTGACAGTGGAGTGCTCTGCCTATTTCCCTTACACTGTAACCATAAGGGGATTACCTGAACATGGAAATGCCAGGCTTCTGAAGATGTGTCTGACAGGGCCAGTTCACAGCCACCCCTGCCCATTGTTGTCTGGATCAGCTTACAAGTAGAGAGAGAGCCAGGGTACAGGAGGGGGTCCAGATGCAGCACTCTGCTGCTTTCTATGGCCGTGGTCCCATGTGGGCATTGGCTACCACCAGAATGCTGACATGCAGGAGCCGGGTGCAGTCCCTGGCAGGGGGATCAGCACTCCCAGTGGGCAAAGCTCCAGCCTCTCTCCTACTGGCCAGGGCAAGTCTGAGGTGTGGGTGCAGCCACCAGGCTCTGAAGGCCGATGAAGAGGCACCAGGAGGCACTCCCCAGCTCTGTCAGCCACAGTCCCTGGCTGTTGGCAGGGACCGTGATGTCCCAAGGAAGAAGGCCCACCTCCCAGCTGCAGGGAGGTGGTCTTGAGCAAGTCAGAACTGCCCTTTCTCGTCTTCAGCAAGCAACATTTTCATCCCTGCCTGTTGCTTCCTCCCAACCCATGTGGTTGCCAGGCTTTCTTTGTCAAACCTCTTCCAAAGCACTTCGTGAAAGGAAGGGCATCCTTACCCCGACTGACTAAGAAGCACCTCTTGAAAATAAGCAAGTTTCCCCTCACCCAAGACTCTTAGCTCCTTCCAAGGACCATCCTTGCTCTCTCCTGCATGCTGCTGAGTAGCAAAATGTTGGGGATCCAGAACTCCTCCAATGACTGGTATGCTAGCAATAGCTTCTGTGACAACAGGAAGTTCCTCCACCCCCCCAGGCAGAGGCACTCAGGACACCGTAGGTGATGGCTCTGTGCTCTGTGCCCCCTTTCAAACCCTCTGCATCCCTGCCATCTGAGGAAGGAAGGCAGTGCCTGGGAAATCACCCTGGTTACAGATGCGTCACTTGGCCTGTCTGGCAAGAGGTCACCTGTGAGCCAGAGGGCCTGAATCCCCTCTGGAACACACTGCTGCGTCGCCACCACCCAAACAGGCCCTTCCAATAAGGCACGATGGCCTGGCCGTTGGAATGGCTGGACACTGAAGGTATGATGTCTGTGACTGGGACACAGGAGACTCGGTACCTTGGTCTTGGAGACACATGGCATTGGAAAGGCAGAACCCAGGCCAGGGGCCCCACCTCCTAAGTCAAATGGGTTTCTTCAGCCAATGCTTTGACTCCCCCTTGAGGGGTTTGGAGATGAGCCTTTCCCTGGTATCAGAGGGTCAGCTTCCCCTTGGTGTCTGTCATGGACAAAGAGTGTCCAGCCACTGTCTCTGTCTCACACAAGCAGCACCAATCCAGCCCCCAAAATTGGGAAGCTCCTTCACCCACCCTGGGCATGGTGGCCATTTCTGTGATACAGTGAATGTGCCATCCTTTAATCCACTGTTTCCTTGTTGGATGGAGGGATGCATGGATAGATGGAGTCTCTGATTGGCATTGGAGGGCCCCACCTGCAGCATAGGGAAGTTCCCCGACTCGGGGTCGAATCAGAGCTGGCATTGCTGTTCAACGCTACAGCCACAGCAATGCCAGATCCAAGCCACATCCGTAGCCCACACCACAGCTCAAGGCAATGCTGGATTCCTTAACCCACTGCACAAGGCCAGGGATCAAACCCACGTACTCATGGATAGCAGTCAGATTCTTCATCTTCTGAGCCATAATGGGATCTCCCTAAAATACGATTTGGTGATGGTCTGTACATCTTTCCTTTCTGCAAATTCTATTGCATTCTTTTCTTTTCCATTTTGAGTCGGCTGCATTGGGGCCTGTGGGCTGTTCCAGGCCAGGGGTCGAGTCCAAGCTGCACCTGCTGGCCTATGGCACAGCCACAGCAATACAGGATCTGAGGCATGTCTCATACCTACACCACAGCTGACGGCAATGCCAGAACCTTAGCCCAGTAAGCCATGCCATGTCTCATCCCCGCGTCCCCATGGATCCTAATCCGTGTCCTTAGAGCCGAGCCACACGAACTCCTGCTCTTTCATGTTTTAATGGATTGAAAAGCATGAGTAAATGGCTCACTTTAAGTGTGCCTGCACTTGGCGTTAATCCTAGATTTTTGGCGTTTGGGGCATTTTGCTTTTTCTTTTTTTTGTTTGCTTGTTTTTTATTTTGTAAGTGTTGGCTGCCCCTGTGGCACACAGACGTTCCCAGGGACAACCCAAGATCCTTAACCCTCCTCACCCCAATCGAAAACTTATCCCTGATCACGTAAAATCACAGGTCTTCTTGTATCAAAAGCTCCCTGGGGGTGGATGCCAGTGGGCTGGTGAGGTTGGGACCACTGAGCTTCACATGATGGAACCTCCCCCCAAGCCATTAACAGGTCATGAGATTACAGTCACTCACTCCCTCCTTTGTTTTGTCCTCACCGGGACTAAGAGGCCCCTGCCTCCACCATTTAGCACATGGCAATAATCCCACCAAGACGATAGGATGGTCCCCCACCCACAAGGCACCAAAGCAGAAAGTCCTGTCCCTACAGCCAAGCCTTTTCCTCTCTGGACAGGCCACCCCCACGGGACACCCTGGAGGAGTGGAGGATCACCCCAGCCTGTCATCTGGCCACTTCAGAGAGGCAGAGAGAAACTCTCTAGAGGTAAGGGCTGCCTCCAGGCTCCATTCTCACGACTGGTGAGTGTCCAGAGGGCTGAACGGCACAAAAGCAGCTCTCTATCCCCAGAGTGTTCCGGGATGCAGAGCATGGAACCGATGCCCCAGAAGCCCATGCAAAATGACAGTGCAAAATGACAGTGGACCAAGTGCATTTCACAACAGAACGATTTTATCCAAGTTTTACATCCCCCATTGCAAAGGAGCTACTGTGCCCACCCACACACACCCAGACCCAAGTCCCCACCACCTAACCCCACCCACCCCCTCCCCCTCCTGGCTCTGGTCATTCTGTCCTTCCTCCCCACCCCTATGGCAGCCAGGACGGTTGCTAGGACCTGGAGGAGCCCAAGGCTTCCATGGGGGCTGCCCAGTTGGACTGGCCCTGGAGGGCTGGCCCACCGTTCCTTACTGGCTGCAGTGCCACTTCCTGCTCCTCCGTTTGACACAAGGGTCACACCTGCTCCTTTTGGGCTGGGAAGGGTCAACCAGCCCCAGAGCCAGGGTGTGCCCCCCAGAGCCACGCAGGTCAGCCCTAGGCCTGGCCAGGTCCACAGCTGCAGCCAGGCCTCCACACCAAGCCCAATTTCTAGACTTGGCAGCTTCCAGGGGGCCTGAGCTGAGGCCCATTCTCTGGGGAAATGGGGCTTTCTGGGCCCTCTGCCCTGCAGTGCAGACAAGACCCGATGCAGTGACAAGGCTCTGTGGCAGCCCCCAGGGCAGCAGGCTGTGGTGAAGGCCCAAGAGGAAGGCCAGGCTGGGGAGCTCCTCCTCATCCTCACTGAACCTTTGACCCAGCCCTGGGGCTCCACTAAGAGGAGAGGCCTCCCTGAGAACCTTGCTGGCCCTGGGTCCTGATGGAGGGCCCGAGCGCTTGGTGCCCTGGCGAGGAAATGACTGTGCTGTTCCAGCCTGATGGGGCTCCTGATATCCTTGAGAGGGCACAGAGCCTTTGTGCCTGAACAGGCCCCTGTCTGTTTGGGGGTGCCTTAGATGGCCATGGAAATCCACCTGGGGTGTACAGGTTTCATCTCTGACCCCGGGCTGTGGGCCTTGCTCGTTCCTCTGGGCATCTTGTTGGGCCACAGACTCTGAAGGTCTTGAGTCCAGGTGGGGTGCCCTGTGATTGGGAGTGGCTGGCACCCCGTCGTCCTCCTCCGAGGGCAGGACTTGTGTCTGCACTAGCTGGTGGGAGAGAAGTGGACAGTGACTGCTCTGCACCCTCCAGGGAGAGCCGGTGCTTATGGGCAGGGGGAGGTGAGATGGGACTCACATCCACAGACAGAGCCTGTGGCCCTCCTGCCTTCCTCCTGGACCTTCTCCCCAGCAGGGTCCTTGCCCTGTCCCAGGCTCCCCTCCTCCCCTTCCATTCCTCCTGCCCTGCACCCACCTGGGCCGCCTCCTGGGTGCAGGGCCTCTCTGTCAGGGGAGGGAGGGACAGAGCCTTCAGGGCCTCCTGCTCTAGGGCCCTCCCCGGCCCTGGCTGACCTGGGTCCTTTCCTCCTGGATTTCCAGGGTCACCTGGCTTCCCCCCCTGCCCTCAGTCTCCCTAGTGTCAGTCCCTCCCCTGGCCACCTCTTCAGGGGAGAGTCCTTCCTCCTGCTCCAGCTCCTCAGCCAGGCCAGAGAGATCCAGCTCTGGTTCTGGGGAAAGCAACTCTGCCAGGAATCGGGGGTGAATGACCGCCTCCACCTGGAATGGAAGGAAGAGGCTGTGAGCAGCCTTGGCAGGAGTGCCCTGGGAGGCAGGAAGGCCTGGGGGAAACGTGACTAGCAGAGGTCAATCCAGAGTCCCCCTCACAAAGGGGGAGCTTTCAAACTCCCATAGGTATTGTCTACTCTCACATAAACACACACACACACTCACAAGCAGGTGCACATGCAGACACATGGGCTCCAAAGCACAAACACATAGGCACCGACACAGACACACAAAGGCCTCCAAAGAGAGAGACAGACACATGTACAACTTTCACATCCACATATACACATCCTATGCACCAAAGTACACTCAGACACACAGGAAGACACACAGATATCAGGGTCAAGGACCAGAGCATAAATCCCATTATCCTGGGCCAAAGCCAGAACTAGGGTGCAAAGAGCATCTCTGCCTGGAATCCTGGAGTCTCAGACTCCAGGCCCAGCCCACCTTGGTGTCAAAGGCCTCCTGGGAACACAGCTTGTCCTCGTAGCTGAGGAGATCCGGGTCTGGAAAGCAGCCGTCCTCGTCCTGTGGCAGCTCATATCCATCCTCTCGACATTCCATATCTGACTCCCCTGTGGCTGAGGGGCCAGGACCCACCAGTGCGTCCGGGAGGTCCCCATGCTCCCTGCGAGCCTCAGGGGCAATCTCCTTGGGGGCCTTGTTCTCCAGCAGCTGCCAGGCTCTGCGTGGCCTTGGGTGGGTGTGCTGGACCCTGGGGCCGTGTTTCCTTGGAGCACAGGCTGAGGCAGAGCAGGAGGAAGGGAAAGTGAGGGGACCCAGCGCCCAGAAGCTGACCCCTGAGCAGGCACAGGGGAGGGCATTGTTGTGGGGCTATGGATATGCATGTGGGAAGGGGGAGGAGCAGCCAGAGCCTCAGGTTTGGTGGGAGGCCAGATTCAAGTCAGGGACAGGTAAAAGTCAGGTGTGAGAATGTGTGGAGCATCTAATGATCAAGGGTCTCCCCATCAGCACACTTGTTAGGCAGATTTCACAGGGGCCCCTTAGACAGGGAGAAGGGTGATGAGGTTCTAAATGGACCAGGTCCACACCGCAGTGGGGAAAAGGGGGACTGAGACACCCTCGGGGGCTATCCGTGTTGAAAGACCAATGCCCCCTTGAGGGAAAAGGACCAATCTGGGAACAGGGACCATGCCTAGGCCTCTCTTACCTGTTCCTTGACGTCCAGGGGGAAGGTGATTCAAAGACTGAGTGCCCCTTTTGCGGGATGTGGGTTCCTGAGGAGCCAGCTTTATTGGAGCTGGAGGAGGCATGCCTTGTGTCCACGTTGTGCAGGCCACGTTCCCCATCCTGATCTCATCCTCAGCCTCAAATTGCATGAACCTGGGGGGTGTTGAGGGACAGGCCCCAGTGAGAAAACCACCTGGGCTCTGGAGCCCACCCAGGGCAGCAGGACCGAGGGGGTGAGGAGAGGGTGTCCTTATGTCTGTCACGGCCTCTGAGGTGCTGTTGCAGCAGGGAACTGCGGTGGCAGAGGTCTAAGATCTGGGCCTCCTCCTGCCTGACCAGCCCTGGAGCTGGAGGGCATGGACCAGCAGAGACCCAGGTCAATCTCTGGGACCAGGCTTAGGGGACACCTGGTGGGCAGTGGGGGCCCCTGCTCATGTACCCCGGACCTTGTCTGACCCAAACAATGGAGATGGCCAGTGGTCTGGTCTGGCATGTATCCCCACAGAGCCCTTGCCTGAACCCAGAACCTGGGGCTGGGAGTGAGAGTGAGGGAAAGCATGCATGAGTCTGGGCCCAGCACAGGCTGGAGTGGGGATCCTACCATTAGAGGTGAGGCATCTCTTGCCACTGAGAGCTAGCTGCTCCTTTGGTTTTGTTTGGAAACTAGGAGGTTCACATGCAGAAATGACAGGGAGGGCCAGAGACCCATGGGCTTCCCCAGGGATGGCCGGTTGCCCATTCCAGCCATCGTTGATGAAGAGAGGCCTACCACAGGCTAGGTCAGTGATGGCCAGGCACCCAGCATGAAGGGGTGCCAGGCTGCCGGGTGGAGTCCTCACCCCTGCACAGCCCCCATGCCTTCAGGGGACCCCCTCCTGGGCTGCCGTGCTCCCCAAGGCCATCCTGAGGCCTCCCCACATCGGCATCAGGTAGGGCAGTGCTCCTGGGATAGGCAGGCTGGAAGAGCCAAGCTCTCCAGGTGGCAGAGGGGATTCTGGAGGCCAATAGGATTTGGGGATTCAGGGAACAGGAGGTGTCAGGTGTCAGGCTCCTCTTGCATCCTCTCTGATTGCTAGCACCTCAGCCAGATCCTTCCCTGGGGCCTGCCCATCACCCACCACCCACCCCACCATGTCGCCCATGGCCCAGGACCCTGACTCACTTTGCTGCCATTTCATAAAAGGCCATCCTCTCAACGGTGCTCATGCGCTGCCATTCCTGCATGGCCTGCCACATTCCCTCCTCCAGCGTCATGGTGGGCCTCAGGCGAGCCAGGGTGCGAAGCACTGGGCTGCAAGCCCTCAGGGTCAGTCTCTTGGTACAGCCCAGCCCCCAACTGCCCAACCCCACCCAGCTCCAAGGCCTCCATGGGCCCCAGCCCTGCCAAACCCAGGCTCAAGAGGGGGAGACGAGGGTGGCTGGAGAGCAAACGCAAGCCTTCCTGGTGCCTGGTGCCACCACCTCCCACTCAGCAGAGGATGCTTGTCCACTCCCTGGCTATAGCTGGGACACTCTGGCTGGGGGCAGGTTGCCATCTCATATAAAATGCAGCCCCATCAATGCGGGAGGGCAGGCGCCAGTCTACCAGCTAACAGGTCTGAGAAGCCCAAGGATTCTTCGGCCCAGGTCTCTGCACTAGATGGCCCAGTCCCCCTTTTCGGAGGGACCTCGGGTCTAGGAGGGATGTTCCTGCCAGGCTCACAGCTCTAGCAGGATAGACCCTTGCCCTTAGGACAGCTCGACCACCTCCCCGTTCACACTGGACTTCTTCAGAACAACAAGGACCGGGCATGCAGAAAGCTCCGTCCTGGGCCTGAATGTCCTAAGCCTCATCTGAAGTGATACCCACTGGCTGCCAGAGGCCCAGGTCCATGTTGAAAGGAGGTAGCACCAGAGAAGCAGGTCCCATTCAAACTCTGGCTCCTCACATCCGAGCAGGACCCTCTCGGACTGCTCTCCTGCACTCAATGTTATCATGGCAGTGCAGAAAGTGAGACAACTGGTCTTGCATGGTGGTGGTAGCTGAGCAAAGGCACGGACGGATGTCATGGACTGGACATGGGACACATCTGAGTGCAGACGTGCCTCCTCATAGCATGGACATTGCTGTCAACCCTCCTTCTTTTGAGGTGAAAGGATGCCTGGAAACCTAAGCAGGGAGGCCATACCAAGGTCCTGTATATGCGAAGGCTCCAGCTGAGCTAATGAGGGTCTGAGAGGTCACTTACATGAGAAAGCAGGAGAGAGCTTCCGCATCAGGGCTCTGGGGCAGGTGGCTGCGGGCCAGGGACTTGAAGCGCTGCCAGCGTCGGAAGTTCTGATAGATGCTCTTATGGTGAGAGGCGTCCTCCTGAGGGCCCGTGTGCTGGGAGGCATGCAGGCTGCCTGCCCCAGAGGTGCCATGTGGCCACGGCCCAGAGGTCCCTGGGGGCAGGATGAAGGCCATCTGGGCAGCTGGTGGTGCCGCTTGAGGAGGAAGGCCTGGGGCCAAGCCTCCCTTGCCAGCTTGAGCTGCTGCAATAGCTGGGGCAGCCACCTCGCTGTCCCCCACAGGGCTTGCTCTGCAAAGGGGTGCAGGACACAAAGCACTCCCCATGAGGGCCCTGGAAGCATTCCCATTGAGGGGGGCCTGAGGGCACCCAAAGGCCTGAGACTGGTGGGGCAATGCTGACCTCCCTCCTGACCAGACTGGGACAGGGATGTTGCCAAGCCCTGGGGCAATGGGGCCATGGTCAGCAGGAGTCACCCGAGGTGTCATGGGGTGAGGTGGCTGCAAGAGGGTGCTTCCAGGCAGGAGTAATGGGGCCATGGGCGGTGGCAGGTGCTGCTCCCAAGCTGGCTGTGGTTGGGAGCCAGGAGTGGGGGGAGGATAGGAGCGTGAGGCGCCAGGGGGCATGACCACATCCGTGCCCAGCAGTGGAAATGCTGTGGAGAGAAAGGAAAGGGGTGAATGGAAGAGGAGAATGGGTGACATGGACGGAAGCTCTCTGGGGACTCAGAGGGCACACCTCAGTGGGAGAGGGCATTTGGCCCGAGGAAGCTGTGTGTTGTGCAGATATCGTGGCGGGATATTCATGGCCTTGACCCCTGCACCCAGTTCCCTGCCCCTGTCTACCGAGAAATGCTCAGCTCAGCAGCAGGGATTGGAGAGCCTCCCTGAGGAGCTCCCTGACACCTCGTCCTCACAGGCTGTCCCCACGTCCTGGACCTGAGAGGCCATCTACTGTGAGCATGCCCCTCAGCAAGGTCACTGGCAGGTAAGGGCCTTCTCCAAGGTCCTTCCAGGCACCGTGAGGCCTTTGATGGACCTCCACTGCCTAAAGTCGAAGGGCCTCACATCCTCCTCAACCCTTCCTCTCGGGATGCTCAGCACACATCTGTTCTGTCATTCTTTCCTGACCTCACACAACACCTCTCAAAGGCTGAGAAGATCGCTCTGCACACAGAACCCTTAGACAAATGCAGAACAGCCCCACCAAGCATGCCCCTGCCTCTCCGAACCACCCAGAGTGGACACTTCACAGGGGCTAAGGTGTGCCACCCCATCCCGATGGCCCTGAATCCCTCCCAACATGCAGTTCTGCTCCTCAGAGAGAGGTCTGAGAAGTCGGTGTGTGTCCCCTGCATTTTTGCCACTTCCCATCCAGGGTTATCTTCCGAAGATGAGCACCGGCCCAGGGCAGCTCATGTGACAAAGGTCATGGGAGTAGAGGCTGCCTGGGGTCCTTCCCCTTCCAGCTCCCAATAATGGAAAGTGAGGACAAACTGAGAATCAGGCAGGAGTCAGGTGCCATTGTGAGAAAACCGCCCATTCAGGAGAAGGAGGTGCATACCACGAGGCACTGAATTGACCTCCACAGGTGTTCTAGGAGGTTTGAGAGTAGCAGACTAGATCATCTTCCTGCTTCTGTGCTACACTGCTTCACCCCCCTTTACAAAGGAAGCAGCCTTCATAGGCATTCCACCTGCACCAGCCTCTCTCCACATGTAGTAGTAGTGACTTGAAATAGGAACACACTCTTCATCTCAACGTCAGGCCTCAGCTTCTGCCGTGAGGCACCTGACACGCTGCGCCATGTCTGCAGAGACGTATTTCCACAAAAGGGAAACCAATACAGAACACTTCAGGCCCACGAGTCCTAGCTTGGGTGAAGTCACCTGGTTGCCCATCCCTTGTGGAATCCAAGGCCACAGTTGCCTGACCTGAGGAGTGAGTTCTGGGCGGGATGGAGGGAAACGTTCTGGGCCGTGGCAGTGAGAGTCACATCCTGCCCAGCTCAGAGCAGACCCTTTCCTGAGCATGTGGCCACAGACAACACCCACCAGCACTGAATCATTTTCTGACTATACCCTCCCATTCCACGCCCCCATTAGCCAGAGTATGCTCCAGTTCCAATCCCTTAGAGAGGTCTGGTGAGGCGAGCTTCAGATGCCTGAGGACCACAAGGCGGGGCTAGGCTTTCCCCATGACCCACCCAGGGCCAGCCACAGGACACTGGCTCCACACACGTTCCAAGTGGCTTGTCTCCCTTCTAGAAACCGCCAACCTGCCTGCTGCCATTCTGCCTCCCCAACCAGAGCAAGGCCTCTTGAACCACCTCCAAGCAGCTGTCCTCCCCAGGGCAGCCTCAGGTTTCTAAAGGCTCCCCAGCTGAAATGTCCTTGGGGTGCAGTGCTCTCGCCTTCCTCTCCTTCGGTCCAACTCGATGTCCACAGTGAAGGGTCCCAACGGAAACCCAGGGATTTGAGGGAGGCCCTTTCTCTTGGAAAACAGCCCCTGTCTAGAGGCTTACCGCCTTCTGAAGCCATTCCCACAGGCATGGGCCTGGACCACCACGGGCTGGTGGCCTCAACGTGGACAGTCCAGAGCAGGACCCAGCGAGGGACCTGCCCCAACAGATGCTCAGGACGCAAGTAAAGGAGCCCAAGTTTGAATCTCAACAGTAGAATGCGGGCCTCCAGTCATTCTGCAGTGGGGGAGGGGCCGAGGGCAGGTGAGCCTGGGTGGGGGTGGGGTGCCATTCCATGCTGGCCTCTGCAGGGAGGCAAGAACCAGACGTTTCTTCCACCTTATGCAGGGGCCAGACAATTGTCCAGTGCCTCGTCAGGCAATGTATGTGGTGGTTTTCAGAGTCACAGCAGCAAGGTTTGTCTTGATGTTCCCTTTCCCTTTGTTATTCATCAACTTGTTTGTTGTCCTTCAACCCCCTCAGCTTCCATCCTGGCTCCAGGCTCCCTTCCCAGGAGGCCAGACTTTCGGAACAAAATTCACCTTTTATCATCTGATAACCACGTGGGTTTTCATGGCCACCTGGAACCCAATGTTTATGGTTTGGCTTCTCTCAGCAGACCCACCATGTGTGATTGGTGTGTGTCCGTCTTTCCTAAGGAAGCCGTCCTTGTGTGCCAACCAGCATCCAGCAGGACCCACCTTCCTCATGTTCCCTTGTGCTGGAAAGGCCCAGCCTATCCAAAAAGCCACTGCACAGCCCACGTGTCCAAGACCAGAGATCAGTCTGTGGTGTCTCCCGTATGATGACATTGCTGGTAAGTCTTCTAGCTTTTCCCCGTTAAATGTTTGAATGTAACATTTTCCACAAATCCTCCCTTCTCAGGGATCACAGTCCACGTGTGCCGAATAGCATATGGAGTGCTGAGTCCTCCTCTCCCCTCTTTCCCCTGTCCACTCAGTCCTCGTTCCCACCAGGGATCAGAGATACCTGGTTCATTCACATCTTTTCAGCGAACTTTTGGGCAAGCAACTTTGAATGCCATCCGTTTGCCTTTGCAGGTAGTATTCCTTTGTCTCTGGTTGAAATGTACCATGTGCACAGGGAACTCCATCTTGGACTTGTGATGGAAAAGGTTGGGGGATAATGTGAGAAAGTGATTACATATGCATCCTATATAGATATATATGTATCATATATCATATATACATACATCTGTCTGTATGACGGGGTCCTTTGGCTACGCAGCAGAAGTAGTCCAAACATTGTAAATCAACTGCAGTGGAAAACCTAACCTCTTGTAAGATCAAAGAGTTCCTCTTGAGAAAGAGTGAAAAAGGAAACGAGAAAATTAAATTGCGTCCCCGTAGACCTGAGTATCTTTCCTTTTGTTGCCTTCCTACTGATATCGTGGCTCCTCTGTTACTGGATGCATTTTTAACATGGGAGTTCCTCCATTCTCTTGAAATTCAATGTACTGAAAGGGCAGAGTGCTCAAAGCCAGGCAAAAACAATAGTAAATGTGCAGGTCCATTTGAGTTTTTCATTTCCCATACACAGTGCCTGCATTTAGCCTGACCTGTGTCCCGTGCACCATTTTGGACATATCTTTACTGCAAGTACTTTCCCTGTGTATCTGAAATTTACCTTTCCCTCGGAATCAGCATGCATCTGGCAAGACTTGCCCATAAGGGTACCATATTAGGCTACAGGGAGTGGGCAGTTCTTGAGGGGAGGAGAACTTGGAGTGGAGACCAAAAGGTGCCTTTTGATCCAACCCAAAAGAAAATGGCAACGGGACCCCAAATCTGCAGGCTCTTTGGATGAAATGGCAATGGAAGAGCCAAGATATACTATTGAATCTATGAGCTTTATGTGGTTAAGGACAGAAGTAAGGGAGGAGAAAACAAAATCTTCTCTTTCCTTATGTGAAAGAACCAGAAGTGTGTGTGTGTGGGGGGGGTCTCTTGGTTTAATTGCTTTCTCCTTTGGGGGACACACGTGCTGCCTATGGATGTCCCTAGGCTAGGAGTCACATCAGACCTGCACGAGCAGGCCTCTGCCATAGCCAGAGCAATGTGGGATCCAAGCTGCATCTGGGACCTAGAGCACAGCTCAGGGCAACTCCGGATCCTTATTCTACTGAAGGAGGCTGGGATGGAGTGTGCATCCTCAGATATCCTAGGGGGGTTTATGTCTGCTGAGCCATGATGGGAATTGCTGGCTTTTGTAGGTGTGGAAACATCGACTGCCCGTGAAGTGGGTGTGCCCTTTGACACAGTGCCAGCTTTTATCCACCAATGTCCAATCTCCACATGTCCAAACCAACTAACATCAACATCCTCCCCAGCAAGCCCTGCTTAAAAGCTGGTGCATTTCCTGTCTGGATCCCATAGCCTTGCTATTGAGAATCGAGGCTCGTCCTTGCCTATGGTGCCGTCTGCATGGGAATCAACGTAGCATCCCTGACACAGCCAAACGGAAACACACCTGAGGAAACGTTCAGATTGGGAGTTAAGATCAGCTTATCACGATTCAAATGATAGGAATGCGTATGTCCCTCTTGTGTGGGGAGAGGCGAGGTCTCGGGAACATCATCAAGGGAGGTGAGGGGTGAAAACCTCCTAGGACTGCAAGCAAATCTCTTGGGAGGCAAGAGTCCCTGTGTGCAGTAGCAGAACTACAATTGCTCCTGCTGTTAGGGTGTTGGGCAAGGAAGGAGAGGTTGAAAGGATTGTTGCAGATTGAGAAAAAGGACTTGTGTGGGTGCTTCCGAAGCTTCTTGCCCCTTGCAAAGGAACATGGACTCCAAAGAGGGTGAGAAGCTGAGGCGAGAGTATCTCCTGCAATGCCATGGTGAGCTTTGTAGGAAGAAACTCTGGATGGGGCACTGCAAAACTGAGCACCATGGGAATAGGGCTCTCTATTGGAGCTTTTACACTGAAGAAACATTTCAAGGGTTTTCAAACAAGACCTTCATATGAGAAGATTGCTGAGGCACCCATTGTACCCAGGCATTCAGGAAGGCCAGGCATCCTTGTTGCTCCCTCCCCTTCTTCAGCCACTCCTGCAATTTGTTACAAGATTCTCACGCATAGCTCAGATGTAGTATTTGTGGGGGTTTCTTATTTGGTTGGTTTTGAATTGTTCTTCCCCCAAGACAATGGTTTTGCTACTGTACAGCATGGTGACCCAGGTACACACACATGTACACATTCTAGTCTCTCCCATGAGCATGCTCCCTCACAAGTTCCCAGTGCTACACAGCAGGATCTCATTGCTAATCCACACCAAAGCCAATCCTTTGCATCCCTTCACCCCAAGCTCCCAATCCACCCCACTCCCTCCCCAGATGTTGTATTGGCATGAGTCTTCTCAGGGACACTGACACAAAAGTTGCATTGTGGAAACGAGTTGCTCCCAATTCTTCCATCATTTTTGACTGACTTTGGACTTCTGAGGGCCGCATCCATGTCATCGGGAGATTCCCAGGCTAGGGGTCCAATCAGAGCTGTGGCCCCTGGCCTATGCCAGTGCCACAGCAATGCCAGATCCCAGCCGTGATGGCAACCTACACCGCAGCTCACATCAACACCCGAACCTTAACCCAACGGGCGAGGCCAGTGGTGGAACCCGCAACTTCATGGTTCCTAGTCAGATTCGGTTCTGATGCACCATGACACGAACGCCTTCTGTTGTTCATTATCTTATACTACTTCAGACCCCTACATCCCGACATCGGAGAGGCAGAGGTTGTCAAATCAGCGGCACTGTAATGAGGGAAACCAGTCATGGAAGTGGGTGTCTCAACGTCCTTTGGACCATGAGCTCTGATTGTTCCTGCAGAGAGCTTCGGGGCCGGCACTGGCGGCTGAGGAGAAACATCTCTGGAGATGGATCACTAGCATCAGGAGACAGTGAACCTTCCACTCCCACATGGAAATTGAAAGGCACCGAGAGATCCCAGGTTTGTGTCTTGTGGACGTTTCAAGTCTGTGCCCTTGGGAGCTCTGGGTGTCATCAGATAGATGTAAGGGTCTTGAGAGGTATCCTGTGGAGGAAGAAATGCTGTGATGTTGCCACGGACCAGAAAAGGGATCTGAGGGTTCAAGTTTCTTTGGCGAGCATTACCAAGTCAGGTCAGTATGTTGAATCTGCTGCTACTTCTTTGTGGGTGGATGGCCACCTGAACTTCCATGATGTCGTGCCAGACGTAGGGAGGGAGAGGAATAGTGTTCCCAAAGTACCTGCTGTCTTGTGACTGGCCAAGAGGGTCAAGTGTAGCTCACCAGCATAACCAGGACAACCAGAACCGTTCAAAGGAGACACACCTGTGCACCAACCTTTATTGAACAAGCTCCATGTATTAAAGAAAGACATGAAGAACAAACATGCGTGGAGAATCGAGGCATTTGGAAATTCTCTAGGCACGGCGACAGGAGCACCATCTCTGAAGAGAGGTTCCCAGATCTCCAATTGCGTGCTAGAATGGTTCTTTAAGGGATCCATCCAATTTACTAGGGGAAAGACCCTTCTCTTTGTAGACAAGCAAATCCCAACCCAAAGAGTCCACACAGCCTAAGGTACTGTGGCCCAAAGGGCATGAATGTCCTTGGCCCACTTTGAGGATTCTGTGCTTAGGCTGGATCTCTGCAAACTCTTGTATGGGGATCCTATCTAAATGCATGGGTTTCACCGATGCAGTGTGACCGTGGGGGCTCATCTCCCAAGAGATAGGGTTTAAGAAGAGATGGCCACAGAAGCTCCCAGGGAGAAGACAGGAAGACAACCCCAGAGAGCTTTCCAGCGAATGCAAATCCTCCATGACATTCCTGTTTGTAGGGAGCTCCTGGGCCAGCTCTTCTGATGATTCCTTCCCTCCCTCCTCTTCCCACCTGTCCCCTGCTGACTGAGCTGTTGTGCACAGAGACTACCATCCTCCAACCACTCCTAGTGTCTGTTGAGGAGGGTCCGCTTGGGTAGTCAGTAGCGCACGTGGGAACAAAGAGGGTGGTTTCCCAAGGGGGGGCCTGCCTGTGGGTGGGACCCGTCATGGTGGCCTTTAGCGTTCATTCCATGACAGCCCTGCTAAGGAATATGGGGACTGTTCAGCCATTGGGTGTGACCACTCTGTGCTCTTGTGCACGCTGCAGACTCCTTGTGTCCTCCTCCATGTGGGTTCATGCCCTCATGGAGCTCAGGTCCGGAGCAGTGTTTCCACCACAGCTTTTAGCAGCACTGTGGATCAGGCTGCTGGGAGACTTGAGGGACTGTGGGGCCTATGGAGGCAGGGGACTAAAGTGTGTGAGTGATTAAAATGGGTGGCATTCCAGTGTGCCGGCCATTCCAAAGCATAGGAAAGCTCGAGGGAAGAATTTCCAATTTGAAAACCCTCATGGGGTTCACAAGAAGTAGCTCAGGGCACGGGAAAAGGAGTGAAGATGTACCATCCAGGCTGCTAGTTTCACTGTGTCTTCCTTTTTCACATACCAATGTCGGTCAGCACTTCTGTTCAAAGGGCATGCTTGGGTCTCTGTTGGGGGCAGCCTTGCTGAATGTAGTGCTGACCACCTAGTTGGAGTCGGATGTAAATCGTGATGGATTATCAAGACTAGGGGGGATTGGTACAAGGCTACCTGGTGGTCGGGAATCTGGTAATGTGTCAAATGTGAGGGTTGGCTGGGTTTTGTCTATGGATATGTGGTAAGGGGAGATCATGCCTGTGTTTGGGTGAGCGTTTGTCTTTGGAGGGTGCTGAGGTGTAACAGAGGCATAGTCCAGGAGCTCGCGTTTAGGTGTTTGTAAGTTGGTGTTCAGGGTCCTATTTTTCATGGATGTTTTCCACCGTGAAGTTGGGGATTGTGTGTCTCATGGTGGACTTGGTAGGATTATCTGCCTAGGCCTCAGGGCAATGTTAGGGAAGTCCAGGGGCCGATCTGTGTATTTGTACCTTTGGGGCCTGTAGTGAAACTTCGTGGTTGGGACTTGACCCCAGCCAAAATTGAGAGTGGGACTGGAATCTACCTTGCCCTCAGCTTGGCACCTGAATCCAGGATCCCAGGTTCAGAGAGGATTCGAGCGCACAGACTTCTTTTTGGTGGCATCTGCCCCATGTGGAGTTTCCCCGTCCACGGACGGAGTGCCACAGCAGCAATCTGGACCACTGCAGTGAACACTCAGAATCCTTAGCCTTCCGTGCCACAAAGGAACGCCTCGACCTGCTCAAACCCACTGTCTTTGCACTGTCAGACCCCTCACCAGGTGTCAGGATTTGATGAAGCTCTGGTTCTTCTGCTTCGTGGCAGGAAGAATTTGGCATGAAGCGAAGCCCCAGGTAAAGAGTGAGTTTCGGAGCATAAGACCCTGGGGGGAGATACGCGTAAGCTGGCCAGGGAGCAGAGCAGCCCCAAGAACCAAGAGAGCTACATTTCTAGAATCCAAGGCCCAGTGGGGAGGGGAGAAGACTGCCTTCTTCCTCATTGGAGGGTGGGTATCAAGGCTTCCATCTCCAGCTCCTCATTGTGCCCTATATGGATGGTGTGCCCTGGGCTGTCACAGTGCTTGTTCAAATCGGTGTGTATTGCCAGGAGTTTGGTCGTATATCAACTGGGGTAATTCATCTCAGGTTTCCATCTCCTGTCCTCTTTTACCTAGGCGTGTCCCCTCTCCCCTGAGTTTCTGTCTGGGTGAGGTGCAGAAATGCTCCTTGTCCAGGACTCTTCTCTCCTTGACCTCATGCAGCAGGACTCGATCTCCACATCTGTTGTCTTGTGCTTGAAGTCTTGGGGGTTGTGTCTTGAGCGTGTCTGGCACTTCGATGCATCTGGTCTTCCTTCAAGTCGGGTAAGTCATGGCTGGGTTCCTTTTCTTGAGTGATCATCAGCTTTAGACCATTTCGAAGACCCCGTGAAAGCTTGTCTTTAACCCATCCCCCGTGGGCGGTTTCTGCTCTTTAAGAATCCTCCTCTGTCCTTCCCTTTAGGATGAATATTTGTGTGTTCATGGCCTGTCATACGGCTCTTTGCTTTTTTGTGTGTAGCACATGTTCCAGAGCCGTGCATGTGTCTTTTGATGTGTAGAGGGCGAGTCGGCCTATCTTCTGGGACTGGTGAATGTTAAATTCGTCGGCGTGCCGTATTGGTATGCTTCTGGATTCTGCATGCTGGAAGAGTGCATGCCCTTGGATGGAGCCTTGGGGAGTGTGGGTTTATGGATATGCAGAGGGTGTGTTATATGCGTGTTTGGAGGAAAGGACATAGGGTGCTAGGTTTGCAATTGTGTCGTTTACTGACTGAGTAATTGCGGGTCTGCTTGGGTCTTTTGGAGAGTTGTGTGTAGAATGCGTTTGAGTGTGTATTCCAGGGGCATGGGCATTTGGAGGCATATTCGCTGGGGCTATGCCCTTGTAGTTTTCAGGAGGGACATGTTAGGCTTATATATGTGGGGACGTGGGGAAGTGTGTGTCTGCTGGAGAGATGAGGTTCTGTGTTTCTACAGGGGCGTGGGAGACGTGCATTTCTTGGTGTGAGAAATATGTGCTGTGGTTATGTGTTACGAGTTTGCAGATGGATGAGCTGGGTCCTAGGATCATTGGATATGTGGAAGTCATTTCCTATGTGGTTTGCTGGCGATAGGTCCATGTGTAGTACGTGTGTCTACTCGTTTGTGTGTCTATCACCAGGTGCATGAATGACCAGGTTGTGTTCCTATGGTATGGAGGTGTTGGGAGCGTGCCACGTTGCTTCTTGGCAGAATGCCGAGGTGTTTCTACAGGTCCTAGATAAGAAGAGGTGTGTCCACATTGAGGGTGAGGGCTGAAATACATATGCAGTTGACACCCACACAGGTGCAGTGTCCTGGCAAGGCGGTTGTCTTCTGGAGAGGTGGCACCATGTCTAGTGTTTGGGGCATCTGTATGTTCAAGGGTTGGGAATATTTGTCTGTGTGTGTCCATAGGTGTTTGAGACGTGTACATGTGTATTAGTACGTGTAGGCGGATTGTGGCTGTGTGTGTATTTGAGGTCCTGGGGCTTCTGTAGTATGTATTTGGAGGGATGCCAGAGGTAGGTGTGTGTGTTTGGAAACAAAGAAATCTCATAGGCGATGTGTGTGTGTTCTGGAATCCTGGCCTAGAATTCCTGTAGGGCTGTGGCCTTGCCCATGGGCTATGGGTGAGACGACTGTGTATGAGGTGGTAGTGAGCCTGTATACGAGGTAGTCATTGTGTACCACTGGTCGGTGTTTGTGTTCAGGCCCCTGTTGGGTATGTGCATGTGAAGACCTCAGGTGGTATAGTTTTGTTTGTGGGCAAGTTGGGGGAGTGGGGGGATGGCCTTTTCTTGTCTTTTCAGGGCAGAGCCATGGCATTTGGAAATGCCCTGGCTATGGTGGAATTGGCGCTGCAGCTGCAGCTGCCAGCCACAGCCACAGCAAGGCCAGTTCCGAGCTGCATCTGGGACCTGCTCCATATCTGAAGGCAATCCTGGATCCAGGGATTGCACCTGCCTTCTCTCCTATACGGGTCAGGTTCATTCCAATGTAGCCACGACGGGAATGCCTGCTGGAAGTTTTTTCCTCACAACGTCATTTTCAGTTCTTGGCATCAGCCCAGTCATCTTTTCTAGGTCATCGGAGTTTAGTCTTGGCAGATTGTACTTTGCTAGGAAGGTGTCCATTTCGTCTAGGAGGTCTGTTTTCTTGGCATAGAGTTGCTTTTAGTAGTCTCTTCTGATCCTCTGTATTCTGGGATGTCCATTGGAAGCTGGCGTGCATTTTGATGGTTATTGATTTGAGTCCACTCTTTTTTCCCTGATGAGTCTGGCTAAGGGTTTATCCATATGGTGGATGTATTCAAAGAAGCAGTTGTAGCTGCATTGATCTTTCCGATGGTTTTCTTCGCTGCTCTTTCCTTTCTGCTCTGATCATTAGGATGTCTTTCCTTGTGTTTGTCTTTCTCTGGTTGCTTTGGGCGTAATGCCAGGTTGTTTGTTGGTGGTTTTCCTTGTTGGCTGAGGTAGGCTTGTATTGCTGGAAACGTCCCTCTTCGATCTGCCTTTGGTGCATCCCATAGGCTTTGGATTGTTATGTCTTTGGTGTCACTTGCTTCTTGGGATCTTCAAATTTCCTCTTTGGTTTCTCCAGCACTCCCTTGTTTGTTGAGTAGCATGTTGTCGAGTTTCCGTGCGTTGGTGTTTGTTGCCATTGTTTCCTTGGTGGTTGATTTCGAGCCTCATAGCGTTGGGTTCATACAAGCTGTGGGATAGGATTTCAATTTCCTTCCATGTACAGTGGCTTGCTTGGTGACGCAGCATGTGATCTGTCCTAGGGAATGTCCGGTGTGCCCTTGAGAGGAGTGTGTATCCTGCTTGATTGGGATGGAAAGCGCTCTACATATGGAGGAAGTGCCCTGTGGTCCAATGCATTATTGAAGGCCTGGGTTCCCTTGTTGATTTTATGTCTGGAGGACCCGTGCGTTGATGGGAGTCGGGTGTGAAGGCCCCCTGCTCTGACTGTGTTAGTGTCCATTTCTCCTTTTACGGTTGTAGCAGTTGCCTTCTACATTGCGGGGATCCTGTATTGGGTGCATATAGGTTTCCAATTCCCATCTCCTCTCCTTGGATTGATCCTTGACCGTTACGTAATGGCCTTCTTTGTGTCTTATTAATATGCTTTATTTGAAGGTCTCTTTTGTCTGATGGGGGTGTTTCTACTCCGTCTCTCTTTTAATTCCCATGCATGAGGAATATTTTCTTGCATCCTCTCACTTTCAATTTGTATATGTCCCTCAAACTGAAGGGGGTCTCTTGAAGACAGCAGGTCTACCTATCTGTCTATCCCGCTACCTATCTGGATCGAGATCGAGATGGAGATCGAGATGGAGAACGAGACGGAGCTCTCGATCTAGACACAGAGAGAAGGAGATGCGTCTTCTTTTTGTATGCATGCAGCCAGTGGATGTCTTTCGGTTGGGGCATTTTGTGCATTTGCATTGAAGGTGCTTCTTGATCTGTATGTTCTTATGGCCATGTTATTAGCTGTGTCAGATTGGGTTTTGTTGGTCTTTTCCCGTCCTCCCTTGTTCTCTGCTCTTATGGTTTGATGACTGCCTCTAGTGGGGTGTTTGTTGGGTGTTTTTTTTTTTTTTTTTTTTTTTTTTTAAATTTTATTTTCCCACTGTACAGCAATGGGGTCAGGTTATCCTTACATGTATACATTACAATTACAGTTTTTCCCCACCATTTCTTCTGTTGCAACATGAGTATCTAGACATAGTTCTCAATGCTATTCAGCGGGATCTCCTTGTAAATCTATTCTAAGTTGTGTCTGATAAACCCAAGCTCCCGATCCCTCCCACTCCCTCCCCCTCCCATCAGGCAACCACAAGTCTCTTCTCCAAGTCCATGATTGATTTTCTTTTCTGAGGAGATGTTCATTTGTGCTGGATATTAGATTCCAGTTATAAGTGATGTCATATGGTATTTGTCTTTGTCTTTCTGGCTCATTTCACTCAGTATGAGATTCTCTAGTTCCATCCATGTTGCTGCAAATGGCATGATGTCATCCTTTTTTATGGCTGAGTAGTATTCCATCGTGTATATATACCACGTCTTCCGAATCCAATCCTCTGTTGATGGACATTTGGATTGTTTCCATGTCCTGGCTATTGTGAATAGTGCTGCAATGAACATGCGGGTGCATGTGTCTCTTTTAAGTAGAGCTTTGTCCGGAGAGATGCCCAAGAGTGGGATTGTGGGGTCATATGGAAGTTCTATGTATACATTTCTGAGGTATCTCCATACTGTTCTCCATAGTGGCTGTACCAGTTTACATTCCCACCAACAGTGCAGGAGGGTTCCCTTTTCTCCACAGCCCCTCCAGCACTTGTTATTTGTGGATTTATTAATGATGGCCATTCTGACTGGTGTGAGGTGGTATCTCATGGTAGTTTTGATTTGCATTTCTCTTATAATCAGCGATGTGGAGCATTTTTTCATGTGTTTGTTGGCCATCTGTATATCTTCCTTGGAGAAATGTCTATTCAGGTCTTTTGCCCATTTTTCCATTGATTGATTGGCTTTTTTGCTGTTGAGTTGTATAAGTTGCTTGTATATTCTAGAGATTAAGCCCTTGTCAGTTGCATCATTTGAAACTATTTTCTCCCATTCTGTAAGTTGTCTTTTTGTTTTCTTTTGGGTTTCCTTTGCTGTGCAAAAGCTTTTCAGTTTGATGAGGTCCCATGGGTTTATTTTTGCTCTAATTTCTATTGCTTTGGGAGACTGACCTGAGAAAATATTCATGATGTTGATGTCCGAGAGTGTTTTGCCTATGTTTTCTTCTAGGAGTTTGATGGTGTCCTGTCGTATATTTAAGTCTTTCAGCCATTTGGAGTTTATTTTTGTGCATGGTGTGAGGGTGTGTTCTAGTTTCATTGCTTTGCATACAGCTGTCCAGGTTTCCCAGCAATGCTTGCTGAATAGACTTTCCTTTTCCCATTTGATGTTCTTGCATCCCTTGTCAAAGATTAATTGACCATAGGTGTCAGGGTTTATTTCCGGGTTCTCGCTTCTGTTGCATTGGTCTGTCTGTCTGTTTTGATACCAGTACCACACTATTTTGATGACTGTGGCTTTGTAGTATTTCTTGAAGTCTGGGAGAGTGATGCCTCCTGCTTGGTTTTTGTTTCTCAGGATTGCTTTGGCGATTCTGGGTCTTTTGTTGTTCCATATAAATGTTTGGATTGTTTGTTCTAGTTCTGTGAAAAATGTCATGGGTAATTTGATAGGGATTGCATTGAATCTGTAGATTGCTTTGGGTAGGATGGCCATTTTCACAATATTGATTTTTCCAATCCAGGAACATGGAATATCTTTCCATTTTTTTACATCTTCTTTGATTTCTTTGATTAAGGTTTTATAGTTCTCGGCATATAGGTCCTTTACCTCTTTGGTTAGGTGTATTCTGAGGTATTTGATTTTGTGAGGTACAATTTGAAAAGGTATCGTATTTTTGTATTCCTTTTCTAATGCTTCATTGCTGGTATACAGAAATGCAACTGACTTCTGAATGTTAATCTTATATCCTGCCACTTTGCTGAATTTATTAATCAGTTCAAGGAGTTTTGGGGTTGAGTCCTTAGGGTTTTCTAGGTATAGAATCATGTCATCTGCATACAGTGACAGTTTGATCTCTTCTCTTGCTATATGGATGCCTTTGATTTCTTTTGTTTGTCTAATTGCTGTGGCTAAGACTTCCAAAACTATGTTGAAGAGCAGTGGTGAGAGTGGGCATCCCTGTCTTGTTCCAGATTTGAGTGAGAAGGCTTTCAGTTTTTCCCCATTGAGGATTATATTTGCTGTGGGTTTATCATAAATGGCTTTGATTATATTCAGGAATGTTCCCTCTATACCCACTTTGGCGAGGGTCTTGATCATGAATGGATGTTGAACTTTGTCAAATGCTTTTTCTGCATCTATTGAGATGATCATATGATTTTTGACTTTTTTTTTGTTAATGTGGTGTATGATGTTGATTGATTTGCGTATGTTGAACCATCCTTGTGAACCTGGGATGAACCCAACCTGGTCATGGTGTATAATTTTTTTGATATGTTGTTGGATTCGGTTGGCTAAGATTTTGTTGAGAAGTTTTGCATCTATATTCATCAATGATATTGGGCGATAGTTTTCTTTTTTGGTGGTATCTCTGCCTGGTTTTGGAATGAGGGTGATGGTGGCCTCATAGAATGTCTTTGGGAGTATTCCTTCTTCTTCAACCTTTTGAAAGAGTTTAAGGGGGATGGGCACCAATTCCTCTTTATATGTTTGATAGAATTCACCTGTGAAGCCATCTGGTCCTGGGCTTTTATTTGTAGGGAGTGATTTTATGACCTCTTCAATTTCATTTCTAGTGATTGGTCTGTTCAGTTGGTCTGTTTCTGCTTGATTCAGTTTTGGCAGGCTGTAAGATTCTAGAAAAGTGTCCATTTCTTCCAGATTGTCAAACTTATTGCCATATAGTTGTTCATAGTATTCTCTTATGGTTTTTTGTATTTCTGCTGTATCCGTTGTGATTTCTCCTTTTTCATTTATAATTTTGGTGATTTGGGTTCTTTCTCTCCTCTTTTTAGTGAGTCTGGCCAGGGGTTTATCAATTTTGTTCACCTTTTCAAAGAACCAGCTCTTGGTTTTATTAATTTTCTCTATTGTTTTTTGAGTCTCTATTTGATTGATTTCTTCTTTGATCTTTACAATTTCCTTCCTTCTGCTGACTTTAGGACTTCTTTGTTCTTCTTTTTCTAATTCATTTAGGTGGAGGGTTAAGTTGTCAATTTGGGATCTTTCTTCTTTTTTGAGAAAGGCCTGGATTGGTATAAATTTCCCTCTGAGCACTGCTTTCGCAGCATCCCATAGATTTTGAGAGGTTGTGTCTTCATTATCATTTGTTTCAAGATAGTTTTTAATTTCCTTCTTGATTTCCTCATTGACCCATTGGTTTTTTAGTAGCATGTTGTTTAGTCTCCATGGAGTAGGTTTTTTCTCTTTCCTTTTCCCATGGTTGATTTCTAATTTCATGGCATTGTGGTCAGAGAAGATACTTGAGATAATTTCTATGCTCCTAAATTTATTGAGATTCGCTTTATGTCCCAATATGTGGTCGATTCTTGAGAATGTTCCATGAGCATTTGAGAAGAATGTGTATTCTGATTTTTTTGGATGTAGTGTCCTGAAGATATCAATTAAGTCTAACTTTTCTATTGTTTCCTTTAGGATCTCTGTTGCTTTATTGGTTTTCTGTCTAGAGGATCTGTCCATTGATGTGAGGGGGGTATTTAGGTCTCCTACTATGATTGTATTCTCATCAATATCTCCCTTTATGTCTGTTAATATTTGTTGTATGTATCTGGGTGCTCCTATGTTTGGGGCATATATGTTGATGATAGTAACATCCTCTCCTTGGATGGATCCCTTAATCATTAAATAGTGTCCTTCTTTGTCTTTCTTTATGTCTTTTGTTTTAAAGTCTATTTTGTCTGATATGAGCGTTGCGACTCCTGCTTTTCTGTCATGTCTATTGGCATGAAATACTTTTCCCCAGCCTTTCACTTTCAATCTATATGTATCTTTTGTCCTAAGGTGAGTTTCTTGTAGGCAGCATATTGAAGGTTTTTGCCTTTTTATCCACTCAGCCAGTCTGTGTCTTTTGATTGGGGCATTCAGTCCATTGACATTTAAGGTGATAATTGATAGATGATTATTTATTGCCATTTGAACCTCATGTTCCAGTTGATTCTATGGTTCTCCATTCTTCTTTTTTTTTTTTTTTTTTTTTTGGTTGGATGGTCTCCTGTTATTATCTGCTTGAGTGTATTTTTTTTCATTTTTTGCAAATGCAATATTTGCTTTTGGCTTGTGGTTGCCCTGTTTTTTAAGTATGCTAACCCCTTCCCATAATTGTGTGTTTTAGCCTGATGGTCCTGTAAGTTCAAACACTTCATTATTATATTAAAATTAAGAAGAGAGACATACATACAAACAAAAAGGATTATTTACCTCCTAACATCCCTTGCCCATATTTTATGGTTTTGATGACTCTTTTATTTTTTTCTTTTTAATTTTATTTTGTTTGAAGCATGTTCATGATTAAATCTGTATGCTGGCTTATTTGAGTGACTGCTCTCTGATTGCGGTTTCCTCAGTCCTAGTTCTTCCTCTTCTTCTTCTTTTTTTTTTTTTCTTTTCTTTTTTCTTCCCTTTCCTTCCTTTCGTTTTGGTTTAGAGAAGCCCTTTCAATATTTTCTTTAACCTGGGTTTTGTGTTGCTGTATTCTTTAAGTTTTTGTTTGTTGGGAAAAATTTTTATTTCCCCTTCTATTTTAAATGATATTCTTGCTGGATAAAGTATTCTAGGTTGCATATTTTTTCCTTTGAGCACTTTAAATATCTCTTGCCATTCCCTCCTGGCCTGTAGTGTTTCTGTAGATAAATCAGCTGATATTCTTATGGGGGTTCCCTTGTAGGTAACATTCTGTTTTTCTCTTGCTGCCTTTAGGATCCTCTCTTTATCACTAACTTTTGCCATTTTTATTATGATGTGTCTTGGTGTGGGTCTGTTTGGGTTCAGTTTGTTTGGGGCCCTCTGTGCTTCTTGTATCTTGAATCCAGTATCCTTTAGATTTGGGAAGTTTCCAGCGATAATTTCTTCAAATATATTTTCCATTCCTTTATCTTTTTCTACTCCTTCTGGAATTCCTATTATGCGTAGATTGGCCCGTTCTATATTATCCCATAGGTCTCTTATATTGCTTTCCAGTTTTTTGATTCGGTTTTCTGTCTGTTGACCAGATTGAGTGATTTCCATTATTCTATCTTCCATATCACTGATTCGTTCTTCTGCATTATTCATTCTGGTTTTTACTGCCCCTAGTTCAGTTTGCATCTCTGCAAATGAATGTTCTAGTTTTTCTTTGCTCCTCCTTATATTTTCTACCTCCTTTCTGAGGGTATCTGCATTACTGTTCATATCTTCTCTTAATTCCTTCAGTATTTTCACTATTTCTCTTTTGAACTCCAGGTCTGTCAGACTGCAGAGATCAGTTTCATTGTTGACTGTTTTAGGTGAGTTCTCCTGTTTGTTTGACTGGGGGTGGTTTCTCAGCTTCTTCATCTTGCTTGTTGTCTTCTTTCTCCTGAGGGAGTTGTACTCTCCGTTATCGGACAGTGTTTGCCTTGTCACTGCCGTGGAATATTTCCTGAGGGCTGTCGTTGTTGGTCAATCTTTTTTGAGGCAGTGTGGCTTTTCTGGAGTGTTGATGGGACTAACAGTGTTTCTTTGAAGCAAAGGAGGACTTCCTGAGGGCAGACAGGACTGGGAGGTCCACCCCACGATGGTAGCAGATTTCACTTGGTTCTCAGCACCCCCTGGGGTCTTGGGCGGGTAGCAGGGCCCTTGGAGACTCAAGAGGTTCCTCCCCAGGGCAGCCCGACTCAGAAAGACCGTCTGAGATCTTTTCCCAAGTCGGCCAGGCTTGTTGCAGCTTTTCTGGGCTGCAGGGGGTCCTGCCTGGAGCTGGCAGTCCTATGCAGCTGGTCCACTAGGTCTCAGCACCCCCTGGGGTCTTGGGCGGGTAGCAGGGCCCTTGGAGGCTCAAGAGGCTCCTCCCCAGGACAGCCCGACTCAGAAAGACCGTCTGAGATCTTTTCCCAAGTCGGCCAGGCTTGTTGCAGCTTTTCTGGGCTGCAGGGGGTCCTGCCTGGAGCTGGCAGTCCTATGCAGCTGGTCCACTAGGTCTCAGCACCCCTTGGGGTCTTGGGCGGGTAGCAGGGCCCTTGGAGGCTCAAGAGGCTCCTCCCCAGGTCAGCCCGATTCAGAAAGACCGTTTGAGATCTTTTCCCGATTCGGCCAGGCTTGTTGCAGCTTTTCTGGGCTGCAGGGGGTCCTGCCTGGAGCTGGCAGTCCTATGCAGCTGGTCCACTAGGTCTTAGCACCCCCTGGGGTCTTGGGCGGGTAGCAAGGCCCTTGGAGACTCAAGAGGCTCCTCCCCGGGGGAGCCCATCTCAGAAAAACGGTCGGAGAATTAGGCCAATCTATTCACAGCCTGGCTAGGCTTGTTCTAGCTTTTCTGGGCTGCAGGCCTTTTCTAGGGGGCTGGTGGTGTTTGGTGCTGCTCTGTGGAAGTGTAGCCCCTCCAAAGGGCAAGCAGGCCTGTGCAGGGAGAGCCCCTGCGGTGGTAGGCTTCAGGCAATTGTTGAGGCCAGCCCTCCTGGATGGCAGGCAGCCCCAGGTTCTGCGAGAGTGTAGGGGGTGGCGGGGGTGGGGGGAGGGAATGCACTGGGAAGCACAACTTTCTGCTAGCTAGCGGGCCTGTAAGTTTGTTGTGGCGTGGGGGGTATTCTATGGGGCCCCACTCCTTCTTCTCTCCCCTCCCCAGCACGGGCGCAGACCAGGCTCTTCTCCCAGGTTCCCTCTGAGGCGGCTTTCCACTTCCCCGCCCCTAGAGTATTGCTCCCTTCCTCTGGGACAGCTTTGTTTTCTAGTCTCCCAGGCAGTCTCTGCCCCGTCAAATGGTTTAGAGATCTCCCAAGCAGTTTCCGCTCTTCCCCGCCCCCCTAGCCCGGGGACTAATCTCTGGAGCCGAGGTCTCGGTGCCCAGCCCCAACCCAGGCGTCCCCGGGCCCCCTCTCGGGGACCAACCTTCAGAGCTGAGGTCTCGGTGCCCAGCCCCCACCCAGGCGTCCCCCGGCCCTTTCCTGGGGACTAACCTCTGGAGCCAAGGATTCGGTGCCCAGCCCCCACCCAGGCGTCTCAATTTTTGGTGACTGTGCCCGTAGTTCAGATGGTCCGTTGCGTTCTTGATCGTTTTTCCGTACTCCGACTTACTGCTACACTCTTCTCTGCATCTGGAGATTCCTCCGGTTCGTTTGATCTTTCCCCCGGTAGGAGACTTTCCAGGGTGCGGGATCCCTTTCTCCTCCGCAGTTCCCTTTCGGGAGAGCCCGTCCCGCTCGGATTCACCTTCTCTCACTCTCCTCTTTTCTCCCGATCTGCCCAATAATGTCACGAACTTCTTGCCGTTATTGGAGTTTAGGTTCCTCTGCCAGCGATTGGTTGTTGTTCTGTGCGAGTCATTTCTTCTGTAGATGTGCTTTTTTTGTTGTGTTTGTGGGAGAGGGCGAGCGTGTCCCCCTACTCCTCCGCCATCTTGTCCTCTCGGGTGTTTTTTGATTGTTCTTTCCCCGAGACAATTTTTTCCACTGTCCAGCATTGTGACCCAGTTCCCCATACATGTATATTTTGTCTTTGTGCCATTATCATGCTCCATCGTAAGTGAGTCGACCTCGTTCTCAGTGCTACACAGCAGGATCTCCTTGCTAATCCCTTCCAAAAGCAGTCGTTTGCATCCAATAACCCCAAGCTCCCCATCCATCCCACTCCCTCCCCTCGCTCTAGGCAACCACAAGTCTATTCTCCAAGTCCATGAGTTCCTTTAGATGGAAAGGTTCCTTTGGGCTGTATATGAGACTCCTCATATGAGTGATGTTGTATGGTAGTCGTCCTTCTCTTTCGGACTTCCTTCACTCAGGATGAGAGGGTCGCGTTCCATCCATGTTGCTGCAGATGGCATTAGGGTTCTCTGTTTTATGGCGCAGGAGTATTCCATTGTGTGTATATACCGCGTCCTCTTTGGCTCTTAATTGTTATTTCCCCGGTACAATCTTGTTTTCTACTGTACAACGTGGTGACCCAGTTACACATACATGTAGGCATTCTATGTTCTCTCATTATCATGCTCCGTCAAACATGACTAGACATTGTACCCAGCGCTACACAGCAGGATCTCATTGCTAATCCATTCCCAAGGCCATAGTGGGCAGGCATTAACCCCAAGCTCCCCATCCACCCCACTCCCTCCCCCTCCCCTCCCCCTTGGCCACCACAAGTCTATTCTGCAAGTCCATGAGTTGCTTTTCTGTGGAAAGGTTCATTTGTGCCGTATATTTGATTCCAGATATAAGTGTGTGGTATCCTCTTCTGGAATGGATCCCTTAACCGTGAACTAGTGTCCTTCTTTGCCTTTCTCGATGGCCTTTGTTTTAAAGGCGATTTTGTTGGATATGAGCAGCGCTACTCCTGATCTCCTGTCTTGTCCATTGGCATGAAATATCTTTTCCCATCCCCTCCCTTTCAATCTATACGTGTCCTTTGCCCTAGGGTGAGCTTGTCTAGGCAGCAGATTGAAGGTTTTTGCTTTGGTACCCACTGGCACTCTGTGCCTTTTGATGGCAGCAGTCGGTCCCGGAACAATTCAGGTGGTCATTGATAGATGTTTCTTGATTGCCATTTGAAGCCTTGTTTTCCCGTTGAGTCTATGTTTCTCTTTTCTTCTTTCTTTTCCTTTGGGTGGATGGGTTCTGTTGATTCTCTGCTGGAGTCCTTTCCTTTTCCGATTTTTGAATGTAGTGTTGGCTTTTGGTTTGTGGTTGCCCTGTTTTGTGATTATGTTAACCCCTTCGTTTGTCTGCTCACTTTAGCCTGACTGTTACATAGGACCAAACGCGTCATTGAACCAAGACAAAGGATCTACATTTTCTTCCATTCCTCGCCCTCATTGTATGATTTGATGTAGTTTATTTCATTTTATGCTTTTGACATCTTCATGGTTAGATGTGTATGCTTGCTTCTCTAAGTCACTGCTTTCCAATGGTTTTTTTCTTTTTTCTTTTTTTGAATTGGAGAACCCTTAGAGTATTTCTTTCAGAATGGGATTTGTATTGCAGTACTCTTTCAGTGTTGGTTTGTTGGAGAAATTCTTGCTTTCCCCTTCGATTTGAAATGATAGTCTTGCTGGATAGGGTATTTGGAGGAGGCAGATTATTTGTTCTTTCTTTCAGTGTTTTCAATGGGTCTCGCCACCCCCTTCTGGCCTGGAGTGTTTCTGTAGAGCAAACTGCTGATAACCTTATTGGGGTTCCCTCATCATGAATGCCTTGCTTTTCTCTTGCTTCCTTTAGCCTCCTCCCTTTCTGTTTACCTTTGGCCATATTGATCAGCATAGGTCTTGCTGCGTGCCTGTTTGGGTTCAACTTGTTTGGGGCTCTCTGTGCTTCCCGTATCTTGCTATCACTCTCCTGTAGTTGTTGCTTTAAAACCTCGATTGCAGGACTCCCTGTCGTGGTGCCCTGGAAACTGGCCATGGCCCCTGCCCCTCTCCCCCAGCCACAAGGACCAGACCCTCCCTTTGGCTGATGACATGAGGAGATTTCCCCCCAGATGGCCCAGCCCTGAGCGCACTAACTCTAGGAAGTCCCAGCCACTCTGTGTCTAAGCCCCACTGACCCCCTGAGCAAGACCGGCTGCCTCCAACAGGCCTGGGTATGGGCATCTTCTGAAAAGGCTCAACCAAGACCTTGAGAGAACACCAGATGTCTAAAGGAATGAGAAAGGAAGAGGGTCCCGGTTAGGGGTGTGCTGGTGCAGCCCAGGGCCTTGCCAGAGCTGAGGTCTGCAGGGGCTTGAGCTGGCCAGGCTCCACTCCCACACCAGCTCTCTTGGGCCCTGTTGGTACATATGTCCCTTCTCGGCCTTGGACAGTGCCTTCTCCTGGACCTCCAGGGGTTCTCCAGGCACAGAGGCCCATCTGCTGATAGATTGAAACCTGCGATTGTCCTGAGGGTCGGTCAGTCAAGAGCTTCCTCCATCAGGACGCCCGTGCCTGCCTGCATGGCTTACACAGGCTCACCAGCCATGGGATGCCAGGGTTTGGAACTTCCCAGAAGTACAACTGAGTGACCGTGCATGGCAGAGACTCCTCTGACCTAGCTCTGTTGCTTGCAGCCTAAGTCCCCTGTCCTCCGGAGGGTGGTCCCAGGGGGGTGCCCTCATCTGTGACCTCCCTTTTTCAGGGTGTCTCGTGGGGATGGCCCGCTGGGGCTTAGACGCCTGACACGCCCCCTACCCCAGCATCTTCACCAATATCACCTGCTTCTCCCATGGGACCGATGAGATCCAGAAGCACATGCCTCTCCCTGAGCCCACAGTCCCTCCTCCTCACACCCAGGTGCCATCACAGTCTCTGCAGGCTGCTGGCTCTCCTGGGCCTGGCACAGGCTTTGTGCCCCCAGAGACTGGCCCCTGCTGCTGTTCATGCTCGAGGTCCTGCAGCAGGCCTGGTGCAGACCCCCCGAGCTCCTGTGCTCCTGTCTCTGCCTCAGACTCCAGTCTCCATTTGGCAAAGAGCCACCCCTCCCCCACCAGCTCCATCAGCTTTCCAGGGCCCCATCTTGGCCTTCCTGTGCAACAGTGGCCACCCCACAAACCAAGCCTGCAATCTGCAATAACCAAAGGAAAGTCTCCTCCCGCTGCTGCCTTGGGGCCCTACGGCCCCTCCTGTCATCCATCCTTCCTTCTTCTGTTGGGGTCCTCCATCTGACTCCCTGGACAAGGGGAGAGGACATGAGAGGGAGAGTGTCCCAGGAGGAAGGTAGGAGTGGGGATGCTGGTGGAGCCCAGCTGGGGACAGAGAGGGGGTCTTCCCTTGAGACTCCTTCCTGCCCTGGGAGTGCCCAGGCCTTCAGAGGGAATCGGTCAGCTCCAGCTGCCATCACCAATCCCATGGGCAATGGGGCTTAAATAACAAGAATGTATCAACTCACCGTTTCGGAGCCCAGCCTTCTGAGATCCCGGTATAAACAAGCTGGGTTGGCCCTGAGGCCTCTCTCCTTGGACTCCAGATGCCCATCTCCGGCCTGCGCCCTCCCATCAGCTCCCTCTGTGGGACTCAGGGTCTAAATTTGCCCTTTCTATAGGGACACCCATCCTATTGTATTCGGGGCCACTTTAGTGACCTGATTTCAGCTCTTTCTGTACAAACTCTGCTGCAGGGCTTGCGGTGGTGTTGCCCTGGAACTGAACCTGAGAAGGAACCAGGAGTGTTCAGGTTCGATCCCTGGCCTCGCTCAGGAAGGGAAGGATATAATATGGCCATGAGCTGTGGTGTAGGTATCAGACCCGGCTTGGATGTGGCATTGCGGTGGCTGTGGTGTAGGCCAGCTGCCAAAGCTCTGATCGATCGATGGATCGTTCGGATGCCATGCCTGGGAACTTCCATATGCCGCCCCAGCAGCCCCATCCAAACAAACAAACATAGGCAATGGAAAGACAAAGAAAAGACTGCTCCACCTAAGGTCATGTTCGGAGGTCCTGCGGGAGAAGCCTTCCACATATGAACTTCGGGTAATAGAGTTGTAGCCCCTTTTGGCAGGTGTCTCCAGTGCCAGGGATGAAGGGTCTTTTGGAAAGTAAAGGAACATCAGTCCTGGGGTTGGGATGAAGGAGGATCGACTCCCCAAAGTGAGGGAGGGACGTTTCCAGAGTGAAGGGCATTCGAGCCAGATCAGAGGCCATGACCCAAGGCCATGGGGCAGGGGGTTCCAGCCCGTGGCATATAAGGCTCTTGAAGGAACGGAGTCTAGGCGACTGAGAGGGATGCTGAGAGAGGAGCTCCAGCGCCAGATTGTGAGATGAGGTCCAGGCCTCACAGCACTGTGCTCCTACATTGGATTCCCAGCACCCTCTTTCAGCACCCTCATGGCCCCGCTCTCCATAGCCTGAAGGGGAACAACTCACTGCCCACCTTTCCGGCCCCCAACCCCACATGAACACCTGCCTTCGGTCCAAGGGCCCCAGCCAGCCTGGCCCAAGGGTCCACACCTCCAGCACTTGGAGCCTGATGTCTCCTTTTTGGCTTAGCTGGCTCAGGCCAACCAGAGGGAGTTCCTGGAAGCAGTGTTGTTGCAATCCTTCCTGCCCTCTGCCTGACCCAGTGCTCTCATGTAGCCAGCAGGATCCCGGGAAGCCTCACAGTGGACCCAGCCTTCAGGACTCACAGTGCTGTGGTGGGTGACCCATCTCTTCCTAACATTTGCCCATTTTCTGGTGGAATAGGTCCCGCTTTTATGGTCGTGTCTTGGCAGTGCCTTATTCCCTCGAGACACCAGACTTGGGTCAGATGTGTGGTTGCCAGGTAGTTTCTCCAAACCTGTAGCTTCTTTTCACCTAGGAAAATGTTTCCATGTGATGAGGTCTGTTTTCTGTCTGGGGTAGGGTTTTGGCTGTCATGGGGAAGAACACATCTTTTCATTGTTGCTGATGTTGTTGCCTATTCCAGCAGTATTGATGTAGTTATCTTCCGTTTGATTGAAAGGACAGTGAGGTACCATGTTGTGCTATTTCCTGCTGTGTCGCAAAGTGAGTCGGTCATACATACACACACACCCCTTCTCCCTCAGATTCTATGCCCATATCGACTATCACTAACTGTGGGCTAGAGTTCCCTGGGCTCTACCACAGGTTCCTGTTGGCCTGCCATTCCATGTACTCCGTGTGCAGAAGCCAGTCCCAAACCCCCAGTCCTTCCTGCCCCGGACTTGGCTCCTTTGGGACCCATCCGGTTTTCCAAGGCTGGGAGTCTGTTTCTGTTCCGTGCACACGTTCATTTGTGTCCTCTCTTTCGGTTCCACTTAGAGGTGGTATCATACGATGTTTGTCTTTCCCTGTCTACCTTCACTTAGGATGATAATTTCCAGGTCCATCCTTGCTGCTGCAGCGTTCATGATTCCATTCTCTTGTATGATTGTGTGATGTCCCCCCGTACATATGAACCTTATCCTCTTTATCCATGCCTCGGCCGATGGACATTTAGCTTGCTCCCTTGTCTTGGCTATTGGAAATGGTGCTTCAGTGGACATTGGGGTGCATGTATGTTTTGAAGGGCCTTTCTTTCCTTTTGATGAAGTCCAACTTTCTGTTCTTTCCTTCCCTTTTGGGATAATGTTTTTCTTGTCATTTGGCAGACCCCGTTGCCAAGCCTGAGGACCCAGAGGTTTGCTCCAATTGTTTTTTCTTAGGTGTGGTAAACGTTGCATCGTTTGTATTTATACACATTTTACATTTGCACTGAATGTTCCATGATGAGTTCATTTTTGTATCCGATAAAAACCCTATCCCTATTCCATTCTACTGCCCTTGAGCTTCCGTATTAGAACATCCCAGGTTGGTGTATTGCTATGGATCTATTTCTGCATTCTCTCTCTGTACACTGAACTCTGTCTGCCTCTTTCCCTCCAGCAATGCCAAGCTGCCTTCCATAGATCGTTCTCATAAGCCGAATCACTTCCGACTTTAATGTGCTTTCTCGAAATTATGTTTGATGTTCTGGCTCCTTTATCTTTTCTTTATCCATTTTAGAATAATTTCATCCATGTGGGCAAAAAAAAAAATTAAAAAAAAAAAACTTCTGTTGGAATTTGGCCGTATTCTGTGTTGAGTCTTCCCATCCATGAGTATAATAGGTGTCCGCATTGTTGTAGGCCTTGTTTCGTTTTATCATACAGATGCTCTATCCCAAATATGTATCTCCGGATTTCCCATTGTGGCTCAGTTTGTGACGAACCTGAAAGAGTGTCCAGGAGGATGTGGGTTCAATCCCTGACCTGGCTCAGTGGGATGAGGGTCCCGTGGTGCCACCAGCAGCAGTGTGGCTAGGACCTGGTGTTGGTGGGGCTTTGCTGTAGGCTGGTAGGTGTAGCTCCAGGTTGACCCCCTTGCCTGGGACCTTCTGTATGCCGTGGGTGCAGCCATAGAATGACCGATGGAACCAAATGCTTCAAGGTTTTGGCAAATCTTGTGTATTGCATGGTGTTTTTGTTTTGGTGCCATGTTCTTTTGTGGGATTTACACACATGATGAAGGTGTTTGTGTCGACCTTGTATACTGAGACTTTGATAAAGTGACCTCCATCTCTTCCGTGTGTCTTGGAGATTCGGTGTGCCTTCCCGTGGAGGTAGCCATGCTATCCATGAGCATGGAGAATTATGTTTGTGCCTGTCTCATCTGTAGGTCTTTCTTTGTTTTTCCTGCCATGCTGCCCTGGCTCGTAGCTACAGTACTAAGTAGAAAAGGAGAAATGAGAAAGAACTTTCTGACCTGTTTTGGATGGAGGAGGAAGACGTTAATTCTTTCACCATCACGCAGGAGGCTTGGTGTAGCTTTTTGTCGAGATGTTCTTTACGGGGTTCAAGGAGTGTCCTTCTCTTCCTAGACTTCTGAGCGTTTCTTACATGAATGGGCCTGGCACATGTTCTGCAAGCGCCATGGTGACCATGTAGGTTTTCCTCAGTAATGTCTTCATGGAGCCTATAAAGTTGATGGTTGTGCATAGTAAGCCAAGCTAGTGTTCCTTGGCTAGAGTCCCTCTGAACATAGGGTATTGTCGTGAGCTTCTTTGTTCCTGTGTTTTTTGTATTTTGTGATTTGTATTTTCTTGATGCCTTGTGTGAAAACGTAGGTTGTTGATGGGCAACCTGGCATCTTTTGTATTCTGTAAGCATTACGTGCCATTTGCTTCCCTCTTAACACCAGTTTGTCTGAATCCTACTACCTGTTAGGTACTGCACGTTCCTTTGCCTACCGTTCTATATATTTTCCCAGTTCTCCTGGAGAGGCCTCTTTGAGCATGGAGTCGTTCGAAGGGTGCATCTCCATGTCCACATATCTGGAGGCTTCCTTTCTTCTCATTCTCGTTGTTCTGCAATGGACAGCATATGCTTTGGACCCAGTGGAGTGAAATGCAGTGGCTCTTTGTTTCCTTATCGTAGAGGTTCTCCAAACATCCCAGGCAGGAACGGCTCCAATATGACTGTGACAGAGGAGTTCTCTGCCTATTTCCCTTACACTGTAACCATAAGGGGATTACCTGAACATGGAAATGCCAGGCTTCTGAAGATGTGTCTGACAGGGCCAGTTCACAGACACCCCTGCCCATTGTTGTCTGGATCAGCTTACAAGTAGAGAGAGAGCCAGGGTCCAGGAGGGGGCCCAGATGCAGCGCTCTGCTGCTTTCTATGGCCGTGGTCCCATGTGGGCATTGGCTACCACCAGAAGGCTGACATGCAGGAGCCGGGTGCAGTCCCTCGTTGGGGGATCAGCACTCCCAGTGGGCAAAGCTCCAGCCTCTCTCCTACTGGCCAGGGCAAGTATGAGCTCTGGGTGCAGCCACCAGGCTCTGTAGGCTGATGACAGAGGCACCAGGAGGCACTCCCCAGCTCTGTCAGCCACAGTCCCTGGCTGTTGGCAGGGACCGTGATGTCCCAAGGAAGAAGGCCCACCTCCCAGCTGCAGGGAGGTGGTCTTGAGCAAGTCAGAACTGCCCTTTCTCGTCTTCAGCAAGCAACATTTCCATCCCTCCCTGTTGCTTCCTCCCAACCCATGTGGTTGCCAGTCTTTCTTTGTCAAACCTCTTCCAAAGCACTTCGTGAAAGGAATGGCATCCTTACCCCAACTGACTAAGAAGCACCTCTTGAAAATAAGCAAGTTTCCCCTCACCCAAGACTCTTAGCTCCTTCCAAGGACCATCCTTGCTCTTTCCTGCATGCTGCTGAGTAGCAAAATGTTGGGGATCCAGAACTCCTCCAATGACTGGTATGCTAGCAATAGCTTCTGTGACAACAGGAAGCTCCTCCCCACCAGGCAGAGGTGGTCAGGAGACCGTAGGTGATGGCTCTGTCCTCTGTGACCCCTTTCAAACCCTCTGCATCCCTGCCATCTGAGGAAGGAAGGCAGTGCCTGGGAAATCACCCTGGTTACAGATGCGTCACTTGGCCTGTCTGGCAAGAGGTCTCCTGTGAGCCAGAGGGCCCAAATCCCCTCTGGAACACACTGCTGCATCCCCACCATGCAAACAGGCCCTTCCAATAAGGCACGATGGCCTGGCCGTTGGAATGGGTGGACACTGAAGGTATGCTGTCTGTGTCTGGGACACAGGGGACTCGGTGCCTTGGTCTTGGAGACACATGGCATTGGAAAGGCAGAACCCAGGCCAGGGGCCCCACCTCCTAAGTCAAATGGGTTTCTTCAGCCAATGCTTTGACTCCCCCTTGAGGGGTTTGGAGATGAGCCTTTCCCTGGTATCAGAGGGTCAGCTTCCCCTTGGTGTCTGTCATAGACAAAGAGTGTCCAGCCACTGTCTCTGTCTCACACAAGCAGCACCAATCCAGCCCCTGAAATTGGGAAGCTCCTTCACCCACCCTGGGCATGGTGGCCATTTCTGTGATGCGGTGAATGTGCCATCCTTTAATCCACTGTTTCCTTGTTGCATGGAGGGATGCGTGGATAGATGGAGTCTCTGATTGACATTGGAGGGCCCCACCTGCAGCATAGGGAAGTTCCCCGACTCGGGGTCGAATCAGAGCTGGCATTGCTGTTCTAAGCTACAGCCACAGCAATGCCAGATCCAAGCCACATCCGTAGCCCACACCACAGCTCAAGGCAATGCTGGATTCCTTAACCCACTGCACAAGGCCAGGGATCAAACCCACGTACTCATGGATAGCAGTCAGATTCTTCATCTTCTGAGCCATAATGGGATCTCCCTAAAATACGATTTGGTGATGGTCTGTACATCTTTCCTTTCTGCAAATTCTATTGCATTCTTTTCTTTTCCATTTTGAGTCGGCTGCATTGGGGCCTGTGGGCTGTTCCAGGCCAGGGGTCGAGTCCAAGCTGCACCTGCTGGCCTATGGCACAGCCACAGCAATACAGGATCTGAGGCATGTCTCATACCTACACCACAGCTGACGGCAATGCCAGAACCTTAGCCCAGTAAGCCATGCCATGTCTCATCCCCGCGTCCCCATGGATCCTAATCCGTGTCCTTAGAGCCGAGCCACACGAACTCCTGCTCTTTCATGTTTTAATGGATTGAAAAGCATGAGTAAATGGCTCACTTTAAGTGTGCCTGCACTTGGCATTAATCCTAGATTTTTGGCGTTTGGGGCATTTTGCTTTTTCTTTTTTTTGTTTGCTTGTTTTTTATTTTGTAAGTGTTGGCTGCCCCTGTGGCACACAGACGTTCCCAGGGACAACCCAAGATCCTTAACCCTCCTCACCCCAATGGAAAACTTATCCCTGATAACGTAACGTTCCAGGTCTTCTTGTATCAAAAGTTCCCTGGGGGTGGATGCCAGTGGGCTGGTGAGGTTGGGACCACTGAGCTTCACATGATGGAACCTCCCCCCAAGCCATTAACAGGTCATGAGATTACAGTCACTCACTCCCTCCTTTGTTTTGTCCTCACTGGGACTAAGAGGCCCCTGCCTCCACCATTTAGCACATGGCAATAATCCCACCAAGACGATAGGATGGTCCCCCACCCACAAGGCACCGAAGCAGAAAGTCCTGTCCCTACAGCCAAGCCTTTTCCTCTCTGGACAGCCCACCCCTACGGGACACCCTGGAGGAGTGGAGGATCACCCCAGCCTGTCATGTGGCCACTTCAGAGAGGCAGAGAGAAACTCTCTAGAGGTAAGGGCTGCCTCCAGCCTCCATTCTCACGACTGGTGAGTGTCCAGAGGGCTGAACGGCACAAAAGCAGCTCTCCATCCCCAGAGTGTTCCGGGAGGCAGAGCATGCAACCGATGCCCCAGAAGCCCCCTAGCCCAGCAGGCTGGAGACACAGGGATGATGAGGCTGTGCCTGGGGCTAGTGAGAGCTGTGTACTCCCAGGAGCAGCCTGGGCATCCTTGTCTCTGTGGAGGAAAGACTTAGTCATTCACCTGTGGATCCAGACTGCCTGGGATCTCACACATGCTTCGTTCCTCTCAGATCCCCTCTCTGTCTTCTGAGGACCCATCTCTGAGGACACAGGCACATGCAAAATGACAGTGGACCAAGTGCATTTCACAACAGAACGATTTTATGCAAGTTTTACATCCCCCATTGCAAAGGAGCTACTGTGCCCACCCACACACACCCAGACCCAAGTCCCCACCACCTAACCCCACCCACCCCCACCCCCTCCTGGCTCTGGTCATTCTGTCCTTCCTCCCCACCCCTATGGCAGCCAGGACGGTTGCTAGGACCTGGAGGAGCCCAAGGCTTCCATGGGGGCTGCCCAGTTGGACTGGCCCTGGAGGGCTGGCCCACCGTTCCCTACTGGCTGCAGTGCCACTTCCTCCTGCTCCGTGTGACACATGGGTCACACCTGCTCCTTTTGGGCTGGGAAGGGTCAACCAGCCCCAGAGCCAGGGTGTGCCCCCCAGAGCCTCGCAGGTCAGCCCTAGGCCTGGCCAGGTCCTCAGCTGCAGCCAGGCCTCCACACCGAGCCCACTTTCTAGACTTGGCAGCTTCCAGGGGGCCTGAGCTGAGGCCCATTCTCTGGGGCACGGGGGCCTGGGAAGCTTTCTGGGCACTCTGCCCTGCAGTGCAGAGAAGACCCGAGGCAGGGACAGGGCTCTGTGGCAGCCCCGAGGGCAGCAGGCTGTGGTGAAGGCCCAAGAGGAAGGCCAGGCTGGGGAGCTCCTCCTCATCCTCACTGAACCCGTGACCCAGCCCTGGGGCTCCACTAAGAGGAGAGGCCTCCCTGACAACCTTGCTGAGAACCTTGCTGGCCCTGGGTCCTGATGGAGGGCCCGAGCGCTTGGTGCCCTGGCGAGGAAATGTCTGTGCAGTTCCTGCCTGAGGGGGTTCCTGATATCCTGGAGAGGGCACAGAGCCTTTGTGCCTGAACAGGCCCCTGTCTATTTGGTGGTGCCTTAGATGGCCATTCTCAGATGAAGGAAAACCGAGTGAATTTGTTGCTAGTGGATCTAATCTAAAAATTCCTAAAGGATCTTCTTGAGACAGAAAGGGAATGATTATACAAAGAAACATGGAATATCAGGAGTGAAAAAGAGGAATATCCAGTGTTGACATTTGATGAGGATAACATTATTCTCCACTGAGGTTTTTCCTTCTTTTTCTTTTTTCTTTTCTCTTTTTGCCTTTTCTAGGGCTGCTTCCCATGGTCTATGGAGATTCCCAGGCTACAGGTCAAATGAGCTGTAGCCACTGGCATATGCCAGAGCCACAGCAATGCCGGAGCTGAGCCACATCTGCAACCTACACCACAGCTCACAGCAATGCCAGATACTTAAGCCACATGAGCAAGGCCAGAGATCGAACCCACAACCTCATGGTTCCTAGTCATATTCGTTAACCACTCCGCCACAACGGGAACTCCTCCACTGAGGTTTTAAAAATGATGTTTGATGTTTCAAAACAAAAAAACTACTGTGGCATTTGAAGTGGTTCTCAATGTATTTGCAAACAATATTTAAAAGAGAAAGTCAGAAACTACTAAAAAAAAATGAGGTGTACATGGGCCAACTGAAAGAGCTTCCAATGGCCAAAGTGAAGCAATTTGACCAAGAAAGTAAGTAATATAGTAGTAGTTTATAACCCAAAGTATAAAATAAATGGCTATGAATCCCTATTAATAAATAAATGACTAAATTAATCATTCAGTCAATCAATAAGGGATAATAAAAATATATTGTACAGAAGAATTCCAAATAACTTATGTAGGTACTCTGTTCTCAGGACGTGCAGCACAATTTCCTGCTTTTAACTGTAGACTGATTATCATGTCTTATTGTTAAAAAGGACAATATAGAAAGGAAATAAAAAGACAGTGGAAAAATCTAACTGGAGTCAAGGTCAACAACACAAGTGCTAAGTCCTTCCTAGAGTATGTGTATCATTGATATGTGAAGAGAATGGCACTTTACCTCTGTGATCTTCTCCCCAAAGTCCATAAACTCCATCTAATCATGAAGAAACATCAGGCATATTCCAAGCGGGGGACATTCTACAAACTAAGTGACCAGCATCCTCAAAACTGTCAAGGCCATCAAAAACAAGGTGTCTGAGAAATTGTCACAGCCCAAGAGGGGCCTAAGGAGGCAAGACAACTAAATGTAACTTGGTATCATAGATGGAATACTAGAACAGAAAAAACACATGAGGTGAAAACTAAGGAAGTTTGAATAAAAAGTATGGATTTTAAAGTATGGACTTCAGGAATTCCATACTTTAAATTGGCTCAGTGTGTTAAGAACCCGACAGGGTCCATGAAGATGTGGGATCTATCCCTGGCCTTGCTCAGTGGATTAAGGATCAAAATGTAGCATCACTGCAAGCTGCAGCATGGGTTGCCATTGTGGCTGGGATCCAGCATTGCTGTTGCTGTGGCTGTGGCCACAGTAGGCTGGCAGCTGCAGCTCCGATTCAACCCCTAGCCTGGGAACTTCCTAGAGGCCCTAAAACATATATATTTTAAACAGAAAGTATGTATATACATTTGTGTGTTGTTTTTTCTTTTTTTCCAGGGCCATACTCGCAGCATATGGAGGTTCTCAGGCTAGGCGTCAAATTGGAACTATACCTGCCAGCTCACACCACAGCCACAGCAATGCAGGATCAAAGCCACATCTGAGACCTACAACACAGCTCATGGCAACGCTGGATCCTTAACCCACTGGACAAGCTCAAGGCTCAAACCTGTGTCCTCATAGATGTTGGTCAGAGGACACTGAGCCATGATGGGAACCCCTTTTTTTTCTTTCTTTTTTCCTTTTTTTTTTTTTTTTGAGAGAGAGAGGGAGAATATGAACATGAATGCATACCAAGGGAAAAAGAGCAAGAATGAGAATCTAACAGGATATAAACCTGGGTTTCAGGGAGTTCCCATTGTGGCACAGCAGAACCAAATCCAGCTAGTATCCATGAGGATTCGGGTTCTATCCCTGGCCTTGCTCACTGGGTGGGGGATCCAGTGTTGCCTTGAGGTGTGGTGTATGTCAAAGATATGGCTCAGATCTTGCGTCACTGAATAGTGTCTGAATAGACAGACTGAGTGGGGTATTGAAGAGGCAAGAATGCTGAAGAAGCTTTGAAGTATGCTTGTGGCAATGACCTAGGCTCATAGCAATGATCCTGGCTTTTAGGGAAGCAAAAGCTAGCACACTGGACCCTGAGGCCCAGTGATGCACCACCATGGCCTCTGATTTTATTTGCAATGTCTTGGGCACTCAGTATGCAGGAGCCTTTTAGGAATGGCTGAGTCACTGGAAACAGAAATCAAGGAGGAAGTCACAGTACTCGGTACTAGGAAGGGGAGGTGCCTTCCACCTTCCTCGGTCCTGTAGTATTGCTACTTCTCCTCTGCAGAGAAAACATAGCCTGGAGTGTGACAAGTTCTAGCAGGTGTGAGAAGGCTCCCCGCCTTCTTTAGCTCTCTGTGATTTGGAACTGCTCATTCTAGCCTTCACATGGAGTGTATGGTCTCTATCAGGTTTTAGGATTTCATTGTAGTTTCTTGCCTTATTCTCAAATTATTTCTCTTTCCTTTATAATTATTTAAAAGTCCACCAGTTGGCTTCTCTAACCATTACAATTTGAGAGATGAGACCCTGTCTTCTCCCATAGGACTCAGCCTTACACTATCTCAGGGACCTGAGAGGCCAGGCCTCCTTCTCTAAGCCTGGTTCACATCCTTCTGGTTGAACTCAAGCAGTGAGAGGACACATGTTCCTTTTGAAAAACAAAGTTGGCTGTGGACACACTCTGCAAGTGTACGTTTTCAACTTAGAGCTCTGTGCTCTTTGTTAAAAGCCCCCTTTGGGTTAATTATAAAGTGCCTAAATTATATTTGATTATTTCAGGAGAAAAATATGCACTAGGACAGTGTGTCTGTGCCTGCAAATCCACTGACTGACATTCCATTCTCTACATTCCACTTTTTCTCAAGAAATGTCCTGACTACATGTGTCATTCAAACAAGCCAGTTGTGAGAGGCATTGGGAGAAAGCATGGAGTCCTTTCTAGGTTTCTGGGCTAAAATGTACTTTAAAATAGCCCCTCCACTCCTATAACTATCTCTTCCACCCCTGTGCATGTATGAGACCTTCCCTTATGAGATTCCATACTCATGAAAATATGGATAGGATGAAACCAACATGGGAGTACCGTCCTGCATTGTGGCTCTACCACGTGGTTTGTGGAAGGAGAAACTGGCCTTTCATGGTTGCTGCATCTCATCCACTTTTCCCAGAGTGGCTCCTGCTGCCTGAGTTGGTGACGGTAGGACTGGGCATCTTCCATCCCACCCTCTCCCTCAGGTCCTTTGTGGAACTGCTGCAAATCCACCCAAGATGGCATGTCTTCCCTTGGCATCTGTTCTGCAGCTGGGACAATCTCCATGGCATAACACAAAGGGCGATGTGGTTCGTGTTGGAAAGCTCTTGAAGTTGAAAACTGCTTTAACAGGCCAAATCCTGGAAACTTGTTTATGAAATGTCCTCATAACTCTTCACGAAGCTGCACTGGGTACATCAACCCTCTATGGCTTGGAGGCAACTGTGAGATGTGAGGACACTCAGGAAGAAATGTCTGTTTGTTTTCCAAGTTAGTTTAGCACAAGATCACTGTCACCCAAGCAATGGAACATGTTGCTATGGGAACTGCAAAGATGATAATGCTGCTTCAAAAGGTTGACAATTGGAAAAGCTTCTTTTTTTATGTCATGCCCATGGGATGCACATTTTGCTTAGATCATTACTGTTGAAAGTTTGTTCATATAAACTGTTTGGGAGCAAATAATTTGTGACTCTTAAAATATTTAGAATATTGAAATTTGGGGAAAAGTATTACCATCTAGGTGCATTAAAATCGCTTGTGTGCTGGAACTCTCACAGGCCTGATGGAGTCAGAGTTGTTACCAGGAAGATATAAAATCTCCCTGCAAAGCCATGTGGAATAGCCCATCTCATTCATGTCTTATCCTGGATTCAGGCCACTGATGAATGGTTTATGCACAGAGTCTTGGTGCATTTCTTTTTTCACTTTCGTCTCCTGAAATTTCCTGCTTTCACAATATAGGTTATAGAACCATGACAGTCTCTTCATGAAACCATGACTGGAGCCACATGCCATATGCCCCCACGCATGTTTGCATCATTACACGGACATGGATGAGTGCATATCTATGTATGAGTGCATGGGTATATACATACCTATTCAGTCCTCATTGTCATGTGGTTGGGGTCTGTAGTCACCACAAACATGGAATCAGTGAACGCTGAACCACTGCGCCCATGGGAAATTCAGGGTTAGGTTCCTGCCAGCCTCTGGTCACACTTTTTTGTCTCTTGATAAATACAAAAGCTTATTTTATGTGTGTTTCTGTTTAAAGACACCTTGTTTAATATACACTGTTGTTTCATTGGCACTGAACTCACAGCCAATTGCACTGTAATCCTATGTGTAAACCAAATGTATCTAACCAATGTATTTCCCCCCCATAAAGTCCTAGACAACACTTCAACACCAAACATGGGGGCCATTTGAAAGAGTTAAATCACACAGACACACCACAAAACTGTGGGGAAATGTGGCACTAAATAGACCAGAGAAGGGGCATTTGCTTACAGTATGAGTGGAAACAAGAAGGCAGAGTTTTGCTTTGTTCAGCCTTAGCTGGAAATGCATTTGTAGGTAGATGAATTTTTCTCTTCTCTGTGTGTGTCCACATATGAGCAAAAGCACCCCAAGCCCTGACTTGGGGTGACAAATACATTTTTAGTGAATAGGTGAATTCTCTGATATGGAATCTGTGACTAATGAGAACCAACTGTATGTGTATATATATAAAATCAATAACATCTTCCCACCAGATGGAAGATCCAGTGGTGAACCATGTGGAAGCCAGGGCAGACCTCTGCCAGCCAGAACATACTGTACACTTCCTGTCCCTTGAGCACTTCCTTCTTCTGAGCACTCCGGGAATGAGCTCCCTACTCCCTGGCTCCTCAAGCCCTGGCTTTTATCCTCCTTGCAAGGCACCTACAGTGTGTGTTGGAGTGATGCTTTCTCCAGGTGTATGACCTGTTATCCTTTTAGGCTGTGCAGATGTGGAGGGTGAGCCAGGGCCCCATGTTCAGGGCAGTTATCCACAGCTGGTGGGTGAGCCACGTGTGAGAAGATCTGCAATACGGAAATGCTTGCGTCAGGAGACTGGAGGTGGGCAAGGCTCATCTGAAAGATATTATTGGCCTGTCTCCCTTCCATGGATTTCTTTTTGTCTGGTTTACTGGCTGCCCCAGCCATCATGCAGATGACAAAGGAATGAATTAGCAGTCTAGAGACTGTGCCAGGTCTTGCCTGTACAACCAGGTAGGAGTTGCTCTTCACGTCCTCATCTGTAGAACAAGGTCATTTGTTTAGGGAAATCCTATGGTTCTAAAGTCCTTTTTGAAAAAAAAGAATTAATAATGTAATTCTGAGAAACTCAGATGGAATTGTGTAACAAGGTACTTGCATGCCATTTCAGAAACCCTGTTTTTGTCTGTTCCCCCCCCCCCATTAGGGCTGCATCCGTGGCATATGGAGGTTCCCAGGCTAGGGATTGCATCAGAGCTGTAGCCACCAGCCTACACCTCAACCACAGCAATGAGGGATGCAAGCCACATCTGCAGCCTACACCACAGCTCACAGCAACGCTGGAACTTTAACCCACTGAGGGAGGTCAGGAACCCAACTTGTGTCCTCAGCAAGCTAGTCAGATTCATTTCCACTGAGCCACGTTGGGAACTCCAGGAGCCCTGTTCTTTATGAAAGTATTCAGGAGATAATGCAATATGTGCTTTATATCTTCTCCACTTAAAAAGCTGACTCATTTGCATAAAAACTTTTTGGATGGTTTTTATGAATGATTTGGGTTTTCAGAGTTAAAAGAATTTTTGAGTTGTGATAGCATCACAACCCCTAAAAATTGTTTAATAGCATCAAGATTAGGTAGGCCGTTTTGTTTGGGATTTTAGTAACTGAGAAAGTATAGGTTGTTAGCAGCACTCTGGAGCATGTACTACCCGTAGCACACGCTGTTAGTCACTAAAATTATACTGGTTCTAGACACAACAGGATTCCCATTTTTCAGTTGATGAAACCAAGGTTCAGAATGGCTAGGATGTCGGATACACTCTTCAAATCCAAGTATCCAGGTCCCATAACCTACATTCTTTTCCTTTGGCTTTGTAAAGTAAAACACTCTAAATGTACATTAGATTTTATCGGCCAAATGTGGAAATTATGTTTTGCAATTTTTAGCTCCAGTGTAGTTATAAGATCTAGTATATGGGAATAAAGACATTGAGGAAGTAGATTTATTTTACTAGGAACCAACACCTCATCCCTTTTGCAGAACAAAATTAGACTTTAAAAAAACCCCAAGATGTTATTAAAGGAAACTTTCAAATATAGTTTTATATAATTCTGGTAGTATTGCTTTTAAGCTGGTAGCTGCTATATATGTTAGTTGCCTTGTGCATCTACCAAGCGAAAAGCACTGTACTTAGCAAAATTGTCAGCAATTTCTTTAGATGCCCTTTGACTCTGGTGAGCAATGAAAACATTCCCATCTACTCCTCAGGGAGAGTCTGAATGTAAACACATCATTCCTTCTGTTCAGCTCCTGGGCACCCTCTCTACCTTTCTGAGTCTTCTGCCCAAGTTGGTTACCTTGTCACCAACATCCCACTCATGAAACGGTCAGCACTTCCCTGAGGACTGCTCACCACTGGTCACCTTTCTCTCCTCTCCTAATCAGGACTGTCTTGTCACATCACATCACATCACCTTTCACTCACCAAGTGTTTATGGAGCATTCAGCTCACGCCAGACACTATTCGAGGTACTGGGAACACAGCAAAGAGGAAAGGAGAGTAAAATCCCTGCTTGGGGCTTACATTCTAGTGGAGAAAAGAGAAAACAAACAAGAGATGGGGACCGAGTGTTGCTGGTGGACCTGGCAGTGTGCTCCAGAGAGGGACCAGAAGGAGGAAAGGACACCTGAGTGGATGAGACCGAAGCTGGGGACCAGTGAGGGAGGGGTGGGAACAGTGTGGTTGTGGGGGACAGAGGACAAGGTGGAAGAGGCCTGGAGGGAGCAGGTGCAGGGAGGGACTGTGAGTGGCCAGAGGCCCGGGGATGGTGGCCTAGGTGGGACCTGGCCAGCAGCGGGGAGCAGAGGGTAACCACTGCAGGTAGAGCTAGGGATGGGCCAAGGGAGCTGGACACTGTAGCTTCCAGCAGTAGGCATAGAGACCAGGTGGAAGTTGTGTTCCTGACACTTTCCAGCTGGGCCGCATCAAGGGGCCACCTGCCCTCGTGGCTCCAGCCCAGCGAAGGAAAGGAAAGCATTCTCCATCACCCGAAGACAAAGACAGGGCTGTGAGCTCCAAGCACGCACTCTGCAGTCAGGCGGGCCTGGGAGCTTCACAGTGTCTCCTCAGTTCATGGCCGGGGGGGGGGGGTGGGGGTGGGGTGGGGGGTGGTGGCGGGGGGGTGGTGGTGGCGAGGTGACAAGGCAGGCGCGCTGGGGCTCGGCGGTGGGGCGCAGAGCCACTGCAGGCGGCGTGGGGTGGCGGCGGGGGGGGGCAGACTCGGCAGGAAGATGGGGCCTTAGCAGGCCCTGTACGGTGTGGGTGGGACCCCCCCTCAGTAGGCCTTGCGGGGAGGCAGGGCCTCTTCAGTCCAGGTGCCAGGGGGCGGGGCCTCGGCAGGCTGTGTGACTGGGGGGCGCGGCTTCTGCAGGCCAGCCAGGGAGGCGGGGCCTCGGCAGGCCGTTTCCTGGGGGGGGCGGGGCCTCGCAGGCCCGCGCTGACAGGGGGTCCTCGGCCGGCCTTGTGCCTGGGAGGCGGGGCCTCGGCCAGCCATGTGCCAGGTTGGCGCGGCTTCTGCAGGCCGAGCGCGGGGGGGTTGGGGGGGGGGCCTCGGCTGTCAATGTGCCCGGGGGGCGGGGCCTCGGCAGGCCATGTGCCAGGTTTGTGTGGCCTCTGCAGGCCCTCTGCCGGGGGGCTTGGCCTGGGCAGGCTATGTGACTTGGGGGCGCGGGTTCTGCAGGCCGAGCGCGGCGGGGCGGGGCCTCGGCTGGCAATGTGCCCAGGGGGCTGGGCCTGGGCAGGCCGCGGGAGGCGGGGGCACAGGGCTCACACCCAATCCCAGGCACAGCCTAGTTCACAGTCCTCTGCCATCTTGAATCGCGGTGTTGCTCTTAGTTTCCTCAGGAACCGTTAGTTTTTTAACAGCTGGCGCAGCTGCTTCCCTAACTGGGGTCTGCAGTGCAGGCGTGGTGTCTCTGCACTGCGCCCTGCAAGCAACTGAAACCCCGCCAAGCACAAAGGAAAAGAAAATGTAGACTTTGCTTTATTTCCCAGACCGTACTTTTATGAGCAGGGAATTGTTAATGGGCTTTGTAGGTGACAGTTGAACTGCTGAGGAGAAGGAGGCCTGAGGGGGGAGCAGAGGAGTCCAGGGCGTCAGAAGAGCCAGTGGGGAGCAGGTGGTGGTGCTGAGGGAGTGAGGGGGCGGTGGGGACGACGGAGATGAGATGAGAGGGTGGTGGTGAGGTGGGGAGGATGGTGATGAGGTGGGAGGATGGCGATGAGATGGGAGGGTGGTGGTGAAGTGGGAGGTCGGTAATGAGGTGGGAATAAGGCAGGGTGGATGGTGATGAGGTGGGAGGACAGCTAGAGGAAGTGGAGAAGGGGCTGATTGCAGGGCCAGCAGTGAGAGGGCTGTCACACAGCGCAGGAATCTTGACAGGCATCCAGCTTGAGAGGAAAGCCTTCAGGAAGGAGCGGTGTTGGGTGTCATTCAGATGGGCCCAGTTATGGTAGATTGAGGACGTTATCAGCACTACTAAATATCAAATAGACAACCTATCAGCATCTTTTACGAACCTGTAATGGAAACGAATCTGGAAAAGACTAGATATACACATGCAGGGGTATAATGGAATCACTTTTCTGCACACCTGACACACAACATTGGAAATCCACTCTACTTCAATAAAAAAGTTATTCAGGAGGGGACAGGAGCAGAGTAATAATTAGATTATTGTGGGGACAGTCGCCAACTTCCAGCCCCCTTTGGTGCTGGGCTCCTCCTTCGTCCTCTCACAGGTTCGAATGCCTCTGACCCTCTGCCCAGACGTGACTCTTGCTAGAATGTCCATGTTAGAGGGGCTGTGACCCTTTAAAAGGAATTTTTCCCTGGTGGGGTCCCCAGGGTCCCAGGCCTGGCTTGCCAAGAGTGGTCATGAGGGGCCAACTCTCACAAAAGCCCTGGGACTGAGAAGGCCTGCATCAGCTTCCACTTGGAGCCATGGAGGTGGCCAGTTACAAATGCCTTTTTAATGTTGCTCCCAACACTCTGTAACATATCAGGCCATTGCTTCAGGTAACTTCATCGTGAGGCCACTTTCCATTTTATTTCATATTTTCCTGAAGGGATATTGTCCTTGTCAAGCAGACAGGAGCTGACGAGGTGAGGGATCGTAACAATGTGTTATACCTTTGTAAAATTTCTCACCCAGCTCCCTCCCATCATCAACTCAAGACCTAAGATACCGGAAAAGCATCTCTTCTCTCCTCCTTTTTCTTCCTCTGGCTGGTCCTGACCAGAGGGCCCTAGTGAGAGCGGCTCCTGATAATGTCAGGATCTTCTTCGGAACCTGCAGCATAATTCATTTTCCCCGGAATGGATGTGGAGCCTCCCAGTGCTTCCAAATTGGGCTGCACCAACTCTGAGACTTCTGTGTTCCATTTTCTCAACGCTCCAATGAATTGTCAAGACAAAGCTTTGTGTCAAGATAGAGAAGCATCTTTTCCCAGGCCTGCATTTCTGGCTGGGAAACAGGAGCCCAAATCCTAAATGTGTCTATTTGGTCAGCTTACAGTCCAAACAGCGATTTTGGAAATGCAGAGTTTGCAGAGCCTGATGCCTCTCCTGCAGTTTAAATCTGCACAGTTGTCACCAGTTACAGACTATGGCAGATGGCTTGCAGTGTTTAGAGGAGGACAATGGACAAGGAGTCAAAGAGAGAAAAGAGCAGCGCATGTCCTGGTTCAGCTCCTCCAAGTTGCCATTAAAAGTGCATAATTTCACCAGACTCTAGCCTCAAACATCCATGGTCAATTAAAAGCTCTCTCCGGTCAATGGGTTGTGACACAGAGTTTCTATGTTCTAGGGACACCTTCTACCCTTTAGACAGACTGCCTTTCGCCCTGAAAAATGGCATCCAAAGCCCCACTGTCAGCTAACAAGTGTGTAACTTGCATTGGTGGCACCTTCAGGTTTCATGGCATTTCCTGTCTCTCCACCATGTATAGGCTGTGCGTTAAAACTTCTGAAATCCCCTTTTCTATTCTCAAGGGTTCCCACACCCCAGGTGACGATGGAATCCACAATTATAATAAGCAACTTCCAAACAAAACTAAGGGCCCTGCTTTCCTTACAACCATTGCTCTTTTCCCTATACTTCTTCAAACTGGCCCAAGACATTTTAAGGCTGCTGTCTTTGGCTTCTGTGCAGAAAAGAGTACCTCCTGGTTTCTTCATCTGCTGAAGATGGACCTAGTCCCTTCTCATTTCTTAGCCTAAGCTGTGAACCTTTTGCTAATGATGATTTGTAGTCTGAGCTCTCTGGGGTCCAGAGAGAGCTCTGCAGGTGCCTGTCAAATGCTCGACCTGAGAAAGACCAAGCCAAGCTAAATCAAGCACCATGGCTTGACTCAGCTTTCCAAGTTCTGCAACAGAACAGCAACCCCCCACCCCCACCAGGAACAGAACCTCCCATCAACAGCTTCCTCTCTCCCCCTGGGTATCTCCCAGGAATTTTTTGAAGATTGCCCGGGGCTGCCAGCCTCATCTGCCTTTTCACTTGACTCGTTCCTCCTCTCCCAGCTATTTGCGAAAATAACAGGGATTCCTCCCCCTCTTGTTAGAACAAAACTTGCTAGGAAGTTGACCCTAGTCTTCTGAGGCTTCCTCGTGTTGTCCCAAAGCCTGTCAGGTAATTTGTAAGTTTGTTAGTTTAAGTGGCAGAGCTAAAGGCTTTTCTCTAACCAACTGACTGGTTGGTTTCCCCTCTGCCTCTGAGCAAGCTTCATTCTAGAGTCAGAGATGTCCAGGCACAGCCTTCTGAGTACACTCTCCTCTTGACTTTGAAATCTTCACTGGGCTTTGCCTGCATCTATGCTGGACGATGAGCCTCGGCAACACATGAGGACTTTCATGCCTCACTGGTCAGCACCACTGTGCTGCTGGGATGGAGCCTCCATCCTCCATTCCTATATCCATGCCTACTTTTCAGGCTCACTGGTGAAGAAATAGGATGAGGAAGCAGGAAAGGATCAGAGGCAAGGAGCATGGTCTCACTGACAGTCCATAAGCCTGAATATCTGAGGTTCAGCTCCTTTTATGCAGGTTTCACAGCTGAGAAACTGAGCCCACCCAATCCTCATTCTGTCTTCACACCACAAGGCTGGCATGGGCAGAGTGCCATCAGGAGAGAACACAGCTCCCACCATGGAGAACCCCTCTAAACTTGCTTGCACCAAAGTCTAGTTCCAACAGCATGTGGCCCGTGGAAAATGCAGCTGCGGTCAGTAACTGAGGTTCTCAGACAGCCTTGCCCTTGCATCCTAGCTCCTGGCACATGCTCCTTCCTGGTTCGCCTACCATGAAGCACGTGACCCCTCTGATGAAACACATATGTGATGACTGACATCCTGGGTCTCTGCCCATGGCAAGTAGGCCCCTGCAGTCACTGGACCACAGTTCTCCCCCACCAAAGGACCCTGCAGGCCATGGAGCACCATGGCTTACAGCAGGGTTTTGGCCCCCATCACTAATGTCATCCCACTAAGTATGTGCCAAGAAGACGCTTGTTAAGCCTAAAACCTAATTTGATATGTGGAAGATCCATCTTCACATAAGACCTCCACAGTCCCAGAGGAGAGATCTACCCAGCAAGGGTGCTCAATGAGGAAGACAGAGCTTTATCCCCTTATTCCTGCAGCATCCACCCTTGACCTTCATGGTTCACTTTGGTCTCAGGCTTTCTCCCAGTGTTGAAGTGAGGGTGTGGGTGTTGTCCTGTACCTCTCCTAGGTCTTAAGAGTACAGCCAACACTCAGCCTCCTCCTACACTCTGGCCCCTCAATCAGCCCTGGACACCTAATGTGGATATGACAGACATGCAGCTGCTGCGACAGCCCCTGATGAGTGCCAAGACCAGCCTTCCCAGTGAGTCCACTCAGGACCTGAGGCATTGCTCAGCTGGCTTGCTGCCTCCAGCAGCACTCAGTCAGGTGATGGTCCTTCCTCACCCAGCAGAGCCAGGCTCTCCTGGACTGTTAACATGGAATTTGGAGGGAATCTTGTGCCTCAAAGAGCATCACTCTTCTGGGGAGAGAAGAGGAATGCATGTGACAATATTAAAGCCAAGGCTGTGTGGTGAAAGTTTAATAGAACAAATATATGGCTGGCTGGCTGAGGAATAATAAAATCACTCTGATGATGAGGACTTTACTGCACTGGTTTCCAGACCCTTGTTTGCTAAATAAATTCATTTACTTGGACTCCAAGCTACTGGGTGACCTTGGTCCAATGACTCCACTTCTTCCAGCCATTGTTTCTTCATTGTAAACTGAGAGGATGGGGCTCTGTGAGTGATTCTTGGAGTATCCTCGTACTGGGGGAGGAAGTCTCATATTTTTGGAGCATAAATACTCTCTACCAGTTACTGGGCATGTTTTCAGGGGGTGCAGAGTTGACCCTAGTCTTGTTGCTCTTGTGCTGGTGGCAGGAAGCCATTGTTGCTGCCTTCCAGGACATTGTTGTCCGATGGGGAATGTGTGATGGGCTCTTTCTAAATCCCCTGACCAACCCCTCCCCCTGGTCAAATAAATTCCAAAACTATTTTAAGAAACCTCTGAAAGACTGAGATGAAAGTATTTGTACTGTAGATGTCCCCCAGATGATTCATTTATTGGTTGATGAATTTTATAATGTGTGATTAGATTTAGTCTAAGATCATAAGTCCTTTCTTATGAAATGTACATGCAGCTAGCACCCATGTCTGCATTATTCTCTGGGACTTGAGGAAGAATCTTGTTTGAAAGGCACTGCTATCAGGAAGCAAAGTGTTTGGGGTGTGTGCAGCCTGAGCTTGGCCAAGAGTTGAGTCCCTCTGGTTCATGCAGCTCTACCAGATAACCTGCTGTCACATAACCTACTGCGATGTTTCATCCATGTAGAGTATGTTAGCAGCTGTCCGGTGGGGCCTAGAGCAGCTCACTGCAGAAAGGAGTGTGGAGAGAGGGGTGGCTGAAGTTGGTATGGGGTCCAGAACAGGGCTCTGTGAGGGGAACCCAGGAAAGGTGTCTGTGTCAAGACTGATCACCCCACAGCACCATTGGACTGATTGAGGGAGGGAGAGTGTGATATGAAAAATAGCAAACCCAAGGAGTTCCTGTTGTGGCACGGTGGAAACAAATCTGACTGGTATCCACAAGGATGCAGCGTTGATCCCTGGCCTCACTAAATGGGTCAGAGATCCGGCATTGCCGTGAGCTCTGGTATAGGTCATAGACATGGCTTGGATACCTCATTGCTGTGACTGTGGCTGTGGCTGTGACCAGCAGCCGCAGCTCTGATTAGACCCATAGCCTGGGAACTCCCCTATGCTGCAGGTGTGGCCCTAAGAAGCAAAAGGCAGAAAAATTGCAAACTCGGGATATGCAATACACACATATATATTTTAGATTTCTTACATGTATAGCCATGGCACTGACAGTTGATAAAATGGGTTCATTGATAAAACCGTAGGTATTGGCAAGATTCTTATGTTTCTTAAAGAGAGATTAATACATATAAAAGATTAGAACTGTTAAGGAATGAATGGCTTAGGGATAACAATTAATTGTCTAGTTGTGAAAACAGCCTCTCTGCCTAGATTCTGTAGGCAGGAGTACAGTGAAATGTCAGGTTTTCTGGATTTTTTTTGGCTGTACCTGCAGCATAGAGAAACAGGCTAGGGACTGAATCCCACCTAAGCTGGAACTGTGGAAATGCCACATGCTTAACCTGCTGCACCCCCGTGGGAACTCCACAAGATGTCATTTCTTACAAATTTTCTAAAATTTAATCTTTTCCTGTTTCAAATGACTCACCTCTATTGGTTGAAATTAGTAAGTTTTGTTATAAAATTGAATAGCAAGACAACACTGGCTACATACACGTTCCAAGTGGCTTGTCTCCCTTCTAGAAACCACCAACCTGTCTGCTGCCATACTGCCTCCCCAACCAGAGCAAGGCCTCTTGAACCACCTCCAAGCAGCTGTCCTCCCCAGGGCAGCCTCAGGTTTCTACAGGCTCCCCAGCTGAGATGTCCCTGGGGTGCAGTACTCTCGTCTTCCTCTCCTTCCGTCCAACTCCATGTCCACAGTGAAGGGTCCCAACGGAAACCCAGGGATTTGAGGGAGGCCCTTTCTCTTGGAAAACAGCCCCTGTCTAGAGGCTTACCGCCTTCTGAAGCCATTCCCACAGGCATGGGCCTGGACCACCCCGGGCTGGTGGCCTCAACGTGGACAGTCCAGAGCAGGACCCAGCGAGGGACCTGCCCCAACAGATGCTCAGGAGGCAAGTAAAGGAGCCCAAGTTTGAATCTCAACAGTAGAATGCGGGCCTCCAGTCATTCTGCAGTGGGGGAGGGGCCGAGGGCAGGTGAGCCTGGGTGGGGGTGGGGTGCCATTCCATGCTGGCCTCTGCAGGGAGGCAAGAACCAGACGTTTCTTCCACCTTATGCAGGGGCCAGACAATTGTCGAGTGCCTCATCAGGCAATGTATGTGTTGGTTTTCAGAGTCACAGCACCGAGGTTTGTCTTGATGTTACCTTTCCCTTTGTTATTCATCAATTTGTTTGTTGTCTTTCAACCTGTTCAGCTTCCCTACTGGCTCCAGGCTTCCTTCCCCAGAGGCCAGACTTTTAAATAAAATTCAACATTTATCATCTGATAACCACTTGGGTTTTCATGGCCACCTGGAACCCAATGTTTATGGTTTGGCTTCTCTCAGCAGACCCACCATTTGTGATTTGTGTGTGTCCATCTTTCCTAAGGAAGCCGTCTTGTGTGCCAACCAGCATCCAGCAGGACCCACCTTCCTCATGTTCCTTTGTGCTGGAAAGGCCCAGCCTATCCAAAAAGCCACTGCACAGCCCACGTGTCCAAGACCAGAGATCAGTCTGACGTGTTTCCCATATTATGACATTGCTGGTAAGTATTGTATGTTTTACCTTTTTAATGATTGAATGTAATATTCTCCACAAATCCTCCCTTCTCAGGGATCACAATCCACTTGTGCCAGATAGAATATGCAGTGTTGAGTCCTCCTCCCCCCTCTTTCCCCTGTCCACTCCGTCCTCGTTCCCACCGGCGATCAGAGATACCTGTTTCATTCACATCTTTTCAGAGATCTTTTGGGCAAGGAACATTGAATGCAATCCATTTGCCTTTTCAAAAATTATTTCTTTGTCTCTGAAAATTAAAATGTGCACAGGGATGTAAAATGTTGGAGGATAATGTGAGAAAGCGATTATATATATATGATATATGTGTATATATGTGTGTGTGTGTGTGTGTCTGTATGACAGGGTCCTTTTGCTGTACAGTTGAAATAGACAAAGCATTGTAAATCAACTGCAATGGAAAACTTAACAATTATAAGGTAAGAGTTCATCTTGAAAACAAGTAAAAAGGAAAAATAGAAAATTAATCTTGTCTCCGTATATCTGAGTATATTATTTTTGTCACCTTCATACTGCCATTGTGGCTCCTCTGTTACTGGACTAACCTTTATTATGGGAGTTTCTACATTCTCTTGAAATTCAAGGAACTGAAAGAACAGAGTGTTCAAAGCCAGGCAATATCAAAAGTAAATATCCAGCTCCATTTGAATTTTTCATTTCCTGTACACAGTGCCTGCCTTTAGCCTTAACTCTGTCCTATGCAACATTTTGGACATATCTTTACTGAAAGTTCTTTCCCTATTTATCTGAAATTTACCTTTCCCTCAGCATCAGCATTTATCTGGCAAGACTAGCCAAAAAGGGTAACATATTCGGCGCTTAGTAGTGAGCAGTTCTAGAGAGGATGAGAACGTGGACTAGAAACTGAAATGTGCATTTTGGTCCAACCCAAAATAAAATGGCAAAGGGACCCCAAATCTGCAGGATGAAATGTTAATGGAAGAGACAGGATATAGGATTGAGTGTTTGTGCTTCGTGTGGTTAAGGACAGAAATAAAGGACAAGAAGACAAGTTAATGTACTAAATATCCCAGAGATCTGGGTTTTTTTTTTTTTTTTGGTCTTTTATTTATTTTCCCTTTTAGGGCCAGACCTGCAACATATGTGAGTTCCAGAATAGGAGTCAAATCGGACCTAAAGCTGCAGGCCTATGCACACCCACAGCAATGTGGGATGCAAGCTGTGTCTGTGACCTACAGCATAGCTAAAGGCAACACCAGATCCTTATTCCTCTGAGGGAGGCCAGGGATCAAACCCACATCCTCGTGGATACTTGCCAGGTTCGTTTCTGCTGAGCGACATTGGAAACTCCTTGTATTTCTAGGATTTAAAAAATCAACTACCCGTGAAATGCATGTGCACCTTGAGAGAGTGCCAGTATTTTATGCACCAATGTCCACTCTCCTTTTGGACAAAACCAATCCCACCTAAGACCTGGCCTGCAAGCCCTGCTTATAAGCTTGTGAATTTCCTGTCTGCATCCCATAACCTTCCACTTTAGAATCTAGGCTCATCATTACCTATGGTCCCATCTGCATCCCTTAGAAAACAAAACAGAGACACAAATGAGAAACAGTTCTCTGACTCTTTTTTTCATGTTGAGAATTAATGTCACCTTACACTCTCCTAATGATATGAATGAGTATTCATGTTTTGTGTGGTGAGAAGAGAGGACAATTAGGAAACTTGCCAAGGGAGATAAGGGGTGGAAACCTAATAGGACTGCAACCAAATCTCTTGGGAGGTGAAATTCATTCTCTGCTGTAGCACCACTACAATTCCTACTGATGTTAGGGTGTCGGGGAAGGCAAGAGAGGTTTATAAGGAGTGTCCCACATTGAGAAAAAGACTTGGGAAGATGCTTCAGAAGCTTCTTAGCCCTTGCAAAGAAAAATGGACTCAAAAGAGAGTGAGAAGCTGAGGTGAGAGGATTTCAAGCAATATCATGGTGAGCTTTCTATCAAGTACCTCTTGATGGGGGATTGAAAAAATAAACAATTTGGAAATATTTCTCTGTATTTGAGCTCTTATAATGAAAATTTTAAATGTTTTTCAACCAATAACTTCATATGAGAGGATTGGTGGGGCAAGCATTGTACCCAGGCATTCAAGAAGGGCAGGCTCCTTGTTGTCTCCTCCCCTTGTTCAGCCATTCAACCGATTATTTATAAGATCCTCACTCATCGTTCTTATATAGTATTTGAATGCATCTTCTCAGGGACCCTGATAGAAAATCACATTGTGGAAAAGTGACATTCCCAATCTGCAATCAATTTTTGTTTACTACCTCCAAACCCTACATCCTAGAGGCAGAGATAATCAAATTAGCTGAAATGTAATTAGGGAAAACCAGTCATGGATGTGGGTGTCTCAATGTCTTTTGGACCCTTATCTCTGATTATTCCTGCAGAGAGCTTCAGGGCAGGCACTGACAGCTGAGGAGAAACATCTCTGGAAATGGATCACAAGCATCAGAAGACAGGTAATCTCCCACTTGCTGATGGAAATTTAAAGGCACTGAGAGATTCCAGGTTTGTGTCTTGTGGACGTTTCAAGTCTGTGCCCTTGGGAGCTCTGGGTGTTGTTAGATGTAAGGGCTCATGAGAGGTATCCTGTTGATGAAGAAATGCTCCAACGTTGCAGCTAACCGGAGAATGGTCCTGATGGTTCACATTTCTTTGCAAAGTATGACAATGTCAGGTCAGTAAGTTGAATCTGCTCCTATTTATTTGTTGGTTGATTGCCAATGGAAATTCTGTGATGTAGTCAAAGAAGTAGGGAGGGAGAGTACAATTGTCCCAAAGTACCTGCTGTGCTATAATTGGCCAAGATTGTCAAGTTTACTTCACAAGGGTAACCAAAACCTTACAAAGGAAACACCTATGAATCAACCTTTATTGAAAAACTTCCATGCATTAACTAACTACATGGAGAGCGAAACATTTGAGTAGAACAAATGTATTTGGAAAAGCTCTAGGCATGGAAACAGGAGAAAGTTCTGTCAGAGTGTTTTCCATGTCTACAATTCATTGCTAGAAATTCTTTTTAATGGAACCCTAAGGCTTGCTAGGTAAAAGGACCTAATATTTCTAGAAAAAACAGTAAGCAAAACTAGGGAACTGCAGCCCAAAGGGCATGAATGCCCTTGGCCCAAATTGAGGATACCGTGCTTAGGCTGGAGCTCTCCGAACTCTTTCATGGGGATCATATCTAAATGGACAGTTTTCAAGTTTGCAATTTGAATGTGGGAGATCATCTCACAAGAGAGAGGTTGAAGAGGAGAAGGTCAGAAAGATCGCAATGAGAAGACATATCAAAAAACTCCCCAGAGGATGCCAATTCTCCATTATATTCCTCTCTTGCAAGAATACCTGGGCTAGGTATTCACACATCCCACGCCAGCAAGCATGCACATGTCCACTAGTGGCTAGGGCTGTCAGGTGCAGGGACTACCCTCCACCAATCTCTCCTAGCATCTGTTGATGCGGGTCTGCTCGGGAAGCCAGTAGTGCATGCATGAGGGCAGAGGGAGGTTTACCAACGGGTGGCCCGCCTGGGGGTGGGGCCAGTCATGGCGGCCTTTTGCTTAATTCTGTGAAGGCCCTGGTAAGGCATATGGGGACTTTTCACGTGTTGGGTGTGAGCCCTCAGCACTCTTTTTCACTCTGTAGGATATCTGGGCCCTCCTCTGTGTGGGTTCATGCCAGCATGGAGTTAAGGTCTGGAGCAGTGTTTCCACCACAGTTTATTGGCAGCACTGTGGGTCGGGCTGCATGAAGACTTGAGTGATTGCAGGGCTTCCAGAGGCAGGTGCATAAAGTTTGTGGGCCATTCAAATGTGTGCCATTCCAGCATGCAGTTCTCAAGAGTAGGAAAGCTAGACAGAAACATTTCCAATTGGAAAACCCTCATGCACTTCCCAGGAAGTAGCGCAGGTCACTGGAAAATCAGTGAAGAGCCAAGGTACATGATCATTGTTTCATTGGTGTCTCCTTCAGAACATAAAAATTACTGTCAATGCTCATATTCAAAAGGCATGCTTGGGTCCATGGTGGGGACAACTTTCCTGAATGTAGTGCTCACCATCTCTTTGTAGTCTGATGTAAATCATGAATGATGCACAAGCCTAGATGGGGTTCATACATATTTAATAGGTTGTTGGGAGTCTGGTGGGTGGTCAGATATCTGGGTTGGTTAGGTCTATGGATATGTGTGTATAAGGGGAGTTCATGCCTGTGTTTTGGTGAACATTTTGAAGGGTGAGTGTTATATTTGAAGGGTTTTGAGATGTAACAGAGGCACACTCAAGGAGTTGGTGTTTAGGTGTTTGTAAGTTGGTGTTCAGGGGAATATTTGGCAAATGGTGTTTTCACCCATGAGTTTTGGGATTGTGTGTCTAAAGGTGGACTTGGATTATCTGCCTATGCATAAGGGCCATGTTTGGTCATTACGGGGGTCTGTTTGTTTGGGTGTACAATCCGTTTATGTTGTATATGTGGGGAATGTAGTGAAACTCCGTGGCTGGGACTTCAACCCAGCCAAAATTGAGAGTGGGACTTGAATCAACCTGCACGGTAGCTTGGCACTTGAACCCAGGATCCCAGGTTAGGAGTGGACTGGAACACAATGATTATTTTTTTTTCCTTTTTTTTGATATTATCTGCCACATGTGGAGGTTCCCAGGCCCAGGACTGAATGCCACAGCAGCGATCTGGATGGCTGCAGTGACAAAGTTGGATCCTTAACATTCTGTGCCACAAACGAATGACTCAAACTCCTCAAAACCACTGTCTTCTAAGGAAAAACCTCTCTCCCAGTGTCAGGACTCATGAAGCTCAGGCTTTTCTGACTCATTGCAGAATGAATTCAGCTTGAGACAAAGCAGTAGGCAATGAGCGAGCTTTTTAGCATAAGACACTTGTGAGAGAGAGAGAAGTAGGCTGGCAAGGGAGCAGAGCAGCCCCAAGAACCAAGAGAGCTCCATTTCTATAATCCAAGGAAAAGAGGAGAAGGGAGAAGTTTGCCTTCTTCCTCATTTGGGGGCAGATGGCAAGGCTTACATCTTTTGTCCCTCACTTTGCCCCTACATGGCTTACCCAGGTCAGTCAACAATGCTATTGAAGTCCTGTGTGTATTACCAGGAGTGTGGTAACATGTACAATATGGCAATTCATCTCAGGTTTCCAGCTAATGTCCCCATTTACCTAGTTTTGTCCCCTGTCATCTATATTTCTGTCTTGGGTATGTGGAAAAATGCTGCTTTTCAAGGACTACTAACTCCATGACTTCATGCAACAGGATTTACTCTTCCTATCTATTGTCCTATGTTTTAAGTATGGGGGTTTGTGGCTTCAACATGTCTGACACATACAGGCCCCTGGTCTTCCTTCAAGTTAGTGTAGATCATAGCTGGGTTCCATTCCTTGAGTGCTCCTCAGCTTACACCAGTTCCCCAAACTCTGTTAAACCTTGTCTTTCACCCCCAGTGGGACTTTTCATGTATTTTAAGTGTCCGAATCTATCCTTATCTTTAGGATGATTATTTGTGTATTTGTAGCATGTTGTATGCTTCTTGGCTTTTCTGTGTAGCAGTTTTTCAGGAGCTGTGTGTGTGTCTTTTGATGTGTTTAGGGCAAGTCTGAAACTTTTATGAGACTGGTGAATATTCCATAGGTGGCTGTCCTGTGTTTCTGTGCTTCTGTATTTGCATGAAGGCTGGGTGGGGGGGAAGTGTGATTTTATGTATATGCAGAGCATGTATTATATGTGTATTTGGAACCAAATGCATAGGGGTTATACGTTGCCATATTTGTAATGTCCTGGGTAATTGTGGGTATATTTGGGGCTTGTGGAGAGGAGTTGTGTGTATGAGTTTGTGTGTGTATTCAAGGGGCATGGTCATTTGGTAGAATATTTGCTGGGGCTATGCACTTGTATTTTTCAGTAGGGACATTTTAGGCCTAAATATTTGGGGAAGTGCACATGTGTGTTTCTTTGTTATTTATTATTTATTTATTCATTTATTTTTTTTTCCGCTGTACAGCATGGTGACCAAGTTACGCATACATGTACGCACAGGTTTTCATCACATTGTTGTGTGGCAATGTAAGTATCTAGACAGAATTCTTAATGCCACACAGCAGGATCTCATTGTACATCCATTCCAAGATCAATAGTTTGCACCTGTTAACCCCAAGCTCCCAATCCCTCCCACTCCCTCCCTCTCTCCCCGGGCAGCCACAAGTCCATTCTCCAAGTCTATTATTTTCTCTTCTGTGGAAATGTTCATTTGTGCTGTATACTAGATTCTAGTTATAAGTGATGTCCTATGGTCTTTGTTTTTCTCTTTCTGACTTATTTCCCTGAGGATGAGAGTCTCTAGTTTCATTCATGGTGACACAAATGGCCTCATGTCCTTTTTTATGGTTGAGTAGGATTCCATTGTGTATGTATACCACATTTTCCCAATCCAATCATCTGTTGATGGACATTTGGGTTGGTTCCCATGTCTTGGCTATTATGCCATGCAGGTGCATGTGTCTTTTTCAAGGAAAGTTTTGTCCGGATGTATGCTTAAGAGTGGGATTGCGGGGTCATAGGGTAGTTCTAGGTATAGGTGTCTAAGGTACCTCCATGTGGTTGTCCATAGTGGCTGTACCAGCTTACATTCCCACCAACAGGGCAGGAGGGTTCCCTTTTCTCCACAGCCCCTCCAGCACTTGTGATTTGTGGACTGATGAATGATGGCCATTGTGACTGGTGTGCGGTGGTATCTCATGGTCGTTTTGGTTTGCACTTCTCTAATAATCAGGGATGTTGAGCATTGCTTCAGGTGCTTGTTGGCCATCTGTGTATCTTCCCTGGAGAAATGTCTCTTCAGGTCTTTTGCCCATTTGTCCATTGGGTGGTTGGCTTTTCTGCTGTTGAGTTGCATATGTTGCTTGTATATCCTAGAGATGAAGCCCTTGTCCATGGCATTGTTTGAAACTATTTTCTCCCATTGTGAAAGTTGTCTTTGTGTTTTCTTGCTGGTTTCCTTTGCTGTGCAAAAACTTGTGAGTTTGACTAGGTCCCATTGGTTTATTTTTGCTCTCCTTTATGTTGCCTTGGGAGAAGGACCTGTGAACATATTCATGAGGTTGATGTCAGAGAATGCTTTGCCTATGTGCTCTTCCAGGAGTTCGTATGTGTGTTTCTAATGGAGAGATGAGGTTCTGTGTTTATTCAGGGGAGTTGGAGACTTGCATTGATGTGTAGGAGAAATATGGGCTATGGTTATGTGTTAGTAGATGCAGGTGTGTGAGCTGGCTCCTCTTATCATTTGATAGATGGAAGTCATTGCACATGTGGTTTTCTGGAGATATGTCCATGGGTCTTACTTGCATATCCATGTTTGTAGGTCTATCACCAGGTGCATGACTGCGCAAGTCTTGTTCGCATGGCTTGGAGTTGTTAGGAGTGTGCAAAGTATGTTCCTTTGGAGAATGCGGTGTTATGTGTTTGTTGCTAATGTGTTTGTTAATAGGTACTAAGAGATGGTCTGTCTGTGTCTATCCAGGGGAGGGTAAAAACATGCATACATTTGACACACATACACTTAGAGTGCCCTTTGGTGTCTATGTTGGGGGAGGAGGAGGGTGGTTGTATTTTGAAGAGGTGGCATCACGCCTAGTGTTTGGGGCATCTGTATGTCCAAGGGTTGGGAATATCTGTATGTGTGTGTCCATAGGTGTTTGACATTTGTATGTGTATCTTAGTCAGTGTAGGCTAATTGTGGCTGTGTGTGTATTTGAGTTCCTGGAGCTTATGTGGTATGTATTCTGAGAGGTGTGAGAAGTCTGTGTGTTTGGAAACCAAGAAACGGTGTAGGCTGTGTGTGTGTTCAGGAGTCCTGGATTGGCTGTGTTTTAGGGCTATGGCATGGCATACAGGCTATGCATGAGACAACTGAGGACTTGCTGGTTTTCGTGAGCCTGTACATGTAGGTATTCCACATGGACAACTGGTTGGTAGGTAGGTTGCACCTGTTTTATTCAGGCCCATGTTTTGGATGTGTATAGAGTTGGAGTGTTACCAGCTAGAGTTCTTGGCCTTCCTTAATCAAGAGCAGTTGATAAGATGCTGGAGGAGAAACTCAGTTAAGGTTTTATTCAGGACACCTGCTTCAGCATAGAGGCACTGAAGCAATCACCAGGTTCCCTCGTTCACCTTCTCACTGAGTAGCGGTGAGCTAGTTCCTTCTATGGGGTGAGGATAGGGGCATGTCCAGGGATTGGGCCGGGGGGTGGCTGAGGGGGCTTGCCCACCCCACCCCTTTAGTGTGGTGCATGTAGGGGGCATGCATAGTCCTCTGCTTTTGCTCTCTGTTCTTCAGAAGTGGCAGTTGTATTTTTCTCATGATTTGTCCGCAATGTGCAAGCAGAGTTCTTTCTCATTGTTTATACTTTTGCTGTATTTTGTTCCCCAGGAGATGTTTGTCCAGGTGCATTCCCTGCAGCCACTGCAGCCACCGCAGCCAAGGGTGCCAGGTCCCTACCTGTCTCAGTAGGAGAGGCAGTGGAAAATTCCAGGTGAGTAGGAATTTGTCTGTAAAACTTTAGAATTTGTGTCTATTGAGATATGTAAACTTAGGCGGTCAGTTTGTATGGTGATTCACACTGAGGATTAAAAGGTACATGTGTGCTCAGAAGACACACACACACACACACACACACATATGTATGTGTGATGTCCTTTGCTTACATCCCCTGGTGGGTGTTGAGGGTCCTCCTCAGAGTGTTAGTGGATTGTGTGCACATGCATATATGAAAGGGCACTGGAACTGGTTCAGACTAGCTTGGGATAATCGGCTCTGTGTTCGGTTACCTCAGCTTTGTAATTTGAGTTTGCTCATGTTTGGAATATTCATACCATGCAGATATCACATCGGAAATGTCACCTGAGTTTCTTGAAGAGCTTCAAAAATGCATTTAGAGCATATCACTCATCTGTGTGTTATGACTTAATTATGTGGCAAGCCAGAATATTCAGGCATCATTGGTGTGTGTGTATATCACATTATATTTGAATTGTGAGTGGGGCATCCTGGGCGGTGTGCATTTTATGTGTGCCTTGGCCCTTCATTCTGAATCACAGCATTGCTCCTCTCAGGTTGATTCAATCTTTAGGGTCAAGAATTCCTCCCTCCAAATGCTGGTGAATTCCAGTGGAAATCATGTGGATGGATTTAGGGTATCTGTACCTTAGGCAGGGACACACCTTCAGCATTTGTATGGTCCTAGAATCTGGGGCCCTAGAAGGGTGAGGCTGATTGCAGATCACTCTCTAGCACAGAAGCTTCTCAGGTGTGTGGTTGGCCGACAAGCAGCAGTCAGGAAGTCGTGGGGATTCATGGATAAGAGGTAAGGTGGGCAAGTGTTCTCCCAGGAAAACCCCCTGAGAATCAGTTGGGCAAGCACAGGTATTCCTGGCTCTTCTGTGGCACAGCTGGTAGGCAAGGACACCATGCACATGGGGTCCAGATGGTTCAAGTCTCTAGAGCCATGTGTCCCTGTGCCCAGTTGCCCCAGTGTGGTGGGAACTACTGTTGGTCAGGCTGGTAAGCTGTATGAGCAATTCTCCACCACCATATCTCTGTGGAAACCCAAGTCCTCAGGGATAGGCAGGACCTCTAGGGTCAGTGAGCTGACAAGGACAAAGGTGGGGAGGCCTTGTCTCTAAGGGAGGCTTGGGGAGTGAGGCCTGGAGAGCCTGGGGAGTCCTTCTCTGAGGAGATATGGCTCTGATATTCCCAAACCTTTAGACATGGTCCCTGTTCTTTTCTGAAGGTTCAGGATGCTTCTAACAATGGCGAGTTCATCTCAGGTCCTTGGTTCCCAGATGACCTGACCCTATTTTTCTTTATTCCACATCCAGCCATCAACCCATCAGGGAGCCATATGCTCACCATGTCCACCAGCTGACCCTACAGCCTCCTGCTTCCCTTCCCAAAATAGACCTCTCTATTTTGACTCAGCCCCTGGATTCCATACAGTGAACTGTTAGTGAGCTCTAGGATGATATTCAAGAGCCTCAAGCTGAACGGGCTTGCAAAATAGTAACTTTTTATAAGCCATTCCTAACATCTTCCCTGCTCACACTGATAGGTGAACAATTCCATCATAGTCACAAAGAAGGGTGAATCTGTGGCAGCCTTTGGAGCCTGTGGAATCTCGTTTTGTAGCATTTGGGGTTCCATACATTTAAAAGGTCACTCAGCCTGCTTCAGCTTCCCTTTTAGCAGATTGATAAATAAAAGACAGAAAATAATGGTCTCCGGAGGAGACAGTTTGGGGGGTGGGGGGATGTGCTTGGGCTGTGGATGGAAATCCTGTGAAATTGGATTATTATGGTCATTGTGCAATTACAGATGAGTAATAAATAATAATAGTAAAATAAAATAAAATAATATAAAATAAAATAAAATAAAATAAAATAAAATAAAATAAAATAAAATAAAATAAAATAAAATAAATCATGGACGGTAATGTACAGCATGGTGACTGCAGTTAATACCGCATTGTGTGTTGGAGAGTAGCTGAGAGAATGGATCTTAAGAGTCCTTGGATGCCCTAGTGGAGAGTGGGTTAAGGATCCAGTGGTATCATTGCTGTGGCTCAGGTCACTGCTGTGGAGCAGGTTCAATCCCTGGCTCAGAAACTTCTGCATGTCACAGGCACAGCCAAAAGGAAAAAAAAAAGTTCTTATCACAGAAAGAAAATGTGTAACTCTTTGTGGTAATGGATGTTAACTAGGTTTACTGTGATCATTTTACACTGACAGTTTTAGCCACTACTCTTCCTATTTGGATGGCTTTTATTTCTTTTGTTTGTGTGTTTGCTGTGGATAGAACTTCTAGTAATATGTTGAATAACATTGGTGCTGAGAGTGGGCATCCGTGTCTTGCTCCATATTTTCATGGGAAGGCTTTCAGCTTTTCTCCATTGAGTATTATATTTTCTGCGGGTTTGTCATAAATGGCTTTATTTATGTTAAGGATTGTTCCCTCTTAGACCCACTTTATTAAGAGTTTTGATCATGAATATATGTTGGACTTTGTCAAATGCTTTTTCTGCATCTTTTGAGATGATCATGTGGTTTCTGACTTTTTTGTTAATGTGGTGCATGGCATTGTTTGATTTGAGTGTGTTGAACCATCCTTGAGAACCTGGGGTGAATCCCACCTGGTAACGGAAAGTTTTTCAAAGTCATTTTCTGTTCTACACAGAAGTTGTATCCATATTTTTTTAGATCCCACATATAAGTGATAGCATATGATATTGGTGTCTCACTGTCTTACTAACTTCACTTAGCATGATACTGTCTATATCCATCCATGTTGCTGCAAGTGCCATTAGTTCTTTCGTTTTAATGGCTAATATCCCATGGTGTTTATGTACCACCTCTTCTTTATCCATTCTTCTGTTGATGGACATTTAGGTTGCTTCCAGATCTTGGCTATTGTAAAGTGCTTCAGTGGACACTTGGGTGCCTAGGTCTTTTCAAGTCATGGATTTCTCTGGATAGATGCCCAGGAGTGGGATTTCTGGATCATATGATAATTCTGTTTTTAGTTTTTTTGAGACAGGATCATAGTGTTTTCCACAGTGGCTGTATCAATTTTCATTCCCACCAACACTGTTAAGAGGGTCCCCATTTCTCCACATCCTCTACAGCACTTATTTATTGCAGACTATTTGATGATGGCCATCCTGGTGGGTATGAGGGAGTACCTCATTGTATCTTGATTTGTATTTTTTTTAATAAGTAGTGATGATAAACATCTTTTCTTGTGCTTTATGACCATCAGTCTGGCTCCTTTGGAGAATTGTCTAAGTCTTCTGCCCATTTTTTTGGAGGTGATTATAAATTTTGGAGGTGAATCCCTTGTCAGTTGCTTCATTTGCAAATATTTTCTCCCATTCCATGGGTCGTCTTTTTTTTGGTTTGTTTAGGTGCAAACAAGGTTTTCCTGTGCAAAACCTTCTAAGTTTATGTATGTATGTATGTATGTATTCATTTGTTTGTTTGTTTATTATTTTTAATTCATTGATTTTAGATTATAATGTGTTTTTTTTCCCCATTATAGCTGTTTTTCAGGATTCTGTCAATTTTTTACTCTATGGAAAGGTGGCCCAGTCTCACTTACATATATATCTTTTTTCTCACATTATTCTCCATCATAAGTGTCTAGACATAGTTCCCAGGGCTATATTGAATTTTATTACATTTATAGTTGTTCAGCAAACATAACAACCTGATTTTACAGCATTTCCATCCCAAACACCCAGCCCACCCCACCTACTCCCCAACTTGTCTCTTTGGAAACGATTAGTTTTCCAAAGTCTGTTAGTCTATTTCTGCTCTGCAAAGATGTTCATTGTATCCCTTTTTTAGATTCCACCTATAAGTGATATCATATGATGTTTGTCTTTCACTGTCTAACTTCACTTAGGACAATAATTTCTAGGTCCATCCATGCTGCTGTAAATGGCATTATTTCATTCTTTATGATTTATTTTATTTTATTTTTTTACATTTTAGGGCCAAACCTAGGGCATATGGAAGTTTCCATTTAGGGATTGAATCCCAGCTGCAGCTGCTGGTCTACACCACAGTCCAAGCAACATGGCATCAGCCACATCTATGACCTACGCCACATTTGACAGCAATGCCAGCTCCCTGACTCATGGAAGAAGGCTTGGGTTCAAACCTGCATCCACATGGATACCAGCCAGATTCATGACCACTGGGCCACTGTGGGAACTCCCATCTTTCATTTGTATGATTGGGTAATATTCCATTGTGTATATGGACCACATCTTCTTTATCTCCTCCACTGCCGATGGACATTTAGGTTGTTTGCATGGCTTGGGTATTGTACCTAGTACTGCAATGAACATTGGAGTACAGGTATCTTTTCAAGTCATGTTTTCTCTGGAGAGATGCCCAGGAGTAGGATTGCTGGATCAAGGGTAATTCTATTTTAAGTGTTCTGAGCAATCTCCACACTCTTTTCCATAGTATTGCACCAATTTGCATTCCCACCAAAAGTATGATAAGGGGTCCATTTTCTCCACCCCTCTTCAGCATTTCCAGGTTGTAAACTTTTTAATGATGGCCATGCTGGGTGGTGTAAGGTAGTTCCTCCTAGTAGTTTTGATTTGCATTTCTCTAATAATTAGTGCTGTTGAACATCTTTTCATGTGTTTTTTGGCCATCTGTTATGTCTTCTTTGGAGAATTGTCGGTTTAGGTCTTCTGCCCATTTTTTGATGTGGTTATTTTCTTGTTTGTAATTGAGCTGCAGGGGTAACTATAAATTTTGGAGATGAACCCCGTGTCAGTCTCTTCATTTGCAAATATGTTCTCCCATTCTTTGGGTTGTCTTTTTGTTCTGTTTAGGGTTTCCTTTGCTGTGCAGAAAGTTTTAAATTTAATTAAGTCCCATTGATTTTTTTTGTTCTTATTGTTATTACTCTAGGAGGTGGATCTGAGAAGATATTGCTTTGGTTTATATCAGAGAGTGTTTGGCCTAGTTTTCCTTCAAGAGTTTTATGTTATCTGGTCTTCTATTTAGGTCTTTCATCCATTTTGCATTTATTGTTGTGTGTGGTGTTAGGAAGTGTTCTGATTTCATTCTTTTCCATGTGGCTGTCCAGGTTTCATGGCATCATTTATTGAAGGTACAGTCTTTTCTCTATTGTATGTTCTCGCTTCTATTGCCATAGATTAGTTGACTGTAGGTGTGTGGGATTAATTCTGGGCTTTCTATCCTGTTCCACTGATGTACATTTCTGTCTTTGTGCCAGTACCATATGGTTTTGATGCTTAGTAGAATAATCTGAAGTCAGGGAACTTGATTCTTCCAGCTCTGTTTTGCTTTCTCAGGATGTCTGGCTATTCTGAGCCTTTCATGCTTTCAAACAAACTTTTAGATATTTTCTTCTAGTTCTACAAAAACTGTCCATGGTAGCTTGATAGGGATTGCATGGAATCTGCAGATTGCCTTGGGTAGTACAGTAATTTTGATAATATTGATTCTTCCAATCCAAAAAGATGGTATTTCCATCTGTTTGTGTGACCTTGGATGTCTTTCATCAGTGTCTTATAGTCTTCAGAGTACAGGTCTCTTGTCTCTTTAGGTAGGTTTATTCCTATGAATTTCATTCTCATTGATGTGATGGTTGATGGGATTGTTTCCTGAATTTCTCTTTCTGATCGTTCATTCTTAGTATATAGAAATGCCATGAATTTCTGTGTATTAATTTTGTATTCTGTGACTTTTCCAAATTCATCAATGAATGCTAACAGTTTTCAGGTAGCATCTTTAGGATTTTCTAGGTATAGTATCATGCCTCCGCAAATAGAGTTGTACCTCTTCCTTTCCAATTTGGATTCCTTTTATTTCATTTTCTTCTCTGATTGCCATGCCCAAGACTTCGAAAACTATGTTGAATATTAGTGGTGAGAGCAGACATCCTTCACCACAGAGGGAATTCTTTCAGCTTTTTACCATGCACAATGATGTTAGCTGTGTGTTTGTCATATATGCCCTTTAGAATGTTGAGGTAGGTTCCTTCCGTACCCATGTCCGAAGGGATTTTATGGGTGTTGTATTTTGTGAAAGTCTTTCTCTGCACCTATGGAGAGGATGATATGGTTTTTATTCCTCAGTTTGTTAATGTGGTGTATCATACTGTTGGATTTGTGGATATTGAAGAATCCTTGCATTGCTGGGACAGATCCCACTTGATCATAATGTACAAACCTTTCAATGTACTGTTGGATTTGGTTTGCTAGTATTTTGGTGAGGATTTTTGCATCTAGATTCATTGGAGATATTGGCCAGTAGTTTTCTTTTTTTGTGGCATCTTTGTCTCGTTTTGATATCAGGGTGATGGTGGACTTCTAGAATGAGTTTGGAAGCGTTCATTCCTCTGAAAGTTTTTGGAATAGTTTCAGAGGAATAGGTGTTATCTCTTCTCTAAATGTTTGAATCGAATTCCCTGTGAAGCCATCTGGTCCTAGACTTTTATTTTTTGGAATTTTTTAAATCACAGTTTCAATTTCTGTGCTTGTGATTGGTCTATTCATCTTTTCTAGTTCATCTTGGTTTAGTCTTAGAAGATTGTAGTTTTCTAAGAATTTGTCCATTTCTTCTAGGATTTCCCTTTTATTGGTATAGATTTATTGGTATGTAGTAGTCTCGTAGGATCCTCTGTATTTCTGTGATGTCCTTTGTAACTACTCCTTTTTCATCTCTAATTTTATGGATTTGAGTACTCTTTTTTTTTTTTGATAAGTCTGACTAAGGGTTTTTCAATTGTGTTGATCTTTTGAAAGAACCGGTTTTTATTTTTATTGCTCTTTTCTATGTTTTTCTTCCTTTCTATTTCATTCATTTCTGCTCTGATCTTTATTATTTCTTTCCTTCTTATATCTTTAGGTCTTGTCTGTTACACTCTCTCAGGCTGCTTTAGATGTGAAGTTAGGTTGTTTATTTGAGCTTTCTCTTGTTTCCTGAGGTATGCTTGTATTGCTATAAACTTCCCTCTTAGAACTGCTTTTGCTATAGTTTTCCTCTTTGATCTCTTCGATGATCCATTGGTTGTTTGGTAGCATGTTGATTAGCCTTCATGTCTTTGTGTGTGTGTGGTTTTTGGCAATTTTTTTCTTGTTGATTTCAAGTTGAATAGCGTTGTGTTTGGAAAAAGATGCTGGATAAGATTTCCATTTTCTTAAAGTTACCAAGGCTTGATTTGTGGCCCAGAATGTGATCATTCCTAGAGCAAATTCCATGTGCACTTGAGAAGAAGTGTATTCTGCTGCTTTTGGATGGAATGTCCTATAACTCTCTATTAAATCCATCTGGTCTAATGCTTCATTTAGGGCCTGAGTTTTCTTGTTGATTTACTGTCCGGATGATCTGTCCATTGCAGTAAGTGGGGTGTTAAAGTCCCCTGCTCTATGGTGTTGTTGTTAATTTCTCCTTTTAAGGTTGTTAGCAGTTGCCTTATATATTGAAGTGATCCTGGATTGGTCCTTTGATCATTATGTAATGCCCATCTTTGTCTCTTATCATATTCTTTATTTTCAGGCCTATTTTGTCTGATATGAGTATCATTACTCCAGCGTTTTTGATTGCCATTTGCATGGAATATTTTCTTCCATCCTCTCATTTTCAATTTGTATGTTTCCCTAGAAAGTGAAGTGGGTCTCTTGAAGACAGCATATGTATGGGTCTTGTTTTTGTATCCATTCAGCCAGTCTAGATCTTTTGGTTGGGGCATTTAGTCTGTTTACATGTAGGCTATTTACTGATTTGTATGTTCTTATTGCCATTTCATTAACTGTTTTGGATTTGTTGCTGTTGCTCTTTTTTCTTCCCTTCTTCTCTTGGTCTCTCCTTTTGTGGATTGATGACTACCTTTAGCGTTGTATTTGAGTTGATTGCTCTTATTTGTGTGTGTATCTATTGTAGGTTTTTGGCCTGTAGTTACCCTGAAGTTTTGAGATAGGCGTCTCTCTCTCTCTGATTGTTTTAAGTTGTTGGTCTCTTAATTGGAAGTGCATCTCCAGTGTCCTGCATTTGTACCCTCCTCTTCTCCCAATTTCTGGATTTGGTAGCATATTGAAGCGTGGATGATTTCCTACATTTACTGTGTCTATGTCTTTACTGTGTCTATGCCTTTACTGGTGATCCTTGTCATTTGTAGTGTTTTGGTTTCTAGTTGTGGCCTTTTCTTTGCTTCAGGAAGTTCTTTCAGTATTTGTTGTAAATCTGGGTTAGTGGTGCTGAAGGCTCTTAACTTGTTTGTCTGTAAAGCTTTTGCTTTCTCCTTCAAATCAGAATGAAAGCCTTGCTGGGTAGAGTAATCTTGGTTGGAGATTTTTCCTTTCATCTCGTTAAGTATATCGTGCCACTCCATTCTGGCCTGCAGAGCTTCTGCTGAAAAATCAGCTGAAAAGCTTTTCAGGATTCCTATGTATGCTATGTGTTTGTTTTCCCTAGATGCTTTCCATATGTTCTCTTTGTCTTTAATTTTGTCCAGTTTCATGAATATGTGTCTTGGGGTGTTCCTCCTTGGGTTTATTTCATATGGTACTCAGTGTGCTTCCTAGATTTCAGTGAGTGATTCCTTCCCCATGGTAGGGAAGTTTTGGCCTATTATCTCTTCAAATAGGTTCTCTGGCCTTTTCTCTCTCTCTTCTTCTTTTGGCACCCCTATAATGCAGATGTTGGTGCATGTAATGTTGTCCTAGAGTTCTCTTAGACTGTCTTCCAATCTATTCAATCTTTTTTCTTTTTCTGTTCCACATCAGTGATTTCCAATAGGGTGTCCTCCACCTCACTTGTTCATTCTTCTGCCTCATGTATTCTGTTGTTGGCTGCTTCTAATGAATTTTATATTTCAGTTATTGTGTTTTTCATCTCTGCTTGCTTCAGTCTTAAATTTTGTATTTCTTTGCTCAGTGTTTCCTGTAAATTATCAGTCTTTGCCTCCCATCTGTTTCCAATGCCCTGCATCACATTATGATCATCAGTCTAAAGTCTTTTTCCTGGAGGCTGATACTCTCCAGATCACTTAGCTGTTTTTCTGGGGTTTTTCTCTCTCCTTCATCTGGGTTATGGTTCTCTGCCTTTACATGTTTATAGGTTTTTGGTGTGGTCTCCTTTTTCCAGAAAACAATGTGGTAGCCCCTCTTTCTTCTGAAGTCCGCACCCTTTGTGGCTGAAGTTGGTATGGGGGCTTGCTATAGGCTTCCTGATGGAAAGGACTGGTGCCTGCCCACTGGTAGGTGGAGCTGCTTCTTATCCCTCTGGAGGATGGGTCTTTGCTCTGGGTGAGATTAGAGGCAGTTGTGTGATTAGGGTGTCTTTAGGCAGCCTGTTTACTGATGGGTGGGGCTGTGATCTCACCTGGATTCGTGTTTGACCTGGGGCTTCTCAGCGCTGATAGGTGGGGCCGGATTTCCCCAAAATGGCCACCTCTAGAGGAACACATGCCAGTGAGCACTCCTGAGACTTTTGCTTCCAGTGTCCTTCCCCAGCAGTGATCCACAGTCACTCCCTGTTTTCCCAGGAGATCCTCCAAGAACTGCAGTCAGGCCTGCCCCAGATTCCCATGGAGTCTCTACTTTGTCTGGGACCCCGTGGAAATGAAAGCCTGTGTGTACCTTTCAAGAATGGGGTTTCTAGAATAGATTTATAAGGAGATCCTGCTGAATAGCATTGAGAACTATGTCTAGATACTCATGTCGCAACAGAAGAAAGGGTGGGGGAAAAAACTGTAACTGCAATGTATACATCTAAGGATGACCTGACCCCCTTGCTGTACAGTGGGAAAATAATAAAAAAGAAAAAGAATGGGGTTTCTGTCTCCCCCAGTCCCATGGAGCTTTAGCACAGAAGCCCTACTACCCTCAATGCCAGATGCTCTGAGGGCTCTTTCTCCCAATGCCATACCCCCAGGTATGGGGATCCAATGTGGGACTCAGAACTCTCGCTCCTATAGGTGGGTCTCTGTGACACAGTTCCTTTCCAGTCTGTGTGCTGCCCACATGATGCTCATGGGCTTGTGTATATCACATAATAGGCCTTCCTACCATCTTGATGTGGTCTCCTCTTTGTTTCTTGGAGTATGATATCTTTTTTGAAAGTTTCCAATCCATTTTGTTGAAGGTTGTTCAGCATTTGGTGGTAATTTTGTTGTTTTGAAGAGAGCAGGTGAACTCCATTCCTTCTGTCCTGCCATCTTAATCCAGTCCCCTTCTCCTCATTTTTCAACTGGGTTTTGTTTGTTTGTTTGTTTTGTTTTTGCTGTTGAGTTGTATAAGTTGTTTGTATGTTTTGGAAATTAAGCTCTTGTCAGTTACATTATTTGAAACTCTTTTCTCCCATTGCATAGATTGTCTTTTTGCTTTTTTTAAAGTTTTCCATTGCTGTGCAAATGCTTGTGGGCTTGATTAGCTCCCATTGGTTTATTTTTGTTTTTTCATTCTATTGCTTTGGGGGACTGACCTAAGAAAACCTTTCAATGTTTGATGTCAGGGAATGTTTCGCCTATGATCTCTTCCAGGTGTTTTATGATGTCTTCTCTTATGTTTAAGTTTTTAAGCCATTTTGAGTTTATTTTTGTGTATGGTATGAGAGTGTGTTCTAGTTCTAGTATGAGAGTGTGATTTACGTGGAATTGTTCTGCTTTGTCCATACCACTTGGGGAGGAGACAATCTTTCCCTGATTTTGTATTCTTGCCTTGTTTGTCAAAGATTGTTTGACCATAGTTGTCTGGGGTTATTTCTGGGTTCTGTATTCTGTTCCATTGGAGTGTATGTCGTTTTGGTACCAGTACCACACTGTCTTGATGATTGTAGCTTTGTAATATTGTCTGAAGTCTGAGAGAGTTATGCCTCCTGCTTGGTTTGTGTTCCTCAGGATTGCTTTGGCAATTCTGAGTCTTTTATGGATCCATATTAATTTTTGGATTGTTTGTTCTAGTTCTGTGAAAAATGGCATGAGTAATTTGATAGGGATTGCCTTGAATCTGTTGATTGATTTGGGTAGGAGGGTCATGTAAATGATATTAATTCTTCCAATCCAGGAGTGTGGAACATCTTTCTGTTTCTTTGAATCCTCTTTAAGTGTCTTGAGTGAAGTTGTAGAGTTCTCAGCATGGAAGTCTTTCACCTCCTTGGTCAGGTTAACAGCTGTTGCCTTATGTTTTGAGGTAACCCTCTTTCGGGTGCATATGTATTTACCATCCCTATGCATGCTTCTTGGATTGATCCTTTGATCATTATGTAATGACCTTGTTTGTCTCTTATAATATTCTTTATTTTAAGGTTTAATTTGTCTGAAAAGAGTATTGCTGCTCCAGCTTTCTTTTGACTCCATATGCATGGAATATTTTCTTCCATCCCCTCGCTTTCAATTTTCATATGTCCCTAGAACTGACGTGAGTCTCTTGGAGACAGCATATATGTGGGTCTTTAGTATCCATTCAGCCTGTCTATATCTTTTGGTTGGGGCATTTAGTCCAATGACGTTACCATTTTATGAACTGTTTTGTATTTGTTTTTGTTGGCCTCTTTTCCTTCCCTTCTTCTCTTCTCTTGTGGTTTGATGAGTCTATATAGTGTTGTGTTTGGACTGCTTTTTATTATTTTTGTGTGTATTGATTGTAGATTGTTGGTCACAGTTCCCATGAAGTTTTGATATAGGATTCTATCTATATACAAATTGTTTTAAGTTGTTGGTCTCTTAGTTGCAAATGCAAATCTGGTATGCTGCATTTGTACCCTCTTTGGATGCTTTCTGGATTTTTCAGCATATTTGTGTGTGGATGATTTCCTGCCTTTACTATATGTATATGTATATGTTTACCGGTAAGCCGTGTCGTTTTTAGTATTTTTTATTTTAGTGGTGGCCTTTTCATGTCCACCTCTTGAAGTTCCTGTAGTATTTGTTGTAAAGCTGCTTTGGTAGTGTTGAAAACCTTCCTGGGCTTCGCTTGTATGTTATGTGTTTCTTTTCCCTAGCTGCTTTCAACATTTTTTTTTATTTATTTTATTTTCCCACTGTACAGCAAGGGGGTCAGGTTATCCTTACATGTATACATTACAATTACAGTTTTTCCCCCACCATTTCTTCTGTTGCATCATGAGTATCTAGACATAGTTCTCAATGCTATTCAGCGGAATCTCCTTGTAAATCTATTCTAAGTTGTGTCTGATAAGCCCAAGCTCCCGATCCCTCCCACTCCCTCCCCCTCCCATCAGGCAACCACAAGTCTCTTCTCCAAGTCCATGATTTCTTTTCTGAGGAGATGTTCATTTGTGCTGGATATTAGATTCCAGTTATAAGTGATATCATATGGTATTTGTCTTTGTCTTTCTGGCTCATTTCACTCAGTATGAGATTCTCTAGTTCCATCCATGTTGCTGCAAATGGCATGATGTCATCCTTTTTTATGGCTGAGTAGTATTCCATCGTGTATATATACCACATCTTCCGAATCCAATCCTCTGTTGATGGACATTTGGATTGTTTCCATGTCCTGGCTATTGTGAATAGTGCTGCAATGAACATGCGGGTGCATGTGTCTCTTTTAAGTAGAGCTTTGTCCGGATAGATGCCCAAGAGTGGGATTGTGGGGTCATATGGAAGTTCTATGTATACATTTCTGAGGTATCTCCATACTGTTCTCCATAGTGGCTGTACCAGTTTACATTCCCACCAACAGTGCAGGAGGGTTCCCTTTTCTCCACAGCCCCTCCAGCACTTGTTATTTGTGGATTTATTAATGATGGCCATTCTGACTGGTGTGAGGTGGTATCTCATGGTAGTTTTGATTTGCATTTCTCTTATAATCAGCGATGTGGAGCATTTTTTCATGTGTTTGTTGGCCATCTGTATATCTTCCTTGGAGAAATGTCTATTCAGGTCTTTTGCCCATTTTTCCATTGATTGATTGGCTTTTTTGCTGTTGAGTTGTATAAGTTGCTTGTATATTCTAGAGATTAAGCCCTTGTCAGTTGCATCATTTGAAACTATTTTCTCCCATTCTGTAAGTTGTCTTTTTGTTTTCTTTTGGGTTTCCTTTGCTGTGCAAAAGCTTTTCAGTTTGATGAGGTCCCATGGGTTTATTTTTGCTCTAATTTCTATTGCTTTGGGAGACTGACCTGAGAAAATATTCATGATGTTGATGTCAGAGAGTGTTTTGCCTATGTTTTCTTCTAGGAGTTTGATGGTGTCCTGTCATATATTTAAGTCTTTCAGCCATTTGGAGTTTATTTTTGTGCATGGTGTGAGGGTGTGTTCTAGTTTCATTGCTTTGCATGCAGCTATCCAGGTTTCCCAGCAATGCTTGCTGAATAGACTTTCCTTTTCCCATTTTATGTTCTTGCCTCCTTTGTCAAAGATTAATTGACCATAGGTGTCAGGGTTAATTTCCGGATTCTCTATTCTGTTCCATTGGTCTGTCTGTCTGTTTTGATACCAGTACCACACTGTTTTGAGGACTGTGGCTTTGTAGTATTTCTTGAAGTCTGGGAGAGTGATGCCTCCTGCTTGGTTTTTGTTTCTCAGGATTGCTTTGGCGATTCTGGGTCTTTTGTTGTTCCATATAAATGTTTGGATTGTTTGTTCTAGTTCTGTGAAAAATGTCATGGGTAATTTGATAGGGATTGCATTGAATCTGTAGATTGCTCTGGGTAGTATGGCCATTTTCACAATATTGATTTTTCCAATCCAGGAACATGGAATATCTTTCCATTTCTTTACATCTTCTTTGATTTCTTTGATTAAGGTTTTATAGTTCTCGGCATATAGGTCCTTTACTTCTTTGGTCAGGTGTATTCCGAGGTATTTGATTTTGTGTGGTACAATGTTAAAAGGTATCGTATTTTTGGATTCCTTTTCTAATGTTTCATTGCTGGTATACAGAAATGCAACTGACTTCTGAATGTTAATCTTATATCCTGCCACTTTGCTGAATTTATGAATCAGTTCAAGTAGTTTTGGGGTTGAGTCCTTAGGGTTTTCTAGGTATAGAATCATGTCATCTGCATACAGTGACAGTTTGATCTCTTCTCTTCCTATATGGATGCCTTTGATTTCTTTTGTTTGTCTAATTGCTGTGGCTAAGACTTCCAAAACGATGTTGAAGAGCAGTGGTGAGAGTGGGCATCCCTGTCTTGTTCCAGATTTGAGTGAGAAGGCTTTCAGTTTTTCCCCATTGAGAATTATATTTGCTGTGGGTTTATCATAAATGGCTTTGATGATATTCAGGAATGTTCCCTCTATACCCACTTTGGCGAGGGTCTTGATCATGAATGGATGTTGAACTTTGTCAAATGCTTTTTCTGCGTCTATTGAGATGATCATATGATTTTTGACTTTTGTTTTGTTAATGTGGTGTATGATGCTGATTGATTTGCGTATGTTGAACCATCTTTGTGAACCTGGAATGAACCCAACCTGGTCATGGTGTATAATTTTTTTGATATGTTGTTGGATTCGGTTGGCTAAGATTTTGTTGAGAATTTTTGCATCTATATTCATCAATGATATTGGGCGATAGTTTTCTTTTTTGGTGGTATCTCTGCCTGGTTTTGGAATGAGGGTGATGGTGGCCTCATAGAATGTCTTTGGGAGTATTCCTTCTTCTTCAACCTTTTGAAAGAGTTTAAGGAGGATGGGCACCAATTCCTCTTTATATGTTTGATAGAATTCACCTGTGAAGCCATCTGGTCCTGGGCTTTTATTTGTAGGGAGTGATTTTATGACCTCTTCAATTTCATTTCTAGTGATTGGTCTGTTCAGTTGGTCTGTTTCTGCTTGATTCAGTTTTGGCAGGCTGTAAGATTCTAGAAAAGTGTCCATTTCTTCCAGATTGTCAAACTTATTGCCATATAGTTGTTCATAGTATTCTCTTATGGTTTTTTGTATTTCTGCTGTATCCGTTGTGATTTCTCCTTTTTCATTTATAATTTTGGTGATTTGGGTTCTTTCTCTCCTCTTTTTAGTGAGTCTGGCCAGGGGTTTATCAATTTTGTTCACCTTTTCAAAGAACCAGCTCTTGGTTTTATTAATTTTCTCTATTGTTTTTTGAGTCTCTATTTGATTGATTTCTTCTTTGATCTTTACAATTTCCTTCCTTCTGCTGACTTTAGGACTTTTTTGTTCTTCTTTTTCTAATTCATTTAGTTGGAGGGTTAAGTTGTCAATTTGGGATCTTTCTTCTTTTTTGAGAAAGGCCTGGATTGCTATAAATTTCCCTCTGAGCACTGCTTTCGCAGCATCCCATAGATTTTGAGAGGTTGTGTCTTCATTATCATTTGTTTCAAGGTAGTTTTTAATTTCCTTCTTGATTTCCTCATTGACCCATTGGTTTTTTAGTAGCATGTTGTTTAGTCTCCATGGAGTAGGTTTTTTCTCTTTGCTTTTCCCGTGGTTGATTTCTAATTTCATGGCATTGTGGTCAGAGAAGATACTTGAGATAATTTCTATGCTCCTAAATTTATTGAGATTCGCTTTATGTCCCAATATGTGGTCGATTCTTGAGAATGTTCCATGAGCATTTGAGAAGAATGTGTATTCTGATTTTTTTGGATGTAGTGTCCTGAAGATATCAATTAAGTCTAACTTTTCTATTGTTTCCTTTAGGATCTCTGTTGCTTTATTGGTTTTCTGTCTAGAGGATCTGTCCATTGATGTGAGGGGGGTATTTAGGTCTCCTACTATGATTGTATTCTCATCAATATCTCCCTTTATGTCTGTTAATATTTGTTGTATGTATCTGGGTGCTCCTATGTTTGGGGCATATATGTTGATGATAGTAACATCCTCTCCTTGGATGGATCCCTTAATCATTAAATAGTGTCCTTCTTTGTCTTTCTTTATGTCTTTTGTTTTAAAGTCTATTTTGTCTGATATGAGCGTTGCGACTCCTGCTTTTCTGTCATGTCTATTGGCATGAAATACTTTTCCCCAGCCTTTCACTTTCAATCTATATGTATCTTTTGTCCTAAGGTGAGTTTCTTGTAGGCAGCATATTGAAGGTTTTTGCCTTTTTATCCACTCAGCCAGTCTGTGTCTTTTGATTGGGGCATTCAGTCCATTGACATTTAAGGTGATAATTGATAGATGATTATTTATTGCCATTTGAACCTCATGTTCCAGTTGATTCTATGGTTCTCCATTCTTCTTTTTTTTTTTGGTTGGATGGTCTCCTGTTATTATCTGCTTGAGTGTATTTTTTTTCATTTTTTGCAAATGCAATATTTGCTTTTGGCTTGTGGTTGCCCTGTTTTTTAAGTATGCTAACCCCTTCCCATAATTGTGTGTTTTAGCCTGATGGTCCTGTAAGTTCAAACACTTCATTATTATATTAAAATTAAGAAGAGAGACATACATACAAACAAAAAGGATTATTTACCTCCTAACATCCCTTGCCCATATTTTATGGTTTTGATGACTCTTTTATTTTTTTCTTTTTAATTTTATTTTGTTTGAAGCATGTTCATGATTAAATCTGTATGCTGGCTTATTTGAGTGACTGCTCTCTGATTGCGGTTTCCTCAGTCCTAGTTCTTCCTCTTCTTCTTCTTTTTTTTTTTTTCTTTTCTTTTTTCTTCCCTTTCCTTCCTTTCGTTTTGGTTTAGAGAAGCCCTTTCAATATTTCCTTTAACCTGGGTTTTGTGTTGCTGTATTCTTTAAGTTTTTGTTTGTTGGGAAAAATTTTTATTTCCCCTTCTATTTTAAATGATATTCTTGCTGGATAAAGTATTCTAGGTTGCATATTTTTTCCTTTGAGCACTTTAAATATCTCTTGCCATTCCCTCCTGGCCTGTAGTGTTTCTGTTGAGAAATCAGCTGATATTCTTATGGGGGTTCCCTTGTAGGTAACATTCTGTTTTTCTCTTGCTGCCTTTAGGATCCTCTCTTTATCACTAACTTTTGCCATTTTTATTATGATGTGTCTTGGTGTGGGTCTGTTTGGGTTCAGTTTGTTTGGGGCCCTCTGTGCTTCTTGTATCTTGAATCCAGTATCCTTTAGATTTGGGAAGTTTCCAGCGATAATTTCTTCAAATATATTTTCCATTCCCTTATCTTTTTCTACTCCTTCTGGAATTCCTATTATGCGTAGATTGGCCCGTTTTATATTATCCCATAGGTCTCTTATATTGCTTTCCAGTTTTTTGATTCGGTTTTCTGTCTGTTGACCAGATTGAGTGATTTCCATTATTCTATCTTCCATATCACTGATTCATTCTTCTGCATTATTCATTCTGGTTTTTACTGCCCCTAGTTCAGTTTGCATCTCTGCAAATGAATGTTCTAGTTTTTCTTGGCTCCTCCTTATATTTTCTAGCTCCTTTCTGAGGGTATCTGCATTACTGTTCATATCTTCTCTTAATTCCTTCAGTATTTTCAGTATTTCTCTTTTGAATTCCAGGTCTGTCTGACTGCAGAGATCTGTTTCATTGTTGACTGTTTTAGGTGAGTTCTCCTGTTGGTTTGACTGGGGGTGGTTTCTCAGCTTCTTCATCTTGCTTGTTGTCTTCTTTCTCCTGAGGGAGTTGTACTCTCCGTTATCGGGCAGTGTTTGCCTTGTCACTGCCGTGAAATATTTCCTGAGGGCTGTCGTTGTTGGTCAATCTTTTTTGAGGCAGTGTGGCTTTTCTGGAGTGTTGATGGGACTAACAGTGTTTCTTTGAAGCAAAGGAGGACTTCCTGAGGGCAGACAGGACTGGGAGGTCCACCCCACGATGGTAGCAGATTTCACTTGGTTCTCAGCACCCCCTGGGGTCTTGGGCGGGTAGCAGGGCCCTTGGAGACTCAAGAGGTTCCTCCCCAGGGCAGCCCGACTCAGAAAGACCGTCTGAGATCTTTTCCCGATTCGGCCAGGCTTGTTGCAGCTTTTCTGGGCTGCAGGGGTTCCTGCCTGGAGCTGGCAGTCCTATGCAGCTGGTCCACTAGGTCTCAGCACCCCTTGGGGTCTTGGGCGGGTAGCAGGGCCCTTGGAGATTCAAGAGGCTCCTCCCCAGGGCAGTCGGATTCAGAAAGACCGTCTGAGATCTTTTCCCAAGTCGGCCAGGCTTGTTGCAGCTTTTCTGGGCTGCAGGGGGTCCTGCCTGGAGCTGGCAGTCCTATGCAGCTGGTCCACCTAGGTCTTAGCACCCCCTGGGGTCTTGGGCGGGTAGCAAGGCCCTTGGAGACCCAAGAGGCTCCTCCCCGGGGGAGCCCGTCTCAGAAAAACTGTCGGAGAATTAGGCCGATCTATTCACAGCCTGGCTAGGCTTGTTCTAGCTTTTCTGGGCTGCAGGCCTTTTCTAGGGGGCTGGTGGTGTTTGGTGCTGCTCTGTGGAAGTGTAGCCCCTCCAAAGGGCAAGCAGGCCTGTGCAGGGAGAGCCCCTGCGGTGGTAGGCTTCAGGCAATTGTTGAGGCCAGCCCTCCTGGATGGCAGGCAGCCCCAGGATCTGTGAGAGCGTAGGGGGTGGCGGGGGTGGGGGGAGGGAATGCACTGGGAAGCACAGCTTTCTGCTAGCTAGCGGGCCTGTAATCTTGCTGTGGCGTGGGGGGTATTCTATGGGAACCCACCCCTTCTTCTCTCCGCTCCCCGGCATGGGTGCAGACCAGGCTCTTCTCCCAGGTTCCCTCTGAGGCGGCTTTCCACTTCCCCGCCCCTAGAGTATTGCCCCCTTCCTCTGCGACAGCTTTGTTTTCTAGTCTCCCAGGCAGTCTCTGCCCCTTCAAATGGTTTAGAGACCTCCCAAGCAGTTTCCGCTCTTCCCCGCCCCCCTAGCCCGGGGACTAACCTCTGGAGCCGAGGATTCGGTGCCCAGCCCCCACCCAGGCATCTCAATTTTTGGTGACTGTGCCCTTAGTTCAGATGGTCCGTTGGGTTCTCGATCCGTTTTTCCGTACTCCGACTTACTGCTACACTCTTCTCTGCATCTGGGGATTCCTCTGGTTCATTTGATCTTTCGCCCGGTAGGTGACTTTCCAGGGTGCAGGATCCCTTTCTCCTCCGCAGTTCCCTTTCGGGAGCGCCCGTCCCGCTGGGATTCACCTTCTCTCACTCTCCTCTTTTCTCCGGTTCTGCCCAATAATGTCACGAACTTCTTGCCGTTATTGGAGTTTAGGTTCCTCTGCCAGCGATTGGTTGCTGTTCTGTGCGAGTCACTTCTTCTGTAGATGTGCTTTTTTTGTTGTGTTTGTGGGAGAGGGCGAGCGTGTCCCCCTACTCCTCCGCCATCTTGTCCTCCCCTCAACATTTTCTGTTTGTCTTTAATTTTGGTCAGTTTCATGAATATGTGTCTTGGGGTGTTCCTCCTTGGGTTTGTTTTCTATTGTACTCGTTGTGCTTCCTGGATTTGAGTGAGTGGTTCCTTTCCCATGTTAAGGAAGTTTTTGTTATGTGCTCTGGCCCTTTCTCTCTCTCTTCTGCTTCTGGTACCCCTATAATGCAGATGTTGGTGCGTGTCATGTTGTTCCAGAGTTCTCATAGACTGCCTCCATTTCTTTTCAATCTTTTTTTCTCTTCTGTTCCTCGTCAGTGATTTCCACCAGTCTGTCTTCCATCTCACTTATTCATTTTTCTGCCTTCTGCATTCTGTTACTGTTTCCTTTGATGTGAATTTTTTTATTTTAGCTATTGTGTTTTTCATCTCTGCTTGCTTAATCTTAAAATCTTCTATTTGTTGGGTTTTCTTGTAACTTGTCTCTCTTTGCCTCCAGTTTATTTCCATGTTCTTGAGCCATCTTGACTATCACTAGTCTAAGGTCTTTTTTGTGGAAGTTGAAAATCTTCAGATCGTTTAATTGTTTTTCTGTTTTTTTTTTCTTCTTCCTTTATCTGAGTCATAATTCTATGCCTTGTCATTTTGTAGAGCTTTTGAGTGTGATCTCCTTTTTGCAAACAATAGGGTTGTAGACTCTCATACCTGAGGGTTCTCCCTACTATTCTTCCTGTTACTCAAATGTGACCTCAAGTGATTTCTGGTCTGTCTACTTTCCCTTCTATGTGGGACACAGTGCATGAGAAAGAGCCTTCCTGGCACTGAGAGGTGAAGACTTCTAAATTTGGAAAACCTGACTCTTGATCAGTGATGCTTTCAGAGAAAGTTCTGGATCATTCCAGATCAAGGAGAACTGTGCCAGTTAAGAAAATGAAATCTTCATTAAACTTCAAGTTGTGAAGGCCTGTAGAGGGAGGTCTCACAACCTACTTCTCATGGTCAATAGCTTTTGTAAGCAGTGCTCCAGGGACATTTGGGGTGCATGTGCCTTTTGAAGGACATTTCAGTATAGGGAAATGTTTGATTTTGATCAAATATGATTTTCCATTTTTTTCTTTTTTTGGGTAATTTTTTTTTTGTCCTGTGTAAGACCTCTTTATCAAGCCCAACAACCCAGAGATTTTTCTCCTAGTTTTTTTTTTTTTTTTTTTTTGGTAAAAATTTCAAAGTCTCGAAATTTGCATTTGAATCTATGCCCCATTTTGTAGAATTTCAGTATCCGTTAAAAACTATCCCTTTTCCATTCTACTTCTCTATAACTTTTGTATTAAGCCATTCCAGTTTGCTGTATTGGTATGTGTCTATTTCTGTATTATCTATCCTGTACACCAAACTATGAATCTATTCCTCCACCAATGCTAATCTGTCTTCCATAGGGCTTTATATGGAGCCTAATAGCCTCAAATTTTAATTTTCTTTCTCTAAATAATTTTAGCTCTTTTGGCTCCTTTTCTTTATACATGTTATAATAAGCTTGTCCATGTTGACAAAAACAATTCTGTTGGAAGTGGACAGTTTATTATGTGGAGTCTTGCAGACTGTGAATATTATCTATGTATATGCGTACACATTTGTTTAGGTCTTATAGGGTTTTATCATACAAATCAAATCCTCTATCAAAACATTTCTAACGAGAGTTCCCATTATGGGTCCCTGATGAAGAAACTGATATAGTGGCCATGAGGATGTGGGGTGACTCTCTGGCCTGGCTCAGTGGGGTAAGGTACTTTTATTGCCACAAGCTATAGTGTAGGGTGCAGATGCCAGTTGGAGATGGTGTTGCTGTTGCTGTGGTGTTGGTTGCTAGCTGTAGCTCCATTTTGATCCCCTAGCCTGAGAACTTCCACAAGCTGCAGGAGCAGCCATAAACTTATATGTATAACCAAATATTTCATTTTTTGGAACTGCTCTGTATTGCATTGTGTTTTTGGTTTGGGCTACCAGATGTCCCTTTTTAGCATTTACAGATATGATGAATGTTTCTGTGTTGATCTTCTCTCCTGAGACTTTTGTAAAGGAACCTCCATCTCTTCAGTGTACCTTAAGAGAATTGTTGGGATTTTCTGTGGAGGTAGCCATGCTATCCATGAACATGGACAGTTATATTTCTTCATTTCTATTCTGTATGTCTTCATTTCTTTTTCTTGCCATGCTGCATTGGCAAGTACCTGCAGTGCTAAGTAGAATGGAAGAAATGAGAAAGGACATTCTGACCTTCTTTTGAGTTTAGGAGGAAAACGTTCATTCTTTCACCTTTCAGTAGGATGCTTAGTGTAGGTATTTTGTAGATGTTCTGTACTGGGTTGAAGGAGTGTTCTTCCTGGTTTTCTGAGAGTTTCTAACATGAATGGGTTGTTGAACATTGCCAAATGCTTTTTCTGTAGTAATTGATGTGACCATGTACGTTTTCTTCTTTAATCTATTAATAACAGCAAACTACACTGATGATTTTTAAATACTAAACCAAGCTTGTATTCCTAGAATAAACTCCATTTGATTATAATGCATTGTCACTTCGTTTATTCTTCAGATATTGGTTTAGTATTGCAATGTTTTTTTGTAGTTTCCTTTCAGGAAAACTTAAGCTATTGATTTTGAGACCTTTCTTCTTTTGTATTGCAGAAGCATCTAGTGCCATTTGTTTCCATCTTCACAATGGTTTATCTGGATCCAATCACATTTTATGGACTGTATCTTCCTTTGCATTCAGTTCTATTCATTTCAACATTTTTCTTTGAGAGTCATCTTTAACCATGGGTTATTTAGAAGTGTGCATCTCAATTTCCACATATTTGGAGGCCCACTTCTCATTCTCATTGTTATACAAGGGGAAGCTTATACTTTGGACACGGTGGAGTGAAATGTAATGACTATTTATCTTATAGGTTCCTCAAGTGTCATTGGTGTGAACCTTTTGAATATTAATTTTACATGGGAGTTCTCAGACTTTTCACTTATACAGTAACCATAAGGGAATTGCCTGAATATATGAATTCATGCTGCTGAAGTTGTGTTTATCAAGGGAAGTTCACAGACAGAACAATAGTGGGAGAATTTGTGGGTCGCCATTGCACATTGTTTTCCGGGTCAGCACCCAGAGACTCTGTTCGGACCCAGCGTTCAGGAGAGGGGCCCAGATCTTGGGCTTGGTGCTTTTTATTGCATGATCAGAGAAGTCCAGGCCCCCTGTGGGCAGGGACTACAACCAGCATGGTGACATGCAGGATGCAGGTTGAGTAGCTGGCTGCGGGATGAGCGCTCAGGGTGGGGGAAGCTCCAGCCTCTTTCCTGCTGCTTAGGGTGGGTCTGAGCTGTGGGTGCAGCCATAAGTCTCAGAAGGCCAAAGTGGCTGAGTCACTAGGCAGCCCTTCCCATCTCTGTCAGCCATAAGCCCTGGCTCTGGGCAGTGACCCTGTAGTCCCAGGAAGGCCAGGCTTTCTCTTGCAGGGAGGTTGTCTTGCCCAAGTCAGCCCTGCCCTCTCACTACTTCAGAAACCGAAATCTCATCACTCCATCTTGCTACCTCCCAAAACATGGGATTGCCAAACTTTTGTTTTTGTCTTTTTGTATTTTCTAGGGCTGCACACATGGCATGTGGAGGTTTCAAGGCCAGGGGTCTACTCAGAGCTGTAGCCACTGGCCTATGCCAGAGCAACAGCAGCACAGGATCTGAGCCACTACTGCGACGTACATCACAGCTCTCAGCAATGCTGGATCCTTAACCCACTGAGCGAGGCTAGGAATAGAACCTGCAACCTCATGGTTCCTAGTCAGATTTGTTAACCAATGAGCCATGGTGGTCACTCCCCAAACGTTCTTTTTCAAATATTAGTAACATCATTTTCTAGAAGAAGTACAACCGAACCCCAGTTAACCAGGAAGCAGCTACTGCAATTAAGCAAGTTTCCCCTAAGACAAGACCCTTAGCTACACCCATGGGCTATCTTTGATTTCTCCTATGTGCTTCTGAGAAGTAAAATGTTGATGTTCAAGATCTCCAATGATTGGTGTGCTAGCAATAATTTCTATGAAAGCAGGAAGCTCCTCACCCTGAAGCAGAGGAGGTAAGGAGGCAGTAGGTGATAGATCTTTGCTCTGCTCCCACTTTTAAACCCTCCATATCCCTGCCATTTGAGGAAGGAAGGCAGTGCCTTGGAACACTACCCAGCTTCCAGGTGTGTCACTTCCCCTGTCTGACAAGAGGTCACCTACAAGCCAGAGGGCCCAAATCCTCCCTCGTACACAACTGCTCCCTGCCCCCCAATTAAAAATTCCCTTCAGAGCCCTTTGCCTGCACAATTGTAATAGCTGTATTGTTCATATATGATATCTGTGACTTAGAAAAGTGTTACTCCTTGCCTTGTTCTTGGAGAAACATGGCCTTTGGTAGGGAGAACCCAGACCAGGCGGCCCACAGCCTCTGTCAGGTGTGTTCCTTCAGCCAATGCTCTGATTCCATGTTGAGAGTTTTGGAGATGAGACTTTCTGTGTTTTCAATGGGCAGGCTTCCCCTTGGTGTGTATCATATGCAAAGGTTGCCCAGCACCTGCCTCTCCCTCAGACAAGCTGCAGCCATGCTACCCCTGCAATTAGGAACCTCCTTTATCCACCCTGTGGATGGTAGTCAATCCTCTGATTCCATGAATATATCATCCGTTAGACCACTATTGATTTATTTTATTTTATGTATGTATTTTTGGTCAAGTTTGGCTCCATCTGCAGCATGTAGAGGTTCCCTGACTAGGGGTCAAATGTAAGCTACAGCTGATTCTGTTGAATGAAAATTCCATTTAATTAATTTTAATTTCATTCTTTTTCTTTTTTTGTTCTTTTTTTTCTTTCTATTTCTTTTATTTTTTTCTTTCTTTTTTCTTTTTTTTTTTTTTTTTTGTTTTGGTGGGGTTCATTCTGGACATATGGAAGTTCCCCTGCTAGGAATTGAATTAGAACTTGAGCTTCCATCCTATGCCACAGCCACAGCAATGCAGGATCAAAGCTACATGACACTACACCACAGCTCGTGGCAACTCTGGAACTTTAAGCAAATGAGCAAGGCTAGGTATCATACCCATGTCCTCACAGATAGCAGTTGTATTCATTACCTCGGAGCCATGACAGGAACTCCTTCTATTTCATTCCTTTTATGGTTTGAAGAACATTAGTGTAATTTGTCATTTGCAGTCCATGCACCTTAATGTTAAACCTAGTCTATTTCATTTTTTGGTTTTGTTACTTTCCTTTTTTGGCCACACTCTTGGCATATGGGGGTTCCTTGGAACAATGCAGGATACTTAGGCCTCTTTCCCAGAGCAGGAACTCTATTCCTGGTCTTTGTAAAGTCTTAGGTCTTGCTCTTTCTAAAGCTATCTGGGTGTTGATGCCATTGGGGTGGTGCAGGGATTTGACAAGGTGCAATACTCAGAGTTCCCATAGTGGCTCTCTGGAAATAAATCTGACTGGTATCCATGAGGATGCCAGTTTGATCCCTGACCTTATCAGGGGGTTAAAGATCCAGCATTGCTGTGAGCTCTGTGTAGGTTGAAGATGCATCTCAGATCTGGCATTGCTGTGGCATAGGCCAGTGTCTCCAGCTCTGATGTGACCCCTAGCCTGGGAACCTTCTTAGGCCATTGGTGCAGCCTTAAAAAGAAAAAAATAAATAAATCACGATGGACTACTCCACTCAAGTCCCTAATCATCTATGAATTTCCTCTCAACCATTCCCATCTTTCTGTCCTCATTGGGACTACGAGGCACCTGCCTCCACCATTTTGCCCATTGCAATAATCCCACTGAGAATAGTGGATTCTCCCCCATCGATGAGGCAGAGAAGCAGAAAGGCCTGTCCCTACAGCCAAGCCTTTTCCTCTCTGGCCAGGCCACCCACACAGGGCACCCTGGATGAGTGTAGGATCATCCCAGCCTGTCATCTGGCCACTTCGGGGAAGCAGAGAGAAACTCCCTAAAGGTAAAGGCTGTCACCAGCCTCCACTCTAGGAACTGCTGAGTGTTCAGAGGGCTGAAAGGCACAAAAGCAGCTCCAAATCCCTTGAAGGTAGGGGGATGCAGATAATGGTAGAGATGCCCCAGATGCCCACTAGTCAGGCAGGCTTGAGAGACGGAGATGATGTGGGGCTTCCTGGGGATAGTGTGCTCCCCAGAGTAGCTTGATGAGTCCTTGTCTTTGTGGAGGAAAGATTTCATGGTTCACCTGTAAATCCAGAGCACCTGTGACAGCCCTCATCCTTCTTTCCTCCAAAGAACACTCTGTGGAGCAACACAGACATGAGCCAGATGACAGTGGACCATGAATATTTCCCATAAAACTATCTTTGTCCACATTTTACATACTTCATCCCAATGGTGCTACTGTGCACACCCAGACCCAAATCCCCCACTACCTAACCCCCCGCAGGGCCACCCCTCTCCTGGCTCTGATAGCCTTGTCCTTCCTCCCTGCCCCCATGTCAGCCAGGATCAGTGCTGGGACTAAAGAGAGCCCCTAGGCTTCCTGTTGGGCTTGCACTGGAAAGCTGGCCCACTGCTCACTACTGGATGTAGTGGAACATCCTCTTCCCTGTGACAAATGTGTTACACCTTCTCTTTTTGGTCTGTCAGGGTAAACAAGCCCCTGTCTAGGGCTGGTCTCCCAAAGACTCCCAGGTCAGTCCTGGGCATGGGCAGGTTCTCTGTGGTGGCCAGGCCTCCACACAGAGCCAGCTGCTGGGGAGGCTGGGCTGATGCCTATTCTCTGGGGGGTGGGGTGACCCAGTGAGCTCGTTGAGTCCCCCAGCCTGCAGAGTCCCCACAAGGCCTGTGGTGGGGACTTGGCTCTGGGGCAGCACCAAGGACAGCAGGTTGTGCTGAGGTTCCAGGAGGAAGGTCAGGGTGGGGAGATCCTCCTCCTCCTTACTGGAGCTGTTCCCCAGCCCTCAGGTCTCCCTAAGAGGACAGGTCTCCACAAGAACCTCATTGGCCCTGGGTCCTGATCGAGGTCCCTGAGGAGGATGGAGGGATGTCCTGACCTCTTGGAGAGAGAACTGAGCCTTTGAGCTGTAAGGCCACTCACTGCTGGCTGTGCCTTAGAAGGGCCTTGAAATCAATCTCTGGTTTGCAGGATTCTTTGGTGACCCCAGTCTGACCCCAGCGTTAGGGAACACAAGAGTGCCTTGGTCTCTGGTGGCACTCCAGTGGCATGGCTGCAGTGTTTGGGTTGTGCCCCAGGGCTTGCCTTCCTAAGAGCACAGGCTGAGGGTGATCAGGTGGAAGGGAAAGTGAGAGACTCTAATGTCCATTTCCTAAGCCTAGAGCATGCAAATTGGAGGGCAGTGCTGGGGGGCCATAGACCTGTGTGTGGGTGGTTTTAGGACCAGCTGAAGCCTCATGTGCCATGGGAGGGAGAGGAAAGTGGGCACATGTAAGAGTCACATGTGAGGACGTGCAGAACCTTTAATTTCCCAGGGGTCTCCCCACCAGCCCACTTCTTAGGCATACCTCTTGGGGCTGCTTAGGCATGGAGGAGGGAGAAGAGTTAGAAAACTGACCATGTCCATAACCCAGAGGGACAAAGGGCAGGTGAGACCCCCTTCAGGGGCTGTTCTAGTGGAAAGACTAATACCACAGTGCGGTTAAAGGAACAATGTTGGGACATTGGCCATCCCTAGGTCCCTATTTATTTTTTAAATGTATAAAACTTTATTATTTTCTTATCTTTTATTTATATATATATTTTATCAACTGTACAGCATTGTGACCCAGTTACACTTACATGTATACCTTCTTTTTTCTCACATTACATGTTCCATCATAAGTGACTAGGGCTGCCCAGCAGGATCCCATTGCTAATCCATCCCAAAGGCAATATTCTGCATCGATTTACCCCAAGCTTCCAATCCAACCCACTCCCTCGCCCTCCCCCTTGGCAAACACAAGGCTATTCTCCAAGAGAATTATTTTCTTTTCTGTGGAAAGGTTTCTTTGTGCCGTATACTATATTCCAGATATAAGTGATATTGTATGGTATTTGTCTTTCTCTTTCTGACTTGCCTCACTCAGGATGTGAGTCTCTAGTTCCATCCATGTTGCTGCAAATGGCATTATATTTTATTGATAAGTAGGATTCCATTGTGTATATATACCACATCTTCCTAATCCAATCACCTGTCCTTGGACAATTGAGTTGTTTCCATGTCTTGGCTATTGTGAATAGTGCTGTAATGAACATGTGGGTGCATGTGTCTTTTTTAAGGAGAGTTTTGTCTGGATAGATAGCGAAGAGTGGGATTGCAGGGTCATACGGTAGTTCGATGTACAGATATCTAAGGTACCTCCCTACTGTTCTCCCTAGTGGTTGTACCAGCATGCATTCCCATCAACAGGGCAGGAGGGTTCCCTTTTCTCCACACCCCCTCCAGCATTTGTTATTTGTGGACTTATGAATGATGGCCATTGTGACTGGTGTGAGGTGGTATCTCATATTCATTGTGATTTGCATTTCTCTAATAATCAGTGATACTGAGCATTGTTTCAGGTGCTTGCTGGCCATCTGTATATCTTCCTTGGAGAAATGTCTCTTCAGGTCTTTTGCCCATTTTTCAATCGCATTATTGCTGTTCTTGCTGTTGAGTTGTATAAGTTGTTTGTCTATTTTAGAGCTGAGGCCCTTGACAGTTGTATCATTGGAAACTATTTTCCCCCATTCTGTAAGTTGTCTTTTTTTTTTTCTTTTTGGTTTCCTTTGCTGTGCAAAAGCGTGTATGTTTGATTAGGTCCCATTGGTTTATTTTTGCTTTTATTTCTATCGCTTTGGGAGACTAACCTGAGAAAACATTTGTAAGGTTGATTTCAGAAAATGTGCTGCCTATTTTCTCTTCCAGGAGTTTGATGGTGTCTTGTCTTGTATTTATGTTTTTCATCCATTTTGGGTTTATTTTGGTGCCTAGTGTGAGAGTGTGTTCTAGTTTCACTGATTTGCATGCAACTGTCCAGGTTTCCCAGCAGTACTTGCTGAAAAGACTGTCTTTTCCCCATTTTGTATTCTTGACTCCTTTGTCAAAGATTAATTTCCCATAGGTGTTTGGGTTTATTTCTGGATTCTCTATTCTGTTCCATTGGTCTGTCTGTCTGTTTTGGTACCAGATGCACACTGTCTTGATGACTGTGGCTTTGTAATAATGCCTGAAGCCTGAGAGAGCTATGCCTCCTGCTTGGTTTTTGTTTCTCAGAATTGCTTTGGCAATCATGGGTCTTTTGTGGTTTCATATAAATACTTGGATTGTTTGTTCTAGTTCTGTGTAAAATGGAATGGGTAATTGTATCAGGGTTGCATTGAATCTGTAGAAAGCTTTGGGTAGTATGGCCATTTTTACAATATTAATTTTTTTCCATCCAGGAGCATGGACTATCTTTCCATTTCTTTACATCTTTAATTTCCTTGATTAATGTTTTATATTTCTTGGCATATAAGTCTTTCACCTCCTGGGCCAGGTGTATACACAGGTATTTGATTTTTTGGGTTGCAATTTTAAAAGGTATTGTATTATTGTATTCCTTTTCTAATATTTCATTGTTGGTATACAGAAATGCGACTGATTTCTGAATGTTAATCTTATATCCTGCTACTTTGCTGAATTTGCTGAGCAGTTCAGGTAATTTTGGGGTTCGTCCTTGGGGTTTTGTATTTATTGTATCTTGTCATCAGCATAGAGTAACAGCTTTATCACTTCTCTTCCGATTTGGATGCCTTTTATTTCTTTGTTTGTCTGATTGCTGTGGCTAGGACTTCCAATACTATGTTGAATAATAGGGATGAGAGTGTGCATTCTTGTCTTGTTCCAGATTTTTGTGGGAAGGCTTTCAGCTTTTCTCCATTGAGTATTATATTTTCTGTGGGTTTGTCTTAAATGACTTTGATTATGCTAAGGAATGTTCCCTCTAGACCCACTTTGGTAAGGGCTTTTAATCATAAAATGATGTTGGACTTTGTCAAATGCTTTATCTGCACCTATTGAGAGGATCATGTCATTTTTGAGTTTCGTTTTGTTAATGTGATGTATGATGTTGACTGATTTACCTCTTCTTTTTTGGCAGCATCTTTGGTTTTGGAATGAAGGTAATGGTGGCATCCTAGAATGTCTTTGGGAGTATTCCTTCTTCTTCAACCTTTTGGAAAAGTTGTAGGAGTATGGGTGTAAGTTCCTCCTTGTTTGTTTGGTAGAATTCACCTGTGAAATCATCTGGTCCTGGACTTTTATTTGTAGGGAGTGTTTTTATGACAAATTCAATTTCATTTCTAGTGATTGGTCTGTTCAGTTGATCTATTTCTTCTTGATTCAGTTTTGGTGGGTTGTACGTCTCTAGGAAGTTGTCCATTTCTTCCAGGTGGTTGAATCTGTTGGCACATAATTGTTGTTAGTATTCTCTCATGTTTTTTTTTTTTCTTCTGTAGTATCCATTGTGTCTTCTCCTTTTTCATTTCTGATTTTTGTACTTTGGTTTTTTTTTCTCTCCTCTTCTTGGTGAGTCTAGCCAGAGGTTTGTCCATTTTGTTTACCTTTTCAAAGAACCAGCTCTTGGCTTGATTGATTTTGTCTATTGTTTTTTGAATCTCTATTTTATTGATTTCCTCTTAGATCTTTATGATGTCCTTCTTTCTGCTGACTTTAGGTTTTTCTTGTTCCTCTTTTTCTAATGCATTGTGGTGGTGGGTTAAATTGTCCATTTGAGATTTTTCTTCTTTTTGGAGAAAGGCCTGTATTGCTATGAACTTCCCTCTGAGCACTGCTTTTGTGGCATCCCATGGATTTTGAGTGATTGTGTCTTCATGATCATTTGTCTTTAGATTTTTTTTTTTTAATTTCCTTCTTGATTTCCTCATTGACCCATTGGTTTCTTAGTAGCATGTTATTTAGTCTCCATGTAGTAGGTTTTTTCCTCACTTCCTTTCCTGTGACTGAGTTCTAGTTTCATGCCATTGTGGTCAGAGAAGGTATTTGAAATAATTTCTATACTCCTAAATTTGTTGAGGTTAGCTTTGTGCCCCAAGATGTGATCAATTCTTGAGAATGTTCCATGTGCACTTAAGAAGAATGTGTATTCTGTTGTTTTGGATGTAATGCCCTCAAAATGTCTATTAAGTCTCACTTTTCTGGTATTTCCTTTAGGATCTCTGTTGCCTTATTGATTTTCTGTCCAGGGGATCTGTCCATTGATGTGGGTGGGGTGTTAATTCTCCTACTATGATTGTATTCCCATCAATTTCTCCTTTTATCTCTGTTGTATTTGTTGGAGGTATCTGGGTCCTCCAATATTAGGGGCATATATATTGATGATTGTAATATCCTCTTCTTGAATGGATCCTTTAACTATTCAATGCTATCCTTCTTTGTCTTTCTTGATGGCCTTGACTTTAAAGTCTCTTTTGTCTGATATGAGTACTGCAACGCCTGCTTTCCTGTCTTGTCCGTTGGCATGAAATCTCTTTTCCCACCCCTCACTTTCAATCTGGAAGTGTCCTTTGCCCCAAGGTGAGTGTATGGTAGGCAGCAGATTGAAGGATTTTGCTTTTTTATCCCAATCTGCCACTCTGTGTCTTTTGATTGGAGCATTCAGTCCATTGACATTTCAGGTGATCATTGATAGATATGTATTTATTTCCATTTTAAGCCTTATTTTCCAGTTGATTCTATGTTTCTCTTTTCTTCCTTTCCTTGTTTGGTTGGGTGATTTCCATTTATTTTATGCTTGAGTATTTTCTTTTCAGTTTTTGTGAATGTAGTGTTCGGTTTTGATTTGTGGTTGCCCTGTTTCTTTAAGTATGTTAACCCCTTCCTATATCTGCTTACTTTAGCCTGATAGTCATATAGGCTAAACACATCATTAAAAAATTAAAAAAGAATCTATTTCTTCTTACTTCCCTTTCCCACAGTGTTTGATTTGGATGCCTTTTCTTTTTTTAACATCTTCATGTTTAGGTCTGTATGCTGACTTATTTAAGTGATGGCTTTCCAATTGTGGTTTCCTCCATCCTATATCTTCCTTTTTTTTTAATTACAGAAGCCCTTTAAGTATTTGTTTTAGAATGGGTTTCGTGTTGCTGTACTCTTTCAGCTTTTGATTGTTGGAGAAATTCTTTATTTCTCCATCTATTTTAAATGATTTTCTTGCTGGATAGAATATTCTAGTTTGCAGATTTTTTTCCTTTCAGTGGTTTAATTATATCTTGCCACTCCCTCCTGGCCTTTAGTGTACCTGTAGCGATATCAGCTGATTGCCTTATTTGGGTTCCCTTGTAATTAACGCTTTGCTTTTCTCTTGCTGCCTTTGGAATCTTCGCTTTATCTTTAAAATTTTGCCGTTTTTATAATAATATGTCTTGGTGTGGGCCTGTTTGGGTTCCACTTGTTTGGGGCCCTCTGTGTTTCCTATATCTTGTTATCAGTATCCATTAGATTTGGAAAATTTTCAGCCAGGATTTCTTCAAATGTATTTTCAGTCTGCTTTTCTTTTTCTTCTCCTTCTAGAATCCGTATTATGCATAAATTTGCCTGCTTTATATTATCCCATAGGTCTCATATTTCTTTCATTTTTTTCCATTTGGTTTTCTGTCTGCTGTCCTGATTGGGTGATTTCCATTATTCTCTGTTCCACATCACTAATTCTTTCCTCTGCATTATTCATTCAGGTCTTTATTGCCTTTCCTTCAGTTTGTATCTCTGCAAATGAATTTTCTAGTTTTCTTGGCTCCTCCTTATATGTTCTCATTCCTTTCTAAGGGAATCTGCATTCCTGTTCCTATCCTCTCTTAATTCCTTCCGTATTTTCACCCTGTCTCTTTTGAACTCCAAGTCTGTCAGACTGCAGAGGTCTGTTTCCTTGTTGACTGCTTTGGGTGAATTCTCCTGTTGTTTTAACTGGGAATTCATTTCTGAGGTTCTTCATCTTGCTTGTGTTTTTCTTTTTCTGTGAATTTGGGGAAGCCAAACTGTATTTTTGTAAGTCTGTGTCTATGCAAGAATACCCCTTTGTATCTTTTTTGGGGGTTACTCTTTATTATTGGTGTGGGGGTTTGGATCTTTGCTGTCTCTTTCTTCTGCATGAGAAGTCTGTTATCCCCATGATGCTCAGTATGTTTTCAGGGAGAAGAGGGCAATGAGTAGGGCCAGCATTCAGGGCCTGGTCATTGGGCTCTCAACAGAAGCAAAGTCCTGCAGGAAGGCAGCACAGGTTACTCCTATTAACAGGGCCCTGGGAAGCAGTAATGAGCTCAAAAGTACCTTCAAGGTGGCCAGAGAATTTGGCTGTAGCTGCAGCAGGGTGTGTGAGTTCCCAGGGATGTGAGAACATCAACAGCTTGTGTTTGATTGCAGTGTCCTCCTCTGAGATGATTGGAATGGCAGGTGGTGCCTGTTCAGGGATCCCTAGTGGGAGTGGGCCATGACCATCTAGCTTCAGTGGTAACTGTGTTGGTTTGCATCCACCACCTGTAGACCATGCATGAGGTGATCTGTCTGTCTTAGCCCACATAGGAGGTGCTGCTCAGGCTGCTCCGAGTTGCAGGATCCTGGGAAGTGCCAGAGATCTGGCCTATGGGTACTGCCCTGAACATTCAGTAGTGGCAGCAGCAGGGCCAGTGTGTTCCCAAGGGTGCAAGAGAACCAAGAGTTGATTCAGTCACAATGCCTTCCTCTGTGATGCCCTTGAGGTGAATGGGGCTGCAGTAGGTGCCTGTTCCCCAACCCCTAATGGTGTCAGCTCACTGCCACCGCTGGAGCTAGAGATAACTTTGGTGGTTTGCCCCATCACCTGTAAAATCATGCAAGAAGCACCTGATCCTGCTTAGCCCTGACAGGATGTGGGAACAAGGTGCTCTTAGTTGCAGGTTCCTAGGAAGGGACAATGATCAAGCATATGGGCACCTCTTGGAATGTTTGGCAGTGGTGGCTGCAGGGTGAGTGTGCCCCCAGAGGAGTGAGAGCACCATCAGGTGAGGTTCCATTGTAGTGTCCTTTTCTGTGATACCCTCTGAAATGGTTGGGTCTGCAAGTAATTTTTGTTCAGATATCCCCAGCTGTGGTAGGCCACACCACCTCTGGAGTCAGGGATAATTGCAGTGGTTTGCTCCTGCCACCCACAGGTCTGGTCCACCATGGGCTAGCAAGCAGCTTCTCACTGCTCCAGAGCCTAAGTCTCAGTGCTCAGCAACCCCCCCCCCCGAGAATCTCAGGCTGTGGTGTCTGTGCCAGCAGTTCAGATGATCTGTGCTTCTCTCACTCTGCTTTTCAGTTCTCAGGCCTGCTGCTGTGCTTTCTTCAGTATCTTGGAGATCCCTCTGACTCAGCTGATCTTTCTGTTTGTTAGGTTGCTTCTCAGGGTGTGGGTTCCCTTTCTCCTTCACAGCTCCCTCTCAGGAAAGCGAGTCCTGTCCTGATTCCTTTTCTCTCTCTTTTTTCTTTTGTTCTACCTGGTTATGTCAGGAGTTTCTTGCCCTTTTTGGAGGTTTAAGATTTTCTGCCAGCATTCAGTTGATGTCCTGTGTGAATCCTTTTAGATGGAAATGTGTTTTTTTTTTTTTTTTGATGTGTTTGTGGGAGAGGGTGAGCATGTCCTCTTACCCTTGTGCCATCTTGCCTCTACCCCTAGGCCCCTATTAACTTTGTCTTTACCTCCATTGGGCAGGTGGGTAACTGACCAAGGCCCCACTTTGGGGGCTGAAGTCCCTGAGGAGCTGGACTCACTAGAGCTGGAGTAAGCAGACCCTGTTCCCCCTTCATCCACTGCAAGTTCTGAATCTGGAAGTCATCCTCCACTTCAAATTCCATGAACCTTGGGGGTGTTGAGGGTCAGGCCTCAGTGAGAAAAAGGCCTGGGCTCTGGAGCCCACTGAGGGCAGCAGGACTAAGGGGATGAGGAGAGGGTGTCCTTGGGGCTGTCAGGGCCTGTGAGGTGCTATTCCAGCAGGGAGCCACTCTAGGGCAAGTACATGATCTGGGCCACCTCCTGCTTTAGCAGCCCTGGAGGGCATGGCCCAGCAGAGACCCAGGTTGCTTAATTGAACCAGGACTACTGGACATATGGTGGCCCATGGGGGCCCCTGCTCATGCCCCCCATCCTTGTGTGTCCCACAGGAATGGTGATGGCCAGCAGCCTTGTCAGGCAGGTATCCCCACAGTAGCCTTGCCCAAATCTAGGTCCTGGGTCTGGAAGTGAGAGTTCTGGAACACACACCTGACACAGGGCTCAGGAGAGGCTGGAGATGGGATGCTAAACTTAGCAGACAGGCCTCACGTTCCTCTGAGAGGTGCTTATTTGTTTGGTTTTGGTTTTGAAACTAGGGGATTCCCATGCAGAAAACCCAGGGAAGGCCAGTCCACTGCTGATGAGGAGAGGGGTTCCAAGTGTTAGATCAGTGATCACTGGCCACCCAACACACAGCTTGGGGTGGAGTGCATTTCCCTGCACAGTCCCTGTGCCCAGAGTGGACCCTTCCTGGGCTCCTAGGGTTCCCAAGACCATCCTGAGGCCTTATGTCAGGACAGGGACAGGTCAGCCTCATGTGGGGGCAGTGCTCCTGGTGGAAGAAGGACAGAATAGCCAAGGTCTCCAGGTGAGGGGAGTAAGGCCTCTGGGATGCAGGGAACAGTATGTGTTGGGTGCCAGCCTCCTCTGTTCTCTCTGCTGGTCACCATCACAGTCATATCCTGCCCTGCGGTCTGGCCCTCACCCACCCTCTCGTCCACCATGTACCCCACAGCCCGGGATGCTGACTCACTTTGCCACCATCTCATAGAATTTCATCCTGTCAAAGCTGCTTGTGTGCTGCCATTCCTTCATGGCCCAACACTGTCCCTTCTCCAACGTCATGGTTAGTTTCAGTGGGCCAGAGAGTGAAGCACTGGGCTGCAAGCCCTCAGGGTCAGTCTCCTCTTACAGCCCCACCTCCAGCTGCCTGAGCACCTCCATTCCTTCTCCTCCATGTTCCCCACCACAGCCTGACTGAGGGTCAGTAGTGTGAGGGGTGGGTGTCTGTAGAGCAAGACAGGCCTTCCTGGTTGCTGTTGCCACCACCTCACACTCCCCAGAGGATGAGCATGCACTCCCAGGCCATAGCTGGAATGCTGTGCCTTGGGGAACTCTTTCCTCTCCAGGACTGCAGTTTCATATAAAATTCAGCATCATCAATGAGGGAGGGCATGTGCCAGGATAGCTACTAACAGGTCAGATAAGCCCAAGGACTCTTCTGCCTGGTCCTCTCAACTAGGTGTCATTGTGCCCCTTTTATGAAGGACCTTAAGTCTAGGAGAGAGATTCCTTCCAGGCTCACAGCTCTAGTAGGAAAGAACCTTGCCTTAAGAGAGCACTACCACCTCCTTGTTGTAACTGGAAGTCTCCAGAACAACAAGGACCACATATGCATAAAACTCTCTCCTGAGCCTGCCTGTCCTATGCCTCCTCTGAAGTGACAGTCCCTGGCCACCATACACCCAACTTCTTGTTGAAAGGATGCAGCAGCACAGAAGATGGTGCCATTCACCTCTTGGCTCCTGACATTACAGAAGGACCCTCTCTGACTGCTAGTCTGTGTTAAATATACCATGGAAACACAGAAGGTAATGTGGCTGGACCCACAGGGTGGGGGTCAGCTGAGAGAAGACACTGAAAGGATGTCATGGACTGGACATGTGACACATGTGAGTGACAACATGCCTCTTCATGGCATGGACATCACCCTCAACCTTCCTTCTGTCTAGGCTGAAGGATTCCTAGAAAGCTAGCCAGTGAGTCCATGGCCAGTTCCTCTTTAGTGAAGGCTCCAGGTGAGCTCATGAGCTCTCCAGAATGCACTCAAATGAGGAAGCAAGAGAAAAGTTCTGCATTAGGGCTCTGGGGCAGGTGCTTCTGGGCCAGAGATTTTAGGCACTGCCAGCCTTGGGAGTTCTCAGCTCTTGCTGTTCAAAGAGTCATCCTGAGGGACCCCATTCTTGGAGGAGGATAGGCTGTCTGCCCTGGATGCACCATGTGACCATGGGCCAGAGCTCACTGGGGGCATACTGGGGCCAGCTGGGCAGCTGATTGTGCAGCTTGAGGAGGAAGGCCTGTGACCCACTCTCCCTTGCAAGCCTGAGCTACTGCAACAGCCAGTGTGGCCACAACACTCTCCACTGCAGGGGTTTCTAGGAATAGGGTTACAGGACAAGCAACAAGCCCTCCCACTGAGGGCCCCAGGAGCTCCCTTTGGGGGTACCTGGGTAAGGCCAAAGATCTGAGTCTGGTGGGGCAATGCTGGCTTTCCTTCTGATCTGACTTAGACAGTGATTTTGCAAACCCCTGGGGCACTGAGGTCATGGTCAGTATTAGCCACCAGAGATGTCCTGGTGAAGGCTGGCAGGAATAAGGTGCTGCCAGGTGGGAGTAATGGGGTCATGGGTGGTGGCAGGTGCAGCTCCAAGGGTGGCTTCAATGGGGGGCCAGGAGTGAATGGAGAAAAGTGGAGTGCTCTGAAATGGGACAGGGAGGCATGAGGCTTAATGATGGCTGCTGTGCTGAGCATGCTGTGGAGATGCTCTTGAGACAAAGGAAAGTGGTGAATGGAGGAGAATGGGCAACTGGGAAGGGAGTTTCCTGGTGAATCAGACTGTACATCTCAACAGGCAAGGGCATTTGAACAGGGGAAACTGTGCAGTCTTGGAGGGTTTTTCATGTTCTCATCTCCAGTTGAGAATTATTCCACTGGTGAATTTGTTCCCATGCACCAAGTTCCCTGCCTCCTGTCTGCTGAGAAGAGGTTAGGCACAGCAGCACTCACTCAGAGAGCCTCACTAAGGAACTCCAACACTCAGCCCTCACAGACTGTCCCCAAGTCCTGGAGCTTGGAGCACATCTACTCTGAACAATGCTCCTCAGCAAGGTCATTAGCATATAGGGACCCTCTCCAAGCCAATATCCACTCACTGTAAGTCCATTTTTTGGACAGGCAGTGTATAAAGTCTTAGGGCCACACCTTCTGATAAGCAGTTCCTTTGCACTTGCCAATATAAATCTGCTCTGCCTTTCTTTCATGACCTCTCCTAACAAAACTGAAAGGCTGAGAAAGTCACTCTGCACACAGAACCTTGATACAATCGCATAACGCACCTGCCCATCATGCACCTGTCTCACAGAACCACCCATATTGGACTTTGAACAGGGGAGAGTTTCCACCATCCCATCCCCAGGACCCTGAGTCACTGCCATCATGCAGTTGTGTTCCTAGGAGAGGATTCTAAGAATTAAGCATGTATCCCCTGGATTCTGTCCTTTCACAGCCACTATTGGCTGGAGAGGATTAGCACAGGCTGAGCGAGTGTCGTGTTGCATAGATCGTGGGAGTACAGGCTGCCTGAGGTCCTTCCCCTTCCAGATCCCAACAATGGAAGGTGAAGACAAACTGAGAAGCGGGCATGCGTCAGGTGCCATTGTGGCAAAGCTGTCTGTTCAGCAGAGGGAGGTACCCACCACTATGCACCTAATTAATCTCAACAGGGGAAAAGGAGGTTTCATGGTAGCACAGAAGATCGTCTTCCTCTTCTGGGCTACAACACATCCCCTCTTTAACAAGGTATCAGCCTTCATAGACATTCCATCACAACCATCCCCCCTCCATACATGTGATCCCTGTCCATGAAATGGTGACGTGAAATAGGAACATACTCTTCACCTCAAAGTCAGGCCTGAGCATCTTCTGTGAGATACCAGACAGGATGAAGTAGGTCTGAAAAAATGTGTTTCCACGAAAGGGAAAAAAATACAGAACAACTCAGAAACAGGAGTCTTAGCTTGGTTGAAGTCACATGGTTGCCCCTCCCTTGTGGAATCCAAGGCAACAGTTCCCTGACCTGAGGAGTGAGCTCTGGGCTGGAAGGAGTGGAAGAGGCCTGGGCTGTGGCAGAGTAACTTTGGGCCCAGCTTAGAGAGGACCACTTCAATGCACATGTGGCCGCAGTCACCCACCCCATTGAATAGTTTTCTGACTGACCATCTCACCCCATGCTCCCATTAGATACAGTATGCACCCATTCACATCCCTTAGAAAGATCTAATGAGGCAAGCTTCAGACGCCTAAAGAACACAAGACAGGGCTAGGCTTTCCCCCTGACCCTCCCTCTGCCAAGAGCAGATATCAAGCCACATTCCCTACACACACATTTCAAAGTGCCTTGTCTTCCTTCTAGAAAAAGCCAAACTTCCTAATGCAATCCTTCCTCCAAACCCAGAGCATGTCCTCTTTTTCCACCTCCAAGCATCTGTGGTCCCATGGGTAGGCTGAGGTTTCTACAGGCCCCTCTAGGCCCCCCAGGGTGAGGGGTCCCTGGGGTGCAGTTCTCTCTCCTTCCTGTCCTTCCATCCAACTATGTGTCCACAGTGAAGTATCACATGTGAACCCCAGGGATTTGAGGGATGGCAGGGTCTTTGGGAACCCATCCCAAGTCTATTGGCTTACCTCCTTGTGAAACCATTCACACAGGCTTGGGCCTAGAGCACTGCTGCCTGGTAGCCTCAAAGCAAAAAGTCAAGACCAGGACCCAGAGAGTGACCTGCTTCAGCAGATGCTCAGGATTCAAGTGAAGGAGGCCAAGTTTGAGTCTCAACCTTCAAAGGGGGGACTCAAGTCATTCTGCAGTGGGGTAAGGGCTGAGGGAAGATGGGCCTGGTTGGGTTTGGGGTGACACTCCGTGTTGGCCTCTGGCAGGTAGGCAAGAACCAGAAGTTTCTTCCACATTACACAGTGGCAGGATAGTTGGTGTGTGCCTCTTTGGGCAATGTATAAATTGGTTTTCAAAGTCATAGCATGAGTTTTGACTTGATCTTCCCTTTCACTTTTTTATTCATCAGCATAGTTTTTCTTTTTCACTTCTTTACCCTAAACCCGCTCTGCTTCTGTCCTGGCTCTTGACTTACTTCAAAACAGCCTAGGCTTTCTGAACAAAATTGACATTTTATCATCTGATAAACACATAAGTATTAATGGCCACATGGAACCTCTTAGTCATAAACTAAAATGAAGGCCTAAACAGTAGAAATTTGACAGAACACTGTAAACTAGGAAGAATGGGAAAAAATAATTATATATACATACTGAAGGCCTAAGAAATGGTAAGTCCCATGACTCATTGACACTCTCAGACCCGGACCTGCAGTCTCCACTTTATTGGACCTCCACTGGCAGCACAACAAAGCCCATGAAGTGGCTGACTTCCCAAGGACAAAGACTGCCCCAAGGAGAATGTTAAGTTTTATACCAGGATCTTAACTGCTGTCCCAAACATATGGGACGTAGCACATGATCCCCTGCCTATAAATCCTGACTCTTTCCCAAGGCTGAGGGGTCCTGTGTTCCTTTTGCTCAGTGCTCCCAACCTCTCTGCTGGTTCATAAATCTTGCCTGATATGTCACTGCTCTGGTCAACTGTCTTTCTCCAGTTCTGTAACATTTTGGTGCCAAACCCTGGAGGGATACACACCCACCCCTTTCCAATGTCCAGGCTTCCACAAATGCTCCAAGACTTGGAGGGATAGCTGAAACACCAGCCAGGGCTACACTCTGGGGTGTTCTGCAGGTCCCTGTAGGTTCTAGGGGCAAGTAGCTTTAGTCTGAAAGAGTGGATGCCTCCTCTGTTTCTAAACTCTTTCCCTGCTTTCCATCTCCTAAGCCTGAGTCTTTCAGTGAACAGAGTGAGACTATTGGGACAATTGAAGATTTAGTCCAGGCTACTCCACGGTGACCTCTGATTTCTCTGGCCCTCTCTCCCAGTTACTACTGCTCAGATGAGTGGAAGTGTCCTCTTCCTTGTGACTGTTGAGCACTGGGATCTCAAGTGCCTTCTGATGATTCCCATCACATGGCACCCCACACTGGCCTCCATTTCAAGGCCATTGGAAGTTGAGTAAATACTGGATTTCTCCTCCACCACTCTCTCCCCAAACCCGGTCTGATGTCATTGCCACTTTTCTTTTCCTTTTTCTTTTTTGCTTTTTAGGGTGACACCCATGGCATGTAGGAGGTTCCCAGGCTAGGGGTCTAATGCAGCTTTAGCTGCTGGCCTACACCACAGCCATAGCAACACAGGATCTAAGCCACATCTGCAACCTACACCACAGCTCATGGCAATGCCAGATCCTTAACTCACTGAACAAGTTCAGGGTTCAAACCTGTGCCCTCCTGGATGCTAGTGAGATTTGTTAGCTGCTGAGTCATGATGGAAACTCCCCTCATTGCCATTTTTTATTTCCTCTTTAAAATCTGGATGTTGAGTCAGCTGGGTTTCCATGTGGTCGCAGGGAACAGGTACTCCCCCTTCTCAGCAAAGACATTTCCTGATCAGGCACAATCATCGTTCAGATCATAGACTTCACAGGGAGAACCCCTTGACCATCTAGGTGGTCTATCTCGTTTAGATCTTAGGCCCTCTCAGGGAGATACCTCTCTGAGCACCTGTATGGGTTTTTAGACTCCTCTATTCCCAAATTAACACCACGGGGGTCTCCTCCTGTCAACCTCCACAAGATACAGCTTTAGGGTGATTTTGGACAATCTTTCATCTCTGAGACTCCACCAGATGTTAAACCCAAGTGTCTCATTTCGTTCTGTCACGTGGCTTGGCCCAAAAATAAATTAGATAATGGGAGCCAATGGCCTGAGACTGATCCATTCAATTTCAAAATCCCAGGAGATCTTGAGAATTTTTTTTCCAGCACAATGGGAAATGGTCAGATGTTCCCTACATTAAAGCTTTTATCTATTTTATGTGTGTGTGTGTGTGTGTGTGTGTGTGTCTTTTTAGGGCTGTGCTCATGGCACTTGGAGGTTCCCAGGCTACGGGTTGAACTGGAGGTGTGGCAGTTGGGCCATAGCCACAGCAATGCCAGATCTGAGCCATGTCTGCAACCTACAACACAGGTCATAGCAATGCCAGATCCTTAAGCCTCTGAGGAAGACCTGTGTTCAAACCTGTGTCCACATGGATCCTAGTCAGATTTGTTCCTTCTGAGCCAAGACAGGAATTCCAAGGTTTTATCTCTTTAAGATCTCAACCCTCACTTTGCTCTGACTGTAGCTCATATCAGGTTCTTCTGTTAAATGAATGCCCTCCTCCCCTTTCACCTCACCTGCAGGCAAAAACTAAACAGCCTCCCCCTTATGTTTCTTCAAACTCTGACTTTAATCCTAGTGATGCCTCAGCACCTCCTTCAATCCTGCACAACCATAAGCCTCCTCCTCCCCCTCCCACCAATTCCGTGCACCCAAGTACTACAGCCCCTACACCTTCTTCTCTCCCTCCCACCATTGTTCTTCCTCCTCTTCTTCCATGCCCCAAGAATCCTAATTCCCACTCCCAACATGCAGCCCCCTCCCATAACAACAACCCCTTTTATGACCCCCTTGACAAGATCTCGATCAGCAATCCCCCCTGAGGCCCCAAACCTTCCTTTAAGAGAGGTTGCTGGAGTTGAAGGAAGAGTCAGGGTTCATGTGCCTTTGTCTTTGGGAGACTTATCCCAAATAGGGAAAATGTTTAGGTTCCTTCACCTCAGACTCAACTACCTACACAAAAGAGTTCCAATATCTTATTCACTCCTACGACTTCACTTGGAAAGCCATTTGTGTTATCCTTAGCTGTCCCCTGAAGAAAGGGATTGAATTTATCTGGCAGCCCAAGCCCATGCAGACACCTTACATACCAAGATCCTGCTAACAGTCCTGTTGGAACTCTAGCTATCCCTTGTGTGGATCCTAATTGGAACTATCAGATAGACTCCCAGGACAGTGGCTCGAGAGGCCACCTTAACTCTTGCCTAATAGAGAGAATGAAGTCCTCATTAAAAATAGTTACTTAGCATAAAATTAGAGAAATAATACAGGAACCCCAAGAAAATCCAGCCATTTTTATGTCAAGGCTTATAGTATACTACCCTAAGTATCCTACCCTAAATCTAGAAAGTCAAGAGAGATAAATTCATTTGCATATGCATTTCATCTCCCAATCAGCACAAGATATTAAAAAAATATGTGGAAACTAGAGGACGGTCTTTTGTTCCCACCAAGGGATCTCATTAAAGCTGCCTTTAATGGTCTTTAATAATGCCGAGGAAGAACATAAGGCCCCTAAACTAAAGAAGTCCATGACTGAATATCAGCTTCTTGCTTCTGCCATATAGGGAAATCCTCAAAAACAAACCATGGACCTCCCTGAGGCATACAAACTTACAGAACAACCTCCCCTCCCAGGGCCTATTTCAAAGGTGGCTTAGAGGGGCATTGGGCAAATGAATGCCATAACCCAAAACCCTGCCAGGCCCTTCTCCAAAATTCAGTCAGAATGGACATTGGAAAGTGGACTGTGGGAAGCCAGGACAGCCCACCATCTCCTCCACAAAACCTACCTTGGAGACCATCAACATGAACCACCTGTTGGGCCTGGCCATGGAGGATGGGTGGGGCCTGAGGCCACCAGGCCCCAGCTTCCTACCACCACTCTGGAGCCTCATGGAGCTCTGCCAGGAACAGATAAGATTATTTTGTTCTTATTGGACTTGGGGGCATTATACTCGGTATTACCTATTTTACAGGGTCTTACCTACACCTCCCCTACTTCTATCATGGGGTTGCCCACTACACCCCAACAGACTGGACCTTTACTTTGCACACTTGTAAACACCACTTTCTGCCACCTAATTCCTAGGTATTCCCACATGTGCTATGCTTATAATAGGGATGAATATTTTGACTAAGTTCCAGGGATACATTGAATTTCCTATACAACCAAACACAAACTTCCTATATCTGGGCCAGTCAGATTTGGGGCCCACTCCCCCAGTCATTCCCACCTCCCCTCTGATGTCAATCCCATTGTTTGGGACACCCATATACCCTCCATTGCTAGACATCATTCTCCAATTCTCATAAGACTAAATGATCTTCCTAAATTTCCTATCCAATCTCAATATCCTATTAGCCTAGAAGCACAGAGAGAATGAATGCCTATAATTCAGCTTCTCCTCAAGGCCAACGTCCTCAAACCTATTCACTTTCTGTTCAATATTCCTATCCTTCCTGTAAAAAAACTAGACAGATGCTTCCAATTAGTTCAGGATCTTGGCCTCATCAATCTGGTACTCCTTCCCATTAACACAGTGATCCCAAGTCCCTATACTCTTCTGTCTTGTATACCTCCTAACACTCCTCATGTCTCTGTTCTTGACCTAAAAGATGCCCTTTTTACCCTTCCTCTACACCCTTCATGCCAGGAATTATTTCCATTCACATGGACTGACCACAATATTCTTTCAGACCCTCAGTTAACCTGGACAGTCCTTCCTCAGGGTTTTAGAGACAGCCCACATTTCTTTGGCTAACCCTCAGCCACAGATAGTAACCACTCAGGGCACTGGAGGGCCAACTCACCCACCAGTGGAGCAGACCCATCAGCCACAACTGAGGCCATTTAATTTCTGGGCTCCTCCTGACATGGAGAACTGGCCAGAGGGCCCTGACCAGGTAGAGGGAAAAGAGACTTTGTTGCCCCTTTGCCTCTCCCTTTCCCATTTTTCTTTCTTTTTTTAATTAATTAAATTTTTTAAAATTTTTTCTTCCACTGTACAGCACGGGGAGCAAGTTACTCTTACATGTATACAATTTTTTGCCACCCTTGGTTCTGTTGCAATATGAGTATCTAGACATAGTTCTCAATGCTACTCAGCAGGATCTGCTTGTAAATCTGTTCTAAGTTGTATCTGATATCCCCAAGCTCCCCATCCCTCCCACTCCCTCCCTCTCGCATCAAGCAGCCTCACAAGTCTATTCTCCAAGTCCATGATTCTCCTTTCTGTGGAGATGTTCATTTGTGCTGGATATTAGATTCCAGTTATACGTGATATCATATGGTATTTGTCTTTGTCTTTCTGGCTCATTTCACTCAGTATGAATCTCTAGTTCCATCCATGTTGCTGCAAATGGCATTATGTCATTCTTTTTTATGGCTGAGTAGTATTCTATTGTGTATATATACCACCTCTTCCAAATCCAATCATCTGTTGATGAACATGTGGGTTGTTTCCATGTCCTGACTATTGTGAATAGTGTTGCAATGAGCATGCGGGTGCATGTGTCTCTTTTAAGTAGAGTTTTGTCCGATCATATGCCCAAGAGTCGGATTGTGGGGTCATATGGAAATTCTATGTATAGATTTCTAAAGTATCTCCAAACTGTTCTCCATAGTGGCTGTACCAGTTTCCATTCCCACCAACAGGGCAGGAGGGTTCCCTTTTCTCCACACCCCCTCCAGCACTTGTTATTTGTGGACTTATGAATGATGGCCATTCTGATTGGTGTGATGTGGTATCTCATGGTAGTTTTGATTTGCATTTCTCTTATAATCAGCCATGTTGAGCATTTTTTCATGTGTTGGCTGGCCATTTGTATCTTCCTTGGAGAACAGTTTATTCGGGTCTTTTGCCCATTTTTCCATTGGTTGATTGGCTTTTTTGCTGTTGAGTTGTATAAGTTGCTTATATATTCTAGAGATTAAGCCCTTGTCGGTTGCATCATTGGAAACTGTTTTCTCCCATTCTGAAAGTTGTCTTTTTGTTTTCTTTTGGGTTTCCTTTGCTGTGCAAAAGCTTTTCAGTTTGATGAGGTCCCATGGGTTTATTTTTGCTCTAATTTCTATGGCTTTGGGAGACTGACCTGAGAAAATATTCATGCTGTTGATGTCCAAGAGCGTTTTGCCTATGTTTTCTTCTAGGAGTTTGATGGTGTCTTGTCTTATATTTAAGTCTTTCAGCCATTTGGAGTTTATTTTTGTGCATGGTGTGAGGGTGTGTTCTAGTTTCATTGCTTTGCATGCAGCTGTCCAGGTTTCCCAGCAATGCTTGCTGAATAGACTTTCTTGTTCCCACTTTATGTTCTTGCCTCCCTTGTCAAAGATTAATTGACCCTAGGTGTCAGGGTTTATTTCCGGGTTCTCTCTTCTGTTGCATTGGTCTGTCTGTCTGTTTTGATACCAGTACTACAATGTTTTGGTGACTGTGGCTTTGTAATATTTCTTGAAGTCTGGGAAAGTTATGCCCCCTGCTCGGTTTTTGTTTCTCAGGATTGCTTTGGCAATTCTGGGTCTTTTGTGGTTCCATGTAAATTTTGGGATTGTTTGTTCTAGTTCTGTGAAAACTGTCCTGGGTCATTGGATAGGGATTGCATTGAATCTGTAGATTGCTTTGGGTAGTATGGCCATTTTTACAATATTGATTTTTCCAATCCTTGAACATGGAATACCTTTCCATTTCTTTACATCTTCTTTGATTAAAGTTTTATAGTTCTTGGCATATAAGGTAAAGGTACCTCCTTGGTCAGGTGTATTCCGAGGTATTTGATTTTGTGAGGTGCAATTTTAAAAGGTATCATATTTTTGGATTCCTTTTCTAATATGTCATTGCTGGTATACAGAATTGTGACTGACTTCTGACTGTTAATCTTATATCCTGCTACCTTACTGAATTTATTAATCAGTTCCAGTAGTTTTTGGGTTGAGTCCTTAAGGTTTTCTATGTAAAGTATCATGTCGTCTGCATACAGTGACAGTTTAATCTCTTCTCTTCCTAAATGAATGCCTTTTATTTCTTTTGTTTGTCTAATTGCTGTGGCCAGGACAAAAACTATGTTGAAGAGCAGTGCTGAGAGTAGGCATCCCTGTCTTGTTCCAGATTTGCGTGAGAAAGCTTTCAGTTTTTCCCCATTGAGTATTATATTTGCTGTGAGTTTATCATAAGTGGCTTTGATTATGTTCAGGAATGCTCCCTTGATACCTACCAATGGACAGATCCTCTAGACAGAAAACCAATAAAGCAACAGAGATCCTGAAGGAAACAATAGAAAAAATAGAAGTTAGATTTAATTGATATCTTCAGGACACTACATCCAAAAGAATCAGAATACACATCCTTGTCAACAACACATGGAGAATTCTCAAGAATTGACCACATATTGGGACACAAAGCTAACCTCGATAAATTTAGGAGCATAGAAATTATCTCAAGTATATTCTCTGACCACAACGCCATGAAGCTAGAAATCAACCACAGGAAAAGAAATGAGAAAAAACTTACTACATGGAGACTAAATAACATGCTACTAAAAAACCAATGGGTCAATGAGGAAATCAAGAAGGAAATTAAAAATACCTTGAGAGAAATGATCATGAAGACACAACCTCTCAAAATCTATGGGATGCCACAAAAGCAGTGCTCAGAGGGAAATTTATAGTGATACAGGCCTTTCTCAAAAAAGAAGATCCCAAATTGACAGCTTAACCTTCCATCTAAGCAAATTAGAAAAAGAACAAAAAAGACACAAAGTCAGCAGAAGGAAGGAAATTATAAAGATCAAAGAAGAATTCAATAAAGTAGAAATTCAAAAAAAACAATAGAGAAAATTTATAAAACCAAGAGCTGTTTCTTTGAAAAGGTAAACAAAATTGACACACCCCTGGCCAGACTCACTAAAAAGAGGAGAGAAAGAACTCAAATATAATTAAAAATGAAAAAGGAGAAAGCACAACAGATACTGCACTAAAAAAAAAAACATATGAAAATACTATGAACAACTCTATGCCAAAAAATTTGACAATCTGGAAGAAATGGTCAATTTTCTAGACTCTTACAGCCTGCCAAAACTGAATCAAGAAGAAACAGACCAACTGAACAGACCAATCACTAGAAATGAAATTGAAGAAGTCATAAAAACACTCCCTACAAATAAAAGTCCAGGGCCATCTGGCTTCACAGGCGAATACTATCAAACATATAAAGAGGATCTAGTGCCCATCCTCCTTAAAGTCTTTCAAAAGGTTGAAGAAGAAGGAATACTCCCACCATTCTACGATGCCATCATCACCCTAATTCCAAAACCAGACAGAGATAACACCAAAAAAGAAAACTATCGGGCCAACATCTTTGATGAATATAGATGCAAAATTTCTCCACAAAATCTTAGCCAGCTGAATCCAACAACATATCCAAAAATTATACACCATGACCAGGTAGGGTTCATCCCAGGTTCACAAGGATGGTTCACCATATGCAAATCAATCAACATCATACACCACATTAACAGAAGTCAAAAATCATATGATCATCTCCATAGACGCAGAAAAAGCATTTGACAAAGTCCAACATCCATTCCTGATCAAGACCCTCTGTTTCTTTTTTGAAATAAATTCTATGTCTTTGTCTATATTCTTCGTTTATTCATTCACCACCTTCCACCTTGCTGACTTCCTTTTGTTAATTATGTGTGTTCTTCTTTTGCTATTTCAGAATACCTAAGGCAGTTGTTTAAAATGTTCATCTAGGAGTTCCTGTTGTGGCTCAGTTGTTAACAAATCTGACTAGGAACCATGAGGTTATGGGTTTGATCCCTGGCTTTGCTCAGGGGTTAAGGATCCAGCATTGCTGTGAGCTCTGGTGTAGGTTGCAGATGTGGCTTGGATCCTGCATTGCTATGGCTCTGGAATAGGCCAGTGGCTATAGTTCCGATTAGACCCCTAGACTGGGAATCTCCATATGCCATGGGAGCAGCCCTAGAAAAGGCAAAAAGACAAAGGAAAAAAAAAAAAAAAAGAAAAAGGAAAAGTTCATCTAGCCACTGTGAAGCCTATGTTTCTTTATGCTCATTTGCTTCAGATTTATTAATGTTCCTTTGAATGAGCCACATCTACCTTTTTATTTCTATATTTTGTGAGCATTTATCAAAAGTTGCATATGCAGGAGTTCCCGTCGTGGCGCAGTGCTTAACGAATCCGACTAGGAACATGAGATTGCGGGTTCGGTCCCTGCCCTTGCTCAGTGGGTTAAGGATCCGGCGTTGCCGTGAGCTGTGGTGTAGGTTGCAGATGCGGCTCGGATCCCGCATTGCTGTGGCTCTGGTGTAGGCCGGCGGCTACAGCTCCAATTCGACCCCTAGCCTGGGAACCTCCATATGCTGTGGGAGCGCCCCAAAGAAATGGCAAAAAGACAAAAAAAAAATAAAAAATAAAAAAATAAAAAAAATTTAAAAAAAGTTGCATATGCAGGAAAAAAAAAAAAAAAAGCCACGTTACCCAGTCTTGTATCTTGGATATGTCCAAATGAAGAACTTTACTAAACAGACCAGTGCTCTCAGGTCTTTTCTGAGGATGTGCCTTCACTGGGAGTGTGTGTGTGCTTCCCCAGTGCCTTAATCCTCTCCCCCACACACAGTTGCTTTTAAGTATTTAATTTCCCTAAAAACCTCACCTTTGTCTTCTTGGCCCTTACATGTTTTATTGCATTCTTCTGTCAGTAATCTCTGACCTCCACATGTGTGCAGGTCTACAGTTGCCATGAACTTCTCCTGTGCCATTGAATCCATCATCATTTTACTGATATGTAAAATGTCCCACCATCCCTATCTCAGCTTCAAGTCATGTTTGACAGAAATCAGATTCTGGAGACAGTGCCTGGCCTGCCAAACCCTGCAATCAAGTAGCACTCTTGTGTTTCTCCCAATGGAGGACCAGTGGTTGGGTCCTCTACTGCACCATATTCATTCACAATGGGTGAGGAATAGAGGAGGCAGAATATCATGGAATTTGCTCTCATTTTGAGTGTGACCCTTTCTCAATTGGCTATTCACTTGATTGCTTCAGATTACTCTTTGTCTTCTAGAGCTTCCACAAAGCTATTCTTACCTGATTGTTTCCTTGATATTTTCATGGGGTTAAAGACCTGGAGCCTCCTAATCTGCCATCTTGCCTATATCACTCCTCTCCTTCATTTCTGAAAGGTAGTTTTATCAGATACAGAATTCTTGGTTCATAGTTCTTCTTTTTCATTCCCTAAATATGAAAATCTACTAGGCTTTTTCCTTGATGCTTTCAAAATTCTCTTTGTCATGGGTTTTGTCAATTAACTATAGTATCTGTGTAGACCTGTAGTTTATCTTGTTGGAGTTCATTGAGTTTCTTGGATGTATACATTCATGTATTTCATCATATTTGAGGAGTTGAGGCATTTTTCTCCCAATATTTTCCCTGACTTCTGATTCCCTTTTCTGGGTGTAATTCCTATTATATGTATCATGTGGATTCCTATTATATGTATGTTGGCCTACTTAATGGTGTCCTATATGTCTGTTACATTCTGCTCAATATTGTCCATTCTTGCCTCTCTCCACTCCTCAGAGTGGATAGCCTCAGTCAGTTCTTCTTCAAAGAGGCCAATTCATTATTCTGCCAGCTCAAATCTGTTAGTAATTCCCCCAATGCCTTTTTCATTCCCAGCTGTACTTTTCAACACTAGAATATACATTTGATTCCTTTTTGTAACTTCTGTCTCTCTATTAGCATTCTCCATTTGGTTAGGCACCAGTTTCCTGAGTTTTTTTAGTTCTTTGTCCCAAATTTCACTTTGTACTATGGGAATATATAAGAGAATGACTAAAATCCTTGTAATGCCTCACCGCATGAATCATATTTCCTTTTTTAATTTCCATACCTCATAATTCTTTGTTGAAAACTTTTGTGTTAAAAAATGTAAGGAGACATTGTAGAAATCAGATTCTCCCTTCTCATCATGATTTGATGTTAATGCTGTTTGTTTGGTTGTTGTTGGTGGTGGTATGGCTCCTGTTTCTTCAAGTCTAGCTTGCATTTGGGAAGATGTAATGGTTGTTACTGGTTGGAAGTTTTCTGATATGAGATGCCTATACTGCTTTTGGGAATTGATTGCAAATTAATATAAAGAGTTACTTTGAGATAAATTCTCATGTTCCATTCTACGAACATTTAAGTTTCAAATATTTAGCAAAGAGTATTAAATACATGGTGACCTAGGACTTTTCCTTTTAAAAGTATTTGATTGGGAGTTCCCCTCATGGCTCAGTAGAAATGAATCTGACCAGCATCCATGAGGACACAGGTTCAGCCCCTGGCCTTGCCCAGCAGGTGAAGGATTCAGCATGTCCATGAGCTGTGGTGTAGGTCACAGGTGTGGCTCAGAGCTGGCATTGCTGTAGCTGTAGTGGAGGCCAGCAGCTAGAGCTCTGATTCTACCCCTATCCAGGGAACCTCCATATGCTACAGGTTTGGCCCTAAAAAGACACAAACAAAAACAAAAACACAGTGTTTGTTTGGAAGTATCCAATGGTGATATATTTTTAAAATGTATCTTATATGGTTATTTCCCCCAACACACTTTTTTCTCCCAATATACAGCATGGGGACCCAGTTACACATACATATATACATAATTTTTCTCCCATTGTAAGTATCTAGACATAGTTCTCAGTGCTACACAGCAGGATCTCATTGTTAATCCATTCCAAGAGCAATAGTTTAAACTCAAGCATCAGATCACCTCATACTCCCAATCCCTCCCACTCCCTCCCCCTCCCCCCAGGCAACCACAAGACTATTCTCCAAGTCCATGAATTTCTTTTCTGTGGAAAGGTTCATTTGTTCTGTATATTAGATACCAGATGTGAGTGATATCATATGGCATTTGTCTTTCTCTTATTTCACTCAGGATGAGAGCCTCTAGTTCCATCCATGTTGCTGCAAATGGCATTATTTCATTCTCTTTTATATCCAAATAGGACTCCATTGTGTATATATACCACATCTTCCTTATCCACTCATCTGTTGATGGACATTTGGGATGTTTCCTTGTCTTGGCTATTGTAAATAGAGCTGCAGTGAACATGTGGGTGCATGTGTCTTTTTGAAGGAACATTTTGTCCAAATATATGCCCGTGAGTGGAATTGCTGGATCATATGGTAGTTCTATGAATAGATTTCTAAGGTACTTCCATACAGTTCTCCATAGTGGCTGTACCAGTTTCCATTCCCACCAACAGTGCAGGAGGGTTCCATTTTCTCCACACCCGCTCCAGCATTTGTTATTTGTGGACTGATGAATGATGGCCATTCTGATTGGTGTGATGTGGTATCTCATGGTAGTTTTGGTTTGCTTTTCTCTAATAATTAGTGATGAGTGGTGTTGATCATTTTTTCATGTGCTTGTTGGCCTTCTGTATATCTTCCTTGGCGATATTTTGAATAAATACACACACACTCACACACACACACACACACACACACACACACACACACACACACACAGCCACACCATACCTTGGGCTGTCGGTGACTGCTGTATCATATGACAGGTGTACATTTATTTTCTGAGGAACTTCCACACCGTTTTCCTTAGCGGTTGTACCAATTTACATTCCCACCAACATGATAGGAGGGTTCTCTTTCCTTATTTGTAGACTTTTTGATGATGGCTATTCTGACTGGTGTGAGGTGAGACCTCATGGTAGTTTTTATGTGCATTTCTCCCATAATTATTTACACTTAGCATCTTTTCATGTGCTTTTTGGAAATCATTCTGTCTTTGGAGGAATGTGTATTTAGGTCTTCTGCCCATTTTTCAATGGATTGTTTATTTTTTAACCTGAACTATATGAACCATTTTTATATTTTGGAGGTGAATACCTTGTCAGTTGCTTCATTTTCAAGTACTTTCTCTCATTGTGTGGGTTGTTTTTCATTTTTGTATGGATTCCTTTGCTGTGTATAAGCTTTTGAGTTTATAGGTCCATTTTTTTTTATTTAGGGCATGGTGGCATATGTAATTTCCCAGGCTAGGGGTGGAATTGGAGCTGCAACTGCAAGCCTACAGCACAGAAACAGCAAAGTGGGATCCGAGCCTCATCTGTGACCTATACCACAGATGCTTAATTCACTAAGTGAGGCCAGAGATCAAACCCGTGTCCTCATGAATACTAGTCAGTTTCATAACAGGCTGTGCCAAAATGGCAATTCCCAACTTCTTTATTTTTGTTTTCTTTTTCATTATTCTAGAGGGTGCATCAAAAAGGGTTTGCTGCCATATTTATTGAAGAGTGATCTGCCTGTTTTCCTCCAAGAATTTTGATGTAAGTTTCTGGCCTTTCATTTTGGTCTTTAACCCATTTTGATTTTGTTTTTGTGCATGGTGTTGTATTGCTTGTATTCTTGATAAAGAATGACCCACCAGGAAATGGAGTTTCAATGTGCAGACCTTGCTATTTTAAATAGTCTGGATGGGGTAAGTATGAGAGAATATCCATTTGTTCTAGGCAAGAGAATTAGGGATCTAGGAGTTCCCACTGTGGCACAGTGGAAGTCAACACACCCCTAGTTTGGGAATTTCCATATGTCATGTGTGCAGCCTTAAGAAAGGGAAAGAAGAAAGAGAGAAAAGAAGAAAGAAAAGAAAAATTAGAGCTCTTTAATACAAGGTGATAAAGGTGTGATTGAACAGATACCTACTTATGTTAGGACATAAACTATCGGATAAAGAGAAATGTAGAAAAAGATCTAGAATTTTAATATAGCTTTGTAATATTTTCCTACTTTCTATGCTATCTTCAAAGTCTAGGATGACTTCAGACTTAGGGACCAATCTGCCTAACACATGGAAGAATGAAATATAGTTTTATCAAAAGAACATTCTCTAACTGAAGATGCAGTCTGTATTTACTCAAGAGTAATGACTTGCAATAATAACAGCTAACATTATATGACACATCCTGCTTGCTGGACACTAATCAAAGCACTTTACCTTTATTAACATATGTTATTCTCACAGCATCCCTTGGAGATGGATGCCATTACTGCAATGCTCTTACTCCATTTAAAGTTCTGTAAACAGCGTTGCAGAGAAGTTAAGTAACTTTCCCTTAAGCCATAGTTAAATAAGCCAGGATTTGAAGCCTACCTGTCTGGCTGCAGTTTCCATGCTTTCCAAACTTAACCTAAACCACTTCATATAAGCCAAAGTGAAAAGGTTACAGAGTAGCTACAACCATATTTACAGGGCCTAGGATGAAGCTGCCCAGCCCTTCATAAGCAAATAGCTGGTATTTTTCAGAATTGCCCCATGGCAATTGGCTCAAGGGAAGAAGGGAAAGATCATAGAGACCAGCTGATAGATGCACAGGGTTAACCAGCTTCAAAGGGTTTAGCAAAACGTTGATGATCTTCACATGTGGAATGTACCATAAGTACAAACTGGAATCCCGCACATGAGTTTAACTCAGGTCACATCTGGCCTGGATGGATGAGGATGCTGATGATTTTGGAGAGATGGCAGAGAGTGATGGCTTGAAGTGAGATCTTAATTCTCTGCTCAGGAATGGAAGCTGGGAAGCCTGGATGAAACAGGAATATTAGCCACTCGACCAGCTGGGGACTACCAACTGAATTGCCTTGATTCTCACCCCTGTTGAAGGCAAGAATATTTAAAGCAAGCAAAGTCTGTGAAATCAGGTACAGAGTTTATTGTTAGAAACACAGTACACTTAGCTATGTTGTCTGTTTGTCTAAGGCAGAGGCAAAGCAGTAGGATACACACAAAGGAGGAGTGAGAATGCAATCATCCCCATCATTGAGGAGTGTCCCAGAGAAGTGATTTAAAACACTTAGGGAAGTTCATCTGGGTCTTTGTTTCCCATTGGCCAAAGTTTTTATTTCATTTTTCACACCTGATCGCACCCAGGCCCTCCCCAATATGCGTGCACATCTTTTGGTCAAGATGGATTCCTCACTGGCAGTAACATAGCCTAAGTTTTTATTGGCTGGTGACCCCTCCCTTTCTGACCCAGAGGAGTCTTTCTGTGTATGTGAAGTTGGTTCTCCTTCGCCCTAAGGATAGGAAGTGTGTGACCTCTTTATCTTTGACCCAAGCAGGGCTTAGGCCCTAAATGCCCATGATGTGTTCATTGCTTTAAGTGTCCAAAAAGGCCAATTCCACTTCTTTAACTTGTTCTTGCATTTTTATCTTCAGGTATAAATAGGTGGCTGATAGGAAATGTTTATGCTCGATCCCATCTATCTCCTGACTCACGGAGAGGCTAATTTGGGAGGAAAGTGTCCTCCATACTCCCAGAGAGACACTGTGAATTCCCCTGTAAGGGATATTAGGCTTTATTATCTTCCCTCAGTAGAGCATTGGCATGAATCTACAAAGGCATAAGGCCATTGTCCTTAGTTACTATCCTCTTAGTTATTATTACCCAGGACTAAAGGATGACCTGGCCAGTGTCTGCACTTCATGGACAGTTACTGCTGAAGCACACCAGAGATTAGGAATACTCCATACAACATACCCATGGAGTCATCCTTGCTTGTGTGCTAAAAGGTGATCCATTTCTAGAATTGCATGTGTTTCTTAGGACTCTTCTCGTACCCAGTGCATTAGAGCAAGATCACCAGAAGTGAATCTTAGATGGGGACACTTGGGAAAATCCTTGAAAATGTGCTCATGAACTGGGGACTGAGGAAAATAGGATAAGGCAGGGGAAGAAACAGAACCTTATCCTGGTCCTCAAGGGACCTCTCTCTGGAACATGAAGAACACAGAGTTGGTCCCCCTGGAGATGAAAGGGCTCAATTTGACCCTACCCTCTGCCAGATACCAGTTTCTGCTGATAGCATAGGCTTGTGACTTCTTGAATAAGGAAGTATGTGCCTGGGTGTGGGTAATGCCCTGTGAAGGAAGCAGCTGTGAACCCTTAGCAACAACACTCAGCCACCAGGAAAGAGGCACCCCAGCGAAGGAAACCAGGTGCCACCAAGAGCCTCTGCCACAGACCTTTAAAGGGAAGGACAAAAACCATGGAGTTTGGAGTTCCCTCAGGCTCTGCAGGTTAAGGATCTGGTATTTTCACTGTTGTGGCCCTGATTACAGCTGTGGCCCTGGTTACAGCTGTTCAGGTTCAATCCCTAGCCTAGGAAATTCCGCATGCCATAAGAATGGAAAAAAAAAAAGTGAAAGAAAGAAAGAAGAAAAAAAGTAAATTCCCATTGTGGTTAAGCTATAAGGAGCCAGACAGGTATCTATGAGGAGGTGGGTTCCACCCCTGGCCTCCCTCAGTAGGTAAAGGACCAGGCATTTCCATGAGCTATGGTGTAGGTCACAAAGGCAGCTTGGATCTGCCATTGCTGTGGCTGTGCTGTAGACCAGCAGCTGTACTTCTGATTCAACTCATAGCCCGAGAACTTCCATATGCAACAGGTCTGGCACTAAAAATAAAAATAAAGTAAAACAATGGAGCTCAAAAAACTTAGAGGAAGGGCTAAGGGCAGGACTAGAAGGAGCAAGCACTGTCTCAAAATTAGCTTAAGCCCCCCATTCTCAATCCCCACTGTGGGCCTGGGCCTCTCATGCAAAGGAATGGTTCAGCCCCTGTAGCCATTGGAGTAAGAGATTCATGGTCTAAAAGCATAAATGAATACCCAATTCTTTCTCCAAAGCCTGCTATCCCCCCTTGTGGGAAACCCATGGGCCTCCTATATACTGGAGCTACATGTCCCTCTGTACCACTTCTTCTCCTCAGACCATTTCTTCAGAGGAGCCATGGAGGTAGGTTGCAGGGCAGGGTAGGTGCCATTCCTAACCCCCAGCCTCCCAAGAAGGAATAAAATGTGGCTTGGTGAGGAACCCAGAAACTTCCTCCAGAGACTGACCAAATAGACTGTTTATCCTGCCCTTGGCTGGGCACAGCCATAAACCAGGCATTACAGTGCCTCTAAAGGATTCTGCATATTTAACAGAAGAGTGTTGTTTCCTTTCATTCAACCATTTTAACAAAGAAGTTGACAGGGTTTTTGTTCCTTTGCTTGATTCCATATGGAAGACAATTATCACCACTTGCTTAGAAGAAAGAGGTGCCACTTTCTCTTTGTATTGGCCCCAAAACACACCACACCACACATGCACAAGTATATACTAGCAAAGGGATTCAAGTGCAGGTATACATGCATATAAGCACGCACACACACACACACATCCCTTCCCTTTTAGCTCTGGCTCTGGGAGACATGACTAAAGCCAAGAGGCTTCATTGGAAACAGGGTGCCCCAGCCTCCATCTCCAGGTATTCCCAAGCTGCCCCCACCAAAGCTGGCCAAGGTCCACTCAAATTCTCCACAACTCCAGTTGAGGTACTAGAACCAGTGTTTCATCTGTTCTTCTGAAATCCATCCAGTCAAGATTTTCTAATTTCCCCAAACTACAAACTCTGCTTTTATTCCATGCAAATCCCCCTGTACCACCAAAGCCTTCAGGCCTGTGGAGATTGATCGTGCATGATCATTCAGGGCCCAAGGCAAAAGAAAGTGGCCAGTCCCAGACTGAGCACTGGGGCACTGGCTGAGGAGGCATGGCCTGAGCTGGATATAGGAGTGGGTATCCAGCTCCTTAGCCTGTGACTAGATGACTGGGGAGGGTTTGCCTGAGGTCCTGGGTCTGGGGGCTGGCACAGGGGCAAGACTCACAGGATGAGGCCAGTGATTGCAGGGCTGGCAGTGGGGGAAGATGTCCTTCACTTGTGTTGTGGGAAGATGAGTGTGCAGCTTCTGGCTCTCATTTAGCTGTTGGAAGACTGAGGAAGTGTTGAGAATGAAGACCATTTTAAGACATATCACCCTTCACACAGGGACAGCATTCAGAACAAAAACCCACTGATTCTTTTCATGTCTCCCAAGACAGCAAATACCATGGTGTTCTCAACAGTTGAGGGAATGCGTTATAGCAGTCTAAAAAAGGTGCTGAGAGGTGTGTGTTGGAAATGACCTGGAAGGTTTTTCCTCCATCCTTAACAAGTATTTCCTAGAGGATTACATCCTCGGTTCTTGATCATGGCATGTGGACTAGGTAGAGAAACTCAGAGACACAGTCTAGGCCAGCAATCCCTTTAAGGATTTTGGTTCGTGGTGACCCCAGTCAATCTGAGATCCTCTCTTTTCTTTTCTTCCCTTTACAAATTATTGTAAATGGGAGAATTTCCAGGAGTCACATTGTGGCACAGCAAAAATGAAGCTGACTACTATCCATGAAGTTGTAAGTTCCATATATGGCCTTGCTCAGTGGGTCAGGAACGAATGTTGCCATGAGCTACTGTGTACATCTCAGATGTGGTTTGGATCCTGCATGGCTGTGGCTGTGGTATATGCCAGCCTCTGTAGCTCCAGCTCAACCCCCAGCCTGGGAGCTTCTATATGCCACAGGTGCAACCCTAAGATACAAAAACAAAGAAAAAGAAATAATATTTCCACCCAAAAAAAAGCTCTTAAAGATATCAAATTTGCAGGCCTTGTTCCATTACACTGCTTTTTTTCACCCTAAGATGAGGAAAAATACTGTGAACTATAAGTGCAATATACCAGGCCTTGGCAGATGTACCTGACTCACCAAACATGAGATGTGTTTAATAAACACTCTACAAAAGTGGTCAGCAAAGTCCAATTAACCACGGGTTTTGTGAGTGGAGGTCTGTTGGCCCACAGCCGCACTTGATCTTTCTGTACTGTTTATGGCAGTTTTCACATACAACAGCCAAGGTGAGTGCTTGCAACACTGACAATAAAGACTACAACACCTAAAATGTTTACAATCTGGTCCTTTACAGAAAATTACTCCTCCCATCTGGGGAAAGACCCTAGCTACCAATACTAACAAGAAGAGCTTCAAGGAAACCCCTTCCTCCATTACCTCCTCGGCAAGCCATCCAGTAAACTTAGTTTGGGTCCTCTCTCCTCCCTTCCTCAGTGATTTCCTCTCTCTCTCTGTATATGTGCGTAGGTGTTGCTAGATCTAGAGGCTCCTGAGAAATGGCCCTGATAGTCATCCACAAGTGCTGGCCCTGCTGGACTTCCACTGGGACTGTGCACGTCCTTTCAGTCTTGGTGTACAGATCTGGCCATCATGGGTCCCACCATGGCTGGTCTCTCAGCATTGAATGTGCTCTAGTTCAGCTCACTGAACTCTCAGGGAATTTCCTTGTTAAGCATGGCTGCCCACGTGTTCAGAACTCATGGTGGGTGTGTGCATTTCTGACCAGCAGGTTCCATACTTAGTTGTGATGCTAAGGTTCTGACAGCTGATCTTTCAGCATTTCACTCTTGTCTCCTTGTCTGTGATGTGATGGGAAGAGAAGAGCACCCACTGCCTTCATCTTGGCTTGTTTTTATTCCCAGCTGGGTTACCAAAATCTAAGGTTAGCAAGAAACTACACATCATTGCAGACGCCCTGTTCAGTGTCTTCTGTATTAAATATGGTGATGGGTTTAAATACAGCTAACACTGCCCTTCTGGGAGCCAAAGCTTCTAATCAGACTGTTCACTCCTCATCATTTTTGTCCTTACTTCACAGTGTGGCAAAGTTTAGCTAAAAGTGATTAAAAATGACAATATCCACTTTGGGAAACCCTAAACCTTAACACGGTTTTCCACATCCAGAAATTCCTCAATAAAAAGAGACCTAAAAATAGTTTTCAGTTAATCATACCATTTTCCAGAATGTAGGAAAAAATCAATGTATAAACTCTGTTAAATAATCTAAAGCTGTTCTTGTACCAGTTGATATTTTCAAACCAATACGTACTTCAATAATTATGCATAATCTCAAATGTTCCAAAGAAAAAGCAAAAAATATCCATGCCAATTGGCTCCTTAAAGACACATCTTCTCTAGCTGCAATTGTAATTGTGAGGAACTGTATAGCAGTGAGTTAAATGAATGACCACAGCACTAGGTTACAATAAAATCAAGAATGCTGTGCATTCACTGCTGTAAAACAATTAAAAAATTTTAAGACTTGGTCTATAAAGGGAAACATTTTTAGTACTAGACAACTTTCATAATATATCTTCATGATTATATCATAGTGTGAAATATACTGAGCATAATATACGTTATAATAGATTCTGACCTATTTTCCCATGAAAAGCCTAATTAACCAAAATATATCAAATTTCCAACATATGTTTTTTTGCTCAGATAAAACAACAGCAAATTTAAGATAAAATGCAAATATGCCTTAAAACTGATCAGAAAATCAGTGGTTCAGTGATTTGCAGTGAGGGGTACAAATCATATGACCTTATACAGCTTCTCTATAAACAGTGTATATGAATTCTAAAAGTGTGGCCTTAAAGATTTTAACATCAAAATTGACGTGTTGGTCTTTAAAAACTTTTTGAATTTGGAGATCCCTCTGTAGCACAATGGCTTCGGGATCTGGCATTGCCTCAGCAGGCATAGGTTTCCTGGGAACTTCTGTAAGCTGTGGGAGTAGCAAAAATGGTTTTTTTTTTAAATTTAATATGAAAGGTTTTAATTGAAACCTTGAGAAATCCCTAATAAATGTATTTTAGCTAATGTTTCTTACGGAAATAAGAATTTTTAAATTTAGTAAACAAATATATGTAGTTGCCATGCAATCATTTTACTTCTATTCTTTCCTACAAATATCAAGGTTCAGCAAAAATGTTCTGTAAAATATTTTAGGCTTTAAAGATGATACCTTACCTGTCACAAATAATCAACTCTGCTGTTGCAGCATGAAAGCAGGCCCAGGCAACACCCAAACAAGTGTGACCATGTTACAGTAAAACTGTATTTACCAAAACAGATAGTGGGCCAGACTAGACCCACAGGCTGGCCTGTGCCAACCCCTATGTGCATAATCTTTTGTCTTTTTTTTTTTCTTCTCTTTTTGCCATTTCTTGGGCTGCTCTCATGGCATACGGAGTTTCCCAGGCTAGGGGTCCAATGAGAGCTATAGCCACCGGCCAACACCAGAGCCACAGCAACGTGGGATCCGAACCACATCTGTGACCTACACCATAGCTCAAGGCATTGCTGGATCCTTAACCCACTGAGCAAGGCCAGGGATCAAACCCACAACCTCACGGTTCCTAGGTGGATTCACTAAGCACTGCGCCACGATAGGAACTCCCATAATCTTTGTTCTTTAAAAGCTTAAATTCTGGAGTCCTACATTCTCAATGCAGAATTTACATTTTCTTAATAAGTTTAAGTTTATTTATGATTGAAAATTAAAGTTTTACATATCTTACATCATTTATGCATGATTATAAATGCCTACATACACACATACACAGGAATGATGATAGAAGAAAAAAAAGGTGGCATATGAAAAAAGGAAGGGCATGAATACTGTGACTTTGTGTATACTAGCTGTTCCCCATATGAAGAAATTAATACTGTTGGCTTTTGTACACTCAAGGAAAATAAGCTTAATTGTGGCTCACAGGAATACTTTCAATTTCCAAGAGTTGTTTTGGACTTTGATTCTGCCTGTAACCATATGCCTCAGAATTTGTGTTAGGTTTTCTAGCAGTATGCTTTGCATTAGCTATGTTCCCAAGTTAAGAAGTACAGTTTCAGCAAGGTACAACTCTTGGCTCAGTTTTGCAGGATGAAGTCAGGAGTGACACAATGTCAAGATGATGAAAAACACCAAATTGGCTGAGGTTTATTGGAGCATCCTTACATCAACCACATCTTCAAGAAATGCAACTGAGATTTGTTCTTGTGGAAATGGTAAGTAAGCCCACCACCTGTTGTGACGGGGAGATCAGTGGTCCAAACACTCTGGCACCCAGCTATTCAGTTACAGAGGATGTCCATGTGTCTTGGGGATTCCTCCAGGTGATGACCTCTCTGTCTGCTTCCAGCTAGCTGAGGTCTGTGTACTCTTATCATAGCTTCAAACCCTCATTATATTCCAAAAGCCATACAGCTCTGATTCCAGTCTGTAACCCATGGATTGTGGAGACAGCTGATGTATGGAGAGAGCACTTAACTTGCTATCATCTATCTGCACCCTTGTAATTTCCCTCAAGGGTAGGGATAATTTGCACACTTGACAAAACTTGCAACTACTACCACCTAATTCTTTTCATGATGTTTTTCCCAAATCGAAGAACATGGGACTGAAAGAAAGGAAAAGAGGAGGGAGGGAGAGAGAGACCAAACTTATTAAGACCCTAGAATGTCAGTGCATCTCTATGCAGAGGGAGATAAAGCAGTGAGTGTTTCTGAAAGGGAAAGGAAAGAAAAAAGAGGGGGAAGGGCAGAAATATGAAGTGTATTGGTCAGGGTTCTCCAGAGAAGTTTCAACCAATAGAAATGTGTATAGGGATAGATATTGGTTCATTTTAAGGAACTGACTCATGAGATTTTGGAGGCACAGTTAACCCAAAATCTGATGGGGAGTCCAGCAGGCCTGCAGTCTCAGGAAAGAATTTTGATGAGTCCAAAAGCTGTCTGCTGGCAAAATTCCTTTTTGCTCAGGGAAGATCATTCTTGGTTCTTTTACAGCCTTCAGCTGCTTTGATGAAACCCACCCATATCATAGAGGGTAATATTTTTTACTTAAAGTGCCCAAGGATTTAAATGTTAATCTAATCCAAAACATACCTTCACAGAAACATCCAGAACATCTGATCATGTATCTGGGCACTGAGCCCCAGCCACATTGACACCTAAATTAACCATCATATAAAGAGAACTCGTGGTGAGGAGAAAGGCATGTGCACAGAGAGAGATGAAGTATGTTTTTCTTCGTTTCTGGTTACTCTGTTCCATCATGTTGTAGCAGGAATACTTGAGTTCCAACTAACTCAAATACTGTAAAATTTACACAAAGAAAATTTCCTGAAATATGTCATAAACTTTCTTTTCTAACCCTAAAGGGTTGGAAGATATGCAAGATCAAAGCAGGAGTCTCTATCTAGTTTTCGTACTTAAAATGTACCTTTCCTCTTTGAGAAATTTAAACTGAATTTTGAGATAGTTATACATCCACATACAATTGTAAGAAATTATAGCGCTCCTGTGTACCCTTCATGGTTTTCACCAGTGGCAACATCTTGCAAAATCATAGTACAAGAGTTTAACAAAATTATTCACGTTGATACAGTCCATCGATTATATTCAGGTTCCCAAGTTTCTCATATATGAATTTTGTGTGTGTATGTGTCTGTGTGTGTCTGTGCATGTATTTACCTCATGCAATTTTATCATATGGATGTATCCATGTATTCACCGCCAAAGTAAAGGCACAAAACAAGAGTTTCATTCCCATAAGGATCCCTCATGTTGCCCTTTTAGTCACACCCACTTTTCTTCTGTCCCCTTAACTTCATCTTTAAGCAAAGGTAACCCTGACTATTTTCTTCCTAATTTTATCAGCTCGAGAGTATTATATAATTGGAATCATACAGGATGTAACCTCTCGGGGTGGGCTTTTTCATTCAGTGTAACTTGCATGGTAATTTACCTAAGTTGTTATTTTTAGCAGCAGGGGACTCTTTTTCATTGCTGAGCTCCTAATATTGAATCAACATTGCATATGAAGAATTACTTCTACTTGGTCATAAGGTATCATTCTATATATACATGATGGATTTAAAATGCTAAACTTTTTGAGAGAGCTTGTGTGTATCTTCATGAGAGATACTCATCTATACCTTTACAGTTTTGTACTTTCTTTGTCTGCTTTTGGTATCAAATTAGTACTGGCCTCATAAAAGATTAGGAAAAGTTTCCTCTTCTAATTTCTGGAAGAGATGATGGACAGTTCTACTTCCAATGTTTTGTAGAATACTTCAGGGGAATCATCTGGACGAGGACATTTATTTAGTTTCCTTAATGATTATGTAACTTTTCAGATTATCTATTTTATCAGGTATGTTGGTATCTGATTTTTGAGGGGTTGTTCCATTTTCTCTAGGACACAATTCATGAGAACAGTAAAACTGTTCATAGTAATCTCTCACTGGCATTTTAATGACTACAGGATCTATCATGAGAGCCCATTTCCCGCCTGATATTGATGATTTGTATCATGTCTATTAGTTTTGTCATAATTACAACAGGTTAATGAATTGTATTTTACCATTTGAAGAATGAAATTTTTTCCATATTTGTTGTTTTTCTGTGTGAATTACAGTGATTTCTGCTTTTATCTCTATTATTTCTATCCATCTCTTTTGAGTTGTTTTTGCTCTTTCAATTTTCTTGAAGTACAAATTTAAACTACAGATTTGAAACATTTCTTAATCGCATAATGTGAGCATTTAGTGCTATAAATATTCCCCTCATCTTGGCTTCAGCAGGGTTCTACAAGTTTGATATGTTGCACTGTTTTCACTTAGTGCTATGTATTTTTTTGTTATTATCTTTGAAATGACTTCCTGCTTGACCCATCGTTTATGACTATGTGGTTAACTTTCAACGTTTTTAGAGGTTCTCCTGTTGTGTGTTATTTAAAAGTGTAGTTTGATTCCATTGTGGTTGAAGAATGTATTCTTCATGATTTCATTTCTCTTGAATGGGTTGAAGTGTGTTTTATTGCTCAGGATAAGGCAGAAGATTCATGAGTACATTAAACAAAACATGTAGAAGTTCCTTCATGGCTCAGGAGGTGAGAGGATCTGGCATTGTCACTGTTAGGGTGTGTAGACATTCTATCATCATGCATAAATTATGTAAGCTATTTAAAGTTTACTTTTCAATCATAAATAAATTCCAACATAGGATATAAAGATAATGTAAATTCTACATTGATAATGTAAGATGCCAGAACTTAAGTTTTAAAAGACCAAGGATTGTGCATGTAGGGGTGAGGGTATACCGGCCTTTGTGTCCAGTCTGGCCAACAGCCTGTTTAGGTAAATACAGATTTGTTTTCACATGGTCACACTTAAAAATAAGTGTTGCCTGTGGCTGCTTTCATCCTACAACAGCAGAGTTGACAATTTAAAACAGATGAAATATAGTCTTTAAAGCCTGAAAATATTTACATTGTGATCCTTTACAAGACATTTTCGCTGACCCCCAATATTTGTAGAATAGAATAGAAGCAAAGTTACTGCATTGCAAATATGTACATTTGTTTACTAAAGCTAAAACTTGATTTCCACAAGAAACATTAGATAAAATATATTCAGGTTTCACAAAGAATTGATCAAAGACCTTATGTATTAAATTAAAACCATTTTTTTCCCTCACTGAAACTGTGGCATATGAAAGTTCCCAGGAAAAACCCTAGATCCTTAACCCTCTTCACTAAAATCAGAAAATTATCACTGGTTATATAATGTCTTAGGACTTCTTTATCAAAAGCTACCTGGGGGTGGAAGCCAGTGGGCTGGTGAGGTTGGGAACACTGAGCTCAACATGATCTAAGTCTCCCCCAAATATATTAACGGGCCATGAAATCTGAGTCACCCATTCCCCCCATTGTTTTGTCCTCACTGGGGTGAAGAGGAAGCTGCCTCCACCATTTTGAACATTGCAACAACACAACTAAGATGATAGGATGCTCCCCCACCCACAAGGCACTGAAGCAGAAAGTCCTATTCTTACAGCGAAGCCTTTTCCTCTCTGACCAGGCAAAACAAACAGGACACCCTGGAGGAGTGGAGGATTCCCCCAGCCTGACATCCGGCCACTTCAGAGAGGCAAAGAGAAACTCTGTAGAGGTAAGGGCTGCCTCCAGCCTCCATTCTCATGACTGGTGAGTGTCCAGAGGGCTGAACGGCACAAAAGCAGCTCTCTATCCACAGAGTGTTCCGGGATGCAGAGCATGGAACCGATGCCCCAGAAGCCCCCTAGCCCAGCAGGCTGGAGAGACAGGGATGATGAGGCTGTCCCTGGGGCTAGTGAGAGCTGTGTGCTCCCAGGAGCAGCCTGGGCATCCTTGTCTCTGTGGAGGAAAGACTTAGTCATTCACCTGTGGATCCAGACTGCCTGGGATCTCACACATGCTTCGTTCTTCTCAGATCCCCTCTCTGTCTTCGGAGGACCCGTCTCTGAGGACACAAGCACATGCAAGACGACAGTGGACCAAGTGCATTTCACAACAGAATGATTTTATCCATGTTTTACATCCCCCATCGCAAAGGAGCTACTGTGCCCACCCACACACACCCAGACCCAAGTCCCCACCACCTAACCCAAGCCACCCACACCCACCTCCTGGCGCTGGTCATTCTGTCTTTCCTCCCCAACCCTATGTCAGGCAGAATGGTTGCTGGTATCTGTAGGAGGCCAAGGCTTCCATGGGGGCTGCCCAGTTGGACTGGCCCTGGAGGGCTGGCCCACCGTTCCTTACTGGCTGCAGTGCCACTTCCTCCTCCTCCGTGTGACACATGGGTCACACCTGCTCCTTTTGGGCTGGGAAGGGTCAACCAGCCCCAGAGCCAGGGTGTGCCTCCCAGAGCCTCGCAGGTCAGCCCTAGGCCTGGCCAGGTCCTCAGCAGCAGCCAGGCCTCCACACCAAGCCCGCTTTCTAGACTTGGCAGCTTCCAGGGGGCCTGAGCTGAGGCCCATTCTCTGGGGCACGGGGGCCTGGGAAGCTTGCTGGGCCCTCTGCCCTGCAGTGCAGACAAGACCCGAGGCAGGGACAGGGCTCTGTGGCAGCCCCCAGGGCAGCAGGCTGTGGTGAAGGCCCAAGAGGAAGGCCAGGCTGGGGAGTTTCTCCTCATCCTCACTGAACCTGTGACCCAGCCCTGGGGCTCCACTAAGAGGAGAGGCCTCCCTGAGAACCTTGCTGGCCCTGAGTCCTGATGGAGGGCCCGAGCGCTTGGTGCCTTGGTGAGGACATGGCTGTGCTGTTCCAGCCTGAGGGGGCTCCTGATATCCTGGAGGGGGCACAGAGCCTTTGTGCCTGAACAGGCCCCTCTCTGTTTGGGGGTGCCTTAGATGGCCATGGAAATCCATCTGGGGTGTACAGGTTTCATCTCTGACCCCAGGCTGTGGGCCTTGCTCGTTCCTCTGGGCATCGTGTTGGGCCACAGACTCTGAAGGTCTTGAGTCCAGGTGGGGTGCCCTGTGATTGGGAGTGGCTGGCACCCCGTGGTCCTCCTCCAAGGCCAGGACTTGTGTCTGCACTAGCTGGTGGGAGAGAGGTGGACAGAGACTGCTCTGCACACCCCAGGGAGAGCCGGGGCTTATAGGCAGGGGGAGGTGAGATGGGACTCACATCCCCAGACAGAGCCTGTGGCCCTCCTGCCTTCCTCCTGCACCTTCTCCCCAGCAGGGTCCTGGCCCTGTCCCCGGCTCCCCTCCTCCCCTTCCATTCCTCCTGCCCTGCACCCACCTGGGCAGCCTCCCGTGTGCAGGGCCTCTCTGTCAGGGGAGGGAGGGACAGAGCCTTCAGGGCCTCCTGCTCTAGGGCCCTCCCCGGCCCTGGCTGACCTGGGTCCTTTCCTCCTGGATTTCCAGGGTCACCTCGGTTGCCCCCCTGCCCCCAGTCTCCCTAGTGTCAGTCCCTCCCCTGGCCACCTCTTCAGGGGAGAGTCCTTCCTCCTGCTCCAGCTCCTCAGCCAGGCCAGAGAGATCCAACTCTGGTTCTGGGGAAAGCAACTCTGCCAGAAATTGGGGGTGAATGACCGCCTCCACCTGGAATGGAAGGAAGAGGCTGTGAGCAGCCTTGGCAGGAGTGGCCTGGGAGGCGGGAAGGCCTGGTAGAAATGTGACTAGCAGAGGCCAATCCAGAGGCCCCCTCACAAAGGGGGAGCTTTCAAACTCCCATAGGTATTGTCTACTCTCACATAAACACACACACACTCAAGCAGGTGCACATGCAGACACATGGGCTCCAAAGCACAAACACATAGGCACTGACACAGATACACAAAGGCCTCCAGAGAGAGAGACACACACACACATGTACAACTTACACATTCACATATACACATCCTATGCACCAAAGTACACTCAGACACACAGGAAGACACACAGATGTCAGGGTCAAGGAGCAGAGCATAAATCCCATTATCCTGGGCCAAAGCCAGAACTAGGGTGCTAAGAGCATCTCTCCCTGGAATCCTGGAGTCTCAGACTCCAGGCCCAGCCCACCTTGGTGTCAAAGTCCTCCTGGGAACACAGCTTGTCCACGTAGCTGAGGAGATCCGGGTCTGGGAAGCAGCCGTCCTCGTCCTGTGGCAGCTCATATCCATCCTCTCGACATTCCATATCTGACTCCCCTGTGGCTGAGGGGCCAGGACCCACCAGTGCGTCCGGGAGGTCCCCATGCTCCCTGCGAGCCTCAGGGGCAATCTCCTTGGGGGCCTTGTTCTCCAGCAGCTGCCAGGCTCTGCGTGGCCTTGGGTGGGTGTGCTGGACCCTGGGGCTGTGTTTCCTTGGAGCACAGGCTGAGGCAGAGCAGGAGGAAGGGAAAGTGAGGGGACCCAGCGCCCAGAAGCTGACCCCTGAGCAGGCACAGGGGAGGGCACTGTTGTGGGGCAATGGATATGCATGTGGGAAGGGGGAGGAGCAGCCAGAGCCTGAGGTTTGGTGGGAGGCCAGATTCAAGTCAGGGACAGGTAAAAGTCAGGTGTGAGAACGTGTGGAACATCTAATGATCAAGGGTCTCCCCACCAGCACACATGTTAGGCAGATTTCACAGGGGCGCCTTAGACAGGGAGGAGGGTGATGAGGTTCTAAATGGACCAGGTCCACACCGCAGAGGGGAAAAGGGGGACAGAGACACCCTCGGGGGCTATCCGTGTTAAAAGACCAATGCACCCTGGAGGGGAAAGGACCAATATGGGAACAGGGACCAGGCCTAGGCCCCTCTTACCTGTACCTTGACCTCCAGGGGGAAGGTGATTCACAGACTGAGTGCCCCTTTTGCAGGATGTGGGTTCCTGAGGAGCCAGCTTTGGTAGAGCTGGAGGAGGCAAGACCTGTGCCCACGTTGTGCAGGACACGTTCCCCATCCTGATCTCATCCTCTGCCTCAAATTGCATGAACCTGGGGGTTGTTGAGGGACAGACCCCAGTGAGAAAACCACCTGGGCTCTGGAGCCCACCCAGGGCAACAGGACCTAGGGGGTGAGGAGAGTGTGTCCTTGGGGCTGTCAGGGCCCTGTGAGGGGCTGTCGCAGCAGGAACTGCTGTGGCAGAGGTCCACGATCTGGGCCTCCTCCTGCCTGACCAGCCCTGGAGCTGGAGGGCATGGCCCAGCAGAGACCCAGGTCAATCTCTGGGACCAGGCTTAGGGACACATGGTGGGCAGTGGGGGCCCCTGCTCATGTGCCCCCTGACCTTGTCTGACCCAAACAATGGAGATGGCCAGTGGCCTGGTCAGACACGTATCGCCACAGAGCCCTTGCCCGAACCCAGAACCTGGGGCTGGGAGTGAGAGTGCGGGAAAGCACGCATGAGACAGGGCCCAGCACAGGCTGGAGTGGGGATCCTACCCTTAGAGGTGAGGCATCTCTTGCCACTGAGAGCTAGCTGCTCCTTTGGTTTTGTTTGGAAACTAGGAGGTTCACATGCAGAAATGACAGGGAGGGCCAGAGACCCATGGGCTTCCCCAGGGATGGCCGGTTGCCCATTCCAGCCACTGCTGATGCAGAGAGGCCTACCACACGCTAGGTCCGTGACGGCCAGGCACCCAGCATGAAGGGGTGCCAGGCTGCCGGGTGGAGTTCTCACCCCTGCACAGCCCCCATGCCTTCAGGGGACCCCCTCCTGGGCTGCCGTGCTCCCCAAGGCCATCCTGAGGCCTCCCCACATCAGCATCACGGTAGGGCAGAGCTCCTGGGACAGGCAGGCTGGAAGAGCCAAGCTCTCCAGGTGGCAGAGGGGATTCTGGAGGCCAATAGGATTTGGGGATTCAGGGAACAGGAGGTGTCAGGTGCCAGCCTCCTCTTGCATTCTCTCTGATTGCTAGCACCATAGCCAGATCCTGCCCTGGGGCCTGCCCATCACCCACCACCCACCCCACCATGTCACCCATGGCCCAGGACCCTGACTCACTTTGCTGCCATTTCATAAAAGGCCATCCTCTGAACGGTGCTTATGCGCTGCCATTCCTGCATGGCCTGCCGCATTCCCTCCTCCAGCGTCATGGTGGGCTTCAGGCGAGCCAGGGTGCGAAGCACTGGGCTGTAAGCCCTCAGGGTCAGTCTCTTGGTACAGCCCAGCCCCCAACTGCCCAACCCCACCCAGCTCCAAGGCCTCCATGGGCCCCAGCCCTGCCAAACCCAGGCTCAAGAGGGGGAGCCGAGGGTGTCTGGAGAGCAAAGGCAAGCCTTCCTGGTGACTGGTGCCACCACCTCCCACTCACCAGAGGATGCTTGTCCACTCCCTGGCTATAGCTGGGACACTCTGGCTGGGGGCGGGTTGCCATCTCATATAAAATGCAGCCCCATCAATGCGGGAGGGCAGGCGCCAGTCTACCAGCTAACAGGTCTGAGAAGCCCAAGGATTCTTCTGCCCAGGTCTCTGCACTAGATGGCCTAGTCCCCCTTTTCGGAGGGACCTCGCGTCTAGGAGGGATGTTCCTGCCAGGTTCACAGCTCTAGGAGGATAGACCCTTGCCCGTCTATCTATGGACAGCTCGACCACCTCCCCGTTCACACTGGACTTCTTCAGAACAACAAGGACCGGGCATGCAGAAAGCTCCGTCCTGGGCCTGAATGTCCTAATCCTTATCTGAAGTGATGCCCACTGGCTGCAAGAGGCCCAGGTCCATGTTGAAAGGAGGTAGCACCAGAGAAGCAGGTCCCATTCAAACTCTGGCTCCTCACATCCGAGCAGGACCCTCTCGGACTGCTCTCCTGCACTCAATGTTATCATGGCAGTACAGAAAGTGAGACAACTGGTCTTGCTTGGTGGTGGTAGCTGAGCTAAGGCATGGACGGGATGTCATGGACTGGACGTGGGACACATCTGAGTGCAGACGTGCCTCCTCATAGCATGGACATTGCTGTCAACCCTCCTTCTCTCGAGGTGAAAGGATGCCTGGAAACCTAAGCAGGGAGTCCATGCCAAGGTCCTGTATATGCGAAGGCTCCAGCTGAGCTAATGAGGGTCTGAGAGGTCACTTACATGAGAAAGCAGGAGAGAGCTTCCGCATCGGGGCTCTGGGGCAGGTGGCTGCGGGCCAGGGACTTGAAGCGCTGCCAGCGTCGGAAGTTCTGATAGACGCTCTTATGGTGAGAGGCGTCCTCCTGAAGGCTCGTGTGCTGGGAGGCATGCAGGCTGCCTGCCCCAGAGGTGCCATGTGGCCACGGCCCAGAGGTCCCTGGGGGCAGGATGAAGGCCATCTGGGCAGCTGGCGATGCCGCTTGAGGAGGAAGGCCTGGGGCCAAGCCTCCCTTGCCAGCCTGAGCTGCTGCAATAGCTGGGGCAGCCACCCCGCTGTCCCCCACAGGGCTTGCTATGCAAAGGGGTGCAGGACACAATGCACTCCCCATGAGGGCCCTGGAAGCATTCCCATTGAGGGGGGCCTGAGGGCGCCCAAAGGCCTGAGACTGGTGGGGCAATGCTGACCTCCCTCCTGACCAGACTGGGACAGGGATGTTGCCAAGCCCTGGGGCAATGGGGCCATGGTCAGCAGGAGTCACCCGAGGTGTCATGGGGTGAGGTGGCTGCAATAGGGTGCTGCCAGGCAGGAGTAATGGGGCCATGGGCGGTGGCAGGTGCTGCTCCCAAGCTGGCTGGGGTTGGGAGCCAGGAGTGGGGGGAGGATAGGAGCGTGAGGCCCCAGGGGGCATGACCACATCCGTGCCCAGCAGTGGAAATGCTGTGGAGAGAAAGGAAAGGGGTGAATGGAAGAGGAGAATGGGTGACATGGACGGAACCTCTCTGGGGACTCAGAAGGCACACCTCAGTGGGAGAGGGCATTTGGCCCGAGGAAGCTGTGTGTTGTGCAGATGTCGTGGAGGGATGTTCATGGTCTTGACCCCCGCACCCAGTTCCCTGCCCCTGTCTACCGAGAAATGCTCCGCTCAGCAGCAGGGATTGGAGAGCCTCCCTGAGGAGCTCCCTGACACCTCGTCCTCACAGGCTGTCCCCACGTCCTGCACCTGAGAGGACATCTACTCTGTGCATGCCCCACAGCAAGGTCACTGGCAGGTAAGGGCCTTCTCCAAGGTCCTTCCAGGCACCGTGAGGCCTTTGATGGACCTCCACTGCCTAAAGTCGAAGGGCCTCACATCCTCCTCAACCCTTCCTCTCGGGATGCTCAGCACACATCTGTTCTGTCATACTTTCCTGACCTCACACAACACCTCTCAAAGGCTGTGAAGATCGCTCTGCACACAGAACCCTTAGACAAACACAGAACAGCCCCACCAAGCATGCACCTGCCTCTCCGAACCACCCAGAGTGGACACTTCACAGGGGCTAAGGTGTGCCACCCCATCCCGATGGCCCTGAATCCCTCCCACCATGCAGTTCTGCTCCTCAGAGAGAAGTCTGAGAAGTCGGTGTGTGTCCCCTGCATTTTTGCCACTTCCCATCCAGGGTTGGCTTCTGAAGATGAGCAGGGGCCCAGGGCGGCTCATGTGACAAGGGTCATGGGAGTGGAGGCTGCCTGTGGTCCTTCCCCTTCCAGCTCCCAACAATGGAAAGTGAGGACAACCTGAGAAGCACGCAGGAGTCAGGTGCCATTGTGAGAAAACCGCCCATTCAGGAGAAGGAGGTACATACCACGAGGCACCGAATTGACCTCCACAGGTGTTCTAGGAGGTTTCAGAGTAGCAGACTAGATCATCTTCCTGCTTCTGTGCTACACTGCTTCACCCCCCCCTTTACAAAGGAAGCAGCCTTCATAGGCATACCACATGCACCAGCCTCTCTCCACATGTAGTAGTAGTGACTTGAAATAGGAACACACTCTTCATCTCAAAGTCAGGCCTCAAAGTCAGGCCTCTGCCGTGAGCCACCTGACATGCTGCGCCATGTCTGCAGAGACATATTTCCACAAAAGGGAAACCAATACAGTACACCTGAGGCCCACGAGTCCTAGCTTGGGTGAAGTCCCCTGGTTGCCCATCCCTTGTGGGATCCAAGGCCACAGTTGCCTGACCTGAGAAGTGAGTTCTGGGGAGGATGGAGGGAAACGTTCTGGGCCGTGGCAGTGAGAGTCACATCCTGCCCAGCTCAGAGCAGACCCTTTCCTGAGCATGTGGCCACAGACAACACCCACCAGCACTGAATCATTTTCTGACTAAACCCTCCCATTCCACGCCCCCATTAGCCAGAGTATGCGCCAATTCCAATCCCTTAGAGAGGTCTGGTGAGGCGAGCTTCAGATGCCTGAGGACCACAAGGTGGGCTAGGCTTTCCCCATGACCCACCCAGGGCCAGCCACAGGACACTGGCTACACACACATTCCAAGTGGTTTGTCTCCCTTCTAGAAACCGCTAACCTGCCTGCTGCCATCCAGCCTCCCCAACCAGAGCATGGCCTCTTGAACCACCTCCAAGCAGCTGTCCTCCCCAGGGCAGCCTCAGGTTTCTACAGGCTCCCCAGCTGAGATGTCCCTGGGGTGCAGTGCTGTCGCCTTCCTCTCCTTCGGTCCAATTCCATGTCCACAGTGAAGTGTCCCAACGGAAACCCAGGCATTTGAGGGAGGCCCTTTCTCTTGGAAAACAGCCCCTGTCTAGAGGCTTACCGCCTTCTGAAGCCATTCCCACAGGCATGGGCCTGGACCACCACGGGCTGGTGGCCTCAACGTGGACAGTCCAGAGCAGGACCCAGCGAGGGACCTGCCCCAACAGATGCTCAGGACGCAAGTAAAGGAGCCCAAGTTTGAATCTCAACAGTAGAATGCGGGCCTCCAGTCATTCTGCAGTGTGGGAGGGGCCGAGGGCAGGTGAGCCTGGGTGGGGGTGGGGTGCCATTCCATGCTGGCCTCTGCAGGGAGGCAAGAACCAGACGTTTCTTCCACCTTATGCAGGGGCCAGACAATTGTCCAGTGCCTCGTCAGGCAATGTATGTGTTGGTTTTCAGAGTCACAGCACCAAGGTTTGTCTTGATGTTCCCTTTCCCTTTGTTAGTCATCAACTTGTTTGTTGTCCTTCAACCCCCTCAGCTTCCGTCCTGGCTCCAGGCTCCCTTCCCCAGAGGCCAGACTTTCTGAACAAAATTCACCTTTTATCATCTGATAACCACGTGGGTTTTCATGGCCACCTGGAACCTAATGTTTATGGTTTGGCTTCTCTCAGCAGACCCACCATTTGTGATTGGTGTGTGTCCGTCTTTCCTAAGGAAGCCGTCCTTGTGTGCCAATCAGCATCCAGCAGGACCCACCTTCCTCATGTTCCCTTGTGCTGGAAAGGCCCAGCCTATCCAAAAAGCCGCTGCACAGCCCACGTGTCCAAGACCAGAGATCAGTCTGTCGTGTCTCCCGTATGATGACATTGCTGGTAAGTCTTGGAGCTTTTCCCTGTTAAATGTTTGAATGTAACATTTTCCACAAATCCTCCCTTCTCAGGGATCACAGTCCACGTGTGCCGAATAGCATATGGAGTGCTGAGTCCTCCTCTCCCCTCTTTCCCCTGTCCACTCAGTGCTCGTTCCCACCAGGGATCAGAGATTCCTCTTTCATTCACATCTTTTCAGAGATCTTTTGGGCAAGCAACTTTGACTGCCATCCGTTTGCCTTTGCAGGTAGTATTCCTTTGTCTCTGGTTGAAATGTACCATGTGCACAGGGAACTCCATCTTGGACTTGTGATGGAAAAGGTTGGGGGATAATGTGAGAAAGTGATTACATATGTATCCTACATAGATATATATGTATCATATATCATATATACATACATCTGTTTGTACGACAGGGTCCTTTGGCTACGCAGCAGAAGTAGACAAAACATTGTAAATCAGCTGCAGTGGAAAACCTAACCTCTTGTAAGATCAAAGAGGTCCTCTTGAGGTAAAGTAAAAAAGGAAACGAGAAAATTAAATGGCGTCCCCGTAGACCTGAGTATCTTTCCTTTTGTTGCCTTCCTACTGATATCGTGGCTCCTCTGTTACTGGATGCATTTTTAACATGGGAGTTCCTCCATGCTTTTGAAATTCAATGTACTGAAAGGGCAGAGTGCTCAAAGCCAGGCAAAAACAATAGTAAATGTGCAGCTCCATTTGAGTTTTTCATTTCCCATACACAGTGCCTGCATTTAGCCTGACCTGTGTCCCGTGCACCATTTTGGACATATCTTTACTGCAAGTACTTTCCCTGTGTATCTGAAATTTACCTTTCCCTCGGAATCAGCATGCATCTGGCAAGACTCGCCCATAAGGGTACCATATTAGGCTACAGGGAGTGGGCAGTTCTTGAGGGGAGGAGAACTTGGAGTGGAGACCGAAAGGTGCATTTTGGTCCAACCCAAAAGAAAATGGCAAAGGGACCCCAAATCTGCAGGCTCTTTGGATGAAATGGCAATGGAAGAGCCAAGATATACTATTGCGTCTTTGAGCTTTATGTGGTTAAGGACAGAAGTAAGGGAGGAGAAGACAAATTCTTCTCTTTCCTTATGTGAAAGAAGGAGAAGTGTGTGTGTGGGGGTCTCTTGGTTTAATTGCTTTCTCTTTTGGGGGACACACGTGCTGCCTACGGATGTTCCTAGGCTAGGAGTCACATCAGACCTGCACGAGCAGGCCTCTGCCATAGCCAGTGCAATGTGGGATCCAAGCTGCATCTGGGACCTACAGCACAGCTCAGGGCAGCCCCGGATCCTTATTCTACTGAATGAGGCTGGCATGGTGTGCATCCTCACAGTTCCTAGGGGGTTTATGTCTGCTGAGCCATGATGGGAATTGCTGGCTTTTGTAGGTGTGAAAACATCGACTGCCCGTGATGTTGGGTGTGCCCTTTGACACAGTGCCAGCTTTTTATCCACCAATGTCCAATCTCCACGTGTCCAAACCCACTCGCATCAACGTCCTCCCCAGCAAGCCCTGCTTAAGAGCTGGTGCATTTCCTGTCTGCATCCCATACCCTTGCTCTTGAGAATCGAGGCTCGTCCTTGCCTGTGGTGCTGTCTGCATGGGAATCAACGTAGCATCCCTGACACAGCCAAACAGAAACACACCTGAGGAAACGTTCAGATTGGGAGGTAAGGTCAGCTTATCACGATGCAAGTGATAGGAGTGCGTATGTCCGTCTTGTGTGGTGAGAGGCGAGGTCTCGGGAACATCATCAAGGGAGGTGAGGGGTGAAAACCTCCCAGGACTGCAAGCAAATCTCTTGGGAGGCAAGAGTCCCTGTGTGCAGTAGCAGAAGTACAATTCCTCCTGCTGTTAGGGTGTTGGGCAAGGAAGGAGAGGTTGAAAGGATTGTTGCAGATTGAGAAAAAGGACTTGTGTGGGTGCTTCCGAAGCTTCTTGCCCCTTGCAAAGGAACATGGACTCCAAAGAGGGTGAGAAGCTGAGGCGAGAGTATCTCCTGCAATGCCATGGTGAGCTTTGTAGGAGGAAACTCTGGATGGGGCACTGCAAAACTGAGCACCATGGGAATAGGGCTCTCTATTGGAGCTTTTACACTGAAGAAACATTTCAAGGGTTTTCAAACAAGACCTTCATATGAGAAGATTGCTGAGGCACCCATTGTACCCAGGAATTCAGGAAGGCCAGGCATCCTTGTTGCTTCCTCCCCTTCTTCAGCCACTCCTGCAATTTGTTGCAAGATTCTCACGCATAGCTCAGATGTAGTATTTGTGGGGGTTTCTTGTTTGGTTGGTTTTGAATTGTTCTTCCCCCAAGACAATGGTTTTACTACTGTACAGCATGGTGACCCAGGTACACACACATGTACACATTCTAGTCTCTCCCATGAGCATGCTCCATCACAAGTTCCCAGTGCTACACAGCAGGATCTCATTGCTAATCCACACCAAAGCCAATCCTTTGCATCCCTTCACCCCAAGCTCCCAATCCACCCCACTCCCTCCCCAGATGCTGTATTGGCATTAGTCTTCTCAGGGACACTGACACAAAATTTGCATTGTGGAAACGAGGTGCTCCCAAATCGTCCATGATTTTTGACTGACTTTGGATTTCTGAGGGCCACATCCATGGCATCGGGAGATTCCCAGGCTAGGGGTCCAATCAGAGCTGTGGCCCCTGGCCTATGCCAGTGCCACAGCAATGCCAGATCCCAGCCGTGATGGCAACCTACACCGCAGCTCACCTCAACACCCGAACCTTAACCCAACGGGCGAGGCCATTGGTGGAACCCGCAACTTCATGGTTCCTAGTCAGATTCGGTTCTGATGCACCATGACACGAACGCCTTCTGTTGTTCATTATCTTATACTACTTCAGACCCCTACATCCCGACATCGGAGAGGCAGAGGTTGTCAAATCAGCGGCACTGTAATGAGGGAAACCAGTCATGGAAGTGGGTGTCTCAACGTCCTTTGGACCATGAGCTCTGATTGTTCCTGCAGAGAGCTTCGGGGCCGGCACTGGCGGCTGAGGAGAAACATCTCTGGAGATGGATCACTAGCATCAGGAGACAGTGAACCTTCCACTCCCACATGGAAATTGAAAGGCACCGAGAGATCCCAGGTTTGTGTCTTGTGGACGTTTCAAGTCTGTGCCCTTGGGAGCTCTGGGTGTCATCATATAGATGTAAGGGTCTTGAGAGGTATCCTGTGGAGGAAAAAGTGCTCTGATGTTGCCACAGACCAGAAAAGGGATCTGAGGGTTGAAGTTTCTTTGGCGAGCATTCCCAAGTCAGGTGGGTATGTTGAATCTGCTGCTACTTCTTTGTGGGTGGATGGCCACCTGAACTTCCATGATGTCGTGCCAGACGTAGGGAGGGAGAGGAATAGTGTTCCCAAAGTACCTGCTGTCTTGTGGCTGGCCAAGAGGGTCACGTTTAGCTCACCAGCATAACCAGGACAACCAGAACCGTACAAAGGAGACACACCTGTGCACCAACCTTAATTGAACAAGCTCCATGTATTAAAGAAAGACATGAAGAACAAACATGCGTGGAGAATCGAGGCATTTGGAAATTCTCTAGGCATGCCGACAGGAGAAGAGAGGTTCATAGATCTCCAATTGCGTGCTAGAATGGTTCTTTAATGGATCCATCCAATTTGCTAGGGGAAAGACCCTTCTCTTTGTAGACAAGCAAATCCCAACCCAAAGAGTCCACACAGCCTAAGGTACTGTGGCCCAAAGGGCATGAATGTCCTTGGCCCACTTTGAGGATTCTGTGCTTAGGCTGGATCTCTGCAAACTCTTGTATGGGGATCCTATCTAAATGCATGGGTTTCACCGATGCAGTGTGACCGTGGGGGCTCATCTCCCAAGAGATAGGGTTTAAGAAGAGATGGCCACTGAAGCTCCCAGGGAGAAGACAACCCCAGAGAGATTTCCAGCGAATGCAAATCCTCCATGACATTCCTGTCTTGGAGGGAGCTCCTGGGCCAGCTCTTCTGATGCTTCTTTCCCTCCCTCCTCTTCCCACCTGTCCACTGCTGTCTGAGCTGTTGTGCACAGAGACTACCATCCTCCAACCGCTCCTAGTGTCTGTTGAGGAGGGTCCGCTTGGGTAGTCAGTAGCGCACGTGGGAGCAAAGAGGGTGGTTTCCCAAGGGGTGGCCTGCCTGAGGGTGGGGCCCATCATGGTGGCCTTTAGCGTTCATTCCATGACAGCCCTGCTAAGGAATATGGGGACTCTTCAGCCATTGGGTGTGACTGCTCTGTGCTCTTGTGCACGCTGCAGACTCCTTGTGCCTTCCTCCATGTGGGTTCACGCCCGCATGGAGCTCAGGTCCGGAGCAGTGTTTCCACCACAGCTTTTAGCAGCACTGTGGATCAGGCTGCTGGGAGACTTGAGGGACTGTGGGGCCTATGCAGGCAGGGGACTAAAGTGTGTGAGTGATTAAAATGGGTGGCATTCCAGTGTGCCCGCCGTTCCAAAGCGTAGGAGAGCTTGAAGGAAGAATTTCCAATTTGAAAACCCTCATGGGGTTCACAAGAAGTAGCTCAGGGCACGGGAAAAGGAGTGAAGATGTACCATCCAGGCTGCTAGTTTCGCTGGTGTCTTCCTTTTTCACATACCAATGTCAGTCAGCACTTCTGTTCAAAGGGCATGCTTGGGTCTCTGTTGGGGGCAGCCTTGCTGAATGTAGTGCTGCTCACCTAGTTGTAGTCGGATGTAAATCGTGATGGATTTGCAAGCCTAGGGGGGATTGGTACAAGACCACCTGGTTGTGGGGAATCTGGTAATCCGTCAAATGTGAGGGTTGGTTGGGTTTTGTCTATGGATATGTGTGTAAGGGGAGATCATGCCTGTGTTTGGGTGAGCGTTTGTCTTTGGAGGGTGCTGAGATGTAACAGAGGCATAGTCCAGGAGCTGGCGTTTAGGTGTTTGTAAGTTGGTGTTCAGGGGCCTATTTTTCATGGATGTTTTCCGCCATGAAGTTGGGGATTGTGTGTCTCCTGGTGGACTTGGTAGGATTATCTGCCTAGGCCTCAGGGCAATGTTAGGGAAGTCCAGGGGCCGATCTGTGTATTTGTACCTTTGGGGCCTGTAGTGAAACTTCGTGGTTGGGACTTGACCCCAGCCAAAATTGAGAGTGGGACTGGAATCTACCTTGCCCTCAGCTTGGCACCTGAATCCAGGATCCCAGGTTCAGAGAGGATTCGAGCGCACAGACTTCTTCTTTTTGGTGGCATCTGCCCCATGTGGAGTGCTACAGCAGCAATCGGGACCACTGCAGTGAACACTCAGAATCCTTAGCCTTCCGTGCCACAAAAGAATGCCTCGACCTGCTCAAACCCACTGTCTTTGCACTGTCAGACCCCTCACCAGGTGTCAGGATTTGATGAAGCTCTGGTTCTTCTGCTTCGTGGCAGGAAGCATTTGGCATGAAGCAAAGCCCCAGGTAAAGAGTGAGTTTAGGAGCATAAGACCCTGGGGGGAGATACGCGTAAGCTGGCCAGGGAGCAGAGCAGCCCCAAGAACCAAGAGAGCTACATTTCTAGAATGCAAGGCCCAGTGGGGAGGGGAGAAGACTGCCTTCTTCCTCATTGGAGGGTGGATATCAAGGCTTCCATCTCCAGCTCCTCCTTGTGCCCTATATGGATGGTGTGCCCTGGGCTGTCACAGTGCTTGTTCAAATCGGTGTGTATTCCCAGGCGTTTGGTCATATATCAACTGGGGTAATTCATCTCAGGTTTCCATCTACTGTCCTCTTTTACCTAGGCGTGTCCCCTCTCCCCTGAGTTTCTGTCTGGGTGAGGTGCAGAAATGCTCCTTGTCCAGGACTCTTCTCTCCTTGACCTCATGCAGCAGGACTCGATCTCCACATCTGTTGTCTTGTGCTTGAAGTCTTGGGGGTTGTGTCTTGAGCGTGTCTGGCACTTCGATGCATCTGGTCTTCCTTCAAGTCGGGTAAGTCATGGCTGGGTTCCTTCTCTTGAGTGATCTTCAGCTTTAGACCATTTCAAAGACCCCTTGAAAGCTTGTCTTTAACCCATCCCCATGGGCGGTTTCTGCTCTTTAAGGATCCTCCTCTGTCCTTCCCTTTAGGATGAATATTTGTGTGTTCATGGCCTGTCATACGGCTCTTTGCTTTTTTTGTGTGTAGCACATGTTCCAGAGCCGTGCATGTGTCTTTTGATGTGCAGAGGGCGAGTTGGCCTATCTTCTGGGACAGGTCAATGCTATATAGGTCGGGGTGCCGTATTGGTATGCTTCTGGATTCTGCATGCTGGAAGAGTGCATGCCCTTGGATGGAGCCTTGGGGAGTGTGGGTTTATGGATATGCGGAGGGTGTTATATGCGTGTTTGGAGGAAAGGACGTAGGGTGCTAGGTTTGCACCTGTGTCGTGTACTGAGTAATTGCGGGTCTGCTTGGATGTTTTGGAGAGTTGTGTGTATAATGCGTTTGAGTGTGTATTCCAGGGGCATGGGCATTTGGAGGCATATTCGCTGGGGCTATGCCCTTGTAGTTTTCAGGAGGGACATGTTAGGCTTATATATGTGGGGACGTGGGGAAGTGTGTGTCTGCTGGAGAGATGAGGTTCTGTGTTTCTACAGGGGCGTGGGAGACGTGCATTTCTTGGTGTGAGAAATATGTGCTGTGGTTATGTGTTACGAGTTTGCAGATGGATGAGCTGGGTCCTAGGATCATTGGATATGTGGAAGTCATTTCCTATGTGGTTTGCTGGCGATAGGTCCATGTGTCCTACGTGTGTCTACTCGTTTGTGTGTCTATCACCAGGTGCATGAATGACCAGGTTGTGTTCCTATGGTATGGAGGTGTTGGGAGTGTGCCACGTTGCTTCTTGGCAGAATGCCGAGGTGTTTCTACAGGTCCTAGGTACGAAGAGATGGTGTGTCCACATTGAGGGTGAGGGCTGAAATGCATATGCAGTTGACACCCACACAGGTGCAGTGTCCTGGCAGGGCGGTTGTCTTCTGGAGTGGTGGCACCATGTCTAGTGTTTGGGGCATCTGTATGTTCAAGGGTTGGGAATATTTGTCTGTGTGTGTCCATAGGTGTTTGAGACGTGTACATGTGTATTAGTACGTGTAGGCGGATTGTGGCTGTGTGTGTATTTGAGGTCCTGGGGCTTCTGTAGTATGTATTTGGAGGGATGTCAGAGGTAGGTGTGTGTGTTTGGAAACAAAGAAATCTCATAGGCGATGTGTGTGTGTTCTGGAATCCTGGCCTAGAAGTCCTGTAGGGCTGTGGCCTTGCCTATGGGCTGTCCGTGAGATGACTGTGTAGGAGCTGGTGGTAGTGAGCCTGTATATGAGGTAGTCATTGTGTACCACTGGTCGGTGTTTGTGTTCAGGCCCCTGTTGGGTATGTGCATGTGAAGACCTCAGGTGGTATAGTTTTGTTTGTGGGGAAGTGGGTGGAGTGGGGGTTTGGCCTTTCCTTGTCTTTTCAGGGCAGACCCATGTCCTTTGGAAATGCCCTGGCTATGGTGGAATTGGCGCTGCAGCTGCAGCTGCCAGCCACGGCCACAGCAAGGCCAGATCCGAGCTGCATCTGGGACCTGCTCCATATCTGAAGGCAATCCTGGATCCAGGGATTGCACCTGCCTTTTCTCCTATACGGGTCAGGTTCATTCCAGTGTAGCCACGACGGGAATGCCTGCTGGATGTTTTTTCCTCACAACGTCATTTTCAGTTCTTGGCATCAGCCCAGTCATCTTTTCTAGGTCATCGGAGTTTAGTCTTGGCAGATTGTACTTTGCTAGGAAGGTGTCCATTTCGTCTAGGAAGTCTGTTTTCTTGGCATAGAGTTGCTTTTAGTAGTCTCTTCTGATCCTCTGTATTCTGGGATGTCCATCGGAAGCTGGCGTGCATTTTGATGGTTATTGATTTGAGTCCACTCTTTTTTCCCTGATGAGTCTGGCTAAGGGTTTATCCATATGGTGGATGTATTCAAAGAAGCAGTTGTAGCTGCATTGATCTTTCCGATGGTTTTCTTCGCTGCTCTTTCCTTTCTGCTCTGATCATTAGGATGTCTTTCCTTGTGTTTGTCTTTCTCTGGTTGCTTTGGGCGTAAGGCCAGGTTGCTTGTTGGTGGTTTTCCTTGTTGGCTGAGGTAGGCTTGTATTGCTGGAAAGGTCCCTCTTCGATCTGCCTTTGCTGCATCCCATAGGCTTTGGATTGTTATGTCTTTGGTGTCACTTGCTTCTTGGGATCTTCAGATTTCCTCTTTGGTTTTTGCAGCGCTCCCTTGGTTGTTGAGTAGCATGTTGTCGAGTTTCCGTGCGTTGGTGTTTGTTGCCGTTGTTTTCTTGGTGGTTGATTTCGAGCCTCATAGCGTTGGGTTCATACAAGCTGTGGGATAGGATTTCCATTTCCTTCCATGTACAGTGGCTTGCTTGGTGACGCAGCATGTGATCTGTCCTAGGGAATGTCGGGTGTGCCCTTGAGAGGAGTGTGTATCCTGCTTCATTGGGATGGAAAGCGCTCTACCTATGGAGGAAGTGCCCTGTGGTCCAATGCATTATTGAAGGCCTGGGTTCCCTTGTTGATTTTATGTCTGGAGGACCCGTGCGTTGATGGGAGTCGGGTGGGAAGGCCCCCTGCTCTGACTGTGTTAGTGTCCATTTCTCCTTTTACGGTTGTAGCAGTTGCCTTCTACATTGCGGGGATCCTGTATTGGGTGCATATAGGTTTCCAATTCCCATCTCCTCTCCTTGGATTGATCCTTGACCGTTACGTAATGACCTTCTTTGTGTCTTATTAATATGCTTTATTTGAAGGTCTCTTTTGTGTGATGGGGGTGTTTCTACTCCGTCTCTCTTTTAATTCCCACGCACGAGGAATATTTTCTTGCATCCTCTCACTTTCAATTTGTATATGTCCCTGAAAATGAAAGGGGTCTCTTGAAGAGAGCAGGTCTACCTATCTGTCTATCCCTCTACCTATCTGGATCGAGATCGAGATGGAGATCGAGATGGAGAACGAGACGGAGCTCTCGATCTAGACCCAGAGAGAAGGAGATGCGTCTTCTTTTTGTATGCATGCAGCCAGTCGATGTCTTTCGGTTGGGGCATTTTGTGCATTTGCATTGAAGGTGCTTCTTGATCTGTATGTTCTTATGGCCATGTTATTAGCTGTGTCAGATTGGGTTTTGTTGGTCTTTTCCCGTCCTCCCTTGTTCTCTGCTCTTGTGGTTTGATGACTGCCTCTAGTGGGGTGTTTGTTGGGTGTTTTTTGATTGTTCTTTCCCCGAGACAATTTTTTCCACTGCCCAGCATTGTGACCCAGTTCCCCATACATGTGTAATTCGTCTTTGTTTGATTATCTTGCTCCATCATAAGTGATTCGACCACGTTCTCAGTGCTACACAGCAGGATCTCCTTGCTAATCCCTTCCAAAAGCAGTCGTTTGCATCCAATAACCCCAAGCTCCCCATCCATCCCACTCCCTCCCCTCGCTCTAGGCAACCACAAGTCTATTCTCCAAGTGCATGAGTTCCTTTAGGTGGAAAGGTTCCTTTGGGCTGTATATGAGACTCCTCATATGAGTGATGTCGTATGGTAGTCGTCCTTCTCTTTCGGACTTCCTTCACTCAGGATGAGAGGGTCTCGTTCCATCCATGTTGCTGCAGATGGCATTAGGGTGCTCTGTTTTATGGCGCAGGAGTATTCCATTGTGTGTATATACCGCGTCCTCTTTGGCTCTTAATTGTTATTTCCCCGATACAATCTTGTTTTCTACTGTACAACGTGGTGACCCAGTTACACATACCTGTAGGCATTCTATGTTCTCACATTATCATGCTCCGTCAAACGTGACTAGACATTGTACCCAGCGCTACACAGCAGGATCTCATTGCTAATCCATTCCCAAGGCCATAGTGGGCTGGCATTAACCCCAAGCTCCCCATCCACCCCACTCCCTCCCCCTCCCCTCCCCCTTGGCCACCACAAGTCTATTCTGCAAGTCCATGAGTTGCTTTTCTGTGGAAAGATTCATTTGTGCCGTATATGAGATTCCAGATATAAGTGTGTGGTATCCTCTTCTGGAATGGATCCCTTAACCGTGAACTAGTGTCCTTCTTTGCCTTTCTCGATGGCCTTCGTTTTAAAGGCGATTTTGTTGGATATGAGCAGCGCTACTCCTGATCTCCTGTCTTGTCCATTGGCATGAAATATCTATTCACATCCCCTCCCTTTCAATCTATACGTGTCCTTTGCCCTCGGGTGAGCTTCTCTAGGCAGCAGATTGAAGGTTTTTGCTTTGGTACCCAATCTGGCACTCTGTGTCTTTTGATGGCAGCATTCAGTCCCGGAACAATTCAGGTGGTCATTGATAGATGTCTCTTGATTGCCATTTGAAGCCTTGTTTTCCCGTTGAGTCTATGTTTCTCTTTTCTTCTTTCTTTTCCTTTGGGTGGATGGGTTCCATTGATTCTCTGCTGGAGTCCTTTCCTTTTCCGATTTTTGAATGTAGTGTTGGCTTTTGGATTGGGGTTGCCCTGTTTGGTTGTTATGCTAACCCCTTCGTTTGTCTGCTGACTTTAGCCTGACCATTACATAGGACCAAACGCATCATTGAACCAAGACAAAGGATCTACATTTTCTTCCATTCCTCGCCCTCATTGTATGATTTGATGTAGTTTATTTCATTTTATGTTTTTGACATCTTCATGGTTAGATCTGTATGCTGGCTTCTCTAAGTCACTGCTTTCCAATGGTTTTTTTCTTTTTTCTTTTTTTGAATTGGAGAAGCCTTAGAGTATTTCTTTCAGAATGGGTTTTGTATTGCAGTACTCTTTCAGTGTTGGTTTGTTGGAGAAATTCTTGATTTCCCCTTTGATTTGAAATGATAGTCTTGCTGGATAGGGTATTTGGAAGAGGCAGATTATTTGTTCTTTCTTTCAGTGCTTTCAATGGTCTCGCCACCCCCTTCTGACCTGGAGTGTTTCTGTAGAGCAAACTGCTGATAACCTTATTGGGGTTCCCTCATCATGAATGCCTTGCTGTTCTCTTACTGCCTTTGGCCTCCTCTCTTTCTGTTTCATTTTGGCCATATTTATCAGAATAGGTCTTGCTGCGTGCCTGTTTGGGTTCAACTTGTTTGGGGCTCTTTGTCCTTCCCGTATCTTGCTATCACTCTCCTGTAGTTGTTGCTGTAAAACCTCGATTGCAGGACTCCCTGTCGTGGTGCCCTGGAAACTGGCAATGGCCCCTGCCCCTCTCCCCCAGCCACAAGGACCAGACCCTCCCTTTGGCTGATGACATGAGGAGATTTCCCACCAGCTGGCCCGGCTCTGAGCTCACTAACTCTAGGAAGTCCTTGCCACTCTGTTTCTAAACCCCACTGACCCCCTGAGCAAGACCGGCTGCCTCCAAGAGGCCTGGGTATGGGCATCTTCTGAAAAGGCTCAACCAAGCCCTTGAGAGAACACCAGATGTCTAAAGGAATGAGAAAGGAAGAGGGTCCCGGTTAGGGGTGTGCTGGTGCAGCCCAGGGCCTTGCCAGAGCTGAGGTCTGCAGGGGCTTGAGCTGGCCAGGCTCCACTCCCACACCAGCTCTCTTGGGCCCTGTTGGTACATATGCCCCTTCTTGGCCTTGGACAGTGCCTTCTTCTGGACCTGCAGGGGTTCTCCAGGCACAGAGTCCCATCTGCTGATAGATTGAAACCTGTGATTGTCCTGAGGGTCAGTCAGGAGCTCCCTCCATCAGGACGCCCGTGCCTGCCTGCATGGCTTACACAGGCTCATCAGCCATGGGATGCCAGGGTTTGGAACTTCCCAGAAGTACAACTGAGTGACTGTGCATGGCAGAGACTCCTCTGACCTAGCTCTGTTGCTTGCAGCCTAAGTCCCCTGTCCTCCGAAGGGTGGTCCCAGGAGGGTGCCCTCATCTGTGACCTCCCTTTTTCAGGGTGTCTCGTGGGGATTGCCTGCTGGGGCTTAGATGGCTGACACGCCCCCTACCCCAGCATCTTCACCAATATCACCTGCTTCTCCCATAGGACTGATTAGATCCAGAAGCACATGCCTCTCCCTGAGCCCACAGTCCCTCCTCCTCACACCCAGGTCCCATCGCAGTCTCTGCAGGCTGCTGGCTCTCCTGGGCCTGGCACAGGCTTTGTGCCCCCAGAGACTGGCCCCTGCTGCTGTCCATGCTCGAGGTCCTGCAGCAGGCCTGTTGCAGACCCCCCAAGCTCCTGTGCTTCTGACTCTGCCTCAGACTCCAGTCTCCATTTGGCAAACAGCCACCCCTCCCCCACCAGCTCCATCAGCTTTCCAGGGCCCCATCTTGGCCTTCCTGTGCAACAGTGGCCACCCCACAAACCAAGCCTGCAATCTCCAATAACCAAAGGAAAGTCTCCTCCTGCTGCTGCCTTGGGGCCCTACGGCCCCTCCTGTCATCCGTCCTTCCTTCTTCTGTTGGGGTCCTCCATCTGACTCCCTGGACAAGGGGAGAGGACATGAGAGGGAGAGTGTCCCAGGAGGAAGGTAGGAGTGGGGAAGCTGGTGGAGCCCAGCTGGGGACAGAGAGGGTGTCTTCCCTTGAGACTCCTTCCTGCCCTGGGAGTGCCCAGGCCTTCAGAGGGAATCGGTCAGCTCCAGCTGCCATCACCAATCCCATGGGCAATGGGGCTTAAATAACAAGAATGTATCAACTCACCGTTTCGGAGCCCAGCCTTCTGAGATCCAGGTATAAACCAGCTGGGTTGGCCCTGAGGCCTCTCTCCTTGGATTCCAGATGCCCATCTCCGGCCTGCGCCCTCCCATCAGCTCCCTCTGTGGGACTCAGGGTCTAAATTTGCCCTTTCCATAGGGGCACCCATCCTATTGTATAAGGGGCCACCTTAGTGACCTGATTTCAGCTCTTTCTGTACAAAATCTGCTGCAGGGCTTGCGGGGGTGTTGCCCTGGAACTGAACCCGAGAAGGAACCAGGAGTGTTCAGGTTCGATCCCTGGCCTCGCTCAGGAAGGGAAGGATCCAATGTGGCCATGAGCTGTGGTGTAGGTCTCAGACCCGGCTTGGATGTGGCATTGCGGTGGCTGTGGTGTAGACAGGCTGCCAAAGCTCTGATCGATCGATGGATCGTTCAGATGCCAAGCATGGGCACTTCCATATGCCACCCCAGCAGTCCCATCCAAACAAACAAAAGTAGGCAATGGAAAGACAAAGAAAAGACTGCTCCACCTAAGGTCATGTTCGGAGGTCCTGGGAGAGAAGCCTTCCACATATGACCTTCGGGTAATAGAGCTGTAGCCCCTTTTGGCAGGTGTCTCCTGTGCCAGGGATGAAGGGTCTTTTGTAAAGTAAAGGAACATCAGTCCTGGGGTTGGGATGAAGGAGGATTGACTCCCCAAAGTGTGGGAAGGACGTTTCCAGAGTGCAGGGCACTCGAGCCGGATCAGAGCCCATGACCCAAGGCCATGGGGCAGGGGGTTCCAGCCCGTGGCATATAAGGCTCTTGAAGGAACGGAGTCTAGGCGACTGAGAGGGAAGCTGAGAGAGGAGCTCCAGCGCCAGGCTGTGAGATGAGGTCCAGGCCTCACAGCACTCTGCTCCTACATTGGATTCCCAGCACCCTCTTTCAGTATGCCCACGGCCCCGCTCTCCATAGCCTGAAGGGGAACAACTCACTGCCCACCTTTCTGGCCCCCACCCCCACATGAACACCTGCCTTTGGTCCAAGGGCCCCAGCCAGCCTGGCCCAAGGGGTCCACACCTCCAGCACTTGGAGCCTGATGTCTCCTTTTCAGCTTAGCTGGCTCAGGCCAACCCGAGGGAGTTCCTGGAAGCAGTGTTGCAATCCTTCCTGCCCTCTGCCTGACCCAGTGCTCTCATTTAGCCAGCAGGATCCCGGGAAGCCTCACAGTGGACCCAGCCTTCAGGACTCACAGTGCTGTGGTGGGTGACCCATCCCTTCCTATCGTTTGCCCATTTTCTGGTGGAATAGGTCCCGCTGTTATGGTCGTGTCTTGGCAGTGCCTTATTCCCTCGAGACACCAGACTTGGGTCAGATGTGTGGTTGGCAGGTAGTTTCTCCAAACCTGTAGCTTCTTTTCACCTAGGAAAATGTTTCCATTTGATGAGGTCCGTTTTCTGTCTGGGGTAGGGTTTTGGCTGTCATGGGGAAGAACGCTTATCTTTTCATTGTTGCTGATGTTGTTGTTGCCTATTCCAGCGGTATTGATGTACTTATCTTCCGTTTGATTGAAAGGACAGTGAGGTACCATGTTGTGCTATTTCCTGCTGTGTCGCAAAGTGAGTCGGTCATACATACACACACACCCCTTCTCCCTCAGATTCTATGCCCATATCGACTATCACTAACTGTGGGCTAGAGTTCCCTGGGCTCTACCACAGGTTCCTGTTGGCCGGTCATTCCATGCACTCCGTGTGCAGAAGCCAGTCCCAAACCCCCAGTCCCTGCTGCTGTGGACTTGGCTCCTTTGGTACCCATCGGGGTTCCAAGGCTGGGAGTCTGTTTCAGTTCCGTGCACACGTTCATTTGTGTCCTCTCTTTCGGTTCCAGTTAGAAGTGGTATCATATGATGTTTGTCTTTCCCTGTCCACCTTCACTTAGGATGATAATTTCCAGGTCCATCCTTGCTGCTGCAGCGTTCATGATTCCATTTTCTTGTATGATTGTGTGATGTCCCCCCGTACATATGAACCTCATCCTCTTTATCCATGCCTCGGCCGATGGACATTTAGCTTGCTCCCTTGTCTTGGCTATTGGAAATGGTGCTTCAGTGGACATTGGGGTGCATGTATGTTTTGAAGGGCCTTTCTTTCCTTTTGATGAAGTCCAACGTTCTGTTCTTTCCTTCCCTTATGGGATAATGTTTTTCTTGTCATGTGGAAGACCCCTTTGGCAAGCCCGAGGACCCAGAGTTTTGCTCCAATTGTTTTTTCTTAGGTGTGGTAAACGTTGCATCGTTTGTATTTATACACATTTTACATTTGCACTGAATGTTCCATGATGAGTTCATTTTCGTATCGGATAAAAACCCTATCCCTATTCCATTCTACTGCCCTTGAGCTTCCGTATTAGAACCTCCCAGGTTGGTGTATTGCTATGGATCTATTTCTGCATTCTCTATCTGTACACTGAACTCTGTCTGCCTCTATCCCGCCAGCAATGTCAAGCTGCCCTCCATAGAGCGTTCTCATAAGCCGAATCACCTCCCACTTTAATGTGCTTTCTCGAAATTATGTTTGATGTTCTGGCTCCTTTATCTTTTCTTTATCCATTTTAGAATAATTTCATCCATGTGGGCCAAAAAAAAAAATAAAAAAAAAGACTTCTGTTGGAATTTGGCCGTATTCTGTGTTGAGTCTTCCCATCCATGAGTATAATAGGTGTCCGCATTGTTGTAGGCCTTGTTTCATTTTATCATACAGATGCTCTATCCCAAATATGTATCCCCGGATTTCCCATTGTGGCTCAGTTTGGGATGAACCTGAAAGAGTGTCCAGGAGGATGTGGGTTCAATCTCTGACCTGGCTCAGTGGGATGAGGGTCCAGTGGTGCCACCTGCGGCAGTGTGGCTTGGACCTGGTGTTGGTGGGGCTTTGCTCTACGCTGGTAGCTGTAGCTCCAGGTTGACCCCCTTGCCTGGGACCTTCCATATGCCGTGAGTGCAGCCATAGAATGACCGATGGAACCAAATGCTTCAAGGTTTTGGCAAATCTTGCGTATTGCATGGTGTTTTTCGTTTTGGTGCCATGTTCTTTTGTGGGATTTACACACATGATGAAGGTTTTTGTGTCGACCTTGTGTACTGAGACTTTGATAATGTGACCTCCATCTCTTCCGTGTGTCTTGGAGATTCGGTGGGCCTTCCCGTGGAGGTAGCCATGCTATCCATGAGCATGGAGAATTATGTTTGTGCCTGTCTCATCTGTAGGACTTTCTTTGTTTTTCCTGCCATGCTGCCCTGGCTCGTAGCTACAGTACTAAGTAGAAAAGGAGAAATGAGAAAGAACTTTCTGACCTGTTTTGGATGGAGGAGGAAGACGTTCATTCTTTCACCATCACGCAGGAGGCTTGGTGTAGCTTTTTGTCGAGATGTTCTTTACGGGGTTCAAGGAGTGTCCTTCTCTTCCTAGATTTCTGAGCGTTTCTTACATGAATGGGTGTGGCCCATGTTCTGCAAGCGCCATTGTGACCATGTAGGTTTTCCTCTGTAATGTCTTCATGCAGCCTCTAAAGTTGATGGTTGTGCATAGTAAGCCAAGCTAGTGTTCCTTGGCTAGAGTCCCTCTGAACATAGGGTATTGTCGTGAGCTTCTTTGTTCCTGCGTTTGTTGTATTTTGTGATTTGTATTTTCTCAATGCCTTGTATGGAAACGAGGGTTGTTGATGGGCATCCTATCATCTTTTGTATTCTATAAGCATTACGTGCCATTTGCTTCGCTCTTAACACCAGTTTGTCTGGATCCTACCACCTGTTAGGTACTGCACGTTTCTTTGCCTACTGTTCTATATATTTTCCAAGTTCTCCTGGAGAGGCCTCTTTGAGCATGGAGTCGTTCGAAGGGTGCATCTCCATGTCCACATATCTGGAGGCTTCCTTTCTTCTCATTCTCGTTGTTCTGCAATGGACAGCATATGCTTTGGACCCAGTGGAGTGAAATGCAGTGGCTCTTTGTTTCCTTATCGTAGAGGTTCTCCAAACATCCCAGGCAGGAACGGCTCCAATATGACTGTGACAGAGGAGTTCTCTGCCTATTTCCCTTACACTGTAACCATAAGGGGATTACCTGAACATGGAAATGCCAGGCTTCTGAAGATGTGTCTGACAGGGCCAGTTCACAGCCACCCCTGCCCATTGTTGTCTGGATCAGCTTACAAGTAGAGAGAGAGCCAGGGTCCAGGAGGGGGCCCAGATGCAGCGCTCTGCTGCTTTCTATGGCCGTGGTCCCATGTGGGCATTGGCTACCACCAGAAGGCTGACATGCAGGAGCCGGGTGCAGTCCCTGGCAGGGGGATCAGCACTCCCAGTGGGCAAAGCTCCAGCCTCTCTCCTACTGCCCAGGGCAGGTCTGAGCTGTGGGTGCATCCACCAGGCTCCGAAGGCCGATGACAGAGGCACCAGGAGGCACACCCCAGCTCTGTCAGCCACAGTCCCTGGCTGTTGGTAGGGACCGTGTTGTCCAAAGGAAGAAGGCCCACCTCCCAGCTGCAGGGAGGTTGTCTTGAGCAAGTCAGAACTGCCCTTTCTTGTCTTCAGCAAGCAACATTTCCATCCCTGCCTGTTGCTTCCTCCCAACCCATGCAGTTGCCAGTCTTTCTTTGTCAAACCTCTTCCAAAGCACTTCGTGAAAGCAAGGGCATCCTTACCCCGACTGACTAAGAAGCACCTCTTGAAAATAAGCAAGTTTCCCCTCACCCAAGACTCTTAGCTCCTTCCAAGGACCATCCTTGCTCTCTCCTGCATGCTGCTGAGTAGCAAAATGTTGGGGATCCAGAACTCCACCAATGACTGGTATGATAGCACTAGCTTCTGCGACAGCAGGAATCTCCTCTCCCCCAGGCAGAGGCGGTCAGGAGACCGTAGGTGATGGCTCTGTGCTCTGTGCTCCCTTTCAAGCCCTTTGCATCCCTGCCATCTGAGGAAGGAAGGCAGTGCCTGGGAAATCACCCTGGTTACAGATGCGTCACTTGGCCTGTCTGGCAAGAGGTCACCTGTGAGCCAGAGGGCCCGAATCCCCTCTGGAACACACTGCTGCGTCCCCACCACCCAAACAGGCCCTTCCAATAAGGCACGATGGCCTGGCAGTTGGAATGGCTGGACACTGAAGGTATACTGTCTGTGACTGGGACACAGGGAACTCGGTGCCTTGGTCTTGGAGACACATGGCATTGGAAAGGCAGAACCCAGGCCAGGGGCCCCACATCCTAAGTCAAATGGGTTTCTTCAGCCAATGCTTTGACTCCCCCTTGAGGGGTTTGGAGATAAGCCTTTCCCTGGTATCAGAGGGTCAGCTTCCCCTTGGTGTCTGTCATAGACAAAGAGTGTTCAGCCCCTATCTCCATCTCAAACAAGCTGCATCAATCCAGCCCCTGAAATTGGGAAGCTCCTTCACCCACCCTGGGCATAGCGGCCATATCTGTGATGCGGTGAATGTGCCATCCATTAATCCACTGTTTCCTTGTTGGTTGGAGGGATGCGTGGATAGATGGAGTCTCTGATTGGCATTGGAGGGCCCCACCTGCAGCAAAGCGAAGTTCCCCGACTCGGCGTCGAATCAGAGCTGGCATTGCTGTTCTACGCTACAGCCACAGCAATGCCAGATCCAAGCCATATCCGTAGCCCACACCACAGCTAAACGCAATGCTGGATTCCTTAACCCACTGCACAAGGCCAGGGCTCAAACCCACGTACTCATGGATAGCAGTCCGATTCTTCATCTTCTGAGCTGTAATGGGAACTCCCTAAAATACGATTTGGTGATGGTCTGTACATCTTTCCTTTCTGCAAATTCTATTGCATTCTTTTCTTTTCCATTTTGAGTCGGCTGCATTGGGGCCTGTGGGCTGTTCCAGGCCAGGGGTCGAGTCCAAGCTGCACCTGCTGGCCTATGGCACAGCCACAGCAATACAGGATCTGAGGCATGTCTCATACCTACACCACAGCTGACGGCAATGCCAGAACCTTAGCCCAGTAAGCCATGCCATGTCTCATCCCCGCGTCCCCATGGATCCTAATCCGTGTCCTTAGAGCCGAGCCACACGAACTCCTGCTCTTTCATGTTTTAATGGATTGAAAAGCATGAGTGAATGGCTCACTTTAAGTGTGCCTGCACTTGGCATTAATCCTAGATTTTTGGCGTTTGGGGCATTTTGCTTTTTCTTTTTTTTGTTTGCTTGTTTTTTATTTTGTAAGTGTTGGCTGCCCCTGTGGCACACAGACGTTCCCAGGGACAACCCAAGATCCTTAACCCTCCTCACCCCAATCAAAAATTATTCCTGATCACGTAAAGTCCCATGTCTTCTTGTATCAAAAGCTCCCTGGGGGTGGATGCCAGTGGGCTGGTGAGGTTGCGACCACTGAGCTTCACATGATGGAACCTCCCCCCAAGCCATTAACAGGTCATGAGATTACAATCACTCACTCTCTCCTTGGTTTTGTCCTCACTGGGACTAAGAGGCCCCTGCCTCCACCATTTAGCACATGGCAATAATCCCACCAAGACGATAGGATGGTCCCCCACCCACAAGGCACCAAAGCAGAAAGTCTTGTCCCTACAGCCAAGCCTTTTCCTCTCTGGACAGGCCACCCCCACGGGACACCCTGGAGGAGTGGAGGATCACCCCAGCCTGTCATGTGGCCACTTCAGAGAGGCAGAGAGAAACTCTCTAGAGGTAAGGGCTGCCTCCAGCCTCCATTCCCATGACTGGTGAGTGTCCAGAGTGCTGAACGGCACAAAAGCAGCTCTCTATCCCCAGAGTGTTCCGGGATGCAGAGCATGGAACCAATGCCCCAGAAGCCCCCTAGCCCAGCAGGCTGGAGAGACAGGGATGATGAGGCTGTCCCTGGGGCTAGTGAGAGCTGTGTACTCCCAGGAGCAGCCTGGGCATCCTTGTCTCTGTGGAGGAAAGACTTAGTCATTCACCTGTGGATCCAGACTGCCTGGGATCTCACACATGCTTCGCTCCTCTCAGATCCCCTCTCTGTCCTCAGACGACCCATCTCTGAGGACACAGGCACATGCAAGACGACAGTGGACCAAGTGTATTTCACAACAGAACGATTTTATCCATGTTTTACATCCCCCATCGCAAAGGAGCTACTGTGCCCACCCACACACACCCAGACCCAAGTCCCCACCACCTAACCCACCCACCCCCACCCCCTCCTGGCTCTGGTCATTCTGTCCTTCCTCCCCACCCCTATGGCAGCCAGGATGGTTGCTAGGACCTGGAGGAGCCCAAGGCTTCCATGGGGGCTGCCCAGTTGGACTGGCCCTGCAAGGCTGGCCCACCGTTCCCTACTGGCTGCAGTGCTACTTCCTCCTGCTCCGTGTGACACATGGGTCACACCTGCTCCTTTTGGGCTGGGTAGGGTCAACCAGCCCCAGAGCCAGGGTGTGCCTCCCAGAGCCTCGCAGGTCAGCCCTAGGCCTGGCCAGGTCCTCAGCAGCAGCCAGGCCTCCACACCGAGCCCGCTTTCTAGACTTGGCAGCTTCCAGGGGGGCTGAGCTGAGGCCCATTCTCTGGGGCACAGCGGCCTGGGAAGCTTTCTGGACCCTCTGCCCTGCAGTGCAGACAAGACCCGAGGCAGGGACAGGGCTCTGTGGCAGCCCCCAGGGCAGCAGGCTGTGGTGAAGGCCCAAGAGGAAGGCCAGGCTGGGGAGCTCCTCCTCATTCTCACTGAACCCGTGACCCAGCCCTGGGGCTCCACTAAGAGGAGAGGCCTCCCTGAGAACCTTGCTGGCCCTGAGTCCTGATGGAGGGCCCGAGCGCTTGGTGCCCTGGCGAGGACATGGCTGTGGTGTTCCAGCCTGATGGGGCTCCTGATATCCTGGAGAGGGCACAGAGCCTTTGTGCCTGAACAGGCCCCTGTCTGTTTGGGGGTGCCTTAGATGGCCATGGAAATCCATCTGGGGTGTACAGGTTTCATCTCTGACCCCAGGCTGTGGGCCTTGCTCGTTCCTCTGGGCATCGTGTTGGGCCACAGACTCTGAAGGTCTTGAGTCCAGGTGGGGTGCCCTGTGATTGGGAGTGGCTGGCACCCCGTGGTCCTCCTCCAAGGCCAGGACTTGTGTCTGCACTAGCTGGTGGGAGAGAGGTGGACAGAGACTGCTCTGCACCCTCCAGGGAGAGCCGGGGCTTATGGGCAGGGGGAGGTGAGATGGGACTCACATCCCCAGACAGAGCCTGTGGCCCTCCTGCCTTCCTCCTGCACCTTCTCCCCAGCAGGGTCCTTGCCCTGTCCCCGGCTGCCCTCCTCCCCTTCCATTCCTCCTGCCCTGCACCCACCTGGGCAGCCTCCCGGGTGCAGGGCCTCTCTGTCAGGGGAGGGAGGGACAGAGCCTTCAGGGCCTCCTGCTCTAGGGCCCTCCCCGGTCCTGGCTGACCTGGGTCCTTTCCTCCTGGATTTCCAGGGTCACATGACTACCCCCCCTGCCCACAGTCTCCCTAGTGTCAGTCCCTCCCCTGGCCACCTCTTCAGGGGAGAGTCCTTCCTCCTGCTCCAGCTCCTCAGCCAGGCCTGAGAGATCCAGCTCTGGTTCTGGGGAAAGCAACTCTGCCAGGAATCGGTGGTGAATGACCGCCTCCACCTGGAATGGAAGGGAGAGGCTGTGAGCAGACTTGGCAGGTGTGCCCTGGGAGGCAGGAAGGCCTGGGAGAAACGTGACTAGCAGAGGCAAATCCAGAGTTCCCCTCACAAAGGGGGAGCTTTCAAACTCCCATAGGTATTGTCTACTCTCACATAAACACACACACACACTCACAAGCAGGTGCACATGCAGACACATGGGCTCCAAAGCACAAACACATAGCCACCGACACAGACACAGAAAGTCCTACAAAGAGAGAGACACACACACATGTACAACTTACACATCCACATATACACATCCTATGCACCAAAGTACACTCAGACACACAGGAAGACACACAGATGTTAGGGTCAAGGACCAGAGCATAAATCCCATTATCCTGGGCCAAAGCCAGAACTAGGGTGCGAAGAGCATCTCTCCCTGGAATCCTGGAGTCTCAGACTCCAGGCCCAGCCCACCTTGGTGTCAAAGTCCTCCTGGGAACACAGCTTGTCCACGTAGCTGAGGAGATCCGGGTCTGGGAAGCAGCCGTCCTCGTCCTGTGACAGCTCATATCCATCCTCTCGACATTCCATATCTGACTCCCCTGTGGCTGAGGGGCCAGGACCCACCAGTGCGTCCGGGAGGTCCCCATGCTCCCTGCGAGCCTCAGGGGGAATCTCCTTGGGGGCCTTGTTCTCCAGCAGCTGCCAGGCTCTGCGTGGCCTTGGGTGGGTGTGCTTGACCCTGGGGCTTTTTTTCCTTGGAGCACAGGCTGAGGCAGAGCAGGAGGAAGGGAAAGTGAGGGGACCCAGCGCCCAGAAGCTGACCCCTGAGCAGGCACAGGGGAGGGCATTGTTGTGGGGCAATGGATATGCATGTGGGAAGGGGGAGGAGCAGCCAGAGCCTCAGGTTTTGTGGGAGGCCAGATTCAAGTCAGGGACAGGTAAAAGTCAGGTGTGAGAACATGTGGAACATCTAATGATCAAGGGCCTCCCCACCAGCACACTTGTTAGGCAGATTTCACAGGGGCCCCTTAGACAGGGAGGAGGGTGATGAGGTTCTAAATGGACCAGGTCCACACCGCAGAGGGGAAAAGGGGGACTGAGACACCCTCGGGGGCTATCCGTGTTGAAAGACCAATGCCCCCTTGAGTGGAAAGGACAAATCTGGGAACAGGGACCAGGCCTAGGCCTCTCTTACCTGTACCTTGACCTCCAGGGGGAAGGTGATTCACAGACTGAGTGCCCCTTTTGCAGGATGTGGGTTCCTGAGGAGCCAGCTTTGGTAGAGCTGGAGGAAGCAAGACCTGTGCCCACGTTGTGCAGGACACGTTCCCCATCCTGATCTCATCCTCTGCCTCAAATTGCATGAACCTGGGGGTTGTTGAGGGACAGGCCCCAGTGAGAAAACCACCTGGGCTCTGGAGCCCACCCAGGGCAGCAGGACCGAGGGGGTGAGGAGAGGGTGTCCTTAGGTCTGTCAGGGCCCTGTGAGGTGCTGTCGCAGCAGGGAACTTCAGTGGCAGATGTCCAAGATCTGGGCCTCCTCCTGCCTGACCAGCCCTGGAGCTGGTGGGCATGGCCCAGCAGAGACTCAGGTCAATCTCTGGGACCAGGCTTAGGGATACATGGTGGGCAGTGGGGGTCCCTGCTCATGTGCCCCCGGACCTTGTCTGACCCAAACAATGGAGATGGCCAGTGGCCTGGTCAGGCACGTATCTCCACAGAGCCCTTGCCCGAACCCAGAACCTGGGGCTGGGAGGGAGAGTGCGGGAAAGCACGCATGAGACAGGGCCCAACACAGGCTGGAGTGGGGATCCTACCATTAGAGGGGAGGCATCTCTTGCTACTGAGAGCTAGCTGCTCCTTTGGTTTTGTTTGGAAACTAGGAGGTTCACATGCAGAAATGACAGGGAGGGCCAGAGACCCATGGGCTTCCCCAGGAATGGCTGGTTGCCCATTCCAGCCATCGTTGATGAAGAGAGGCCTACCACATGCTAGGTCAGTGATGGCTAGGCACCCAGCATGAAGGGGTGCAAGGCTGCCGGGTGGAGTCCTCACCCCTGAACAGACCCCATGCCTTCAGGGGACCCCCTCCTGGGCTGCCGTGCTCCCCAAGGCCATCCTGAGGCCTCCCCACATCAGCATCACGGTAGGGCAGAGCTCCTGGGACAGGCAGGCTGGAAGAGCCAAGCTCTCCAGGTGGCAGAGGGGATTCTGGAGGCCAATAGGATTTGGGGATTCAGGGAATAGGAGGTGTCAGGTGCCAGCCTCCTCTTGCATCCTCTCTGATTGCTAGCACCATAGCCAGATCCTGCCCTGGGGCTTCCCCATCACCCACCACCCACCCCACCATGTCACCCATGGCCCAGGACCCTGACTCACTTTGCTGCCATTTCATAAAAGGCCATCCTCTGAACGGTGCTCATGTGCTGCCATTCCTGCATGGCCTGCCGCATTCCCTCCTCCAGCGTCATGGTGGGCTTCAGGCGAGCCAGGGTGTGAAGCACTGGGCTGTAAGCCCTCAGGGTCAGTCTCTTGGTACAGCCCAGCCCCCAACTGCCCAACCCCACCCAGCTCCAAGGCCTCCATGGGCCCCAGCCCTGCCAAACCCAGGCTCAAGAGGGGGAGACGAGGGTGTCTGGAGAGCAAAGGCAAGCCTTCCTGGTGACTGGTGCCACCACCTCCCACTCACCAGAGGATGCTTGTCCACTCCCTGGCTATAGCTGGGACACTCTGGCTGGGGGCGGGTTGCCATCTCATATAAAATGCAGCCCCATCAATGCGGGAGGGCAGGCGCCAGTCTACCAGCTAACAGGTCTGAGAAGCCCAAGGATTCTTCTGCCCAGGTCTCTGCACTAGATGGCCCAGTCCCCCTTTTCGGAGGGACCTCGTGTCTAGGAGGGATGTTCCTGCCAGGTTCACAGCTCTAGGAGGATAGACCCTTGCCCTTAGGACAGCTCGACCACCTCCCCGTTCACACTGGACTTCTTCAGAACAACAAGGACCGGGCATGCAGAAAGCTCCATCCTGGGCCTGAATGTCCTAAGCCTCATCTGAAGTGATACCCACTGGCTGCCAGAGGCCCAGGTCCATGTTGAAAGGAGGTAGCACCAGAGAAGCAGGTCCCATTCAAACTCTGGCTCCTCACATCATAGCAGGACCCTCTCGGACTGCTCTCCTGCACTCAATGTTATCATGGCAGTGCAGAAAGTGAGACAACTGGTCTTGCATGGTGGTGGTAGCTGAGCTAAGGCACGGACGGGATGTCATGGACTGGACATGGGACACATCTGAGTGCAGACGTGCCTCCTCATAGCATGGACATTGCTGTCAACACTCCTTCTCTCGAGGTGAAAGGATGCCTGGAAACCTAAGCAGGGAGTCCATGCCAAGGTCCTGTATATGTGAAGGCCCCAGCTGAGCTAATGAGGGTCTGAGAGGTCACTTACATGAGAAAGCAGGAGAGAGCTTCCGCATCGGGGCTCTGGGGCAGGTGGCTGCGGGCCAGGGACTTGAAGCGCTGCCAGCGTCGTTAGTTCTGATAGACGCTCTTATGGTGAGAGGCGTCCTCCTGAGGGCCCGTGTGCTGGGAGGCATGCAGCCTGCCTGCCCCAGAGGTGCCATGTGGCCACGGCCCAGAGGTCCCTGGGGGCAGGATGAAGGCCATCTGGGCAGCTGGCGATGCCGCTTGAGGAGGAAGGCCTGGGGCCAAGCCTCCCTTGCCAGCCTGAGCTGCTGTAATAGCTGGGGCAGCCACCCCGCTGTCCCCTACAGGGCTTGCTATGCAAAGGGGTGCAGGACACAATGCACTCCCCATGAGGGCCCTGGAAGCATTCCCATTGAGGGGGGCCTGAGGGCGCCCAAAGGCCTGAGACTGGTGGGGCAATGCTGACCTCCCTCCTGACCAGACTGGGCCAGGGGTGTTGCCAAGCCCTGGGGCAATGGGGCCATGGTCAGCAGGAGTCACCCGAGGTGTCATGGGGTGAGGTGGCTGCAATAGGGTGCTGCCAGGCAGGAGTAATGGGGCCATGGGCGGTGGCAGGTGCTGCTCCCAAGCTGGCTGGGGTTGGGAGCCAGGAGTGGGGGGAGGATAGGAGCGTGAGGCACCAGGGGGCATGACCACATCTGTGCCCAGCAGTGGAAATGCTGTGGAGAGAAAGGAAAGGGGTGAATGGAAGAGGAGAATGGGTGACATGGACGGAAGCTCTCTGGGGACTCAGAGGGCACACCTCAGTGGGAGAGGGCATTTGGCCCGAGGAAGCTGTGTGTTGTGCAGATGTCGTGGAGGGATTTTCATGTTCTGACCTCAGTGAGAGAGGGCATTTGGCCCGAGGAAGCTGTGTGTTGTGCAGATGTTGTGGCGGGATGTTCATGGTCTTGACCCCCGCACCCAGTTCCCTTCCCCTGTCTACCGAGAAATGCTCAGCTCAGCAGCAGGGATTGGAGAGCCTCCCTGAGGAGCTCCCTGACACCTCGTCCTCACAGGCTGTCCCCACGTCCTGGACCTGAGAGGCCATCTACTCTGAGCATGCCCCTCAGAAAGGTCACTGGCAGGTAAGGGCCTTCTCCAAGGTCCTTCCAGGCACCGTGAGGCCTTTGATGGACCTCCACTGTCTAAAGTCGAAGGGCCTCACATCCTCCTCAACCCTTCCTCTCGGGATGCTCAGCACACATCTGTTCTGTCTTTCTTTCCTGACCTCACACAACACCTCTCAAAGGCTGCGAAGATCGCTCTGCACACAGAACCCTTAGACAAACACAGAACAGCCACACCAAGCATGCACCTGCCTCTCCGAACCACCCAGAGTGGACACTTCACAGGGGCTAAGGTGTGCCACCCCATCCCGATGGCCCTGAGTCCCTCCCGCCATGCAGTTCTGCTCCTCAGAGAGAAGTCTGAGAAGTCGGTGTGTGTCCCCTGCATTTTTGCCACTTCCCATCCAGGGTTGGCTTCCGAAGTTGAGCAGGGGCCCAGGGCGGCTCATGTGACAAGGGTCATGGTAGTGGAGGCTGCCTGTGGTCCTTCCCCTTCCAGCTCCCAACAATGGAAAGTGAGGACAAACTGAGAAGCAGGCAGGAGTCAGGTGCCATTGTGAGAAAACCGCCCATTCAGGAGAAGGAGGTACATACCACGAGGCACGGAATTGACCTCCACAGGTGTCCTTGGAGGTTTGAGAGTAGCAGACTAGATCATCTTCCTGCTTCTGTGCTACACTGCTTCACCCCCCCCTTTACAAAGGAAGCAGCCTTCATAGGCATACCACCTGCACCAGCCTCTCTCCACATGTAGTAGTAGTGACTTGAAATAGGAACACATTCTTCATCTCAAATTCAGGCCTCAGCTTCTGCCGAGAGGCATTTGACATGCTGTGCCATGTCTGCAGAGACGTATTTCCACAAAAGGGAAACCAATACAGAACACCTGAGGCCCACGAGTCCTAGCTTGGGTGAAGTCACCTGGTTGCCCTTCCCTTGTGGAATCCAAGGCCACAGTTGCCAGACCTGAGAAGTGACTTCTGGGCGGGATGGAGGGAAACGTTCTGGGCTGTGGCAGTGAGAGTCACATCCTGCTCAGCTCAGAGCAGACCCTTTCCTGAGCATGTGGCCACAGACAACACCCACCAGCACTGACTCGTTTTCTGACTATACCCTCCCATTCCACGCCCCCATTAGCCAGAGTATGCGCCAATTCCAATCCCTTAGAGAGGTCTGGTGAGGCGAGCTTCAGATGCCTGAGGACCACAAGGCGGGGCTAGGCTTTCCCAATGACCCACCCAGGGCCAGCCACAGGACACTGGCTACACACACATTCCAAGTGGCTTGTCTCCCTTCTAGAAACCGCCAACCTGCCTGCTGCCATCCGGCCTCCCCAACCAGAGCAAGGCCTCTTGAACCACCTCCAAGCAGCTGTCCTCCCCATGACAGCCTCAGGTTTCTACAGGCTCCCCAGCTGAGATGTCCCTGGGGTGCAGTGCTCTCGCCTTCCTCCCCTTCCGTCCAACTCCATGTCCACAGTGAAGGGTCCCAACGGAAACCCAGGGATTTGAGGGAGGCCCTTTCTCTTGGAAAACAGCCCCTGCCTAGAGGCTTACCGCCTTCTGAAGCCATTGCCACAGGAATGGGCCTGGACCACCACGGGCTGGTGGCCTCAACGTGGACAGTCCAGAGCAGGACCCAGCGAGGGACCTGCCCCAACAGATGCTCAGGACGCAAGTAAAGGAGCCCAAGTTTGAATCTCAACAGTAGAATGTGGGCCTCCAGTCATTCTGCAGTGGGGGAGGGGCCAAGGGCAGGTGAGCCTGGGTGGGGGTGGGGTGCCATTCCATGCTGGCCTCTGCAGGGAGGCAAGAACCAGACGTTTCTTCCACCTTATGCAGGGGCCAGACAATTGTCCAGTGCCTCGTCAGGCAATGTACGTGGTGGTTTTCAGAGTCACAGCACCAAGGTTTGTCTTGATGTTCCCTTTCCCTCTGTTATTCATCAACTTGTTTGTTGTCCTTCAACCCCCTCAGCTTCCGTCCTGGCTCCAGGCTCCCTTCCCCAGAGGCCAGACTTTCTGAACAAAATTCACCTTTTATCATCTGATAACCACGTGGGTTTTCATGGCCACCTGGAACCCAATGTTTATGGTTTGGCTTCTCTCAGCAGACCCACCATGTGTGATTGGTGTGTGTCCGTCTTTCCTAAGGAAGCCGTCCTTGTGTGCCAACCAGCATCCAGCAGGACCCACCTTCCTCATGTTCCCTTGTGCTGGAAAGGCCCAGCCTATCCAAAAAGCCACTGCACAGCCCACGTGTCCAAGACCAGAGATCAGTCTGTCGTGTCTCCCGTATGATGACATTGCTGGTAAGTCTTGGAGCTTTTCCCTGTTAAATGTTTGAATGTAACATTTTCCACAAATCCTCCCTTCTCAGGGATCACAGTCCACATGTGCCGAATAGCATATGGAGTGCTGAGTCCTCCTCTCCCCTCTTTCCCCTGTCCACTCAGTCCTCGTTCCCACCAGGGATCAGAGATACCTGTTTCATTCACATCTTTTCAGAGATCTTTTGGGCAAGCAACTTTGAATGCCATCCGTTGGCCTTTGCAGGTAGTATTCCTTTGTCTCTGGTTGAAATGTACCATGTGCACAGGGAACTCCATCTTGGACTTGTGATGGAAAAGGTTGGGGGATAATGTGAGAAAGTGATTGCATATGTATCCTACATAGATATATATGTATCATATATCATATATACATACATCGGTCTGTAGGACAGGGTCCTTCGGCTACGCAGCAGAAGTAGACAAAACATTGTAAATCAACTGCAGTGGAAAACCTAACCTCTTGTAAGATCAAAGAGTTCCTCTGGAGAAAGAGTAAAAAAGGAAACGAGAAAATTAAATTGCGTCCCCGTAGACATGAATATCTTTCCTTTTGTTGCGTTCCTACTGATATCGTGGCTCCTCTGTTACTGGATGCATTTTTAACATGGGAGTTCCTCCATTCTCTTGAAATTCAATGTACTGAAAGGGCAGAGTGCTCAAAGCCAGGCAAAAACAATAGTAAATATGCAGCTCCATTTGAGTTTTTCATTTCCCATACACAGTGCCTGCATTTAGCCTGACCTGTGTCCCGTGCACCATTTTGGACATATCTTTACTGCAAGTACTTTCCCTGTGTATCTGAAATTTACCTTTCCCTTGGAGTCAGCATGCATCTGGCAAGACTCACCCATAAGGGTACCATATTAGGCTACAGGGAGTGGGCAGTTCTTGAGGGGAGGAGAACTTGGAGTGGAGACCAAAAGGTGCCTTTTGGTCCAACCCAAAAGAAAATGGCAAAGGGACCCCAAATCTGCAGGCTCTTTGGATGAAATGGCAATGGAAGAGCCAAGAGATACTATTGCATCTTTGAGCTTTATGTGGTTAAGGACAGAAGTAAGGGAGGAGAGGACACAATCTTATCTTTCCTTATGTGAAAGAACCAAAAATGTGTGGGGGAGGTCCCTTGGTTCAATTGCTTTCTCCTTTGGGGGACACACGTGCTGCCTATGGATGTTCCTAGGGTATGAGTCACATCAGACCTGCACGAGCAGGCCTCTGCCATAGCCAGAGCAATGTGGGATCCAAGCTGCATCTGGGACCTACAGCACAGCTCAGGGCAACCCCGGATCCTTATTCTACTGAAGGAGGCTGGCATGGAGTGTGCATCCTCACAGATCCTAGGGGGGTTTATGTCTGCTGAGCCATGATGGGAATTGCTGGCTTTTGTAGGTGTGAAAGCATCGACTGCCCGTGATGTGGGTGTGCCCTTTGACACAGTGCCAGCTTTTTATCCACCAATGTCCAATCTCCATGTGTCCAAACCCACTCGCATCAACGTCCTCCCCAGCAAGCCCTGCTTGAAAGCTGGTGCATTTCCTGTCTGCATCCCATACCCTTGCTCTTGAGAATCGAGGCTCGTCCTTGCCTATGGTGCTGTCTGCATGGGAATCAACGTAGCATCCCTGACACAGCCAAACAGAAACACACCTGAGGAAACGTTCAGATTGGGAGTTAAGGTCAGCTTATCACGATGCAAGTGATAGGAATGCATATGTCTGTCTGGTGTGGTGAGAGGCGAGGTCTCGGGAACATCATCAAGGGAGGTGAGGGGTGAAAACCTCCTAGGACTGCAAGCAAATCTCTTGGGAGGCAAGAGTCCCTGTGTGCAGTAGCAGAACTACAATTCCTCCTGCTGTTAGGGTGTTGGGCAAAGAAGGAGAGGTTGAAAGGATTGTTGCAGATTGAGAAAAAGGACTTGTGTGGGTGCTTCCGAAGCTTCTTGCCCCTTGCAAAGGAACATGGACTCCAAAGAGGGTGAGAAGCTGAGGCGAGAGTATCTCCTGCAATGCCATGGTGAGCTTTGTAGGAAGAAACTCTGGATGGGGCACTGCAAAACTGAGCACCATGGGAATAGGGCTCTCTATTGGAGCTTTTACACTGAAGAAACATTTCAAGGGTTTTCAAACAAGACCTTCATATGAGAAGATTGCTGAGGCACCCATTGTACCCAGGCATTCAGGAAGGCCAGGCTTCCTTGTTGCTTCCTCCCCTTCTTCAGCCACTCCTGCAATTTGTTACAAGATTCTCACGCATAGCTCAGAAGTAGTATTTGTGGGGGTTTCTTGCTTGGTTGGTTTTGAATTGTTCTTCCCCCAAGACAATGGTTTTGCTACTGTACAGCATGGTGACCCAGGTACACACACATGTACACATTCTAGTCTCTCCCATGAGCATGCTCCATCACAAGTTCCCAGTGCTACACAGCAGGATCTCATTGCTAATCCACACCAAAGCCAATCCTTTGCATCCCTTCACCCCAAGCTCCCAATCCACCCCACCCCCTCCCCAGATGTCGTATTGGCATGAGTCTTCTCAGGGACACTGATACAAAAGTTGCATTGTGGAAACGAGGTGCTCCCAAATCTTCCATCATTTTTGACTGATTTTGGACTTCTGAGGGCCGCATCCATGGCATCGGGAGATTCCCAGGCTAGGGGTCCAAACATCGCTGTGGCCCCTGGCCTATGCCAGTGCCACAACAATGCCAGATCCCAGCCGTGATGGCAACCTACACCGCAGCTCACATCAACACCCGAACCTTAACCCACCGGGCGAGGCCAGGGGTGGAACCCGCAACTTCATGGTTCCTAGTCAGATTCGGTTCTGATGCACCATGACACGAACGCCTTCTGTTGTTCATTATCTTATACTACCTCAGAACCCTACATGCCGACATCGGAGAGGCAGAGGTTGTCAAATCAGCGGCACTGTAATTAGGGAAACCAGTCATGGAAGTGGGTGTCTCAACGTCCTTTGGACCATGACCTCTGATTGTTCCTGCAGAGAGCTTCAGGGCAGGCACTGGCGGCTGAGGAGAAACATCTCTGGAGATGGATCACTAGCATCAGGAGACAGTGAACCTTCCACTCCCACATGGAAATTGAAAGGCACCGAGAGATCCCAGGTTTGTGTCTTGTGGACGTTTCAAGTCTGTGCCCTTGGGAGCTCTGGGTGTCATCAGATGGATGTAAGGGTCTTGAGAGGTATCCTGTGGAGGAAGAAATGCTCTGATGTTGCCACGGACCAGAAAAGGGATCTGAGGGTTCAAGTTTCTTTGGCGAGCATTACCAAGTCAGGTGGGTATGCTGAATCTGCTGCTACTTCTTTGTGGGTTGATGGCCACCTGAACTTCCATGATGTCGTGCCAGACGTAGGGAGGGAGAGGAATAGTGTTCCCAAAGTACCTGCTGTCTTGTGACTGGCCAAGAGGGTCACGTTTAGCTCACCAGCATAACCAGGACAACCAGAACCGTACAAAGGAGACACACCTGTGCACCAACCTTTATTGAACAAGCTCCATGTATTAAAGAAAGACATGAAGAACAAACATGCGTGGAGAATCGAGGCATTTGGAAATTCTCTAGGCATGGCGACAGGAGCACCATCTCTGAAGAGAGGTTCCCAGATCTCCAATTGCGTGCTAGAATGGTTCCTTAATGGATCCATCCAATTTGCTAGGGGAAAGACCCTTCTCTTTGTAGACAAGCAAATCCCAACCCAAAGAGTCCACACAGCCTAAGGTACTGTGGCCCAAAGGGCATGAATGTCCTTGGCCCACTTTGAGGATTCTGTGCTTAGGCTGGATCTCTGCAAACTCTTGTATGGGGATCCTATCTAAATGCATGGGTTTCACCGATGCAGTGTGACCGTGGGGGCTCATCTCCCAAGAGATAGGGTTTAAGAAGAGATGGCCACAGATGCTCCCAGGGAGAAGACAGGAAGACAACACCAGGGAGCTTTCCAGCGAATGCAAATCCTCCATGACATTCCTGTCTTGGAGGGAGCTCCTGGGCCAGCTCTTCTGATGCTTCCTTCCCTCCCTCCTCTTCCCACCTGTCCCCTGCTGACTGAGCTGTTGTGCACAGAGACTCCCATCCTCCAACCGCTCCTAGTGTCTGTTGAGGAGGGTCCGCTTGGGTAGTCAGTAGCGCACATGGGAGCAAACAGGGTGGTTTCCCAAGGGGTGGCCTGCCTGAGGGTGGGGCCCGTCATGGTGGCCTTTAGCATTCATTCCATGACAGCACTGCTAAGGAATATGGGGACTGTTCAGCCACTGGGTGTGACCGCTCTGTGCTCTTGTGCAAGCTGCAGACTCCTTGTGCCCTCCTCCATGTGGGTTCATGACCGCATGGAGCTCAGGTCCGGAGCAGTGTTTCCACCACATCTTTTAGCAGCACTGTGGATCAGGCTGCTGGGAGACTTGAGGGACTGTGGGGCCTATGGAGGCAGGGGACTAAAGTGTGTGAGTGATTAAAATGGGTGGCATTCCAGTGTGCCCGCCGTTCCAAAGTGTAGGAAAGTTCGAAGGAAGAAATTCCAATTTGAAAACCCTCATGGGGTTCACAAGAAGTAGCTCAGGGCATGGGAAAAGGAGTGAAGATGTACCATCCAGGCTGCTAGTTTCACTGGTGTCTTCCTTTTTCACATCCCAATGTCGGTCAGCACTTCTGTTCAAAGGGCATGCTTGGGTCTCTGTTGGGGGCAGCCTTGCTGAATGTAGTGCTGACCACCTAGTTGTAGTCGCATGTAAATGGTGATGGATTTGCAAGCCTAGGGGGTATTGGTACAAGGCCATCTGGTTGTCGGGAATCTGGTAATCCGTCAAAGGTGAGGGTTGGTTGGGTTTTGTCTATGGATATGTGTGTAAGGGGAGATCATGCCTGTGTTTGGGTGAGCGTTTGTCTTTGGAGGGTGCTGAGATGTAACCGAGGCATAGTCCAGGAGCTGGCGTTTAGGTGTTTGTAAGTTGGTGTTCAGGGGCCTATTTTTCATGGATGTTTTCCACCGTGAAGTTGGGGATTGTGTGTCTCCAGGTGGACTTGGTAGGATTATCTGCCTAGGCCTCAGGGCAATGTTAGGGAAGTCCAGGGGCCGATCTGTGTATTTGTACCTTTGGGGCCTGTAGTGAAACTTCGTGGTTGGGACTTGACCCCAGCCAAAATTGAGAGTGGGACTGGAATCTACCTTGCCCTCAGCTTGGCACCTGAATCCAGGATCCCAGGTTCAGAGAGGATTCGAGCGCACAGACTTCTTCTTTTTGGTGGCATCTGCCCCATGTGGAGTGCTACAGCAGCAATCTGGACCACTGCAGTGAACACTCAGAATCCTTAGCCTTCCGTGCCACAAAAGAATGCCTCGACCTGCTCAAACCCACTGTCTTTGCACTGTCAGACCCCTCACCAGGTGTCAGGATTTGATGAAGCTCTGGTTCTTCTGCTTCGTGGCAGGAAGCATTTGGCATGAAGCGAAGCCCCAGGTAAAGAGTGAGTTTAGGAGCATAAGACCCTGGGGGGAGATACTCGTAAGCTGGCCAGGGAGCAGAGCAGCCCCAAGAACCAAGAGAGCTACATTTCTAGAATGCAAGGCCCAGTGGGGAGGGGAGAAGACTGCCTTCTTCCTCATTGGAGGGTGGATATCAAGGCTTCCATCTCCAGCTCCTCATTGTGCCCTATATGGATGGTGTGCCCTGGGCTGTCACAGTGCTTGTTCAAATCGGTGTGTATTCCCAGGCGTTTGGTCATATATCAACTGGGGTAATTCATCTCAGGTTTCCATCTACTGTCCTCTTTTACCTAGGCGTGTCCCCTCTCCCCTGAGTTTCTGTCTGGGTGAGGTGCAGAAATGCTCCTTGTCCAGGACTCTTCTCTCCTTGACCTCATGCAGCAGGACTCGATCTCCACATCTGTTGTCTTGTGCTTGAAGTCTTGGGGGTTGTGTCTTGAGCGTGTCTGGCACTTCGATGCATCTGGTCTTCCTTCAAGTCGGGTAAGTCATGGCTGGGTTCCTTCTCTTGAGTGATCATCAGCTTTAGACCATTTCGAAGACCCCTTTAAAGCTTGTCTTTAACCCATCCCCCGTGGGCGGTTTCTGCTCTTTAAGGATCCTCCTCTGTCCTTCCCTTTAGGATGAATATTTGTGTGTTCATGGCCTGTCATACGGCTCTTTGCTTTTTTTGTGTGTAGCACATGTTCCAGAGCCGTGCATGTGTCTTTTGATGTGTAGAGGGCGAGTCGGCCTATCTTCTGGGACAGGTGAATGCTATATAGGTCGGGGTGCCGTATTGGTATGCTTCTGGATTCTGCATGCTGGAAGAGTGCATGCCCTTGGATGGAGCCTTGGGTAGTGTGGGTTTATGGATATGCCGAGAGTGTGTTATATGCGTGTTTGGAGGAAAGGACATAGGGTGCTAGGTTTGCAATTGTGTCGTGTACTGAGTAATTGCGGGTCTGCTTGGGTCTTTTGGAGAGTTGTGTGTATAATGCGTTTGAGTGTGTATTCCAGGGGCATGGGCATTTGGAGGCATATTCGCTGGGGCTATGCCCTTGTAGTTTTCAGGAGGGACATGTTAGGCTTATATATGTGGGGACGTGGGGAAGTGTGTGTCTGCTGGAGAGATGAGGTTCTGTGTTTCTACAGGGGCGTGGGCGACGTGCATTTCTTGGTGTGAGAAATATGTGCTGTGGTTATGTGTTACGAGTTTGCAGATGGATGAGCTGGGTCCTAGGATCATTGGATATGTGGAAGTCATTTCCTATGTGGTTTGCTGGCGATAGGTCCATGTGTCCTTCGTGTGTATACTCGTTTTTGTGTCTATCACCAGGTGTTTGAATGACCAGGTTGTGTTCCTATGGTATGGAGGTGTTCGGAGTGTGCCACGTTGCTTCTTGGCAGAATGCCGAGGTGTTTCTACTGGTCCTAGATACGAAGAGATGGTGTGTCCACATTGAGGGTGAGGGCTGAAATGCATATGCAGTTGACACCCACACACGTGCAGTGTCCTTTTGTGTCTCTGTTGGGGGAGGGGCAGGGTGATTGTCATCTGGAGAGGTAGCACCATGTCTAGTGTTTGGGGCATCTGTATGTTCAAGGGTTGGGAATATTTGTCTGTGTGTGTCCATAGGTGTTTGAGACGTGTACATGTGTATTAGTACGTGTAGGCGGATTGTGGCTGTGTGTGTATTTGAGGTCCTGGGGCTTCTGTAGTATGTATTTGGAGGGATGTCAGAGGTAGGTGTGTGTGTTTGGAAACAAAGAAATCTCATAGGCGATGTGTGTGTGTTCTGGAATCCTGGCCTAGAATTCCTGTAGGGCTGTGGCCTTGCCTATGGGCTGTGCGTGAGACGACTGTGTAGGAGCTGGTGGTAGTGAGCCTGTATACGAGGTAGTCATTGTGCACCACTGGTCAGTGTTTGTGTTCAGGCCCCTGTTGGGTATGTGCATGTGAAGACCTCAGGTGGTATAGTTTTGTTTGTGGGGAAGTGGGTGGAATGGGGAGTTGGCCTTTTCTTGTCTTTTCAGGGCAGACCCATGGCATTTGGAAATGCCCTGGCTATGGTGGAATTGGCGCTGCAGCTGCAGCTGCAGCTGCCAGCCACGGCCACAGCAAGGCCAGATCCGAGCTGCATCTGGGACCTGCTCCATATCTGAAGGCAATCCTGTATCCAGGGATAGCACCTGCATTCTCTCCTATGCGGGTCAGGTTCATTCCAATGTAGCCACGACGGGAATGCCTGCTGGAAGATTTTTCCTCACAACGTCATTTTCAGTTCTTGGCATCAGCCCAGTCATCTTTTCTAGGTCATCGGAGTTTAGTCTTGGCAGATTGTACTTTGCTAGGAAGGTGTCCATTTCGTCTAGGAAGTCTGTTTTCTTGGCATAGAGTTGCTTTTAGTAGTCTTTTCTGATCCTCTGTATTCTGGGATGTCCATTGGAAGCTGGCATGCATTTTGATGTTTATTGATTTGTGTCCACTCTTTTTTCCCTGATGAGTCTGGCTAAGGGTTTATCCATATGGTGGATGTATTCAAAGAAGCAGTTGTAGCTGCATTGATCTTTCCGATGGTTTTCTTCATTGCTCTTTCCTTTCTGCTCTGATCATTAGGATGTCTTTCCTTGTGTTTGTCTTTCTCTGGTTGCTTTGGGCGTAAGGCCAGGTTGCTTGTTGGTGGTTTTCCTTGTTGGCTGAGGTAGGCTTGTATTGCTGGAAAGGTCCCTCTTCAATCTGCCTTTGCTGCATCCCATAGGCTTTGGATTGTTATGTCTCTGTTGTCACTTGCTTCTTGGGATCTTCAGATTTCCTCTTTGGTTTCTGCAGCACTCCCTTGTTTGTTGAGTAGCATGTTGTCGAGTTTCCGTGCGTTGGTGTTTGTTGCCGTTGTTTTCTTAGTGGTTGATTTCGAGCCTCATAGCGTTGGGTTCCTACAAGCTGTGGGATAGGATTTCAATTTCCTTCCATGTACAGTGGCTTGCTTGGTGACGCAGCATGTGATCTGTCCTAGGGAATGTCGGGTGTGCCCTTGAGAGGAGTGTGTATCCTGCTTCATTGGGATGGAAAGCGCTCTACATATGGAGGAAGTGCCCTGTGGTCCAATGCATTGTTGAAGGCCTGGGTTCCCTTGTTGATTTTATGTCTGGAGGACCCATGTGTTGATGGGAGTCGGGTGGGAAGGCCCCCTGCTCTGACTGTGTTAGTGTCCATTTCTCCTTTTACGGTTGTAGCAGTTGCCTTCTACATTGCGGGGATCCTGTATTGGGTGCATATAGGTTTCCAATTCCCATCTCCTCTCCTTGGATTGATCCTTGACCGTTACGTAATGACCTTCTTTGTGTCTTATTAATATGCTTTATTTGAAGGTCTCTTTTGTGTGATGGGGTTGTTTCTACTCCGTCTCTCTTTTAATTCCCTCGCACGAGGAATATTTTCTTGCATCCTCTCACTTTCAATTTGTATATGTCCCTCAAACTGAAGGGGGTCTCTTGAAGAGAGGAGGTCTACCTATCTGTCTATCCCTCTACCTATCTGCATCGAGGTCGAGATGGAGATCGAGATGGAGAATGAGACGGAGCTCTCGATCTAGACCCAGAGAGAAGGAGATGCGCCTTCTTTTTGTATGCATGCAGCCAGTCGATGTCTTTCGGTTGGGGCATTTTGTGCATTTGCATTGAAGGTGCTTCTTGATCTGTATGTTCTTATGGCCATGTTATTAGCTTTGTCAGATTGGGTTTTGTTGGTCTTTTCCCATCCTCCCTTGTTCTCTGCTCTTGTGGTTTGATGACTGCCTCTAGTGGGGTGTTTGTTGGGTGTTTTTTGATTGTTATTTCCCCGAGACAATATTTTCCACTGCCCAGCATTGTGACCCAGTTCCCCATACATGTGTAATTCGTCTTTGTTCGATTATCTTGCTCCATCATAAGTGATTCGACCACATTCTCAGTGCTACACAGCAGGATCTCCTTGCTAATCCCTTCCAAAAGCAGTTGTTTGCATCCAATAACCCCAAGCTCCCCATCCATCCCACTCCCTCCCCTCGCTCTAGGCAACCACAAGTCTATTCTCCAAGCCCATGAGTTCCTTTAGGTGGAAAGGTTCCTTTGGGCCGTATATGAGACTCCTCATATGTGTGATGTCGTATGGTAGTCGTCCTTCTCTTTCGGACTTCCTTCACTCAGGATGAGAGGGTCTCATTCCATCCATGTTGCTGCAGATGTCATTAGGGTGCTCTGTTTTATGGCGCAGGAGTATTCCATTGTGTGTATATACCGCGTCCTCTTTGGCTCTTAATTGTTATTTCCCCGATACAATCTTGTTTTCTACTGTACAACGTGGTGACCCAGTTACACATACCTGTAGGCATTCTATGTTCTCACATTATCATGCTCCGTCAAACGTGATTAGACATTGTACCCAGCGCTACACAGCAGGATCTCATTGCTAATCCATTCCCAAGGCCATAGTGGGCAGGCATTAACCCCAAGCCCCCCATCCACCCCACTCCCTCCCCCTCCCCTCCCCCTTGGCCACCACAAGTCTATTCTGCAAGTCCATGAGTTGCTTTTCTGTGGAAAGGTTCATTTGTGCCGTATATTAGATTCCAGATATAAGTGTGTGGTATCCTCTTCTGGAATGGATCCCTTAACCGTGAACTAGTGTCCTTCTTTGCCTTTCTCGATGGCCTTCGTTTTAAAGGTGATTTTGTTGGATATGAGCAGCGCTACTCCTGATCTCCTGTCTTGTCCATTGGCATGAAATATATATTCACATCCCCTCCCTTTCAATCTATATGTGTTCTTTGCCCTCAGGTGAGCTTCTCTAGGCAGCAGATTGAAGGTTTTTGCTTTGGTACCCAATCTGGCACTCTGTGTCTTTTGATGGCAGCATTCAGTCCCGGAACAATTCAGGTGGTCATTGATAGATGTCTCTTGATTGCCATTTGAAGCCTTGTTTTCCTGTTGAGTCTATGTTTCTCTTTTCTTCTTTCTTTTCCTTTGGGTGGATGGGTTCCGTTGATTCTCTGCTGGAGTCCTTTCCTTTTCCAATTTTTGAATGTAGTGTTGGCTTTTGGTTTGGGGTTGCCCTGTTTTGTTATTATGTTAACCCCTTCGTTTGTCTGCTCACTTTAGCCAGACCGTTACATAGGACCAAACGCGTCATTGAAACAAGACAAAGGATCTACATTTCCTTCCATTCCTCGCCCTCATTGTATGATTTGATGTAGTTTATTTCATTTTATGTTTTTGACATCTTCATGGTTAGATCTGTATGCTGGTTTCTCTAAGTCACTGCTTTCCAATGTTTTTTTTTCTTTTTTCTTTTTTTTTAATTGGAGGAGCCTTAGAGTAATTCTTTCAGAATGGGTTTTGTATTTCAGTACTCTTTCAGTGTTGGTTTGTTGGAGAAATTCTTGATTTCCCCTTCGATTTGAAATGATAGTCTTGCTGGATAGGGTATTTGGAGGAGGCAGATTATTTGTTCTTTCTTTCAATGGGTCTCGCCACCCCCTTCTGGCCTGTAGTGTTTCTGTAGAGCAAACTGCTGATAACCTTATTGGGGTTCCCTCATCATGAATGCCTTGTTTTTCTCTTGCTGCCTTTGGCCTCCTCCCTTTCTGTTTACCTTTGGCCATATTGATCAGAATAGGTCTTGCTGCGTGCCTGTTTGGGTTCAACTTGTTTGGGGCTCTCTGTCCTTCCCGTATCTTGCTATCACTCTGCTGTAGTTGTTGCTTTAAAACCTCGAATGCAGGACTCCCTGTTGTGGTGCCCTGGAAACTGGCAATGGCCCCTGCCCCTCTCCCCCAGCCACAAGGACCAGACCCTCCCTTTGGCTGATGACATGAGGAGATTTCCCACCAGCTGGCCCGGCTCTGAGCTCACTAACTCTAGGAAGTCCTTGCCACTCTGTTTCTAAACCCCACTGACCCCCTGAGCAAGACCGGCTGCCTCCAAGAGGCCTGGGTATGGGCATCTTCTGAAAAGGCTCAACCAAGCCCTTGAGAGAACACCAGATGTCTAAAGGAATGAGAAAGGAAGAGGGTCCCGGTTAGGGGTGTGCTGGTGCAGCCCAGGGCCTTGCCAGAGCTGAGGTCTGCAGGGGCTTGAGCTGGCCAGGCTCCACTCCCACACCAGCTCTCTTGGGCCCTGTTGGTACATATGTCCCTTCTTGGCCTTGGACAGTGCCTTCTTCTGGACCTCCAGGGGTTCTCCAGGCTCAGAGTCCCATCTGCTGATAGATTGAAACCTGTGATTGTCCTGAGGGTCAATCAGGAGCTTCCTCCATCAGGACGCCCATGCCTGCCTTTATGGCTTACACAGGCTCATCAGCCATGGGATGCCAGGGTTTGGAACTTCCCAGAAGTACAACTGAGTGACTGTGCATGGCAGAGACTCCTCTGACCTAGCTCTGTTGCTTGCAGCCTAAGTCCCCTGTCCTCCGGACGGTGGTCCCAGGGGGTTGCCCTCATCTGTGACCTCCCTTTTTCAGGGTGTCTCGTGGGGATGGCCCGCTGGGGCTTAGACGCCTGACACGCCCCCTACCCCAGCATCTTCACCAATATCACCTGCTTCTCCCATGGGACCGATGAGATCCAGAAGCACATGCCTCTCCCTGAGCCCACGGTCCCTCCTCCTCACACCCTGGTCCCATTGCAGTCTCTGCAGGCTGCTGGCTCTCCTGGGCCTGGCACAGGCTTTGTGCCCCCAGAGACTGGCCCCTGCTGCTGTCCATGCTCAAGGTCCTGCAACAGGCCTGGTGCAGACCCCCCAAGCTCCTGTGCTCCTGTCTCTGGTTCAGACTCCAATCTCCATTTGGCAAACAGCCACCCCACCCCCACCAGCTCCATCAGCTTTCCAGGGCCCCATCTTGGCCTTCCTTTGCAACAGTGGCCACCCCACAAACCAAGCCTGCAATCTCCAATAGCCAAAGGAAATCAACTCATCGTTTGGTGCCCAGCCTTCTGAGATCCTGGTATAAACAAGCTGGGTTGGCACTGAGGCCTCTCTCCTTGGATTCCAGATGCCCATCTCCGGCCTGCGCCCTCACATCAGCTCCCTCTGTGGGACTCAGTGTCTAAATTTGCCCTTTCTATAGGGGCACCCATCCTATTGTATTAGGGGCCACCTTAGTGACCTGATTTCAGCTCTTCCTGTCCAAACTCTGCTGCAGAGCTTGCGGGGGTGGTGCCCTGGATCTGAACCCGAGAGGAAACCAGGAATATTCAGGTTTGATCCCTGGCCTCGCTCAGGAAGGGAAGGATCCAATGTGGTCATGAGCTGTGGTGTAGGTCTCAGACCCAGCTTGGATGTGGCATTGCGGTGGCTGTGGTGTAGACAGGCTGCCAAAGCTCTGATCGATCGATGGATCATTCGGATGCCAAGCCTGGGAACTTCCATATGCCGCCCCAGCAGCCCCATCCAAACAAACAAGCATAGGCAACGGAAAGACAAAGTAAAGACTGCTCCACCTAAGGTCATGTTCGGAGGTCCTGGGAGAGAAGCCTTCCACATATGAACTTCAGGTGATAGAGTTGTAGCCCCTTTTGGCAGGTGTCTCCAGTGCCAGAGATGAAGGGTCTTTTGTAAAGTAAAGGAACATCAGTCCTGGGGTTGGGATGAAGGAGGATCGACTCCCCAAAGTGAGGGAGGGACGTTTCCAGAGTGCAGGGCACTCGAGCCGGATCAGAGCCCATGACCCAAGGCCATGGGGCAGGGGGTTCCAGCCCGTGGCATATAAGCCTCATGAAGGAATGGAGTCTAGGCGACTGAGAGGGAAGCTGAGAGAGGAGCTCCAGCGCCAGGCTGTGAGATGAGGTCCAGGCCTCACAGCACTCTGCTCCTACATTGGATTCCCAGCACCCTCTTTCAGCACCCCCACAGCCCCGCTCTCTATAGCCTGAAGGGGAACAACTCACTGCCCACCTTTCTGGCCCCCACCCCCACATGAACACCTGCCTTCGGTCCAAGGGCCCCAGCCAGCCTGGCCCAAGGGGTCCACACCTCCAGCACTTGGAGCCTGATGTCTCCTTTTCAGCTTAGCTGGCTCAGGCCAACCCGAGGGAGTTCCTGGAAGCAGTGTTGTTGCAATCCTTCTTGCCCACTGCCTGACCCAGTGCTCTCATGTAGCCAGCAGGATCCCGGGAAGCCTCACAGTGGACCCAGCCTTCAGGACTCACAGTGCTGTGGTGGGTGACCCATGTCTTCCTATCTTTTGCCCATTTTCTGGTGGAATAGGTCCCGCTGTTATGGTCATGACTTGGCAGTGCCTTATTCCCTCGAGACACCAGACTTGGGTCAGATGTGTGGTTGGCAGGTAGTTTCTCCAAACCTGTAGCTTCTTTTCACCTAGGAAAATGTTTCCATTTGATGAGGTCCGTTTTCTGTCTGGGGTAGGGTTTTGGCTGTCATGGGGGAGAACGCTTATCTATTCACTGTTGCTGATGTTGTTGTTGCCTATTCCAGCGGTATTGATGTACTTATCTTCCGTTTGATTGAAAGGACAGTGAGGTACCATGTTGTGTTATTTCCTGCTGTGTCGCAAAGTGAGTCGGTCATACATACACACACACCCCTTCTCCCTCAGATTCTATACCCATATCGACTATCACTAACTGTGGGCTAGAGTTCCCTGGGCTCTACCACAGGTTCCTGTTGGCCGGTCATTCCATGTACTCCGTGTGCAGAAGCCAGTCCCAAACCCCCAGTCCCTCCTGCTGTGGACTTGGCTCCTTTGGGACCCATCCGGTTTTCCAAGGCTGGGAGTCTGTTTCTGTTCCGTGCACACGTTCATTTGTGTCCTCTCTTTCGGTTCCACTTAGAAGTGGTATCATACGATGTTTGTCTTTCCCTGTCCACCTTCACTTAGGATGATAATTTCCAGGTCCATCCTTGCTGCTGCAGCGTTCATGATTCCATTCTCTTGTATGATTGTGTGATGTCCCCCCGTACATATGAACCTCATCCTCTTTATCCATGCCTCGGCCGATGGACATTTAGCTTGCTCCCTTGTCTTGGCTATTGAAAATGGTGCTTCAGTGGACATTGGGGTGCATGTATGTTTTGAAGGGCCTTTCTTTCCTTTTGATGAAGTCCAACGTTCTGTTCTTTCCTTCCCTTTTGGGATAATGTTTTTCTTGTCATGTGGAAGACCCCTTTGCCAAGCCCGAGGACCCAGAGTTTTGCTCCAATTGTTTTTTCTTAGGTGTGGTAAAAGTTGCATCGTTTGTATTTATACACATTTTACATTTGCACTGAATGTTCCATGATGAGTTCATTTTCGTATCGGATAAAAACCCTATCCCTATACCATTCTACTGCCCTTGAGCTTCTGTATTAGGACATCCCAGGTTGGTATATTGCTATGGATCTATTTCTGCATTCTCTATCTGTACACTGAACTCTGTCTGCCTCTTTCCCTCCAGCAATGCCAAGCTGCCCTCCATAGAGCGTTCTCATAAGCCGAATAACCTCCCACTTTAATGTGCTTTCTCGTCATTATGTTTGATGTTCTGGCTCTTTATCTTTTCTTTATACATTTTAGAATAATTTCATCCATGTGGGCCAAAAAAAAAAATCAAAAAAAAATTCTGTTGGAATTTGGCCGTATTCTGTGTTGAGTCTTCCCATCCATGAGTATAATAGGTGTCGGCATTTTTGTAGGCCTTGTTTCATTTTATCATACAGATGCTCTATCCCAAATATGTATCCCCGGATTTCCCATTGTGGCTCAGTTTGGGATGAACCTGAAAGAGTGTCCAGGAGGATGTGGGTTCAATCCCTGACCTGGCTCAGTGGGATGAGGGTCCAGTGGGGCCACCTGCGGCAGTGTGGCTTGGACCTGGTGTTGGTGGGGCTTTGCTGTAGGCTGGTAGGTGTAGCTCCAGGTTGACCCCCTTGCCTGGGACCTTCCGTATGCCGTGGGTGCAGCCATAGAATGACCGATGGAACCAAATGCTTCAAGGTTTTGGCAAGTCTTGTGTATTGCATGGTGTTTTTCGTTTTGGTGCCATGTTCTTTTGTGGGATTTACACACATGATGAAGGTGTTTGTGTCAACCTTGTATACTGAGACTTTGATAAAGTGACCTCCATCTCTTCCGTGTGTCTTGGAGATTCGGTGGGCCTTCCCATGGAGGTAGCCATGCTATCCATGAGCATGGAGAATTATGTTTGTGCCTGTCTCATCTGTAGGTCTTTCTTTCTTTTTCCTCCCATGCAGCCCTGGCTCGTAGCTACAGTACTAAGTAGAAAAGGAGAAATTGGAAAGAACTTTCTGACCTGTTTTGGATGGAGGAGGAAGACGTACATTGTTTCACCATCACGCAGGAGGCTTGGTGTAGGTTTTCGTCGAGATGTTCTTTACGGGGTTCAAGGAGTGTCCTTCTCTTCCTAGATTTCTGAGCGTTTCTTACATGAATGGGTGTGGCCCATGTTCTGCAAGCGCCATTGTGACCATGTAGGTTTTCCTCTGTAATGTCTTCATGCAGCCTCTAAAGTTGATGGTTGTGCATAGTAAGCCAAGCTAGTGTTCCTTGGCTAGAGTCCCTCTGAACATAGGGTATTGTCGTGATCTTCTTTGTTCCTGCGTTTGTTGTATTTTGCAATTTGTATTTTCTTGATGCCTTGTGTGAAAACATAGGTTGTTGATGGGCAACCTGGCATCTTCTGTATTCTGTAAGCATTACGTGCCATTTGCTTCGCTCTTAACACCAGTTTGTCTGGGTCCTACCACCTGTTAGGTACTGCACGTTCCTTTGCCTACCATTCTATATATTTTTCCAAGTTGTCCTGGAGAGGCCTCTTTGAGCATGGAGTCGTTCGAAGGGTGCATCTCCATGTCCACATATCTGGAGGCTTCCTTTCTTCTCATTCTCGTTGTTCTGCAATGGACAGCATATGCTTTGGACCCAGTGGAGTGAAATGCAGTGGCTCTTTGTTTCCTTATCGTAGAGGTTCTCCAAACATCCCAGGCAGGAACGGCTCCAATATGACTGTTACAGTGGAGTTCTCTGCCTATTTCCCTTACACTGTAACCATAAGGGGATTACCTGAACATGGAAATGCCAGGCTTCTGAAGATGTGTCTGACAGGGTCAGTTCACAGCCACCCCTGCCCATTGTTGTCTGGATCAGCTTACAAGTAGAGAGAGAGCCAGGGTCCAGGAGGGGGCCCAGATGCAGCGCTCTGCTGCTTTCTATGGCCGTGGTCCCATGTGGGCATTGGCTACCACCAGAAGGCTGACATGCAGGAGCCGGGTGCAGTCCCTGGCAGGGGGATCAGCACTCCCAGTGGGCAAAGCTCCAGCCTCTCTCCTACTGCCCAGGGCAGGTCTGAGCTCTGGGTGCATCCACCAGGCTCCGAAGGCCGATGACAGAGGCACCAGGAGGCACACCCCAGCTCTGTCAGCCACAGTCCCTGGCTGTTGGCAGGGACCGTGATGTCCCAAGGAAGAAGGCCCACCTCCCAGCTGCAGGGAGGTGGTCTTGAGCAAGTCAGAACTGCCCTTTCTCGTCTTCAGCAAGCAACATTTCCATCCCTGCCTGTTGCTTCCTCCCAACCCATGCAGTTGCCAGTCTTTCTTTGTCAAACCTCTTCCAAAGCACTTCGTGAAAGCAAGGGCATCCTTACCCCGACTGACTAAGAAGCACCTCTTGAAAATAAGCAAGTTTCCCCTCACCCAAGACTCTTAGCTCCTTCCAAGGACCATCCTTGCTCTCTCCTGCATGCTGCTGAGTAGCAAAATGTTGGGGATCCAGAACTCCACCAATGACTGGTATGATAGCAATAGCTTCTGCGACAGCAGGAAACTCCTCTCCCCCAGGCAGAGGCGGTCAGGAGACCGTAGGTGATGGCTCTGTGCTCTGTGCCCCCTTTCAAGCCCTTTGCATCCCTGCCATCTGAGGAAGGAAGGCAGTGCCTGGGAAATCACCCTGGTTACAGATGCGTCACTTGGCCTGTCTGGCAAGAGGTCACCTGTGAGCCAGAGGGCCCGAATCCCCTCTGGAACACACTGCTGCGTCCCCACCACCCAAACAGGCCCTTCCAATAAGGCACGATGGCCTGGCAGTTGGAATGGCTGGACACTGAAGGTATGCTGTCTGTGACTGGGACACAGGGGACTCGGTGCCTTGGTCTTGGAGACACATGGCATTGGAAAGGCAGAACCCAGGCCAGGGGCCCCATATCCTAAGTCAAATGGGTTTCTTCAGCCAATGCTTTGACTCCCCCTTGAGGGGTTTGGAGATGAGCCTTTCCCTGGTATCAGAGGGTCAGCTTCCCCTTGGTGTCTGTCATAGACAAAGAGTGTCCAGCCACTGTCTCTGTCTCACACAAGCTGCACCAATCCAGCCCCTGAAATTGGGAAGCTCCTTCACCCACCCTGGGCATGGCGGCCATTTCTGTGATGCGGTGAATGTGCCATCCATTAATCCACTGTTTCCTTTTTGGTTGGAGGGATGCGTGGATAGATGGAGTCTCTGATTGGCATTGGAGGGCCCCACCTGCAGCATAGGGAAGTTCCCCGACTCGGGGTCGAATCAGAGCTGGCATTGCTGTTCTACACTACAGCCACAGCAATGCCAGATCCAAGCCACATCCGTAGCCCACACCACAGCTCAAGGCAATGCTGGATTGCTTAACCCACTGCACAAGGCCAGAGATCAAACCCACGTACTCATGGATAGCAGTCAGATTCTTCATCTTCTGAGCCAAAATGGGAACTCCCTAAAGTACTATTTGGTGATGGTCTGTACATCTTTCCTTTCTGCAAATTCTATTGCATTCTTTTCTTTTCCATTTTGAGTCAGCTGCATTGGGGCCTGTGGGCTGATCCAGGCCAGGGGTTGAGTCCAAGCTGCACCTGCTGGCCTATGGCACAGCCACAGCAATACAGGATCTGAGGCATGTCTCATACCTACACCACAGCTGACGGCAATGCCAGAACCTTAGCCCAGTAAGCCATGCCATGTCTCTTCCCCGCGTGCCCATGGATCCTAATCAGTGTCCTTAGAGCTGAGCCACACGAACTCCTGCTCTTTCATGTTTTAATGGATTGAAAAGCATGAGTGAATGGCTCACTTTAAGTGTGCCTGCACTTGGCATTAATCCTAGATTTTTGGCGTTTGGGGCATTTTGCTTTTTCTTTTTTTTGTTTGCTTGTTTTTTATTTTGTAAGTGTTGGCTGCCCCTGTGGCACACAGACGTTCCCAGGGACAACCCAAAATCCTTAACCCTCCTCACCCAAATCCAAAACTTATCCCTGATCACGTAAAGTCCCAGGTGTTCTTGTATCAAAAGCTCCCTGGGGGTGGATGCCAGTGGGCTGGTGAGGTTGCGACCACTGAGCTTCACATGATGGAACCTCCCCCCAAGCCATTAACAGGTCATGAGATTACAGTCACTCACTCCCTCCTTTGTTTTGTCCTCACCGGGACTAAGAGGCCACTGCCTCCACCATTTAGCACATGGCAATAATCCCACCAAGACGATAGGATGGTCCCCCACCCACAAGGCACCGAAGCAGAAAGTCCTGTCCCTACAGCCAAGCCTTTTCCTCTCTGGACTGGCCGCCCTCACGGGACACCCTGGAGGAGTGGAGAATCACAACAGCCTGACATCTGGCCACTTCAGAGAGGCAGAGAGAAACTCTCTAGAGGTAAGGGCTGCCTCCAGCCTCCATTCTCATGACTGGTGAGTGTCCAGAGGGCTGAACAGCACAAAAGCATCTCTCTATCCCCAGAGTGTTCTGGGATGCAGAGCATGGAACCAATGCCCCAGAAGCCCCCTAGCCCAGCAGGCTGGAGAGACAGGGATGATGAGGCTGTCCCTGGGGCTAGTGAGAGCTGTGTACTCCCAGGAGCAGCCTGGGCATCCTTGTCTCTGTGGAGGAAAGACTTAGTCATTCACCTGTGGATCCAGACTGCCTGGGATCTCACACATGCTTCGCTCCTCTCAGATCCCCTCTCTGTCCTCCGACGACCCATCTCTGAGGACACAGGCACATGCAAGATGACAGTGGACCAAGTGCATTTCACAACACAACGATTTTATCCATGTTTTACATCTCCCATCGCAAAGGAGCTACTGTGCCCACCCACACACACCCAGACCCAAGTCCCCACCACCTAACCCACCCACCCCCACCCCCTGCTGGCTCTGGTCATTCTGTCCTTCCACCCCACCCCTATGGCAGCCAGGATTTTTGCTAGGACCTGGAGGAGCCCAAGGCTTCCATGGGGGCTGCCCAGTTGGACTGGCCCTGGAGGGCTGGCCCACCGTTCCCTACTGGCTGCGGTGCCACTTCCACCTCCTCCGTGTGACACATGGGTCACACCTGCTCCTTTTGGGCTGGGAAGGGTCAACCAGCCCCAGAGCCAGGGTGTGCCTCCCAGAGCCTCGCAGGTCAGCCCTAGGCCTGGCCAGGTCCTCAGCAGCAGCCAGGCCTCCACACCGAGCCCGCTTTCTAGACTTGGCAGCTTCCAGGGGGCCTGAGCTGAGGCCCATTCTCTGGGGCACGGGGGCCTGGGAAGCTTTCTGGGCCCTCTGCCCTGCAGTGCAGACAAGACCCGAGGCAGGGACAGGGCTCTGTGGCAGCCCCCAGGGCAGCAGGCTGTGGTGAAGGCCCAAGAGGAAGGCCAGGCTGGGGAGCTCCTCCTCATCCTCACTGAACCCGTGACCCAGCCCTGGGGCTTCACTAAGAGGAGAGGCCTCACTGAGATTCTTGCTGAGAACCTTGCTGGCCCTGAGTCCTGATGGAGGGCCCGAGCGCTTGTTGCCCTGGCAAGGACATGGCTGTGCAGTTCCAGCCTGAGGGGGTTCCTGATATTCTGGAGAGGGCACAGAGCCTTTGTGCCTGAACAGGCCCCTGTCTGTTTGGTGGTGCCGTAGATGGCCATTCTCAGATGAAGGAAAACCGAGTGAATTTGTTGCCAGTGGATCTAATCTAAAAATTCCTATAGGATCTTCTTGAGATAGAAGGGGAATGATTATAGAAAGAAACATGGAATATCAGGAGTGAAAAAGAGGAATATCCAGTGTTGATATTTGATGAGGATAACATTATTCTCCACTGAGGTTTTTCCTTCTTTTTCTTTTTTCTTTTCTCTTTTTGCCTTTTCTAGGGCTGCTTCCCGTGGTCTATGGAGATTCCCAGGCTACAGGTCAAATGAGAGCTCTAGCCACTGGCATATGCCAGAGCCACAGCAATGCCAGAGCTGAGCCACATCTGCAACCTACACCACAGCTCACAGCAATGCCAGTTCCTTAAGCCACATGAGCAAGGCCGGGGATCGAACCCACAACCTCACGGTTCCTAGTCAGATTCCTTAACCACTGCGCCACAACGGGAACTCCTCCACTGAGGTTTTAAAAATGATGTTTGATGTTTCAAAACAAAAAACTACTGTGGCATTTGAAGTGGTTCTCAATGTATTTGCAAACAATATTTAAAAGAGAAAGTCAGAAACTACTAAAAAAAATGCGGTGTACATGGGCCAACTGAAAGAGCTTCCAATGGCCAAAGTGAAGCAATTTGACCAAGAAAATAAGTAATATAGTAGTAGTTTATAACCCAAAGTATAAAATAAATGGCTATGAATCCCTATTAATAAATAAATGACTAAATAAATCATTCAGTCAATCAATAAGGGATAATAAAAATATATTGTACAGAAGAATTCCAAATAACTTATGTAGGTACTCTGTTTTCAGGACGTGCAGCACAATTTCCTGCTTTTAACTGTAGACTGATTATCATGTCTTATTGTTAAAAAGGACAATATAGAAAGGAAATAAAAAGACAGTGGAAAAATCTAACAGGAGTCAAGGTCAACAACACAAGTGCTAAGTCCTTCCTAGAGTATGTGTATCATTGATATGTGAAGAGAATGGCACTTTACCTCTGTGATCTTCTCCCCAAAGTCCATAAACTCCATCTAATCATGAAGAAACATCAGGCATATTCCAAGCGGGGGACATTCTACAAACTAAGTGACCAGCATCCTCAAAACTGTCAAGGTCATCAAAAACAAGGTGTCTGAGAAATTGTCACAGCCCAAGAGGGGCCTAAGGAGGTATGGCAACTAAAAGTAACTTGGTATCATAGATGGAATACTAGAACAGAAAAAACACATGAGGTGAAAACTAAGGAAGTTTGAATAAAAAGTATGGATTTTAAAGTATGGATTTCAGGAATTCCATACTTTAAATTGGCTCAGTGTGTTAAGAACCCGACAGGGTCCATGAAGATGTGGGATCTATCCCTGGCCTTGCTCAGTGGATTAAGGATCAGAATGTAGCATCACTGCAAGCTGCCGCATGGGTTGCCATTGTGGCTGGGATCCAGCATTGCTGTTGCTGTGGCTGTGGCATGGGCTGGCAGCTGCATCTCCGATTCAACCCCTAGCCTGGGAACTTCCTAGAGGCCCTAAAACATATATATTTTAAACAGAAAGTATGTATATACATTTGTGTGTTGTTTTTTCTTTTTTCCAGGGCCATACTCGCAGCATATGGAGGTTCTCAGGCTAGGCGTCAAGTTAGAACTATACCCGCCGGCTCACACCACAGCCACAGCAATGCAGGATCAAAGCCACATCTGAGACCTACAACACAGCTCATGGCAACGCTGGATCCTTAACCCACTGGACAAGCTCAAGGCTCAAACCTGTCTCCTCTTGGATGTTGGTCAGAGGACACTGAGCTATGATGGGAACCCCTTTTTTTCTTTCTTTTTTCCTTTTTTTTTTTTTTTTTTTGAGAGAGAGAGAGGGAGAATATGAACATGAATGCATACCAAGGGAAAAAGAGTAAGAATGAGAATCTAACAGGATATAAACGTGGGTTTCAGGGAGTTCCCATTGTGGCACAGCAGAACCAAATCCAGCTAGTATCCATGAGGATTCGGGTTCTATCCCTGGCCTTGCTCACTGGGTGGGGGATCCAGTGTTGCCGAGAGCTGTGGTGTATGTCAAAGATATGGCTCAGATCTTGCGTCGCTGAATAGTGTCTGAATAGACAGACTGAGTGAGGTATTGAAGAGGCAAGAATGCTGAAGAAGCTTTGAAGTATGCTTGTGGCAATGACCTAGGCTCATAGCAATGATCTTGGCTTTTAGGGAAGCAAAAGCTAGCACACTGGACCCTGAGGCCCAGTGATGCACCACCATGGCCTCTGATTTTATTTGCAATGTCTTGGGCACTCAGTATGCAGGAGCCTTTTAGGAATGGCTGAGTCACTGGAAACAGAAATCAAGGAGGAAGTCACAGTACTCGGTACTAGGAAGGGGAGGTGCCTTCCACCTTCCTCGGTCCTGTAGTATTGCTACTTCTCCTCTGCAGAGAAAACATAGCCTGAAGTGTGACAAGTTCTAGCAGGTGTGAGAAGGCTCCCCGCCTTCTTTAGCCCTCTGTGATTTGGAACTGCTCATTCTAGCCTTCACATGGAGTGTATGGTCTCTATCAGGTTTTAGGATTTCATTATAGTTTCTTGCCTTATTCTCAAATTATTTCTCTTTCCTTTATAATTATTTAAAAGTCCACCAGTTGGCTTCTCTAACCATTACAATTTGAGAGATGAGACCCTGTCTTCTCCCATAGGACTCAGCCTTACACTATCTCAGGGACCTGAGAGGCCAGGCCTCCTTCTCTAAGCCTGGTTCACATCCTTCTGGTTGAACTCAAGCAGTGAGAGGACACATTTTCCTTTTGAAAAACAAAGTTGGCTGTGGACACACTCTGCAAGTGTACGTTTTCAACTTAGAGCTCTGTGCTCTTTGTTAAAAGCCCCCTTTGGGTTAATTATAAAGTGCCTAAATTATATTTGATTATTTCAGGAGAAAAATATGCACTAGGACAGTGTGTCTGTGCCTGCAAATCCACTGACTGACATTCCATTCTCTACATTCCACTTTTTCTCAAGAAATGTCCTGACTACATGTGTCATTCAAACAAACCAGTTGTGAGAGGCATTGGGAGAAAGCATGGAGCCCTTTCTAGGTTTCTGGGCTAAAATGTACTTTAAAATAGCCCCTCCACTCCTATAACTATCTCTTCCACCCCTGTGCATGTATGAGACCTTCCCTTATGAGATTCCATACTCATGAAAATATGGATAGGATGAAACCATCATGGGAGTACCATCCTGCATTGTGGCTCTACCACGTGGTTTGTGGAAGGAGAAACTGGCCTTTCATGGTTGCTGCATCTCATCCACTTTTCCCAGAATGGCTCCTGCTGCCTGAGTTGGTGACGGTAGGACTGGGCATCTTCCATCCCACCCTCTCCCTCAGGTCCTTTGTGGAACTGCTGCAAATCCACCCAAGATGGCATGTCTTCCCTTGGCATCTGTTCTGCAGCTGGGACAATCTCCATGGCATAACACAAAGGGCGATGTGGTTCGTGTTGGAAAGCTCTTGAAGTTGAAAACTGCTTTAACAGGCCAAATCCTGGAAACTTGTTTATGAAATGTCCTCATAACTCTTCACGAAGCTGCACTGGGTACATCAACCCTCTATGGCTTGGAGGCAACTGTGAGATGTGAGGACACTCAGGAGGAAATGTCCGTTTGTTTTCCAAGTTAGTTTAGCACAAGATCACTGTCACCCAAGCAATGGAACATGTTGCTATGGGAACTGCAAAGATGATAATGCTGCTTCAAAAGGTTGACAATTGGAAAAGCCTCTTTTTTTATGTCATGCCCATGGGATGCACATTTTGCTTAGATCATTACTGTTGAAAGTTTGTTCATATAAACTGTTTGGGAGCAAATAATTTGTGACTCTTAAATATTTAGAATATTGAAATTTGGGGAAAAGTATTACCATCTAGGTGCATTAAAATCGCTTGTGTGCTGGAACTCTCACAGGCCTGATGGAGTCAGAGTTGTTATCAGGAAGATATAAAATCTCCCTGCAAAGCCATGTGGAATGGCCCATCTCATTCATGTCGTATCCTGGATTCAGGCCACTGATGAATGATTTATGCACAGAGTCTTGGTGCATTTCTTTTTTCACTTTCGTCTCCTGAAATTTCCTGCTTTCACAATATAGGTTATAGAACCATGACAGTCTCTTCATGAAACCATGACTGGAGCCACATGCCATATGCCCCCACGCATGTTTGCATCATTACACGGACATGGATGAGTGCATATCTATGTATGAGTGCATGGGTATATACATACCTATTCAGTCCTCATTGTCATGTGGTTGGGGTCTGTAGTCACCACAAACATGGAATCAGTGAACACTGAACCACTGCGCCCATGGGAAATTCAGGGTTAGGTTCCTGCCAGCCTCTGGTCACACTTTTTTGTCTCTTGATAAATACAAAAGCTTATTTTATGTGTGTTTCTGTTTAAAGACACCTTGTTTAATATACACTGTTGTTTCATTGGCACTGAACTCACAGCCAATTGCACTGTAATCCTATGTGTAAACAAAATGTATCTAACCAATGTATTTCCCCCCCATAAAGTCCTAGACAACACTTCAGCACCAAACATGGGGACCATTTGAAAGAGTTAAATCACACACACACACCACAAAACTGTGGGGAAATGTGGCACTAAATAGACCAGAAAAGGGGCATTTGCTTACAGTATGAGTGGAAACAAGAAGGCAGAGTTTCGCTTTGTTCAGCCTTAGCTGGAAATGCATTTGTAGGTAGATGAATTTTTCTCTTCTCTGTGTGTGTCCACATATGAGCAAAAGCACCCCAAGCCCTGACTTGGGGTGACAAATACATTTTTAGTGAATAGGTGAATTCTCTGATATGGAATCTGTGACTAATGAGAACCAACTGTATGTGTATATATATAAAATCAATAACATCTTCCCACCAGATGGAAGATCCAGTGGTGAACCATGTGGAAGCCAGGGCAGACCTCTGCCAGCGAGAACATACTGTACACTTCCTGTCCCTTGAGCACTTCCTTCTTCTGAGCACTCTGGGAATGAGCTCCCTACTCCCTGGCTCCTCAAGCCCTGGCTTTTATCCTCCTCGCAAGGCACCTACAGTGTGTGTTGGAGTGATGCTTTCTTCAGGTGCATGACCTGTTATCCTTTTCGGCTGTGCAGATGTGGAGGGTGAGCCAGGGCCCCATGTTCAGGGCAGTTATCCACAGCTGGTAGGTGAGCCACGTGTGAGAAGATCTGCAATACGGAAATGCTTGCGTCAGGAGACTGGAGGTGGGCAAGACTCATCTGAAAGATATTATTGGCCTGTCTCCCTTCCATGGCTTTCTTTTTGTCTGGTTTACTGGCTGCCCCAGCCATCATGCAGATGACAGAGGAATGAATTAGCAGTCTAGAGACTGTGCCAGGTCTTGCCTGTACAACCAGGTAGGAGTTGCTCTTCACGTCCTCATCTGTAGAACAAGGTCATTTGTTTAGGGAAATCCTATGGTTCTAAAGTCCTTTTTGAAAAAAAAAGAATTAATAATGTAATTCTGAGAAACTCGGATGGAATTGTGTAACAAGGTACTTGCATTCCATTTCAGAAACCCTGTTTTTGTCTGTTTTTTTTTTCCCCCCCCTTAGGGCTGCATCCGTGGCATATGTAGGTTCCCAGGCTAGGGGTTGCATCAGAGCTGTAGCCACCAGCCTACACCTCAGCCACAGCAATGAGGGATGCAAGCCACATCTGCAGCCTACACCACAGCTCACAGCAATGCTGGAACCTTAACCCACTGAGGGAGGTCAGGAACCCAACTTGTGTCCTCAGCAAGCTAGTCAGATTCATTTCCACTGAGCCACGTTGGGAACTCCAGGAGCCCTGTTCTTTATGAAAGTATTCAGGAGATAATGCAATATGTGCTTTATATCTTCTCCACTTAAAAAGCTGACTCATTTGCATAAAAACTTTTTGGATGGTTTTTATGAATGATTTGGGTTTTCAGAGTTAAAAGAATTTTTGAGTTGTGATAGCATCACAACCCCTAAAAATTGTTTAATAGCATCAAGATTAGGTAGGCCGTTTTGTTTGGGATTTTAGTAACTGAGAAAGTATAGGTTGTTAGCAGCACTCTGGAGCATGTACTACCCGTAGCACACGCTGTTAGTCACTAAAATTATACTGGTTCTAGACACAACAGGATTCCCATTTTTCAGTTGATGAAACCAAGGTTCAGAATGGCTAGGATGTTGGATACACTCTTCAAATCCAAGTATCCAGGTCCCATAACCTACATTCTTTTCCTTTGGCTTTGTAAAGTAAAACACTCTAAATGTACATTAGATTTTATCGGCCAAATGTGGAAATTATGTTTTGCAATTTTTAGCTCCAGTGTAGTTATAAGATCTAGTATATGGGAATAAAGACATTGAGGAAGTAGACTTATTTTACTAGGAACCAACACCTCATCCCTTTTGCAGAACAAAATTAGACTTTAAAAAAAACCCAAGATGTTATTAAAGGAAACTTTCAAATATAGTTTTATATAATTCTGGTAGTATTGCTTTTAAGCTGGTAGCTGCTATATATGTTAGTTGCCTTGTGCATCTACCAAGCGAAAAGCACTGTACTTAGCAAAATTGTCAGCAATTTCTTTAGATGCCCTTTGACTCTCTGGTGAGCAATCAAAACATTCCCATCTACTCCTCAGGGAGAGTCTGAATGTAAACACATCATTCCTTCTGTTCAGCTCCTGGGCACCCTCTCTACCTTTCTGAGTCTTCTGCCCAAGTTGGTTACCTTGTCACCAACATCCCACTCATGAAACGGTCAGCACTTCCCTGAGGACTGCTCACCACTGGTCACCTTTCTCTCCTCTCCCAATCAGGACTGTCTTGTCACATCACATCACATCACCTTTCACTCACCAAGTGTTTATGGAGCATTCAGCTCACGCCAGACACTATTCAAGGTACTGGGAACACAGCAAAGAGAAAAGGAGAGTAAAATCCCTGCTTGGGGCTTACATTCTAGTGGAGAAAAGAGAAAACAAACAAGAGATGGGGACCGAGTGTTGCTGGTGGACCTGGCAGTGTGCTCCAGAGAGGGACCAGAAGGAGGAAAGGACACCTGAGTGGATGAGACCGAAGCTGGGGACCAGTGAGGGAAGGGTGGGAACAGTGTGGTTGTGGGGGACCTAGGACAACGTGGAAGAGGCCTGGAGGGAGCAGGTGCAGGGAGGGACTGTGAGCGGCCAGAGGCCCGGGGATGGTGGCCTAGGTGGGACCTGGCCAGCAGCGGGGAGCAGAGGGTAACCACTGCAGGTAGAGCTGGGGATGGGCCAAGGGAGCTGGACACGGTAGCTTCCAGCAGTAGGCATAGAGACCAGGTGGAAGTTGTGTTCCTGACACTTTCCAGCTGGGCTGCATCAAGGGGCCACCTGCCCTCGTGGCTCCGGCCCAGCGAAGGAAAGGAAAGCATTCTCCATCACCCGAAGACAGGGCTGTGAGCTCCAAGCACGCACTCTGCAGTCAGGCGGGCCTGGGAGCTTCACAGTGTCTCCTCAGTTCATGGGCGGGTGGCGGGGGTGGGGGGGTGTTGGCGAGGTGACAAGGCAGGCGCGCTGGGGCTCGGCGGTGGGGCGCAGAGCCACTGCAGGCGGCGTGGGGTGGCGGCGGGGGGCGGGCAGACTCGGCAGGAAGACGGGGCCTTAGCAGGCCCTGTAGGGTGCGAGGGGGACCCCCCCTCAGTAGGCCTTGCGGGGAGGCAGGGCCTCTTCAGTCCAGGTGTCAGGGGGGCGGGGCCTCGGCAGGCTGTGTGACGGGGGGGCGCCGCTTCTTCAGGTCGACCTGGGGGAGGCGGGGTGTCGGCAGGCCCTGCGCCGGGGGGCCGGGCCTCGGCAGGCTTTGTGACTGGGGGGCGCGGCTTCTGGGGGCCGCGGGGGGAGGTGGGGCCTAGACAGGCCTTGTGCTGGGGGAAGGGGCCTGGGAAAGCCATGCGCGGGGAGGCGGGGTCTCGGCGGGCCGTGTGCCGGGGGGGCGGGGACTCAGCAGGCCAAGTGCCAGGTGGGCAAGGTTTCTGCAGGCCATGCGCGCGGAGCGGTGGTGCCAGGGCAGGCCAAGTGCCAGGTGGGCGCGGCTCCTGCAAGCCCCGCGCGGGGAGGCGGGGCCTCGGCAAGCCATATGCCAGGGAGGCAGGGCCTTGGCAGGCCGCTTGCCAGGGAGGAGAAACCTCGGCAGGCCCTGTGCCGGGGGGGCGGAGCCTCGGCAGGCCGCGCATGGGGAGGTGGTGCTTCGACAGGCCGCGCGCGGGGGGAGCGGGGCCTCGGTAGGCTATATGACTGGGGGTCGCGGCTTCTGCAGGGCGAGCCAGGGAGGCGGGGCCTCGGCAGGCCTTTTCCTGGGGGGGCGTGGTCTCGGCAGGCCGCGCGCGGGGAGGCGGGGCCTCGGCTGGCAATGTGCCCGGGGGGCGGGGCCTCGGCAGGCCGCGGGAGGCGGGGGCACACGGCTCACACCCAATCCCAGGCACAGCCTAGTTCACAGTCCTCTGCCATCTTGAATCGCGGTGTTGCTCTTATTTCCTCAGGAACCGTTTTTTAACGGCTGGCGCAGCTGCTTCCCTAACTGGGGTCTGCAGTGCAGGCGTGGTGTCTCTGCACTGCGCCCTGCAAGCAACTGAAACCTGGCCAAGCACAAAGGAAAAGAAAAGGTAGACTTTGCTTTATTTCCCAGACTGTACTTTTATGAGCAGGGAATTGTTAATGGGCTTTGTAGGTGACAGTTGAACTGCTGAGGAGGAGAAGGAGGCCTGGGGTGGGGCAGAGGAGTCCAGGGCGCCAGAAGAGCCAGTGGGGAGCAGGTGGTGGTGCTGAGGGAGTGAGGGGGCGGTGGGGAAGACGGAGATGAGATGTGAGGGTGGTGGTGAGGTGGGGAGGATGGTGATGAGGTGGGAGGTTGGTGATGAGATGGGGGGGTGGTGGTGAGGTGGGAGGATGCCAGTGATGAAGTGGGGAGGACAGCGATGAGGTGGGGTTACGGAGATGAGGTGGGAGGATGGTGGAGTTGAGCTGAGAGAGAGGGTGGTTAGGAGATCTGCGGTGAGGTGGGAGGATGGGGGTGAAGGAGGAGGGTGGCGATGGGATGGTGACAGCTGTGATGAAGTGGGAGGTCGGTAATGAGGTGGGAATAAGGCGGGGTGGATGGTGATGAGGTGAGAGGACAGCTAGAGGAAGTGGAGAAGGGGCTGACTGCAGGGCCAGCAGTGAGAGGGCTGTCACACAGCACAGGAATCTTGACAGGCATCCAGCTTGAGAGGAAAGCCTTCAGGAAGGAGCGGTGTTGGGTGTCATTCAGATGGGCCCAGTTATGGTAGATTGAGGACGTTATCAGCACTACTAAATATCAAATAGACAACCTATCAGCATCTTGTACGAACCTGTAATGGAAACGAATCTGGAAAAGACTAGATATACACATGCAGGGGTATAATGGAATCACTTTTCTGCACACCTGACACACAACATTGGAAATCCACTCTACTTCAATAAAAAAGTTATTCAGGAGGGGACAGGAGCAGTGTAATAATTAGATTATTGTGGTGACAGTTGCCAACTTCCAGCCCCCTTTGGTGCTGGGCTCCTCCTTCGTGCTCTCACAGGTGCGAATGCCTCTGACCCTCTGCCCAGACGTGACTCTTGCTAGAATGTCCATGTTAGAGGGGCTGTGACTCTTTAAAAGGAATTTTTCCCAGGTGGGGTCCCCAGGGTCCCAGGCCTGGCTTGCCAAGAGTGGTCATGAGGGGCCAACTCTCACAAAAGCCCTGGGACTGAGAAGGCCTGCATCAGCTTCCACTTGGAGCCATGGAGGTGGCCAGTTACAAATGCCTTTTTAATGTTGCTCCCAACACTCTGTAACATATCAGGCCATTGCTTCAGGTAACTTCATCGTGAGGCCACTTTCCATTTTATTTCTTATTTTCCTGAAGGGGTATTGTCCTTGTCAAGCAGACAGGAGCTGACGAGGTGAGGGATCGTAACAATGTGTTATAACTTTGCAAAATTTCTCACCCAGCTCCCTCCCATCATCAACTCAAGACCTAAGATACCGGAAAAGCATCTCTTCTCTCCTCCTTTTTCTTCCTCTGGCTGGTCCTGACCAGAGGGCCCTAGTGAGAGCGGCTCCTGATAATGTCAGGATCTTCTTCGGAACCTGCAGCATAATTCATTTTCCCCGGAATGGATGTGGAGCCTCCCAGTGCTTCCAAATTGGGCTGCACCAACTCTAAGACTTCTGTGTTCCATTTTCTCAACGCTCCAATGAATTGTCAAGACAAAGCTTTGTGTCAAGATAGAGAAGCATCTTTTCCCAGGCCTGCATTTCTGGCTGGGAAACAGGAGCCCAAATCCTAAATGTGTCTATTTGGTCAGCTTACAGTCCAAACAGCGATTTTGGAAATGCGGAGTTTGCAGAGCCTGATGCCTCTCCTGCAGTTTAAATCTGCACAGTTGTCACCAGTTACAGACTATGGCAGATGGCTTGCAGTGTGTAGAGGAGGACGATGGACAAGGAGTCAAAGAGAGAAAAGAGCAGCGCATGTCCTGGTTCAGCTCCTCCAAGTTGCCATTAAAAGTGCATAATTTCACCAGACTCTAGCCTCAAACATCCATGGTCAGTTAAAAGCTGTCTCCGGTCAATGGGTTGTGACACAGAGTTTCTATGTTCTAGGGACACCTTCTACCCTTTAGACAGACTGCCTTTCGCCCTGAAAAATGGCATCCAAAGCCCCACTGTCAGCTAACAAGTGTGTAACTTGCATTGGGGGCACCTTCAGGTTTCATGGCATTTCCTGTCTCTTCACCATGTATAGGCTGTGCGTTAAAACTTCCGAAATCCCCTTTTCTATTCTCAAGGGTTCCCACACCCCAGGTGACAATGGAATCTGCAATTATAATAAGCAGCTTCCAAACAAAATTAAGGGCCCTGCTTTCCTTACAACCATTGCTCTTTTCCCTATACTTCTTCAAACTGGCCCAAGACATTTTAAGGCTGCTGTCTTTGGCTTCTGTGTGGAAAAGAGTGCCTCCTGGTTTCTTCATCTGCTGACGATGGACCTAGTCCCTTCTCATTTCTTAACCTAAGCTGTGAACCTTTTGCTAATGATGATTTGTAGTCTGAGCTCTCTGGGGTCCAGAGAGAGCTCTGCAGGTGCCTGTCAAATGCTCCACCTGAGAAAGACCAAGCCAAGCTAAATCAAGCACCATGGCTTGACTCAGCTTTCCAAGTTCTGCAGCAGAACAGCAACCCCCCACGCCCACCAGGAACAGAACCTCCCATCAACAGCTTCCTCGCTCCCCCTGGGTTTCTCCCAGTAATTTTTTGAAGATTGCCCGGGGCTGCCAGCCTCATCTGCCTTTTCACTTGGCTCGTTCCTCCTCTCCCAGCTATTTGCTAAAATACAGGGCTTCCTCCCCCTCTTGTTAGAACAAAACTTGCTAGGAAGTTGACCCTAGTCTTCTGAGGATTCCTCGTGTTGTCCCAAAGCCTGTCAGGTAATTTGTAAGTCTGTTAGTTTAAATGGCAGAGCTAAAGGCTTTTCTCTAACCAACTGACTGGTTTCCCCTCTGCCTCTGAGCAAGCTTCATTCTAGAGTCAGAGATGTCCAGGCACAGCCTTCTGAGTACACTATCCTCTTGACTTTGAAATCTCCACTGGGCTTTGCCTGCATCTATGCTGGACGATGAGCCTCGGCAACACTTGAGGACTTCCATGCCTCACTGGTCAGCACCACTGTGCTGCTGGGCTGGAGCCTCCATCCTCCATTCCTATATCCATGCCTACTTTTCAGGCTCACTGGTGAAGAAATAGGATGAGGAAGCAGGAAAGGATCAGAGGCAAGGAGCATGGTCTCACTGACAGTCCATAAGCCTGAATATCTGAGGTTCAGCTCCTTTTATGCAGGTTTCACAGCTGAGAAACAGCCCACCCAATCCTCATTCTGTCTTCACACCACAAGGCTGGCATGGGCAGAGTGCCATCAGGAGAGAACACAGCTCCCACCATGGAGAACCCCTCTAAACTTGCTTGCACCAAAGTCTAGTTCCAACAGCATGTGGCCCGTGGAAAATGCAGCTGCGGTCAGTAACTGAGGTTCTCAGACAGCCTTGCCCTTGCATCCTAGCTCCTGGCACATGCTCCTTCCTGGTTCGCCTACCATGAAGCACGTGAACCCTCTGATGAAACACATATGTGATGACTGACATCCTGGGTTTCTGCCCATGGCAAGTAGGCCCCTGCAGTCACTGGACCACAGTTCTCCCCCACCGAAGGACCCTGCAGGCCATGGAGCACCATGGCTTACAGCAGGGTTTTGGCCCCCATCACTAATGTCATCCCACTAAGTATGTGCCAAGAAGATGCTTGATAAGCCTAAAACCTAATTTGATATGTGGAAGATCCATCTTCACATAAGACCTCAGACTGGTGACAGTTTGGTTTACAGAGAGAGGGTCACAGTCCCAGAGGAGAGATCTACCCAGCAAAGGTGCTCAATGAGGAAGACAGTGCTTTATCCCCTTATTCCTGCAGCATCCACCCTTGACCTTCATGGTTCACTTTGGTCTCAGGCTTTCTCCCAATGTTGAAGTGAGGGTGTGGGTGTTGTCCTGTACCTCTCCTAGGTCTTAAGAGTACAGCCAACACTCAGCCTCCTCCTACACTCTGGCCCCTCAATCAGCCCTGGACACCTAATGTGGATATGACAGACATGGAGCTGCTGCGACAGCCCCTGCCGAGTGCCAAGACCAGCCTTCCCAGTGAGTCCACTCAGGACCTGAGGCATTGCTCAGCTGGCTTGCTGCCACCAGCAGCACTGAGTCAGGTTGTGGTCCTTCCTCACCCAGCAGAGCCAGGCTCTCCTGGACTGTTAACATGGAATTTGGAGGGAATCTTGTGCCTCAAAGAGCATCACTCTTCTGGGGAGAGAAGAGGAATGCATGTGACAATATTAAAGCCAAGGCTGTGTGGTGAAAGTTTAATAGAACAAATATATGGCTGGCTGGCTGAGGAATAATAAAATCACTCTGATGATGAGGACTTTACTGCACTGGTTTCCAGACCCTTGTTTGCTAAATAAATTCATTTACTTGGACTCCAAGCTACTGGGTGACCTTGGTCCAATGACTCCACTTCTTCCAGCCATTGTTTCTTCATTGTAAACTGAGAGGATGGGGCTCTGTGAGTGATTCTTGGAGTATCCTTGTACTGGTGGAGGAAGTCTCATATTTTTGGAGCATAAATACTCTCTACCAGTTACTGGGCATGTTTTCAGGGGGTGCAGAGTTGACCCTAGTCTTGTTGCTCTTGTGCTGGTGGCAGGAAGCCATTGTTGCTGCCTTCCAGGACATTGTTGTCCGATGGGGAATGTGTGATGGGCTCTTTCTAAATCCCCTGACCAACCCCTCCCCCTGGTCAAATAAATTCCAAAACTATTTAAAGAAACCTCTGAAAGACTGAGATGAAAGTATTTGTACTGTAGATGTCCCCCAGATGATTCATTTATTGGTTGATGAATTTTATAATGTGTGTTGTGATTAGATTTATTCTAAGATCATAAGTCCTTTCTTATGAAATGTACATGCAGCTAGCACCCATGTCTGCATTATTCTCTGGGACTTGAGTAAGAATCTTGTTTGAAAGTCACTGCTATCAGGAAGCAAAGTGTTTGGGGTGTGTGCAGCCTGAGCGTGGCCAAGAGTTGAGTCCCTCTGGTTCATGCAGCTCTACCAGATAACCTGCTGTCACATAACCTACTGCGATGTTTCATCCATGTAGAGTATGTTAGCAGCTGTCCGGTGGGGCCTAGAGCAGCTCACTGCAGAAAGGAGTGTGGAGAGAGGGGTGGCTGAAGTGGGTATGGGGTCCAGAACAGGGCTCTGTGAGGGGAACCCAGGAAAGGTGTCTGTGTCAAGACTGATCACCCCAGAGCACCATTGGACTGATTGAGGGAGGGAGAGTGTGATATGAAAAATAGCAAACCCAAGGAGTTCCTGTTGTGGCACAGTGGAAACAAATCTGACTGGTATCCACGAAGATGCAGGGTTGATCCCTGGCCTCACTAAATGGGTCAGAGATCCGGCATTGCCGTGAGCTCTGGTATAGGTCATAGACATGGCTTGGATACCTCATTGCTGTGACTGTGGCTGTGGCTGTGACCAGCAGCCGCAGCTCTGATTAGACCCATAGCCTGGGAACTCCCCTATGCTGCAGGTGTGGCCCTAAGAAGCAAAAGGCAGAAAAATAGCAAACTCGGGATATGCAATACACACATATATATTTTAGATTTCTTACATGTATAGCCATGGCACTGACAGTTGATAAAATGGGTTCATTGATAAAACCGTAGGTATTGGCAAGATTCTTATGTTTCTTAAAGAGAGATTAATACATATTAAAGATTAGAACTGTTAAGGAATGAATGGCTTAGGGATAACAATTAATTGTCTAGTTGTGAAAACAGCCTCTCTGCCTAGATTCTGTAGGCAGGAGTACAGTGAAATGTCAGGATTTCTGGGGTTTTTTTTGTGGCTGTACCTGCAGCATAGAGAAACAGGCTAGGGACTGAATCCCACCTAAGCTGGAACTGTGGAAATGCCACATGCTTAACCTGCTGCACCCCCGTGGGAACTCCACAAGATGTCATTTCTTACAAATTTTCTAAAATTTAATCATTTCCTGTTTCAAGCGACTCACCTCTATTGGTTGAAATTAGTAAGTTTTGTTATAAAATTGAATAGCAAGAGGACACTGGCTACATACACGTTCCAAGTGGCTTGTCTCCCTTCTAGAAACCACCAACCTGCCTGCTGCCATCCGGCCTCCCCAACCAGAGCAAGGCCTCTTGAACCACCTCCAAGCAGCTGTCCTCCCCAGGGCATCCTCAGGCTTCTACAGGCTCCCCAGCTGAGATGTCCCTGGGGTGCAGTGCTCTCGCCTTCCTCTCCTTCCGTCCAACTCCATGTCCACAGTGAAGGGTTCCAACGGAAACCCACGGATTTGAGGGAGGCCCTTTCTCTTGGAAAACAGCCCCTGCCTAGGGGCTTACCGCCTTCTGAAGCCATTCCCACAGGCATGGGCCTGAAACACCACGGGCTGGTGGCCTCAACGTGGACAGTCAAGAGCAGGACCCAGCGAGGGACCTGCCCCAACAGATGCTCAGGACGCAAGTAAAGGAGCCCAAGTTTGAATCTCAACAGTAGAATGCGGGCCTCCAGTCATTCTGCAGTGGGGGAGGGGCCGAGGGCAGGTGAGCCTGGGTGGGGGTGGGGTGCCATTCCATGCTGGCCTCTGCAGGGAGGCAAGAACCAGACGTTTCTTCCACCTTATGCAGGGGCGAGACAATTGTCGAGTGCCTCGTCAGGCAATGTATGTGTTGGTTTTCAGAGTCACAGCACCGAGGTTTGTCTTGATGTTCCCTTTCCCTTCGTTATTCATCAACTTGTTTGTTGTCTATCAACCTGTTCAGCTTCCGTCCTGGCTCTTGGCTTCCTTCCCCAGAGGCCAGACTTTTGGAACAAAATTCACCTTTTATCATCTGATAACCACGTGGGTTTTCATGGCCACCTGGAACCCAATGTTTATGGTTTGGCTTCTCTCAGCAGACCCACCATTTGTGATTGGTGTGTGTCCGTCTTTCCTAAGGAAACCGTCCTTGTGTGCCAACCAGCATCCAGCAGGACCCACCTTCCTCATGTTCCCTTGTGCTGGAAAGGCCCAGCCTATCCAAAAAGCCGCTGCACAGCCCACGTGTCCAAGACCAGAGATCAGTCTGTCGTCTCCCGTATGATAACATTGCTGGTAAGTATTGTATGTTTTACCTTTTTAATGATTGAATGTAATATTTTCAACAAATCCTCCCGTCTCAGGGATCACAATCCACTTGTGTGAGATAGAATTTGCAGTGTTGAGTCCTCCTCCCCCCTCTTTCCCCTGTCCACTCAGTCCTCGTTCCCACTGGTAATCAGAGATACCTGTTTCATTCACATCTTTTCAGAGATCTTTTGGGCAAGGAACATTGAATGCAATCCATTTGCCTTTTCAAAAATTATTTCTTTGTCTCTGAAAATTAAAATGTGCACAGGGATGTAAAATGTTGGAGGATAATGTGAGAAAGCGATTATATATGTATAATATATGTGTATATATGTGTGTGTGTGTGTCTGTATGACAGGGTCCTTTTGCTGTACAGTTGAAATAGACAAAGCATTTTAAATCAACTGCAATGGAAAACTTAACAATTATAAGGTAAGAGTTCATCTTGAAAACAAGCAAAAAGGAAAAATAGAAAATTAAATCTTGTCTCCGTATATCTGAGTATATTATTTTTGTCACCTTCATACTGCCATTGTGGCTCCTCTGTTACTGGACTAACCTTTATTATGGGAGTTTCTACATTCTCTTGAAATTCAAGGAACTGAAAGAACAGAGTGTTCAAAGCCAGGCAATATCAAAAGTAAATATCCAGCTCCATTTAAATTTTTCATTTCCTATACACAGTGCCTGCCTTTAGCCTTAACTCTGTCCTATGCAACATTTTGGACGTATCTTTACTGAAAGTTCTTTCCCTATTTATCTGAAATTTACCTTTCCCTCAGCATCAGCATTTATCTGGCAAGACTAGCCAAAAAGGGTAACATATTAGGCGCTTAGTAGTGAGCAGTTCTAGAGAGGATGAGAACTTGGACTAGAAACTGAAGTGTGCATTTTGGTCCAACCCAAAATAAAATGGCAAAGGGACCCCAAATCTGCAGGATGAAATGTCAATGGAAGAGGCAGGATATAGGATTGAGTGTGCTTCGTGGGGTTAAGGACAGAATGAGGGACAAGAAGACAAGTTAATGTACTAAATATCCCAGAGATCTGGTTTTTTTTTTGGTCTTTTATTTATTTTCCTTTTTAGGGCCAGACCTGCAACATATGTGAGTTCCAGAATAGGAGTCAAATCGGACCTACGGCTGCAGGCCTATGCACACCCACAGCAATATGGGATGCAAGCTGTGTCTGTGACCTACAGCATAGCTCAAGGCAACACCAGATCCTTCTTTCACTGATGGAGGCCAGGGATCAAACCCACATCCTCGTGGATACATGCCAGGTTCATTTCCGCTGAGCCACATTGGAAACTCCTTGTATTTCTAGGATTTAAAATATCAACTACCCGTGAAATGCATGTGCACCTTGAGAGAGTGCCAGTATTTTATGCACCAATGTCCACTCTCCTTTTGGACAAAGCCAATCCCATCTAAGACCTGGCCTGCAAGCCCTGCTTATAAGCTTGTGAATTTCCTGTCTGCATCCCATAACCTTCCACTTTAGAATCTAGGCTCATCATTACCTATGGTCCCATCTGCATCCCTTAGAAAACAAAACAGAGACACAAATGAGAAACAGTTCTCTGACTCTTTTTTTCATGTTGAGAATTAATGTCACCTTACACTCTCCTAATGATATGAATGAGTATTCATGTTTTGTGTGGTGAGAAGAGAGGACAATTAGGAAACTTGCCAAGGGAGATAAGGGGTGGAAACCTAATAGGACTGCAACCAAATCTCTTGGGAGGTGAAATTCATTCTCTGCTGTAGCACCACTACAATTCCTACTGATGTTAGGGTGTCAGGGAAGGCAAGAGAGGTTTATAAGGAGTGTCCCACATTGAGAAAAAGACTTGGGAAGATGCTTCAGAAGCTTCTTACCCCTTGCAAAGAAAAATAGACTCAAAAGAGAGTGAGAAGCTGAGGTGAGAGGATTTCAAGCAATATCATGGTGAGCTTTCTATCAAGTACCTCTTGATGAGGGATTGAAAAAATAAACAATTTGGAAATATTTCTCTGTATTTGAGCTCTTATAATGAAAATTTTAAATGTTTTTCAACCAATAACTTCATATAAGAGGATTGGTGAGGCAAGCATTGTACCCAGGCTCTCAAGAAGGGCAGGCTCCTTGTTGTCTCCTCCCCTTGTTCAGGCATTCAACTGATTATTTATAAGATCCTCACTCATAGCTCTGATATAGTATTTGAATGCATCTTCTCAGGGACCCTGATAGAAAATCACATTGTGGAAAAGTGACATTCCCAATCTGCAATCAATTTTTGTTTACTACCTCCAAACCCTACATCCTAGAGGCAGAGATAATCAAATTAGCTGAAATGTAATTAGGGAAAACCAGTCATGGATGTGGGTGTCTCAATGTCTTTTGGACCCTTATTTCTGATTATTCCTACAGAGAGCTTCAGGGCAGGCACTGAGAGCTGAGGAGAAACATCTCTGGAAATGGATCACAAGCATCAGAAGACAGGTAATCTCCCACTTGCTGATGGAAATTTAAAGGCACTGAGAGATTCCAGGTTTGTGTCTTGTTTCAAGTCTGTGCCCTTGGGAGCTCTGGGTGTTGTTAGATGTAAGGGCTCATGAGAGGTATCCTGTTGATGAAGAAATGCTCCAACGTTGCAGCTAACCGGAGAACGGTCCTGATGGTTCACATTTCTTTGCAAAGTATGACAATGTCAGGTCAGTAAGTTGAATCTGCTCCTATTTATTTGTTGGTTGATTGCCAACAGAAATTCTGTGATGTAGTCAAAGAAGTAGGGAGGGAGAGTACAATTGTTCCCAAAGTACCTGCTGTGGTATAATTGGCCAAGATTGTCAAGTTTACTTCACAAGGATAACCAAAACCTTACAAAGGAAACACCTATGAATCAACCTTTATTGAAAAACTTCCATGCATTAACTAACTACACGGAGAGCAAAACATTCGAGTAGAACAAATGCATTTGGAAAAGCTCTAGGCATGGAAACAGGAGAAAGTTCTGTCAGAGTGTTTTCCATGTCTACAATTCATTGCTAGAAATTCTTTTTAATGGAACCCTAAGGCTTGCTAGGTAAAAGGACCTAAGATTTCTAGAAAAAACAGTAAGCAAAACTAAGGAACTGCAGCCCAAAGGGCATGAATGCCCTTGGCCCAAATTGAGGATACCGTGCTTAGGCTGGAGCTCTCCAAACTCTTTCATGGGGATCATATCTAAATGGAAGGTTTTCAAGTTTGCAATTTGAATGTGGGAGATCATCTCACAAGAGACAGGTTGAAGAGGAGAAGGTCAGAAAGATCGCAATGAGAAGACATATCAAAAAACTCCCCAGAGGATGCCAATTCTCCATTATATTCCTCTCTTGCAAGAATACCTGGGTTAGGTATTCACACATCCCACGCCAGCAAGCATGCACATGTCCACTAGTGCCTAGGGCTGTCAGGTGCAGGGACTACCCTCCACCAACCGCTCCTAGCATCTGTTGAGGCGGGTCTGCTTGGGAAGCCAGTAGTGCATGCATGAGGGCAGAGGGTGGTTTCCCAATGGGTGGCCCGCATGGGGGTGGGGCCAGTCATGGCGGCCTTTCTGCTTAATTCTGTGAAGGCCCTGGTAAGGCATATGGGGACTTTTCACGTGTTGGGTGTGAGCCCTCAGCACTCTTTTTCACTCTGTAAGATATCTGGGCCCTCCTCTGTGTGGGTTCATGCCAGCATGGAGTTAAGGTCCGGAGCAGTGTTTCACCACAGTTTATTGGCAGCACTGTGGGTCGGGCTGCATGAAGACTTGAGTGATTGCAGGGCCTCCAGAGGCAGGTGCATAAAGTTTGTGGGCCATTCAAATGTGTGCCATTCCAGCATGCAGTTCTCAAGAGTAGGAAAGCTAGACAGAAACATTTCCAACTGGAAAACCCTCATGCACTTCCCAGGAAGTAGTGCAGGTCACTGGAAAATCAGTGAAGAGCCAAGGTACATGATCATAGTTTCATTGGTGTCTCCTTCAGAACATAAAAATTACTGTCAATGCTCATATTCAAAAGGCATGCTTGGGTCCATGGTGGGGACAACTTTCCTGAATGTAGTGCTCACCATCTCTTTGTAGTCTGATGTAAATCATGAATGATGCACAAGCCTAGATGGGGTTCAGACATATTTAATAGGTTGTTGGGAGTCTGGTGGGTGGTCAGATATCTGGGTTGGTTAGGTCTATGGATATGTGTGTATAAGGGGAGTTCATGCCTGTGTTTTGGTGAACGTTTTTAAGGGTGAGTGTTATATTTGAAGGGTTTTGAGATGTAACAGAGGCACACTCAAGGAGTTGGTGTTTAGGTGTTTGTAAGTTGGTGTTCAGGGGAATATTTGGCACATGGTGTTTTCACCCATGAGTTTTGGGATTGTGTGTCTAAAGGTGGACTTGGATTATCTGCCTATGCATAAGGGCCATGCTTGGTCATTACGGAGGTCTGTTTGTTTGGGTGTACAATCCATTTATGTTGTATATGTGGGGAATGTAGTGAAACTCCGTGGCTGGGACTTCAACCCAGCCAAAATTGAGAGTGGGACTTGAATCAACCTGCACGGTAGTTTGGCACTTGAACCCAGGATCCCAGGTTAGGAGTGGACTGGAACACAATGATTATTTTTTTTTCCTTTTTTTTTGATATTATCTGCCACATGTGGAGGTTCCCAGGCCCAGGAATGAATGCCACAGCAGCGATCTGGATGGCTGCAGTGACAAAGTTGGATCCTTAACCTTCTGTGCCACAAAAGAATGACTCAAACTCCTCAAAACCACTGTCTTTTAAGGAAAAACCTCTCTCCCAGTGTCAGGACTCATGAAGCTCAGGCTTTTCTGACTCATTGCAGAATGAATTCAGCTTGAGACAAAGCAGTAGGCAATGAGCGAGCTTTTTAGCATAAGACACTTGTGAGAGAGAGAGAAGTAGGCTGGCAAGGGAGCAGAGCAGCCCCAAGAACCACGAGAGCTCCATTTTTATAATCCAAGGAAAAGAGGAGAAGGGAGAAGTCTGCCTTCTTCCTCATTTGGGGGCAGATGTCAAGGCTTACATCTTTTGTCCCTCACTTTGCCCCTACATGGCTTAACCAGGTCAGTCAACAATGCTATTGAAGTCCTGTGTGTATTACCAGGAGTGTGGTAACATGTACAATATGGCAATTCATCTCAGGTTTCCAGCTAATGTCCCCATTTACCTAGTTTTGTCCCCTGTCATCTATATTTCTGTCTTGGGTATGTGGAAAAATGCTGCTTTTCAAGGACTACTAACTCCATGACTTCATGCAACAGGATTTACTCTTCCTATCTGTTGTCCTACATTTTAAGTATGGGGGTTTGTGGCTTCAGCATGTCTGACTCATACAGGCCCCTGGTCTTCCTTCAAGTTAGTGTAGATCATAGCTGGGTTCCATTCCTTGAGTGCTCCTCAGCTTACACCAGTTCCCCAAACTCATAAACCTTGTCTTTCACCCCCAGTGGGACTTTTCATGTATTTTAAGTATCCGAATCTATCCTTATCTTTAGGATGATTATTTGTGTATTTGTAGCATGTTGTATGCTTCTTGGATTTTCTGTTTAGCAGTTTTTCAGGAGCTGTGTGTGTGTCTTTTGATGTGTTTAGGGCAAGTCTGAAACTTTTATGAGACTGGTGAATATTCCATAGGTGGCTGTCCTGTGTTTCTGTGCTTCTGTATTTGCATGAAGGCTGGGTGGGGGGGGAGTGTGATTTTATGTATATGCAGAGCATGTATTATATGTGTATTTGGAACCAAATGCATAGGTGTTATACGTTGCCATATTTGTAATGTCCTGGGTAATTGTGGGTATATTTGGGGCTTGTGGAGAGGAGTTGTGTGTATGAGTTTGTGTGTGTATTCAAGGGGCATGGTCATTTGGTAGAATATTTGCTGGGGCTATGCACTTGTATTTTTCAGTAGGGACATTTTAGGCCTAAATATTTGGGGAAGTGCACATGTGTGTTTCTTTGTTATTTATCATTTATTTATTCATTTATTTTTTTTCCGCTGTACAGCATGGTGACCAAGTTACGCATACATGTACGCACAGGTTTTCATCACATTGTTGTGTGGCAATGTAAGTATCTAGACAGAATTCTTAATGCCACACAGCAGGATCTCATTGTACATCCATTCCAAGATCAATAGTTTGCACCTGTTAACCCCAAGCTCCCAATCCCTCCCACTCCCTCCCTCTCTCCCTGGGCAGCCACAAGTCCATTCTCCAAGTCTATTATTTTCTCTTCTGTGGAAATGTTCATTTGTGCTGTATACTAGATTCTAGTTATAAGTGATGTCCTATGGTCTTTGTTTTTCTCTTTCTGACTTATTTCCCTGAGGATGAGAGTCTCTAGTTTCATTCATGGTGACACAAATGGCCTCATGTCCTTTTTTATGGTTGAGTAGGATTCCATTGTGTATGTATACCACATCTTCCCAATCCAATCATCTGTTGATGGACATTTGGGTTGGTTCCTATGTCTTGGCTATTGTGAATAGAGCTGTAATGGCCATGCAGGTGCATGTGTCTTTTTCAAAGAACGTTTTGTCCGGATGTATGCTCAAGAGTGGGATTGCAGGGTTATAGGGTAGTTCTAGGTGTAGATGTCTAAGGTACCTCCATGTGGTTCTCCATAGTGGCTGTACCAGCTTACATTCCCACCAACAGGGCAGGAGGGTTCCCTTTTCTCCACAGCCCCTCCAGCACTTGTGGTTTGTGGACTGATGAATGATGGCCATTGTGACTGGTGTGAGGTGGTATCTCATGTTCGTTTTGGTTTGCACTTCTCTAATAATCAGGGATGTTGAGCATTGCTTCAGGTGCTTGTTGGCCATCTGTGTATCTTCCTTGGAGAAATGTCTCTTCAGGTCTTTTGCCCATTTGTCCATTGGGTGGTTGGCTTTTCTGCTGTGGAGTTGCATATGTTGCTTGTATATCCTAGAGATGAAGCCCTTGTCCATGGCATTGTTTGAAACTATTTTCTCCCATTGTGAAAGTTGTCTTTGTGTTTTCTTGCTGGTTTCCTTTGCTGTGCAAAAACTTGTGAGTTTGACTAGGTCCCATTGGTTTATTTTTGCTCTTCTTTATGTTGCCTTGGGAGAAGGACCTGTGAACATATTCATGAGGTTGATGTCAGAGAATGCTTTGCCTATGTGCTCTTCCAGGAGTTCGTATGTGTGTTTCTAATGGAGAGATGAGGTTCTGTGTTTATTCAGGGGAGTTGGAGACTTGCATTGATGTGTAGGAGAAATATGGGCTATGGTTATGTGTTAGTAAATGCAGGTGTGTGAGCTGGCTCCTCTTATCATTTGATAGATGAAAGTCATTTCATATGTGGTTTTCTGGAGATATGTCCATGGGTCTTACTTTCATATCCATGTTTGTAGGTCTATCACCAGGTGCATGACTGCCCAAGTCTTGTTCGCATGGCTTGGAGTTGTTAGGAGTGTGCAAAGTATGTTCCTTTGGAGAATGCTGTGTTATGTGTTTGTTGCTAATGTGTTTGTTAATAGGTACTAAGAGATGGTCTGTCTGTGTCTATCCCGGGGAGGGCAAAAACATACATACATTTGACACACATACACTTAGAGTGCCCTTTGGTGTCTATGTTGGGGGAGGAGGAGGGTGGTTGTATTTTGAAGAGGTGGCATCACGCCTGGTGTTTGGGGCATCTGTATGTCCAAGGGTTGGGAATATCTGTATGTGTGTGTCCATAGGTGTTTGACATTTGTATATGTATCTTAGTCAGTGTAGGCTAATTGTGGCTGTGTGTGTATTTGAGTTCCTGGAGCTTATGTGGTATGTATTCTGAGAGGTGTGAGAAGTCTGTGTGTTTGGAAACCAAGAAACAGTGTAGGCTGTGTGTGTGTTCAGGAGTCCTGGATTAGCTGTGTTTTAGGGCTATGGCATGGCATACGGGCTATGCATGAGACAACTGAGGACTTGCTGGTTTTCGTGAGCCTGTACATGTAGGTATTCCACATGGACAACTGGTTGGTAGGTAGGTTGCACCTGTTTTATTCAGGCCCATGTTTTGGATGTGTATAGAGTTGGAGTGTTACCAGCTAGAGTTCTTGGCCTTCCTTAATCAAGAGCAGTTGATAAGATGCTGGAGGAGAAACTCAGCGAAGGCTTTATTCAGGACACCTGCTTCAGCATAGAGGCACTGAAGCAATCTCCAGGTTCCCTCATTCACCTTCTCACTGAGTAGCGGTGAGCTAGTTCCTTCTATGGGGTGAGGATAGGGGCATGTCCAGGGATCGGGCCGGGGGGTGGCTGAGGGGGCTTGCCCACCCCACCCCTTTAGTGTGGTGCATGTAGGGGGCATGGATAGTCCTCTGCTTTTGCTCTCTGTTCTTCAGAAGTGGCAGTTGTATTTTTCTCATGATTTGTCCGCAATGTGCAAGCAGAGTTCTTTCTCATTGTTTATACTTTTGCTGTATTTTGTTCCCCAGGAGATGTTTGTCCAGGTGCATTCCCTGCAGCCACTGCAGCCACCGCAGCCAAGGGTGCCAGGTCCCAACCTGTTTCAGTAGGAGAGGCAGTGGAAAATTCCAGGTGAGTAGGAATTTGTCTGTAAAACTTTAGAAGTTGTGTCTATTGAGATATGTAAACTTAGGCGGTCAGTTTGTATGGTGATTCACACTGAGGATTAAAAGGTACATGTGTGCTCAGAAGACACACACACACACACACACACACATACGTATGTGTGATGTCCTTTGCTTACATCCCCTGGTGGGTGTTGAGGGTCCTCCTCAGAGTGTAAGTGGATTGTGTGCACATGCATATATGAAAGGGCACTGGAACTGGTTCAGACTAGCTTGGGATAATCGGCTCTGTGTTCGGTTACCTCAGCTTTGTAATTTGAGTTTGCTCATGTTTGGAATATTCATACCATGCAGATATCACATCGGAAATGTCACCTGAGTTTCTTGAAGAGCTGCAAAAATGCATTTAGAGCATATCACTCATCTGTGTGTTATGCCTTAATTATGTGGCAAGCCAGAATATTCAAGCATCATTGGTGTGTGTGTATATCACATTATATTTGAATTGTGAGTGGGGCATCCTGGGCGGTGTGCCATTTTATGTGTGCCTTGGCCCTTCATTCTGAATCACAGCATTGCTCCTCTCAGGTTGATTCAATCTTCAGGGTCAAGAATTCCTCCCTCCAAATGCTGGTGAATTCCAGTGGAAATCATGTGGATGGATTTAGGGTATCTGTACCTTAGGCAGGGACACACCTTCAGCATTTGTATGGTCCTAGAATCTGGGGCCCTAGAAGGGTGAGGCTGATTGCAGATCACTCTCTAGCACAGAACCTTCTCAGGTGTGTGGTTGGCTGACAAGCAGCAGTCAGGAAGTCGTGGGGATTCATGGATAAGAGGTAAGGCGGGCAAGTGTTCTCCCAGGAAAACCCCCTGAGAATCAGTTGGGCAAGCACAGGTATTCCTGGCTCTTCTGTGGCACAGCTGGTAGGCAAGGACACCGTGCACATGGGGTCCAGATGGTTCAAGTCTCTAGAGCCATGTGTCCCTGTGCCCAGTTGCCCCAGTGTGGTGGGAACTACTGTTGGTCAGGCTGGTAAGCTGTATGAGCAATTCTCCACCACCATATCTCTGTGGAAACCCAAGTCCTCAGGGATAGGCAGGACCTCTAGGGTCAGTGAGCTGACAAGGACAAAGGTGGGGAGGCCTTGTCTCTAAGGGAGGCTTGGGGAGTGAGGCCTGGAGAGCCTGGGGAGTCCTTCTCTGAGGAGATATGTCTCTGATATTCCCAAACCTTTAGACATGGTCCCTGTTCTTTTCTGAAGGTTCAGGATGCTTCTAACAATGGCGAGTTCATCTCAGGTCCTTGGTTCTCAGATGACCTGACCCTAGTTTTCTTTATTCCACATCCAGCCATCAACCCAACAGGGAGCCATATGCTCACCATGTCCACCAGCTGACCCTACAGCCTCCTGCTTCCCTTCCCAAAATAGACCCCTCTATTTTGACTCAGCCCCTGGATTCCATACAGTGAAGTGTTAGTGACCTCTAGGATGATATTCAAGAGCCTCAACCTGAACGGGCTTGCAAAATAGTAACTTTTTATAAGCCATTCCTAACATCTTCCCTGCTCACACTGATAGGTGGACAATTCCATCATAGTCACAAAGAAGGGTGAATCTGTGGCAGCCTTTGGAGCCTGTGGAATCTCGTTTTGTAGCATTTGGGGTTCCATACATTTAAAAGGTCACTCAGCCTGCTTCAGCTTCCCTTTTAGCAGATTGATAAATAAAAGACAGAAAATAATGGTCTCCGGAGGAGACAGTTTGGGTGGTGGGGGGATGTGCTTGGGCTGTGGATGGAAATCTTGTGAAATTGGATTATTATGGTCATTGTGCAATTACAGATGAGTAATAAATAATAATTGTAAAATTAAAATAAAATAAAATAAAATAAAATAAAATAAAATAAAATAAAATAAAATAAATCATGGACGGTAATGTACAGCATGGTGACTGCAGTTAATACCGTGTTGTGTGTTGGAGAGTAGCTGAGAGAATGGATCTTAAGAGTCCTTGGATGCCCTAGTGGAGAGTGGGTTAAGGATCCAGTGGTATCATTGCTGTGGCTCAGGTCACTGCTGTGGCGCAGGTTCAATCCCTGGCTCAGAAACTTCTGCATGTCACAGGCACAGCCAAAAGGAAAAAAAAAAATTTCTTATCACAGAAAGAAAATGTGTAACTCTTTGTGGTAATGGATATTGACTAGGTTTACTGTGATCATTTTACACTGACAGTTTTAGCCACTACTCTTCCTATTTGGATGGCTTTTATTTCTTTTGTTTGTGTGTTTGCTGTGGATAGAACTTCTAGTAATATGTTGAATACCATTGGTGCTGAGAGTGGGCATCCGTGTCTTGCTCCATATTTTCATGGGAAGGCTTTCAGCTTTTCTCCATTGAGTATTATATTTTCTGCGGGTTTGTCATAAATGGCTTTATTTATGTTAAGGATTGTTCCCTCTTAGACCCACTTTGTTAAGAGTTTTGATCATGAATATATGTTGGACTTTGTCAAATGCTTTTTCTGCATCTTTTGAGATGATCATGTGGTTTCTGACTTTTTTGTTAATGTGGTGCATGGCATTGTTTGATTTGAGTGTGTTGAACCATCCTTGTGAACCTGGGGTGAATCCCACCTGGTAACGGAAAGTTTTTCAAAGTCATTTTCTGTTCTACACAGAAGTTGTATCCATATTTTTTTAGATCCCACATATAAGTGATAGCATATGATATTGGTGTCTCACTGTCTTACTAACTTCACTTAGCATGATACTTGTCTATATCCGTCCATGTTGCTGCAAGTGCCATTAGTTCTTTCGTTTTAATGGCTAATATCCCATGGTGTTTATGTACCACCTCTTCTTTATCCATTCTTCTGTTGATGGACATTTAGGTTGCTTCCAGATCTTGGCTATTGTAAAGTGCTTCAGTGGACACTTGGGTGCCTAGGTCTTTTCAAGTCATGGATTTCTCTGGATAGATGCCCAGGAGTGGGATTTCTGGATCATATGATAATTCTGTTTTTAGTTTTTTTGAGACATGATCATAGTGTTTTCCACAGTGGCTGTATCAATTTTCATTCCCACCAACACTGTTAAGAGGGTCCCCATTTCTCCACATCCTCTACAGCACTTATTTATTGCAGACTTTTTGATGATGGCCATCCTGGTGGGTATGAGGGAGTACCTCATTGTATCTTGATTTGTATTTTTTTTAATAAGTAGTGATGATAAACATCTTTTCTTGTGCTTTATGACCATCTGTCTGTCTCCTTTGGAGAATTGTCTAAGTCGTCTGCCCATTTTTTTGGAGGTGATTATAAATTTTGGAGATGAATCCCTTGTCAGTTGCTTCATTTGCAAATATTTTCTCCCATTCCATGGGTTGTCTTTTTTTCTTGATTTGTTTAGGTGCAAACAAGGTTTTCCTGTGCAAAACCTTCTACGTTTATGTATGTATGTATGTATGTATTCATTTGTTTGTTTGTTTATTATTTTTAATTCATTGATTTTAGATTATAATGTTTTTTTCCCCATTATAGCTGTTTTTCAGGATTCTGTCAATTTTTTACTCTATGGAAAGGTGGCCCAGTCTCACCTACATATATATCTTTTTTCTCACATTATTCTCCATCATAAGTGTCTAGACATAGTTCCCAGGGCTATATTGAATTTTATTGCATTTATAGTTGTTCAGCAAACATAACAACCTGATTTTACAGCATTTCCATCCCAAACACCCAGCCCACCCCACCTACTCCCCAGCTTGTCTCCTTTGGAAACCATTAGTTTTCTAAAGTCTGTTAGTCTATTTCTGCTCTGCAAAGATGTTCATTGTATCCCTTTTTTAGATTCCACCTATAAGTGATATCATATGATGTTTGTCTTTCACTGTCTAACTTCACTTAGGACAATAATTTCTAGGTCCATCCATGCTGCTGTAAATGGCATTATTTCGTTCTTTATGATTTATTTTATTTTATTCTTTTGCATTTTAGGGACAAACCTAGGGCATATGGAAGTTTCCATTTAGGGATTGAATCCCAGCTGCAGCTGCTGGTCTACACCACAGTCCAAGCAACATGGCATCAGCCACATCTATGACCTACACCACATTTGACAGCTATGCCAGCTCCCCGACTCATGGAAGAAGGCTTGGGTTCAAACCTGCATCCACATGGATACCAGCCAGATTCATGACCACTGGGCCACTGTGGGAACTCCCATCATTCATTTGCATGATTGGGTAATATTCCATTGTGTATATGGACCGCATCTTCTTTATCTCCTCCACTGCCGATGGACATTTAGGTTGTTTGCATGGCTTGGGTATTGTACCTAGTATTGCAATGAACATTGGAGTACAGGTATCTTTTCAAGTCATGTTTTCTCTGGAGAGATGCCCAGGAGTAGGATTGCTGGATCAAGGGTAATTCTATTTTTAGTGTTCTGAGGAATCTCCACACTCTTTTCCATAGTATTGCACCAATTTGCATTCCCACCAAAAGTATGATAAGGGTTCCATTTTCTCCACCCCTCTTCAGCATTTCCAGTTTGTAAACTTTTTAATGATGGCCATGCTGGGTGGTGTAAGGTGGTTCCTCCTAGTAGTTTTGATTTGCATTTCTCTAATAATTTCTCTAATAATTAGTGCTGTTGAACATCTTTTCATGTGTTTTTTGGCCATCTGTTATGTCTTCTTTGGAGAATTGTCGGTTTAGGTCTTCTGCCCATTCTTTGATGTGGTTATTTTCTTGTTTGTAATTGAGCTGCAGGGGTAGCTATAAATTTTGGAGATGAACCCCTTGTCAGTCTCTTCATTTGCAAATATGTTCTCCCATTCTTTGGGTTGTCTTTTTGTCCTGTTTAGGGTTTCCTTTGCTGTGCAGAAAGTTTTAAATTTAATTAAGTCCCATTGATTTTTTTTTGTTCTTATTGATATTACTCTAGGAGGTGGATCTGAGAAGATATTGCTTTGGTTTATATCAGAGAGTGTTTGGCCTAGTTTTCCTTCAAGAGTTTTATGTTATCTGGTCTTCTATTTAGGTCTTTCATCCATTTTGCATTTATTGTTGTGTGTGGTGTTAGGAAGTGTTCTGATTTCATTCTTTTCCATGTGGCTGTCCAGGTTTCATGGCATCATTTATTGAAGGTACAGTCTTTTCTCTATTGTATGTTCTCGCTTCTATTGCCATAGATTAGTTGACTGTAGGCGTGTGGGTTTAATTCTGGGCTTTCTATCCTGTTCCACTGATGTACATTTCTGTCTTGATGCCAGTACCATGTGGTTTTGATGCTTAGTAGAATAATCTGAAGTCAGGGAACTTGATTCTTCCAGCTCTGTTTTGCTTTCTCAGGATGTCTGGCTATTCTGAGCCTTTCATGCTTTCAAACAAACTTTTAGATATTTTCTTCTAGTTCTACAAAAACTGTCCTTGGTAGTTTGATAGGGATTGCATTGACTCTGCAGATTGCCTTGGGTAGTACAGTAATTTTGATAATATTGATTCTTCCAATCCAAAAAGATGGTATTTCCATCTGTTTGTGTGACCTTGGATGTCTTTCATCAGTGTCTTATAGTCTTCAGAGTACAGGTCTCTTGTCTCTTTAGGTAGGTTTATTCCTATGAATTTCATTCTCATTGATGTGATGGTTGATGGGATTGTTTCCTGAATTTCTCTTTCTGATCGTTCATTCTTAGTATGTAGAAATGCCATGAATTTCTGTGTATTAATTTGGTATTCTGTGACTTTTCCAAATTCATCAATGAATGCTAACAGTTTTCAGGTAGCATCTTTAGGATTTTCTAGGTATAGTATCATGCCTCCGCAAATAGAGTTGTACCTCTTCCTTTCCAATTTGGATTCCTTTTATTTCATTTTCTTCTCTGATTGCCATGCCCAAGACTTCCAAAACTATGTTGAATATTAGTGGTGAGAGCAGACATCCTTCACCACAGAGGGAATTCTTTCAGCTTTTTACCATGCACAATGATGTTAGCTGTGTGTTTGTCATATATGCCCTTTAGAATGTTGAGGTAGGTTCGTTCTGTACCCATGTCTGAAGGGATTTTATGGGTGTTGCATTTTGTGAAAGTCTTTCTCTGCACCTATGGAGAGGGTGATATGGTTTTTATTCCTCAGTTTGTTAATGTGGTGTATCATACTGTTGGATTTGTGGATATTGAAGAATCCTTGCATTGCTGGGACAGATCCCACTTGATCATAATGTACAAACCTTTCAATGTACTGTTGGATTTGGTTTGCTAGTATTTTGGTGAGGATTTTTGCATCTAGATTCATTGGAGATATTGGCCAGTAGTTTTCTTTTTTTGTGGCATCTTTGTCTGGTTTTGCTATCAGGGTGATGGTGGACTTCTAGAATGAGTTTGGAAGCGTTCCTTCCTCTGAAAGTTTTTGGAATAGTTTCAGAGGAATAGGTGTTATCTCTTCTCTAAATGTTTGAATCGAATTCCCTGTGAAGCCATCTGGTCCTAGACTTTTATGTTTTGGAATTTTTTAAATCACAGTTTCAATTTCTGTGCTTGTGATTGGTCCATTCGTCTTTTCTAGTTCATCTTGGTTTAGTCTTAGAAGATTGTAGTTTTCTAAGAATTTGTCCATTTCTTCTAGGATTTCCCTTTTATTGGTATAGATTTATTGGTATGTAGTAGTCTCGTAGGATCCTCTGTATTTCTGTGATGTCCTTTGTAACTTCTCCTTTTTCATCTCTAATTTTATGGATTTGAGTCTTCTGTTTTTTTTTTTTTTTGATAAGTCTGACTAAGGGTTTTTCAATTTTGTTGATCTTTTCAAAGAACCAGTTTTTATTTTTATTGCTCTTTTCTATGGTTTTCTTCATTTCTATTTCATTCATTTCTGCTCTGATCTTTATTATTTCTTTCCTTCTTATATCTTTAGGTATTGTCTGTTACACTCTCTCAGGCTGCTTGAGATGTGAAGTTAGGTTGTTTATTTGAGCTTTCTCTTGTTTCCTGAGGTATGCTTGTATTGCTATAAACTTCCCTCTTAGAACTGCTTTTGCTATAGTTTTCCTCTTTGATCTCTTCGATGATCCATTGGTTGTTTGGTAGCATGTTGTTTAGCCTTCATGTCTTTGTGTGTGTGTGGTTTTTGGCAATTTTTTTCTTGTTGATTTCAAGTTGAATAGCGTTGTGTTTGGAAAAAGATGCTGGATATGATTTCCATTTTCTTAAAGTTACCAAGGCTTGATTTGTGGCCCAGAAAGTGATCATTCCTAGAGCAAATTCCATGTGCACTTGAGAAGAAGTGTATTCTGCTGCTTTTGGATGGAATGTCCTATAACTCTCTATTCAATCCATCTGGTCTAATGCTTCATTTAGGGCCTGAGTTTTCTTGTTGATTTTCTGTACTGATGATCTGTCCATTGCAGTCAGTGGGGTGTTAAAGTCCCCTGCTCTATGGTGTTGTTGTTAATTTCTCCTTTTAAGGTTGTTAGCAGTTGCCTTATATATTGAAGTGATCCTGGATTGGTCCTTTGATCATTATGTAATGCCCATCTTTGTCTCTTATCATATTCTTTATTTTCAGGCCTATTTTGTCTGATATGAGTATCATTACTCCAGCGTTTTTGATTGCCATTTGCATGGAATATTTTCTTCCATCCTCTCATTTTCAATTTGTATGTGTCCCTAGGAAGTGAAGTGGGTCTCTTGAAGACAGCATATGTATGGGTCTTGTTTTTCTATCCATTCAGCCAGTCTAGATCTTTTGGTTGGGGCATTTAGTCTGTTTACATGTAAGCTATTTACTGATTTGTATGTCCTTATTGCCATTTCATTAACTGTTTTGGATTTGTTGCTGTTGCTCTTTTTTCTTCCCTTCTTCTCTTGGTCTCTCCTTTTGTGGATTGATGACTACCTTTAGCGTTGTATTTGAGTTGATTGCTCTTATTTGTGTGTGTATCTATTGTAGGATTTTGGCCTGTAGTTACCCTGAAGTTTTGAGATAGGCGTCTCTCTCTCTCTGATTGTTTTAAGTTGTTGGTCTCTTAATTGGAAGTGCATCTCCAGTGTCCTGCATTTGTACCCTCCTCTTCTCCCAATTTCTGGATTTGGTAGCATATTGAAGCGTGGATGATTTCCTACATTTACTGTGTCTATGCCTTTACTGTGTCTATGCCTTTACTGGTGATCCTTGTCATTTGTAGTGTTTTGGTTTCTAGTTGTGGCCTTTTCTTTGCCTCAGGAAGTTCTTTCAGTATTTGTTGTAAATCTGGGTTAGTGGTGCTGAAGGCTCTTAACTGTTGTTTGTCTGTAAAGCTTTTGCTTTCTCCTTCAAATCAGAATGAAAGCCTTGCTGGGTAGAGTAATCTTGGTTGGAGATTTTTCCTTTCATCTCATTAAGTATATCGTGCCACTCCCTTCTGGCCTGCAGAGCTTCTGCTGAAAAATCAGCTGAAAAGCTTTTCAGGATTCCCATGGATGTTATGTGTTTGTTTTCCCTAGATGCTTTCCATATGTTCTCTTTGTCTTTAATTTTGTCCAGTTTCATGAATATGTGTCTTGGGGTGTTCCTCCTTGGGTTTATTTCATATGGTACTCAGTGTGCTTCCTAGATTCCAGTGAGTGATTCCTTCCCCATGGTAGGGAAGTTTTGGCCTATTATCTCTTCAAATAGGTTCTCTGGCCTTTTCTCTCTCTCTTCTTCTTTTGGCACCCCTATAATGCAGATGTTGGTGCATGTAATGTTGTCCTAGAGTTCTCTTAGACTGTCTTCCAATCTATTCAATCTTTTTTCTTTTTCTGTTCCACATCAGTGATGTCCAATAATGTGTCCTCCACCTCACTTGTTCATTCTTCTGCCTCATGTATTCTGTTGTTGGCTGCTTCTAATGAATTTTATACTTCAGTTATTGTATTTTTCATCTCTGCTTGCTTCAGTCTTAAATTTCGTATTTCTTTGCTCAGTGTTTCCTGTAAATTATCAATCTTTGCCTCCCATCTGTTTCCAATGCCCTGCATCACATTCATGATCATCAGTCTAAAGTCTTTTTCCTGGAGGCTGATACTCTCCAGATCTCTTAGCTGTTTTTCTGGGGTTTTTCTCTCTCCTTCATCTGGGTTATGGTTCTCTGCCTTTACATTTTTATAGGTTTTTGGTGTGGTCTCCTTTTTCCAGAAAACAATGTGGTAGCCCCTCTTTCTTCTGAAGTCCGCACCCTTTGTGGCTGAAGTTGGTGTGGGGGCTTGCTATAGGCTTCCTGATGGAAAGGACTGGTGCCTGCCCACTGGTCGGTGGAGCTGCTTCTTATCCCTCTGGAGGATGGGTCTTTGCTCTGGGTGAGATTAGAGGCAGTTGTGTGATTAGGGTGTCTTTAGGCAGCCTGTTTACTGATGGGTTGTGCTGTGATCTCACCTGGATTCCTGTTTGACCTGGGGCTTCTCAGCGCTGATAGGTGGGGCCGGATTTTCCCAAAATGGCCACCTCTAGAGGAACACATGCCAGTGAGCACTCCTGAGACTTTTGCTTCCAGTGTCCTTCCCCAGCAGTGATCCACAGTCACTCCCTGTTTTCCCAGGAGATCCTCCAAGAACTGCAGTCAGGCCTGCCCCAGATTCCCATGGAGTCTCTACTTTGTCTCGGACCCCGTGGATATGAAAGCCTGTGTGTACCTTTCAAGAATGGGGTTTCTGTCTCCCCCAGTCCCATGGAGCTTTAGCACCGAAGCCCTACTACCCTCAATGCCAGATGCTCTGGGGGCTCTTTCTCCCAATGCCATACCCCCAGGTATGGGGATCCAATGTGGGATTCAGTACTCTCGCTCCTGTAGGTGGGTCTCTGTGACACAGTTCCTTTCCAGTCTGTGTGCTGCCCACATGATGCTCATGGGCTTGTGTATATCACATAATAGGCCTTCCTACCATCTTGATGTGGTCTCCTCTTTGTTTCTTGGAGTAGGATATCTTTTTTGAAAGTTTCCAATCCATTTTGTTGGAGGTTGTTCAGCATTTGGTGGTAATTTTGTTTTGAAGAGAGCAGGTGAACTCCATTCCTTCTGTCCTGCCATCTTAATCCAGTCCCCTTCTCCTCATTTTTCAACTGGGTTTTGTTTGTTTGTTTGTTTTGTTTTTGCTGTTGAGTTGTATAAGTTGTTTGTATGTTTTGGAAATTAAGCTCTTGTCAGTTACATTATTTGAAACTCTTTTCTCCCATTGCATAGATTGTCTTTTTGCTTTTTTTAAAGTTTTCCATTGCTGTGCAAATGCTTGTGGGCTTGATTAGCTCCCATTGGTTTATTTTTGTTTTTTCATTCTATTGCTTTGGGGGACTGACCTAAGAAAACCTTTCAATGTTTGATGTCAGGGAATGTTTCGCCTATGATCTCTTGCAGGAGTTTTATGATGTCTTCTCTTATGTTTAAGTTTTTAAGCCATTTTGAGTTTATTTTTGTGTATGGTATGAGAGTGTGTTCTAGTTCTAGTATGAGAGTGTGATTTACGTGGAATTGTTCTGCTTTGTCCATACCACTTGGGGAGGAGACAATCTTTCCCTGATTTTGTATTCTTGCCTCGTTTGTCAAAGATTGTTTGACCATAGTTGTCTGGGGTTATTTCTGGGTTCTGTATTCTGTTCCATTGGAGTGTATGTCGTTTTGGTACCAGTACCACACTGTCTTGATGATTGTAGCTTTGTAATATTGTCTGAAGTCTGAGAGAGTTATGCCTCCTGGTTGGTTTGTGTTCCTCAGGATTGCTTTGGCAATTCTGAGTCTTTTATGGATCCATATCAATTTTTGGATTGTTTGTTCTAGTTCTGTGAAAAATGGCATGGGTAATTTGATAGGGATTGCCTTGAATCTGTTGATTGATTTGGGTAGGAGGGTCATGTAAATGATATTAATTCTTCCAATCCAGGAGTGTGGAACATCTTTCTGTTTCTTTGAATCCTCTTTAAGTGTCTTGAGTGAAGTTGTAGAGTTCTCAGCATGGAAGTCTTTCACCTCCTTGGTCAGGTTAACAGCTGTTGCCTTATGTTTTGAGGTAACCCTCTTTCGGGTGCATATGTATTTACCATCCCTATGCATGCTTCTTGGATTGATCCTTTGATCATTATGTAATGACCTTGTTTGTCTCTTATAATATTCTTTATTTTAAGGTTTAATTTGTCTGAAAAGAGTATTGCTGCTCCAGCTTTCTTTTGACTCCATATGCATGGAATATTTTCTTCCATCCCCTCGCTTTCAATTTTCATATGTCCCTAGAACTGACGTGAGTCTCTTGGAGACAGCATATATGTGGGTCTTTAGTATCCATTCAGCCTGTCTATATCTTTTGGTTGGGGCATTTAGTCCAATGACATTACCATTTTATGAACTGATTTGTATTTGTTTTTGTTGGCCTCTTTTCCTTCCCTTCTCTTCTCTGGTGGTTTGATGACTCTATATAGTGTTGTGTTTGGACGGCTTTTTATTATTTTTGTGTGTATTGATTGTAGATTGTTGGTCACAGTTCCCATGAAGTTTTGATATAGGATTCTATCTATATACAAATTGTTTTAAGTTGTTGGTCTCTTAGTTGCAAATGCAACTCTGGTATGCTGCATTTGTACCCTCTTTGGATGCTTTCTGGATTTTTCAGCATATTTGTGTGTGGATGATTTCCTGCCTTTACTATATGTATATGTATATGTTTACCGGTAAGCCGTGTCGTTTTTAGTATTTTTTATTTTAGTGGTGGCCTTTTCATGTCCACCTCTTGAAGTTCCTGTAGTATTTGTTGTAAAGCTGCTTTGGTAGTGTTGAAAACCTTCCTGGGCTTCGCTTGTATGTTATGTGTTTCTTTTCCCTAGCTGCTTTCAACATTTTCTGTTTGTCTTTAATTTTGGTCAGGTTCATGAATATGTGTCTTGGGGTGTTCCTCCTTGGGTTTGTTTTCTATTGTACTCGTTGTGCTTCCTGGATTTGAGTGAGTGGTTCCTTTCCCATGTTAAGGAAGTTTTTGTTATGTGCTCTGGCCCTTTCTCTCTCTCTTCTGCTTCTGGTACCCCTATAATGCAGATGTTGGTGCGTGTCATGTTGTTCCAGAGTTCTCATAGACTGCCTCCATTTCTTTTCAATCTTTTTTTCTCTTCTGTTCCTCGTCAGTGATTTCCACCAGTCTGTCTTCCATCTCACTTATTCATTTTTCTGCCTTCTGCATTCTGTTACTGTTTCCTTTGATGTGAATTTTTGTATTTCAGCTATTGTGTTTTTCGTCTCTGCTTGCTTAATCTTAAAATCTTCTATTTGTTGGGTTTTCTTGTAACTTGTCTCTCTTTGCCTCCAGTTTATTTCCATGTTCTTGAACCATCTTGACTATCGCTAGTCTAAGGTCTTTTTTGTGGAAGTTGATAATCTTCAGATCGTTTAATTGTTTTTCTGTTTTTTTTTCTTCTTCCTTTATCTGAGTCATAATTCTATGCCTTGTCATTTTGTAGAGCTTTTGAGTGTGATCTCCTTTTTGCAAACAATAGAGTTGTAGACTCTCATACCTGAGTGTTCTCCCTACTATTCTTCCTGTTACTCAAATGTGACCTCAAGTTATTTCTGGTCTGTCTACTTTCCCTTCTATGTGGGACACAGTGCATGAGAAAGAGCCTTCCTGACACTGAGAGGTGAAGACTTTTAAATTTGGAAAACCTGACTCTTGATCAGTGATGCTTTCAGAGAAAGATCTGGATCATTCCAGATCAAGGAGAACTGTGCCAATTAAGAAAATGAAATCTTCATTTAACTTCAAGTTGTGAAGGCCTGTAGAGGGAGGTCTCACAACCTACTTCTCATGGTCAATAGCTTTTGTAAGCAGTGCTTCAGGGACATTTGAGGTGCATGTGCCTTTTGAAGGACATTTCAGTAGAGGGAAATGTTTGATTTTGATGAAATATGATTTTCCATTTTTTTCTTTTTTTGGGTAATTTTCTTTTTGTCCTGTGTAAGACCTCTTTATCAAGCCCAACAACCCAGAGATTTTTCTCCTAGTTTTTTTTTTTTTTTTTTTTTTGGTAAAAATTTCAAAGTCTCGAAATTTGCATTTGAATCTATGCCCCATTTTGTAGAATTTCAGTATCCGTTAAAAACTATCCCTTTTCCATTCTACTTCTCTATAACTTTTGTATTAAGCCATTCCAGTTTGCTGTATTGGTATGTGTCTATTTCTGTATTCTCTATCCTGTACACCAAACTATGAATCTATTCCTCCACCAATGCTAATCTATCTTCCATAGGGCTTTATATGGAGCCTAATAGCCTCAAATTTTAATTTTCTTTCTCTAAATAATTTTAGCTCTTTTGGCTCCTTGTCTTTATACATGTTATAATAAGCTTGGCCATGTTGACAAAAGCAATTCTGTTGGAAGTGGACAGTTTATTATGTGGAGTCTTGCAGACTGTGAATATTATCTATGTATATGCGTACACATTTGTTTAGGTCTTATAGGGTCTTATCATACAAATCAAATCCTCTATCAAAACATTTCTAACGAGAGTTCCCATTATGGGTCCCTGATGAAGAACCTGATATAGTGGCCATGAGGATGTGGGGTGACTCTCTGGCCTGGCTCAGTGGGGTAAGGTACTTTTATTGCCACAAGCTATAGTGTAGGGTGCAGATGCCAGTTGGAGATGGTGTTGCTGTTGCTGTGGTGTTGGTTGCTAGCTGTAGCTCCATTTTGATCCCCTAGCCTGAGAACTTCCACAAGCTGCAGGAGCAGCCATAAACTTATATGTATAACCAAATATTTAATTTTTTTGGAACTGTTCTGTATTGCATTGTGTTTTTGGTTTGGGCTACCAGATGTCCCTTTTTAGCATTTACAAATATGATGAATGTTTCTGTGTTGATCTTCTCTCCTGAGACTTTGGTAAAGGAACCTCCATCTCTTCAGTGTACCTTAAGAGAATTGTTGGGATTTTCTGTGGAGGTAGCCATGCAATCCATGAACATGGACAGTTATATTTCTTCATTTCTATTCTGTATGTCTTCATTTCTTTTTCTTGCCATGCTGCATTGGCAAGTCCCTGCAGTACTAAGTAGAATGGAAGAAATGAGAAAGGACATTCTGACCTTCTTTTGAGTTTAGGAGGAAAACATTCATTCTTTCACCTTTCAGTAGGATGCTTAGTGTAGGTATTTTGTAGATGTTCTGTACTGGGTTGAAGGAGTGTTCTTCCTGGTTTTCTGAGAGTTTCTAACATGCATGGGTTGTTGAACATTGCCAAATGCTTTTTCTGTAGTAATTGATGTGACCATGTACGTTTTCTTCTTTAATCTATTAATAACAGCAAACTACACTGATGATTTTTAAATACTAAACCTAGCTTGTATTCCTAGAATAAACTCCATTTGATTATAATGCATTGTCAGTTCGTTTGTTCTTCAGATATTGGTTGAGTATTGCAATTTTTTTTTGTAGTTTCCGTTCAGGAAAACTTAAGTTATTGATTTTGAGACCTTTCTTCTTTTGTATTGTAGAAGCATTTAGTGCCATTTGTTTCCATCTTCACAATGGTTTATCTGGATCCAATCACATTTTATGGACTGTATCTTCCTTTGCATTCAGTTCTATTCATTTCAAAATTTTTCTTTGAGAGTCATCTTTAACCATGGGTTATTTAGAAGTGTGCATCTCAGTTTCCACATATTTGGAGGCTCACTTCTCATTCTCATTGTTATACAAGGGGAAGCTTATACTTTGGACACGGTGGAGTGCAATGTAATGACTATTTGTTTATCTTATAGGTTGCTCAAGTGTCATTGGTGTGAACCTTTTGAATATTAATTTTACATGGGAGTTCTCAGACTTTTCACTTATACAGTAACCATAAGGGAATTGCCTGAATATATGAATTCATGCTGCTGAAGTTGTGTTTATCAAGGGAAGTTCACAGACAGAACAATAGTAGGAGAATTTGTGGGTCGCCATTGCACATTGTTTTCCGGGTCAGCACCCAGAGACTCTGTTCGGACCCAGCGTTCAGGAGAGGGGCCCAGATCTTGGGCTTGGTGCTTTTTATTGCATGATCAGAGAAGTCCAGGCCCCCTGTGGGCAGGGACTACAACCAGCATGGTGACATGCAGGATGCAGGTTGAGTAGCTGGCTGCGGGATGAGCGCTCAGGGTGGGGGAAGCTCCAGCCTCTTTCCTGCTGCTCAGGGTGGGTCTGAGCTGTGGGTGCAGCCATAAGTCTCAGAAGGCCAATGTGGCTGAGTCACTAGGCAGCACTTCCCATCTCTGTCAGCCATAAGCCCTGGCTATGGGCAGTGACCCTGAAGTCCCAGGAAGGCCAGGCTTTCTCCTGCAGGGAGGTTGTCTTGCCCAAGTCAGCCCTGCCCTCTCACTACTTCAGAAACCGAAATCTCATCACTCCATCTTGCTACCTCCCAAAACATGGGATTGCCAAACTTTTGTTTTTGTCTTTTTGTATTTTCTAGGGCTGCACACATGGCATGTGGAGGTTTCAAGGCCAGGGGTCTACTCAGAGCTGTAGCCACTGGCCTATGCCAGAGCAACAGCAGCACAGGATCCGAGCCACTACTGCGACCTACATCACAGCTCTCTGCAATGCTGGATCCTTAACCCACTGAGCGAGGCTAGGACTAGAACCTGCAACCTCATGCACCCTAGTCAGATTTGTTAACCAATGAGCCATGGTGGTCACTCCCCAAATGTTCTTTTTCAAATATTAGTAACATCATTTTCTAGAAGAAGTACAACCGAACCCCAGTTAACCAGGAAGCAGCTACTGCAATTAAGCAAGTTTCCCCTAAGACAAGACCCTTAGCTACACCCATGGGCTATCTTTGATTTCTCCTATGTGCTTCTGAGAAGTAAAATGTTGATGTTCAAGATCTCCAATGATCGGTGTGCTAGCAATAATTTCTATGAAAGCAGGAAGCTCCTCACCCTGAAGCAGAGGAGGTAAGGAGGCAGTAGGTGATAGATCTTTGCTCTGCTCCCACTTTTAAACCCTCCATATCCCTGCCATTTGAGGAAGGAAGGCAGTGCCTTGGAACACTACCCAGCTTCGAGGTGTGTCACTTCCCCTGTCTGACAAGAGGTCACCTACAAGCCAGAGGGCCCAAATCCTCCCTCGTACACAACTGCTCCCTGCCCCCCACTTAAAAATTCCCTTCAGAGCCCTTTGCCTGCACAATTGTAATAGCTGTATTGTTAATATATGATGTCTGTGACTTAGAAAAGTGTTACTCCTTGCCTTGTTCTTGGAGAAACATGGCCTTTGGTAGGGAGAACCCAGACCAGGCGGCCCACAGCCTCTGTCAGGTGTGTTCCTTCAGCCAATGCTCTGATTCTATGTTGAGAGTTTTGGAGATGAGACTTTCTGTGTTGTCAATGGGAAGGCTTCCCCTTGGTGTGTATCATATGCAAAGGTTGCCCAGCACCTGCCTCTCCCTCAGACAAGCTGCAGCCATGCTACCCCTGCAATTAGGAACCTCCTTTATCCACCCTGTGGATGGTAGTCAATTCTCTGATTCCATGAATGTATCATCCGTTAGACCACTATTGATTTATTTTATTTTATGTATGTATTTTTGGTCAAGATTGGCTCCATCTGCAGCATGTAGAGGTTCCCTGACTAGGGGTCAAATGTAAGCTACAGCTGATTCTGTTGAATGAAAATTCCATTTAATTAATTTTAATTTCATTCTTTTTCTTTTTTTGTTCTTTTTTTCTTTCTTTTTCTTTTCTTTTTTTCTTTCTTTTTTCTTTTTCTTTTTTTTTGTTTTGGTAGGGTTCATTCTGGACATATGGAAGTTCCCCTGCTAGGAATTGAATTAGAACTTGAGCTTCCATCCTATGCCACAGCCACAGCAATGCAGGATCAAAGCTACATGACACTACACCACAGCTCATGGCAACTCTGGAACTTTAACCAAATGAGCACGGCTAGGTATCATACCCATGTCCTCACAGATAGCAGTTGTGTTCATTACCTCGGAGCCATGACAGGAACTCCTTCTATTTCATTCCTTTTATGGTTTGAAGAACATTAGTGTAATTTGTCATTTGCAGTCCATGCACCTTAATGTTAAACCTAGTCTATTTCATTTTTTGGTTTTGTTACTTTCCTTTTTTGGCCACACTCTTGGCATATGGGGGTTCCTTGGAACAAGGCAGGATACTTAGGCCTCTTTCCCAGAGCAGGAACTCTATTCCTGGTCTTTGTAAAGTCTTAGGTCTTGCTCTTTCTAAAGCTATCTGGGTGTTGATGCCATTGGGGTGGTGCAGGGATTTGACAAGGTGCAATACTCAGAGTTCCCATAGTGGCTCTCTGGAAATAAATCTGACTAGTATCCATGAGGATGCCAGTTCGATCCCTGACCTTATCAGGGGGTTAAAGATCCAGCACTGCTGTGAGCTCTGTGTAGGTTGAAGATGCATCTCAGATCTGGCATTGCTGTGGCATAGGCCAGTGTCTCCAGCTCTGATGTGACCCCTAGCCTGGGAACCTACTTAGGCCATTGGTGCAGCCTTAAAAAGAAAAAAATAAATAAATCACGATGGACTACTCCACTCAGGTCCCTAATCATCTATGAATTTCCTCTCAACCATTCCCATCTTTATGTCCTCATTGGGACTAAGAGGCACCTGCCTCCACCATTTTGCCCATTGCAATAATCCCACTGAGAATAGTGGATTCTCCCCCATCGATGAGGCAGAGAAGCAGAAAGGCCTGTACCTACAGCCAAGCCTTTTCCTCTCTGGCCAGGCCACCCACACAGGGCACCCTGGATGAGTGTAGGATCATCCCAGCCTGTCATCTGGCGACTTCGAGGAAGCAGAGAGAAACTCCCTAAAGGTAAAGGCTGTCACCAGCCTCCACTCTAGGAACTGCTGAGTGTTCAGAGGGCTGAAAGGCACAAAAGCAGCTCCAAGTCCTTTGAAGGTAGGGGGATGCAGATAATGGTAGAGATGCCCCAGATGCCCACTAGTCAGGCAGGCTTGAGGACGGACATGATGTGGGGGTTCCTGGGGATAGTGAAATCTGTGTGCTCCCCAGAGTAGCTTGATGAGTCCTTGTCTTTGTGGAGGAAAGATTTCATGGTTCACCTGTAAATCCAGAGCACCTGTGACAGCCCTCATCCTTCTTTCCTCCAAAGAACACTCTGTGGAGCAACACAGACATGAGCCAGATGACAGTGGACCATGAATATTTCCCATAAAACTATCTTTGTCCACATTTTACATACTTCATCCCAATGGTGCTTCTGTGCACACCCAGACCCAAATCCCCCACTACCTAACCCCCCGCAGGGCCACCCCTCTCCTGGCTCTGATAGCCTTGCCCTTCCTCCCTGCCCCCATGTCAGCCAGGATCAGTGCTGGGACTAAAGAGAGTCCCTAGGCTTCCTGTTGGGCTTGCACTGGAATGCTGGCCCACTGTTCACTACTGGATGCAGTGGAACATCCTCTTCCCTGTGACACATGTGTTACACCTTCTCTTTTTGGTCTGTCAGGGTAAACAAGCCCCTGTCTAGGGCTGGTCTCCCAAAGACTCCCAGGTCAGTCCTGGGCATGGGCAAGTTCTCTGTGGTGGCCAGGCCTCCACACAGAGCCAGCTGCTGGGGAGGCTGGGCTGATGCCTATTCTCTGGGGGGTGGGGTGACCCAGTGAGCTCGTTGAGTCCCCCAGCCTGCAGAGTCCCCACAAGGCCTGTGGTGGGGACTTGGCTCTGGGGCAGCACCAAGGACAGCAGGTTGTGCTGAGGTTCCAGGAGGAAGGTCAGGGTGGGGAGATCCTCCTCCTCCTTACTGGAGCTGTTCCCCAGCCCTCAGGTCTCCCTAAGAGGACAGGTCTCCTCAAGAACCTCATTGGCCCTGGGTCCTGATCGAGGTCCCTGAGGAGGATGGAGGGATGTCCTGACCTCTTGGAGAGAGAACTGAGCCTTTGAGCTGTAAGGCCACTCACTGCTGGCTGTGCCTTAGAAGGGCCTTGAAATCAATCTCTGGTTTGCAGGATTCTTTGGTGACCCTAGTCTGACCCCAGCCTTAGGGAACACAAGAGTGCCTTGGTCTCTGGTGGCACTCCAGTGGCATGGCTGCAGTGTTTGGGTTGTGCCCCAGGGCTGGCCTTCCTAAGAGCACAGGCTGAGGGTGACCAGGTGGAAGGGAAAGTGAGAGACTCTAATGTCCATTTCCTAAGCCTAGAGCATGCACATTGGAGGGCAGTGCTGGGGGGCCATAGACCTGTGTGTGGGTGGTTTTAGGACCAGCTGAAGCCTCATGTGCCATGGGAGGGAGAGGAAAGTGGGCACATGTAAGAGTCACATGTGAGGACGTGCAGAACCTTTAATTTCCCAGGGGTCTCCCCACCAGCCCACTTCTTAGGCATACCTCATGGGGCTGCTTAGGCATGGAGGAGGGAGAAGAGTTAGAAAACTGACCATGTCCATAACCCAGAGGGACAAAGGGCAGGTGAGACCCCCTTCAGGGGCTGTTCTAGTGGAAAGACTAATACCACAGTGCGGTTAAAGGAACAATGTTGGGACATTGGCCATCCCTAGGTCCCTATTTATTTTTTAAATGTATAAAACTTTATTTTTTTCTTATCTTTTATTTATATATATATTTTATCAACTGTACAGCATTGTGACCCAGTTACACTTACATGTATACCTTCTTTTTTCTCACATTACATGTTCCATCATAAGTGACTAGGGCTGCCCAGCAGGATCCCATTGCTAATCCATCCCAAAGGCAATATTCTGCATCGATTTACCCCAAGCTTCCAATCCAACGCACTCCCTGGCCCTCCCCCTTGGCAAACACAAGGCTATTCTCCAAGAGAATTATTTTCTTTTCTGTGGAAAGGTTTCTTTGTACCATATACTATATTCCACATATAAGTGATATTGTATGGTATTTGTCTTTCTCTTTCTGACTTGCCTCACTCAGGATGTGAGCCTCTAGTTCCATCCATGTTGCTGCAAATGGCATTATATTTTATTGCTGAGTAGGATTCCATTGTGTATATATACCACATCTTCCCAATCCAATCACCTGTCCTTGGACAATTGAGTTGTTTCCATGTCTTGACTATTGTGAATAGTGCTGTAATGAACATGTGGGTGCATGTGTCTTTTTTAAGGAGAATTTTGTCTAGATAGATACCCAAGAGTGGGATTGCAGGGTCATACGGTAGTTTGATGTACAGATATCTAAGGTACCTCCCTACTGTTCTCCCTAGTGGTTGTACCAGCATGCATTCCCATCAACAGGGCAGGAGGGTTCCCTTTTCTCCACACCCCCTCCAGCATTTGTTATTTGTGGACTTATGAATGATGGCCATTGTGACTGGTGTGAGGTGGTATCTCATATTCGTTGTGATTTGCATTTCTCTAATAATCAGTGATACTGAGCATTGTTTCAGGTGCTTGCTGGCCATCTGTATATCTTCCTTGGAGAAATATCTCTTCAGGTCTTTTGCCCATTTTTCAATGGCATTATTGCTGTTCTTGCTGTTGAGTTGTATAAGTTGTTTGTCTATTTTAGAGATGAGGCCCTTGACAGTTGCATCACTGGAAACTATTTTCCCCCATTCTGTAAGTTGTCTTTTTTTTTTTTCTTTTTGGTTTCCTTTGCTGTGCAAAAGCGTGTATGTTTGATTAGGTCCCATTGGTTTATTTTTGCTTTTATTTCTATCGCTTTGGGAGACTAACCTGAGAAAACATTTGTAAGGTTGATTTCAGAAAATGTGCTGCCTATTTTCTCTTCCAGGAGTTTGATGGTGTCTTTTCTTGTATTTAAGTTTTTCATCCATTTTGGGTTTATTTTGGTGCCTAGTGTGAGAGTGTGTTCTAGTTTCACTGATTTGCATGCAACTGTCCAGGTTTCCCAGCAGTACTTGCTGAAAAGACTGTCTTTCCCCCATTTTGTATTCTTGACTCCTTTGTCAAAGATTAATTTCCCATAGGTGTTTGGGTTTATTTCTGGATTCTCTATTCTGTTCCATTGGTCTGTCTGTCTGTTTTGGTACTAGACGCACACTGTCTTTGATGACTGTGGCTTTGTAATAATGCCTGAAGCCTGAGAGAGCTATGCCTCCTGCTTGGTTTTTGTTTCTCAGAATTGCTTTGGCAATCATGGGTCTTTTGTGGTTTCATATAAATACTTGGATTGTTTGTTCTAGTTCTGTGTAAAATGGAGTGGGTAATTGTATCAGGGTTGCATTGAATCTGTAGAAAGCTTTGGGTAGTATGGCCATTTTTACAATATTAATTTTTTTCCATCCAGGAGCATGGACTATCTTTCCATTTCTTTACATCTTTAATTTCCTTGATTAATGTTTTATATTTCTTGGCATATAAGTCTTTCACCTCCTGGGCCAGGTGTATACACAGGTATTTGATTTTTTGGGTTGCAATTTTAAAAGGTATTGTATTATTGTATTCCTTTTCTAATATTTCATTGTTGGTATACAGAAATGCGACTGATTTCTGAATGTTAATCTTATATCCTGCTACTTTGCTGAATTTGCTGAGCAGTTCAGGTAATTTTTGGGTTCGTCCTTGGGGTTTTGTATTTATTGTATCTTGTCATCAGCATAGAGTAACAGCTTTATCACTTCTCTTCCGATTTGGATGCCTTTTATTTCTTTGTTTGTCTGATTGCTGTGGCTAGGACTTCCAATACTATGTTGAATAATAGGGATGAGAGTGTGCATTCTTGTCTTGTTCCAGATTTTTGTGGGAAGGCTTTCAGCTTTTCTCCATTGAGTATTATATTTTCTGTGGGTTTGTCTTAAATGACTTTGATTATGCTAAGGAATGTTCCCTCTAGACCCACTTTGGTAAGGGTTTTTAATCATAAAATGATGTTGGACTTTGTCAAATGCTTCATCTGCACCTATTGAGAGGATCATGTCATTTTTGAGTTTCGTTTTGTTAATGTGATGTATGATGTTGACTGATTTACCTCTTCTTTTTTGGCAGCATCTTTGGTTTTGGAATGAAGGTAATGGTGGCATCCTAGAATGTCTTTGGGAGTATTCCTTCTTCTTCAACCTTTTGGAAAAGTTGTAGGAGTATGGGTGTAAGTTCCTCCTTGTTTGTTTGGTAGAATTCACCTGTGAAATCATCTGGTCCTGGACTTTTATTTGTAGGGAGTGTTTTTATGACAAATTCAATTTCATTTCTAGTGATTGGTCTGTTCAGTTGATCTATTTCTTCTTGATTCAGTTTTGGTGGGTTGTACGTCTCTAGGAAGTTGTCCATTTCTTCCAGGTGGTTGAATCTGTTGGCACATAATTGTTGTTAGTATTCTCTCATGTTTTTTTTTTTTCTTCTGTAGTATCCATTGTGTCTTCTCCTTTTTCATTTCTGATTTTTGTAGTTTGGGTTTTTTTTCTCTCCTCTTTTTGGTGAGTCTAGCCAGAGGTTTGTCCATTTTGTTTACCTTTTCAAAGAACCAGCTCTTGGCTTGATTGATTTTGTCTATTGTTTTTTGAATCTCTATTTTATTGATTTCCTCTTAGATCTTTATGATGTCCTTCTTTCTGCTGACTTTAGGTTTTTCTTGTTCTTCTTTTTCTAATGCATTGCGGTGGTGGGTTAAATTGTCCATTTGAGATTTTTCTTCTTTTTGGAGAAAGGCCTGTATTGCTATGAACTTCCCTCTGAGCACTGCTTTTGTGGCATCCCATGGATTTTGAGTGATTGTGTCTTCATGATCATTTGTCTTGAGGTATTTTTTTTTAATTTCCTTCTTGATTTCCTCATTGACCCATTGGTTTTTTAGTAGCATGTTATTTAGTCTCCATGTAGTAGGTTTTTTTCTCACTTCCTTTCCTGTGACTGAGTTCTAGTTTCATGCCATTGTGGTCAGAGAAGGTATTTGAAATAATTTCTATACTCCTAAATTTGTTGAGGTTAGCTTTGTGCCCCAAGATGTGATCAATTCTTGAGAATGTTCCATGTGCACTTAAGAAGAATGTGTATTCTGTTGTTTTGGATGTAATGCCCTCAAAATGTCCATTAGGTCTCACTTTTCTGGTATTTCCTTTAGGATCTCTGTTGCCTTATTGATTTCCTGTCCGGAGGATCTGTCCATTGATGTTGTTGGGGTGTTAATTCTCCTACTATGATTGTATTCCCATCAATTTCTCCTTTTATCTCTGTTGTATTTGTTGGAGGTATCTGGGTCCTCCAATATTAGGGGCATATATATTGATGATTGTAATATCCTCTTCTTGAATGGATCCTTTAACTATTCAATGGTATCCTTCTTTGTCTTTCTTGATGGCCTTGATTTTAAAGTCTCTTTTGTCTGATATGAGTACTGCAACGCCTGCTTTCCTGTCTTGTCCGTTGGCATGAAATCTCTTTTCCCACCCCTCACTTTCAATCTGGAAGTGTCCTTTGCCCCAAGGTGAGTGTATGGTAGGCAGCAGATGGAAGGATTTTGCTTTTTTATCCCAATCTGCCACTCTGTGTCTTTTGATTGGAGCATTCAGTCCATTGACATTTCAGGTGATTATTGATAGATATGTATTTATTTCCATTTTAAGCCTTATTTTCCAGTTGATTCTATGTTTCTCTTTTCTTCCTTTCCTTGTTTGGTTGGGTGATTTCCATTTATTTTATGCTTGAGTATTTTCTTTTCAGTTTTTGTGAATGTAGTGTTCGGTTTTGATTTGTGGTTGCCCTCTTTCTTTATGTATGTTAACCCCTTCCTATATCTGCTTACTTTAGCCTGATAGTCATATAGGCTAAACACATCATTAAAAAATTAAAAAAGAATCTATTTCTTCTTACTTCCCTTTCCCACAGTGTTTGATTTGGATGCCTTTTCTTTTTTTAACATCTTCATGTTTAGGTCTGTATGCTGACTTATTTAAGTGATGGCTTTCCAATTGTGGTTTCCTCCATCCTATATCTTCCTTTTTTTTTAATTACAGAAGCCCTTTAAGTATTTGTTTTAGAATGGGTTTCGTGTTGCTGTACTCTTACAGCTTTTGATTGTTGGAGAAATTCTTTATTTCTCCATCTATTTTAAATGATTTTCTTGCTGGATAGAATATTCTAGTTTGCAGATTTTCTTCCTTTCAGTGGTTTAATTATATCTTGCCACTCCCTCCTGGCCTTTAGTGTACCTGTAGCGATATCAGCTGATTGCCTTATTTGGGTTCCCTTGTAGTTAACGCTTTGCTTTTCTCTTGCTGCCTTTGGAATCTTCGCTTTATCTTTAACTTTTTGCCATTTTTATTATAATATGTCTTGGTGTGGGCCTGTTTGGGTTCCACTTGTTTGGGGCCCTCTGTGTTTCCTATATCTTGTTATCAGTATCCATTAGATTTGGAAAATTTTCAGCCAGGATTTCTTCAAATGTATTTTCAGTCTGCTTTTCTTTTTCTTCTCCCTCTAGAATCCGTATTATGCATATATTTGCCTGCTTTATATTATCCCATAGGTCTCATATTTCTTTCATTTTTTTCCATTTGGTTTTCTGTCTGCTGTCCTGATTGGGTGATTTCCATTATTCTCTGTTCCACATCACTAATTCTTTCCTCTGCATTATTCATTCAGGTCTTTATTGCCTTTCCTTCAGTTTGTATCTCTGCAAATGAATTTTCTAGTTTTCTTGGCTCCTCCTTATATGTTCTCATTCCTTTCTAAGGGAATCTGCATTCCTGTTCCTATCCTCTCTTAATTCCTTCCGTATTTTCACTATGTCTCTTTTGAACTCCAAGTCTGTCAGACTGCAGAGGTCTGTTTCCTTGTTGACTGCTTTGGGTGAATTCTCCTGTTGTTTTAACTGGGAATTCATTTCTGAGGTTCTTCATCTTGCTTGTGTTTTTCTTTTTGTGTGAATTTGGGGAAGCCAAACTGTATTTTTGTAAGTCTGTGTCTATGCAAGAATACCCCTTTGTATCTTTTTTGGGGGTTACTCTTTATTATTGGTGTGGGGGTTTGGATCTTTGCTGTCTCTTTCTTCTGCATGAGAAGTCTGTTATCCCCATGATGCTCAGTATGTTTTCAGGGAGAAGAGGGCAATGAGTAGGACCAGCATTCAGGGCCTGGTCATTGGGCTCTCAACAGAAGCAAAGACCTGCAGGAAGGTGGCACAGGTTACTCCTATTTACAGGTCCCTGGGAAGTGGTAATGAGCTCAAAAGTATCTTCAAGGTGGCCAGAGAATTTGGCTGTAGCTGCAGCAGGGTGTGTGAGTTCCCAGGGATGTGAGAACATCAACAGCTTGTGATTGATTGCAGTGTCCTCCTCTGAGATGATTGGAATGGCAGGTGGTGCCTGTTCAGGGATCCCTAGTGGGAGTGGGCCATGACCATCTAGCTTCAGTGGTAACTGTGTTGGTTTGCATCCACCACCTGTAGACCATGCATGAGGTGATCTGTCTGTCTTAGCCCACATAGGAGGTGCTGCTCAGGCTGCTCCGAGTTGCAGGATCCTGGGAAGTGCCAGAGATCTGGCCTATGGGTACTGCCCTGAACATTCAGTAGTGGCAGCAGCAGGGCCAGTGTGTTCCCAAGGGTGCAAGAGAACCAAGAGTTGATTTGGTCACAATGCCTTCCTCTGTGATGCCCTTGAGGTGAATGGGGCTGCAGTAGGTGCCTGTTCCCCAACCCCTAATGGTGTCAGCTCACTGCCACCGCTGGAGCTAGAGATAACTTTGGTGGTTTGCCCCATCACCTGTAAAATCATGCAAGAAGCACCTGGTCCTGCTTAGCCCTGACAGGATGTGGGAACAAGGTGCTCTTAGTTGCAGATTCCTAGGAAGGGACAGTGATCAAGCATATGGGCACCTCTTGGAATGTTTGGCAGTGGTGGCTGCAGGGTGAGTGTGCCCCCAGAGGAGTAAGAGCACCATCAGGTGAGGTTCCATTGTAGTGTCCTTTTCTGTGATACCCTCTGAAATGGTTGGGTCTGCAAGTAATTTTTGTTCAGATATCCCCAGCTGTGGTAGGCCACACCACCTCTGGAGTCAGGGATAATTGCAGTGGTTTGCTCCTGCCACCCACAGGTCTGGTCCACCATGGGCTAGCAAGCAGCTTCTCACTGCTCCAGAGCCTAAGTCTCAGTGCCCAGCAACCCCCCCCCCCCGAGAATCTCAGGCTGTGGTGTCTGTGCCAGCAGTTCAGATGATCTGTGCTTCTCTCACTCTGCTTTTCAGTTCTCAGGCCTGCTGCTGTGCTTTCTCCAGTATGTTGGAGATCCCTCTGACTCAGCTGATCTTTCTGTTTGTTAGGTTGCTTCTCAGGGTGTGGGTTCCCTTTCTCCTTCACAGATCCCTCTCAGGAAAGCGAGTCCTGTCCTGATTCCTTTTCTCTCTCTTTTTTTCTTTTGTTCTACCTGGTTATGTCAGGAGTTTCTTGCCCTTTTTGGAGGTTTAAGATTTTCTGCCAGCATTCAGTTGATGACCTGTGTGAATCCTTTTAGATGGAGATGTGTGGTTTTTTTTTTTTTTTGATGTGTTTGTGGGAGAGGGTGAGCATGTCCTCTTACCCTTGTGCCATCTTGCCTCTACCCCTAGGCCCCTATTAACTTTGTCTTTACCTCCATTGGGCAGGTGTGTAACTGACCAAGGCCCCACTTTGGGGGCTGAAGTCCCTGAGGAGCTGGACTCACTAGAGCTGGAGTAAGCAGACCCTGTTCCCCCTTCATCCACTGCAAGTTCTGAATCTGGAACTCATCTTCCACTTCAAATTCCATGAACCTTGGGGGTGTTGAGGGACAGGCCTCAGTGAGAAAAAGGCCTGGGCTCTGGAGCCCACTGAGGGCAGCAGGACTGAGGGGATGAGGAGAGGGTGTCCTTGGGGCTGTCAGGGCCTGTGAGGTGCTATTCCAGCAGGGAGCCCCTCTAGGGCAAGTACATGATCTGGGCCACCTCCTGCTTTACCAGCCCTGGAGGGCATGGCCCAGCAGAGACCCAGGTTGCTTAATTGAACCAGGACTACTGGACATATGGTGGCCCATGGGGGCCCCTGCTCATGCCCCCCCCATCCTTGTGTGTCCCACAGGAATGGTGATGGGAGCAGCCTTGTCAGGCAGGTATCCCCACAGTAGCCTTGCCCAAATCTAGGTCCTGGGTCTGGAAGTGAGAGTTCTGGAACACACACCTGACACAGGGCTCAGGAGAGGCTGGAGATGGGATGCTAAACTTAGCAGACAGGCCTCACGTTCCTCTGAGAGGTGCTTATTTGTTTGGTTTTGGTTTTGAAACTAGGGGATTCCCATGCAGAAAACCCAGGGAAGGCCAGTCCACTGCTGATGAGGAGAGGGGTTCCAAGTGTTAGATCAGTAATCACTGGCCACCCAACACACAGCTTGGGGTGGAGTGCATTTCCCTGCACAGTCCCTGTGCCCAGAGTGGACCCTTCCTGGGCTCCTAGGGTTCCCAAGACCATCCTGAGGCCTTATGCCAGGACAGGGACAGGTCAGCCTCATGTGGGGGCAGTGCTCCTGGTGGAAGAAGGACAGAATAGCCAAGGTCTCCAGGTGAGGGGAGTAAGGCCTCTGGGATGCAGGGAACAGTATGTGTTGGGTGCCAGCCTCCTCCGTTCTCTCTGCTGGTCACCATCACAGTCATATCCTGCCCTGCGGTCTGGCCCTCACCCACCCCCTCGTCCACCATGTACCCCACAGCCCGGGATGCTGACTCACTTTGCCACCATCTCATAGAAGTTCATCCTGTCAAAGATGCTTGTGTGCTGCCATTCCTGCATGGCCCAACACTGTCCCTTCTCCAATGTCATGGTTGGTTTCAGTGGGCCAGAGAGTGAAGCACTGGGCTGAAAGCCTTCAGGGTCAGTCTCCTCTTATAGCCCCACCTCCAGCTGCCTGAGCACCTCCATTCCTTCTCCTCCATGTTTCCCACCACAGCCTGACTGAGGGTCAGTAGTGTGGGTGTCTGTAGAGCAAGACAGGCCTTCCTGGTTGCTGTTGCCACCACCTCACACTCCCCAGAGGATGAGCATACACTCCCAGGCCATAGCTGGAATGCTGTGCCTTGGGGAACTCTTTCCTCTCCAGGACTGCAGTTTCATATAAAATTCAGCATCATCAATGAGGGAGGGCATGTGCCAGGATAGCTGCTAACAGGTCAGATAAGCCCAAGGACTCTTCTGCCTGGTCCTCTCAACTAGGTGTCATTGTACCCCTTTTATGAAGGACCTTAAGTCTAGGAGAGAGATTCCTTCCAGGCTCACAGCTCTAGTAGGAAAGAACCTTGCCTTAAGAGAGCACTACCACCTCCTTGTTGTAACTGGAAGTCTCCAGAACAACAAAGACCACATATGCATAAAACTCTCTCCTGAGCCTGCCTGTCCTATGCCTCCTCTGAAGTGACAGTCCCTGGCCACCATACACCCAACTTCTTGTTGAAAGGATGCAGCAGCACAGAAGATGGTGCCATTCACCTCTTGGCTCCTGACATTACAGAAGGACCCTCTCTGACTGCTAGTCTGTGTTAAATTTACCATGGAAACACAGAAGGTAATGTGGGTGGACCCACGGGGTGGGGGTCAGCTGAGAGAAGACACTGAAAGGTTGTCATGGACTGGACATGTGACACATGTGAGTGACAACATGCCTCTTCATGGCATGGACATCACCCTCAACCTTCCTTCTGTCTAGGCTGAAGGATTCCTAGAAAGCTAGCCAGTGAGTCCATGGCCAGTTCCTCTTTAGTGAAGGCTCCAGGTGAGCTCATGAGCTCTCCAGAATGCACTCAAATGAGGAAGCAAGAGAAAAGTTCTGCATTAGGGCTCTGGGGCAGGTGCTTCTGGGCCAGAGATTTTAGGCACTGCCAGCCTTGGGAGTTCTCAGCTCTTGCTGTTCAAAGAGTCATCCTGAGGGACCCCATTCTTGGAGGAGGATAGGCTGTCTGCCCTGGATGCACCATGTGGCCATGGGCCAGAGCTCACTGGGGGCAGACTGGGGCCAGCTGGGCAGCTGATTGTGCAGCTTGAGGAGGAAGGCCTGTGACCCACTCTCCCTTGCAAGCCTGAGCTACTGCAACAGCCAGTGTGGCCACAACACTCTCCACTGCAGGGGTTGCTAGGAATAGGGTTACAGGACAAGCAACAAGCCCTCCCACTGAGGGCCCCAGGAGCTCCCTTTGGGGGTACCTGGGTAAGGCCAAAGATCTGAGTCTGGTGGGGCAATGCTGGCTTTCCTTCTGATCTGACTTAGACAGTGATTTTGCAAACCCCTGGGGCACTGAGGCCATGGTCAGTATTAGCCACCAGAGATGTCCTGGTGAAGGCTGGCAGGAATAAGGTGCTGCCAGGTGGGAGTAATGGGGTCATGGGTGGTGGCAGGTGCAGCTCCAAGGGTGGCTTCAATGGGGGGCCAGGAGTGGATGGAGAAAAGTGGAGTGCTATGAAATGGGACAGAGAGGCATGAGGCTTAATGATGGCTGCTGTGCTGAGCATGCTGTGGAGATGCTCTTGAGACAAAGGAAAGTGGTGAATGGAGGAGAATGGGCAACTGGGAATGGAGTTTCCTGGTGAATCAGACTGTACATCTCAACAGGCAAGGGCATTTGAACAGGGGAAACTGTGCAGTCTTGGAGGGTTTTTCATGTTCTCATCTCCAGTTGAGAATTATTCCACTGGTGAATTTGTTCCCATGCACCAAGTTCCCTGCCTCCTGTCTGCTGAGAAGAGGTTAGGCACAGCAGCACTCACTCAGAGAGCCTCACTAAGGAACTCCATGACACTCAGCCCTCACAGACTGTCCCCAAGTCCTGGAGCTTGGAGCACATCTACTCTGAACAATGCTCCTCAGCAAGGTCATTAGCATATAGGGACCCTCTCCAAGCCAGTATCCACTCACTGTAAGTCCATTTTTGGACAGGCAGTGTATAAAGTCTTAGGGCCACACCTTCTGATAAGCAGTTCCTTTGCACTTGCCAATATAAATCTGCTCTTCCTTTCTTTCATGACCCCTCCTAACAAAACTGAAAGGCTGAGAAAGTCACTCTGCACACAGAACCTTGACACAATCGCATAACGCACCTGCCCATCATGCACCTGCCTCACAGAACCACCCATATTGGACTTTGAACAGGGGAGAGTTTCCACCATCCCATCCCCAGGACCCTGAGTCACTGCCATCATGCAGTTGTGTTCCTAGAAAAGGAGTCTAAGAATTAAGCATGTATCCCCTGGATTCTGTCCTTTCACAGCCACTATTGACTGCAGAGGATTAGCACAGGCTGAGGGAGTGTCGTGTTGCATAGGTCGTGGGAGTACAGGCTGCCTGAGGTCCTTCCCCTTCCAGATCCCAACAATGGAAGGTGAAGACAAACTGAGAAGCAGGCATGAGTCAGGTGCCATTGTGGTAAAGCTGTCTGTTCAGCAGAGGGAGGTACCCACCACTATGCACCTAATTAATCTCAACAGGGGAAAAGGAGTTTTCATGGTAGCACAGAAGATCGTCTTCCTCTTCTGGGCTATGACACATCCCCTCTTTAACAAGGAATCAGCCTTCATAGACATTCCATCGCAACCATCCCCTCTCCACACATGTGATCCCTGTCCATGAAATGGTGACTTGAAATAGGAACATACTCTTCATCTCAAAGTCAGGCCTGAGCATCTGCTGTGAGATACCAGAGAGGATAAAGTAGGTCTGAAGAAATGTGTTTCCACGAAAGGGAAAAAAATACAGAACAACTCAAAAACAGGAGTCTTAGCTTGGTTGAAGTCACATGGCTGCCCCTCACTTGTGGAATCCAAGGCAACAGTTCCCTGACCTGAGGAGTGAGCTCTGGGCTGGAAGGAGTGGAAGAGGCCTGGGCTGTGGCAGAGTAACTTTGGGCCCAGCTTAGAGAGGACCACTTCAAGGCACATGTGGCCACAGTCACCCACCCCATTGAATAGTTTTCTGACTGACCATCTCACCCCATGCTCCCATTAGATACAGTATGCACCCATTCACATCCCTTAGAAAGATCTAATGAGGCAAACTTCAGATGCCTAAGGAACACAAGACAGGGCTAGGCTTTCCCTATGACCCTCCCTCTGCCAAGAGCAGATATCAAGCCACATTCCCTACACACACATTTCAAAGTGCCTTGTCTCCCTTCTAGAAAAAGCCAACCTTTCTGATGCAATCCTTCCTCCAAACCCAGAGCATGTCCTCTTTTTCCACCTCCAAGCATCTGTCGTCCCATGGGTAGGCTGAGGTTTCTACAGGCCCGTCTAGGCCCCCCAGTGTGAGGGGTCCCTGGGGTGCAGTTCTCTCTCCTTCCTGTCCTTCTGTCCAGCTATGTGTCCACAGTGAAGTATCACATGTGAACCCCAGGGATTTGAGGGATGGCAGGGTCTTTGGGAACCCATCCCAAGTCTATTGGCTTACCTCCTTGTGAAACCATTCACACAGGCTTGGGCCTGGACCACTGCTGCCTGGTAGCCTCAAAGCAAAAAGTCAAGACCAGGACCCAGAGAGTGACCTGCTTCAGCAGATGCTCAGGATTCAAGTAAAGGAGGCCAAGTTTGAGTCTCAACCTTCAAAGGGCGGACTCAAGTCATTCTGCAGTGGGGTAAGGGCTGAGGGAAGATGGGCCTGGTTGGGTTTGGGGTGACACTCCGTGTTGGCCTCTGGCAGGTAGGCAAGAACCAGAAGTTTCTTCCACATTACACAGTGGCAGGATAGTTGGTGTATGCCTCTTTGGGTAATTTACAAATTGGTTTTCAAAGTCATAGCATGAGTTTTGACTTGATCTTCCCTTTCACTTTTTTATTCATCAGCATAGATTTCCTTTTTCACTTCTTTACCCTAAACCCGCTCTACTTCTGTCCTGGCTCTTGACTTACTTCAAAACAGCCTAAGCTTTCTGAACAAAATTCACATTTTATCATCTGATAAACATATAAGTATTAATGGCCACATGGAACCTCTTAGTCATAAACTAAAATGAAGGCCTAAACAGTAGAAAATTGACAGAACACTGTAAACTAGGAAGAATGGGAAAAAATAATTATATATACATAATGAAGGCCTAAGAAATGGTAAGTCCCATGACTCATTGACACTCTCAGACCCGGACCTGCAGTCTCCACTTTATTGGACCTCCACTGGCAGCACAACAAAGCCCATGAAGTGGCTGACTTCCCAAGGACAAAGACTGCCCCAAGGAGAATGTTAAGTTTTATACCAGGATCTTAACTGCTGTCCCAAACATATGGGACGTAGCACATGATCCCCTGCCTATAAATCCTGACTCTTTCCCAAGGCTGAGGGGTCCTGTGTTCCTTTTGCTCAGTGCTCCCAACCTCTCTGCTGGTTCATAAATCTTGCCTGATATGTCACTGCTCTGGTCTACTGTCTTTCTCCAGTTCTGTAACATTTTGGTGCCAAACCCTGGAGGGATACACACCCACCCCTTTCCAATGTCCAGGCTTCCACAAATGCTCCAAGACTTGGAGGGATAGCTGAAACACCAGCCAGGGCTACACGATGAGGTGTTCTGCAGGTCCCTGTAGGTTCTAGGGGCAAGTAGCTTTGGTCTGAAAGAGTGGATGCCTCCTCTGTTTCTAAACTCTTTCCCTGCTTTCCATCTCCTAAGCCTGAGTCTTTCAGTGAACAGAGTGAGACTATTGGGACAATTGAAGATTTAGTCCAGGGGTACTCCACGGTGACCTCTGATTTCTCTGGCCCTCTCTCCCAGTCACTACTGCTCAGATGAGTGGAAGTGTCCTCTTCCTTGTGACTGTTGAGCACTGGGGTCTCAAGTGCCTTCTGATGATTCCCATCACATGGCACCCCACACTGGCCTCCATTTCAAGGCCATTGGAAGTTGAGTAAATACTGGATTTCTCCTCCACCACTCTCTCCCCAAACCCGGTCTGATGTCATTGCCATTTTTCTTTTCCTTTTTCTTTTTTGCTTTTTAGGGTGACACCCATGGCATGTAGGAGGTTCCCAGGCTAGGGGTCTAATGCAGCTTTAGCTGCAGGCCTACACCACAGCCATAGCAACACAGGATCTAAGCCACATCTGCAACCTATACCACAGCTCATGGCAATGCCAGATCCTTAACTCACTGAACAAGTTCAGGGTTCAAACCTGTGCCCTTCTGGATGCTAGTGAGATTTGTTAGCTGCTGAGTCAAGATGGAAACACCCCTCATTGCCATTTTTTATTTCCTCTTTACAATCTGGATGTTGAGTCAGCTGGGTTTCCATGTGGTCGCAGGGAACAGGTACTCCCCCTTCTCAGCAAAGACATTTCCTGATCAGGCACAATCATCGTTCAGATCATAGACTTCACAGGGAGAACTCCTCTGACCATCTAGGTGGTCTACCTCGTTTAGATCTTAGGCCCTCTAAGGGGGATACCTCTCTGAGCACCTGTATGGGTTTTTAGACTTCTCTATTCCCAAATTAACACCACGGGGGCCTCCTCCTGTCAACCTCCACAAGATACAGCTTTAGGGTGATTTTGGACAATCTTTCATCTCTGAGACTCCACCAGATGTTAAGCACAAGTGTCTCATTTCCTTCTGTCACGTGGCTTGGCCCAAACATAAATTAGATAATGGGAGCCAATGGCCTGAGACTGGTCCATTCAATTTCAAAATCCCAGGAGATCTTGAGAATTTTTTTCCAGCACAATGGGAAATGGTCAGATGTTCCCTACATTAAAGCTTTTATCTATTTTATGTGTGTGTGTGTCTTTTTAGGGCTGTGCTCATGGCACTTGGAGGTTCCCAGGCTACGGGTTGAACTGGAAGTGTGGCAGTTGGGCCACAGCCACAGCAATGCCAGATCTGAGCCATGTCTGCAACCTACAACACAGGTCATAGCAATGCCAGATCCTTAAGCCTCTGAGGAAGACCACTGTTCAAACCTGTGTCCACATGGATCCTCGTCAGATTTGTTCCTTCTGAGCCAAGACAGGAATTCCAAGCTTTTATCTCTTTAAGATCTCAACCCTCTCTTTGCTCTGACTGTAGCTCATACCAGGTTCTTCTGTTAAATGAATGCCCTCCTCCCCTTTCACCTCACCTGCAGGCAAAAACTAATCAGCCTCCCCCTTATGTTTCTTCAAACTCTGACTTTAATCCTAGTGATGCCTCAGCACCTCCTTCAATCCTGCACAACCATAAGCCTCCTCCTTCCCCTCCCACCAATTCCATGCACCCAAGTACTACAGCCCCTACACCTTCTTCTCTCCCTCCCACCATTGTTCTTCCTCCTCTTCTTCCATGCCCCAAGAATCCTAATTCCCACTCCCAACATGCAGCCCCCTCCCATAGCAACAACCCCTTTTATGACCCCCTTGACAAGATCTTGATCAGCAATCCCCCCTGAGGCCCCAAACCTTCCTTTAAGAGAGGTTGCTGGAGTTGAAGGAAGAGTCAGGGTTCATGTGCCTTTGTCTTTGGGAGACTTATCCCAAATAGGGAAAATGTTTAGGTTCCTTCACCTCAGACTCAACTACCTACACAAAAGAGCTCCAGTATCTTATTCACTCCTACAACTTCACTTGGAAAGACATTTGTGTTATCCTTAGCTGTTTTCTGTCCCCTGAACAAAGGGAATGAATTTATCTGGCAGCCCAAGCCCATGCAGACACCTTACATACCAAGATCCTGCTAACAGTCCTGTTGGAACTCTAGCTATCCCTTGTGTGGATCCTAATTGAAACTATCAGATAGACTCCCAGGACAGAGGCTCGAGAGGCCACCTTAACTCTTGCCTAATAGAGAGAATGAAGTCCTCATTAAAAATAGTTACTTAGGATAAAATTAGAGAAATAATACAGGAACCCCAAGAAAATCCAGCCATTTTTATGTCAAGGCTTATAGTATACTACCCTAAGTATCCTACCCTAAATCTAGAAAGTCAAGAGAGATAAATTCATTTGCATATGCATTTCATCTCCCAATCAGCACAAGATATTAAAAAAATATGTGGAAACTAGAGGACGGTCTTTTGTTCCCACCAAGGGATCTCATTAAAGCTGCCTTTAATGGTCTTTAATAATGCCGAGGAAGAACATAAGGCCCCTAAACTAAAGAGGTCCATGACTGAATATCAGCTTCTTGCTTCTGCCATATAGGGAAATCCTCAAAAACAAACCATGGACCCCCTGAGGCATACAAACTTACAGAACAACCTCCCCTCCCAGGGCCTATTTCAAAGGTGGCTTAGAGGGGCATTGGGCAAATGAATGCCATAACCCAAAACCCTGCCAGGCCCTTCTCCAAAATTCAGTCAGAATGGACATTGGAAAGTGGACTGTGGGAAGCCAGGACAGCCCAACATCTCCTCCACAAAACCTACCTTGGAGACCATCAACATGAACAACCTGTTGGGCCTGGCCATGGAGGATGGGTGGGGCCTGAGGCCACCAGGCCCCAGCTTCCTACCACCACTCTGGAGCCTCAGGGAGCTGTGGCAGGAGCAGATAAGATTATTTTGTTCTTATTGGACTTGGGGGCATTATACTCAGTATTACCTATTTAACAGGGTCTTACCTACACCTCCCCTGCTTCTATCATGGGGGTAAAGTGGTTGCCCACTACACCCCAACAGACTGGACCTTTACTTTGCACACTTGTAAACACCACTTTCTGCCACCTAATTCCTAGGTATTCCCACATGGGCTATGCTTATAATAGGGATGAATATTTTAACTAAGTTCCAGGGATACATTGAATTTCCTATACAACCAAACACAAACTTCCTATATCTGGGCCAGTCAGATTTGGGGCCCACTCCCCCAGTCATTCCCACCTCCCCTCTGATGTCAATCCCATTGTTTGGGACACCCATATACCCTCCATTGCTAGACATCATTCTCCAATTCTCATAAGACTAAATGATCTTCCTAAATTTCCTATCCAATCTCAATATCCTATTAGCCTAGAAGCACAGAGAGAATGAAAGCCTATAAATCAGCTTCTCCTCAAGGCCAACGTCCTCAAACCTATTCACTTTCTGTTCAATATTCCTATCCTTCCTGTAAAAAAACTAGACAGATGCTTCCGATTAGTTCATGATCTTGGCCTCATCAATCTGGTACTCCTTCCCATTAACACAGTGGTCCCAAATCCCTATACTCTTCTGTCTTGTATACCTCCTAACACTCCTCATTTCTCAGTTCTTGACCTAAAAGATGCCCTTTTTACCCTTCCTCTACACCCTTCATGCCAGGATTTTTTTCCATTCACATGGACTGACCACAATATTCTTTCAGACCCTCAGTTAACCTGGACAGTCCTTCCTCAGGGTTTTAGAGACAGCCCACATTTCTTTGGCTAACCCTCAGCCACAGATCGTAACCACTCAGGGCACTGGAGGGCCAACTCACCCACCAGTGGAGCAGACCCATCAGCCACAACTGGGGCCATTTAATTTCTGGGCTCCTCCTGAGATGGAGAACTGGCCAGAGGGCCCTGACCAGGTAGAGGGAAAAGAGACTTTGTTGGCCCTTTGCCTCTCCCTTTCCCATTTTTCTTTCTTTTTTTAATTAATTAAATTTTTTTAAATTTTTTCTTCCACTGTACAGCACGGGGAGCAAGTTACTCTTACATGTATACAATTTTTTGCCACCCTTGGTTCTGTTGCAATATGAGTATCTAGACATAGTTCTCAATGCTACTCAGCAGGATCTGCTTGTAAATCTGTTCTAAGTTGTATCTGATAACCCCAAGCTCCCCATCCCTCCCACCCCCTCCCTCTCGCATCAAGCAGCCCCACAAGTCTATTCTCCAAGTCCATGATTCTCTTTTCTGTGGAGATGTTCATTTGTGCTGGATATTAGATTCCAGTTATACGTGATATCATATGGTATTTGTCTTTGTCTTTCTGGCTCATTTCACTCAGGATGAGAGTCTCTAGTTCCATCCATGTTGCTGCAAATGGCATTATGTCATTCTTTTTTATGGCTGAGTAGTATTCTATTGTGTATATATACCACCTCTTCCAAATCCAATCATCTGTTGATGAACATGTGGGTTGTTTTCATGTCCTGACTATTGTGAATAGTGCTGCAATGAGCATGCGGGTGCATGTGTCTCTTTTAAGTAGAGTTTTGTCCGATCATATGCCCAAGAGTGGGATTGTGGGGTCATATGGAAATTCTATGTATAGATTTCTAAGGTATCTCCAAACTGTTCTCCATAGAGGCTGTACCAGTTTCCATTCCCACCAACAGGGCGGGAGGGTTCCCTTTTCTCCACACCCCCTCCAGCACTTGTTATTTGTGGACTTATGAATGATGGCCATTCTGATTGGTGTGAGGTGGTGTCTCATGGTAGTTTTGATTTGCATTTCTCTTATAATCAGCGATGTGGAGCATTTTTTCATGTGTTGGCTGGCCATTTGTATCTTCCTTGGAGAACAGTCTATTCGGGTCTTTTGCCCATTTTTGCATTGGTTGATTGGCTTTTTTGCTGTTGAGTTGTATAAGTTGCTTATATATTCTAGAGATTAAGCCCTTGTCGGTTGCATCATTGGAAACTATTTTCTCCCATTCTGAAAGTTGTCTTTTTGTTTTCTTGTGGGTTTCCTTTGCTGTGCAAAAGCTTTTCAGTTTGATGAGGTCGCATGGGTTTACTTTTGCTCTAATTTCTATTGCTTTGGGAGACTGACCTGAGAAAATATTCATGCTGTTGATGTCCAAGAGTGTTTTGCCTATGTTCTCTTCTAGGAGTTTGATGGTGTCCTGTCTTATATTTAAGTCTTTCAGCCATTTGGAGTTTATTTTTGTGCATGGTGTGAGGGTGTGTTCTAGTTTCATTGCTTTGCATGCAGCTGTCCAGGTTTCCCAGCAATGCTTGCTGAATAGACTTTCTTTTTCCCATTTGATGTTCTTGCCTCCCTTGTCAAAGATTAATTGACCGTAGGTGTCAGGGTTTATTTCCGGGTTCTCTCTTCTGTTGCATTGGTCTGTCTGTCTGTTTTGATACCAGTACTACACTGTTTTGGTGACTGTGGCTTTGTAATATTTCTTGAAGTCTGGGAGAGTTATGCCCCCTGCTCGGTTTTTGTTTCTCAGGATTGCTTCAGCAATTCTGGGTCTTTTGTGGTTCCATATAAATTTTGGGATTGTTTGTTCTAGTTCTGTGAAAAATGTCCTGGGTCATTGGATAGGGATTGCCTTGAATCTGTAGATTGCTTTGGGTAGGATGTCCATTTTCACAATATTGATTTTTCCAATCCTTGAACATGGAATACCTTCCCATTTCTTTACGTCTTCTTTGATTAAAGTTTTATAGTTCTTGGCATATAAGGTAAAGGTACCTCCTTGGTCAGGTGTATTCCAAGGTATTTGATTTTGTGAGGTGCAATTTTAAAAGGTATCGTATTTTTGGATTCCTTTTCTAATATTTCATTGCTGGTATACAGAAATGCGACTGACTTCTGACTGTTAATCTTATATCCTGCTACTTGACTGAATTTATTCATCAGTTCCAGTAGTTTTTGGGTTGAGTCCTTAAGGTTTTCTATGTAAAGTATCATGTCGTCTGCATACAGTGACAGTTTGATCTCTTCTCTTCCTATATGGATGCCTTTTATTTCTTTTGTTTGTCTAATTGCTGTGGCCAGGACTTCCAAAACTATGTTGAAGAGCAGTGCTGAGAGTAGGCATACCTGTCTTGTTCCAGATTTGCATGAGAAAGCTTTCAGTTTTTCCCCATTGAGTATTATATTTGCTGTGGGTTTATCATAAGTGGCTTTGATTATGTTCAGGAATGCTCCCTTGATACCTACCAATGGACAGATCCTCTAGACAGAAAACCAATTAAGCAACAGAGAACCTGAAGGAAACAATAGAAGTTAGATTTAATTGATATCTTCAGGACACTACATCCAAAAGAATCAGAATACACATTCTTCTCAACAACACATGGAGCCTTCTCAAGAATTGACCACATATTGGGACACAAAGCTAACCTCAATAAATTTAGGAGCAGAGAAATTATCTCAAGTATCTTCTCTGACCACAATGCCATGAAACTAGAAATAAACCACAGGAAAAGAAATGAGAAAAAACCTACTACATGGAGACTAAACAACATGCTACTAAAAAACCAATGGGTCAATGAGGAAATCAAGAAGGAAATTAAAAATACCTTGAGACAAATGATAATGAAGACACAACCTCTCAAAATCTATGGGATGCCACAAAAGCAGTGCTCAGAGGGAAATTTATAGTGATACAGGCCTTTCTCAAAAAAGAAGATCCCAAATTGACAGCTTAAACTTCCATCTAAGCAAATTAGAAAAAGAACAAAAAAGACCCAAAGTCAGCAGAAGGAAGGAAATTATAAAGATCAAAGAAGAATTCAATAAATTAGAAAGTCAAAAAAACAGTAGAGAAAACTAATAAAACCGAGAGCTGTTTCTTTGAAAAGGTAAACAAAATTGACACATTCCCTGGCCAGACTCACTAAAAAGAGGAGAGAAAGAACTCAAATATAATTAAAAATGAAAAAGGAGAAATCACAACAGATACTGCAGTAATACAAAAAAACCATACGAAAATACTATGAACAACTCTATGCCAACAAATTTGACAATCTGGAAGAATCGGACAAATTTCTAGACTCTTACAGCCTGCCAAAACTGAATCAAGAAGAAACAGACCAACTGAACAGACCAATCACTAGAAATGAAATTGAAGAAGTCATAAAAACACTCCCTACAAATAAAAGTCCAGGGCCATCTGGCTTCACAGGCGAATACTATCAAACATATAAAGAGGATCTAGTGCCCATCCTCCTTAAACTCTTTCAAAAGGTTGAAGAAAAAGGAATACTCCCACCATTCTACGATGCCATCATCACCCTAATTCCAAAACCAGACAGAGATAACACCAAAAAAGAAAACTATCAGGCCAATATCTTTGATGAATATAGATGCAAAATTTCTCCACAAAATCTTAGCCAGCTGAATCCAACAACATATCCAAAAATTATACACCATGACCAGGTAGGGTTCATCCCAGGTTCACAAGGATGGTTCACCATATGCAAATCAATCAACATCATACACCACATTAACAGAAGTCAAAAATCATATGATCATCTCCATAGACGCAGAAAAAGCATTTGACAAAGTCCAACATCCATTCCTGATCAAGACCCTCTGTTTCTTTTTTGAAATAAATTCTATGTCTTTGTCTATATTCTTCGTTTATTCATTCACCACCTTCCACCTTGCTGACTTCCTTTTGTTAATTATGTGTGTTCTTCTTTTGCTATTTCAGAATACCTAAGGCAGTTGTTTAAAATGTTCATCTAGGAGTTCCTGTTGTGGCTCAGTTGTTAACAAATCTGACTAGGAACCATGAGGTTACGGGTTTGATCCCTGGCTTTGCTCAGGGGTTAAGGATCCAGCATTGCTGTGAGCTCTGGTGTAGGTTGCAGATGTGGCTTGGATCCTGCATTGCTATGGCTCTGGAATAGGCCAGTGGCTATAGCTCCGATTAGACCCCTAGACTGGGAATCTCCATATGCCATGGGAGCAGCCCTAGAAAAGGCAAAAAGACAAAAGAAAAAAAAAAAGAAAAAAAGAAAAAGAAAAAGTTCATCTAGCCACTGTGAAGCCTATGTTTCTTTATGCTCATTTGCTTCAGATTTATTAATGTTCCTTTGAATGAGCAACATCTACCTTTTTATTTCTATATTTTGTGAGCATTTATCAAAAGTTGCATATGCAGGATTTCCCGTCGTGGCGCAGTGGTTAACGAATCCGACTAGGAACCATGAGGTTGCGGGTTCGGTCCCTGCCCTTGCTCAGTGGGTTAAGGATCCGGCGTTGCCATGAGCTGTGGTGTAGGTTGCAGACGTGGCTCAGATCCCGCGTTGCTGTGGCTCTGGTGTAGGCCGGCGGCTACAGCTCCGATTCGACCCCTAGCCTGGGAACCTCCATATGCTGCGGGAGCGGCCCAAAGAAGTAGCAAAAAGACAAAAAAAAAAAAAAAAGAAAAAAAGAAAAAAATTTAAAAAAAGTTGCATATGCAGGAAAAAAAAAAAATGCCACGTTACCCAGTCTTGTATCTTGGATATGTGCAAATGAAGACCTTTACTAAACAGACCAGTGCTCTCAGGTCTTTTCTGAGGATGTGCCTTCACTGGGAGTGTGTGTGTGCTTCCCCAGCGCCTTAATCCTCTCCCCCACACACAGTTGCTTTTAAGTATTTAATTTCCCTAAAAACCTCACCTTTGTCTTCTTGGCCCTTACATGTTTTATTGCATTCTTCTGTCAGTCATCTCTGACCTCCACATGTGTGCAGGTCTACAGTTGCCATGAACTTCTCCTATGCCATTGAATCCATCATCATTTTACTGATATGTAAAATGTCCCACCATCCCTATCTCAGCTTCAAGTCATGTTTGACAGAAATCAGATTCTGGAGACAGTGCCTGGCCTGCCAAACCCTGCAATCAAGTTGCACTCTTGTGTTTCTCCCAATGGAGGACCAGTGGTTGGGTCCTCTACTGCACCATATTCATTCACAATGGGTGAGGAATAGAGGAGGCAGAATATCATGGAATTTGCTATCATTTTGAGTGTGACCCTTTCTCAATTGGCTATTCACTTGATTGCTTCAGATTACTCTTTGTCTTCTAGAGCTTCCACATAGCTATTCTTACCTGATTGTTTCCTTGATATTTTCATGGGGTTAAAGACCTGGTGCCTCCTAATCTGCCATCTTGCCTATATCACTCCTCTCCTTCATTTCTGAAAGGTAGTTTTATCAGATATAGAATTCTTGGTTCATACTTCTTCTTTTTCGTTCCCTAAATATGAAAGTATACTAGGCTTTTTCCTTGATGCTTTCAAAATTCTCTTTGTCATGGGTTTTGTCAATTAACTATAGTATCTGTGTATACCTGTAGTTTATCTTGTTGGAGTTCATTGAGTTTCTTGGATGTATACATTCATGTATTTCATCATATTTGAGGAGTTGGGGCATTTTTCTCCCAATATTTTCCCTGACTTCTGATTCCCTTTTCTGGGTGTAATTCCTATTATATGTATCATGTGGATTCCTATTATATGTATGTTGGCCTACTTAATGGTGTCCTATATGTCTGTTACTTTCTGCTCAATATTGTCCATTCTTGCCTCTCTCCACTCCTCAGAGTGGATAGCCTCAGTCAGTTCTTCTTCAAATAGGCCAATTCATTATTCTGCCAGCTCAAATCTGTTAGTAATTCCCCCAATGCCTTTTTAATTCCCAGTTGTACTTTTCAACACTAGAATATATATTTGATTCCTTTTTGTAATTTCTGTCTCTCTATTAGCATTCTCCATTTGGTTAGGCACCAGTTTCCTGAGTTTTTTTTAGTTCTTGGTCCCAAATTTCACTTTGTACTATGGGAATATATAAGAGAGTGACTAAAAGTCCTTGTAATGCCTCACCGCATGAATCATATTTCCTTTTTTAATTTCCATACCTCATAATTCTTTGTTGAAAACTTTTGTGTTAAAAAATGTAAGGAGACATTGTAGAAATCAGATTCTCCCTTCTCATCATGATTTGATGTTAATGCTGTTTGTTTGGTTGTTGTTGGTGGTGGTATGGCTCCTGTTTCTTCAAGTCCAGCTTGCATTTGGGAAGATGTAATGATTGTTACTGGTTGGAAGTTTTCTGATATGAGATGCCTATACTGCTTTTGGGAATTGATTGCAAATTAATATAAAGAGTTACTTTGAGATAAATTCTCATGTTCCATTCTACGAACATTTAAGATTCAAATATTTAACAAAGACTATTAAATACATGGTGACCTAGGACTTTTCCTTTTAAAGGTATTTGATTGGGAGTTCCCCTCATGGCTCAGTAGAAATGAATCTGACCAGCATCCATGAGGACACAGGTTCAGCCCCTGGCCTTGCCCACAGGTGAAGGATTCAGCATTTCCATGAGCTGTGGTGTAGGTCACAGGTGTGGCTCAGAGCTGGCATTGCTGTAGCTGTAGTGGAGGCCAGCAGCTAGAGCTCTGATTCTACCCCTATCCAGGGAACCTCCATATGCTACAGGTTTGGCCCTAAAAAGACAAAAAGAAAAACAAAAACACAGTGTTTGTTTGGAAGTATCCAATGGTGATATATTTTTAAAATGTATCTTATATGGTTATTTCCCCCAACACACCTTTTTCTCCCAATATACAGCATGGGGACCCAGTTACACATACATATATACATAATTTTTCTCCCATTGTAAGTATCTAGACATAGTTCTCAGTGCTACACAGCAGGATCTCATTGTTAATCCATTCCAAGAGCAATAGTTTAAACTCAAGCATCAGATCACCTCATACTCCCAATCCCTCCCACTCCCTCCCCCTCCCCCCAGGCAACCACAAGACTATTCTCCAAGTCCATGAATTTCTTTTCTGTGGAAAGGTTCATTTGTGCTGTATATTAGATACCAGATGTGAGTGATATCATATGGCATTTGTCTTTCTCTTATTTCACTCAGGATGAGAGCCTTTAGTTCCATCCATGTTGCTGCAAATGGCATTATTTCATTCTCTTTTATATCCGAATAGGACTCCATTGTGTATATATACCACATCTTCCTTATCCACTCATCTGTTGATGGACATTTGGGATGTTTCCTTGTCTTGGCTATTGTAAATAGAGCTGCAGTGAACATGTGGGTGCATGTGTCTTTCTGAAGGAACATTTTGTCCAAATATATGCCCGTGAGTGGAATTGCTGGATCATATGGTAGTTCTATGAATAGATTTCTAAGGTACTTCCATACAGTTCTCCATAGTGGCTGTACCAGTTTCCATTCCCACCAACAGTGCAGGAGGGTTCCGTTTTCTCCACACCTGCTCCAGCATTTGTTATTTGTGGACTGATGAATGATGGCCATTCTGATTGGTGTGATGTGGTATCTCATGGTAGTTTTGGTTTGCTTTTCTCTAATAATCAGTGATGAGTGGTGTTGATCATTTTTTCATGTGCTTGTTGGCCTTCTGTATATCTTCCTTGGCGATATTTTGAATAAATACACACACACACACACAAACAAACACACACACACAGCCACACCATAACTTGGGCTGTCGGTGACTGCTGTATCATATGACAGGTGTACATTTATTTTCTGAGGAACTTCCACACCGTTTTCCTTAGTGGTTGTACCAATTTACATTCCCACCAACATGATAGGAGGGTTCTCTTTCCTTATTTGTAGACTTTTTGATGATGGCTATTCTGACTGGTGTGAGGTGAGACCTCATGGTAGTTTTTATGTGCATTTCTCCCATAATTATTTACACTTAGCATCTTTTCATGTGCTTTTTGGAAATCATTCTGTCTTTGGAGGAATGTGTATTTAGGTCTTCTGCCCATTTTTCAATGGATTGTTTATTTTTTAACCTGAACTATATGAACCATTTTTATATTTTGGAGGTGAATACCTTGTCAGTTGCTTCATTTTCAAGTACTTTCTCTCATTGTGTGGGTTGTTTTTCATTTTTGTATGGTTTTCTTTGCTGTGTATAAGCTTTTGAGTTTATAGGTCCATTTTGTTTCCTTTTAGGGCATGGTGGCATATGTAAGTTCCCAGGCTAGGGGTGGAATTGGAGCTGAAACTGCAAGCCTACAGCACAGAAACAGCAAAGTGGGATCTGAGCCTCATCTGTGACCTATACCACAGATGCTTAATTCACAAAGTGAGGCCGGAGATCAAACCTGTGTCCTCATGAATACTAGTCAGTTTCATAACTGGCTGTGCCAAAAGGGCAATTCCCAAATTGAAAAGAAAAGATCTAGAAAAAGATCTAGAATTTTAATATAGCTTTGTAATATTTTCCTACTTTCTATGCTATCTTCAAAGTCTAGGATGACTTCAGACTAAGGGACCAATCTGCCTAACACATGGAAGAATGAAATATAGTTTTATCAAAAGAACATTCTCTAACTGAAGATTGCAGTCTGTATTTACTCAAGAGTAATGACTTGCAATAATAACAGCTAACATTATATGACACATCCTGCTTGCTGGACACGAATCAAAGCACTTTACCTTTATTAACATATGTTATTCTCACAGCATCCCTTGGAGATGGATGCCATTACTGCAACACTCTTACTCCATTTAAAGTTCTGTAAACAGCGTTGCAGAGAAGTTAAGTAACTTTCCCTTAAGCCATAGTTAAATAAGCCAGGATTTGAAGCCTACCTGTCTGGCTGCAGTTTCCATGCTTTCCAAACTTAACCTAAACCACTTCATATAACCCAAGTGAAAAGGTTACAGAGTAGCTACAACCATATTTAGAGGGCCTAGGACGAAGCTGCCCAGCCCTTCATAAGCAAATAGCTGGTATTTTTCAGAATTGCCCCATGGCAATTGGCTCAAGGGAAGAAGGGAAAGATCATAGAGACCAGCTGATAGATGCACAGGGTTAACCAGCTTCAAAGGGCTTAGCAAAACGTTGATGATCTTCACATGTGGGATGTACCATAAGTACAAACTGGAATCCCGCACATGAGTTTAACTCAGGTCACATCTGGCCTGGATGGATGAGGATGCTGATGACTTTGGAGAGATGGCAGAGAGTGATGGCTTGAAGTGAGATCTTAATTCTCTGCTCAGGAATGGAAGCTGGGAAGCCTGGATGAAACAGGAATATTAGCCACTCGACCAGCTGGGGACTACCAACTGAATTGCCTTGATTCTCACCCCCTGTTGAAGGCAAGAATATTTAAAGCAAGCAAAGTCTGTGAAATCAGGTACAGAGTTTATTGTTAGAAACACAGTACACTTAGCTATGTTGTCTGTTTGTCTAAGGCAGAGGCAAAGCAGTAGGATACACACAAAGGAGGAGTGAGAATGCAATCATCCCCATCATTGAGGAGTGTCCCAGAGAAGTGATTTAAAACACTTAGGGAAGTTCGTCTGGGTCTTTGTTTCCCATTGGCCAAAGTTCTTATTTCATTTTTCACACCTGATCGGACCCAGGCCCTCCCCAATATGCGTGCACATCTTTGGGTCAAGATGGATTCCTCACTGGCAGTAACATAGCCTAAGTTTTTATTGGCTGGTGACCCCTCCCTTTCTGACCCAGAGGAGTCTTTCTGTGCATGTGAAGTTGGTTCTCCTTCGCCCTAAGGATAGGAAGTGTGTGACCTCTTTATCTTTGACCCAAGCAGGGCTTAGGCCCTAAATGCCCATGATGTGTTCATTGCTTTAAGTGTCCAAAAAGGCCAATTCCACTTCTTTAACTTGTTCTTGCATTTTTATCTTCAGGTGTAAATAGGTGGCTGATAGGAAATGTTTATGCTCGATCCCATCTATCTCCTGACTCACGGAGAGGCTGATTTGGGAGGAAAGTGTCCTCCATACTCCCAGAGAGACACTGTGAATTCCCCTGTAAGGGATATGAGGCTTTATTATCTTCCCTCAGTAGAGCATTGGCATGAATCTACAAAGGCATAAGGCCATTGTCCTTAGTTACTATCCTCTTAGTTATTATTACCCAGGACTAAAGGATGACCTGGCCAGTGTCTGCACTTCATGGACAGTTACTGCTGAAGCACACCAGAGATTAGGAATACTCCATACAACATACCCATGGAGTCATCCTTGCTTGTGTGCTAAAAGATGATCCATTTCTAGAATTGCATGTGTTTCTTAGGACTCTTCTCATACCCAGTGCATTAGAGCAAGATCACCAGAAGCGAATCTTAGATGGGGACACTTGAGAAAGTCCTTGAAAATGTGCTCATGAACTGGGGACTGAGGAAAATAGGATAAGGCAGGGGAAGAAAGAGAACCTTATCCTGGTCCTCAAGGGACCTCTCTCTGGAGCATGAAGAACACAGAGTTGGTCCCCCTGGAGATGAAAGGGCTCAATTTGACCCTACCCTCTGCCAGATACCAGTTTCTGCTGATAGCATAGGCTTGTGACTTCTTGAATAAGGAAGTATGTGCCTGGGTGTGGGTAATGCCCTGTGAAGGAAGCAGCTGTGAACTCAGCCACCAGGAAAAAGGAACCCCAGTAAAGGAAACCAGGTGCTGCCAAGAGCATCTGCCACAGACCTTTAAAGGGAAGGACAAAAACCATGGAGTTTGGAGTTCCCTCAGGCTCTGCTGGTTAAGGATCTGATATTTTCACTGTTGTGGCCCTGGTTACAGCTGTTCAGGTTCAATCCCTAGCCTAGGAAATTCCACATGCCGTAAGAATGGAAAAAAAAAAAAAAGTGAAGGAAAGAAAGAAGAAGAAAAGTAAATTCCCATTGTGCTTAAGCTATAAGGAACCAGACAGGTATCTATGAGGAGGTGGGTTCCACCCCTGGCCTCCCTCAGTAGGTAAAGGACCAGGCATTTCCATGAGCTATGGTGTAGGTCACAAAGGCAGCTTGGATCTGGCATTGCTGTGGCTGTGCTGTAGACCAGCAGCTGTACTTCTGATTCGACTCATAGCCCGAGAACTTCCATATGCAACAGGTCTGGCACTAAAAATAAAAATAAAGTAAAACAATGGAGCTCAAAAAACTTAGAGGAAGGGCTAAGGGCAGGACTAGAAGGAGCAAGCACTGTCTCAAAGTTAGCTTAAGCCCCCCATTCTCAATCCCCACTGTGGGCCTGGGCCTCTCATGCAAAGGAATGGTTCAGCCCCTGTAGCCATTGGAGTAAGAGATTCATGGTCTAAAAGCATAAATGAATACCCAATTCTTTCTCCAAAGCCTGCTATCCCCCCTTGTGGGAAACCCATGGGCCTCCTATATACTGGAGCTACATGTCCCTCTGTACCACCTCTTCTCCTCAGACCATTTCTTCAGAGGAGCCATGGAGGTAGGTGGCAGGGCAGGGTAGGTGCTATTCCTAACCCCCAGCCTCCCAAGAAGGAATAAAATGTGGCTTGGTGAGGAACCCAGAAACTTCCTACATAGACTGACCAGATAGACTGTTTATCCTGCCCTTGGCTGGGCACAGCCATAAACCAGGCATTACAGTGCCTCTAAAGGATTCTGCATATTTAACAGAAGAGTGTTGTTTCCTTTCATTCAACCATTTTAACAAAGACGTTGACTGGGTTTTTGTTCCTTTGCTTGATTCCATATGGAAGACAATTATCACCACTTGCTTAGAAGAAAGAGGTGCCACTTTCTCTTTGTATTGGCCCCAAAACACACCACACCACACATGCACAAGTATATACTAGCAAAGGGGTTCAAGTGCAGGTATACATGCATATAAGCGCACACACACACACACACATCCCTTCCCTTTTAGCTCTGGCTCTGGGAGACATGACTAAAGCCAAGAGGCTTCATTGGAAACAGGGTGCCCCAGCCTCCATCTCCAGGTATTCCCAAGCTGCCCCCACCAAAGCTGGCCAAGGTCCACTCAAATTCTCCACAACTCCAGTTGAGGTACTAGAACCAGTGTTTCATCTGTTCTTCTGAAATCCATCCAGTCAAGATTTTCTAATTTCCCCAAACTACAAACTCTGCTTTTGTTCCATGCAAATCCCCCTGTACCACCAAAGCCTTCAGGCCTGTGGAGATTCATCATGCATGATCATTCAGGGCCCAAGGCAAAAGAAAGTGGCCAGTCCCAGACTGAGCACTGGGGCACTGGCTGAGGAGGCATGGCCTGAGCTGGATACAGGAGTGGGTATCCAGCTCCTTAGCCTGTGACTAGATCACTGGGGAGGGTTTGCCTGAGGTCCTGGTTCTGGGGGCTGGCACAGGGGCAAGACTCACAGGATGAAGCCAGTGATCACAGGGCTGGCAGTGGGGGAAGATGTCCTTCACTTGTGTTGTGGGAAGATGAGTGTGCAGCTTCTGGCTCTCATTTAGCTGTTGGAGACTGAGGAAGTGTTGAGAATGAAGGCCATTTTAAGACATATCTCCCTTCACACAGGGCCAGCATTCAGAACAAAAACCCACTGATTCTTTTCATGTCTCCCAAGACAGCAAATACCATGGTGTTCTCCACAGTTGAGGGAATGCGTTATAGCAGTCTAAAAAAGGTGCTGAGAGGTGCGTGTTGGAAATGACCTGGAAGGTTTTTCCTCCATCCTTAACAAGTATTTCAGAGGATTACATCCTCGGTTCTTGATCATGGCATGTGGACTAGGTATAGAAACTCAGAGACACAGTCTAGGCCAGCAATCCCTTTAAGGATTTTGGTTCGTGGTGACCCCAGTCAATCTGAGATCCTCTCTTTTCTTTTCTTCCCTTTACAAATTATTGTAAATGGGAGAATTTCCAGGAGTCACATTGTGGCACAGCAAAAATGAAGCTGACTACTATCCATGAAGTTGTAAGTTCCATATATGGCCTTGCTCAGTGGGTCAGGAACTAATGTTGCCATGAGCTACTGTGTACGTCTCAGATGTGGTTTGGATCCTGCATGGCTGTGGCTGTGGTATATGCCAGCCTCTGTAGCTCCAGCTCAACCCCCAGCCTGGGAGCTTCTATATGCCACAGGTGCAACCCTAAAATACAAAAGAAAAAGAAAAAGAAATAATATTTCCACCCAAAAAAAGCTCTTAAAGATATCAAATTTGCAGGCCTTGTTCCATTACACTGCTTTTTTTCACCCTAAGATGAGGAAAAATACTGTGAACTATAAGTGCAATATACCAGGCCTTGGCAGACGTACCTGACTCACCAAACATGAGATGTGTTTAATAAACACTCTACAAAAGTGGTCAGCAAATCCAATTAACCACGGGTTTTGTGAGTGGAGGTCTGTTGTCCCACAGCCGCACTTGATATTTCTGTACAGTTTATGGCAGTTTTCACATACAACAGCCAAGGTGAGTGCTTGCAACACTGACAATAAAGACTACAACACCTAAAATGTTTACAATCTGGTCCTTTACAGAAAATTACTCCTCCCATCTGGGGAAAGACCCTAGCTACCAATACTAACAAGAAGAGCTTCCAGGAAACCCCTTCCTCCATTACCTCCTCGGCAAGCCATCCAGTAAACTTAGTTTGGGTCCTCTCTCCTCCCTTCCTCAGTGATTTCCTCTCTCTCTCTGTATATGTGTGTAGGTGTTGCTAGATCTAGAGGCTCCTTAGAAATGGCCCTGATAGTCATCCACAAGTGCTGGCCCTGCTGGACTTCCATTGGGACTGTGCATGTCCTTTCAGTCTTGGTGCACAGATCTGGCCATCATGGGTCCCACCATGGCTGGTCTCTCAGCATTGAATGTGGTCTAGTTCAGCTCACTGAACTCTCAGGGAATTTCCTTGTTAAGCATGGCTGCCCACGTGTTCAGAACTCATGGCGGGTGTGTGCATTTCTGACCAGCAGGTTCCATACTTAGTTGTGATGCTAAGGTTCTGACAGCTGATCTTTCAGCATTTCACTCTTGTCTCCTTGTCTGTGATGTGATGGGAAGAGAAGAGCACCCACTGCCTTCCTCTTGGCTTGTTTTTATTCCCAGCTGGGTTACCAAAATCTAAGGTTAGCAAGAAACTACACATCATTGCAGACGCCCTGTTCAGTGTCTTCTGTATTAAATATGGTGATGGGTTTAAATACAGCTAACACTGCCCTTCTGGGAGCCAAAGCTTCTAATCAGACTGTTCACTCCTCATCATTTTTGTCCTTACTTCACAGTGTGGCAAAGTTTAGCTAAAAGTGATTAAAAATGACAATATCCACTTTGGGAAACCCTAAGCCTTAACACGGTTTTCCACATCCAGAAATTCCTCAATAAAAAGAGACCTAAAAATAGTTTTCAGTTAATCATACCATTTTCCAGAATGTAGGAAAAAATCAATGTATAAACTCTGTTGAATAATCTAAAGCTCTTCTTGTACCAGTTGATATTTTCAAACCAATACGTACTTCAATAATTATACATAATCTCAAATGTTCCAAACAAAAAGCAAAAAATATCCATGCCAATTGGCTCCTTAAAGACACATCGCCTTCTCTAGCTGCAATTGTAATTGTGAGGAACTGTATAGCAGTGAGTTAAATGAATGACCACAGCACTAGGTTACAATAAAATCAAGAATGCTGTGCACTCACTGCTGTAAAACAATTAAAAAAATTTAAGACTTGGTCTATAAAGGGAAACATTTTTAGTACTAGACATCTTTCATAATATATCTTCATGATTATATCATAGTGTAAAATATACTGAGCATAATATACGTTATAATAGATTCTGACCTATTTTCCCATGAAAAGCCTAATTAACCAAAATATATCAAATTTCCAACATATGTTTTTTTGCTCAGATAAAACAACAGCAAATTTAAGATAAAATGCAAATATGCCTTATAACTGATCAGAAAATCAGTGGTTCAGTGATTTGCAGTGAGGGGTACAAATCATATGACCTTATACAGCTTCTCTATAAACAGTGTATATGAATTCTAAAAGTATGGCCTTAAAGATTTTAACATCAAAATTGACGTGTTGTTCTTTAAAAACTTTTTGAATTTGGAGATCCCTCTGTGGCACAATGGCTTCGGGATCTGGCATTGCCTCAGCAGGCATAGGTTTCCTGGGAACTTCTGTAAGCTGTGGGAGTAGAAAACATGTTTTTTTTTTTTAAATTTAATATGAAAGGTTTTAATTGAAACCTTGAGAAATCCCTAATAAATGTATTTTAGCTAACGTTTCTTACGGAAATCAGAATTTTTAAATTTAGTAAACAAATAGATGTAGTTGCCATGCAATCATTTTACTTCTATTTTTTCCTACAAATATCAGGGGTCAGCAAAAATGTTCTGTAAAATATTTTAGGCTTCAAAGACGATACCTTACCTGTCGCAAATAATCAACTCTGCTGTTGCAGCATGAAAGCAGGCACAGGCAACACCCAAACAAGTGTGACCATGTTACAGTAAAACTGTATGTACCAAAACAGATAGTGGGCCAGACTAGACCCACAGGCTGGCCTGTGCCAACCCCTATGTGCATCATCTTTTGTCTTTTTTTTTCTTGTCTTTTTGCCATTTCTTGGGCTGCTCTCATGGCATATGGAGTTTCCCAGGCTAGGGGTCCAATGAGAGCTATAGCCACCGGCCTACACCAGAGCCACAGCAACGTGGGATCCGAACCACATCTGTGACCTACACCATAGCTCAAGGCATTGCTGGATCCTTAACCCACTGAGCAAGGCCAGGGATCAAACCCACAACCTCACGGTTCTTAGGTGGATTCACTAACCACTGCGACACATTGGGAACTCCCATAATCTTTGTTCTTTAAAAGCTTAAATTCTGGAGTCCTACATTCTCAATGCAGAATTTATATTTTCTTAATAAGTTTAAGTTTATTTATGATTGAAAATTAAAGTTTTACATATCTTACATCATTTATGCATGATTATAAATGCCTACATACACACATACACAGGAATGATGATAGAAGAAAAAAAAGGTGGCATATGAAAAAAGGAAGGACATGAATACTGTGACTTTGTGTATACTAGCTGTTCCCCATATGAAGAAATTAATACTGTTGGCTTTTGTACACTCAAGGAAAATAAGCTTAATTGTGGCTCACAGGCATACTTTCAATTTCCAAGAGTTGTTTTGGACTTTGATTCTGCCTGTAACCATATGCCTCAGAATTTGTGTTAGGTTTTCTAGCAGTATACTTTGCATTGGCTATGTTCCCAAGTTAAGAAGTACAGTTTCAGCAAGGTACAACTCTTGGCTCAGTTTTGCAGGATGAAGTCAGGAGTGACACAATGTCAAGATGATGAAAAACACCAAATTGGCTGAGGTTTATTGGAGCATCCTTACATCAACCACATCTTCAAGAAATGCAACTGAGATTTGTTCTTGTGGAAATGGTAAGTAAGCCCTCCACCTGTTGTGGCGGGGAGATCAGTGGTCCAAACACTCTGGCACCCAGCTATTCAGTTACAGAGGATGTCCATGTGTCTTGGGGATTCCTCCAGGTGATGACCTCTCTGTCTGCTTCCAGCTAGCTGAGGTCTGTGTGCTCTTATCATAGCTTCAAACCCTCATTATATTCCAAAAGCCATACAGCTCTGATTCCAGTCTGTAACCCATGGATTGTGGAGACAGCTGATGTATGGAGAGAGCACTTAACTTGCTATCATCTAGCTGCACCCTTGTAATTTCCCTCAAGGGTAGGGATAATTCGCACACTTGACAAAACTTGCAACTACTACCACCTAATTCTTTTCATGATGTTTTTCACAAATCGAAGAACATGGGCCTGAAAGAAAGGAAAAGAGGAGGGAGGGAGAGAGAGACCAAACTTATTAAGACCCTAGAATGTCAGTGCATCTCTATGCAGAGGGAGATAAAGCAGTGAGTGTTTCTGAAAGGGAAAGGAAAGAAAAAAGAGGGGGAAGGGCAGAAATATGAAGTGTATTGGTCAGGGTTCTCCAGAGAAGTTTCAACCAATAGAAATGTGTATAGGGATAGATATTGGTTCATTTTAAGGAACTGACTCATGAGATTTTGGAGGCACAGTTAACCTAAAATCTGATGGGGAGTCCAGCAGGCCTGCAGACTCAGGAAAGAATTTTGATGAGTCCAAAAGCTGTCTGCTGGCAAAATTCCTTTTTGCTCAGGGAAGATCATTCTTGGTTCTTTTACAGCCTTCAGCTGCTTTGATGAAACCCACCCATATCATAGAGGGTAATCTTTTTTACTTAAAGTGTCCAACCATTTAAATGTTAATCTCATCCAAAACATACCTTCACAGAAACATCCAGAACATCTGATCATGTATCTGGGCACTGAGCCCCAGCCACATTGACACCTAAATTAACCATCATATAAAGAGAACTCGTGGTGAGGAGAAAGGCATGTACACAGAGAGAGATGAAGTATGTTTTCTTCGTTTCTGGTTACTCTGTTCCATCATGTTGTAGCAGGAATACTTGAGTTCCAACTAACTCAAATACTGTAAAATTTACACAATGAAAATTTCCTAAAATATGTTATAAACTTTCTTCTCTAACCCTAAAGGGTTGGAAGATATGCAAGATCAAAGCAGGAGTCTCTATCTAGTTTTTGTACTTAAAATGTACCTTTCCTCTTTGAGAAATTTAAACTGAATTTTGAGATAGTTATACATCCACATACACTTGTAAGAAATTATAGCGCTCCTGTGTACCCTTCATGGTTTTCACCAGTGGCAACATCTTGCAAAATTATAGTACAAGAGTTTAACAAAGTTATTCATGTTGATACAGTCCATCGATTATATTCAGGTTCCCAAGTTTCTCATATATGAATTTTGTGTGTGTATGTGTCTGTGTGTGTCTGTGCATGTATTTACCTCATGCAATTTTATCATATGGATGTATCCATGTATTCACCGCCAAAGTAAAGGCACAAAACAAGAGTTTCATTCCCATAAGGATCCCTCATGTTGCCCTTTTAGTCACACCCACTTTTCTTCTGTCCCCTTAACTTCATCTTTAATCAAAGGTAACCCTGACGATTTTCTTCCTAATTTTAACAGCTCGAGAGTATTATATAAGTGGAATCATACAGGATGTAACCTCTCGGGGTGGGCTTTTTCATTCAGTGTAACTTGCATGGCAATTTACCTAAGTTGTTATTTTTAGCAGCAGGGGCCTCTTTTTCATTGCTGAGTTCCTAATATTGAATCAACATTGCATATGAAGAATTACTTCTACTTGGTCATAAGGTATCATTCTATATATACATGATGGATTTAAAATGCTAAACTTTTTGAGAGAGCTTGTGTGTATCTTCATGAGAGATACTCATCTATTCCTTTACAGTTTTGTACTTTCTTTGTCTGCTTTTGGTATCAAATTAGTACTGGCCTCATAAAAGATTAGGAAAAGTTTCCTCTTCTAATTTCTGGAAGAGATGATGGACAGTTCTACTTCCAATGTTTTGTAGAATACTTCAGGGGAATCATCTGGACCAGGACATTTCTTTTTCAGAAAAATTTAAATTATGAATTTAGTTTCCTTAATGATTATGTAACTTTTCAGATTATCTATTTTATCAGGTATGTTGGTATCTGATTTTTGAGGGGTTGTTCCATTTTCTCTAGGACACAATTCATGAGAACAGTAAAACTGTTCATAGTAATCTCTCACTGGCATTTTAATGACTACAGGATCTATCATGAGAGCCCATTTCCCGCCTGATATTGATGATTTGTATCATGTCTATTAGTTTTGTCATAATTACAACAGGTTAATGAATTGTATTTTACCATTTGAAGAATGAAATTTTTTCCATATTTGTAGTTTTTCTGTGTGAATTACACTGATTTCTGCTTTTATCTCTATTATTTCTATCCATCTCTTTTGAGTTGATTTTGCTCTTTCGATTTTCTTGAAGTACAAATTTAAACTACAGATTTGAAACATTTCTTAATCGCATAATGTGAGCATTTAGTGCTATAAATATTCCTCTCATCTTGGCTTCAGCAGGGTTCTACAAGTTTGATATGTTGCACTGTTTTCACTAAGTGCTATGTACTTTTTGTTATTATCTTTGAAATGACTTCCTGCTTGACCCATCGTTTATGACTATGTGGTTAACTTTCAACGTTTTTAGAGGTTCTCCTGTTGTGTGTTATTTAAAAGTGTAGTTTGATTCCATTTTGGTTGAAGAATGTATTCTTCATGATTTCATTTCTCTTGAATGGGTTGAAGTGTGTTTTATTGCTCAGGATAAGGCAGAAGATTCATGAGTACATTAAACAAAACATGTAGAAGTTCCTTCATGGCTCAGGAGGTGAGAGGATCTGGCATTGTCACTGTTAGGGTGTGTAGACATTCTATAATCATGCATAAATTATGTAAGGTATTTAAAGTTTACTTTTAAATCATAAATAAATTCCAACATAGGATATAAAGATAATGTAAAATCTACATTGATAATGTAAGATGCCAGAACTTAAGTTTTAAAAGACCAAGGATTGTGCATGTATGGGTGAGTGTATACCGGCCTTTGTGTCCAGTCTGGCCAACAGCCTGTTTAGGTAAATACAGATTTGTTTTCACATGGTCACACTTAAAAATAAGTGTTGCCTGTGGCTGCTTTCATCCTACAACAGCAGAGTTGACAATTTAAAACAGATGAAGTATAGTCATTAAAGCCTGAAAATATTTACATTGTGATCCTTTACAAGACATTTTCGCTGACCCCCAATATTTGCAGAAAAGAATAGAAGTAAAGTTACTGCATTGCAAATACGTACATTTGTTTACTAAAGCTAAAACGGGATTTCCACAAGAAACATTAGATAAAATATATTCAGGTTTCACAAAAAATTGATCAAAGACCTTACGTATTAATTAAAACCATTTTTTTCCCTCACTGACACTGTGGCAAATGAAAATTCCCAGGAAAAACCCTAGATCCTTAACCCTCTTCACTAAAATCAGAAAATTATCACTGGTTATATAAGGTCTTAGGACTTCTTTATCAAAAGCCACCTGGGGGTGGAAGCCAGTGGGCTGGTGAGGTTGGGAACACTGAGCTCAACATGATCTATGTCTCCCCAAATACATTAATGGGCCATGAAATCTGAGTCACCCATTCCCCCCATTGTTTTGTCCTCACTGGGGTGAAGAGGGAGATGCCTCCACCATTTTGAACATTGCAACAACACAACTAAGACGATAGGGTGCTCCCCCACCCACAAGGCACTGAAGCAGAAAGTCCAATTCTTACAGCCAAGCCTTTTCCTCTCTGACCAGGCAAGCCACACAGGACACCCTGGAGGAGTGGAGGATCACCCCAGCCTGACATCCAGCCACTTCAGAGAGGCAGAGAGAAACTCTCTAGAGGTAAGTGCTGCCTAAAGCCTCCATTCTCATGACTGGTGAGTGTCCAGAGGGCTGAACGGCACAAAAGCAGCTCTCCATCCCCAGAGTGTTCCGGGATGCAGAGCATGGAACCAATGCCCCAGAAGCCCCCTAGCCCAGCAGGCTGGAGACACAGGGATGATGAGGCTGTCCCTGGGGCTAGTGAGAGCTGTGTACTCCCAGGAGCAGCCTGGGCATCCTTGTCTCTGTGGAGGAAAGACTTAGTCCTTCACCTGTGGATCCAGACTGCCTGGGATCTCACACATGCTTCGTTCTTCTCAGATTCCCTCTCTGTCTTCGGAGGACCCGTCTTTGAGGACACAGGCACATGCAAGACAACCGTGGACCAAGTGCATTTCACAACAGAATGATTTTATCCATGTTTTACATCCCCCATCGCAAAGGACTACTGTGCCCACCCACACACACCCAGACCCAAGTCCCCACCACCTAACCCCACAAACCCCCACCCACTTCCTGGCGCTGGTCATTCTGTCTTTCCTCCCAACCCCTATGGCAGCCAGGATGGTTGCTAGGACCTGGAGGAGCCCAAGGCTTCCATGGGGGCTGCCCCGTTGGACTGGCCCTGGAGGTCTGTCCCACTGTTCCTTACTGGCTGCAGTGCCACTTCCTCCTTCTCCATGTGACACATGGGTCACACCTGCTCCTTTTGGGCTGGGAAGGGTCAACCAGCCCCAGAGCCAGGGTGTGCCTCCCAGAGCCTCGCAGGTCATCCCTAGGACTGGCCAGGTCCTCAGCAGCAGCCAGGCCTCCACACCGAGCCTGCTTTCTAGACTTGGCAGCTTCCAGGGGGCCTGAGCTGAGGCCCATTCTCTGGGGAAAGGGGGCCTGGTAATCTTGCTGGGCCCTCTGCCCTGAAGTGCACACAAGACCCGAGGCAGGGACAGGGCTCTGTGGCAGCCCCCAGGGCAGCAGGCTGTGGTGAAGGCCCAAGAGGAAGGCCAGGCTGGGGAGCTCCTCCTCATCCTCACTGAACCTGTGACCCAGCCCTGGGGCTCCACTAAGAGGAGAGGCCTCCCTGAGAACCTTGCTGGCCCTGGGTCCTGATGGAGGGCTTGAGCGCATTGTACGCTGGCAAGGAAATGGCTCTGCAGGTCCAACATGAGGGGACTCGTGAAGTCCTGGAGAGGGCACAGAGCCTTTGTGCCTGAACAGGCCCCTGTCTGTTTGGGGGTGCCTTAGATGGCCATGGAAATCCATCTGGGGTGTACAGGTTTCATCTCTGACCCCAGGCTGTGGGCCTTGCTCGTTCCTCTGGGCATCTTGTCGGGCCACAGTCTTTGCAGGTCTTGAGTCCAGGTGGGGCGCCCTGTGATTGGGGGTGGCTGGCACCCTGTCGTCCTCCTCTGAGGCCAGGATTTGTGTCTGCACTAGCTGGTGGGAGAGAGGTGGACAGTGACTGCTCTGCACCCTCCAGGGAGCGCCGGGGCTTATGGGCAGGGGGAGGTGAGATGGGACTCACATCCACAGACAGAGCCTGTGGCGCTCCTGCCTTCCTCCTGCACCTTCTCCCCAGCAGGGTCCCTGCCCTGTCCCCAGCTCCCCTCCTCTGCTTCCATTCCTCCTGCCCTGCATCCACCTGGGCAGCCTCCCGGGTGCAGGGCCTCTCTGTCAGGGGAGGGAGGGACAGAGCCTTCAGGGCCTCCTGCTCTAGGGCCCTCCCTGGCCCTGGCTGACCTGGGTCCTTTCCTCCTGGATTTCCAGGGTCACCTGGCTACCCCCCTGCCCCAAGTCTCCCTAGTGTCAGTCCCTCCCCTGGCCACCTCTTCAGGGGAGAGTCCTTCCTCCTGCTCCAGCTCCTCAGCCAGGCCCGAGAGATCCAGCTCTGGTTCTGGGGAAAGCAACTCTGCAAGGAATCGGGGGTGAATGACCGCCTCCACCTGGAATGTAAGGGAGAGGCCGTGAGCAGCCTTGGCAGGTGTGCCCTGGGAGGCAGGAAGGCCTTTGAGAAATGTGACTAGCAGAGGCCAATCCAGAGTTCCCCTCACAAAGGGGGAGCTTTCAAACTCCCATAGGTATTGTCTACTCTCACATAAACACACACACACACTCACAAGCAGGTGCACATGCAGACACATGGGCTCCAAAGCACAAACACATAGGCACCGACACAGACACACAAAGGCCTACAAAGAGAGAGACACACACACATGTACAACTTACACATCCACATATACACATCCTATGCACCAAAGTACACTCAGAAACACAGGAAGACACACAGATGTCAGGGTCAAGGACCAGAGCCTAAATCCCATTATCCTGGGCCAAAGCCAGAACTAGGGTGCGAAGAGCATCTCTCCCTGGAATCCTGGAGTCTCAGACTCCAGGCCCAGCCCACCTTGGTGTCAAAGTCCTCCTGGGAACACAGCTTGTCCACGTAGCTGAGGAGATCCGGGTCTGGGAAGCAGCCGTCCTCATCCTGTGGCAGCTCATATCCATCCTCTCGACATTCCATATCTGACTCCCCTGTGGCTGAGGGGCCAGGACCCACCAGTGCCTGCGGGAGGTCCCCATGCTCCCTGCGAGCCTCAGGGGGAATCTCCTTGGGGGCCTTGTTCTCCAGCAGCTGCCAGGGTCTGCGTGGCCTTGGGTGGGTGTGCTGGACCCTGGGGCCGTGTTTCCTTGGAGCACAGGCTGAGGCAGAGCAGGAGGAAGGGAAAGTGAGGGGACCCAGTGCCCAGATGCTGACCCCTGAGCAGGCACAGGGGAGGGCATTGTTGTGGGGCAATGGATATGCATGTGGGAAGGGGGAGGAGCAGCCAGAGCCTCAGGTTTTGTGGGAGGCCAGATTCAAGTCAGGGACAGGTAAAATTCAGGTGTGAGAACGTGTGGAACATCTAATGATCAAGGGCCTCCCCACCAGCACACTTGTTAGGCAGATTTCACAGGGGCCCCTTAGACAGGGAGGAGTGTGATGAGGTTCTAAATGGACCAGGTCCACACCACAGAGGGGAAAGGGGTGACTGAGACCCCCTGGGGGGTTATCCGTGTTGAAAGACCAATGCCCCCGTGGGGGAAATGGACCAATCTGGGAACAGGGATCATGCCTAGGCCTCTCTTACCTGTGCCTTGACCTCCAAGGGGTAGGTGATTCACAGACTGAGTGGGATGTGGGTTCCTGAGGAGCCAGCTTTGTTGGAGCTGGAGGAGGCATGCCCTGTGCCCGTGTTGTGCAGGACACGTTCCCCATCCTGATCACATCCTCTGCCTCAAATTGCATGAACCTGGGGGGTGTTGAGGGACAGGCCCCAGTGAGAAAACCACCTGGGCTCTGGAGCCCACCCAGGGCAGCAGGACCCAGAGGGTGAGGAGAGGGTGTCCTTGGGGCTATCAGGGCCCTGTGAGATGCTGTTTCAGCAGGGAGCTGTTCTGGCACAGGACCAAGATCTGGGCCTCTTCCTCCCTGACCAGTCCTGGAGCAGGAGGGCATGGCCCAGCAGAGACCCAGGTAAATCTCTGGGAACAGGCTTAGGGACACCTGGTCGGCGGTGGGGGCCCCTGCTCATGTGCCCCCAGACCTTGTCTGACCCAAACAATGGAGATGGCCAGTGGCCTGGTCATGCATGTGTCCCCACAGAGACCTTTCCCGAACCCAGAACCTGGGGCTGGGAGTGAGAGTCTGGGAAAGCACACATGAGACAGGACCCAGCACAGGCTGGAGTGGGGATCCTACCATTAGAGGTGAGGCATCTCTTGCCACTGAGAGCTAGCTGCTCCTTTGGTTTTGTTTAGAAACTAGGAGGTTCACATGCAGAAATGACAGGGAGGGCCAGAGACCCATGGGCTTCCCCAAGGATGGTTGGTTGCCAATTCCAGCCACCGCTGATGAAGAGAGGCCTACCACATGCTAGGTCAGTGATGGCCAGGCACCCAGCATGAAGGGGTGCCAGGCTGCCGGGTGGAGTCCTCACCACTGCACAGCCCCCATGCCTTCAGGGCACCCCCTCCTGGGCTGCCGTGCTCCCCAAGGCCATCCTGAGGCCTCCCCACATCAGCATCACGGTAGGGCAGAGCTCCTGGGACAGGCAGGCTGGAAGAGCCAAGCTCTCCAGGTGGCAGAGGGGATTCTGGAGGCTAATAGGATTTGGGGATTCAGGGAACAGGAGGTGTCAGGTGCCAGCCTCCTCTTGCATCCACTCTGATTGCTAGCACCATAGCCAGATCCTGCCCTGGGGCCTGCCCATCACCCACCACCCACCCCACCATGTCACCCATGGCCCAGGACCCTGACTCACTTTGCTGCCATTTCATAAAAGGCCATCCTCTCAACGGTGCTCATGTGCTGCCATTCCTGCATGGCCTGCCGCATGCCCTCCTCCAGCGTCATGGTGGGCTTCAGGCGAACCAGGGTGCGAAGCACTGGGCTGTAAGCCCTCAGGGTCAGTCTCTTGGTACAGCCCAGCCCCCAACTGCCCAACCCCACCCAGCTCCAAGGCCTCCATGGGCCCCACCCCTGCCAAATCCAGGCTCAAGAGGGGGAGATGAGGGTGTCTGGAGAGCAAAGGCAAGCCTTCCTGGTGCCTGCTGCCACCACCTCCCACTCACCAGACGATGATTGTCCACTCCCTGGCTATAGCTGGGACACTCTGGCTGGGGGCGGGTTGCCATCTCATATAAAACGCAGCCCCATCAATGCGGGAGGGCAGGCGCCAGTCTACCAGCTAACAGGTCTGAGAAGCCCAAGGATTCCTCTGCCCAGGTCTCTGCACTAGATGGCCTAGTCCCCCTTTTCGGAGGGACCTCGGGTCTAGGAGGGATGTTACTGCCAGGTTCACAGCTCTAGGAGGATAGACCCTTGCCCTTAGGACAGCTCGACCACCTCCCCGTTCACACTGGACTTCTTCAGAACAACAAGGACCGGGCATGCAGAAAGCTCCGTCCTGGGCCTGAATGTCCTAAGCCTTATCTGAAGTGATACCCACTGGCTGCCAGAGGCCCAGGTCCATGTTGAAAGGAGGTAGCACCAGAGAAGCAGGTCCCATTCACACTCTGGCTCCTCACATCCGAGCAGGACCCTCTCGGACTGCTCTCCTGCACTCAATGTTATCATGGCAGTGCAGAAAGTGAGACAACTGGTCTTGCATGGTGGTGGTAGCTGAGCTAAGGCACGGACGGGATGTCATGGACTGGACGTGGGACACATCTGAGTGCAGACGTGCCTCCTCATAGCATGGACATTGCTGTCAACCCTCCTTCTCTCGAGGTGAAAGGATGCCTGGAATGGATGCAGGGAGTCCATGCCAAGGTCCTGTATATGCAAAGGCTCCAGCTGAGCTAATGAGGGTCTGAGAGGTCACTTACATGAGAAAGCAGGAGAGAGCTTCCGCATCGGGGCTCTGGGGCAGGTGGCTGCGGGCCAGGGACTTGAAGCGATGCCAGCGTCGGAAGTTCTGATAGACGCTCTTATGGTGAGAGGCGTCCTCCTGAGGGCCCGTGTGCTGGGAGGCATGCAGGCTGCCTGCCCCAGAGGTGCCATGTGGCCATGGCCCAGAGGTCCCTGGGGGCAGGATGAAGGCCATCTGGGCAGCTGGTGGTGCCGCTTGAGGAGGAAGGCCTGGGGCCAAGCCTCCCTTGCCAGCCTGAGCTGCTGCAATAGCTGGGGCAGCCACCCCGCTGTCCCCCACAGGGCTTCCTATGCAAAGGGGTGCAGGACAGAAAGCACTCCCCATGAGGGCCCTGGAAGCATTCCCATTGAGGGGGGCCTGAGGGCACCCAAAGGCCTGAGACTGGTGGGGCAATGCTGACCTCCCTCCTGACCAGACTGGGACAGGGATGTTGCCAAGCCCTGGGGCAATGGGGCCATGGTCAGCAGGAGCCACCCGAGGTGTCATGGGGTGAGCTGGCTGCAATAGGGTGCTGCCAGGCAGGAGTAATGGGGCCATGGGCGGTGGCAGGTGCTGCTCCCAAGCTGGCTGGGGTTGGGAGCCAGGAGTGGGGGGAGGATAGGAGCGTGAGGCGCCAGGGGGCATGACCACATCCGTGCCCAGCAGTGGAAATGCTGTGGAGAGAAAAGAAAGGGGTGAATGGAAGAGGAGAATGGGCGACATGGATGAAAGCTCTCTGGGGACTCAGAGGGCACACCTCAGTGGGAGAGGGCATTTGGCCCGAGGAACCTGTGTGATGTGCAGATGTCCTGGCAGGATGTTCATGGTCTGACCTGCGGTTGAGAATGACCTCCCTGGTGACCTTGATCCCCCACACCAAGTTCCCTGCCCCTGTCTACCTAGAAATGCTCAGCTCAGCAGCAGGGATGGGAGAGCCTCCCTGAGGGGCTCGCTGACACCTCGTCCTCACAGGCTGTCCCCACGTCCTGGATATGAGCATGCCCCTCAGCAAGGTTACTGGCAGGTAAGGGCCTTCTCCAAGGTCCTTCCAGGCACCGTGAGGCCTTTGATGGACCTCCACTGCCTAAAGTCAAAGGGCCTCACATCCTCCTCAACCCTTCCTCTCGGGATGCTCAGCACACATCTGTTCTGTCATTCTTTCCTGACCTCACACAACACCTCTCAAAGGCTGCAAAGATCGCTCTGCACACAGAACCCTTAGACAAACACAGAACAGCCCCACCAAGCATGCACCTGCCTCTCCGAACCACCCAGAGTGGACACTTCACGGGGGCTAAGGTGTGCCACCCCATCCCGATGGCCCTGAATCCCTCCCACCATGCAGTTCTGCTCCTCAGAGAGAAGTCTGAGAAGTCGGTGTGTGTCCCCTGCATTTTTGCCACTTCCCATCCAGGGTTGGCTTCCGAAGATGAGCATGGGCCCAGGGCGGCTCATATGACAAGGGTCATGGGAGTAGAGGCTGCCTGGGGTCCTTCCCTTTCCAGCTCCCAATAATGGAATGTGAGGAGAAACTGAGTAACAGGCAGGAGTCAGGTGCCATTGTGAGAAAACCGCCCATTCAGGAGAAGGAGGTACATACCACAAGGCACCGAATTGACCTCCACAGGTGTCCTTGGATGTTTGAGAGTAGCAGACTAGATCATCTTCCTGGCTTCTGTGCTACACTGCTTCACCCCCCCTTTACAAAGGAAGCAGCCTTCATAGGCATTCCACCTGCACCAGCCTCTCTCCACATGTAGTAGTAGTGACTTGAAATAGGAACACACTCTTCTCAAAATCAGGCCTCAGCTTCTGCTGTGAGACACCTGACACGCTGCACCATGTCTGCAGAGACGTATTTCCACAAAAGGGAAACCAATACAGAACACCTCAGGCCCACGAGTCCTAGCTTGGGTGAAGTCACCTGGTTGCCCATCCCTTGTGGAATCCAAGGCCACAGTTGCCTGACCTGAGAAGTGAGTTCTGGGTGGGATGGAGGGAAACGTTCTGGGCCGTGGCAGCGAGAGTCACATCCTGCCCAGCTCAGAGCAGACCCTTTCCTGAGCATGTGGCCACAGACAACACCCACCAGCACTGAATCGTTTTCTGACTATACCCTCCCATTCCACGCCCCCATTAGCCAGAGGATGCGCCAGTTCCAATCCCTTAGAGAGGTCTGGTGAGGCGAGCTTCAGATGCCTGAGGACCACAAGGCGGGGCTAGGCTTTCCCCATGACCCACCCAGGGCCAGCCACAGGACACTGGCTACACACACGTTCCAAGTGGCTTGTCTCCCTTCTAGAAACCGCCAACCTGCCTGCTGCCAGCCTGCCTCCCCAACCAGAGCAAGGCCTCTTGAACCACCTCCAAGCAGCTGTCCTCCCCAGGGCAGCCTCAGGTTTCTACAGGCTCCCCAGCTGAGATGTCCCTGGGGTGCAGTGCTCTCGCCTTCCTCTCCTTCCGTCCAACTCCATGTCCACAGTGAAGGGTCCCAACGGAAACCCAGGGATTTGAGGGAGGCCCTTTCTCTTGGAAAACAGCCCCTGTCTAGAGGCTTACCGCCTTCTGAAGCCATTCCCACAGGCATGGGCCTGGACCACCATGGGCTGGTGGCCTCAACGTGGACAGTCCAGAGCAGGACCCAGCGAGGGACCTGCCCCAACAGATGCTCAGGACGCAAGTAAAGGAGCCCAAGTTTGAATCTCAACAGTAGAATGCGGGCCTCCAGTCATTCTGCAGTGGGGGAGGGGCCGAGGGCAGGTGAGCCTGGGTGGGGGTGGGGTGCCATTCCATGCTGGCCTCTGCAGGGAGGCAAGAACCAGACGTTTCTTCAACCTTATGCAGGGGCCAGACAATTGTCGAGTGCCTCGTCAGGCAATGTATGTGTTGGTTTTCAGAGTCACAGCACCGAGGTTTGTCTTGATGTTCCCTTTCCCTTTGTTATTCATCAACTTGTTTGTTGTCTTTCCACCCCCTCAGCTTCCGTCCTGGCTCCAGGCTCCCTTCCACAGAGGCCAGACTTTCTGAACAAAATTCACCATTTATCACCTGATAACTACTTGGGTTTTCATGGCCACCTGGAACCCAATGTTTATGGTTTGACTTCTCTCAGCAGACCCACCATTTGTGATTGGTGTGTGTCTGTCTTTCCTAAGGAAACCGTCCTTGTGTGCCAACCAGCATCCAGCAGGACCCACCTTCCTCATGTTCCCTTGTGCTGGAAAGGCCCAGCCTATCCAAAAAGCCGCTGCACAGCCCACATGTCCAAGACCAGAGATCAGTCTGTCGTGTCTCCCATATGATGACATTGCTGGTAAGTCTTGGAGCTTTTCCCTGTTAAATGTTTGAATGTAACATTTTCAACAAATCCTCCCTTCTCAGGGATCACAGTCCACGTGTGCCGAATAGCATATGGAGTGCTGAGTCCTCCTCTCCCCTCTTTCCCCTGTCCACTCAGTCCTCGTTCCCACCAGGGATCAGAGATACCGGTTTCATTCCCATCTTTTCAGAGATCTTTTGGGCAAGCAACTTTGAATGCCATCCGTTTGCCTTTGCAGGTAGTATTCCTTTGTCTCTGGTTGAAATGTACCATGTGCACAGGGAACTCCATCTTGGATTTGTGATGGAAAAGGTTGGGGGATAATGTGAGAAAGTGATTACATATGTATCCCATATAAATATATATGTATCATATATCATATATACATACATCTGTCTGTAGGACAGGGTCCTTTGGCTACGCAGCACAAGCAGACAAAACGTTGTAAATCAACTGCAGTGGAAAACCTAACCTCTTGTAAGATCAAAGAGTTCCTCTTGAGAAAAAGTAAAAAAGGAAACGAGAAAATTAAATTGCGTCCCCGTAGACCTGAGTATCTTTCCTTTTGTTGCCTTCCTACTGATATCGTGGCTCCTCTGTTACTGGATGCATTTTTAACATGGGAGTTCCTCCATTCTCTTGAAATTCAATGTACTGAAAGGGCAGAGTGCTCAAAGCCAGGCAAAAACAATAGTAAATGTGCAGCTCCATTTGAGTTTTTCATTTCCCATACACAGTGCCTGCATTTAGCCTGACCTGTGTCCCGTGCACCATTTTGGACATATCTTTACTGCAAGTACTTTCCCTGTGTATCTGAAATTTACCTTTCCCTCGGAATCAGCATGCATCTGGCAAGACTCGCCCATAAGGGTACCATATTAGGCTACAGGGAGTGGGCAGTTCTTGAGGGGAGGAGAACTCGGAGTGGAGACCAAAAGGTGCCTTTTGGTCCAACCCAAAAGAAAATGGCAAAGGGACCCCAAATCTGCAGGCTCTTTGGATGAAATGGCAATTGGAGAGCCAAGAGATACTATTGTGTCTTTGAGCTTTATGTGGTTAAGGACAGAAGTAAGGGAGGAGAAGACACAGTCTTCTCTTTCCTTATGTGAAAGAACCAGAAGTGTGTGTGTGTGGGGGTCTCTTGGTTTAATTGCTTTCTCCTTTGGGGGACACACGTGCTGCCTATGGATGTTCCTAGGCTAGGAGTCACATCAGACCTGCACGAGCACGCCTCTGCCATAGCCAGAGCAATGTGGGATCCAAGCTGCGTCTGGGACCTACAGCACAGCTCAGGGCAACCCCGGATCCTTATTCTACTGAAGGAGGCTGGCATGGAGTGTGTATCCTCAAAGATCCTATGGGGGTTTATGTCTGCTGAGCCATGATGGGAATTGCTGGCTTTTGTAGGTGTGAAAATATCGACTGCCCATGATGTGGGTGTGCCCTTTGACACAGTGCCAGCTTTTTATCCACCAATGTCCAATCTCCATGTGTCCAAACCCACTCGCATCAACGTCCTCCCCAGCAAGCCCTGCTTGAAAGCTGGTGCATTTCCTGTCTGCATCCCATACCCTTGCTCTTGAGAATCGAGGCTCGTCCTTGCCTATGGTGCTGTCTGCATGGGAATCAACGTAGCATCCCTGACACAGCCAAATGGAAACACACCTGAGGAAACGTTCAGATTGGGAGTTAAGGTCAGCTTATCACGATGCAAGTGATAGGAATGCATATGTCCGTCTTGTGTGGTGAGAGGCGAGGTCTCGGGAACATCATCAAGGGAGGTGAGGGGTGAAAACCTCCCAGGACTGCAAGCAAATCTCTTGGGAGGCAAGAGTCCCTGTGTACAGTAGCAGAACTACAATTCCTCCTGCTGTTAGGGTGTTGGGCAAAGAAGGAGAGGTTGAAAGGATTGTTGCAGATGGAGAAAAAGGACTTGTGTGGGTGCTTCCGAAGCTTCTTGCCCCTTGCAAAGGAACATGGACTCCAAAGAGGGTGAGAAGCTGAGGCGAGAGTATCTCCTGCAATGCCATGGTGAGCTTTGTAGGAAGAAACTCTGGATGGGGCACTGCAAAACTGAGCACCATGGGAATAGGGCTCTCTATTGGAGCTTTTACACTGAAGAAACATTTCAAGGGTTTTCAAACAAGACCTTCATATGAGAAGATTGCTGAGGCACACATTGTACCCAGGCATTCAGGGAGGCCATGCATCCTTGTTGCTTCCTCCCCTTCTTCAGCCACTCCTGCAATTTGTTACAAGATTCTCACGCATAGCTCAGATGTAGTATTTGTGGGGGTTTCTTGTTTGGTTGGTTCTGAATTGTTCTTCCCCCAAGACAATGGTTTTGCTACTGTACAGCATGGTGACCCAGGTACACACACATGTACACATTCTAGTCTCTCCCATGAGCATGCTCTATCACAAGTTCCCAGTACTACACAGCAGGATCTCATTGCTAATCCACACCAAAGCCAATCCTTTGCATCCCTTCACCCCAAGCTCCCAATCCACCCCACCCCCTCCCCAGATGTCCTATGGGCATGAGTCTTCTCAGGGACACTGATACAACAGTTGCAATGTGGAAACGAGGTGCTCCCAAATCTTCCACCATTTTTGACTGACTTTGGACTTCTGAGGGCCGCATCCATGGCATCGGGAGATTGCCAGGCTAGGGGTCCAATCAGAGCTGTGGCCCCTGGCCTATGCCAGTGCCACAGCAATGCCAGATCCCAGCCGTGATGGCAACCTACACCGCAGCTCACATCAACACCCGATCCTTAACCCACCGGGCGAGTCCATGGGTGGAACCCGCAACTTCATGGTTCCTAGTCAGATTCGGTTCTGATGCACCATGACACGAACTCCTTCTGTTGTTCATTATTTTATACTACCTCAGAACCCTACATCCCAACATCGAAGAGGCAGAGGTTGTCAAATCAGCGGCACTGTAATTAGGGAAACCAGTCATGGAAGTGGGTGTCTCAACATCCTTTGGACCATGAGCTCTGATTGTTCCTGCAGAGAGCTTCGGGGCAGACACTGGCGGCTGAGGAGAAACATCTCTGGAGATGGATCACTAGCATCAGGAGACAGTGAACCTTCCACTCCCACATGGAAATTGAAAGGCACCGAGAGATCCCAGGTTTGTGTCTTGTGGACGTTTCAAGTCTGTGCCCTTGGAAGCTCTGGGTGTCATCAGATAGATGTAAGGGTCTTGAGAGGTGTCCTGTGGAGGAAGAAATGCTGTGATGTTGCCACGGACCAGAAAAGGGATCTGAGGGTTCAAGTTACTTTGGCGAGCATTCCCAAGTCAGGTGGGTATGTTGAATCTGCTCCTACTTCTTTGTGGGTGGATAGCCACTTGAACTTCCATGATGTCGTGCCAGATGTAGGGAGGGAGAGGAATAGTGTTCCCAAAGTACCTGCTGTCTTGTGACTGGCCAAGAGGGTCAAGTTCAGCTCACACACAGCCTAAGGTACTGTGGCCGAAAGGGCATGAATGTCCTTGGCCCACTTTGAGGATTCTGTTCTTAGGCTGGATCTCTGCTAACTCTTGTATGGGGATCCTATGTAAATGCATGGGTTTCACCAATGCACTGCTGTCTTGTCACTGGCCAAGAGGGTCAAGTTTAGCTCACTAGCATAACCAGGACAACCAGAACCGTACAAAGGAGACACACCTGTGCACCAACCTTTATTGAACAAGCTCCATGTATTAAAGAAAGACATGAAGAACAAACATGCGTGGAGAATCGAGGCATTTGGAAATTCTCTAGGCATGGCGACAGGAGCACCATCTCTGAAGAGAGGTTCCCAGATCTCCAATTGCGTGCTAGAATGGTTCTTTAAGGGATCCATCCAATTTACTAGGGGAAAGACCCTTCACTTTGTAGACAAGCAAATCCCAACCCAAAGAGTCCACACAGCCTAAGGTACTGTGGCCCAAAGGGCATGAATATCCTTGGCCCATTTTGAGGATTCTGTGCTTAGGCTGGATCTCTGCAAACTCTTGTATGGGGATCCTATCTAAATGCATGGGTTTCACAGATGCAGTGTGACCATGGGGGCTCATCTCCCAAGAGATAGGGTTTAAGAAGAGATGGCCACAGAAGCTCCCAGGGAGAAGACAGGAAGACAACCCCAGAGAGCTTTCCAGCGAATGCAAATCCTCCATGACATTCCTGTCTTGGAGGGAGCTCCTGGGCCAGCTCTTCTGATGCTTCCTTCCCTCCCTCCTCTTCCCACCTGTCCACTGCTGACTGAGCTGTTGTGCACAGAGACTACCATCCTCCAACCGCTCCTAGTGTCTGTTGAGGATGGTCCGCTTGGGTAGTCAGTAGCGCACGTGGGAGCAAAGAGGGTGGTTTCCCAAGGGGTGGTCTGCCTGAGGGTGGGGCCCGTCCTGGTGGCCTTTAGCGTTCATTCCGTGACAGCCCTGCTAAGGAATATGGGGACTAGTCAGCCATTGGGTGTGTCCGCTCTGTGCTCTTGTGCAGGCTGCAGACTCCTTGTGCACTCCTCCATGTGGGTTCATGCCCGCATGGATCTCAGGTCCGGAGCAGTGTTTCCACCACAGCTTTTAGCAGCACTGTGGATCAGGCTGCTGGGAGACTTGAGGGACTGTGGGGCCTATGGAGGCAGGGGACTAAAGTGTGTGAGTGATTAAAATGGGTGGCATTCCAGTGTGCCCGCCGTTCCAAAGCGTAGGAAAGCTCGAAGGAAGAAATTCCAATTTGAAAACCCTCATGGGGTTCACAAGAAGTAGCTCAGGGCACGGGAAAAGGAGTGAAGATGTACCATCCAGGCTGCTAGTTTCACTGGTGTCTTCCTTTTTCACATCCCATTGTCGGTCAGCACTTCTGTTCAAAGGGCATGCTTGGGTCTCTGTTGGGGGCAGCCTTGCTGAATGTAGTGCTGAACACCTAGTTGTAGTCGGATGTAAATCGTGATGGATTTGCAAGCCTAGGGGGGATTGGTACAAGGCCACCTGGTGGTCGGGAATCTGGTAATCCGTCAAAGGTGAGGGTTGGTTGGGTTTTGTCTATGGATATGTGTGTAAGGGGAGATCATGCCTGTGTTTGGGTGAGCGTTTGTCTTTGGAGGGTGCTGAGATGTAACCGAGGCATAGTCCAGGAGCTGGCGTTTAGGTGTTTGTAAGTTGGTGTTCAGGGGCCTATTTTTCAAGGATGTTTTCCGCCATGAAGTTGGGGATTGTGTGTCTCCTGGTGGACTTGGTAGGATTATCTGCCTAGGCCTCAGGGCAATGTTAGGGAAGTCCAGGGGCCGATCTGTGTATTTGTACCTTTTGGGCCTGTAGTGAAACTTCGTGGTTGGGACTTGACCGCAGCCAAAATTGAGAGTGGGACTGGAATCTACCTTGCCCTCAGCTTGGCACCTGAATCCAGAATCCCAGATTCAGAGAGGATTCGAGCGCACAGACTTCCTCTTATTGGTGGCATCTGCCCCATGTGTAGTTTCCCCATCCACGGACGGAGTGCCACAGCAGCAATCGGGACCACTGCAGTGAACACTCAGAATCCTTAGCCTTCCGTGCCACAAAAGAACGCCTCGACCTGCTCAAACCCACTGTCTTTGCACTGTCACACCCCTCACCAGGTGTCAGGATTTGATGAAGCTCTGGTTCTTCTGCTTCGTGGCAGGAAGAATTTGGCATGAAGCCAAGCCCCAGGTAAAGAGTGAATTTAGGAGCATAAGACCCTGGGGGGAGATACTCGTAAGCTGGCCAGGGAGCAGAGCAGCCCCAAGAACCAAGAGAGCTACATTTCTAGAATGCAAGGCCCAGTGGGGAGGGGAGAAGACTGCCTTCTTCCTCATTTGGGGGGGGATATCAAAGCTTCCATCTCCAGCTCCTCATTGTGCACTATATGGATGGTGTGCCCTGGGCTGTCACAGTGCTTGTTCAAATCGGTGTGTATTCCCAGGCGTTTGGTCGTATATCAACTGGGGTAATTCATCTCAGGTTTCCATCTCCTGTCCTCTTTTACCTAGGCGTGTCCCCTCTCCCCTGTGTTTCTGTCTGGGTGAGGTGCAGAAATGCTCCTTGTCCAGGACTCTTCTCTCCTTGACCTCATGCAGCAGGACTCGATCTCCACATCTGTTGTCTTGTGCTTGAAGTCTTGGGGGTTGTGTCTTGAGCGTGTCTGGCACTTCGATGCATCTGGTCTTCCTTCAAGTCGGGTAAGTCATGGCTGGGTTCCTTTTCTTGAGTGATCATCAGCTTTAGACCATTTCGAAGACCCCTTTAAAGCTTGTCTTTAACCAATTCCCCGTGGGCAGTTTCTGCTCTTTAAGGATCCTCCTCTATCCTTCCCTTTAGGATGATTATTTGTGTGTTCACGCCCTGTCATATGGCTCTTTACTTTTTTTAAGTGTAGCACATGTTCCGGAGCTGTGCATGTGTCTTTTGATGTGTAGAGGGTGAGTCAGCCTATCTGCTGGGACAGGTGAATGCTATATAGGTCGGCGTGCCCTATTTGTATGCTTCTGGATTCTGCATGCTGGAAGAGTGCATGCCCTTGGATGGAGCCTTGGGGAGTGTGGGTTTATGGATATGCCGAGAGTGTGTTATATGCGTGTTTGGAGGAAAGGACGTAGGCTGCTAGGTTTGCAATTGTGTCATGTACTGAGTAATTGCGGGTCTGCTTGGGTCTTTTGGAGAGTTGTGTGTAGAATGCGTTTGAGTGTGTATTCCAGGGGCATGGGCATTTGGAGGCATATTCGCTGGGGCTATGCCCTTGTAGTTTTCAGGAGGGACATGTTAGGCTTATATATGTGGGGACGTGGGGAAGTGTGTGTCTGCTGGAGAGATGAGGTTCTGTGTTTCTACAAGGGCATGGGAGACGTGCATTTCTTGGTGTGAGAAATATGTGCGGTGGTTATGTGTTACGAGTTTGCAGATGGATGAGCTGGGTCCTAGGATCATTGGATATGTGGAAGTCATTTCCTATGTGGTTTGCTGGTGATAGGTCCATGTGTCGTACGTGTCTCTACTCGTTTGTGTGTCTATCACCAGGTGCATGAATGACCAGGTTGTGTTCCTATGGTATGGAGGTGTTGGGAGTGTGCCACGTTGCTTCTTGGCAGAATGTCGAGGTATTTCTACAGGTCCTAGATAAGAAGAGGTGTGTCCACATTGAGGGTGAGGGCTGAAATACATATGCAGTTGACACCCACACAGGTGCAGTGTCCTGGCAGGGCGGTTGTCATCTGGAGAGTTGGCCCCATGTGTAGTGTTTGGGGCATCTGTATGTTCAAAGGTTGGGTATATTTGTCTGTGTGTGTCCATAGTTGTTTGAGTATTAGTACGTGTAGGCGGATTGTGGCTGTGTGTGTATTTGAGGTCCTGGGGCTTCTGTAGTATGTATTTGGAGGGATGTCAGAGGTAGGTGTGTGTGTTTGGAAACAAAGAAATCTCATAGGCGATGTGTGTGTTGTGGAATCCTGGCCTAGAAGTACTGTAGGACTGTGGCCTTGCCTATGGGCTGTGCGTGAGACGACTGTGTAGGAGCTGATTGTAGTGAGCCTGTATACGTAGTAGTCAATGTGTACCATTGGTCGGTGTTTGTGTTCAGGCCCCTGTTGGGTATGTGCATGTGAAGACCTCAGGTGGTATAGTTTTGTTTGTGGGGAAGTGGGTGGAGTGGGGGGTTGGCCTTTTCTTGTCTTTTCAGGGAAGACCCATGGCATTGGGAAATGCCCTGGCTATGGTGGAATTGGCGCTGCAGCTGCAGCTGCCAGCCACGGCCACAGCAAGGCCAGTTCCACGCTGCATCTGGGACCTGCTCCATATCTGAAGGCAATCCTGGATCCAGGGATTGTACCTGCCTTCTCTCTTATACGGGTCAGGTTCATTCCAATGTAGCCCCAACGGGAATGCCTGTTGGAAGTTTTTTCCTCACAACATCATTTTCAGTTCTTGGCATCAGCCCAGTCATCTTTTCTAGGTCATCGGAGTTTAGTCTTGGCAGATTGTACTTTGCTAGGAAGGTGTCCATTTCGTCTAGGAAGTCTGTTTTCTTGGCATACAGTTGCTTTTAGTAGTCTCTTCTGATCCTCTGTATTCTGGGATGTCCATTGGAAGCTGGCGTGCATTTTGATGGTTATTGATTTGAGTCCACTCTTTTTTCCCTGATGAGTCTGGCTAAGGGTTTATCCATATGGTGGATGTATTCAAAGAAGCAGTTGTAGCTGCATAGATCTTTCCGATGGTTTTCTTCGTTGCTCTTTCCTTTCTGCTCTGATCATTAGGATGTCTTTCCTTGTGTTTGTCTTTCTCTGGTTGCTTTGGGCATAAGGCCAGATTGTTTGTTGGTGGTTTTCCTTGTTGGCTGAGGTAGGCTTGTATTGCTGGAAACGTCCCTCTTCGATCTGCCTTTGCTGCATCCCATAGGCTTTGGATTGTTATGTCTTTGGTGTCACTTGCTTCTTGGGATCTTCAGATTTCCTCTTTGGTTTCTCCAGCACTCCCTTGTTTGTTGAGTAGCATGTTGTCGAGTTTCCGTGCGTTGGTGTTTGTTGCCATTGTTTTCTTGGTGGTTGATTTCAAGCCTCATAGCGTTGGGTTCCTACAAGCTGTGGGATAGGATTTCCATTTCCTTCCATGTACAGTGGCTTGCTTGGTGACGCAGCATGTGATCGGTCCTAGGGAATGTCGGGTGTGCCCTTGAGAGGAGTGTGTATCCTGCTTCATTGGTAGGGAAAGTGCTCTACATATGGAGGAAGTGCCCTGTGGTCCAATGCATTATTGAAGGCCTAGGTTCCCTTGTTGATTTTATGTCTGGAGGACCCGTGCGTTGATGGGAGTCGGGTGGGAAGGCCCCCTGCTCTGACTGTGTTAGTGTCCATTTCTCCTTTTACGGTTGTAGCAGTTGCCTTCTACATTGCGGGGATCCTGTATTGGGTGCATATAGGTTTCCAATTCCCATCTCCTCTCCTTGGATTGATCCTTGACCGTTACGTAATGACCTTCATTGTGTCTTATTAATATGCTTTATTTGAAGGTCTCTTTTGTCTGATGGGGGTGTTTCTACTCCATCTCTCTTTTAATTCCCTCGCACGAGGAATATTTTCTTGCATCCTCTCACTTTCAATTTGTATATGTCCCTCAAACTGAAGGGGGTCTCTTGAAGAGAGCAGGTCTACCTATCCGTCTATCCCTCTACCTATCTGGATCAAGATCGAGGTGGAGATCGAGATGGAGAACGAGACGGAGCTCTCGATCTAGACCCAGAGAGAAGGAGATGCGTCTTCTTTGTGTATGCATGCAGCCAGTCGATGTCTTTCGGTTGGGGCATTTTGTGCATTTGCATTGAAGGTGCTTCTTGATCTGTATGTTCTTATGGCCATGTTATTAGCTGTGTCAGATTGGGTTTTGTTGGTCTTTTCCCGTCCTCCCTTGTTCTCTGCTCTTGTGGTTTGATGACTGCCTCTAGTGGGGTGTTTGTTGGGTGTTTTTTGATTGTTATTTCCCTGAGACAATTTTTTTCCACTGTCCAGCATTGTGACCCAGTTCCCCATACATGTATAATTCGTCTTTGTGCCATTATCATGCTCCATCATAAGAGAGTCGACCTCGTTCTCAGTGCTACACAGCAGGATCTCCTTGCTAATCCCTTCCAAAAGCAGTCGTTTGCATCCAATAACCCCAAGCTCCCCATCCATCCCACTCCCTCCCCTCGCTCTAGGCAACCACAAGTCTATTCTCCAAGTCCATGAGTTCCTTTAGGTGGAAAGGTTCCTTTGGGCTGTATATGAGACTCCTCATATGAGTGATGTCGTATGGTAGTCGTCCTTCTCTTTCGGACTTCCTTCACTCAGGATGAGAGGGTCTTGTTCCATCCATGTTGCTACAGATGGCATTAGGGTGCTCTGTTTTATGGCGCAGGAATATTCCATTGTGTGTATATACCGTGTCCTCTTTGGCTCTTAATTGTTATTTCCCTGATACAATATTGTTTTCTACTGTACAACGTGGTGACCCAGTTACACATACATGTAGGCATTCTATGTTCTCACATTATCATGCTCCATCAAACGTGACTAGACCTTGTACCCAGCGCTACACAGCAGGATCTCATTGCTAATCCATTCCCAAGGCAATAGTGGGCAGGCATTAACCCCAAGCTCCCCATCCACCCCACTTCCTCCCGCTCCCCTCCCCCTTGGCCACCACAAGTCTATTCTGCAAGTCCATGAGTTGCTTTTCTGTGGAAAGGCTCATTTGTGCCGTATATTAGATTCCAGATATAAGTGTGTGGTATCCTCTTCTGGAATGGATCCCTTAACCGTGAACTAGTGTCCTTCTTTGCCTTTCTCGATGGCCTTCGTTTTAAAGGCGATTTTGTTGGATATGAGCAGCGCTACTCCTGATCTCCTGTCTTGTCCATTGGCATGAAATATCTTTTTGCATCCCCTCCCTTTCAATCTATGCTTGTCCTTTGCCTTCGGGTGAGCTTCTCCAGGCAGCAGATTGAAGGTTTTTGCTTTGGTACCCAATCTGGCACTGTGTGTCTTTTGATGGCGGCAGTGGGTCCCAGAACAATTCAGGTGGTCATTGATAGATGTTTCTTGATTGCCATTTGAAGCCTTGTTTTCCTTTTGAGTCTATGTTTCACTTTTTTTCTTTCTTTTCCTTTGGGTGGATGGGTTCTGTTGATTCTCTGCTGGAGTCCTTTGCTTTTCCAATTTTTGAATGTAGTGTTGGCTTTTGGTTTGTGGGTGCCCTGTTTTGTCATTATGTTAACCCCTTCGTTTGTCTGCTCACTTTAGCCTGACCGTTACATAGGACCAAACGCGTCATTGAAACAAGACAAAGGATCTACATTTTCTTCCATTCCTCGCCCTCATTGTATGATTTGATGTAGTTTATTTCATTTTATGTTTTTGACATCTTCATGGTTAGATCTGTATGCTGGCTTCTCTAAGTCACTGCTTTCCAATGGTTTTTTTCTTTTTTCTTTTTTTTTGAATTGGAGAACCCTTTGAGTATTTCTTTCAGAATGGGTTTTGTATTGCAGTACTCTTTCAGTGTTGGTTTGTTGGAGAAATTCTTGCTTTCCCCTTCGATTTGAAATGATAGTCTTGCTGGATAGGGTATTTGGAGGAGGCAAATTATTTGTTCTTTCTTTCAATGGGTCTCGCCACCCCCTTCTGGCCTGGAGTGTTTCTGTAGAGAAAACTGCTGATAACCTTATTGGGGTTCCCTCATCATGAATGCCTTGTTGTTCTCTTGCTGCCTTTGGCCTCCTCCCTTTCTGTTTACCTTTGGCCATATTCATCAGAATAGGTCTTGCTGCGTGCCTGTTTGGTTTCAACTTGTTTGGGGCTCTCTGTCCTTCCCGTATCTTGCTATCACTCTCCTGCACTTGTTGCTTTAAAACCTCGATTGCAGGACTCCCTGTTGTGGTGCCCTGGAAACTGGCAATGGCCCCTGCCCCTCTCCCCCAGCCACAAGGACCAGACCCTCCCTTTGGCTGATGACATGAGGAGATTTCCCACCAGATGTCCCAGCCCTGAGCGCACTAACTCTAGGAAGTCCCAGCCACTCTGTTTCTAAGCCCCACTGACCCTCTGAGCAAGACCGGCTGCCTCCAACAGGCCTGGGTATGGGCATCTTCTGAAAAGGCTAAACCAAGACCTTGAGAGAACACCAGATGTCTAAAGGAATGAGAAAGGAAGAGGGTCCCGGTTAGGGGTGTGCTGGTGCAGCCCAGGGCCTTGCCAGAGCTGAGGTCTGCAGGGGCTTGAGCTGGCCAGGCTCCACTCCCACACCAGCTCTCTTGGGCCCTGTTGGTACATATGTCCCTTCTCGGACTTGGACAGTGCCTTCTTCTGGACCTCCAGGGGTTCTCCAGGCACAGAGGCCCATCTGCTGATAGATTGAAACCTGTGATTGTCCTGAGGGTCAGTCAGGAGCTTCCTCCATCAGGACGCCCGTGCCTGCCTGCATGGCTTACACAGGCTCATCAGCCATGGGATGCCAGGGTTTGGAACTTCCCAGAAGTACAACTGAGTGACCGGGCATGGCAGAGACTCCTCTGACCTAGCTCTGTTGCTTGCAGCCTAAGTCCCCTGTCCTCCGGAGGGTGGTCCCAGGGGGGTGCCCTCATCTGTGACCTCCCTTTTTCAGGGTGTCTCGTGGGGATGGCCCGCTGGGGCTTAGACGGCTGACACGCCCCCTACCCCAACATCTTCACCAATATCACCTGCTTCTCCCATGGAACCGATGAGATCCAGAAGCACATGCCTCTCCCTGAGTCCATTGTCCCTCCTCCTCACACCCAGGTGCCATCGCAGTCTCGGCAGGCTGCTGGCTCTCCTGGGCCTGGCACAGGCTTTGTGCCCCCAGAGACTGGCCCCTGCTGCTGTCCATGCTCGAGGTCCTGCAGCAGGCCTGGTGCAGACCCCCCGAGCTCCTGTGCTCCTGTCTCTGCCTCAGACTCCAGTCTCCATTTGGCAAACAGCCACCCCTCCCCCACCAGTTCCATCAGCTGTCCATGGCCCCATGTTGGCCTTCCTGTCCAACAGTGGCCAACCCAAAAACTAAGCCTGCAATCTCCAATAACCAAAGAAATCAACTCATCGTTTGGTGCCCAGCCTTCTGAGATGCCGGTATAAACAAGCTTGGTTAGCCCTGAGGCCTCTCTCCTTGGATTCCAGATGCCCATCTCCTGCCTGCGCCCTCACATCAGCTCCCTCTGTGGGACTCAGGGTCTAAATTTGCCCTTTCTATAGGGGCACCCATCCTATTGTATTAGGGGCCACCTTAGTGACCTGATTTCAGCTCTTCCTGTACAAACTCTGCTGCAGGGCTTGCTCTGGTATTGCCCTGGAACTGAACCCGAGAAGGAACCATGAGTGTTCAGGTTTGATCCCTGGCCTCGCTCAGGAAGGGAAGGATCCAAAGTGGCCATGAGCTGTGGTGTAGGTCTCAGACCCGGCCTGGATGTGGCATTGCGGTGGCTGTGGTGTAGGCCGGTTGCCAAAGCTCCGATCGATCAATGGATCGTTCTGATGCTAAGCCTGGGAACTTCCACTTGCCGCCCCAGCAGCCCCATCCAAACAAACAAGCGTAGGCAATGGAAAGACAAAGAAAAGACTGCTCCACCTAAGGTCATGTTTGAAGGTCCTGGGGGAGAAGCCTTCCACATATGAACTTCAGGTGATAGAGTTGTAGCCCCTTTTGGCAGGTGTCTCCAGTGCCAGAGATGAAGGGTCTTTTGTAATGAAAAGGAACATTAGTCCTGGGGTTGGGATGAAGGAGGATCGACTCCCCAAAGTGAGGGAGGGACGTTTCCAGAGTGCAGGGCACTCGAGCCGGATCAGAGCCCATGACCCAAGGCCATGAGGCAGGGGGTTCCAGCCCGTGGCATATAAAGCTCTTGAAGGAACGGAGTCTAGGCGACTGAGAGGGAAGCTGAGAGAGGAGCTCCAGTGCCAGGCTGTGAGATGAGATCCAGGCCTCACAGCACTCTGCTCCTACATTGGATTCCCAGCACCCTCTTTCAGCACACCCACAGCCCCGCTCTACATAGCCTGAAGGGGAACACCTCACTGCCCACCTTTCTGGCCCCCACCCCCACATGAACAGCTGCCTTCGGTCCAAGGGCCCCAGCCAGCTTGGCCCAAGGGGTCCACACCTCCAGCACTTGGAGCCTGATGTCTCCTTTTCAGCTTAGCTGGCTCAGGCCAACCCGAGGGAGTTCCTGGAAGCAGTGTTGTTGCAATCCTTCCTGCCCTCTGCCTGACCCAGTGTTCTCATGTAGCCAGCAGGATCCCAGGAAGGCTTACAGTGGACCCAGCCTTCAGGACTCACAGTGCTGTGGTGGGTGACCCATGTCTTCCTAACGTTTGCCCATTTTCTGGTGGAATAGGTCCCGCTGTTATGGTCGTGTCTTGGCAGTGCCTTATTCCCTCGAGACACCAGACTTGGGTCAGATGTGTGGTTGGCAGGTAGTTTCTCCAAACCTGTAGCTTCTTTTCACCTAGGAAAATGTTTCCATGTGATGAGGTCCGTTTTCTGTCTGGGGTAGGGTTTTGGCTGTCATGGGGAAGAACGCTTATCTTTTCATTGTTGCTGATGTTGTTGTTGCCTATTCCAGCGGTATTGATGTACTTATCTTCAGTTTGATTGAAAGGACAGTGAGGTACCATGTTGTGCTATTTCCTGCTGTGTCACAAAGTGATTCGGTCATACATACACACACACCCCTTCTCCCTCAGATTCTATGCCCATATCGACTATCTCTAACTGTTGGCTAGAGTTCCCTGGGCTGTACCGCAGGTTCCTGTTGGCCGGTCATTCCATGTACTCCGTGTGCAGAAGCCAGTCCCAAACCCCCAGTCCCTGCTGCTGTGGACTTGGCTCCAATGGGACCCATCCGGTTTTCCAAGGCTGGGAGTCTGTTTCTGTTCCGTGCACACGTTCATTTGTGTCCTCTCTTTCGGTTCCACTTAGAAGTGGTATCATACGATGTTTGTCTTTCCCTGTCCACCTTCACTTAGGATGATAATTTCCAGGTCCATCCTTGCTGCTGCAGTGTTCATGATTCCATTCTCTTGTATGATTGTGTGATGTCCCCCCGTACATATGAACCTCATCCTCTTTATCCATGCCTCGGCCGATGGACATTTAGCTTGCTCCCTTGTCTTGGCTATTGGAAATGGTGCTTCAGTGGACATTGCGGTGCATGTATGTTTTGAAGGGCCTTTCTTTCCTTTTGATGAAGTCCAACTTTCTGTTCTTTCCTTCCCTTTTGGGATAAGGTTTTTCTTGTCATGTGGAAGACCCCTTTGCCAAGCCTGAGGACCCAGAGGTTTGCTCCAATTGTTTTTTCTTGTGTGGTAAACGTTGCATCATTTGTATTTATACACATTTTACATTTGCACTGAATGTTCCATGATGAGTTCATTTTCGTCTCAGATAAAAACCCTATCCCTATTCCATTCTACTGCCCTTGAGCTTCCATATTAGAACATCCCAGGTTGGTGTATTGCTATGGATCTATTTCTGCATTCTCTATCTGTACACTGAACTCTGTCTGCTTCTTTCCCTCCAGCAATGCCAAGCTGCCCTACATAGAGCGTTCTCATAAGCCGAATCACCTCCCACTTTAATGTGCTTTCTCGAAATTATGTTTGATGTTCTGGCTCCTTTATCTTTTCTTTATACATTTTAGAATAATTTCATCCATGTGGGCCAAAAAAAAAAAAAAAAAAAAAAAAAAAACAGAAAAAACATCTGTTGGAATTTGGTGGTATTCTGTGTTGAGTCTTCCCATCCATGAGTATAATAGGTGTCCGCATTGTTTTAGGCCTTGTTTCGTTTTATCATACAGATGCTCTATCCCAAATAAGTATCCCCGGATTTCCCATTGTGGCTCAGTTTGTGACGAACCTGAAAGAGTGTCCAGGAGGATGTGGGTTCAATCCCTGACCTGGCTCAGTGGGATGAGGGTCCAGTGGTGCCTCCAGCGGCAGTGTGGCTTGGACCTGGTGTTGGTGGGGCTTTGCTGTAGGCTGGTAGCTGTAGCTCCAGGTTGACCCCCTTGCCTGGGACCTTCCATATGCCGTGGGTGCAGCCATAGAATGACCGATGGAACCAAATGCTTCAAGGTTTTGGCAAGTCTTGTGTATTGCATGGTGTTTTTCGTTTTGGTGCCATGTTCTTTTGTGGGATTTACACACATGATGAAGGATTTTGTGTCGACCTTGTATACTGAGACTTTGATAAAGTGACCTCCCTCTCTTCCGTGTGTCCTGGAGATTTGGTGGGCCTTCCCGTGGAGGTAGCCATGCTATCCATGAGCATGGAGAATTATGTTTGTGCCTGTCTCATCTGTAGGTCTTTCGTTCTTTTTCCTGCCATGCTGCCCTGGCTCGTAGCTACAGTACTAAGTAGAAAAGGAGAAATGAGAAAGAACTTTCTGACCTGTTTTGGATGGAGGAGGAAGACATTCATTCTTTCACCATCACGCAGGAGGCTTGGTGTAGCTTTTTGTCGAGATGTTCTTTACGGGGTTCAAGGAGTGTCCTTCTCTTCCTAGACTTCTGAGCGTTTCTTACATGAATGGGCGTGGCACATGTTCTGCAAGCGCCATGGTGACCATGTAGGTTTTCCTCAGTAATGTCTTCATGCAGCCTATAAAGTTGATGGTTGTGCATAGTAAGCCAAGCTAGTGTTCCTTGGCTAGAGTCCCTCTGAACATAGGGTATTGTCGTGAGCTTCTTTGTTCCTGCGTTTGTTGTATTTTTTGATTTGTATTTTCTTGATGCCTTGTGTGAAAACGTAGGTTGTTGATGGGAGACCAGGCATATTTTGTATTCTATAAGCATTTCGTGCCATTTGCTTCGCTCTTAACACCAGTTTGTCTGGATCCTACCACCTGTTAGGTACTGCACGTTCCTTTGCCTACCGTTCTATATATTTTCCAAGTTCTCCTGGAGAGGCCTCTTTGAGCATGGAGTCGTTCGAAGGGTGCATCTCCATGTCCACATATCTGGAGGCTTCCTTTCTTCTCATTCTCGTTGCTCTGCAATGGACAGCATATGCTTTGGACCCAGTGGAGTGAAATGCAGTGGCTCTTTGTTTCCTTATCGTAGAGGTTCTCCAAACATCCCAGGCAGGAACGGCTCCAATATGACTGTGACAGAGGAGTTCTCTGCCTATTTCCCTTACACTGTAACCATAAGGGGATTACCTGAACATGGAAACGCCAGGCTTCTGAAGATGTGTCTGACAGGGCCAGTTCACAGCCACCCCTGCCCATTGTTGTCTGGATCAGCTTACAAGTAGAGAGAAAGCCAGGGTCCAGGAGGGGGCCCAGATGCAGCGCTCTGCTGCTTTCTATGGCATGAACAGAGAATCCGTGGTCCCATGTGGGCATTGGCTACCACCAGAAGGCTGACATGCAGGAGCCGGGTGCAGTCCCTGGCAGGGGGATCAGCACTCCCAGTGGGCAAAGCTCCAGCCTCTCTCCTACTGCCCAGGGCAGGTCTGAGCTGTGGGTGCATCCACCAGGCTCCGAAAGCTGATTACAGAGGCACCAGGAGGCACACCCCAGCTCTGTCAGCCACAGTCCCTGGCTGTTGGCAGGGACCGTGATGTCCCAAGGAAGAAGGCCCGCCTCCCAGCTGCAGGGAGGTGGTCTTGAGCAAGTCAGAACTGCCCTTTCTCGTCTTCAGCAAGCAACATTTCCATCCCTGCCTGTTGCTTCCCCCAAACCCATGCGGTTGCCAGTCTTTCTTTGTCAAACCTCTTCCAAAGCACTTCGTGAAAGGAAGGGCATCCTTACCCCGACTGACTAAGAAGCACCTCTTGAAAATAAGCAAGTTTCCCCTCACCCAAGACTCTTAGCTCCTTCCAAGGACCATCCTTGCTCTCTCCTGCATGCTGCTGAGTAGCAAAATGTTGGGGATCCAGAACTCCTCCAGTGACTGGTATGCTAGCAATAGCTTCTGTGACAACAGGAAGATCCTCCACCCCACCAGGCAGAGGCGGTCAGGAGACCGTAGGTGATGGCTCTGTGCTCTGTGCCCCCTTTCAAACCCTTTGCATCCCTGCCATCTGAGGAAGGAAGGCAGCGCCTGGGAAATCACCCTGGTTACAGATGCGTCACTTGGCCTGTCTGGCAAGAGGTCTCCTGTGAGCCAGAGGGCCCAAATCCCCTCTGGAACACACTGCTGCATCCCCACCACCCAAACAGGCCCTTCCAATAAGGCTCGATGGCCTGGCCGTTGGAATGGCTGGACACTGAAGGAATGCTGTCTGTGACTGGGACACAGGGGACTCGGTGCCTTGGTCTTGGAGACACATGGCATTGGAAAGGCAGAACCCAGGCCAGGGGCCCAACCTCCTAAGTCAAATGGGTTTCTTCAGCCAATGCTTTGACTCCCCCTTGTGGGGTTTGGAGATGAGCCTTTCCCTGGTATCAGAGGGTCAGCTTCCCCTTGGTGTCTGTCATAGACAAAGAGTGTCCAGCCACTGTCTCTGTCTCACACAAGCTGCACCAATCCAGCCCCTGAAATTGGGAAGCTCCTTCACCCACCCTGGGCATGGCGGCCATTTCTGTGATGCGGTGAATGTGCCATCCATTAATCCACTGTTTCCTTGTTGGATGGAGGGATGCATGGATAGATGGAGTCTCTGATTGGCATTGGAGGGCCCCACCTGCAGCATAGGGAAGTTCCCCGACTCGGGGTCGAATCAGAGCTGGCATTGCTGTTCTACACTACAGCCACAGCAATGGCAGATCCAAGCCACATCCGTAGCCCACTCCACAGCTCAAGGCAATGCTGGATTCCTTAACCCACTGCACAAGGCCAGGGCTCAAACCCACGTACTCATGGATAGCAGTCAGATTCTTCATCTTCTGAGCCATAATGGGATCTCCCTAAAATACTATTTGGTGATGGTCTGTACATCTTTCCTTTCTGCAAATTCTATTGCATTGTTTTCTTTTCCATTTTGAGTCAGCTGCATTGGGGCCTGTGGGCTGTTCCAGGCCAGGGGTCGAGTCCAAGCTGCACCTGCTGGCCTATGGCACAGCCACAGCAATACAGGATCTGAGGCATGTCTCATACCTACACCACAGCTGACGGCAATGCCAGAACCTTAGCCCAGTAAGCCATGCCATGTCTCATACCCACGTCCCCATGGATCCTAATCAGTGTCCGTAGAGCCGAGCCACAAGAACTCCTGCTCTTACATGTTTCAATGGATTGAAAAGCATGAGTGAATAGCTCACTTTAAGTGTGCCTGCACTTGGCATTAATCCTAGATTTTTGGCGTTTGGGGCATTTTGCTTTTTCTTTTTTTTTGTTTACTTGTTTTTTATTTTGTAAGTTTTGGCTGCCCCTGTGGCACACAGAAGTTTCCAGGGACAACCCAAGATCTTTAACCCTCCTCACCCCAATCGAAAACTTATCCCTGATCACGTAAAGTCCCAGGTCTTCTTGTATCAAAAGCTCCCTGGGGGTGGATGCCAGTGGGCTGGTGAGGTTGGGACCACTGAGCTTCACATGATGGAACCTCCCCCCAAGCCATTAACAGGCCATGAGATTAAAGTCACTCACTCCCTCCTTTGTTTTGTCCTCACTGGGACTAAGAGGTCCCTGCCTCCACCATTTAGCACATGGCAATAATCCCACCAAGACGATAGGATGGTCCCCCACCCACAAGGCTCCAAAGCAGAAAGTCCTGTCCCTACAGCCAAGCCTTCCCTCTCTGGACTGGCAGCCCTCATGGGACACCCTGGAGAAGTGGAGAATCACCCCAGCCTGTCATGTGGCCACTTCAGAGAGGCAGAGAGAAACTCTCTAGAGGTAAGGGCTGCCTCCAGCCTCCATTCTCACGACTGGTGAGTGTCCAGAGGGCTGAACGGCACAAAAGCAGCTGTCTATCCCCAGAGTGTTCCGGGATGCAGCGCATGGAACCGATGCCCCAGAAGCCCCCTAGCCCAGCAGGCTGCAGAAACAGGGATGATGAGGCTGTCCCTGGGGCTAGTGAGAGCTGTGTACTCCCGGGAGCAGCCTGGGCATCCTTGTCTCTGTGGAGGAAAGACTTAGTCATTCACCTGTGGATCCAGACTGCCTGGGATCTCACACATGCTTTGTTCCTCTCAGATCCCCTCTCTGTCCTCAGATGACCCATCTCTGAGGACAAGGCACATGCAAGATGACAGTGGACCAAGTGCATTTCACAACAGAACGATTTTATCCATGTTTTACATCCCCCATCGCAACGGAGCTACTGTGCCCACACACACACACCCAGACCCAAGTCCCCACCACCTAACCCCACCCACCCCCACCCCCTCCTGGCTCTGGTCATTCTGTCCTTCCTCCCCACCCCTATGGCAGCCAGGATGGTTGCTAGGACCTGGAGGAGCCCAAGGCTTCCATGGGGACTGCCCAGTTGGACTGGCCCTGGAGGGCTGGCCCACCGTTCCTTACTGGCTGCAGTGCCACTTCCTCCTCCTCCGTGTGACACATGGGTCACACCTGCTTCTTTTGGGCTGGGAAGGGTCAACCAGCCCCAGAGCCAGGGTGTGCCTCCTAGAGCCTCTCAGGTCAGCCCTAGGCCTGGCCAGGTCCTCAGCAGCAGCCAGGCCTCAACACCGAGCCTGCTTTCTAGACTTGGCAGCTTCCAGGCGGCCTGAGCTGAGGCCCATTCTCTGGGGAAGGTGAGCCTGGGAAGCTTTCTGGGCCCTCTGCCCTGCAGTGCAGACAAGACCCGAGGCAGGTACAGGGCTCTGTGGCAGCCCCCAGGGCAGCAGGCTGTGGTGAAGGCCCAAGAGGAAGGCCAGGCTGGGGAGCTCCTCCTCATCCTCACTGAACCCGTGACCCAGCCTTGGGGCTCCACTAAGAGGAGAGGCCTCCCTGACAACCTTGCTGAGAACCTTGCTGGCCCTGGGTCCTGATGGAGGGCCCGAGCACTTGGTGCCCTGGCGAGGAAACGGCTGTGCTGTTCCAGCCTGAGGCGGCTCCTGATATCCTGGAGAGGGCACAGAGCCTTTGTGCCTGAACAGGCCCCTGTCTATTTGGTGGTGCCTTAGATGGCCATTCTCAGATGAAGGAAAACCGAGTGAACTTGTTGCCAGTGGAGCTAATCTATAAATTCCTAAAGGATTTTCTTGAGACAGAAGTGGAATGGTTATAGGAAGAAACATGGAATATCAGGAGTGAAAAATAGGAATATCCAGTGTTGATATTTGTTGAGGATAACATTATTCTCCACTGAGGTTTTTCCTTCTTTTTCTTTTTTCTTTTCTCTTTTTGCCTTTTCTAGGGCTGCTTCCCGTGGTCTATGGAGATTCCCAGGCTACAGGTCAAATGAGAGCTGTAGCCACTGGCCTATGCCAGAGCCACAGCAATGCCAGAGCTGAGCCACATCTGCAACCTACACCACAGCTCACAGCAATGCCAGATCCTTAAGCCACATGAGCAAGGCCAGGGTTCGAACCCACAACCTCATGGTTCCTAGTCATATTCGTTAACCACTGCGCCACAACGGGAACTCCTTCACTGAGGTTTTAAAAATGATGTTTGATGTTTCAAAACAAAAACTACTGTGGCATTTGAAGTGGTTCTCAATGTATTTGCAAACAATATTTAAAAGAGAAAGTCAGAAACTACTAAAAAAATTGCGGTGTACATGGGCCAACTGAAAGAGCTTCCAATGGCCAAAGTGAAGCAATTTGACCAAGAAAATAAGTAATATAGTAGTAGTTTATAACCCAAAGTATAAAATAAATGGCTATGAATCCCTATTAATCAATAAATGACTAAATTAATCTTTCAGTCAATCAATAAGGGATAATAAAAATATATTGTACAGAAGAATTCCAAATAACTTATGTAGGTACTCTGTTTTCAGGACGTGCAGCACAATTTCCTGCTTTTAACTGTAGACTGATTATCATGTCATATTGTTAAAAAGGACAATATAGAAAGGGAATAAAAAGACAGTGGAAAAATCTAACAGGAGTCAAGGTCAACAACACAAGTGCTAAGTCCTTCCTAGAGTATGTGTATCATTGATATGTGAAGAGAATGGCACTTTACCTCTGTGATCTTCTCCCCAAAGTCCATAAACTCCATCTAATCATGAAGAAACATCAGGCATATTCCAAGCGGGGGACATTCTACAAACTAAGTGACCAGCATCCTCAAAACTGTCAAGGTCATCAAAAACAAGGTGTCTGAGAAATTGTCACAGCCCAAGAGGGGCCTAAGGAGGTATGGCAACTAAAAGTAACTTGGTATCATAGATGGAATACTAGAACAGAAAAAACACATGAGGTGAAAACTAAGGAAGTTTGAATAAAAAGTATGGATTTTAAAGTAGGGATTTCAGGAATTCCATACTTTAAATTGGCTCAGTGGGTTAAGAACCCGACAGGGTCCATGAAGATGTGGGATCTATCCCTGGCCTTGCTCAGTGGATTAAGGATCAGAATGTAGCATCACTGCAAGCTGCCGCATGGGTTGCCATTGTGGCTGGGATCCAGCATTGCTGTTGCTGTGGCTGTGGCATAGGCTGGCAGCTGCAGCTCCGATTCAACCCCTAGCCTGGGAACTTCCTAGAGGCCCTAAAATATATATATTTTAAACATAAAGTATGTATATACATTTGTTTGTTGGTTTTTCTTTTTTCCAGGGCCATACTCGCAGCATATGGAGGTTCTCAGGCTAGGCGTCAAATTGGAACTATACCTGCCGGCTCACACCACAGCCACAGCAATGCAGGATCAAAGCCACATCTGAGACCTACAACACAGCTCATGGCAACGATGGATCCTTAACCCACTGGACAAGCTCAAGGCTCAAACCTGTCTCCTCTTGGATGTTGGTCAGAGGACACTGAGCTATGATGGGAACCCCTTTTTTTCTTTCTTTTTTCCTTTTTTTTTTTTTTTGAGAGAGAGAGAGGGAGAATATGAACATGAATGCATACCAAGGGAAAAAGAGTAAGAATGAGAATCTAACAGGATATAAACCTGGGTTTCAGGGAGTTCCCATTGTGGCACAGCAGAACCAAATCCAGCTAGTATCCATGAGGATTTGGGTTCTCTCCCTGGCCTTGCTCACTGGGTGGTGGATCCAGTGTTGCCATGAGCTGTGGTGTATGTCAAAGATATGGCTCAGATCTTGCGTCGCTGAATAATGTCTGAATAGACAGACTGAGTGAGGTATTGAAGAGGCAAGAATGCTGAAGAAGCTTTGAAGTATGCTTGTGGCAATGACCTAGGCTCATAGCAATGATCTTGGCTTTTAGGGAAGCAAAAGCTAGCACACTGGACCCTGAGGCCCAGTGATGCACCACCATGGCCTCTGATTTTATTTGCAATGTCTTGGGCACTCAGTATGCAGGAGCCTTTTAGGACTGGCTGAGTCACTGGAAACAGAAATCAAGGAGGAAGTCACAGTACTCGGTACTAGGAAGGGGAGGTGCCTTCCACCTCCCTTGGTCCTGTAGTATTGCTACTTCTCCTCTGCAGAGAAAACATAGCCTGAAGTGTGACAAGTTCTAGCAGGTGTGAGAAGGCTCCCTGCCTTCTTTAGCCCTCTGTGATTTGGAACTGCTCATTCTAGCCTTCACATGGAGTGTATGGTCTCTATCAGGTTTTAGGATTTCATTATAGTTTCTTGCCTTATTCTCAAATTATTTCTCTTTCCTTTATAATTATTTAAAAGTCCACCAGTTGGCTTCTCTAACCATTACAATTTGAGAGATGAGACCCTGTCTTCTCCCATAGGACTCAGCCTTACACTATCTCAGGGACCCGAGAGGCCAGGCCTCCTTCTCTAAGCCTGGTTCACATCCTTCTGGTTGACTTCAAGCAGTGAGAGGACACATTTTCCTTTTGAAAAACAAAGTTGGCTTTGGACACACTCTGCAAGTGTACGTTTTCAACTTAGAGCTCTGTGCTCTTTGTTAAAAGCCCCCTTTGGGTTAATTATAAAGTGCCTAAATTATATTTGATTATTTCAGGAGAAAAATATGCACTAGGACAGTGTGTCTGTGCCTGAAATCCACTGACTGACATTCCATTCTCTACATTCCACTTTTTCTCAAGAAATGTCCTGACTACATGTGTCATTCAAACAAGCCAGTTGTGAGAGGCATTGGGAGAAAGCATGGAGCCCTTTCTAGGTTTCTGGGCTAAAATGTACTTTAAAATAGCCCCTCCACTCCTATAACTATCTCTTCCACCCCTGTGCATGTATGAGACCTTCCCTTATGAGATTCCATACTCATGAAAATATGGATAGGATGAAACCAACATGGGAGTACCATCCTGCATTGTGGCTCTCCCACGTGGTTTGTGGAAGGAGAAACTGGCCTTTCATGGTTGCTGCATCTCATCCACTTTTCCCAGAATGGCTCCTGCTGCCTGAGTTGGTGACGGTAGGACTGGGCATCTTCCATCCCACCCTCTCCCTCAGGTCCTTTGTGGAACTGCTGCAAATCCACCCAAGATGGCATGTCTTCCCTTGGCATCTGTTCTGCAGCTGGGACAATCTCCATGGCATAACACAAAGGGCGATGTGGTTCGTGTTGGAAAGCTCTTGAAGTTGAAAACTGCTTTAACAGGCCAAATCCTGGAAACTTGTTTATGAAATGTCCTCATAACTCTTCACGAAGCTGCACTGGGTACATCAACCCTCTATGGCTTGGAGGCAACTGTGAGATGTGAGGACACTCAGGAGGAAATGTCCGTTTGTTTTCCAAGTTAGTTTAGCACAAGATCACTGTCACCCAAGCAATGGAACATGTTGCTATGGGAACTGCAAAGATGATAATGCTGCTTCAAAAGGTTGACAATTGGAAAAGCCTCTTTTTTTATGTCATGCCCATGGGATGCACATTTTGCTTAGATCATTACTGTTGAAAGTTTGTTCATATAAACTGTTTGGGAGCAAATAATTTGTGACTCTTAAAATATTTAGAATATTGAAATTTGGGGAAAAGTATTACCATCTAGGTGCATTAAAATCGCTTGTGTGCTGGAACTCTCACAGGCCTGATGGAGTCAGAGTTGTTATCAGGAAGATATAAAATCTCCCTGCAAAGCCATGTGGAATGGCCCATCTCATTCATGTCTTATCCTGGATTCAGGCCACTGATGAATGGTTTATGCACAGAGTCTTGGTGCATTTCTTTTTTCACTTTCGTCTCCTGAAATTTCCTGCTTTCACAATATAGGTTATAGAACCATGACAGTCTCTTCATGAAACCATGACTGGAGCCACATGCCATATGCCCCCACGCATGTTTGCATCATTACACGGACATGGATGAGTGCATATCTATGTATGAGTGCATGGGTATATACATACCTATTCAGTCCTCATTGTCATGTGGTTGGGGTCTGTAGTCACCACAAACATGGAATCAGTAAACACTGAACCACTGCGCCCATGGGAAATTCAGGGTTAGGTTCCTGCCAGCCTCTGGTCACACTTTTTTGTCTCTTGATAAATACAAAAGCTTATTTTATGTGTGTTTCTGTTTAAAGACACCTTGTTTAATATACACTGTTGTTTCATTGGCACTGAACTCACAGCCAATTGCACTGTAATCCTATGTGTAAACAAAATGTATCTAACCAATGTATTTCCCCCCCCATAAAGTCCTAGACAACACTTCAGCACCAAACATGGGGACCATTTGAAAGAGTTAAATCACACACACACACACCACAAAACTGTGGGGAAATGTGGCACTAAATAGACCAGAGAAGGGGCATTTGCTTACAGTATGAGTGGAAACAAGAAGGCAGAGTTTCGCTTTGTTCAGCCTTAGCTGGAAATGCATTTGTAGGTAGATGAATTTTTCTCTTCTCTGTGTGTGTCCACATATGAGCAAAAGCACCCCAAGCCCTGACTTGGGGTGACAAATACATTTTTAGTGAATAGGTGAATTCTCTGATATGGAATCTGTGACTAATGAGAACCAACTGTATGTGTATATATATAAAATCAATAACATCTTCCCACCAGATGGAAGATCCAGTGCTGAACCATGTGGAAGCCAGGGCAGACCTCTGCCAGCCAGAACATACTGTACACTTCCTGTCCCTTGAGCACTTCCTTCTTCTGAGCACTCCGGGAATGAGCTCCCTACTCCCTGGCTCCTCAAGCCCTGACTTTTATCCTCCTCGCAAGGCACCTACAGTGTGTGTTGGAGTGATGCTTTCTCCAGGTGCATGACCTGTTATCCTTTTAGGCTGTGCAGATGTGGAGGGTGAGCCAGGGCCCCATGTTCAGGGAGTTATCCACAGCTGGTGGGTGAGCCACATGTGAGAAGATCTGCAATATGGAAATGCTTGTGTCAGGAGACTGGAGGTGGGCAAGGCTCATCTGGAAGATATTATTGGCCTGTCTCCCTTCAAGGGCTTTCTTTTTGTCTGGTTTACTGGCTGCCCCTGTCATCATGCAGATGACAGAGGAATGAATAAGCAGTCTAGAGACTGTGCCAGGTCTTGCCTGTACAACCAGGTAGGAGTTGCTCTTCACGTCCTCATCTGTAGAACAAGGTCATTTGTTTAGGGAAATCCTATGGCTCTAAAGTCCTTTTTGAAAAAAAAAAGAATTAATAATGTAATTCTGAGAAACTCGGATGGAATTGTGTAACAAGGTACTTGCATGCCATTTCAGAAACCCTGTTTTTGTCTGTTTCCCCCCCCCCCTTAGGGCTGCATCCGTGGCATATGGAGGTTCCCAGGCTAGGGGTTGCATCAGAGCTGTAGCCACCAGCCTACACCTCAGCCACAGCAATGAGGGATGCAAGCCACATCTGCAGCCTACACCACAGCTCACAGCAACGCTGGAACCATAACCCACTGAGGGAGGTCAGGAACCCAACTTGTGTCCTCTGAAATGCTAGTCAGATTCATTTCCACTGAGCCACGTTGGGAACTCCAGGAGCCCTGTTCTTTATGAAAGTATTCAGGAGATAATGCAATATGTGCTTTATATCTTCTCCACTTCAAAGCTGACTCATTTGCATAAAAACTTTTTGGATGGTTTTTATGAATGATTTGGGTTTTCAGAGTTAAAAGAATTTTTGAGTTTTGATAGCATCACAACCCCTAAAAATTGTTTAATAGCATCAAGATTAGGTAGGCCGTTTTGTTTGGGATTTTAGTAACTGAGAAAGTATAGGTTGTTAGCAGCACTCTGGAGCATGTACTACCCGTAGCACACGCTGTTAGTCACTAAAATTATACTGGTTCTAGACACAACAGGATTCCCATTTTTCAGTTGATGAAACCAAGGTTCAGAATGGCTAGGATGTCGGATACACTCTTCAAATGCAAGTATCCAGGTCCCAAAACCTACATTCTTTTCCTTTGGCTTTGTAAAGTAAAACACGCTAAATGTACATTAGATTTTATCGGCCAAATGTGGAAATTATGTTTTGCAATTTTTAGCTCCAGTGTAGTTATAAGATCTAGTATATGGGAATAAAGACATTGAGGAAGTAGACTTATTTTACTAGGAACCAACACCTCATCCCTTTTGCAGAACAAAATTAGACTTTAAAAAAACCCCAAGATGTTATTAAAGGAAACTTTCAAATATAGTTTTATATAATTCTGGTAGTATTGCTTTTAAGCTGGTAGCTGCTATATATGTTAGTTGCCTTGTGCATCTACCAAGCGAAAAGCACTGTACTTAGCAAAATTCTCAGCAATTTCTTTAGATGCCCTTTGACTCTCTGGTGAGCAATCAAAACATTCCCATCTACTCCTCAGGGAGAGTCTGGTTACCTTGTCACCAACATCCCACTCATGAAAGGGTCAGCACTTCCCTGAGGACTGCTCACCACTGGTCACCTTTCTCTCCTCTCCCAATCAGGACTGTCTTGTCACATCACATCACATCACATCACCTTTCACTCACCAAGTGTTTATGGAGCATTCAGCTCACGCCAGACACTATTCGAGGTACTGGGAACACAGCAAAGAGGAAAGGAGAGTAAAATCCCTGCTTGGGGCTTACATTCTAGTGGAGAAAAGAGAAAACAAACAAGAGATGGGGACCGAGTGTTGCTGGTGGACCTGGCAGTGTGCTCCAGAGAGGGACCAGAAGGAGGAAAGGACACCTGAGTGGATGAGACTGAAGCTGGGGACCAGTGAGGGAGGGGTGGGAACAGTGTGGTTGTGGGGGACAGAGGACAAGGTGGAAGAGGCCTGGAGGGAGCAGGTGCAGGGAGGGACTGTGAGCGGCCAGAGGCCCCGGGATGGTGGCCTAGGTGGGACCCGGCCAGCAGTGGGGAGCAGAGGGTAACCACTGCAGGTAGAGCTGGGGATGGGCCAAGGGAGCTGGACACGGTAGCTTCCAGCAGTAGGCATAGAGACCAGGTGGAAGTTGTGCTCCTGACACTTTCCAGCTGGGCCGCATCAAGGGGCCACCTGCCCTCGTGGCTCCAGCCCAGCGAAGGAAAGGAAAGCATTCTCCATCACCCGAAGATGGGGCTGTGAGTTCCAAGCAGGCACTCTGCAGTCAGGCGGGCCTGGGAGCTTCACAGTGTCTCCTCAGTTCATGGGCAGAGGGCGGGGGGGGGGGGGGGTGGCGAGGAGACAAGGTAGGCGCGCTGGGGCTCGGCAGTGGGGCGCCGAGCCACTGCAGGCGGTGTGGGGTGGCGGCGGGGGGTGCAGACTCGGCAGGAAGACGTGGCCTTAGCAGGCCCTGTACGGTGGGGGGGGGGCCCCCCCCTCAGTAGGCCTTGCGGGGAGGCAGGGCCTCTTCAGTCCAGGTGCCAGGGGGGCGGGGCCTCGGCAGGCTGTGTGACTGGGGGGCGCGGCTTCTTCAGTCCGACCTGGGGGAGGCGGGGCTTCAGCAGGCCGCGTGCTGAGGAGGCGGGGCCTCGGCAGGCTATGTGACTGGGGGGCGCGGCTTCTGCCGGACGCGGGCGGACGGGGCGGGGCCTCTGCAGGCCACGGGCCAGGTGGGCAAGGCTTCTGCAGGCCGCGGGCGGGGAGGCGGGGTTTCGGCAGGCCCTGTGCCGGGGGGGCGGGGCCTCCGCAGGCTTTGTGACTGGGGGGCGCGGCTTCTGGGGGCCGCGGGGGGCGGCGGGGCCTATACAGGCCTTGACCTGGGGGGACGGGGCCTGGGCCAGCCATGCGCGGGGAGGCGGGGTCTCGGCGCCCGTGTGCCGGGGTGGCGGGGCCTCAGCAGGCCAAGTGCCAGGTAGGCAAGGTTTCTGTAGGCCGCGCGCGCGGGGCGGGGGTGCCAGGGCAGGCCAAGTGCCAGGTGGGCGAGGCTCCTGCAGGCCCCGCGTGGGGAGGCGGGGCCTCGGCAAGCCATGTGCCAGGGAGGCAGGGCCTTGGCAGGCCGCGTGCCAGGGAGGAGAAGCCTCCGCAGGCCCTGTGCCGGGGGGCGGGGCCTCGGCAGGCCGCGCGCGGGGAGGTGGTGCTTCGACAGGCCGCGCGCGGGGGGAGCGGGGCCTCGGTAGGCTATATGACTGGGGGTCGCGGCTTCTGCAGGCCCAGCCAGGGAGGCGGGGCCTCGGCAGGCCTTTTCCTGGGGCGACGGGGCCCCGGCAGGCCGCGTGCCAGGGAGGCGGGATCTCGGCAGGCCGTTTCCTGGGGGGGCGGGGCCTCGCAGGCCGCGCGCTGACAGGGGGTCCTCGGCAGGCCTTGTGCCTGGGAGGCGGGGCCTCGGCCGGCCCTGTGCTAGGTTGGCCTGGCTTCTGCAGGCCGAGCGCGGGTGGGGTGGGGTGGGGGTGGGGGCCTCGGCTGTCAATGTGGCTGGGGGGCGGGGCCTCGGCAGGCCGCGCGCGGGGAGGCGGGGCCTCGGCAGGCCATGTGCCAGGTTTATGGGGCCTCTGCAGGCCCTCTGCCGGGGGGCTTGGCCTCAGCAGGCTATGTGACTGGGGGGCGCGGGTTCTGCAGGCCGAGCGCGGGGGGGCGGGGCCTCGGCTGGCAATGTGCCCGGGGGGCGGGGCCTCGGCAGGCCGCGGGAGGCGGGGCACACGACTCACACCCAATCCCAGGCACAGCCGAGTTCACAGTCCGCTGCCATCTTGAATGGCGGTGTTGCTCTTAGTTTCCTCAGGAACCCTTAGTTTTTTAATGGCTGGCGCAGCTGCTTCCCTAACTGGGGTCTGCAGTGCAGGCGTGGTGTCTCTGCACTGTGCCCTGCAAGCAACTGAAACCCGGCCAAGCACAAAGGAAAAGAAAAGGTAGACTTTGCTTTATTTCCCAGACTGTACGTTTATGAGCAGGGAATTGTTAATGGGCTTTGTAGGTGACAGTTGAACTGCTGAGGAGAAGGAGGCCTGAGGAGGGGGGCAGAGGAGTCCAGGGCGCCAGAAGAGCCAGTGGGGAGCAGGTGGTGGTGCTGAGGGAGTGAGGGGGCGGTGGGGAAGACGGAGATGAGATGAGAGGGTGGTGGTGAGATGGGGAGGATGGTGATGAGGTGGGAGGTTGGTGATGAGATGGAGGGTGGTGGTGAAATGGGAGGTTGGTGATGAGATGGGAGGGTGGTGGTGAGGTGGGAGGATGCCAGTGATGAAGTGGGGAGGACAGCGATGAGGTGGGAGTACGGAGATGAGGTGGGAGGATGGTGGAGTTGAGCTGAGAGGGTGGTTAGGAGATCTGCGGTGAGGTGGGAGGATGGGGATGAAGGAGGAGGGTGACAATGGGATGGTGACAGATGTGATGAAGTGGGAGGTCGGTAATGAGGTGGGAATAAGGCGGGGTGGGTGGTGATGAGGTGAGAGGACAGCTAGAGGAAGTGGAGAAGGGGCTGACTGCAGGGCCAGCAGTGAGAGGGCTGTCACACAGCACAGGAATCTTGACAGGCATCCATCTTGAGAGGAAAGCCTTCAGGAAGGAGCGGTGTTGGGTGTCATTCAGATGGGCCCAGTTATGGTAGATTGAGGACGGTATCAGCACTACTAAATATCAAATAGACAACCTATCAGCATCTTGTACGAACCTGTAATGGAAACGAATCTGGAAAAGACTAGATATACACATGCAGGGGTATAATGGAATCACTTTTCTGCACACCTGACACACAACATTGGAAATCCACTCTACTTCAATAAAAAAGTTATTCAGGAGGGGACAGGAGCAGAGTAATAATTAGATTATTGTGGTGACAGTCGCCAACTTCCAGCCCCCTTTGGTGCTGGGCTCCTCCTTCCTCCTCTCACAGGTGCGAATGCCTCTGACCCTCTGCCCAGTCGTGACTCTTGCTAGAATGTCCATGTTAGAGGGGCTGTGACTCTTTAAAAGGAATTTTTCCCTGGTGGGGTCCCCAAGGCCCCAGGCCTGGCTTGCCAAGAGTGGTCATGAGGGGCCAACTCTCACAAAAGCCCTGGGACTGAGAAGGCCTGCATCAGCTTCCACTTGGAGCCATGGAGGTGGCCAGTTACAAATGCCTTTTTAATGTTGCTCCCAACACTCTGTAACATATCAGGCCATTGCTTCAGGTAACTTCATCGTGAGGCCACTTACCATTTTATTTCATATTTTCCTGAAGGGATATTGTCCTTGTCAAGCAGACAGGAGCTGACGAGGTGAGGGATCGTAACAATGTGTTATAACTTTGTAAAATTTCTCACCCAGCTCCCTCCCATCATCAACTCAAGACCTAAGATACCGGAAAAGCATCTCTTCTCTCCTCCTTTTTCTTCCTCTGGCTGGTCCTGACCAGAGGGCCCTAGTGAGAGCGGCTCCTGATAATGTCAGGATCTTCTTCGGAACCTGCAGCATAATTCATTTTCCCCGGAATGGATGTGGAGCCTCCCAGTGCTTCCAAATTGGGCTGCACCAACTCTGAGACTTCTGTGTTCCATTTTCTCAACGCTCCAATGAATTGTCAAGACAAAGCTTTGTGTCAAGATAGAGAAGCATCTTTTCCCAGGCCTGCATTTCTGGCTGGGAAACAGGAGCCCAAATCCTAAATGTGTCTATTTGGTCAGCTTACAGTCCAAACAGCGATTTTGGAAAAGCGGAGTTTGCAGAGCCTGATGCCTCTCCTGCAGTTTAAATCTGCACAGTTGTCACCAGTTACAGACTATGGCAGATGGCTTGCAGTGTGTAGAGGAGGACAATGGACAAGGAGTCAAAGAGAGAAAAGAGCAGCGCATGTCCTGGTTCAGCTCCTCCAAGTTGCCATTAAAAGTGCATAATTTCACCAGACTCTAGCCTCAAACATCCATGGTCAATTAAAAGCTGTCTCCGGTCAATGGGTTGTGGTGCAGAGTTTCTATGTTCTAGGGACACCTTCTACCCTTTAGACAGACTGCCTTTCGCCCTGAAAAATGGCATCCAAAGCCCCACTGTCAGCTAATAAGTGTGTAACTTGCATTGGTGGCACCTTCAGGTTTCATGGCATTTCCTATCTCTTCACCATGTATAGGCTGTGCGTTAAAACTTCCGAAATCCCCTTTTCTATTCTCAAGGGTTCCCACACCCCAGATGATGATGGAATCTGCAATTATAATAAGCAGCTTCCAAACAAAATTAAGGGCCCTGCATTCCTTACAACCATTGCTCTTTTCCCTATAATTCTTCAAACTGGCCCAAGACATTTTAAGGCTGCTGTCTTTGGCTTCTGTGTGGAAAAGAGTGCCTCCTGGTTTCTTCATCTGCTGACGATGGACCTAGTCCCTTCTCATTTCTTAACCTAAGCTGTGAACCTTTTGCTAATGATGATTTGTAGTCTGAGCTCTCTGGGGTCCAGAGAGAGCTCTGCAGGTGCCTGTCAAATGCTCCACCTGAGAAAGACCAAGCCAAGCTAAATCAAGCACCATGGCTTGACTCAGCTTTCCAAGTTCTGCAGCAGAACAGCACCCCCCCACCCCCACCAGGAACAGAACCTCCCATCAACAGCTTCCTCGCTCCCCCTGGGTTTCTCCCAGTAATTTTTTGAAGATTGCCCGGGGCTGCCAGCCTCATCTGCCTTTTCACTTGGCTCGTTCCTCCTCTCCCAGCTATTTGCTAAAATACAGGGCTTCCTCCCCCTCTTGTTAGGACAAAACTTGCTAGGAAGTTGACCCTAGTCTTCCGAGGCTTCCTCGTGTTGTCCCAAAGCCTGTCAGGTAATTTGTAAGTTTGTTAGTTTAAGTGGCAGAGCTAAAGGCTTTTCTCTAACCAACTGACTGGTTTCCCCTCTGCCTCTGAGCAAGCTTCATTCTAGAGTCAGAGATGTCCAGGCACAGCCTTCTGAGTACACTCTCCTCTTGACTTTGAAATCTTCACTGGGCTTTGCCTGCATCTATGCTGGACGATGAGCCTCGGCATCACATGAGGACTTCCATGCCTCACTGGTCAGCACCACTGTGCTGCTGGGCTGGAGCCTCCATCCTCCATTCCTATATCCATGCCTACTTTTCAGGCTCACTGGTGAAGAAATAGGATGAGGAAGCAGGAAAGGATCAGAGGCAAGGAGCATGGTCTCACTGACAGTCCATAAGCCTGAATGTCTGAGTTTCAGCTCCTTTTATGCAGTTTTCACAGCTGAGAAACAGCCCACCCAATCCTCATTCTGTCTTCACACCACAAGGCTGGCATGGGCAGAGTGCCATCAGGAGAGAACACAGCTCCCACCATGGAGAACCCCTCTAAACTTGCTTGCACCAAAGTCTAGTTCCAACAGCATGTGGCCCGTGGAAAATGCAGCTGCGGTCAGTAACTGAGGTTCTCAGACAGCCTTGCCCTTGCATCCTAGCTCCTGGCACATGCTCCTTCCTGGTTTGCGTACCATGAAGCACGTGACCCCTCTGATGAAACACATATGTGATGACTGACATCCTGGGTTTCTGCCCATGGCAAGTAGGCCCCTGCAGTCACTGGACCACAGTTCTCCCCCACCAAAGGACCCTGCAGGCCATGGAGCACCATGGCTTACAGCAGGGGTTTGGCCCCCATCACTAATGTCATCCCACTAAGTATGTGCCAGGAAGATGCTTGATAAGCCTAAAACCTAATTTGATATGTGGAAGATCCATCTTCACATAAGACCTCAGACTGGTGACAGTTTGGTTTACAGAGAGAGGGTCACAGTCCCAGAGGAGAGATCTACCCAGCAAGGGTGCTCAATGAGGAAGACAGAGCTTTATCCCCTTATTCCTGCAGCATCCACCCTTGACCTTCATGGTTCACTTTGGTCTCAGGCTTTCTCCCAGTGTTGAAGTGAGGGTGTGGGTGTTGTCCTGTACCTCTCCTAGGTCTTAAGAGTACAGCCAACACTCAGCCTCCTCCCACACTCTGGCCCCTCAATCAGCCCTGGACACCTAATGTGGATATGACAGACATGCAGCTGCTGCGACAGCCCCTGATGATTACCAAGACCAGCCTTCCCAGTGAGTCCACTCAGGACCTGAGGCATTGCTCAGCTGGCTTGCTGCCACCAGCAGCACTCAGTCAGGTGGTGGTCCTTCCTCACCCAGCAGAGCCAGGCTCTCCTGGACTGTTAACATGGAATTTGGAGGGAATCTTGTGCCTCAAAGAGCATCACTCTTCTGGGGAGAGAAGAGGAATGCATGTGACAATATTAAAGCCAAGGCTGTGTGGTGAAAGTTTAATAGAACAAATATATGGCTGGCTGGCTGGCTGAGGAATAATAAAATCACTCTGATGATGAGGACTTTACTGCACTGGTTTCCAGACCCTTGTTTGCTAAATAAATGTATTTACTTGGACTCCAAGCTACTGGGTGACCTTGGTCCAATGACTCCACTTCTTCCAGCCATTGTTTCTTCATTGTAAACTGAGAGGATGGGGCTCTGTGAGTGATTCTTGGAGTATCCTCGTACTGGGGGAGGAAGCCTCATATTTTTGGAGCATAAATACTCTCTACCAGTTACTGGGCATGTTTTCAGGGGGTGCAGAGTTGACCCTAGTCTTGTTGCTCTTGTGCTGGTGGCAGGAAGCCATTGTTGCTGCCTTCCAGGACATTGTTGTCCGATGGGGAATGTGTGATGGGGTCTTTCTAAATCCCCTGACCAACCCCTCCCCCTGGTCAAATAAATTCCAAAACTATTTAAAGAAACCTCTGAAAGACTGAGATGAAAGTATTTGTACTGTAGATGTCCCCCAGATGATTCACTTATTGGTTGATGAATTTTATAATGTGTGATTAGATTTATTCTAAGATCATAAGTCCTTTCTTATGAAATGTACATGCAGCTAGCACCCATGTCTGCATTATTCTCTGGGACTTGAGTAAGAATCTTGTTTGAAAGTCACTGCTATCAGGAAGCAAAGTGTTTGGGGTGTGTGCAGCCTGAGCGTGGCCAAGAGTTGAGTCCCTCTGGTTCATGCAGCTCTACCAGATAACCTGCTGTCACATAACCTACTGCGATGTTTCATCCATGTAGAGTATGTTAGCAGCTGTCCGGTGGGGCCTAGAGCAGCTCACTGCAGAAAGGAGTGTGGAGAGAGGGGTGGCTGAAGTGGGTATGGGGTCCAGAACAGGGCTCTGTGAGGGAAAGGTGTCTGTGTCAGGACTGATTACCCCACAGCACCATTGGATTGATTGAGGGAGGGAGAGTATGATATGAAAAATAGCAAACCCAAGGAGTTCCTGTTGTGGCACAGTGGAAACAAATCTGACTGGTATCCACGAGGATGCAGGGTTGATCCCTGGCCTCACTAAATGGTCAGAGATCCGGCATTGCCGTGAGCTCTGGTATAGGTCATAGACATGGCTTGGATACCTCATTGCTGTGACTGTGGCTGTGGCTGTGACCAGCAGCCGCAGCTCTGATTAGACCCATAGCCTGGGAACTCCCCTATGCTGCAGGTGTGGCCCTAAGAAGCAAAAGGCAGAAAAATTGCAAACTCGGGATGTGCAATACACACATATATATTTTAGATTTCTTACATGTATAGCCATGGCACTGACAGTTGATAAAATGGGTTCATTGATAAAACCGTAGGTATTGGCAAGATTCTTATGTTTCTTAAAGAGAGATTAATACATATAAAAGATTAGAACTGTTAAGGAATGAATGCCTTAGGGATAACAATTAATTGTCTAGTTGTGAAAACAGCGTCTCTGCCTAGATTCTGTAGGCAGGAGTACAGTGAAATGTCAGGTTTTCTGGGGTTTTTTTTGGCTGTACCTGCAGCATAGAGAAACAGGCTAGGGACTGAATCCCACCTAAGCTGGAACTGTGGAAATGCCACATGCTTAACCTGCTGCACCCCCGTGGGAACTCCACAAGATGTCATTTCTTACAAATTTTCTAAAATTTAATCTTTTCCTGTTTCAAACGACTCACCTCTATTGGTTGAAATTAGTAAGTTTTGTTATAAAATTGAATAGCAAGAGGACACTGGCTACATACACGTTCCAAGTGGCTTGTCTCCCTTCTAGAAACCACCAACCTGCCTGCTGCCATCCTGCCTCCCCAACCAGAGCAAGGCCTCTTGAACCACCTCCAAGCAGCTGTCCTCCCCAGGGCAGCCTCAGGTCTCTACAGGCTCCCCAGCTGATATGTCCCTGGGGTGCAGTGCTGTCGCCTTCCTCTCGTTCAGTCCAACTCCATGTCCACAGCGAAGGGTCCCAACGGAAACACAGGGATTTGAGGGAGGCCCTTTCTCTTGGAAAACAGCCCCTGTCTAGAGGCTTATCGCCTTCTGAAGCCATTCCCACAGGCATGGGCCTGGACCACCATGGGCTGGTGGACTCAACATGGACAGTCAAGAGCAGGACCCAGCGAGGGACCTGCCCCAACAGATGCTCAGGACGCAAGTAAAGGAGCCCAAGTTTGAATCTCAACAGTAGAATGCAGGCCTCCAGTCATTCTGCAGTGGGGGAGGGGCCGAGGGCAGGTGAGCCTGGGTGGGGGTGGGGTGCCATTCCATGCTGGCCTCTGCAGGGAGGCAAGAACCAGATGTTTCTTCCACCTTATGCAGGGGCCAGACAATTGATGAGTGCCTCATAGGGCAATGAATGTGTGGTTTTCAGAGTCACAGCACTGAGGTTTGTCTTGATGTTCCTTTTCCCTTTGTTATTCATCAACTTGTTTGTTGTCCTTCAACCCCCTCTGCTTCCGTACTGGCTCCAGGCTCCCTTCCCCAGAGGCCAGACTTTCTGAACAAAATTCACCATTTATCATCTGATAACCACTTGGGTTTTCATGGCCACCTGGAACCCAATGTTTATGGTTTGGCTTCTCTCAGCAGACCCACCATTTGTGATTGGTATGTGTCCGTCTTTCCTAAGGAAGCCGTCTTGTGTGCCAACCAGCATCCAGCAGGACCCACCTTCCTCATGTTCCTTTGTGCTGGAAAGGCCCAGTCTATCCAAAAAGCCGCTGCACAGCCCACATGTCCGAGACCAGAGATCAGTCTGACGTGTTTCCCGTATGATGACATTGCTGGTAAGTCTTGGAGCTTTTCCCTGTTAAATGTTTGAATGTAACATTTTCAACAAATCCTCCCTTCTCAGGGATCACAATCCACTTGTGCGAGATAGAATTTGCAGTGTTGAGTCCTCCTCCCCCCTCTTTCCCCTGTCCACACAGTCCTCGTTCCCACTGGTAATCAGAGATACTTGTTTCATTCACATCTTTTCAGAGATCTTTTGGGCAAGGAACATTGAATGCAATCCATTTGCCTTTTCAAAAATTATTTCTTTGTCTCTGAAAATTAAAATGTGCACAGGGATGTAAAATGTTGGAGGATAATGTGAGAAAGCGATTATATATGTATAATATATGTGTATATATGTGTGTGTGTGTGTCTGTATGACAAGGTCCTTTTTCTGTAAAGTTGAAATAGACAAAGCATTGTAAATCAACTGCAATGGAAAACTTAACAATTATAATGTAAGAGTTCATCTTGAAAACAAGTAAAAAGGAAGAAGATGTAAAAAAATGGAAAGATATTCCATGTTCCTGGATTGGAAAAATCAATATTGTGAAAATGGCCATCCTACCCAAAGCAATCTACAGATTCAATGCAATCCCTATCAAATTACCCATGACATTTTTCACAGAACTAGAACAAACAATCCAAACATTTATATGGAACAACAAAAGACCCAGAATCGCCAAAGCAATCCTGAGAAACAAAAACCAAGCAGGAGGCATAACTCTCCCAGACTTCAAGAAATACTACAAAGCCACAGTCATCAAAACAGTGTGGTACTGGTATCAAAACAGACAGACAGACCAATGGAACAGAATAGAGAATCTGGAAATTAACCCTGACACCTATGGTCAATTAATCTTTGACAAGGGAGGCAAGAACATCAAATGGGAAAAGGAAAGTCTATTCAGCAAGCATTGCTGGGAAACCTGGACAGCTGCATGCAAAGCAATGAAACTAGAACACACCCTCACACCATGCACAAAAATAAACTCCAAATGGCTGAAAGACTTAAATATACGACAGGACACCATCAAACTCCTAGAAGAAAACATAGGCAAAACACTCTCTGACATCAACATCATGAATATTTTCTCAGGTCAGTCTCCCAAAGCAATAGAAACTAGAGCAAAAATAAACCCATGGGACCTCATCAAACTGAAAAGCTTTTGCACAGCAAAGGAAACCCAAAAGAAAACAAAAAGACAACTTACAGAATGGGAGAAAATAGTTTCAAATGATGCAACTGACAAGGGCTTAATCTCTAGAATATACAAGCAACTTATACAACTCAACAGCAAAAAAACCAATCAATCAATGGAAAAATGGGCAAAAGACCTGAATAGACATTTCTCCAAGGAAGATATACAGATGGCCAACAAACACATGAAAAAATGCTCAACATCGCTGATTATAAGAGAAATGCAAATCAAAACTACCATGAGATACCACCTCACACCAGTCAGAATGGCCATCATTCATAAATCCACAAATAACAAGTGCTGGAGGGGCTGTGGAGAAAAGGGAACCCTCCTGCACTGCTGGTGGGAATGTAAACTGGTACAGCCACTATGGAGAACAGTTTGGAGATACCTTAGAAATCTATACATAGAACTTCCATATGACCCTGCAATCCCACTCTTGGGCATCTATCCGGACAAAGCTCTACTTAAAAGAGACACATGCACCCGCATGTTCATTGCAGCACTATTCACAATAGCCAGGACATGGAAACAATCCAAATGTCCATCGACAGAGGATTGGATTCGGAAGATGTGGTATATATACACGATGGAATACTACTCAGCCATAAAAAAGGATGACATCATGCCATTTGCAGCAACATGGATGGAACTAGAGAATCTCATACTGAGTGAAATGAGCCAGAAAGACAAAGACAAATACCATATGACATCACTTATAACTGGAATCTAATATCCAGCACAAATGAACATCTCCTCAGAAAAGAAAATCAATCATGGACTTGGGAGAAGAGACTTGTGGTTGCCTGATGGGAGGGGGAGGGAGTGGGAGGGATTGGGAGCTTGGGCTTATCAGTCACAACGTAGAATAGATTTACAAGGAGATCCCGCTGAATAGCATTGAGAACTATGTCTAGATACTCATGTTGCAACAGAAGAAATGGTGGGGGAAAAACTGTAATTGTAATGTATACATGTAAGGATAACCTGACCCCCTTGCTGTACAGTGGGAAAATAAAATTAAAAAAAAAAAAAAAAAAAAAAAAAAAAAAAAAAAAAAAAAAAAAAAAAAAAAGAAAACAAGTAAAAAGGAAAAATAGAAAATTAAATCTTGTCTCCGTATATCTGAGTATATTATTTTTGTCACCTTCATACTGCCATTGTGGCTCCTCTGTTACTGGACTAACCTTTATTATGGGAGTTTCTACATTCTCTTGAAATTCAAGGAACTGAAAGAACAGAGTGTTCAAAGCCAGGCAATATCAAAAGTAAATATCCAGCTCCATTTGAATTTTTCATTTCCTATACACAGTGCCTGCCTTTAGCCTTAACTCTGTCCTATGCAACATTTTGGACATATCTTTACTGAAAGTTCTTTCCCTATTTATCTGAAATTTACCTTTCCCTCAGCATCAGCATTTATCTGGCAAGACTAGCCAAAAAGGGTAACATATTAGGCGCTTAGTAGTGAGCAGTTCTAGAGAGGATGAGAACTTGGACTAGAAACTGAAGTGTGCATTTTGGTCCAACCCAAAATAAAATGGCAAAGGGACTCCAAATCTGCAGGATGAAATGTCAATGGAAGAGGCAGGATATAGGATTGAGTGTTTGTGCTTCGTGGGGTTAAGGACAGAAATAAGGGACAAGAAGACAAGTTAATGTACTAAATATCCCAGAGATCTGGTTTTTTTTTTTTTTTTGGTCTTTTATTTATTTTCCTTTTTAGGGCCAGGCCTGCAACATATGTGAGTTCCAGAATAGGAGTCAAATCGGACCTACGGCTGCAGGCCTATGCACACCCACAGCAATATGGGATGCAAGCTGTGTCTGTGAACTACAGCATAGCTCAAGGCAACACCACATCCTTCTTTCACTGATGCAGGCCAGGGATCAAACCCACATCCTCGTGGATACTTGCCAGGTTCATTTCTGCTGAGCCACATTGGAAACTTCTTGTATTTCTAGGATTTCAAAAATCAACTACCCATGAAATGCATGTGCACCTTGAGAGAGTGCCAGTATTTTATCCACCAATGTCCACTCTCCTTTTGGACAAAGCCAATCCCATCTAAGTCCTGGCCCTCAAGCCCTGCTTATAGGCTTGTGAATTTCCTGTCTGCATCCCAGAACCTTCCACTTTAGAATCTAGGCTCATCATTACCTATGGTCCCATCTGCATCCCTTAGAAAACAAAACAGAGACACAAATGAGAAACAGTTCTCTGACTCTTATTTTCATGTTGGGAATTAATGTCACCTTACACTCTCCTAATGATATGAATGAGTATTCATGTTTTGTGTGGTGAGAAGAGAGGACAATTAGGAAACTTGCCAAGGGAGATAAGGGGTGGAAACCTAATAGGACTGCAACCAAATCTCTTGGGAGGTGAAATTCATTCTCTGCTGTAGCACCACTACAATTCCTACTGATGTTAGGGTGTCGAGGAAGGCAAGAGAGGTTTAGAAGGAGTGTCCCACATTGAGAAAAAGACTTGGGAAGATGCTTCAGAAGCTTCTTAGCCCTTGCAAAGAAAAATGGACTCAAAAGAGAGTGAGAAGCTGAGGTGAGAGGTTTTGAAGCAATATCATGGTGAGCTATCTATCAAGTACCTCTTGATGGGGGATTGAAAAAATAAACAATTTGGAAATATTTCTCTGTATTTGAGCTCTTATAATGAAAATTTTAATTGTTTTTCAACCAATAACTTCATATGGGAGGATTGGTGAGGCAAGCATTGTACCCAGGCTCTCAAGAAGGGCAGGCTCCTTGTTGTCTCCTCCCCTTGTTCAGGCATTCAACCGATTATTTGTAAGATCCTCACTCATAGCTCTGATATAGTATTTGAATGTATCTTCTCAGGGACCCTGATAGAAAATCACATTGTGGAAAAGTGACATTCCCAATCTGCAATCAATTTTTGTTTCCTACCTCAAAACCCTACATCCTAGAGGCAGAGATAATCAAATTAGCTGAAATGTAATTAGGGAAAACCAGTCATGGATGTGGGTGTCTCAATGTCTTTTGGACCCTTATCTGATTATTCCTGCAGAGAGCTTCAGGGCAGGCACTGACAGCTGAGGAGAAACATCTCTGGAAATGGATCACAAGCATCAGAAGACAGGTAATCTCCCACTTGCTGATGGAAATTTAAGGCACTGAGAGATTCCAGGTTTGTGTCTTGTGGAGGTTTCAAGTCTGTGCCCTTGGGAGCTCTGGGTGTTGTTAGATGTAAGGGCTCATGAGAGGTATCCTGTTGATGAAGAAATGCTCCAACGTTGCAGCTAACTGGAGAACGGTCCTGATGGTTCACATTTCTTTGCAAAGTATGACAATGTCAGGTCAGTAAGTTGAATCTGCTCCTATTTATTTGTTGGTTGATTGCCAACGGAAATTCTGTGATGTAGTCAAAGAAGTAGGGAGGGAGAGTACAATTGTTCCCAAAGTACCTGCTGTGCTATAATTGGCCAAGATTGTCAAGTTTACTTCACAAGGATAACCAAAACCTTACAAAGGAAACACCTATGAATCAACCTTTATTGAAAAACTTCCATGCATTAACTAACTACACGGAGAGCAAAACATTCGAGTAGAACAAATGCATTTGGAAAAGCTCTAGGCATGGAAACAGGAGAAAGTTCTGTCAGAGTGTTTTCCATGTCTACAATTCATTGCTAGAAATTCTTTTTAATGGAACCCTAAGGCTTGCTAGGTAAAAGGACCTAAGATTTCTAGAAAAAACAGTAAGCAAAACTAAGGAACTGCAGCCCAAAGGGCATGAATGCCCTTGGCCCAAATTGAGGATACCGTGCTTAGGCTGGAGCTCTCCAAACTCTTTCATGGGGATCATATCTAAATGGACGGTTTTCAAGTTTGCAATTTGAATGTGGGAGATCATCTCACAAGAGACAGGTTGAAGAGGAGAAGGTCAGAAAGATCGCAATGAGAAGACATATCAAAAAACTCCCCAGAGCATGTCAATTCTCCATTATATTCCTCTCTTGCAAGAATACCTGGGCTAGGTATTCACACATCCCACGCCAGCAAGCATGCACATTTCCACTAGTGGCTAGGGCTGTCAGGTGCAGGAACTACCCTCCACCAACCGCTCCTAGCATCTGTTGAGGCGGGTCTGCTTGGGAAGCCAGTGGTGCATGCATGAGGGCAAAGGGTGGTTTCCCAACGGGTGGCCCGCCTGGGGGTGGGGCCAGTCATGGCAGCCTTTCTGCTTAATTCTGTGAAGGCCCTGGTAAGGCATATGGGGACTTTTCACGTGTTGGGTGTGAGCCCTCAGCACTCTTTTTCACTCTGTAGGATATCTGGGCCCTCCTCTGTGTGGGTTCATGCCAGCATGGAGTTAAGGTCTGGAGCAGTGTTTCCACCACAGTTTATTGGCAGCACTGTGGGTCGGGCTGCATGAAGACTTGAGTGATTGCAGGGCCTCCAGAAGCAGGTGCATAAAGTTTGTGGGCCATTCAAATGTGTGCCATTCCAGCATGCATTTCTCAAGAGTAGGAAAGCTAGACAGAAACATTTCCAATTGGAAAACCCTCATGCACTTCCCAGGAAGTTGCACAGGTCACTGGAAAATCAGTGAAGAGCCAAGGTACATGATCATAGTTTCATTGGTGTCTCCTTCAGAACATAAAAATTACTGTCAATGCTCATATTCAAAAGGCATGCTTGGGTCCATGGTGGGGACAACTTTCCTGAATGTAGTGCTCACCATCTCTTTGTAGTCTGATGTAAATCATGAATGATGCACAAGCCTAGATGGGGTTCATACATATTTAATAGGTTGTTGGGAGTCTGGTGGGTGGTCAGATATCTGGGTTGGTTAGGTCTATGGATATGTGTGTATAAGGGGAGTTCATGCCTGTGTTTTGGTGAACGTTTTTAAGGGTGAGTGTTATATTTGAAGGGTTTTGAGATGTAACAGAGGCACACTCAAGGAGTTGGTGTTTAGGTGTTTGTAAGTTAGTGTTCAGGGGAATATTTGGCACATGGTGTTTTCACCCATGAGTTTTGGGATTGTGTGTCTAATGGTGGACTTGGATTATCTGCCTATGCATAAAGGCCATGTTTGGTCATTATGGGGGTCTGTTTGTTTGGGTGTACAATCCATTTATGTTGTATATGTGGGGAATGTAGTGAAACTCCGTGGCTGGGACTTCAACCCAGCCAAAATTGAGAGTGGGACTTGAATCAACCTGCACGGTAGCTTGGCACTTGAACCCAGGATCCCAGGTTAGGAGTGGACTGGAACACAATGATTATTTTTTTTTCCTTTTTTTTGATATTATCTGCCACATGTGGAGGTTCCCAGGCCCAGGAATGAATGCCACAGCAGCGATCTGGATGGCTGCAGTGACAAAGTTGTATCCTTAACCTTCTGTGCCACAAAAGAATGACTCAAACTCCTCAAAACCACTGTCTTTTAAGGAAAAACCTCTCTCCCAGTGTCAGGACTCATGAAGCTCAGGCTTTTCTGACTCATTGCAGAATGAATTCAGCTTGAGACAAAGCAGTAGGCAATGAGCGAGCTTTTTAGCATAAGACACTTGTGAGAGAGAGAGAAGTAGGCTGGCAAGGGAGCAGAGCAGCCCCAAGAACCAAGAGAGCTCCATTTTTATAATCCAAGGAAAAGAGGAGAAGGGAGAAGTCTGCCTTCTTCCTCATTTGGGGGCAGATGGCAAGGCTTACATCTTTTGTCCCTCACTTTGCCCCTACATGGCTTAACCAGGTCAGTCAACAATGCTATTGAAGTCCTGTGTGTATTACCAGGAGTGTGGTAACATGTACAATATGGCAATTCATCTCAGGTTTCCAGCTAATGTCCCCATTTACCTAGTTTTGTCCCCTGTCATCTATATTTCTGTCTTGGGTATGTGAAAAAATGCTGCTTTTCAAGGACTACTAACTCCATGACTTCATGCAACAGGATTTACTCTTCCTATGTGTTGTCCTATGTTTTAAGTATGGGGGTTTGTGGCTTCAGCATGTCTGACACATACAGGCCCCTGGTCTTCCTTCAAGTTAGTGTAGATCGTAGCTGGGTTCCATTCCTTGAGTGCTCCTCAGCTTACACCAGTTCCCCAAACTCTGTTAAACCTTGTCTTTCACCCCCAGTGGGACTTTTCATGTATTTTAAGTATCCGAATCTATCCTTATCTTTAGGATGATTATTTGTGTATTTGTAGCATGTTGTATGCTTCTTGGCTTTTCTGTGTAGCAGTTTTTCAGGAGCTGTGTGTGTGTCTTTTGATGTGTTTAGGGCAAGTCTGAAACTTTTATGAGACTGGTGAATATTCCATAGGTGGCTGTCCTGTGTTGCTGTGCTTCTGTATTTGCATGACGGCTGGGTGGGGGGGGGAGTGTGATTTTATGTATATGCAGAGCATGTATTATATGTGTATTTAGAACCAAATGCATAGGGGTTATACGTTGCCATATTTGTAATGTCCTGGGTAATTGTGGGTTTATTTGTGGCTTGTGGAGAGGAGTTGTGTGTATGAGTTTGTGTGTGTATTCAAGGGGCATGGTCATTTGGTAGAATATTTGCTGGGGCTTTGCACTTGTATTTTTCAGTAGGGACATTTTAGGCCTAAACATTTGGGGAAGTGCACATGTGTGTTTCTTTGTTATTTGTTATTTATTTATTCATTTATTTTTTTTCCGCTGTACAGCATGGTGACCAAGTTACGCATACATGTACACACAGGTTTTCATCACATTGTTGTGTGGCAATGTAAGTATCTAGACAGAATTCTTAATGCCACACAGCAGGATCTCATTGTACATCCATTCCAAGATCAATAGTTTGCACCTGTTAACCCCAGGCTCCCAATCCCTCCCACTCCCTCCCTCTCTCCCCGGGCAGCCACAAGTCCATTCTCCAAGTCTATTATTTTCTCTTCTATGGAAATGTTCATTTGTGCTTTATATTAGATTCTAGTTATACGTGATGTCCTATGGTCTTTGTTTTTCTCTTTCTGACTTATTTCCCTGAGGATGAGAGTCTCTAGTTCCATTCATGGTGACACAAATGGCCTCATGTCCTTTTTTATGGTTGAGTAGGATTCCATTGTGTATGTATACCACATTTTCCCAATCCAATCATCTGTTGATGGACATTTGGGTTGGTTCCCATGTCTTGGCTATTGTGAATAGAGCTGTAATGACCATGCAGGTGCATGTGTCTTTTTCAAGGAAAGTTTTGTCCGGATGTATGCTCAAGAGTGGGATTGCGGGGTCATAGGGTAGTTCTAGGTATAGATGTCTAAGGTACCTCCATGTGGTTTTCCATAGTGTCTGTACCAGCTTACATTCCCACCAACAGGGCAGGAGGGTTCCCTTTTCTCCACAGCCCCTCCAGCACTTGTGATTTGTGGACTGATGAATGATGGCCATTGTGACTGGTGTGAGGTGGTATCTCATGGTCGTTTTGGTTTGCACTTCTCTAATAATCAGGGATGTTGAGCATTGCTTCAGGTGCTTGTTGGCCATCTGTGTATCTTCCTTGGTGCAATGTCTCTTCAGGACTTTTGCCCATTTTTCCATTGGGTGGTTGGCTTTTCTGCTGTGGAGTTGCATATGTTGCTTGTATATCCTAGAGATGAAGCCCTTCTCCATGGCATTGTTTGAAACTATTTTCTCCCATTGTGAAAGTTGTCTTTGTGTTTTCTTGCTGGTTTCCTTTGCTGTGCAAAAACTTGTGAGTTTGACTAGGTCCCATTGGTTTATTTTTGCTCTTCTTTATGTTGCCTTGGGAGAAGGACCTGTGAACATATTCATGAGGTTGATGTCAGAGAATGCTTTGCCTATGTGCTCTTCCAGGAGTTCGTATGTGTGTTTCTAATGGAGCGATGAGGTTCTGTGTTTATTCAGGGGAGTTGGAGACTTGCATTGATGTGTAGGAGAAATATGGGCTATGGTTATGTGTTAGTAAATGCAGGTGTGTGAGCTGGCTCCTCTTATCATTTGATAGATGGAAGTCATTTCATATGTGGTTTTCTGGAGATATGTCCATGGGTCTTACTTGCATATCCATGTTTGTAGGTCTATCACCAGGTGCATGACTGCCCAAGTCTTGTTCGCATGGCTTGGAGTTGTTAGGAGTGTGCAAAGTATGTTCCTTTGGAGAATGCTAAGGTGTTATGTGTTTGTTGCTAATGTGTTTGTTAATAGGTACTAAGAGATGGTCTGTCTGTGTCTATCCAGGGGAGGGCAAAAACATACATACATTTGACACACATACACTTAGAGTGCCCTTTGGTGTCTATGTTGGGGGAGGAGGAGGGTGGTTGTATTTTGAAGAGGTGGCATCACGCCTGGTGTTTGGGGCATCTGTATGTCCAAGGGTTGGGAATATCTGTATGTGTGTGTCCATAGGTGTTTGACATTTGTATATGTATCTTAGTCAGTGTAGGCTAATTGTGGCTGTGTGTGTATTTGAGTTCCTGGAGCTTATGTGGTATGTATTCTGAGAGGTGTGAGAAGTCTGTGTGTTTGGAAACCAAGAAACAGTGTAGGCTGTGTGTGTGTTCAGGAGTCCTGGATTAGCTGTGTTTTAGGGCTATGGCATGGCATACGGGCTATGCATGAGACAACTGAGGACTTGCTGGTTTTCGTGAGCCTGTACATGTAGGTATTCCACATGGACAACTGGTTGGTAGGTAGGTTGCACCTGTTTTATTCAGGCCCATGTTTTGGATGTGTATAGAGTTGGAGTGTTACCAGCTAGAGTTCTTGGCCTTCCTTAATCAAGAGCAGTTGATAAGATGCTGGAGGAGAAACTCAGTGAAGACTTTATTCAGGACACCTGCTTCAGCATAGAGGCACTGAAGCAATCACCAGGTTCCCTCGTTCAGCTTCTCACTGAGTAGCGGTGAGCTAGTTCCTTCTATGGGGTGAGGATAGGGGCATGTCCAGGGATTGGGCCGGGGGGTGGCTGAGGGGGCTTGCCCACCCCACCCCTTTAGTGTGGTGCATGTAGGGGGCATGCATAGTCTTCTGCTTTTGCTCTCTGTTCTTCAGAAGTGGCAGTTGTATTTTTCTCATGATTTGTCCGCAATGTGCAAGCAGAGTTCTTTCTCATTGTTTATACTTTTGCTGTATTTTGTTCCCCAGGAGATGTTTGTCCAGGTGCATTCCCTGCAGCCACTGCAGCCACCGCAGCCAAGGGTGCCAGGTCCCAACCTGTCTCAGTAGGAGAGGCAGTGGAAAATTCCAGGTGAGTAGGAATTTGTCTGTAAAACTTTAGAAGTTGTGTCTATTGAGATATGTAAACTTAGGCGGTCAGTTTGTATGGTGATTCACACTGAGGATTAAAAGGTACATGTGTGCTCAGAAGACACACACACACACACACACACATACGTATGTGTGATGTCCTTTGCTTACATCCCCTGGTGGGTGTTGAGGGTCCTCCTCAGAGTGTAAGTGGATTGTGTGCACATGCATATATGAAAGGGCACTGGAACTGGTTCAGACTAGCTTGGGATAATCGGCTCTGTGTTCAGTTACCTCAGCTTTGTAATTTGAGTTTGCTCATGTTTGGAATATTCATACCATGCAGATATCACATCTGAAATGTCACCTGAGTTTCTTGAAGAGCTTCAAAAATGCATTTAGAGCATATCACTCATCTGTGTGTTATGACTTAATTATGTGGCAAGCCAGAATATTCAAGCATCATTGGTGTGTGTGTATATCACATTATATTTGAATTGTGAGTGGGGCATCCTGGGCGGTGTGCATTTTATGTGTGCCTTGGCCCTTCATTCTGAATCACAGCATTGCTCCTCTCAGGTTGATTCAATCTTCAGGGTCAAGAATTCCTCCCTCCAAATGCTGGTGAATTCCAGTGGAAATCATGTGGATGGATTTAGGGTATCTGTACCTTAGGCAGGGACACACCTTCAGCATTTGTATGGTCCTAGAATCTGGGGCCCTAGAAGGGTGAGGCTGATTGCAGATCACTCTCTAGCACAGAACCTTCTCAGGTGTGTGGTTGGCCGACAAGCAGCAGTCAGGAAGTCGTGGGGATTCATGGATAAGAGGTAAGGCGGGCAAGTGTTCTCCCAGGAAAACCCCCTGAGAATCAGTTGGGCAAGCACAGGTATTCCTGGCTCTTCTGTGGCACAGATGGTAGGCAAGGACACCGTGCACATGGGGTCCAGATGGTTCAAGTCTCTAGAGCCATGTGTCCCTGTGCCCAGTTGCCCCAGTGTGGTGGGAACTACTGTTGGTCAGGCTGGTAAGCTGTATGAGCAATTCTCCACCACCATATCTCTGTGGAAACCTAAGTCCTCAGGGATAGGCAGGACCTCTAGGGTCAGTGAGCTGACAAGGACAAAGGTGGGGAGGCCTTGTCTCTAAGGGAGGCTTGGGGAGTGAGGCCTGGAGAGCCTGGGGAGTCCTTCTCTGAGGAGATATGGCTCTGATATTCCCAAACCTTTAGACATGGTCCCTGTTCTTTTCTGAAGGTTCAGGATGCTTCTAACAATGGCGAGTTCATCTCAGGTCCTTGGTTCTCAGATGACCTGACCCTAGTTTTCTTTATTCCACATCCAGCCATCATCCCAACAGGGAGCCATATGCTCACCATGTCCATCAGCTGACCCTACAGCCTCCTGCTTCCCTACCCAAAATAGACCCCTCTATTTTGACTCAGCCCCTGGATTCCATACAGTGAAGTGTTAGTGACCTCTAGGATGATATTCAAGAGCCTCAACCTGAACGGGCTTGCAAAATAGTAACTTTTTATAAGCCATTCCTAACATCTTCCCTGCTCACACTGATAGGTGGACAATTCCATCATAGTCACAAAGAAGGGTGAATCTGTGGCAGCCTTTGGAGCCTGTGGAATCTCGTTTTGTAGCATTTGGGGTCCCATGCATTTAAAAGGTCACTCAGCCTGCTTCAGCTTCCCTTTTAGCAGATTGATAAATAAAAGACAGAAAATAATGGTCTCCGGAGGAGACAGTTTGGGGGGTGGGGGGATGTGCTTGGGCTGTGGATGGAAATCCTGTGAAATTGGATTATTATGGTCATTGTGCAATTACAGATGAGTAATAAATAATAATAGTAAAATTAAATTAAAATAAAATAAAATAAAATAAAATAAAATAAATCATGGACGGTAATGTACAGCATGGTGACTGCAGTTAATACCGCGTTGTGTGTTGGAGAGTAGCTGAGAGAATGGATCTTAAGAGTCCTTGGATGCCCTAGTGGAGAGTGGGTTAAGGATCCAGTGGTATCATTGCTGTGGCTCAGGTCACTGCTGTGGCGCAGGTTCAATCCCTGGCTCAGAAACTTCTGCATGTCACAGGCACAGCCAAAAGGAAAAAAAAAATTTCTTATCACAGAAAGAAAATGTGTAACTCTTTGTGGTAATGGATATTGACTAGGTTTACTGTGATCATTTTACACTGACAGTTTTAGCCACTACTCTTCCTATTTGGATGGCTTTTATTTCTTTTGTTTGTGCGTTTGCTGTGGATAGAACTTCTAGTAATATGTTGAATACCATTGGTGCTGAGAGTGGGCATCCGTGTCTTGCTCCATATTTTCATGGGAAGGCTTTCAGCTTTTCTCCATTGAGTATTATATTTTCTGCGGGTTTGTCATAAATGGCTTTATTTATGTTAAGGATTGTTCTCTCTTAGACCCACTTTATTAAGAGTTTTGATCATGAATATATGTTGGACTTTGTCAAATGCTTTTTCTGCATCTTTTGAGATGATCATGTGGTTTCTGACTTTTTTGTTAATGTGGTGCATGGCATTGTTTGATTTGAGTGTGTTGAACCATCCTTGTGAACCTGGGGTGAATCCCACCTGGTAACGGAAAGTTTTTCAAAGTCATTTTCTGTTCTACACAGAAGTTGTATCCATATTTTTTTAGATCCCACATATAAGTGATAGCATATGATATTGGTGTCTCACTGTCTTACTAACTTCACTTAGCATGATACTGTCTATATCCGTCCATGTTGCTGCAAGTGCCATTAGTTCTTTCGTTTTAATGGCTAATATCCCATGGTGTTTATGTACCACCTCTTCTTTATCCATTCTTCTGTTGATGGACATTTAGGTTGCTTCCAGATCTTGGCTATTGTAAAGTGCTTCAGTGGACACTTGGGTGCCTAGGTCTTTTCAAGTCATGGATTTCTCTGGATAGATGCCCAGGAGTGGGATTTCTGGATCATATGATAATTCTGTTTTTAGTTTTTTTGAGACATGATCATAGTGTTTTCCACAGTGGCTGTATCAATTTTCATTCCCACCAACACTGTTAAGAGGGTCCCCATTTCTCCACATCCTCTACAGCACTTATTTATTGCAGACTTTTTGATGATGGCCATCCTGGTGGGTATGAGGGAGTACCTCATTGTATCTTGATTTGTATTTTTTTTAATAAGTAGTGATGATAAACATCTTTTCTTGTGCTTTATGACCATCTGTCTGTCTCCTTTGGAGAATTGTCTAAGTCTTCTGCCCATTTTTTTGGAGGTGATTATAAATTTTGGAGATGAATCCCCTGTCAGTTGCTTCATTTGCAAATATTTTCTCCCATTCCATGGGTTGTCTTTTTTTCTTGGTTTGTTTAGGTGCAAACAAGGTTTTCCTGTGCAAAACCTTCTAAGTTTATGTATGTATGTATGTATGTATTCATTTGTTTGTTTTTTTTATTATTTTTAATTCATTGATTTTAGATTATAATGTTTTTTTTCCATTATAGCTGTTTTTCAGGATTCTGTCAATTTTTTACTCTATGGAAAGGTGGCCCAGTCTCACTTACATATATATCTTTTTTCTCACATTATTCTCCATCATAAGTGTCTAGACATAGTTCCCAGGGCTATATTGAATTTTATTACATTTATAGTTGTTCAGCAAACATAACAACCTGATTTTACAGCATTTCCATCCCAAACACCCAGCCCACCCCACCTACTCCCCAGCTTGTATCCTTTGGAAACCATTAGTTTTCCAAAGTCTGTTAGTCTATTTCTGCTCTGCAAAGATGTTCATTGTATCCCTTTTTTAGATTCCACCTATAAGTGATATCATATGATGTTTGTCTTTCACTGTCTAACTTCACTTAGGACAATAATTTCTAGGTCCATCCATGCTGCTGTAAATGGCATTATTTCATTCTTCATGATTTATTTTATTTTATTTTTTTGCATTTTAGGGCCAAACCTAGGGCATATGGAAGTTTCCATTTAGGGATTGAATCCCAGCTGCAGTTGCTGGTCTACACCACAGTCCAAGCAACATGGCATCAGCCACATCTATGACCTACACCACATTTGACAGCAATGCCAGCTCCCCGACTCATGGAAGAAGGCTTGAGTTCAAACCTGCATCCACATGGATACCAGCCAGATTCATGACCACTGGGCCACTGTGGGAACTCCCATCATTCATTTGTATGATTGGGTAATATTCCATTGTGTATATGGACGACATCTTCTTTATCTCCTCCACTGCCGATGGACATTTAGGTTGTTTGCATGGCTTGGGTATTGTACCTAGTACTGCAATGAACATTGGAGTACAGGTATCTTTTCAAGTCATGTTTTCTCTGGAGAGATGCCCAGGAGTAGGATTGCTGGATCAAGGGTAATTCTATTTTTAGTGTTCTGAGGAATCTCCACACTCTTTTCCATAGTATTGCACCAATTTGCATTCCCACCAAAAGTATGATAAGGGTTCCATTTTCTCCACCCCTCTTCAGCATTTCCAGTTTGTAAACTTTTTAATGATGGCCATGCTGGGTGGTGTAAGGTAGTTCCTCCTAGTAGTTTTGATTTGCATTTCTCTAATAATTAGTGCTGTTGAACATCTTTTCATGTGTTTTTTGGCCATCTGTTATGTCTTCTTTGGAGAATTGTCGGTTTAGGTCTTCTGCCCATTTGTTGATGTGGTTATTTTCTTGTTTGTAATTGAGCTGCAGGGGTAGCTATAAATTTTGGAGATGAACCCCTTGTCAGTCTCTTCATTTGCAAATATGTTCTCCCATTCTTTGGGTTGTCTTTTTGTTCTGTTTAGGGTTTCCTTTGCTGTGCAGAAAGTTTTAAATTTAATTAAGTCCCATTGATTTTTTTTTGTTCTTATTGATATTACTCTAGGAGGTGGATCTGAGAAGATATTGCTTTGGTTTATATCAGAGAGTGTTTGGCCTATGTTTTCCTTCAAGAGTTTTAGGTTATCTGGTCTTCTATTTAGGTCTTTCATCCATTTTGCATTTATTATTGTGTGTGGTGTTAGGAAGTGTTCTGATTTCATTCTTTTCCATGTGGCTGTCCAGGTTTCATGGCATCATTTATTGAAGGTGCAGTCTTTTCTCTATTGTATGTTCTCGCTTCTATTGCCATAGATTAGTTGACTGTAGGCGTGTGGGTTTAATTCTGGGCTTTCTATCCTGTTCCACTGATGTACATTTCTGTCTTGGTGCCAGTACCATGTGGTTTTGATGCTTAGTAGAATAATCTAAGTCAGGGAACTTGATTCTTCCAGCTCTGTTTTGCTTTCTCAGGATGTCTGGCTATTCTGAGCCTTTCATGCTTTCAAACAAACTTTTAGATATTTTCTTCTAGTTCTACAAAAACTGTCCTTGGTAGTTTGATAGGGATTGCATTGACTCTGCAGATTGCCTTGGGTAGTACAGTAATTTTGATAATATTGATTCTTCCAATCCAAAAAGATGGTATTTCCATCTGTTTGTGTGACCTTGGATGTCTTTCATCAGTGTCTTATAGTCTTCAGAGTACAGGTCTCTTGTCTCTTTAGGTAGGTTTATTCCTATTAATTTCTTTCTCATTGATGTGATGGTTGATGGGATTGTTTCCTGAATTTCTCTTTCTGATCGTTCATTCTTAGTATATAGAAATGCCATGAATTTCTGTGTATTAATTTTGTATTCTGTGACTTTTCCAAATTCATCAATGAATGCTAACAGTTTTCAGGTAGCATCTTTAGGATTTTCTAGGTATAGTATCATGCCTCCGCAAATAGAGTTGTACCTCTTCCTTTCCAATTTGGATTCCTTTTATTTCATTTTCTTCTCTGATTGCCATGCCCAAGACTTCGAAAACTATGTTGAATATTAGTGGTGAGAGCAGACATCCTTCACCACAGAGGGAATTCTTTCAGCTTTTTACCATGCACAATGATGTTAGCTGTGTGTTTGTCATATATGCCCTTTAGAATGTTGAGGTAGGTTCGTTCTGTACCCATGTCTGAAGGGATTTTATGGGTGTTGCATTTTGTGAAAGTCTTTCTCTGCACCTATGGAGAGGATGATATGGTTTTTATTCCTCAGTTTGTTAATGTGGTGTATCATACTGTTGGATTTGTGGATATTGAAGAATCCTTGCATTGCTGGGACAGATCCCACTTGATCATAATGTACAAACCTTTCAATGTACTGTTGGATTTGGTTTGCTAGTATTTTGGTGAGGATTTTTGCATCTAGATTCATTGGAGATATTGGCCAGTAGTTTTCTTTTTTTGTGGCATCTTTGTTTGGTTTTGCTATCAGGGTGATGGTGGACTTCTAGAATGAGTTTGGAAGCGTTCCTTCCTCTGAAAGTTTTTGGAATAGTTTCAGAGGAATAGGTGTTATCTCTTCTCTAAATGTTTGAATCGAATTCCCTGTGAAGCCATCTGGTCCTAGACTTTTATGTTTTGGAATTTTTTAAATCACAGTTTCAATTTCTGTGCTTGTGATTGGTCCATTCGTCTTTGCTAGTTCATCTTGGTTTAGTCTTAGAAGATTGTAGTTTTCTAAGAATTTGTCCATTTCTTCTAGGATTTCCCTTTTATTGGTATAGATTTATTGGTATGTAGTAGTCTCGTAGGATCCTCTGTATTTCTGTGATGTCCTTTGTAACTTCTCCTTTTTCATCTCTAATTTTATGGATTTGAGTCCTCTGTTTTTTTTTTTTTTTTGATAAGTCTGACTAAGGGTTTTTCAATTTTGTTGATCTTTTCAAAGAACCAGTTTTTATTTTTATTGCTCTTTTCTATGGTTTTCTTCCTTTCTATTTCATTCATTTCTGCTCTGATCTTTATTAATTCTTTCCTTCTTATATCTTTAGGTATTGTCTGTTACACTCTCTCAGGCTGCTTGAGATGTGAAGTTAGGTTGTTTATTTGAGCTTTCTCTTGTTTCCTGAGGTATGCTTGTATTGCTATAAACTTCCCTCTTAGAACTGCTTGTGCTATAGTTTTCCTCTTTGATCTCTTCGATGATCCATTGGTTGTTTGGTAGCATGTTGATTAGCCTTCATGTCTTTGTGTGTGTGTGGTTTTTGGCAATTTTTTTCTTGTTGATTTCAAGTTGAATAGCGTTGTGTTTGGAAAAAGATGCTGGATAAGATTTCCATTTTCTTAAAGTTACCAAGGCTTGATTTGTGGCCCAGAATGTGATCATTCCTAGAGCAAATTCCATGTGCACTTGAGAAGAAGTGTATTCTGCTGCTTTTGGATGGAATGTCCTATAACTCTCTATTAAATCCATCTGGTCTAATGCTTCATTTAGGGCCTGTGTTTTCTTGTTGATTTACTGTCCGGATGATCTGTCCATTGCAGTAAGTGGGGTGTTAAAGTCCCCTGCTCTATGGTGTTGTTGTTAATTTCTCCTTTTAAGGTTGTTAGCAGTTGCCTTATATATTGAAGTGATCCTGGATTGGTCCTTTGATCATTATGTAATGCCCATCTTTGTCTCTTATCATATTCTTTATTTTCAGGCCTATTTTGTCTGATATGAGTATCATTACTCCAGCGTTTTTGATTGCCATTTGCATGGAATATTTTCTTCCATCCTCTCATTTTCAATTTGTATGTGTCCCTAGAAAGTGAAGTGGGTCTCTTGAAGACAGCATATGTATGGGTCTTGTTTTTCTATCCATTCAGCCAGTCTAGATCTTTTGGTTGGGGCATTTAGTCCGTTTACATGTAGGCTATTTACTGATTTGTATGTTCTTATTGCCATTTCATTAACTGTTTTGGATTTGTTGCTGTTGCTCTTTTTTCTTCCCTTCTTCTCTTGTTCTCTCCTTTTGTGGATTGATGACTACCTTTAGCGTTGTATTTGAGTTGATTGCTCTTATTTGTGTGTGTATCTATTGTAGGTTTTTGGCCTGTAGTTACCCTGAAGTTTTGAGATAGGCGTCTCTCTCTCTCTATGATTGTTTTAAGTTGTTGGTCTCTTAATTGGAAGTGCATCTCCAGTGTCCTGCACTTGTACCCTCCTCTTCTCCCAATTTCTGGATTTGGTAGCATATTGAAGCGTGGATGATTTCCTACATTTACTGTGTCTATGCCTTTACTGTGTCTATGCCTTTACTGGTGATCCTTGTCATTTGTAGTGTTTTGGTTTCTAGTTGTGGCCTTTTCTTTGCCTCAGGAAGTTCTTTCAGTATTTGTTGTAAATCTGGGTTAGTGGTGCTGAAGGCTCTTAACTGTTGTTTGTCTGTAAAGCTTTTGCTTTCTCCTTCAAATCAGAATGAAAGCCTTGCTGGGTAGAGTAATCTTGGTTGGAGATTTTTCCTTTCATCTCATTAAGTATATCGTGCCACTCCCTTCTGGCCTGCAGAGCTTCTGCTGAAAAATCAGCTGAAAAGCTTTTCAGGATTCCCATGGATGTTATGTGTTTGTTTTCCCTAGATGCTTTCCATATGTTCTCTTTGTCTTTAATTTTGTCCAGTTTCATGAATATGTGTCTTGGGGTGTTCCTCCTGGGGTTTATTTCATATGGTACTCAGTGTGCTTCCTAGATTTCAGTGAGTGATTCCTTCCCCATGGTAGGGAAGTTTTGGCCTATTATCTCTTCAAATAGGTTCTCTGGCCTTTTCTCTCTCTCTTCTTCTTTTGGCACCCCTATAATGCAGATGTTGGTGCATGTAATGTTGTCCTAGAGTTCTCTTAGACTGTCTTCCAATCTATTCAATCTTTTTTCTTTTTCTGTTCCACATCAGTGATTTCCAATAGTGTGTCCTCCACCTCACTTGTTCATTCTTCTGCCTCATGTATTCTGTTGTTGGCTGCTTCTAATGAATTTTATATTTCAGTTATTGTATTTTTCATCTCTGCTTGCTTCAGTCTTAAATTTCGTATTTCTTTGCTCAGTGTTTCCTGTAAATTATCAGTCTTTGCCTCCCATCTGTTTCCAATGCCCTGCATCACATTATGATCATCAGTCTAAAGTCTTTTTCCTGGAGGCTGATACTCTCCAGATCTCTTAGCTGTTTTTCTGGGGTTTTTCTCTCTCCTTCATATGGGTTATGGTTCTCTGCCTTTACATTTTTATAGGTTTTTGGTGTGGTCTCCTTTTTCCAGAAAACAATGTGGTAGCCCCTCTTTCTTCTGAAGTCCGCACCCTTTGTGGCTGAAGTTGGTATGGGGGCTTGCTATAGGCTTCCTGATGGAAAGGACTGGTGCCTGCCCTCTAGTAGGTGGAGCTGCTTCTTATCCCTCTGGAGGATGGGTCTTTGCTCTGGGTGACATTAGAGGCAGTTGTGTGATTAGGGTGTCTTTAGGCAGCCTGTTTACTGATGGGTGGGGCTGTGATCTCACCTGGATTCGTGTTTGACCTGGGGCTTCTCAGCGCTGATAGGTGGGGCCGGATTTTCCCAAAATGGCCACCTCTAGAGGAACACATGCCAGTGAGCACTCCTGAGACTTTTGCTTCCAGTGTCCTTCCCCAGCAGTGATCCACAGTCACTCCCTGTTTTCCCAGGAGATCCTCCAAGAACTGCAGTCAGGCCTGCCCCAGATTCCCATGGAGTCTCTACTTTGTCTGGGACCCCGTTGATATGAAAGCCTGTGTGTGCCTTTCGAGAATGGGGTTTCTGTCTCCCCCAGTCCCATGGAGCTTTAGCACAGAAGCCCTACTACCCTCAATGCCAGATGCTCTGTGGGCTCTTTCTCCCAATGCCATACCCCCAGGTATGGGGATCCAATGTGGGACTCAGAACTCTCACTCCTGTAGGTGGGTCTCTGTGACACAGTTCCTTTCCAGTCTGTGTGCTGCCCACATGATGCTCATGGGCTTGTGTGTATCACATAATAGGCCTTCCTACCATCTTGATGTGGTCTCCTCTTTGTTTCTTGGAGTAGGATATCTTTTTTGAAAGTTTCCAATCCATTTTGTTGGAGGTTGTTCAGCATTTGGTGGTAATTTTGTTTTGAAGAGAGCAGGTGAACTCCATTCCTTCTGTCCTGCCATCTTAATCCAGTCCCCTTCTCCTCATTTTTCAACTGGGTTTTGTTTGTTTGTTTGTTTTGTTTTTGCTGTTGAGTTGTATAAGTTGTTTGTATGTTTTGGAAATTAAGCTCTTGTCAGTTACATTATTTGAAACTCTTTTCTCCCATTGCATAGATTGTCTTTTTGCTTTTTTTAAAGTTTTCCATTGCTGTGCAAATGCTTGTGGGCTTGATTAGCTCCCATTGGTTTATTTTTGTTTTTTCATTCTATTGCTTTGGGGGACTGACCTAAGAAAACCTTTCAATGTTTGATGTCAGGGAATGTTTCGCCTATGATCTCTTCCAGGAGTTTTATGATGTCTTCTCTTATGTTTAAGTTTTTAAGCCATTTTGAGTTTATTTTTGTGTATGGTATGAGAGTGTGTTCTAGTTCTAGTATGAGAGTGTGATTTACGTGGAATTGTTCTGCTTTGTCCATACCACTTGGGGAGGAGACAATCTTTCCCTGATTTTGTATTCTTGCCTCGTTTGTCAAAGATTGTTTGACCATAGTTGTCTGGGGTTATTTCTGGGTTCTGTATTCTGTTGCATTGGAGTGTATGTTGTTTTGGTACCAGTACCACACTGTCTTGATGATTGTAGCTTTGTAATATTGTCTGACGTCTGAGAGAGTTATGCCTCCTGCTTGGTTTGTGTTCCTCAGGATTGCTTTGGCAATTCTGAGTCTTTTATGGATCCATATCAATTTTTGGATTGTTTGTTCTAGTTCTGTGAAAAATGGCATGGGTAATTTGATAGGGATTGCCTTGAATCTGTTGATTGATTTGGGTAGGAGGGTCATGTAAATGATATTAATTCTTCCAATCCAGGAGTGTGGAACATCTTTCTGTTTCTTTGAATCCTCTTTAAGTGTCTTGAGTGAAGTTGTAGAGTTCTCAGCATGGAAGTCTTTAACCTCCTTGGTCAGGTTAACAGCTGTTGCCTTATGTTTTGAGGTAACCCTCTTTCGGGTGCATATGTATTTACCATCCCTATGCATGCTTCTTGGATTGATCCTTTGATCATTATGTAATGACCTTGTTTGTCTCTTATAATATTCTTTATTTTAAGGTTTAATTTGTCTGAAAAGAGTATTGCTGCTCCAGCTTTCTTTTGACTCCATATGCATGGAATATTTTCTTCCATCCCCTCGCTTTCAATTTTCATATGTCCCTAGAACTGACGTGAGTCTCTTGGAGACAGCATATATGTGGGTCTTTAGTATCCATTCAGCCTGTCTATACATTCTGGTTGGGGCATTTAGTCCAATGACGTTACCATTTTATGAACTGTTTTGTATTTGTTTTTGTTGGCCTCTTTTCCTTCCCTTCTTCTCTTCTCTTGTGGTTTGATGACTCTATATAGTGTGTTTGGACTGCTTTTTATTATTTTTGTGTGTATTGATTGTAGATTGTTGGTCACAGTTCCCATGAAGTTTTGATATAGGATTCTATGTATATACAAATTGTTTTAAGTTGTTGGTCTCTTAGTTGCAAATGCAACTCTGGTATGCTGCATTTGTACCCTCTTTGGATGATTTCTGGATTTTTTAGCATATTTGTGTGTGGATGATTTCCTGCCTTTACTATATGTATATGTATATGTTTACCGGTAAGCCGTGTCGTTTTTAGTATTTTTTATTTTAGTGGTGGCCTTTTCATGTCCACCTCTTGAAGTTCCTGTAGTATTTGTTGTAAAGCTGGTTTGGTAGTGTTGAAAACCTTCCTGGGCTTCGCTTGTATGTTATGTGTTTCTTTTCCCTAGCTGCTTTCAACATTTTCTGTTTGTCTTTAATTTTGGTCAGTTTCATGAATATGTGTCTTGGGGTGTTCCTCCTTCGGTTTGTTTTCTATTGTACTCGTTGTGCTTCCTGGATTTGAGTGAGTGGTTCCTTTCCCATGTTAAGGAAGTTTTTGTTATGTGCTCTGGCCCTTTCTCTCTCTCTTCTGCTTCTGGTACCCCTATAATGCAGATGTTGGTGCGTGTCATGTTGTTCCAGAGTTCTCATAGACTGCCTCCATTTCTTTTCAATCTTTTTTTCTCTTCTGTTCCTCGTCAGTGATTTCCACCAGTCTGTCTTCCATCTCACTTATTCATTTTTCTGCCTTCTGCATTCTGTTACTGTTTCCTTTGATGTGAATTTTTTTATTTCAGCTATTGTGTTTTTCGTCTCTGCTTGCTTAATCTTAAAATCTTCTATTTGTTGGATTTTCTTGTAACTTATCTCTCTTTGCCTCCAGTTTATTTCCATGTTCTTGAGCCATCTTGACTATCATTAGTCTAAGGTCTTTTGTGTGGAAGCTGATAATCTTCAGATCGTTTGTTTTTCTGTTTTTTTTCTTCTTCCTTTATCTGAGTCATAATTCTATGCCTTGTCCTTTTGTAGAGCTTTTGAGTGTGATCTCCTTTTTGCAAACAATAGGGTTGTAGACTCTCATACCTGAGGGTTCTCCCTACTATTCTTCCTGTTACTCAAATGTGACCTCAAGTGATTTCTGGTCTGTCTACTTTCCCTTCTATGTGGGACACAGTGCATGAGAAAGAGCCTTCCTGACACTGAGAGGTGAAGACTTCTAAATTTGGAAAACCTGACTCTTGATCAGTGATGCTTTCAGAGAAAGATCTGGATCATTCCAGATCAAGGAGAACTGTGCCAGTTAAGAAAATGAAATCTTCATTAAACTTCAAGTTGTGAAGGCCTGTAGAGGGAGGTCTCACAACCTACTTCTCATGGTCAATAGCTTTTGTAAGCAGTGCTTCAGGGACATTTGGGGTGCATGTGCCTTTTGAAGGACATTTCAGTAGAGGGAAATGTTTGATTTTGATGAAATATGATTTTCCATTTTTTTCTTTTTTTGGGTATTTTTTTTTTTTTGTCCTGTGTAAGACCTCTTTATCAAGCCCAACAACCCAGAGATTTTTCTCCTAGTTTTTTTTTTTGGTAAAAATTTCAAAGTCTCGAAATTTGCATTTGAATCTATGCCCCATTTTGTAGAATTTCAATATCCGTTAAAAACTATCCCTTTTCCATTCTACTTCTCTATAACTTTTGTATTAAGCCATTCCAGTTTGCTGTATTGGTATGTGTCTATTTCTGTATTCTCTATCCTGTACACCAAACTATGAATCTATTCCTCCACCAATGTTAATCTGTCTTCCATAGGGCTTTATATGGAGCCTAATAGCCTCAAATTTTAATTTTCTTTCTCAAAATAATTTTAGCTATTTTGGCTCCTTTTCTTTATACATGTTATAATAAGCTTGTCCATGTTGACAAAAGCAATTCTGTTGGAAGTGGACAGTTTATTATGTGGAGTCTTCCAGACTGTGAATATCATCTATGTATATGCGTACACATTTGTTTAGGTCTTATAGGGTTTTATCATACAAATCAAATCCTCTATCAAAACATTTCTAACGAGAGTTCCCATTATGGGTCCCTGATGAAGAACCTGATATAGTGGCCATGAGGATGTGGGGTGACTCTCTGGCCTGGCTCAGTGGAGTAAGGTACTTTTATTGCCACAAGCTATACTGTAGGGTGCAGATGCCAGTTGGATATGGTGTTGCTGTTGCTGTGGTGTTGGTTGCTAGCTGTAGCTCCATTTTGATCCCCTAGCCTGAGAACTTCCACAAGCTGCAGGAGCAGCCATAAACTTATATGTATAACCAAATATTTCATTTTTTGGAACTGCTCTGTATTGCATTGTGTTTTTGGTTTGGGCTACCAGATGTCCCTTTTTAGCATTTACAAATATGATGAATGTTTCTGTGTTGATCTTCTCTCCTGAGACTTTGGTAAAGGAACCTCCATCTCTTCAGTGTACCTTAAGAGAACTGTTGGGATTTTCTGTGGAGGTAGCCATGCTATCCATGAACATGGACAGTTATATTTCTTCATTTCTATTCTGTATGTCTTCATTTCTTTTTCTTGCCATGCTGCATTGGCAAGTCCCTGCAGTACTAAGTAGAATGGAAGAAATGAGAAAGGACATTCTGACCTTCTTTTGAGTTTAGGAGGAAAACATTCATTCTTTCACCTTTAAGTAGGATGCTTAGTGTATGTATTTTGTAGATGTTCTGTACTGGGTTGAAGGAGTGTTCTTCCTGGTTTTCTGAGAGTTTCTAACATGAATGGGTTGTTGAACATTGCCAAATGCTTTTTCTGTAGTAATTGATGTGACCATGTACATTTTCTTCTTTAATCTATTAATAACAGCAAACTACACTGATGATTTTTAAATACTAAACCAAGCTTGTATTCCTAGAATAAACTCCATTTGATTCTAATGCATTGTCAGTTCATTTGTTCTTCAGATATTGGCTTAGTATTGCAATGTTTTTTAAGCTATTGATTTTGAGACCTTTCTTCTTTTGTATTGCAGAAGCATCTAGAGCCATTTGTTTCCATCTTCACAATGGTTTATCTGGATCCAATCACATTTTATGGACTGTATCTTCCTTTGCATTCAGTTCTATTCATTTCAAAATTTTTCTTTGAGAGTCATCTTTAACCATGGGTTATTTAGAAGTGTGCATCTCAATTTCCACATATTTGGAGGCTCACTTCTCATTCTCATTGTTATACAAGGGGAAGCTTATACTTTGGACACGGTGGAGTGAAATGTAATGACTATTTGTTTATCTTATAGGTTCCTCAAATGTCATTGGTGTGAACCTTTTGAATATTAATTTTACATGGGAGTTCTCAGACTTTTCACTTATACAGTAACCATAAGGGAATTGCCTGAATATATGAATTCATGCTGCTGAAGTTGTGTTTATCAAGGGAAGTTCACAGACAGAACAATAGTAGGAGAATTTGTGGGTCGCCATTGCACATTGTTTTCCGGGTCAGCACCCAGAGACTCTGTTCGGACCCAGCGTTCAGGAGAGGGGCCCAGATCTTGGGCTTGGTGCTTTTTATTGCATGATCAGAGAAGTCCAGGCCCCCTGTGGGCAGGGACTACAACCAGCATGGTGACATGCAGGATGCAGGTTGAGTAGCTGGCTGCGGGATGAGCGCTCAGGGTGGGGGAAGCTCCAGCCTCTTTCCTGCTGCTCAGGGTGGGTCTGAGCTGTGGGTGCAGCCATAAGCCTCAGAAGGCCAGTGGCTGAGTCACTAGGCAGCACTTCCCATCTCTGTCAGCCATAAGCCCTGGCTATGGGCAGTGACCCTGAAGTCCCAGGAAGGCCAGGCTTTCTCCTGCAGGGAGGTTGTCTTGCCCAAGTCAGCCCTGCCCTCTCACTACTTCAGAAACCGAAATCTCATCACTCCATCTTGCTACCTCCCAAAATATGGGATTGCCAAACTTTTGTTTTTGTCTTTTTGTATTTTCTAGGGTTGCACACATGGCATGTGGAGGTTTCAAGGCCAGGGGTCTACTCAGAGCTGTAGCCACTGGCCTATGCCAGAGCAACAACAGCACAGGATCTGAGCCACTACTGCGACCTACATCACCGCTCTCAGCAATGCTGGATCCTCAACCCACTGAGCGAGGCTAGGACTAGAACCTGCAACCTCATGCACCCTAGTCAGATTTGTTAACCAATGAGCCATGGTGGTCACTCCCCAAACGTTCTTTTTCAAATATTAGTAACATCATTTTCTAGAAGAAGTACAACCGAACCCCAGTTAACCAGGAAGCAGCTACTGCAATTAAGCAAGTTTCCCCTAAGACAAGACCCTTAGCTACACCCATGGGCTATCTTTGATTTCTCCTATGTGCTTCTGAGAAGCAAAATGTTGATGTTCAAGATCTCCAATGATCGGTGTGCTAGCAATAATTTCTATGAAAGCAGGAAGCTCCTCACCCTGAAGCAGAGGAGGTAAGGAGGCAGTAGGTGATAGATCTTTGCTCTGCTCCCACTTTTAAACCCTCCATATCCCTGCCATTTGAGGAAGGAAGGCAGTGCCTTGGAACACTACCCAGCTTCGAGGTGTGTCACTTCCCCTGTCTGACAAGAGGTCACCTACAAGCCAGAGGGCCCAAATCCTCCCTCGTACACAACTGCTCCCTGCCCCCCACTTAAAAATTCCCTTCAGAGCCCTTTGCCTGCACAATTGTAATAGCTGTATTGTTAATATATGATGTCTGTGACTTAGAAAAGTGTTACTCCTTGCCTTGTTCTTGGAGAAACATGGCCTTTGGTAGGGAGAACCCAGACCAGGCGGCCCACAGCCTCTGTCAGGTGTGTTCCTTCAGCCAATGCTCTGATTCCATGTTGAGAGTTTTGGAGATGAGACTTTCTGTGTTGTCAATGGGCAGGCTTCCCCTTGGTGTGTATCATATGCAAAGGTTGCCCAGCACCTGCCTCTCCCTCGGACAAGCTGCAGCCATGCTACCCCTGCAATTAGGAACCTCCTTTATCCACCCTGTGGATGGTAGTCAATTCTCTGATTCCATGAATGTATCATCCGTTAGACCACTATTGATTTATTTTATTTTATGTATGTATTTTTGGTCAAGTTTGGCTCCATCTGCAGCATGTAGAGGTTCCCTGACTAGGGGTCAAATGTAAGCTACAGCTGATTCTGTTGAATGAAAATTCCATTTAATTATTTTTAATTTCATTCTTTTTCTTTTAGTGTTCTTTTTTTTTCTTTCTTTTTCTTTTCTTTTTTTTTTTTGGTGGAGTTCATTCTGGACATATGGAAGTTCCCCTGCTAGGAATTGAATTAGAACTTGAGCTTTCATCCTATGCCACAGCCACAGCAATGCAGGATCAAAGCTACATGACACTACACCACAGCTCGTGGCAACTCTGGAACTTTAACCAAATGAGCACGGCTAGGTATCATACCCATGTCCTCACAGATAGCAGTTGTGTTCATTACCTCGGAGCCATGACAGGAACTCCTTCTATTTCATTCCTTTTATGGTTTGAAGAACATTAGTGTAATTTGTCATTTGCAGTCCATGCACCTTAATGTTAAACCTAGTCTATTTCATTTTTTGGTTTTGTTACTTTCCTTTTTTGGCCACACTCTTGGCATATGGGGGTTCCTTGGAACAAGGCAGGATACTTAGGCCTCTTTCCCAGAGCAGGAACTCTATTCCTGGTCTTTGTAAAGTCTTAGGTCTTGCTCTTTCTAAAGCTATCTGGGTGTTGATGCCATTGGGGTGGTGCAGGGATTTGACAAGGTGCAATACTCAGAGTTCCCATAGTGGCTCTCTGGAAATAAATCTGACTAGTATCCATGAGGATGCCAGTTCGATCCCTGACCTTATCAGGGGGTTAAAGATCCAGCACTGCTGTGAGCTCTGTGTAGGTTGAAGATGCATCTCAGATCTGGCATTGCTGTGGCATAGGCCAGTGTCTCCAGCTCTGATGTGACCCCTAGCCTGGGAACCTACTTAGGCCATTGGTGCAGCCTTAAAAAGAAAAAATAAATAAATCACGATGGACTACTCCACTCAAGTCACTAGTCATCTATGAATTTCCTCTCAACCATTCCCATCTTTCTGTCCTCATTGGGACTAAGAGGCACCTGCCTCCACCATTTTGCCCATTGCAATAATCCCACTGAGAATAGTGGATTCTCCCCCATCGATGAGGCAGAGAAGCAGAAAGGCCTGTCCCTACAGCCAAGCCTTTTCCTCTCTGGCCAGGCCACCCACACAGGGCACCCTGGATGAGTGTAGGATCATCCCAGCCTGTCATCTGGCCACTTCGGGGAAGCAGAGAGAAACTCCCTAAAGGTAAAGGCTGTCACCAGCCTCCACTCTAGGAACTGCTGAGTGTTCAGAGGGCTGAAAGGCATAAAAGCAGCTCCAAGTCCTTTGAAGGTAGGGGGATGCAGATAATGGTAGAGATGCCCCAGATGCCCACTAGTCAGGCAGGCTTGAGAGACGGAGATGATGTGGGGGTTCCTGGGGATAGTGAAATCTGTGTGCTCCCCAGAGTAGCTTGATGAGTCCTTGTCTCTGTGGAGGAAAGATTTCATGGTTCACCTGTAAATCCAGAGCACCTGTGACAGCCCTCATCCTTCTTTCCTCCAAAGAACACTCTGTGGAGCAACACAGACATGAGCCAGATGACAGTGGACCATGAATATTTCCCATAAAACTATCTTTGTCCACATTTTACATACTTCATCCCAATGGTGCTTCTGTGCACACCCAGACCCAAATCCCCCACTACCTAACCCCCCGCAGGGCCACCCCTCTCCTGGCTCTGATAGCCTTGCCCTTCCTCCCTGCCCCCATGTCAGCCAGGATCAGTGCTGGGACTAAAGAGAGCCCCTAGGCTTCCTGTTGGGCTTGCACTGGAAAGCTGGCCCACTGTTCACTACTGGATGCAGTGGAACATCCTCTTCCCTGTGACAAATGTGTTACACCTTCTCTTTTTGGTCTGTCAGGGTAAACAAGCCCCTGTCTAGGGCTGGTCTCCCAAAGACTCCCAGGTCAGTCCTGGGCATGGGCAGGTTCTCTGTGGTGGCCAGGCCTCCACACAGAGCCAGCTGCTGGGGAGGCTGGGCTGATGCCTATTCTCTGGGGAGTGGGGTGACCCAGTGAGCTCGTTGAGTCCCCCAGCCTGCAGAGTCCCCACAAGGCCTGTGGTGGGGACTTGGCTCTGGGGCAGCACCAAGGACAGCAGGTTGTGCTGAGGTTCCAGGAGGAAGGTCAGGGTGGGGAGATCCTCCTCCTCCTTACTGGAGCTGTTCCCCAGCCCTCAGGTCTCCCTAAGAGGACAGGTCTCCTCAAGAACCTCATTGGCCCTGGGTCCTGATCGAGGTCCCTGAGGAGGATGGAGGGATGTCCTGACCTCTTGGAGAGAGAACTGAGCCTTTGAGCTGTAAGGCCACTCACTGCTGGCTGTGCCTTAGAAGGGCCTTGAAATCAATCTCTGGTTTGCAGGATTCTTTGGTGACCCTAGTCTGACCCCAGCCTTAGGGAACACAAGAGTGCCTTGGTCTCTGGTGGCACTCCAGTGGCATGGCTGCAGTGTTTGGGTTGTGCCCCAGGGCTGGCCTTCCTAAGAGCACAGGCTGAGGGTGACCAGGTGGAAGGGAAAGTGAGAGACTCTAATGTCCATTTCCTAAGCCTAGAGCATGCACATTGGAGGGCAGTGCTGGGGGGCCATAGACCTGTGTGTGGGTGGTTTTAGGACCAGCTGAAGCCTCATGTGCCATGGGAGGGAGAGGAAAGTGGGCACATGTAAGAGTCACATGTGAGGAAGTGCAGAACCTTTAATTTCCCAGGGGTCTCCCCACCAGCCCACTTCTTAGGCATACCTCATGGCGCTGCTTAGGCATGGAGGAGGGAGAAGAGTTAGAAAACTGACCATGTCCATAACCCAGAGGGACAAAGGGCAGGTGAGACCCCCTTCAGGGGCTGTTCTAGTGGAAAGACTAATACCACAGTGCGGTTAAAGGAACAATGTTGGGACATTGGTCATCCCTAGGTCCCTATTTATTTTTTAAATGTATAAAAAATTTATACATAAAAAATTTATACATAAAAAATTTATACATAAAAAATTTATACATTTTCTTTAGGTATAAAACCTTACTTTTTTTCTTATCTTTTATTTATATATATATTTTATCAACTGTAGCTTTGTGACCCAGTTACACTTACATGTATACCTTCTTTTTTCTCACATTACATGTTCCATCATAAGTGACTAGGGCTGCACAGCAGGATCCCATTGCTAATCCATCCCAAAGGCAATATTCTGCATCGATTTACCCCAAGCTTCCAATCCAACGCACTCCCTGGCCCTCCCCCTTGGCAAACACAAGGCTATTCTCCAAGAGAATTATTTTCTTTTCTGTGGAAAGGTTTCTTTGTGCCGTATACTATATTCCAGACATAAGTGATATTGTACGGTATTTGTCTTTCTCTTTCTGACTTGCCTCACTCAGGATGTGAGTCTCTAGTTCCATCCATGTTGCTGCAAATGGCATTATATTTTATTGCTGAGTAGGATTCCATTGTCTATATATACCACATCTTCCCAATCCAATCACCTGTCCTTGGACAATTGAGTTGTTTCCATGTCTTGGCTATTGTGAATAGTGCTGTAATGAACATGTGGGTGCCTGTGTCTTTTTTAAGGAGAGTTTTGTCTGGATAGATACCCAAGAGTGGGATTGCAGGGTCATACGGTAGTTTGATGTACAGATATCTAAGGTACCTCCCTACTGTTCTCCCTAGTGGTTGTACCAGCATCCATTCCCATCAACAGGGCAGGAGGGTTCCCTTTTCTCCACACCCCCTCCAGCATTTGTTATTTGTGGACTTATGAATGATGGCCATTGTGACTGGTGTGAGGTGGTATCTCATATTCATTGTGATTTGCATTTCTCTAATAATCAGTGATACTGAGCATTGTTTCAGGTGCTTGCTGGCCATCTGTATATCTTCCTTGGAGAAATGTCTCTTCAGGTCTTTTGCCCATTTTTCAATCGCATTATTGCTATTCTTGCTGTTGAGTTGTATAAGTTGTTTGTCTATTTTAGAGCTGAGGCCCTTGACAGTTGCATCATTGGAAACTGTTTTCCCCCATTCTGTAAGTTGTCTTTTTTTTTCTTTTTGGTTTCCTTTGCTGTGCAAAAGCGTGTATGTTTGATTAGGTCCCATTGGTTTATTTTTGCTTTTATTTCTATCGCTTTGGGAGACTAACCTGAGAAAACATTTGTAAGGTTGATTTCAGAAAATGTGCTGCCTATTTTCTCTTCCAGGAGTTTGATGGTGTCTTGTCTTGTATTTATGTTTTTCATCCATTTTGGGTTTATTTTGGTGCCTAGTGTGAGAGTGTGTTCTAGTTTCACTGATTTGCATGCAACTGTCCAGGTTTCCCAGCAGTACTTGCTGAAAAGACTGTCTTTCCCCCATTTTGTATTCTTGACTCCTTTGTCAAAGATTAATTTCCCATAGGTGTTTGGGTTTATTTCTGGATTCTCTATTCTGTTCCATTGGTCTGTCTGTCTGTTTTGGTACCAGATGCACACTGTCTTGATGACTGTGGCTTTGTAATAGTGCCTGAAGCCTGAGAGAGCTATGCCTCCTGCTTGGTCTTTGTTTCTCAGAATTGCTTTGGCAATCATGGGTCTTTTGTGGTTTCATATAAATATTTGGACTGTTTGTTCTAGTTCTGTGTAAAATGGAGCGGGTAATTGTATCAGGGTTGCATTGAATCTGTAGATAGCTTTGGGTAGTATGGCCATTTTTACAGTATTAATTTTTTTTCCATCCAGGAGCATGGACTATCTTTCCATTTCTTTACATCTTTAATTTCCTTGATTAATGTTTTATATTTCTTGGTATATAAGTCCTTCACCTCCTGGGTCAGGTGTATACACAGGTATTTGATTTTTTGGGTTGCAATTTTAAAAGGTATTGTATTTTTGTATTCCTTTTCTAATATTTCATTGTTGGTATACAGAAATGCGACTGATTTCTGAATGTTAATCTTATATCCTGCAACTTTACTGAATTTGCTGAGCAGTTCAGGTAATTTTGGGGTTCGTCCTTGGGGTTTTGTATTTATTGTATCTTGTCATCAGCATAGAGTCACAGCTTTATCACTTCTCTTCCGATTTGGATGACTTTTATTTCTTTGTCTGTCTGATTGCTGTGGCTAGGACTTCCAATACTATGTTGAATAATAGGGATGAGAGTGTGCATTCTTGTCTTGTTCCAGATTTTTGTGGGAAGGCTTTCAGCTTTTCTCCATTGAGTATTATATTTTCTGTGGGTTTGTCTTAAATGGCTTTGATTATGCTAAGGAATGTTCCCTCTAGACACACTTTGGTAAGGGCTTTTAATCATAAAATGATGTTGGACTTTGGCAAATGCTTTATCTGCACCTATTGAGAGGATCATGTCATTTTTGAGTTTCGTTTTGTTAATGTGATATATGGTGTTGACTGATTCACCTCTTCTTTTTTGGCAGCATCTTTGGTTTTGGAATGAAGGTAATGGTGGCATCATAGAATGTCTTTGGGAGTATTCCTTCTTCTTCAACCTTTTGGAAAAGTTGTAGGAGTATGGGTATAGGTTCCTCCTTGTTTGTTTGGTAGAATTCACCTGTGAAATCACCTGGTCCTGGACTTTTATTTGTAGGGAGTGTTTTTATGACATATTCAATTTCATTTCTAGCGATTGGTCTGTTCCGTTGATCTATTTCTTCTTGATTCAGTTTTGGTGGGTTGTACGTCTCTAGGAAGTTGTCCATTTCTTCCAGGTGGTTGAATCTGTTGGCACATAATTGTTGTTAGTATTCTCTCATGGTTTTTTTTTTTCTTCTGTAGTATCCATTGTGCCTTCTCCTTTTTCACTTCTGATTTTTGTACTTTGGGTTTTTTTTCTCTCCTCTTCTTGGTGAGTCTAGCCAGAGGTTTGTCCATTTTGTTTACCTTTTCAAAGAACCAGCTCTGGGCTTGATTGATTTTGTCTATTGTTTTTTGAATCTCTATTTTATTGATTTCCTCTTAGATCTTTATGATGTCCTTCTTTCTGCTGACTTTAGGTTTTTCTTGTTCTTCTTCTTGTTTCTTTTTCTTGTTCTTCTTTTTCTAGTGGTGGATTAAATTGTCCATTTGAGATTTTTCTTCTTTTTGGAGAAAGGCCTGTATTGCTATGAACTTCCCTCTGAGCACTGCTTTTGTGGCATCCCATGGATTTTGAGTGATTGTGTCTTCATGATCATTTGTCTTGAGGTATTTTTTTTTAATTTCCTTCTTGATTTCCTCATTGACCCATTGGTTTTTTAGTGACATGTTATTTAGTCTCCATGTAGTAGGTTTTTTTCTCACTTCCTTTCCTGTGACTGAGTTCTAGTTTCATGCCATTGTGGTCAGAGAAGGTACTTGAAATAATTTCTATACTCCTAAATTTGTTGAGGTTAGCTTTGTGCCCCAAGATGTGATCAATTCTTGAGAATGTTCCATGTGCACTTAAGAAGAATGTGTATTCTGTTGTTTTGGATGTAATGTCCTCAAAATGTCCATTAAGTCTCACTTTTCTGGTATTTCCTTTATGATCTCTGTTGCCTTATTGATTTTCTGTCCGGAGGATCTGTCCATTGATATGGGTGGGGTGTTAATTCTCCTACTATGATTGTATTCCCATCAATTTCTCCTTTTATCTCTGTTGTATTTGTTGGAGGTATCTGGGTCCTCCAATATTAGGGGCATATATATTGATGATTGTAATATCCTCTTCTTGAATGGATCCTTTAACTATTCAATGCTATCCTTCTTTGTCTTTCTTGATGGCCTTGATTTTAAAGTCTCTTTTGTCTGATATGAGTACTGCAACTCCTGCTTTCCTGTCTTGTCCGTTGGCATGAAATCTCTTTTCCCACCCCTCACTTTCAATCTGGAAGTGTCCTTTGCCCCAAGGTGAGTGTATGGTAGGCAGCAGATTGAAGGATTTTGCTTTTTTATCCCAATCTGCCACTCTGTGTCTTTTGATTGGATCATTCAGTCCATTGACATTTCAGGTGATTATTGATAGATATGTATTTATTTCCATTTTAAGCCTTATTTTCCAGTTGATTCTATGTTTCTCTTTTCTTCCTTTCCTTGTTTGGTTGGGTGATTTCCATTTATTTTATGCTTGAGTATTTTCTTTTCAGTTTTTGTGAATGTAGTGTTCGGTTTTGATTTGTGGTTGCCCTGTTTCTTTAAGTATGTTAACCCCTTCCTATATCTGCTTACTTTAGCCTGATAGTCATATAGGCTAAACACATCATGAAAAAATTAAAAAAGAATCTATTTCTTCTTACTTCCCTTTCCCACAGTGTTTGATTTGGATGCCTTTTCTTTTTTTAACATCTTCATGTTTAGGTCTGTATGCTGACTTATTTAAGTGATGGCTTTCCAATTGTGGTTTCCTCCATCCTATATCTTCCTTTTTTTTTAAATTACAGAAGCCCTTTAAGTATTTGTTTTAGAATGGGTTTCGTGTTGCTGTACTCTTACAGCTTTTGATTGTTGGAGAAATTCTTTATTTCTCCATCTATTTTAAATGATTTTCTTGCTGGATAGAATATTCTAGTTTGCAGATTTTTTTCCTTTCAGTGGTTTAATTATATCTTGCCACTCCCTCCTGGCCTTCAGTGTACCTGTAGCAATATCAGCTGATTGCCTTATTTGGGTTCCCTTGTAACTAACGCTTTGCTTTTCTCTTGCTGCCTTTGGAATCTTCGCTTTATCTTTAAATTTTTGCCATTTTTATTATAATATGTCTTGGTGTGGGCCTGTTTGGGTTCCACTTATTTGGGGCCCTCTGTGTTTCCTATATCTTGTTATCAGTATCCATTAGACTTGGAAAATTTTCAGCCAGGATTTCTTCAAATGTATTTTCAGTCTGCTTTTCTTTTTCTTCTCCTTCTAGAATCCGTATTATGCATAAATTTGCCTGCTTTATATTATCCCATAGGCCTCATATTTCTTTCATTTTTTTCCATTTGCTTTTCTGTCTGCTGTCCTGATTGGGTGATTTCCATTATTCTCTGTTCCACATCACTAATTCTTTCCTCTGCATTATTCATTCAGGTCTTTATTGCCTTTCCTTCAGTTTGTATCTCTGCAAATGAATTTTCTAGTTTTCTTGGCTCCTCCTTATATGTTCTCATTCCTTTCTAAGGGAATCTGCATTCCTGTTGCTATCCTCTCTTAATTCCTTCCGTATTTTCACCCTGTCTCTTTTGAACTCCAAGTCTGTCAGACTGCAGAGGTCTGTTTCCTTGTTGACTGCTTTGGGTGAATTCTCCTGTTGTTTTAACTGGGAATTCATTTCTGAGGTTCTTCATCTTGCTTGTGTTTTTCTTTTTGAGTGAATTTCGGGAAGCCAAACTGTATTTTTGTAAGTCTGTGTCTATGCAAGAATACCCCTTTGTATCTTTTTTGGGGGGTTACTCTTTATTATTGGTGTGGGGGTTTGGATCTTTGCTGTCTCTTTCTTCTGCATGAGAAGTCTGTTATCCCCATGATGCTCAGTATGTTTTCAGGGAGAAGAGGGCAATGAGTAGGGCCAGCATTCAGGGCCTGGTCATTGGGCTCTCAACAGAAGCAAAGACCTGCAGGAAGGCGGCACAGGTTACTCCTATTTACAGGGCCCTGGGAAGCAGTATTGAGCTCAAAAGTACCTTCAAGGTGGCCAGAGAATTTGGCTGTAGCTGCAGCAGGGTGTGTGAGTTCCCAGGGATGTGAGAACATCAACAGCTTGTGTTTGATTGCAGTGTCCTCCTCTGAGATGATTGGAATGGCAGGTGGTGCCTGTTCAGGGATCCCTAGTGGGAGTGGGCCATGACCATCTAGCTTCAGTGGTAACTGTGTTGGTTTGCATCCACCACCTGTAGACCATGCATGAGGTGGTCTGTCTGTCTTAGCCCACATAGGAGGTGCTGCTCAGGCTGCTCCGAGTTGCAGGATCCTGGGAAGTGCCAGAGATCTGGCCTATGGGTACTGCCCTGAACATTCAGTAGTGGCAGCAGCAGGGCCAGTGTGTTCCCAAGGGTGCAAGAGAACCAAGAGTTGATTTGGTCACAATGCCTTCCTCTGTGATGCCCTTGAGGTGAATGGGGCTGCAGTAGGTGCCTGTTCCCCAACCCCTAATGGTGTCAGCTCACTGCCACCGCTGGAGCTAGAGATAACTTTGGTGGTTTGCCCCATCACCTGTAAAATCATGCAAGAAGCACCTGGTCCTGCTTAGCCCTGACAGGATGTGGGAAGAAGGTGCTCTTAGTTGCAGGTTCCTAGGAAGGGACAGTGATCAAGCATATGGGCACCTCTTGGAATGTTTGGCAGTGGTGGCTGCAGGGTGAGTGTGCCCCCAGAGGAGTGAGAGCACCATCAGGTGAGGTTCCATTGTAGTGTCCTTTTCTGTGATACCCTCTGAAATGGTTGGGTCTGCAAGTAATTTTTGTTCAGATATCCCCAGCTGTGGTAGGCCACACCACCTCTGGAGTCAGGGATAATTGCAGTGGTTTGCTCCTGCCACCCACAGGTCTGGTCCACCATGGGCTAGCAAGCAGCTTCTCACTGCTCCAGAGCCTAAGTCTCAGTGCCCAGCAACCCCCCCTCCCCGTGAATCTCAGGCTGTGGTGTCTGTGCCAGCAGTTCAGATGATCTGTGCTTCTCTCACTCTGCTTTTCAGTTCTCAGGCCTGCTGCTGTGCTTTCTTCAGTATCTTGGAGATCCCTCTGACTCAGCTGATCTTTCTGTTTGTTAGGTTGCTTCTCAGGGTGTGGGTTCCCTTTCTCCTTCACAGCTCCCTCTCAGGAAAGCGAGTCCTGTCCTGATTCCTTTTCTCTCTCTTTTTTCTTTTGTTCTACCTGGTTATGTCAGGAGTTTCTTGCCCTTTTTGGAGGTTTAAGATTTTCTGCCAGCATTCAGTTGATGTCCTGTGTGAATCCTTTTAGATGGAGATGTGTGTTTTTTTTTTTTTTTTGATGTGTTTGTGGGAGAGGGTGAGCATGTCCTCTTACCCTTGTGCCATCTTGCCTCTACCCCTAGGCCCCTATTAACTTTGTCTTTACCTCCATTGGGCAGGTGGGTAACTGACCAAGGCCCCACTTTGGGGGCTGAAGTCCCTGAGGAGCTGGACTCACTAGAGCTGGAGTAAGCAGACCCTGTTCCCCCTTCATCCACTGCAAGTTCTGAATCTGGAAGTCATCCTCCACTTCAAATTCCATGAACCTTGGGGGTGTTGAGGGACAGGCCTCAGTGAGAAAAAGGCCTGGGCTCTGGAGCCCACGGAGGGCAGCAGGACTGAGGGGATGAGGAGAGGGTGTCCTTGGGGCTGTCAGGGCCTGTGAGGTGCTATTCCAGCAGGGAGCCCCTCTAGGGCAAGTACATGATCTGGGCCACCTCCTGCTTTACCAGCCCTGGAGGGCATGGCCCAGCAGAGACCCAGGTTGCTTAATTGAACCAGGACTACTGGACATATGGTGGCCCATGGGGGCCCCTGCTCATGCCCCCCCATCCTTGTGTGTCCCACAGGAATGGTGATGGCCAGCAGCCTTGTCAGGCAGGTGTCCCCACAGTAGCCTTGCCCAAATCTAGGTCCTGGGTCTGGAAGTGAGAGTTCTGGAACACACACCTGACACAGGGCTCAGGAGAGGCTGGAGATGGGATGCTAAACTTAGCAGACAGGCCTCACGTTCCTCTGAGAGGTGCTTATTTGTTTGGTTTTGGTTTTGAAACTAGGGGATTCCCATGCAGAAAACCCAGGGAAGGCCAGTCCACTGCTGATGAGGAGAGGGGTTCCAAGTGTTAGATCAGTGATCACTGGCCACCCAGCACACAGCTTGGGGTGGAGTGCATTTCCCTGCACAGTCCCTGTGCCCAGAGTGGACCCTTCCTGGGCTCCTAGGGTTCCCAAGACCATCCTGAGGCCTTATGTCAGGACAGGGACAGGTCAGCCTCATGTGGGGGCAGTGCTCCTGGTGGAAGAAGGACAGAATAGCCAAGGTCTCCAGGTGAGGGGAGTAAGGCCTCTGGGATGCAGGGAACAGTATGTGTTGGGTGCCAGCCTCCTCCGTTCTCTCTGCTGGTCACCATCACAGTCATATCCTGCCCTGCGGTCTGGCCCTCACCCACCCCCTCGTCCACCATGTACCCCACAGCCCAGGATGCTGACTCACTTTGCCACCATCTCATAGAAGTTCATCCTGTCAAAGCTGCTTGTGTGCTGCCATTCCTGAATGGCCCAACACTGTCCCTTCTCCAATGTCATGGTTGGTTTCAGTGGGCCAGAGAGTGAAGCACTGGGCTGCAAGCCCTCAGGGTCAGTCTCCTCTTACAGCCCCACCTCCAGCTGCCTGAGCACCTCCATTCCTTCTCCTCCATGTTCCCCACCACAGCCTGACTGAGGGTCAGTAGTGTGAGGGGTGGGTGTCTGTAGAGCAAGACAGGCCTTCCTGGTTGCTGTTGCCACCACCTCACACTCCTCAGAGGATGAGCATCCACTCCCAGGCCATAGGTGGAATGCTGTGCCTTGGGGAACTCTTTCCTCTCCGGGACTGCAGTTTTATATAAAATTCAGCATCATCAATGAGGGAGGGCATGTGCCAGGATAGCTGCTAACAGGTCAGATAAGCCCAAGGACTCTTCTGCCTGGTCCTCTCAACTAGGTGTCATTGTGCCCCTTTTATGAAGGACCTTAAGTCTAGGAGGGAGATTCCTTCCAGGCTCACAGCTCTAGTAGGAAAGAACCTTGCCTTAAGAGAGCACTACCACCTCCTTGTTGTAACTGGAAGTCTCCAGAACAACAAGGACCACATATGCATAAAACTCTCTCCTGAGCCTGCCTGTCCTATGCCTCCTCTGAAGTGATAGTCCCTGGCCACCATACACCCAACTTCTTGTTGAAAGGATGCAGCAGCACAGAAGATGGTGCCATTCACCTCTTGGCTCCTGACATTACAGAAGGACCCTCTCTGACTGCTAGTCTGTGTTAAATTTACCATGGAAACACAGAAGGTAATGTGGCTGGGCCCACAGGGTGGGGGTCAGCTGAGAGAAGACACTGAAAGGATGTCATGGACTGGACATGTGACACATGTGAGTGACAACATGCCTCTTCATGGCATGGACATCACCCTCAACCTTCCTTCTGTCTAGGCTGAAGGATTCCTAGGAAGCTAGCCAGTGAGTCCATGGCCAGTTCCTCTTTAGTGAAGGCTCCAGGTGAGCTCATGAGCTCTCCAGAATGCACTCAAATGAGGAAGCAAGAGAAAAGTTCTGCATTAGGGCTCTGGGGCAGGTGCTTCTGGGCCAGAGATTTTAGGCACTGCCAGCCTTGGGAGTTCTCAGCTCTTGCTGTTCAAAGAGTCATCCTGAGGGACCCCATTCTTGGAGGAGGATAGGCTGTCTGCCCTGGATGCACCATGTGGCCATGGGCCAGAGCTCACTGGGGGCAGACTGGGGCCAGCTGGGCAGCTGATTGTGCAGCTTGAGGAGGAAGGCCTGTGACCCACTCTCCCTTGCAAGCCTGAGCTACTGCAACAGCCAGTGTGGCCACAACACTCTCCACTGCAGGGGTTGCTAGGAATAGGGTTACAGGACAAGCAACAAGCCCTCCAACTGAGGGCCCCAGGAGCTCCCTTTGGGGGTACCTGGGTAAGGCCAAAGATCTGAGTCTGGTGGGGCAATGCTGGCTTTCCTTCTGATCTGACTTAGACAGTGATTTTGCAAACCCCTGGGGCACTGAGGTCATGGTCAGTATTAACCACCAGAGATGTCCTGGTGAAGGCTGGCAGGAATAAGGTGCTGCCAGGTGGGAGTAATGGGGTCATGGGTGGTGGCAGGTGCAGCTCCAAGGGTGGCTTCAATGGGGGGCCAGGAGTGAATGGAGAAAAGTGGAGTGCTATGAAATGGGACAGGGAGTCATGAGGCTTAATGATGGCTGCTGTGCTGAGCATGCTGTGGAGATGCTCTTGAGACAAAGGAAAGTGGTGAATGGAGGAGAATGGGCAACTGGGAAGGGAGTTTCCTGGTGAATCAGACTGTACATCTCAACAGGCAAGGGCATTTGAACAGGGGAAACTGTGCAGTCTTGAAGGGTTTTTCATGTTCTCATCTCCAGTTGAGAATTATTCCACTGGTGAATTTGTTCCCATGCACCAAGTTCCCTGCCTCCTGTCTGCTGGGAAGAGGTTAGGCACAGCAGCACTCACTCAGAGAGCCTCAATAAGGAACTCCAACACTCAGCCCTCACAGACTGTCCCCAAGTCCTGGAGCTTGGAGCACATCTACTCTGAACAATGCTCCTCAGCAAGGTCATTAGCATATAGGGACCCACTCCAAGCCAGTATCCACTCACTGTAAGTCCATTTTTGGACAGGCAGTGTATAAAGTCTTAGGGCCACACCTTCTGATAAGCAGTTCCTTTGCACTTGCCAATATAAATCTGCTCTTCCTTTCTTTCATGACCTCTCCTAACAAAACTGAAAGGCTGAGAAAGTCACTCTGCACACAGAACCTTGATACAATCGCATAACGCACCTGCCCATCATGCACCTGCCTCACAGAACCACCCATATTGGACTTTGAACAGGGGAGAGTTTCCACCATCCCATCCCCAGGACCCTGAGTCACTGCCATCATGCAGTTGTGTTCCTAGGAGAGGAGTCTAAGAATTAAGCATGTATCCCCTGGATTCTGTCATTTCACAGCCACTATTGACTGCAGAGGATTAGCACAGGCTGAGGGAGTGTCATGTTGCATAGATCGTGGGAGTACAGGCTGCCTGAGGTCCTTCCCCTTCCAGATCCCAACAATGGAAGGTGAAGACAAACTGAGAAGCAGGCATGAGTCAGGTGCCATTGTGGTAAAGCTGTCTGTTCAGCAGAGGGAGGTACCCACCACTATGCACCTAATTAATCTCAACAGGGGAAAAGGAGGTTTCATGGTAGCACAGAAGATCGTCTTCCTCTTCTGGGCTACAACACATCCCCTCTTTAACAAGGAATCAGCCTTCATAGACATTCCATCGCAACCACCCCCCCTCCACACATGTGATCCCTGTCCATGAAATGGTGATGTGAAATAGGAACATACTCTTCATCTCATAGTCAGGCCTGAGCATCTGCTGTGAGAAACCAGACAGGATGAAGTAGGTCTGAAGAAATGTGTTTCCACGAAAGGGAAAAAAATACAGAACAACTCAGAAACAGGAGTCTTAGCTTGGTTGAAGTCACATGGTTGCCCCTCCCTTGTGGAATCCAAGGCAACAGTTCCCTGACCTGAGGAGTGAGCTCTGGGCTGGAAGGAGTGGAAGAGGCCTGGGCTGTGGCAGAGTAACTTTGGGCCCAGCTTAGAGAGGACCACTTCAAGGCACATGTGGCCACAGTCACCCACCCCATTGAATAGTTTTCTGACTGACCATCTCACCCCATGCTCCCATTAGATACAGTATGCACCCATTCACATCCCTTAGAAAGATCTAATGAGGCAAGCTTCAGATGCCTAAGGAACACAAGACAGGGCTAGGCTTTCCCCATGACCCTCCCTCTGCCAAGAGCAGATATCAAGCCACATTCCCTACACACACATTTCAAAGTGCCTTGTCTCCCTTCTAGAGAAAGTCAACCTTCCTGATGCAATCCTTCCTCCAAACCCAGAGCATGTCCTCTTTTTCCACCTCCAAGCATCTGTCCTCCCACGGGTAGGCTGAGGTTTCTACAGGCCCGTCTAGGCCCCCCAGTGTGAGGGGTCTCTGGGGTGCAGTTCTCTCTCCTTCCTGTCCTTCCATCCAACTATGTGTCCACAGTGAAGTATCACATGTGAACCCCAGGGATTTGAGGGATGGCAGGGTCTTTGGGAACCCATCCCAAGTCTATTGGCTTACCTCCTTGTGAAACCATTCACACAGGCTTCGGCCTAGACCACTGCTGCCTGGTAGCCTCAAAGCAAAAAGTCAAGACCAGGACCCAGAGAGTGACCTGCTTCAGCAGATGCTCAGGATTCAAGTAAAGGAGGCCAAGTTTGAGTCTCAACCTTCGAAGGGGGGACTAAAGTCATTCTGCAGTGGGGTAGGGGCTGAGGGAAGGTGGGCCTGGTTGGGTTTGGAGTGACACTCCGTGTTGGCCTCTGGCAGGTAGGCAAGAACCAGAAGTTTCTTCCACATTACACAGTGGCAGGATAGTTGGTGTATGCCTCTTTGGGCAATTTACAAATTGGTTTTCAAAGTCATAGCATGAGTTTTGACTTGATCTTCCCTTTCACATTTTATTCATCAGCATAGTTTTTTTTTTTTTTTTCACTTCGTTACCCTAAACCCGCTCTGCTTCTGTCCTGGCTCTTGACTTACTTCAAAACAGCCTAGGCTTTCTGAACAAAATTCACATTTTATCATCTGATAAACACATAAGTATTAATGGCCACATGGAACCTCTTAGTCATAAACTAAAATGAAGGCCTAAACAGTAGAAAATTGACAGAACACTGTAAACTAGGAAGAATGGGAAAAAATAATTATATATACATAATGAAGGCCTAAGAAATGGTAAGTCCCATGACTCATTGACACTCTCAGACCCGGACCTGCAGTCTCCACTTTATTGGACCTCCACTGGCAGCACAACAAAGCCCATGAAGTGGCTGACTTCCCAAGGACAAAGACTGCCCCAAGGAGAATGTTAAGTTTTATACCAGGATCTTAACTGCTGTCCCAAACGTATAGGACTTAGCACATGATCCCCTGCCTATAAATCCTGACTCTTTCCCAAGGCTGAGGGGTCCTGTGTTCCTTTTGCTCAGTGCTCCCAACCTCTCTGCTGGTTCATAAATCTTGCCTGATATGTCACTGCTCTGGTCAACTGTCTTTCTCCAGTTCTGTAACATTTTGGTGCCAAACCCTGGAGGGATACACACCCACCCCTTTCCAATGTCCAGGCTTCCACAAATGCTCCAAGACTTGGAGGGATAGCTGAAACACCAGCCAGGGCTACACTCTGGGGTGTTCTGCAGGTCCCTGTAGGTTCTAGGGGCAAGTAGCTTTGGTCTGAAAGAGTGGATGCCTCCTCTGTTTCTAAACTCTTTCCCTGCTTTCCATCTCCTAAGCCTGAGTCTTTCAGTGAACAGAGCGAGACTATTGGGACAATTGAAGATTTAGTCCAGGGCTACTCCACGGTGACCTCTGATTTCTCTGGCCCTCTCTCCCAGTTACTACTGCTCAGATGAGTGGAAGTGTCCTCTTCCTTGTGACTGTTGAGCACTGGGATCTCAAGTGCCTTCTGATGATTCCCATCACATGGCACCCCACACTGGCCTCCACTTCAAGGCCATTGGAAGTTGAGTAAATACTGGATTTCTCCTCCACCACTCTCTCCCCAAACCCGGTCTGATGTCATTGCCATTTTTCTTTTCCTTTTTCTTTTTTGCTTTTTAGGGTGACACCCATGGCATGTAGGAGGTTCCCAGGCTAGGGGTCTAATGCAGCTTTAGCTGCTGGCCTACACCACAGCCATAGCAACACAGGATCTAAGCCACATCTGCAACCTACACCACAGCTCATGGCAATGCCAGATCCTTAACTCACTGAACAAGTTCAGGGTTCAAACCTGTGCCCTCCTGGATGCTAGTGAGATTTGTTAGCTGCTGAGTCATGATGGAAACTCCCCTCATTGCCATTTTTTATTTCCTCTTTAAAATCTGGATGTTGAGTCAGCTGGGTTTCCATGTGGTCGCAGGGAACAGGTACTCCCCCTTCTCAGCAAAGACATTTCCTGATCAGGCACAATCATCGTTCAGATCATAGACTTCACAGGGAGAACCCCTCTGACCATCTAGGTGGTCTATCTTGTTTAGATCTTAGGCCCTCTCAGGGGGATACCTCTCTGAGCACCTGTGTGGGTTTTTAGACTCCTCTATTCCCAAATTAACACCACGGGGGCCTCCTCCTGTCAGCCTCCACAAGATACAGCTTTAGGGTGATTTTGGACAATCTTTCATCTCTGAGACTCCACCAGATGTTAAGCACAAGTGTCTCATTTCCTTCTGTCACGTGGCTTGGCCCAAACATAAATTAGATAATGGGAGCCAATGGCCTGAGACTGGTCCATTCAATTTCAAAATCCCAGGAGATCTTGAGAATTTTTTTTCCAGCACAATGGGAAATGGTCAGATGTTCCCTACATTAAAGCTTTTATCTATTTTATGTGTGTGTGTGTGTGTGTGTCTTTTTAGGGCTGTGCTCATGGCACGTGGAGGTTCCCAGGCTACGGGTTGAACTTGAGGTGTGGAAGTTGGGCCACAGCCACAGCAATGTCAGATCTGAGCCATGTCTGCAATCTACAACACAGGTCATAGTAATGCCAGATCCTTAAGCCTCTGAGGAAGACCAGTGTTCAAACCTGTGTCCACATGGATCCTAGTCAGATTTGTTCCTTCTGAGCCAAGACAGGAATTCCAAGCTTTTATCTCTTTAAGATCTCAACCCTCTCTTTGCTCTGACTGTAGCTCATATCAGGTTCTTCTGTTAAATGAATGCCCTCCTCCCCTTTCACCTCACCTGCAGGCAAAAACTAAACAGCCTCCCCCTTATGTTTCTTCAAACTCTGACTTTAATCCTAGTGATGCCTCAGCAACTCCTTCAATCCTGCACAACCATAAGCCTCCTCGTCCCCCTCCCACCAATTCCGTGCACCCAAGTACTACATCCCCTACACCTTCTTCTCTCCCTCCCACCATTGTTCTTCCTCCTCTTCTTCCATGCCCCAAGAATCCTAATTCCCACTCCCAACATGCAGCCCCCTCCCATAACAACAACCCCTTTTATGACCCCCTTGACAAGATCTTGATCAGCAATCCCCCCTGAGGCCCCAAACCTTCCTTTAAGAGAGGTTGCTGAGATCAAACTGTCACTGTATGCAGATGACATGATTCTATACCTAGAAAACCCTAAGGACTCAACCCCAAAACTCCTTGAACTGATTAATAAATTCAGCAAAGTGGCAGGATATAAGATTAACATTCAGAAGTCAGTTGCATTTCTGTATACCACCAATGAAACATTAGAAAAGGAATACAAAAATACGATACCTTTTAAAATTGTACCACACAAAATCAAATACCTCGGAAGACACCTGACCAAAGAGGTAAAGGACCTATATGCCGAGAACTATACAACCTTAATCAAAGAAATCAAAGAAGATGTAAAGAAATGGAAAGATATTCCATGTTCCTGGATTGGAAAAATCAATATTGTGAAAATGGCCATCCTACCCAAAGCAATCTACAGATTCAATGCAATCCCTATCAAATTACCCATGACATTTTTCACAGAACTAGAACAAACAATCCAAACATTTATATGGAACAACAAAAGACCCAGAATCGCCAAAGCAATCCTGAGAAACAAAAACCAAGCAGGAGGCATCACTCTCCCAGACTTCAAGAAATACTACAAAGCCACAGTCATCAAAACAGTGTCGTACTGGTATCAAAACAGACAGACAGACCAATGGAACAGAATAGAAAATCCGGAAATTAACCCTGCACCTAGGGTCAATTAATCTTTGACAAGGGAGGCAAGAACATCAAATGGGAAAAGGAAAGTCTATTCAGCAAGCATTGCTGGGAAACCTGGACAGCTGCATGCAAAGCAATGAAACTAGAACACACCCTCACACCATGCAAAAAAATAAACTCCAAATGGCTGAAAGACTTAAATATACGACAGGACACCATCAAACTCCTAGAAGAGAACATAGGCAAAACACTCTCTGACATCAACATCATGAATATTTTCTCAGGTCAGTCTCCCAAAGCAATAGAAATTAGAGCAAAAATAAACCCATGGGACCTCATCAAACTGAAAAGGTTTTGCACAGCAAAGGAAACCCAAAAGAAAACAAAAAGACAACTTTCAGAATGGGAGAAAACAGTTTCCAATGATGCAACCGACAAGGGCTTAATCTCTAGAATATATAAGCAACTTATACAACTCAACAGCAAAAAAACCAATCAATCAATGGAAAAATGGGCAAAAGACCTGAATAGACATTTCTCCAAAGAAGATATACAGATGGCCAACAAACACATGAAAAAATGCTCAACATCGCTGATTATAAGAGAAATGCAAATCAAAACTACCATGAGATATCACCTCACACCAGTCAGAATGGCCATCATTCATAAGTCCACAAATAACAAGTGCTGGAGGGGCTGTGGAGAAAAGGGAACCCTCCCACCCTCTTGGTGGGAATGGAAACTGGTACAGCCACTATGGAGAACAGTTTGGAGATACCTTAGAAATCTATACATAGAACTTCCATATGACCCCGCAATCCCATTCTTGGGCATCTATCCGGACAAAGCTCTACTTAAAAGAGACACATGCACCCGCATGCTCATTGCAGCACTATTCACAATAGCCAGGACATGGAAACAATCCAAATGTCCATCGACAGAGGATTGGATTCGGAAGATGTGGTATATATTCACGATGGAATACTACTCAGCCATAAAAAAGGATGACATAATGCCATTTGCAGCAACATGGATGGAACTAGAGAATCTCATACTGAGTGAAATGAGCCAGAAAGACAAAGACAAATACCATATGATATCACGTATAACTGGAATCTAATATCCAGCACAAATGAACATCTCCTCAGGAAAGAAAATCATGGACCTGGAGAACAGACTTGAGGCTGCCTGATGGGAGGGGGAACGAGTGGGAGGGATCGAGAGCTTGGGCTTATCAGTCACAACCTAGAATAGATTTACAAGGAGATCCCGCTGAATAGCATTGAGAACTATGTCTAGATACTCATGTTGCAACAGAAGAAATGGTGGGGGAAAAACTGTAATTGTAATGTATACATGTAAGGATAACCTGACCGCCTTGCTGTACAGTGGGAAAATAAAATTAAAAAAAAAATAGAGAGGTTGCTGGAGTTGAAGGAAGAGTCAGGGTTCATGTGCCTTTGTCTTTGGGAGACTTATCCCAAATAGGGAAAATGTTTAGGTTCCTTCACCTCAGACTCAACTACCTACACAAACGAGCTCCAGTATCATATTCACTCCTACGACTTCACTTGGAAAGACATTTGTGTTATCCTTAGCTGTTTTCTGTCCCCTGAAGAAAGGGAATAAATTTGTCTGGCAGCCCAAGCCCATGCAGACACCTTACATACCAAGATCCTGCTAAAAGTCCTGTTGGAACTCTAGCTATCCCTTGTGTGGATCCTAATTGGAACTATCAGATAGACTCCCAGGACAGTGGCTCGAGAGGCCACCCTAACTCTTGCCTAATAGAAAGAATGAAGTCCTCATTAAAAATAGTTACTTAGGATAAAATTAGAGAAATAATGCAGGAACCCCAAGAAAATCCAGCCATTTTTATGTCAAGGCTTATAGTATACTACCCTAAGTATCCTACCCTAAATCTAGAAAGTCAAGAGAGATAAATTCATTTGCATATGCATTTCATCTCCCAATCAGCACAAGATATTAAAAAAATATGTGGAAACTAGAGGACGGTCTTTTGTTCCCACCAAGGGATCTCATTAAAGCTGCCTTTAATGGTCTTTAATAATGCCGAGGAAGAACATAAGGCCCCTAAACTAAAGAGGTCCATGACTGAATATCAGCTTCTTGCTTCTGCCATATAGGGAAATCCTCAAAAACAAACCATGGACCCCCTGAGGCATACAAACTTACAGAACAACCTCCCCTCCCAGGGCCTATTTCAAAGGTGGCTTAGAGGGGCATTGGGCAAATGAATGCCATAACCCAAAACCCTGCCAGGCCCTTCTCCAAAATTCAGTCAGAATGGACATTGGAAAGTGGACTGTGGGAAGCCAGGACAGCCCACCATCTCCTCCACAAAACCTACCTTGGAGACCATCAACATGAACAACCTGTTGGGCCTGGCCATGGAGGATGGGTGGGGCCTGAGGCCACCAGGCCCCAGCTTCCTACCACCACTCTGGAGCCTCAGGGAGCTCTGGCAGGAGCAGATAAGATTATTTTGTTCTTATTGGACTTGGGGGCATTATACTCGGTATTACCTATTTTACAGGGTCTTACCTACACCTCCCCTACTTCTATCATGGGGGTAAAGTGGTTGCCCACTACACCCCAACAGACTGGACCTTTACTTTGCACACTTGTAAACACCACTTTCTGCCACCTAATTCCTAGGTATTCCCACATGGGCTATGCTTATAATAGGGATGAATATTTTAACTAAGTTCCAGGGATACATTGAATTTCCTATACAACCAAACACAAACTTCCTATATCTGGGCCAGTCAGATTTGGGGCCCACTCCCCCAGTCATTCCCACCTCCCCTCGGATGTCAATCCCATTGTTTGAGACACCCATATACCCTCCATTGCTAGACATCATTCTCCAATTCTCATAAGACTAAATGATCTTCCTAAATATCCTATCCAATCTCAATATCCTATTAGCCTAGAAGCACAGAGAGAATGAAAGCGTATAATTCAGCTTCTCCTCAAGGCCAATGTCCTCAAACCTATTCACTTTCTGTTCAATATTCCTATCCTTCCTGTACAAAAACTAGACAGATGCTTCCGATTAGTTCAGGATCTTGGCCTCATCAATCTGGTACTCCTTCCCATTAACACAGTGGTCCCAAGTCCCTATACTCTTCTGTCTTGTATACCTCCTAACACTCCTCATTTCTCAGTTCTTGACCTAAAAGATGCCCTTTTTACCCTTCCTCTACACCCTTCATGCCAGGAATTATTTCCATTCACATGGACTGACCACAATATTCTTTCAGACCCTCAGTTAACCTGGACAGTCCTTCCTCAGGGTTTTAGAGACAGCCCACATTTCTTTGGCTAACCCTCAGCCACAGATCGTAACCACTCAGGGTACTGGAGGGCCAACTCACCCACCAGTGGAGCAGACCCATCAGCCACAACTGGGGCCATTTAATTTCTGGGCTCCTCCTGACATGGAGAACTGGCCAGAGGGCCCTGACCAGGGAGAGGGAAAAGAGACTTTGTTGGCCCTTTGCCTCTCCCTTTCCCATTTTTCTTTCTTTTTTTAATTAATTAAATTTTTTTAAATTTTTTCTTCCACTGTACAGCACGGGGAGCAAGTTACTCTTACATGTATACAATTTTTGCCACCCTTGGTTCTGTTGCAATATGAGTATCTAGACATAGTTCTCAATGCTACTCAGCAGGATCTGCTTGTAAATCTGTTCTAAGTTGTATCTGATAACCCCAAGCTCCCGATCCCTCCCACTCCCTCCCTCTCGCATCAAGCAGCCCCACAAGTCTATTCTCCAAGTCCATGATTCTCTTTTCTGTGGAGATGTTCATTTGTGCTGGATATTAGATTCCAGTTATACATGATATCATATGGTATTTGTCTTTGTCTTTCTGGCTCATTTCACTCAGTATGAATCTCTAGTTCCATCCATGTTGCTGCAAATGGCATTTTGTCATTCTTTTTTATGGCTGAGTAGTATTCTATTGTGTATATATACCACCTCTTCCAAATCCAATCATCTGTTGATGAACATGTGGGTTGTTTCCATGTCCTGACTATTGTGAATAGTGCTGCAATGAGCATGCGGGTGCATGTGTCTCTTTTAAGTAGAGTTTTGTCCGATCATATGCCCAAGAGTGGGATTGTCGGGTCATATGGAAATTCTATGTATAGATTTCTAAGGTATCTCCAAACTGTTCTCCATAGCGGCTGTACCAGTTTCCATTCCCACCAAGAGGGTGGGAGGGTTCCCTTTTCTCCACACCCCCTCCAGCACTTGTTATTTGTGGACTTATGAATGATGGCCATTCTGATTGGTGTGAGGTGGTATCTCATGGTAGTTTTGATTTGCATTTCTCTTATAATCAGCGATGTGGAGCATTTTTTCATGTGTTGGCTGGCCATTTGTATCTTCCTTGGAGAACAGTCTATTCGGGTCTTTTGCCCATTTTTGCATTGGTTGATTGGCTTTTTTGCTGTTGAGTTGTATAAGTTGCTTATATATTCTAGAGATTAAGCCCTTGTCGGTTGCATCATTGGAAACTGTTTTCTCCCATTCTGAAAGTTGTCTTTTTGTTTTCTTTTGGGTTTCCTTTGCTGTGCAAAACCTTTTCAGTTTGATGAGGTCCCATGGGTTTATTTTTGCTCTAATTTCTATTGCTTTGGGAGACTGACCTGAGAAAATATTCATAATGTTGATGTCCAAGAGTGTTTTGCCTATGTTCTCTTCTAGGAGTTTGATGGTGTCCTGTCGTATATTTAAGTCTTTCAGCCACTTGGAGTTTATTTTTGTGCATGGTGTGAGGGTGTGTTCTAGTTTCATTGCTGTTCATGCAGCTGTCCAGGTTTCCCAGCAATGCTTGCTGAATAGACTTTCTTGTTCCCTTTGATGTTCTTGCCTCCCTTGTCAAAGATTAATTGACCCTAGGTGTCAGGGTTTATTTCCGGGTTCTCTCTTCTGTTGCATTGGTCTGTCTGTCTGTTTTGATACCAGTACCACACTGTTTTGGTGACTGTGGCTTTGTAATATTTCTTGAAGTCTGGGAGAGTTATGCCCCCTGCTCGGTTTTTGTTTCTCAGGATTGCTTTGGCAATTCTGGGTCTTTTGTGGTTCCATATAAATGTTTGGATTGTTTGTTCTAGTTCTGTGAAAAATGTCCTGGGTCATTTGATAGGGATTGCATTGAATCTGTAGATTGCTTTGGGTAGTATGGCCATTTTTACAATATTGATTTTTCCAATCCAGGAACATGGAATATCTTTCCATTTCTTTACATCTTCTTTGATTAAAGTTTTATAGTTCTTGGCATATAAGGTAAAGGTACCTCCTTGGTCAGGTGTATTCCGAGGTATTTGATTTTGTGAGGTGCAATTTTAAAAGGTATCGTATTTTTGGATTCCTTTTCTAATATTTCATTGCTGGTATACAGAAATGCGACTGACTTCTGACTGTTAATCTTATATCCTGCTACTTTACTGAATTTATTAATCAGTTCCAGTAGTTTTTGGGTTGAGTCCTTAAGGTTTTCTATGTAAAGTATCATGTTGTCTGCATACAGTGATTGTTTGATCTCTTCTCTTCCTAAATGGATGCCTTTTATTTCTTTTGTTTGTCTAATTGCTGTGGCCAGGACTTCCAAAACTATGTTGAAGAGCAGTGCTGAGAGTAGGCATCCCTGTCTTGTTCCAGATTTGAGTGAGAAGGCTTTCAGTTTTTCCCCATTGAGTTTTATATTTGCTGTGAGTTTATCATAAGCGGCTTTGATTATGTTCAGGAATGCTCCCTTGATACCTACCAATGGACAGATCCTCTAGACAGAAAACCAATAAAGCAACAGAGATCCTGAAGGAAACAATAGAAGTTAGATTTAATTGATATCTTCAGGACACTACATCCAAAAGAATCAGAATACACATTCTTGTCAACAACACATGGAGCCTTCTCAAGAATTGACCACATATTGGGACACAAAGCTAACCTCAATAAATTTAGGAGCATAGAAATTATCTCAAGTATCTTCTCTGACCACAATGCCATGAAACTAGAAATCAACCACAGGAAAAGAAATGAGAAAAAACCTACTACATGGAGACTAAACAACATGCTACTAAAAAACCAATGGGTCAGTGAGGAAATCAAGAAGGAAATTAAAAATACCTTGAGATAAATGATAATGAAGACACAACCTCTCAAAATCTATGGGATGCCAAAAAAGCAGTGCTCAGAGGGAAATTTATAGTGATACAGGCCTTTCTCAAAAAAGAAGATCCCAAATTGACAGCTTAAACTTCCATCTAAGCAAATTAGAAAAAGAGCAAAAAAGACCTAAAGTCAGCAGAAGGAAGGAAATTATAAAGATCAAAGAAGAATTCAATAAATTAGAAAGTCAAAAAAACAGTAGAGAAAATTAATAAAACCAAGAGCTGTTTCTTTGAAAAGGTAAACAAAATTGACACATCCCTGGCCAGACTCACTAAAAAGAGGAAAGTACTCAAATATAATTAAAAATGAAAAAGGAGAAATCACAACAGATACTGCAGTAATACAAAAAAACCATACGAAAATACTATGAACAACTCTATGCCAACAAATTTGACAATCTGGAAGAATCGGACAAATTTCTAGACTCTTACAGCCTGCCAAAACTGAATCAAGAAGAAACAGACCAACTGAACAGACCAATCACTAGAAATGAAATTGAAGAAGTCATAAAAACACTCCCTACAAATAAAAGTCCAGGGCCATCTGGCTTCACAGGCGAATACTATCAATCATATAAAGAGGATCTAGTGCCCATCCTCCTTAAAGTCTTTCAAAAGGTTGAAGAAGAAGGAACACTCCCACCATTCTACGATGCCATCATCACCCTAATTCCAAAACCAGACAGAGATAACACCAAAAAAGAAAACTATCGGGCCAATATCTTTGATGAATATAAATGCAAAATTTCTCAACAAAATCTTAGCCAGCTGAATCCAACAACATATCCAAAAATTATACACCATGACCAGGTAGGGTTCATCCCAGGTTCACAAGGATGGTTCACCATATGCAAATCAATCAACATCATACACCACATTAACAGAAGTCAAAAATCATATGATCATCTCCATAGATGCAGAAAAAGCATTTGACAAAGTCCAACATCCATTCCTGATCAAGACCCTCTGTTTCTTTTTTGAAATAAATTCTATGTCTTTGTCTATATTCTTCATTTATTCATTCACCACCTTCCACCTTGCTGACTTCCTTTTGTTAATTATGTGTGTTCTTCTTTTGCTATTTCAGAATACCTAAGGTAGTTGTTTAAAATGTTCATCTAGGAGTTCCTGTTGTGGCTCAGTTGTTAACAAATCTGACTAGGAACCATGAGGTTATGGGTTTGATCCCTGGCTTTGCTCAGGGGTTAAGGATCCAGCATTGCTGTGAGCTCTGGTGTAGGTTGCAGATGTGGCTTGGATCCTGCATTGCTATGGCTCTGGAGTAGGCCAGTGGCTATAGCTCCGATTAGACCCCTAGACTGGGAATCTCCATATGCCATGGGAGCAGACCTAGAAAAGGCAAAAAGACAAAAGAAAAAAAAAAAAAAAAAGAAAAAGTTCATCTAGCCACTGTGAAGCCTATGCTTCTTTATCCTCATTCGCTTCAGATTTATTAATGTTCCTTTGAATGAGCAACATCTACCTTTTTATTTCTATATTTTGTGAGCATTTATCAAAAGTTGCATATGCAGGAGTTCCCGTCGTGGCGCAGTGCTTAACGAATCCAACTAGGAGCCATGAGGTTGTGGGTTAGGTCCCTGGCCTTGCTCAGTGGGTTAAGGATCCGGCGTTGCCGTGAGCTGTGGTGTAGGTTGCAGAGGCGGCTCGGATCCCACGTTGCTGTGGCTCTGGTGTAGGCCGTCGGCTACAGCTCCGATTCCACCCCGAGCCTGGGAACCTCCATATGCTGTGGGAGCGGCCCAACGAAGTAGCAAAAAGACAAAAAATAAAAAAATAAAAAAATTAAAAAAATTTAAAAAAAGTTGCATATGCAGGAAAAAAAAAAAAAAAAAAAAAACGCCACGTTACCCAGTCTTGTATCTTGGATATGTGCAAATGAAGACTTTTACTAAACAGAGCAGTGCTCTCAGGTCTTTTCTGAGTATGTGCCTTAACTGGGAGTGTGTGTGTGCTTCCCCAGCGCCTTAATCCTCTCCCCCACACACAGTTGCTTTTAAGTATTTAATTTCCCTAAAAACCTCACCTTTGTCTTCTTGACCCTTACATGTTTTATTGCATTCTTCTGTCAGTCATCTCTGACCTCCACATGTGTGCAGGTCTACAGTTGCCATGAACTTCTCCTTTGCCATTGAATCCATCATCATTTTACTGATATGTAAAGTGTCCCACCATCCCTATCTCAGCTTCAAGTCATGTTTGACAGAAATCAGATTCTGGAGACAGTGCCTGGCCTGCCAAACCCTGCAATCAAGTTGCACTCTTGTATTTCTCCCAATGGAGGACCAGTGGTTGGGTCTTCTACTGCACCATATTCATTCACAATGGGTGAGGAATAGAGGAGGCAAAATATCATGGAATTTGCTATCATTTTGAGTGTGACCCTTTCTCAATTGGCTATTCACTTGATTGCTTCAGATTACTCTTTGTCTTCTAGAGCTTCCACAAAGCTATTCTTACCTGATTGTTTCCTTGATATTTTCATGGGGTTAAAGACCTGGAGCCTCCTAATCTGCCATCTTGCCTATACCACTCCTCTCCTTCATTTCTGAAAGGTAGTTTTATCAGATACAGAATTCTTGGTTCATAGTTCTTCTTTTTCATTCCCTAAATATGAAAATCTACTAGGCTTTTTCCTTGATGCTTTCAAAATTCTCTTTGTCATGTGTTTTGTCAATTAACTATAGTATCTGTGTAGACCTGTAGTTTATCTTGTTGGAGTTCATTGAGTTTCTTGGATGTATACATTCATGTATTTCATCATATTTGAGGAGTTGGGGCATTTTTCTCCCAATATTTTCCCTGACTTCTGATTCCCTTTTCTGGGTGTAATTCCTATTATATGTATCATGTGGATTCCTATTATATGTATGTTGGCCTACTTAATGGTGTCCTATATGTCTGTTACATTCTGCTCAATATTGTCCATTCTTGCCTCTCTCCACTCCTCAGAGTGGATAGTCTCAGTCAGTTCTTCTTCAAATAGGCCAATTCATTATTCTGCCAGCTCAAATCTGTTAGTAATTCCCCCAATGCCTTTTTAATTCCCAGCTGTACTTTTCAACACTAGAATATACATTTGATCCCTTTTTGTAATTTCTGTCTCTCTATTAGCATTCTCCATTTGGTTAGGCACCAGTTTCCTGAGTTTTTTTTAGTTCTTTGTCCCAAATTTCACTTTGTACTATGGGAATATATAAGAGAGTGACTAAAAGTCCTTGTAATGCCTCACCGCATGAATCATATTTCCTTTTTTAATTTCCATACCTCATAATTCTTTGTTGAAAACTTTTGTGTTAAAAAATGTAAGGAGACATTGTAGAAATCAGATTCTCCCTTCTCATCATGATTTGATGTTAATGCTGTTTGTTTGGTTGTTGTTGGTGGTGGTATGGCTCCTGTTTCTTCAAGTCCAGCTTGCATTTGGGAAGATGTAATGGTTGTTACTGGTTGGAAGTTTTCTGATATGAGATGCCTATACTGTTTTGGGAATTGATTGCAAATTAATATAAAGTGTTACTTTGAGATAAATTCTCATGTTCCATTCTACGAACATTTAAGATTCAAATATTTAACAAAGACTATTAAATACATGGTGACCTAGGACTTTTCCTTTTAAAAGTATTTGATTGGGAGTTCCCCTCATGGCTCAGTAGAAATGAATCTGACCAGCATCCATGAGGACACAGGTTCAGCCCCTGGCCTTGCCCACAGGTGAAGGATTCAGCATTTCCATGAGCTGTGGTGTAGGTCACAGGTGTGGCTCAGAGCTGGCATTGCTGTAGCTGTAGTGGAGGCCAGCAGCTAGAGCTCTGATTCTACCCCTATCCAGGGAACCTCCATATGCTACAGGTTTGGCCCTAAAAAGACAAAAACAAAAACACAGTGTTTGTTTGGAAGTATCCAATGGTGATATATTTTTAAAATGTATCTTATATGGTTATTTCCCCCAACACACTTTTTTCTCCCAATGTACAGCATGGGGACCCAGTTACACATACATATATACATAATTTTTCTCCCATTGTAAGTATCTAGACATAGTTCTCAGTGCTACACAGCAGGATCTCATTGTTAATCCATTCCAAGAGCAATAGTTTAAACTCAAGCATCAGATCACCTCATACTCCCAATCCCTCCCACTCCCTCCCCCTCCCCCCAGGCAACCACAAGACTATTCTCCAAGTCCATGAATTTCTTTTCTGTGGAAAGGTTCATTTGTGCTGTATATTAGATAGCAGATGTGAGTGATATCATATGGCATTTGTCTTTCTCTTATTTCACTCAGGATGAGAGCCTCTAGTTCCATCCATGTTGCTGCAAATGGCATTATTTCATTCTCTTTTATATCCGAATAGGACTCCATTGTGTATATATACCACATCTTCCTTATCCACTCATCTGTTGATGGACATTTGGGATGTTTCCTTGTCTTGGCTATTGTAAATAGAGCTGCAGTGAACATGTGGGTGCATGTGTCTTTTTGAAGGAACATTTTGTCCAAATATATGCCCGTGAGTGGAATTGCTGGATCATATGGTAGTTCTATGAATAGATTTCTAAGGTACTTCCATACAGTTCTCCATAGTGGCTGTACCAGTTTACATTCCCACCAACAGTGCAGGAAGGTTCTGTTTTCTCCACACCTGCTCCAGCATTTGTTATTTGTGGACTGATGAATGATGGCCATTCTGATTGGTGTGATGTGGTATCTCATGGTAGTTTTGGTTTGCTTTTCTCTAATAATCAGTGATGAGTGGTGTTGATCATTTTTTCATGTGCTTGTTGGCCTTCTGTATATCTTCCTTGGAGATATTTTGAATAAATACACACACACTCACACACACACACACAAATACACACACACACACAGAGCCACACCATACCTTGGGCTGTCGGTGACTGCTGTATCATATGACAGGTGTACATTTATTTTCTGAGGAACTTCCACACCGTTTTCCTTAGCGGTTGTACCAATTTACATTCCCACCAACATGATAGGAGGGTTGTCTTTCCTTATTTGTAGACTTTTTGATGATGGCTATTCTGACTGGTGTGAGGTGAGACCTCATGGTAGTTTTTATGTGCATTTCTCCCATAATTATTTACACTTAGCATCTTTTCATGTGCTTTTTGGAAATCATTCTGTCTTTGGAGGAATGTGTATTTAGGTCTTCTGCCCATTTTTCAATGGATTGTTTATTTTTTAACCTGAACTATATGAACCATTTTTATATTTTGGAGGTGAATACCTTGTCAGTTGCTTCATTTTCAAGTAGTTTCTCTCATTGTGTGGGTTGTTTTTCATTTTTTTATGGATTCCTTTTCTGTGTATAAGCTTTTGAATCTATAGGTCTATTGTTTTTCCTTTTAGGGCATGGTGGCATATGTAAGTTCCCAGGCTAGGGGTGGAATTGGAGCTGCAACTGCAAGCCTACAGCACAGAAACAGCAAAGTGGGATCCGAGCCTCATCTGTGATCTATACCACAGATGCTTAATTCACTAAGTGAGGCCAGAGATCAAACCCATGTCCTCATGAATACTAGTCAGTTTCATAACTGGCTGTGCCAAAAGGGCAATTCCCAGTTTCTTTATTTTTGTTTTCTTTTTCATTATTCTAGAGGGGGCATCAAAAAGGGTTTGCTGCCATACTTATCGAAGAGTGATCTGCCTGTATTCCTCCAAGAATTTTGATGTAAGTTTCTGGCCTTTCATTTCGGTCTTTAACCCATTTTGATTTTGTTTTTGTGCAGCAAAGTGTTGTATTGCTTGTATTCTTGATAAAGAATGACCCACCAGGAAATGGAGTTTCAAGGTGCAGTCCTTGCTATTTTAAATAGTCTGGATGGGGTAAGTATGAGAGAATATCCATTTGTTCTAGGCAAGAGAATTAGGGATCTAGGAGTTCCCACTGTGGCACAGTGGAAGTCAACAAACCCGTAGTCTGCGAATTTCCATATGTCATGTGTGCAGCCTTAAGAAAGGGAAAGAAGAAAGAGAGAAAAGAAGAAAGAAAAGAAAAATTAGAGCTCTTTAATACAAGGTGATAAAGGTGTGATTGAACAGATACCTACTTATGTTAGGACATAAACTATCGGATAAAGAGAAATGTAGAAAAAGATCTAGAATTTTAATATAGCTTTGTAATATTTTCCTACTTTCTATGCTATCTTCAAAGTCCAGGATGACTTCAGACTTAGGGACCAATCTGCCTAACACATGGAAGAATGAAATATAGTTTTATCAAAAGAACATTCTCTAACTGAAGATTGCAGTCTGTATTTACTCAAGAGTAATGACTTGCAATAATAACAGCTAACATTATATGACACATCCTGCTTGCTGGACACGAATCAAAGCACTTTACCTTTATTAACATATGTTATTCTCACAGCATCCCTTGGAGATGGATGCCATTACTGCAACGCTCTTACTCCATTTAAAGTTCTGTAAACAGCGTTGCAGAGAAGTTAAGTAACTTTCCCTTAAGCCATAGTTAAATAAGCCAGGATTTGAAGCCTACCTGTCTGGCTGCAGTTTCCATGCTTTCCAAACTTAACCTAAACCACTTCATATAACCCAAGTGAAAAGGTTACAGAGTAGCTACAACCATATTTAGAGGGCCTAGGACGAAGCTGCCCAGCCCTTCATAAGCAAATAGCTGGTATTTTTCAGAATTGCCCCATGGCAATTGGCTCAAGGGAAGAAGGGAAAGATCATAGAGACCAGCTGATAGATGCACAGGGTTAACCAGCTTCAAAGGGCTTAGCAAAACGTTGATGATCTTCACATGTGGGATGTACCATAAGTACAAACTGGAATCCCGCACATGAGTTTAACTCAGGTCACATCTGGCCTGGATGGATGAGGATGCTGATGATTTTGGAGAGATGGCAGAGAGTGATGGCTTGAAGTGAGATCTTAATTCTCTGCTCAGGAATGGAAGCTGGGAAGCCTGGATGAAACAGGAATATTAGCCACTCGACCAGCTGGGGACTACCAACGGAACTGCCTTGATTCTCACCCCCTGTTGAAGGCAAGAATATTTAAAGCAAGCAAAGTCTGTGAAATCAGGTACAGAGTTTATTGTTAGAAACACAGTACACTTAGCTATGTTGTCTGTTTGTCTAAGGCAGAGGCAAAGCAGTAGGATACACACAAAGGAGGAGTGAGAATGCAATCATCCCCATCATTGAGGAGTGTCCCAGAGAAGTGATTTAAAACACTTAGGGAAGTTCGTCTGGGTCTTTGTTTCCCATTGGCCAAAGTTCTTATTTCATTTTTCACACCTGATCGGACCCAGGCCCTCCCCAATATGCGTGCACATCTTTGGGTCAAGATGGATTCCTCACTGGCAGTAACATAGCCTAAGTTTTTATTGGCTGGTGACCCCTCCCTTTCTGACCCAGAGGAGTCTTTCTGTGCATGTGAAGTTGGTTCTCCTTCGCCCTAAGGATAGGAAGTGTGTGACCTCTTTATCTTTGACCCAAGCAGGGCTTAGGCCCTAAATGCCCATGATGTGTTCATTGCTTTAAGTGTCCAAAAAGGCCAATTCCACTTCTTTAACTTGTTCTTGCATTTTTATCTTCAGGTGTAAATAGGTGGCTGATAGGAAATGTTTATGCTCGATCCCATCTATCTCCTGACTCACGGAGAGGCTGATTTGGGAGGAAAGTGTCCTCCATACTCCCAGAGAGACACTGTGAATTCCCCTGTAAGGGATATGAGGCTTTATTATCTTCCCTCAGTAGAGCATTGGCATGAATCTACAAAGGCATAAGGCCATTGTCCTTAGTTACTATCCTCTTAGTTATTATTACCCAGGACTAAAGGATGACCTGGCCAGTGTCTGCAATTCATGGACAGTTACTGCTGAAGCACAACAGAGATTAGGAATACTCCATACAACATACCCATGGAGTCATCCTTGCTTGTGTGCTAAAAGGTGATCCATTTCTAGAATTGCATGTGTTTCTTAGGACTCTTCTCGTACCCAGTGCATTAGAGCAAGATCACCAGAAGTGAAACTTAGATGGGGACACTTGGGAAAATCCTTGAAAATGTGCTCATGAACTGGGGACTGAGGAAAATAGGATAAGGCAGGGGAAGAAACAGAACCTTATCCTGGTCCTCAAGGGACCTCTCTCTGGAGCATGAAGAACACAGAGTTGGTCCCCCTGGAGATGAAAGGGCTCAATTTGACCCTACCCCCTGCCAGATACCAGTTTCTGCTGATAGCATAGGCTTGTGACTTCTTGAATAAGGAAGTATGTGCCTGGGTGTGGGTAATGCCCTGTGAAGGAAGCAGCTGTGAACCCTTAGCAACAACACTCAGCCACCAGGAAAGAGGCACCCCAGTGAAGGAAACCAGGTGCCACCAAGAGCCTCTGCCACAGACCTTTAAAGGGAAGGACAAAAACCATGGAGTTTGGAGTTCCCTCAGGCTCTGCAGGTTAAGGATCTGGTATTTTCACTGTTGTGGCCCTGGTTACAGCTGTGGCCCTGGTTACAGCTGTTCAGGTTCAATCCCTAGCCTAGGAAATTCCGCATGCCATAAGAATGGAAAAAAAAAGTTAAAGAAAGAAAGAAGAAAAAAAGTGAATTCCCATTGTGGTTAAGCTATAAGGAGCCAGACAGGTATCTATGAGGAGGTGGGTTCCACCCCTGGCCTCCCTCAGTAGGTAAAGGACCAGGCATTTCCATGAGCTATGGTGTAGGTCACAAAGGCAGGTTGGATCTGGCATTGCTGTGGCTGTGCTCTAGACCAGCAGCTGTACTTCTGATTCAACTCAAAGCCCGAGAACTTCCATATGCAACAGGTCTGGCACTAAAAATAAAAATAAAGTAAAACAATGGAGCTCAAAAAACTTAGAGGAAGGGCTAAGGGCAGGACTAGAAGGAGCAAGCACTGTCTCAAAGTTAGCTTAAGCCCCCCATTCTCAATCCCTACTGTGGGCCTGGGCCTCTCATGCAAAGGAATGGTTCAGCCCCTGTAGCCATTGGAGTAAGAGATTCATGGTCTAAAAGCATAAATGAATACCCAATTCTTTCTCCAAAGCCTGCTATCCCCCCTTGTGGGAAACCCATGGGCCTCCTATATACTGGAGCTACATGTCCCTCTGTACCACCTCTTCTCCTCAGACCATTTCTTCAGAGGAGCCACGGAGGTAGGTGGCAGGGCAGGGTAGGTGCCATTCCTAACCCCCAGCCTCCCAAGAAGGAATAAAATGTGGCTTGGTGAGGAACCCAGAAACTTCCTCCAGAGACTGACCAGATAGACTGTTTATCCTGCCCTTGGCTGGGCACAGCCATAAACCAGGCATTACAGTGCCTCTAAAGGATTCTGCATATTTAACAGAAGAGTGTTGTTTCCTTTCATTCAACCATTTTAACAAAGAAGTTGACAGGGTTTTTGTTCCTTTGCTTGATTCCATATGGAAGACAGTTATCACCACCTGCTTAGAAGAAAGAGGTGCCACTTTCTCTTTGTATTGGCCCCAAAACACACCACACCACACATGCACAAGTATATACTAGCAAAGGGGTTCAAGTGCAGGTATACATGCATATAAGCGCACACACACACACACATCCCTTCCCTTTTAGCTCTGGCTCTGGGAGACATGACTAAAGCCAAGAGGTTTCATTGGAAACAGGGTGCCCCAGCCTCCATCTCCAGGTATTCCCAAGCTGCCCCCACCAAAGCTGGCCAAGGTCCACTCAAATTCTCCACAACTCCAGTTGAGGTACTAGAACCAGCGTTTCATCTGTTCTTCTGAAATCCATCCAGTCAAGATTTTCTAATTTCCCCAAACTACAAGCTCTGCTTTTATTCCATGCAAATCCCCCTGTACCACCAAAGCCTTCAGGCCTGTGGAGATTGATCTTGCATGATCATTCAGGGCCCAAGGCAAAAGAAAGTGGCCAGTCCCAGACTGAGCACTGGGGCACTGGCTGAGGAGGCATGGCCTGAGCTGGATATAGGAGTGGGTATCCAGCTCCTTAGCCTGTGACTAGATGACTGGGGAGGGTTTGCCTGAGGTCCTGGGTCTGGGGGCTGGCACAGGGGCAAGACTCACAGGATGAGGCCAGTGATTGCAGGGCTGGCAGTGGGGGAAGATGTCCTTCACTTGTGTTGTGGGAAGATGAGTGTGCAGCTTCTGGCTCTCATTTAGCTGTTGGAGACTGAGGAAGTGTTGAGAATGAAGGCCATTTTAAGACATATCTCCCTTCACACAGGGCCAGCATTCAGAACAAAAACACACTGATTCTTTTCATGTCTCCCAAGACAGCAAATACCATGGTGTTCTCAACAGTTGAGGGAATGAGTTATAGCAGTCTAAAAAAGGTGCTGAGAGGTGCGTGTTGGAAATGACCTGGAAGGTTTTTCCTCCATCCTTAACAAGTATTTCCTAGAGGATTACATCCTCGGTTCTCGATCATGGCATGTGGACTAGGTAGAGAAACTCAGAGACACAGTCTAGGCCAGCAATCCCTTTAAGGATTTTGGTTTGTGGTGACCCCAGTCAATCTAAGATCCTCTCTTTTCTTTTCTTCCCTTTACAAATTATTGTAAATGGGAGAATTTCCAGGAGTCACATTGTGGCACAGCAAAAATGAAGCTGACTACTATCCATGAAGTTGTAAGTTCCATATATGGCCTTGCTCAGTGGGTCAGGAACTTATGTTGCCATGAGCTACTGTGTACGTCTCAGATGTGGTTTGGATCCTGCATGGCTCTGGCTGTGGTATATGCCAGCCTCTGTAGCTCCAGATCAACCCCCAGCCTGGGAGCTTCTATATGCCACAGGTGCAACCCTAAAATACAAAAGAAAAAGAAAAAGAAATAATATTTCCACCCAAAAAAAGCTCTTAAAGATATCAAATTTGCAAGCCTAGTTCCATTACACTGCTTTTTTTCACCCTAAGATGAGGAAAAATACTGTGAACTATAAGTGCAATATACCAGGCCTTGGCAGACCTACCTGACTCACGAAACATGAGATGTGTTTAATAAACACTACAAAAGTGGTCAGCAAAGTCCAATTAACCACGGGTTTTGTGAGTGGAGGTCTGTTGGACCACAGCCACACTTGATCTTTCTGTACTGTTTATGGCAGTTTTCACATACAACAGCCAAGGTGAGTGCTTGCAACACTGACAGTAAAGACTACAACACCTAAAATGTTTACAATCTGGTCCTTTACAGAAAATTACTCCTCCCATCTGGGGAAAGACCCTAGCTACCAATACTAACAAGAAGAGCTTCCAGGAAACCCATTCCTCCATTACCTCCTCGGCAAGCCATTAAACTTAGTTTGTGTCCTCTCTCCTCCCTTCCTCAGTGATTTCCTCTCTCTCTCTGTATATGTGTGTAGGTGTTGCTAGATCTAGAGGCTCCTGAGAAATGGCCCTGATAGTCATCCACATGTGCTGGCCCTGCTGGACTTCCACTGGGACTGTGCACGTCCTTTCAGTCTTGGTGTACATATCTGGCCATCATGGGTCCCACCGTGGCTGGTCTCTCAGCATTGAATGTGCTCTAGTTCAGCTCACTGAACTCTCAGGGAATTTCCTTGTTAAGCATGGCTGCCCACGTGTTCAGAACTCATGGCGGGTGTGTGCATTTCTGACCAGCAGGTTCCATACTTAGTTGTGATGCTAAGGTTCTGACAGCTGATCTTTCAGCATTTCACTCTTGTCTCCTTGTCTGTGATGTGATGGGAAGAGAAGAGCACCCACTGCCTTCCTCTTGGCTTGTTTTTATTCCCAGCTGGGTTACCAAAATCTAAGGTTAGCAAGAAACTACTCATCATTGCAGACGCCCTGTTCAGTGTCTTCTGTATTAAATATGGTGATGGGTTTAAATACAGCTAACACTGCCCTTCTGGGAGCCAAAGCTTCTAATCAGACTGTTCACTCCTCATCATTTTTGTCCTTACTTCACAGTGTGTCAAAGTTTAGCTAAAAGTGATTAAAAATGACAATATCCACTTTGGGAAACCCTAAACCTTAACACGGTTTTCCACATCCAGAAATTCCTCAATAAAAAGAGACCTAAAAATAGTTTTCAGTTAATCATACCATTTTCCAGAATGTAGGAAAAAATCAGTGTATAAACTCTGTTAAATAATCTAAAGCTGTTCTTGTACCAGTTGATATTTTCAAACCAATACCTACTTCAATAATTATACATAATCTCAAATGTTCCAAACAAAAAGCAAAAAATATCCATGCCAATGGGCTCCTTAAAGACACATCGCCTTCTCTAGCTGCAATTGTAATTGTGAGGAACTGTATAGCAGTGAGTTAAATGAATGACCACAGCACTAGGTTACAATAAAATCAAGAATGCTGTGCATTCACTGCTGTAAAACAATTAAAAAATTTTAAGACTTGGTCTATAAAGGGAAACATTTTTAGTACTAGACAACTTTCATAATATATCTTCATGATTATATCATAGTGGAAAATATACTGAGCATAATATACGTTATAATAGATTCTGACCTATTTTCCCATGAAAAGCCTAATTAACCAAAATATACCAAATTTCCAACATATGTTTTTTTGCTCAGATAAAACAACAGCAAATTTAAGATAAAATGCAAATATGCCTTAAAACTGATCAGAAAATCAGTGGTTCAGTGATTTGCAGTGAGGGGTACAAATCATATGACCTTATACAGCTTCTCTATAAACAGTGTATATGAATTCTAAAAGTGTGGCCTTAAAGATTTTAACATCAAAATTGACGTGTTGTTCTTTAAAAACTTTTTGAATTTGGAGATCCCTCTGTGGCACAATGGCTTCGGGATCTGGCATTGCCTCAGCAGGCATAGGTTTCCTGGGAAATTCTGTAAGCTGTGGGAGTAGCAAACATGTTTTTTTTTTTTTAAATTTAATATGAAAGGTTTTAATTGAAACCTTGAGAAATCCCTAATAAATGTATTTTAGCTAATGTTTCTTATGGAAATCAGAATTTTTAAATTTAGTAAACAAATATATGTAGTTGCCATGCAATCATTTTACTTCTATTCTTTCCTACAAATATCAGGGGTCAGCAAAAATGTTCTGTAAAATATTTTAGGCTTTAAAGATGATACCTTACCTGTCGCAAATAATCAACTCTGCTGTTGCAGCATGAAAGCAGGCACAGGCAACACCCAAACAAGTGTGACCATGTTACAGTAAAACTGTATGTACCAAAACAGATAGTGGGCCAGACTAGACCCACAGGCTGGCCTGTGCCAACCCCTATGTGCATAATCTTTTGTCTTTTTTTTTCTTGTCTTTTTGCCATTTCTTGGGCTGCTCTCATGGCATATGGAGTTTCCCAGGCTAGGGGTCCAATGAGAGCTATAGCCACCGGCCTACACCAGAGCCACAGCAACGTGGGATCCGAACCACATCTGTGACCTACACCATAGCTCAAGGCATTGCTGGATCCTTAACCCACTGAGCAAGGCCAGGGATCAAACCCACAACCTCACGGTTCCTAGGTGGATTCACTAACCACTGCGACACGATGGGAACTCCCATAATCTTTGTTCTTTAAAAGCTTAAATTCTGGAGTCCTACATTCTCAATGCAGAATTTACATTTTCTTAATAAGTTTAAGTTTATTTATGATTGAAAATTAAAGTTTTACATATCTTACATCATTTATGCATGATTATAAATGCCTACATACACACATACACAGGAATGATGATAGAAGAAAAAAAAGGTGGCATATGAAAAAAGGAAGGACATGAATACTGTGACTTTGTGTATACTAGCTGTTCCCCATATGAAGAAATTAATACTGTTGGCTTTTGTACACTCAAGGAAAATAAGCTTATTTGTGGCTCACAGGAATACCTTCAATTTCCAAGAGTTGTTTTGGACTTTGATTCTGCCTGTAACCATATGCCTCAGAATTTGTGTTAGGTTTTCTAGCAGTATACTTTGCATTGGCTATGTTCCCAGGTTAAGAAGTACAGTTTCAGCAAGGTACAACTCTTGGCTCAGTTTTGCAGGATGAAGTCAGGAGTGACACAATGTCAAGATGATGAAAAACACCAAATTGGCTGAGGTTTATTGGAGCATCCTTACATCAACCACATCTTCCAGAAATGCAACTGAGATTTGTTCTTGTGGAAATGGTAAGTAAGCCCACCACCTGTTGTGGCGGGGAGATCAGTGGTCCAAACACTCTGGCACCCAGCTATTCAGTTACAAAGGATGTCCATGTGTCTTGGGGATTCCTCCAGGTGATGACCTCTCTGTCTGCTTCCAGCTAGCTGAGGTCTGTGTGCTCTTATCATAGCTTCAAACCCTCATTATATTCCAAAAGCCATACAGCTCTGATTCCAGTCTGTAACCCATGGATGGTGGAGACAGCTGATGTATGGAGAGAGCATTTAACTTGCTATCATCTAGCTGCACCCTTGTAATTTCCCTCAAGGGTAGGGATAATTCACACACTTGACAAAACTTGCAGCTACTACCACCTAATTCTTTTCATGATGTTTTTCACAAATCGAAGAACATGGGCCTGAAAGAAAGGAAAAGAGGAGGGAGGGAGAGAGAGACCAAACTTATTAAGACCCTAGAATGTCAGTGCATCTCTATGCAGAGGGAGATAAAGCAGTGAGTGTTTCTGAAAGGGAAAGGAAAGAAAAAAGAGGGGGAAGGGCAGAAATATGAAGTGTATTGGTCAGGGTTCTCCAGAGAAGTTTCAACCAATAGAAATGTGTATAGGGATAGATATTGGTTCATTTTAAGGAACTGACTCATGAGATTTTGGAGGCACATTTAACCCAAAATCTGATGGGGAGTCCAGCAGGCCTGCAGACACAGGAAAGAATTTTGATGAGTCCAAAGGCTGTCTGCTGGCAAAATTCCTTTTTGCTCAGGGAAGATCATTCTTTGTTCTTTTACAGCCTTCAGCTGCTTTGATGAAACCCACCCATATCATAGAGGGTAATCTTTTTTACTTAAAGTGCCCAAGGATTTAAATGTTAATCTCATCCAAAACATACCTTCACAGAAACATCCAGGACATCTGATCATGTATCTGGGCACTGAGCCCCAGCCACATTGACACATAAATTAACCATCATATAAAGAGAACTCGTGGTGAGGAGAAAGGCATGTGCACAGAGAGAGATGGAGTATGTTTTTCTTCATTTCTGGTTACTCTGTTCCATCATGTTGTAGCAGGAATACTTGAGTTCCAACTAACTCAAATACTGTAAAATTTACACAAAGAAAATTTCCTGAAATATGTCATAAACTTTCTTTTCTAACCCTAAAGGGTTGGAAGATATGCAAGATCAAAGCAGGAGTCTCTATCTAGTTTTTGTACTTAAAATGTACCTTTCCTCTTTGAGAAATTTAAACTTAATTTTGAGATAGTTATACATCCACATACAATTGTAAGAAATTATAGCGCTCCTGTGTACCCTTCATGGTTTTCACCAGTGGCAACATCTTGCAAAATTATAGTACAAGAGTTTAACAAAATTATTCACGTTGATACAGTCCATCGATTATATTCAGGTTTCCAAGTTTCTCATATATGAATTTTGTGTGTGTATGTGTCTGTGTGTGTCTGTGCATGTATATACCTCATGCAATTTTATCATATGGATGTATCCATGTATTCACCGCCAAAGTAAAGGCACAAAACAAGAGTTTCATTCCCATAAGGATCCCTCATGTTGCCCTTTTAGTCACACCCACTTTTCTTCTGTCCCCTTAACTTCATCTTTAAGCAAAGGTAACCCTGACGAATTTCTTCCTAATTTTATCAGCTCGAGAGTATTATATAATTGGAATCATACAGGATGTAACCTCTCGGGGTGGGCTTTTTCATTCAGTGTAACTTGCATGGTAATTTACCTAAGTTGTTATTTTTAGCAGCAGGGGACTCTTTTTCATTGCCGAGTTCCTAATATTGAATCAACCTTGCATATGAAGAATTAATTCTACTTGGTCATAAGGTATCATTCTATATATACATGATGGATTTAAAATGCTAAACTTTTTGAGAGAGCTTGTGTGTATCTTCATGAGAGATACTCATCTATACCTTTACAGTTTTGTACTTTCTTTGTCTGCTTTTGGTATCAAATTAGTACTGGCCTCATAAAAGATTAGGAAAAGTTTCCTCTTCTAATTTCTGGAAGAGATGATGGACAGTTCTACTTCGAATGTGTTGTAGAATACTTCAGGGGAATCATCTGGACCAGGACATTTCTTTTTCAGAAAAATTTAAATTATGAATTTAGTTTCCTTAATGATTATGTAACTTTTCAGATTATCTATTTTATCAGGTATGTTGGTATCTGATTTTTGAGGGGTTGTTCCATTTTCTCTAGGACACAATTCATGAGAACAGTAAAACTGTTCATAGTAATCTCTCACTGGCATTTTAATGACTACAGGATCTATCATGAGAGCCCATTTCCCGCCTGATATTGATGATTTGTATCATGTCTATTAGTTTTGTCATAATTACAACAGGTTAATGAATTGTATTTTACCATTTGAAGAATGAAATTTTTTCCATATTTGTAGTTTTTCTGTGTGAATTACACTGATTTCTGCTTTTATCTCTATTATTTCTATCCATCTCTTTTGAGTTTATTTTGCTCTTTCAATTTTCTTGAAGTACAAATTTAAACTACAGATTTGAAACATTTCTTAATCGCATAATGTGAGCATTTAGTGCTATAAATATTCCCCTCATCTTGGCTTCAGCAGGGTTCTACAAGTTTGATATGTTGCACTGTTTTCACTTAGTGCTATGTATTTTTTTGTTATTATCTTTGAAATGACTTCCTGCTTGACCCATCGTTTATGACTATGTGGTTAACTTTCAACGTTTTTAGAGGTTCTCCTGTTGTGTGTTATTTAAAAGTGTAGTTTGATTCCATTTTGGTTGAAGAATGTATTCTTCATGGTTTCATTTCTCTTGAATGGGTTGAAGTGTGTTTTATTGCTCAGGATAAGGCAGAAGATTCATGAGTACATTAAACAAAACATGTAGAAGTTCCTTCATGGCTCAGGAGGTGAGAGGATCTGGCATTGTCACTGTTAGTGTGTGTAGACATTCTATAATCATGCATAAATTATGTAAGCTATTTAAAGTTTACTTTTAAATCATAAATAAATTCCAACATAGGATATAAAGATAATGTAAATTCTACATTGATAATGTAAGATGCCAGAACTTAAGTTTTAAAAGACCAAGGATTATGCATGTAGGGGTGAGAGTATACCGACCTTTGTGTCCAGTCTGGCCAACAGCCTGTTTAGGTAAATACAGATTTGTTTTAACATGGTCACACTTAAAAATAAGTGTTGCCTGTGGCTGCTTTCATCCTACAGCAGCAGAGTTGACAATTTAAAACAGATGAAGTATAGTCTTTAAAGCCTGAAAATATTTACATTGTGATCCTTTACAAGACATTTTCGCTGACCCCCAAAATTTGCAGAAAAGAATAGAAGTAAAGTTACTGCATTGCAAATACGTACATTTGTTTACTAAAGCTAAAACTTTATTTCCACAAGAAACATTAGATAAAATATATTCAGGTTTCACAAAGAATTGATCAAACACCTTATGTATTAAATTAAAACCAATTTTTTCCCTCACTGACACTGTGGCATATGAAAGTTCCCAGGAAAAACCCTAGATCCTTAACCCTCTTCACTTAAATCAGAAAATTATCACTGGTTATATAAGGTCTTAGGACTTCTTTATCAAAAGCTACCTGGGGGTGGAAGCCAGTGGGCTGGTGAGGTTGGGACCACTGAGCTCAACATGATCTAAGTCTCCCCCAAATACATTAACGGGCCATGAAATCTGAGTCACCCATTCCCCCCATTGTTTTGTCCTCACTGGGGTGAAGAGGCAACTGCCTCCACCATTTTGAACATTGCAACAACACAACTAAGACGATAGGATGCTCCCCCACCCACAAGGCACTGAAGCAGAAAGTTCTATTCTTACAGCCAAGCCTTTTCCTCTCTGGACAGGCAGCCCTCATGGGACACCCTGGAGAAGTGGAGGATCACCCCAGCCTGTCATCTTGCCACTTCAGAGAGGCAGAGAGAAACTCTCTAGAGGTAAGGGCTGCCTCCAGCCTCCATTCTCACGACTGGTGAGTGTCCAGAGGGCTGAACGGCACAAAAGCAGCTCTCCATCCCCAGAGTGTTCCGGGATGCAGCGCATGGAACCGATGCCCCAGAAGCCCCCTAGCCCAGCAGGCTGGAGAGACAGGGATGATGAGGCTGTCCCTGGGGCTATTGAGAGCTGTGTACTCCTGGGAGCAGCCTGGGCATCCTTGTCTCTGTGGAGGAAAGACTTAGTCATTCACCTGTAGATCCAGACTGCCTGGGATCTCACACATGCTTTGTTCCTCTCAGATCCCCTCTCTGTCTTCGGAGGACCCATCTCTGAGGACACAGGCACATGCAAGACGACAGTGGACCATGTGCATTTCACAACAGAAAGATTTTATCCATGTTTTAATCCCCCATTGCAAAGGACTACTGTGCCCACCCACACACACCCAGACCCAAGTCCCCACAACCTAACCCCAACCACCCCCACCCCCCTCCTGGCGCTGGTCATTCTGTCCTTCCTCCCCACCCCTATGGCAGCCAGGATGGTTGCTGGGATCTGTAGGAGCCCAAGGCTTCCATGGAGGCTGCCCAGTTGGACTGGCTCGGGAAGGCTGGCCCACCGTTCCCTACTGGCTGCAGTGCCACTTCCTCCTCCTCCGTGTGACACATGGGTCACACCTGCTCCTTTTGGTCTGGGAAGGGTCAACCAGCCCCAGAGCCAAGGTGTGCCTCCCAGAGCCTCTCAGGTCAGCCCTAGGCCTGGCCAGGTCCTCAGCAGCAGCCAGGCCTCCACACCGAGCCCGCTTTCTAGACTTGGCAGTTTCCAGGGGGCCTGAGCTGAGGCCCATTCTCTGGGGCATGGGGGCCTGGGAAGCTTGCTGGGCCCTCTGCCCTGCAGTGCACACAAGACCCGAGGCAGGGACAGGGCTCTGTGGCAGGCCCCAGGGCAGCAGGCTGTGGTGAAGGCCCAAGAGGAAGGCCAAGCTGGGGAGCTCCTCCTCATCCTCACTGAACCCATGACCCAGCCCTGGGGCTCCACTAAGAGGAGAGGCCTCCCTGAGAACCTTGCTGGCCCTGGGTCCTGATGGAGGGCACGAGCGCATTGTACGCTGGCAAGGAAATGGCTGTGCTGTTCCACCATGAGTGGGCTTGTGAAGTCCTGGAGAGGGCACAGAGCCTTTGTGCCTGAACAGGCCCCTGTCTGTTTGGGGGTGCCTTAGATGGCCATGGAAATCCATCTGGGGTGTAGAGGTTTCATCTCTGACCCCGGGCTGTGGGCCTTGCTTGTTCCTCTGGGCACCTTGTCGGGCCACAGACTCTGAAGGTCTTGAGTCCAGGTGGGGTGCCCTGTGATTGGGAGTGGCTGGCACCCCGTCATCCTCCTCCAAGGCCAGGACTTGTGTCTGCACTAGCTGGTGGGAGAGAGGTGGACAGTGACTGCTCTGCACCCTCCAGGGATAGCCGGGGCTTATGGGCAGGGGGAGGTGAGATGGGACTCACATCCACAGACAGAGCCTGTGGCCCTCCTGCCTTCCTCCTGCACCTTCTCCCCAGCAGGGTCCTTGCCCTGTCCCTGGCTCCCCTCCTCCCCTTCCATTCCTCCTACCCTGCACCCACCTGGGCAACCTCCTGGATGCAGGGCCTCTCTGTCAGGGAGGGAGAGACAGAGCCTTCAGGGCCTCCTGCTCTAGGGCCCTCCTCGGCCATGGCTGACCTGGGTCCTTTCCTCCTGGATTTCCAGGGTCACCTGGCTACCCCCCATGCCCACAGTCTCCCTAGTGTCAGTCCCTCCCCTGGCCACATCTTCAGGGGAGAGTCCTTCCTCCTGCTCCAGCTCCTCAGCCAGGCCAGAGAGATCCAGCTCTGGTTCTGGGGAAAGCAACTCTGCCAGGAATCGGGGGTGAATGACCGCCTCCACCTGGAATGGAAGGAAGGGGCTGTGAGCAGCCTTGGCAGGAGTGCCCTGGGAGGCGGGAAAGCCTGGGCGAAATGTGACTAGCAGAGCCCAATCAAGAGCCCCCCTCACAAAGGGGGAGCTTTCAAACTCCCAAAGGTATTGTCTACTCTCACATAAACACACACACACACTCACAAGCAGGTGCACATGCAGACACAAGGGCTCCAAAGCACAAACACATAGGCACCAACACAGACACACAAAGGCCTCCAAAGAGAGAGACACACACACACATGTACAACTTTCACATCCACATATACACATCCTATGCACCAAAGTACACTCAGACACACAGGAAGACACACAGATGTCAGGGTCAAGGACCAGAGCCTAAATCCCATTATCCTGGGCCAAAGCCAGAACTAGGGTGCTAAGAGCATCTCTCCCTGGAATCCTGGAGTCTCAGACTCCAGGCCCAGCCCACCTTGGTGTCAAAGTCCTCCTGGCAACACAGCTTGTCCACGTAGCTGAGGAGATCCGGGTCTGGGAAGCAGCCGTCCTCGTCCTGTGGCAGCTCATATCCATCCTCTCGACGTTCCATATCTGACTCCCCTGTGGCTGAGGGGCCAGGACCCACCAGTGCGTCCGGGAGGTCCCCATGCTCCCTGCGAGCCTCAGGGGGAATCTCCTTGGGGGCCTTGTTCTCCAGTAGCTGCCAGGCTCTACGTGGCCTTGGGTGGGTGTGCTGGACCCTGGGGCCATGTTTCCTTGGAGCACAGGCTGAGGCAGAGCAGGAGGAAGGGAAAGTGAGGGGACCCAGCGCCCAGAAGCTGACCCCTGAGCAGGCACAGGGGAGGGCATTGTTGTGGGGCAATGGATATGCATGTGGGAAGGGGGAGGAGCAGCCAGAGCCTCAGGTTTTGTGGGAGGCCAGATTCAAGTCAGGGACAGGTAAAAGTCAGGTGTGAGAACGTGTGGAACATCTAATGATCAAGGGTCTCCCCACCAGCACACTTGTTAGGCAGATTTCACAGGGGCCCCTTAGACAGGGAGAAGGGTGATGAGGTTCTAAATGGACCAGGTCCACACCACAGAGGGGAAACGGGTGACTGAGACCCCCTCGGGGTCTATCCGTGTTGAAAGACCAATGCCCACTTAAGGGAAAAGGACCAATCTGGGAACAGGGACCAGGCCTAGGCCTCTCTTACCTGTGCCTTGACCTCCAGGGGGAAGGTGATTCATAGACTGAGTGCCCATTTTGCAGTATGTGGGTTCTTGAGGAGCCAGCTTTGGTGGAGCTGGAGGAGGCATGCCCTGTGCCCGCGTTGTGCAGGACACGTTCCCCATCCTGATCTCATCCTCTGCCTCAAATTGCATGAACCTGGGGGTGTTTAGGGACAGGCCCCAGTGAGAAAACCACCTGGGCTCTGGAGCCCACCCAGGGCAGCAGGACCCAGAGGGTGAGGAGAGGGTGTCCTTGGGGCTATCAGGCCCCTGTGAGGTGCTGTTGCAGCAGGGAGCTGTTCTGGCACAGGACCAAGATCTGGGCCTCTTCCTGCCTGACCAGTCCTGGAGCTGGAGGGCATGGCCCAGCAGAGACCCAGGTCAATCTCTGGGACCAGGCTTAGGGACACATGGTGGGCAGTGGGGGCCCCTGCTCATGTGCCCCCAGACCTTGTCTGACCCAAACAATGGAGATGGCCAGTGGCCTGGTCAGGCATGTGTCCCCACAGTGCCCTTGCCCGAACCCAGATCCTGGGGCTGGGAGTGAGAGTCCGGGAAAGCACGCATGAGTCAGGACCCAGCACAGGCTGGAGTGGGGATCCTACACTTAGAGGTGAGGCATCTCTTGCTACTGAGAGCTAGCTGCTCCTTTGGTTTTGTTTGGAAACTAGGAGGTTCACATGCAGAAATGACAGGGAGGGCCAGAGACCCATGGGCTTCCCCAGGGATGGCCAGTTGCCCATTCCAGCCATCGTTGATGAAGAGAGGCCTACCACATGCTAGGTCAGTGATGGCCAGGCACCCAGCATGAAGGGGTGCCAGGCTGCCGGGTGGAGGCCTCACCCCTGCACAGCCCCCATGCCTTCAGGGGACCCCCTCCTGGGCTGCCGTGCTCCCCAAGGCCAACTTGAGGCCTCCCCACATCAGCATCACGGTAGGGCAGAGCTCCTGGGACAGACAGGCTGGAAGAGCCAAGCTCTCCAGGTGGCAGAGGGGATTCTGGAGGCCAATAGGATTTGGGGATTCAGGGAACAGGAGGTGTCAGGTGCCAGCCTCCTCTTGCATCCTCTCTGATTGCTAGCACCAGAGCCAGATCCTGCCCTGGGGCCTGCCCATCACCCACCACCCACCCCACCATGTCGCCCATGGCCCAGGACCCTGACTCACTTTGCTGCCATTTCATAAAAGGCCATCCTCTCAACGGTGCTCATGTGCTGCCATTTCTGCATGGCCTGCCGCATTCTCTCCTCCAGCGTCATGGTGGGCTTCAGGCGAGCCAGGGTGCGAAGCACTGGGCTGTAAGCCCTCAGGGTCAGTCTCTTGGTACAGCCCAGCCCCCAACTGCCCAACCCCACCCAGCTCCAAGGCCTCCATGGGCCCCAGCCCTGCCAAACCCAGGCTCAAGAGGGGGAGACGAGGGTGTCTGGAGAGCAAAGGCATGCCTTCCTGGTGCCTGGTGCCACCACCTCCCACTCACCAGAGGATGCTTGTCCACTCCCTGGCTATAGCTGGGACACTCTGGCTGGGGGCGGGTTGCCATCTCATATAAAATGCAGCCCCATCAATGCGGGAGGGCAGGCACCAGTCTACCAGCTAACAGGTCTGAGAAGCCCAAGGATTCTTCTGCCCAAGACTCTGCACTATATGGCCTAGTCCCCCTTTTCGGAGGGACCTCGGGTCTAGGAGGGATGTTCCTGCCAGGTTCACAGCTCTAGGAGGATAGACCCTTGCCCTTAGGACAGCTCGACCACCTCCCCTTTCACACTGGACTTCTTCAGAACAACAAGGACCGGGCATGCAGAAAGCTCCGTCCTGGGCCTGAATGTCCTAAGCCTTATCTGAAGTGATACCCACTGGCTGCCAGAGGCCCAGGTCCATGTTGAAAGGAGGTAGCACCAGAGAAGCAGGTCCCATTCAAACTCTGGCTCCTCACATCCGAGCAGGACCCTCTCGAACTGCCCTCCTGCACTCAATGTTATCATGGCAGTGCAGAAAGTGAGAGAACTGGTCTTGCATGGTGGTGGTAGCTGAGCTAAGGCACAGACGGGATGTCATGGACTGGACGTGGGACACATCTGAGTGCAGACGTGCCTCCTCATAGCATGGACATTGCTGTCAACCCTCCTTCTTTCGAGGTGAAAGGATGCCTGGAAGCCTAGACAGGGAGGCCATGCCAAGGTCCTGTATATGCGAAGGCTCCAGCTGAGCTAATGAGGGCCTGAGAGGTCACTTACATGAGAAAGCAGGAGAGAGCTTCCACATCGGGGCTCTGGGGCAGGTGGCTGCGTGCCAGGGACTTGAAGCGCTGCCAGCGTCGGAAGTTATGAACTGATTAATAAATTCAGCAAAGTGGCAGGATATAAGATTAACATTCAGAAGTCAGTTGCATTTCTGTATACCAGCAATGAAACATTAGAAAAGGAATACAAAAATACGATACCTTTTAAAATTGTACCTCACAAAATCAAATACCTCGGAATACACCTAACCAAAGAGGTAAAGGACCTATATGCCGAGAACTATAAAACCTTAATCAAAGAAATCAAAGAAGATGTAAAAAAATGGAAAGATATTCCATGTTCCTGGATTGGAAAAATCAATATTGTGAAAATGGCCATCCTACCCAAAGCAATCTACAGATTCAATGCAATCCCTATCAAATTACCCATGACATTTTTCACAGAACTAGAACAAACAATCCAAACATTTATATGGAACCACAAAAGACCCAGAATTGCCAAAGCAATCCTGAGAAACAAAAACCAAGCAGGAGGCATCACTCTCCCAGACTTCAAGAAATACTACAAAGCCACAGTCATCAAAACAGTGTGGTACTGGTATCAAAACAGACAGACAGACCAATGGAACAGAATAGAGAATCTGGAAATTAACCCTGACACCTATGGTCAATTAATCTTTGACAAGGGAGGCAAGAACATAAAATGGGAAAAGGAAAGTCTATTCAGCAAGCATTGCTGGGAATCCTGGACAGCTGCATGCAAAGCAATGAAACTAGAACACACCCTCACACCATGCACAAAAATAAACTCCAAATGGCTGAAAGACTTAAATATACGACAGGACACCATCAAACTCCTAGAAGAAAACATAGGCAAAGAACTCTCTGACATCAACATTATGAATATTTTCTCAGGTCAGTCTCCCAAAGCAATAGAAATTAGAGCAAAAATAAACACATGGGACCTCATCAAACTGAAAAGCTTTTGCACAGCAAAGGAAACCCAAAAGAAAACAAAAAGACAACTTACAGAATGGGAGAAAATAGTTTCAAATGATGCAACTGACAAGGGCTTAATCTCTAGAATATATAAACAACTTATACAACTCAACAGCAAAAAAACCAATCAATCAATGGAAAAATGGGCAAAAGACCTGAATAGACATTTCTCCAAAGAAGATATACAGATGGCCAACAAACACATGAAAAAATGCTCAACATCGCTTATTATAAGAGAAATGCAAATCAAAACTACCATGAGATACCACCTCACACCTGTCAGAATGGCCATCATTAATAAATCCACAAATAACAAGTGCTGGAGGGGCTGTGGAGAAAAGGTAACCCTCCTGCACTGTTGGTGGGAATGTAAACTGCTACAGCCACTATGGAGAACAGTTTGGAGATTCCTTAGAAATCTATACATAGACCTTCCATATGACCCTGCAATCCCACTCTTGGGCATCTATCCGGACAAAGCTCTACTTAAAAGAGACACATGCACCCGCATGTTCATTGCAGCACTATTCACAATAGCCAGGACATGGAAACAATCCAAATGTCCATCGACAGAGGATTGGATTCGGAAGATGTGGTATATATACACGATGGAATACTACTCAGCCATAAAAAAGGATGACATCATGCCATTTGCAGCAACATGGATGGAACTAGAGAATCTCATACTGAGTGAAATGAGGCAGAAAGACAAAGACAAATACCATATGATATCACTTATAACTGGAATCTAATATCCAGCACAAATGAACATCTCCTCAGGAAAGAAAATCATGGACTTGGAGAAGAGACTTGTGGTTGCCTGATGGGAGGGGGAGGGAGTGGGAGAGATCGGGAGCTTGGGCTTATCAGTCACAACTTAGAATAGATTTACAAGGAGATCCCGCTGAATAGCATTGAGAACTATGTCTAGATACTCATGTTGCAACAGAAGAAATGGTGGGGGAAAAAATGTAATTGCAATGTATACATCTAAGGATAACCTGACCCCCTTGCTGTACAGTGGGAAAATAAAATTAAAAAAAAAATAAATAAATAAATAAAAGGAAGTTCTGATAGACGCTCTTATGGTGAGAGGCGTCCTCCTGAGGGCCCGTGTGCTGGGAGGCATGCAGGCTGCCTGCCCCAGAGGTGCCATGTGGCCACGGCCCAGAGCTCCCTGGGGGCAGGATGAAGGCCATCTGGGCAGCTGGTGGTGCAGCTTGAGGTGGAAGGCCTGGGGCCAAGCCTCCCTTACCAGCCTGAGCTGCTGCAATAGCTGGGGCAGCCACCCCACTGTCCCCCACAGGGCTTGCTCTGCAAAGGGGTGCAGGACACAAAGCACTCCCCATGAGGGCCCTGGAAGCATTCCCATTGAGGGGGGCCTGAGGGCGCCCAATGGCCTGAGACTGGTGGGGCAATGCTGACCTCCCTCCTGACCAGACTGGGACAGGGATGTTGCCAAGCCCTGGGGCAATGGGGCCATGGTCAGCAGGAGTCACCCGAGGTGTCATGGGGTGAGCTGGCTGCAATAGGGTGCTGCCAGGCAGGAGTAATGGGGCCATGGGCGGTGGCAGGTGCTGCTCCCAAACTGGCTGGGGTTGGGAGCCAGGAGTGGGGGGAGGATAGGAGCGTGAGGCCCCAGGATGCATGACCACATCCGTGCCCAGCAGTGGAAGTGCTGTGGAGGGAAAGGAAAGGGATGAATGGAAGAGGAGAATGAGCGACATGGACGGAAGCTCTCTGGGGACTCAGAGGGCACACCTCAGTGGGAGAGGGCATTTGGCCCGAGGACCCTGTGTGATGTAGAGATGTCGTGGCGTGATGTTCATGGTCTGACCTGCGGTTGAGAATGACTTCCCTGGGGACCTTGATCCCCCACACCAAGTTCCCTGCCCCTGTCTACGGAGAAATGCTCAGCTCAGCAGCAGGAATGGGAGAACCTCCCTGAGGAGCTCCCTGACACCTCATCCTCACAGGCTGTCCCCACATCCTGGACATGAGCATGCCCCTCAGCAAGGTCACTGGCAGGTAAGGGCCTTCTCCAAGGTGCTTCCAGGCACCGTGAGGCCTTTGATGGACCTCCACTGTCTAAAGTCGAAGGGCCTCACATCCTCCTTAACCCTTCCTCTCGGGATGCTCAGCACACATCTGTTCTGTCATACTTTCCTGACCTCACACAACACCTCTCAAAGGCTGCGAAGATCGCTCTGCACACAGAACCCTTAGACAAACACAGAACTGTCCCACCAAGCATGCACATGCCTCTCGGAACCATCCAGAGTGGACACTTCACGGGGGCTAAGGTGTGCCACCCCATCCCGATGGCCCTGAATCCCTCCCACCATGCAGTTCTGCTCCTCAGAGAGAAGTCTGAGAAGTCGGTGTGTGTCCCCTGCATTTTTGCCACTTCCCATCCAGGGTTGGCTTCCGAAGATGAGCACGGGCCCAGGGCGGCTCATGTGACAAGGGTCATGGGAGTGGAGGCTGCCTGGGGTCCTTCCCCTTCCAGCTCCCAATAATGGAAAGTGAGGACAAACTGAGAAGCAGACAGGAGTCAGGTGCCATTGTGAGAAAACCGCCCATTCAGGAGAAGGAGGTACATACCACAAGGCACCTAATTGACCTCCACAGGTGTCCTTGGAGGTTTGAGAGTAGCAGACTAGATCATCTTCCTGATTCTGTGCTACACTGCTTCACCCCCCCTTTACAAAGGAAGCAGCCTTCATATGCATTCCACTTGCACCAGCCTCTCTCCACATGTAGTAGTAGTGACTTGAAATAGGAACACACTCTTCATCTCAAAGTCAGGCCTCAGCTTCTGCCATGAGACACCTGACACGCTGTGCCATGTCTGCAGAGATGTATTTCCACAAAAGGGAAACCAATACAGAACACCTCAGGCCCACGAGTCCTAGCTTGGGTGAAGTCACCTGGTTGCCCATCCCTTGTGGAATCCAAGGCCACAGTTGCCTGACCTGAGAAGTGAGTTCTGGGTGGGATGGAGGGAAATGTTTTGGGACGTGGCAGCGAGAGTCACATCTTGCCCAGCTCAGAGCAGACCCTTTCCTGAGCATGTGGCCACAGACAACACCCACCAGCACTGAATCGTTTTCTGAATATACCCTCCTATTCCACGCCCCCATCAGCCAGAGTATGCTCCAGTTCCAATCCCTTAGAGAGGTCTGGTGAGGCGAGCTTCAGATGCCTGAGGACCACAAGGCGGGGCTAGGCTTTCCCCATGACCCACCCAGGGCCAGCCACAGGACACTGGCTACACACACGTTCCAAGTGGCTTGTCTCCCTTCTAGAAACCGCCAACCTGCCTGCTGCCATCCTGCCTCCCCAACCAGAGCAAGGCCTCTTGAACCACCTCCAAGCAGCTGTCCTCCCCAGGGCAGCCTCAGGTTTCTACAGGCTCCCCAGCTGAGATGTCCCTGGGGTGCAGTGCTGTCGCCTTCCTCTCCTTCAGTCTAACTCCATGTCCACAGTGAAGGGTCCCAACAGAAACCCAGGCATTTGAGGGAGGCCCTTTCTCTTGGAAAACAGCCCCTGTCTAGAGGCTTACCGCCTTCTGAAGCCATTGCCACAGGCATGGGCCTGGACCACCACGGGCTGGTGGCCTCAACGTGGACAGTCAAGAGCAGGACCCAGCGAGGGACCTGCCCCAACAGATGCTCAGGACGCAAGTAAAGGAGCCCAAATTTGAATCTCAACAGTATAATGCAGGCCTCCAGTCATTCTGCAGTGGGGGAGGGGCCGAGGGCAGGTGAGCCTGGGTGGGGGTGGGGTGCCATTCCATGCTGGCCTCTGCAGGGAGGCAAGAACCAGACGTTTCTTCCACCTTATGCAGGGGCCAGACAATTGTCGAGTGCCTCGTCAGGCAATGTATGTGTTGGTTTTCAGAGTCACAGCACCGAGGTTTGTCTTGATGTTCCCTTTCCCTTTGTTATTCATCAACTTGTTTGTTGTCCTTCAACCCCCTCTGCTTCCGTCCTGCCTCCAGGCTCCCTTCCCCAGAGGCCAGACTTTCAGAACAATATTCACCTTTCATCATCTGATAACCACTTGGGTTTTCATGGCCACCTGGAACCCAATGTTTATGGTTTGGCTTCTCTCAGCAGACCCACCATTTGTGATTGGTGTGTGTCCGTCTTTCCTAAGGAAACCATCCTTGTGTGCCAACCAGCATCCAGCAGGACCCACCTTCCTCATGTTCCCTTGTGCTGGAAATGCCCAGCCTATCCAAAAAGCCACAGCACAGCCCACGTGTGCAAGACCAGAGATCAGTCTGTGGTGTCTCCCGTATGATGACATTGCTGGTAAGTCTTGGAGCTTTTCCCTGTTAAATGTTTGAATGTAACATTTTCCACAAATCCTCCCTTCTCAGGGATCACAGTCCACGTGTGCCGAATAGCATATGGAGTGCTGAGTCCTCCTCTCCCCTCTTTCCCCTGTCCACTCAGTCCTCGTTCCCACCAGGGATCAGAGATACCTGTTTCATTCCCATCTTTTCAGAGATCTTTTGGGCAAGCAACTTTGAATGCCATCCGTTTGCCTTTGCAGGTAGTATACCTTTGTCTCTGGTTGAAATGTACCATGTGCACAGGGAACTCCATCTTGGACTTGTGATGGAACAGGTTGGGGGATAATGTGAGAAAGTGATTACATATGTATCCCATATAGATATATATGTATCATATATCATATATACATACATTTGTCTGTACGACAGGGTCCTTCGGCTACGCAGCAGAAGTAGACAAAACATTGTAAATCAACTGCAGTGGAAAACCTAACCTCTTGTAAGATCAAAGAGTTCCTCTTGAGAAAAAGTAAAAAAGGAAACGAGAAAATTAAATTGCGTCCCCGTAGACCTGAGTATCTTTCCTTTTGTTGCCTTCCTACTGATATCGTGGCTCCTCTGTTACTGGATGCATTTTTAACATGGGAGTTCCTCCATTCTCTTGAAATTCAATGTACTGAAAGGGCAGAGTACTCAAAGCCAGGCAAAAACAATAGTAAATGTGCAGCTCCATTTGAGTTTTTCATTTCCCATACACAGTGCCTGCATTTAGCCTGACCTGTGTCCCGTGCACCATTTTGGACATATCTTTACTGCAAGTACTTTCCCTGTGTATCTGAAGTTTACCTTTCCCTTGGCAGCATGCATCTGGCAAGACTCGCCCATAAGGGTACCATATTAGGCTACAGGGAGTGGGCAGTTCTTGAGGGTAGGAGGACTTGGAGTGGAGACCAAAAGGTGCCTTTTGGTCCAACCCAAAAGAAAATGGCAAAGGGACCCCAAATCTGCAGGCTCTTTGGATGAAATGGCAATGGAAGAGCCAAGAGATACTATTGCATCTTTGAGCTTTATGTGGTTAAGGACAGAAGTAAGGGAGGAGAAGACAAAATCTTCTCTTTCCTTATTTTAAAGAACCAGAAGTGTGTGTGGGGGGGGTCTCTTGGTTTAATTGCTTTCTCCTTTGGGGGACGCTCGTGCTGCCTATGGATGTTCCTAGGCTAGGAGTCACATCAGACCTGCACGAGCAGGCATATGCCATAGCCAGAGCAATGTGGGATCCAAGCTGCATCTGGGACCTACAGCACAGCTCCGGGCAACCCCGGATCCTTATTCTAATGAAGGAGGCTGGCATGGAGTGTGCATCCTCACAGATCCTAGGGGGGTTTATGTCTGCTGAGCCATGATGGGAATTGCTGGCTTTTGTAGGTGTGAAAACATCGACTGCCCGTGATGTGGGTGTGCCCTTTGACACAGTGCCAGCTTTTTATCCGCCAATGTCCAATCTCCACGTGTCCAAACCCACTCGCATCAACGTCCTCCCCAGCAAGCCCTGCTTGATAGCTGGTGCATTTCCTGTCTGCATCCCATACCCTTGCTCTTGAGAATCGAGGCTCGTCCTTGCCTATGGTGCTGTCTGCATGGGAATCAACGTAGCATCCCTGACACAGCCAGCAACACACCTGAGGAAACGTTCAGATTGGGAGTTAAGGTCAGCTTTTCACGATGCAAATGATAGGAATGCATATGTCCATCTTGTGTGGTGAGAGGCGAGGTCTCGGGAATATCATCAAGGGAGGTGAGGGGTGAAAACCTCCTAGGACTGCAAGCAAATCTCTTGGGAGGCAAGAGTCCCTCTGTGCAGTAGCAGAACTACAATTCCTCCTGCTGTTAGGGTGTTGGGCAAGGAAGGAGAGGTTGAAAGGATTGTTGCAGATTGAGAAAAAGGACTTGTGTGGGTGCTTCCGAAGCTTCTTGCCCCTTGAAAAGGAACATGGACTCCAAAGAGGGTGAGAAGCTGAGGCAAGAGTATCTCCTGCAATGCCATGGTGAGTTTTGTAGGAAGAAACTCTGGATGGGGCACTGCAAAACTGAGCACCATGGGAATAGGGATCTCTATTGGAGCTTTTACACTGAAGAAACATTTCAAGGGTTTTCAAACAAGACCTTCATATGAGAAGATTGCTGAGGCACCCATTGTGCCCAGGCATTCAGGAAGGCCAAGCTTCCTTGTTGCTTCCTCCCCTTCTTCAGCCACTCCTGCAATTTGTTACAAGATTCTCACGCATAGCTCAGATGTAGTATTTGTGGGGGTTTCTTGTTTGGTTGGTTTTGAATTGTTCTTCCCCCAAGACAATGGTTTTGCTACTGTACAGCATGGTGACCCAGGTACACACACATGTACACATTCTAGTCTCTCCCATGAGCATGCTCTATCACAGGTCCTCAGTGCTACACAGCAGGATCTCATTGCTAATCCACACCAAAGCCAATCCTTTGCATCCCTTCACCCCAAGCTCCTAAGCCACCCCACTCCCTCCCCAGATGTCGTATTGGCATGAGTCTTCTCAGGGACACTGATACAAAAGTTGCATTGTGGAAACGAGGTGCTCCCAATTCTTCCATCATTTTTGACTGACTTTGGACTTCTGAGGGCCGCATCCATGGCATCGGGAGATTGCCAGGCTAGGGGTCCAATCAGAGCTGTGGCCCCTGGCCTATGCCAGTGCCACAGCAATGCCAGATCCCAGCCGTGATGGCAAACTACACCGCAGCTCATATCAACACCCGATCCTTAACCCACCGGGCGAGGCCAGGGGTGGAACCCGCAACTTCATGGTTCCTAGTCAGATTCGGTTCTGATGCACCATGGCACGAACTCCTTCTGTTGTTCATTATTTTATACTACCTCAGAACCCTACATCCCAACATCGGAGAGGCAGAGTTTGTCAAATCAGCTGCACTGTAATTAGGGAAACCAGTCATGGAAGTGGGTGTCTCAACGTCCTTTGGACCATGACCTCTGATTGTTCCTGCAGAGAGCTTTGGGGCAGGCACTGGCGGCTGAGGAGAAACATCTCTGGAGATGGATCACTAGCATCAGGAGACAGTGAACCTTCCACTCCCACATGGAAATTGAAAGGCACCGAGAGATCCCAGGTTTGTGTCTTGTGGACGTTTCAAGTCTGTGCCCTTGGGAGCTCTGAGTGTCATCAGATAGATGTAAGGGTCTTGAGAGGTATCCTGTGGAGGAAGAAATGCTCTGATGTTGCCATGGACCAGAAAAGGGATCTGAGGGTTCAAGTTACTTTGGCGAGCATTACCAAGTCAGGTCTGTATGTTGAATCTGCTGCTACGTCTTTGTGGGTGGATGTCCACCTGAACTTCCATGATGTCGTGCCAGACGTAGGGAGGGAGAGGAATAGTGTTCCCAAAGAACCTGCTGTCTTGTGACTGGCCAAGAGGGTCACGTTTAGCTCACCAGCATAATCAGGACAACCAGAACCGTACAAAGGAGACACACCTGTGCACCAACCTTTATTTAACAAGCTCCATGGATTAAAGATAGACATGAAGAACAAACATGCGTGGAGAATCGAGGCATTTGGAAATTCTCTAGGCATGGCGACTGGAGCACCATCTTGAAGAAAGGTTCTCAGATCTCCAATTGCGTGCTAGAATGGTTCTTTAAGGGATCCATCCAATTTGCTAGGGGAAAGACCCTTCTCTTTGTAGACAAGCAAATCCCAACCCAAAGAGTCCACACAGCCTAAGGTACTGTGGCCCAAAGGGCATGAATGTCCATGGCCCAAAGGGCATGAATGTCCTTGGCCCACTTTGAGGATTCTGTGCTTAGGCTGTATCTCTGCAAACTCCTGTATGGGGATCCTATCTAAATGCATGGGTTTCACCGATGCAGTGTGACCTTGGGGCTCATCTCCCAAGAGATAGGGTTTAAGAGGAGTTGGCCACAGAAGCTCCCAGGGAGAAGACAGGAAGACAACACCAGAGAGCTTTCCAGCGAATGCAAATCCTCCATGACATTCCTGTCTTGGAGGGAGCTCCTGGGCCAGCTCTTCTGATGCTTCCTTCCCTCCCTCCTCTTCCCACCTGTCCACTGCTGACTGAGCTGTTGTGCACAGAGACTACCATCCCCCAACCGCTCCTAGTGTCTGTTGAGGAGGGTCCGCTTGGGTAGTCAGTAGCGCACGTGGGAGCAAAGAGGGTGGTTTCCCAAGGGGTGGCCTGCCTGAGGGTGGGGCCCATCATGGTGGCCTTTAGCGTTCATTCCATGACAGCCCTGCTAAGGAATATGGGGACTCTTCAGCCATTGGGTGTGACCGCTCTGTGCTCTTGTGCACGCTGCAGACTCCTTGTGCCCTCCTCCATGTGGGTTCATGCCCGCATGGATCTCAGGTCCGGAGCAGTGTTTCCACCACAGCTTTTAGCAGCACTGTGGATCAGGCTGCTGGGAGACTTGAGGGACTGTGGGGCATATGCAGGCAGGGGACTAAAGTGTGTGAGTGATTAAAATGGGTGGCATTCCAGTGTGCCTGCCGTTCCAAAGCGTAGGAAAGATCGAAGGAAGAATTTCCAATTTGAAAACCCTCATGGGGTTCACAAGAAGTAGCTCAGGGCACGGGAAAAGGAGTGAAGATGTACCATCCAGGCTGCTAGTTTCACTGGTGTCTTCCTTTTTCACATCCCAATGTCGGTCAGCACTTCTGTTCAAATGGCATGCTTGGGTCTCTGTTGGGGGCAGCCTTGCTGAATGTAGTGCTGACCACCTAGTTGTAGTCGGATGTAAATCGTGATGGATTTGCAAGCCTAGGGGGGATTGGTACATGGCCACCTGGTTGTCGGGAATCTGGTAATCCGTCAAATGTGAGGGTTGGTTGGGTTTTGTCTATGGATATGTGTGTAAGGGGAGATCATGCCTGTGTTTGGGTGAGCGTTTGTCTTTGGAGGGTGCTGAGATGTAACAGAGGCATAGTCCAGGAGCTGGCGTTTAGGTGTTTGTAAGTTGGTGTTCAGGGGCCTATTTTTCATGGATGTTTTCCGCCATGAAGTTGGGGATTGTGTGTCTCCTGGTGGACTTGGTAGGATTATCTGCCTAGGCCTCAGGGCAATGTTAGGGAAGTCCAGGGGCTGATCTGTGTATTTGTACCTTTGGGGTCTGTAGTGAAACTTCGTGGTTGGGACTTGACCCCAGCCAAAATTGAGAGTGGGACTGGAATCTACCTTGCCCTCAGCTTGGCACCTGAATCCAGGATCCCAGGTTCAGAGAGGATTCAAGCGCACAGACTTCTTCTTTTTGGTGGCATCTGCCCCATGTGGAGTTTCCCCGTCCACGGACGGAGTGCCACAGCAGCAATCGGGACCACTGCAGTGAACACTCAGAATCCTTCGCCTTCCGTGCCACAAAGGAAGGCCTCGACCTGCTCAAACCCACTGCCTTTGCACTGTCAGACCCCTCACCAGGTGTCAGGATTTGATGAATCTCTGGTTCTTCTGCTTCGTGGCAGGAAGAGTTTGGCAAGAAGCGAAGCCCCAGGTAAAGAGTGAGTTTAGGAGCATAAGACCCTGGGGGGAGATACTCGTAAGCTGGCCAGGGAGCAGAGCAGCCCCAAGAACCAAGAGAGTTACATTTCTAGAATCCAAGGCCCAGTGGGGAGGGGAGAAGACTGCCTTCTTCCTCATTGGAGGGTGGATATCAAGGCTTCCATCTCCAGCTCCTCATTGTGCCCTATATGGATGGTGTGTCCTGGGCTGTCACAGTGTTTGTTCAAATCAGTGTGTATTCCCAGGCGTTTGGTCATATATCAACTGGGGTAATTCATCTCAGGTTTCCATCTACTGTCCTCTTTTACCTAGGCGTGTCCCCTCTCCCCTGTGTTTCTGTCTGGGTGAGGTGCAGAAATGCTCCTTGTCCAGGACTCTTCTCTCCTTGACCTCATGCAGCAGGACTCGATCTCCACATCTGTTGTCTTGTGCTTGAACTCTTGGGGGTTGTGTCTTGAGCGTGTCTGGCACTTGGATGCATCTGGTCTTCCTTCAAGTCGGGTAAGTCATGGCTGGGTTCCTTTTCTTGAGTGATCATCAGCTTTAGACCATTTCGAAGACCCCTTGAAAGCTTGTCTTTAACCAATTCCCCGTGGGCAGTTTCTGCTCTTTAAGGATCCTCCTCTGTCCTTCCCTTTAGGATGATTATTTGTGTGTTCATGGCCTGTCATATGGCTCTTTACTTTTTTTAAGTGTAGCACATGTTCCAGAGCCATGCATGTGTCTTTTGATGTGTAGAGGGCGAGTCGGCCTATCTTCTGGGACAGGTGCATGCTATATAGGTCGGCGTGCCCTATTGGCATACTTCTGGATTCTGCATGCTGGAAGAGTGCATGTCCTTGGATGGAGCCTTGGGGAGTGTGGGTTTATGGATATGCGGAGAGTGTGTTATATGCGTGTTTGGAGGAAAGGACGTAGGGTGCTAGGTTTGCAATTGTGTCTTGTACTGAGTAATTGCGGGTCTGCTTGGGTGTTTTGGAGAGTTGTGTGTAGAATGCGTTTGAGTGTGTATTCCAGGGGCATGGGCATTTGGAGGCATATCCGCTGGGGCTATGCCCTTGTAGTTTTCAGGAGGGACATGTTAGGCTTATATATGTGGGGACGTGGGGAAGTGTGTGTCTGCTGGAGAGATGAGGTTCTGTATTTCCACAGGGGCGTGGGAGACGTGCATTTCTTGGTGTGAGAAATATGTGCTGTGGTTATGTGTTACGAGTTTGCAGATGGATGAGCTGGGTCCTAGGATCATTGGATATGTGGAAGTCATTTCCTATGTGGTTTGCTGGCGATAGGTCCATGTGTCGTACGTGTGTCTACTCGTTTGTGTGTCTATCACCAGGTGCACGAATGACCAGGTTGTGTTCCTATGGTATGGAGGTGTTGGGAGTGTGCCACATTGCTTCTTGGCAGAATGCCGAGGTGTTTCTATAGGTCCTAGGTAGGAAGAGATGGTGTGTCCACACTGAGGGTGAGGGCTGAAATACATATGCAGTTGACACCCACAGAGGTGCAGTGTCCTTGCAGGGCGGTTGTCTTCTGGAGAGGTGGCACCATGTCTAGTGTTTGGGGCATCTGTATGTTCAAGGGTTGGGAATATTTGTCTGTGTGTGTCCACAGGTGTTTGAAACGTGTACATGTGTATTAGTACCTGTAGGCGGATTGTGGCTGTGTGTGTATTTGAGGTCCTGGGGCTTCTGTAGTATGTATTTGGAGGGATGTCAGAGGTAGGTGTGTGTGTTTGGAAACACAGAAATCTCATAGGCGATGTGTGTGTGTTCTGGAATCCTGGCATAGAAGTACTGTAGGGCTGTGGCCTTGCCTATGGGCTGTGCGTGAGATGACTGTGTAGGAGCTGGTGGTAGTGCACCTGTATACATAGTAATCAAAGTGTACCACTGGTCGGTGTTTGTGTTCAGGCCCCTGTTGGGTAATGTGCATGTGAAGACCTCAGGTGGTATAGTTTTGTTTGTGCGGAAGTGGGTGGAGTGGGGAGTTGGCCTTTTCTTGTCTTTTCAGTGCAGACCCATGGCATTGGGAAATGCCCTGGCTATGGTGGAATTGGCGCTGCAGCTGCAGCTGCCAGCCACGGCCACAGCAAGGCCAGATCCGAGCTGCATCTGGGACCTGCTCCATATCTGAAGGCAATCCTGGATCCAGGGATTGCACCTGCCTTCTCTCCTATACGGGTCAGGTTCATTCCAGTGTAGCCCCGACGGGAATGCCTGCTGGAAGTTTTTTCCTCACAACGTCATTTTCAGTTCTTGGCATCAGCCCAGTCATCTTTTCTAGGTCATCGGAGTTTAGTCTTGGCAGATTGTACTTTGCTAGGGAGGTGTCCATTTCATCTAGGAAGCCTGATTTCTTGGCATAGAGTTGCTTTTAGTAGTCTCTTCTGATCCTCTGTATTCTGGGATGTCCATTGGAAGCTGGCATGCATTTTGATGGTTATTGATTTGAGTCCACTCTTTTTTCCCTGATGAGTCTGGCTAAGGGTTTATCCATATGGTGGATGTATTCAAAGAAGCAGTTGTAGCTGCATGGATCTTTCCGATGGTTTTCTTCGCTGCTCTTTCCTTTCTGCTCTGATCATTAGGATGTCTTTCCTTGTGTTTGTCTTTCTCTGGTTGCTTTGGGCATAAGACAAGGTTGTTTGTTGGTGGTTTTCCTTGTTGGCTGAGGTAGGCTTGTATTGCTGGAAAGGTCCCTCTTCGATCTGCCTTTGCTGCACCCCATAGGCTTTGGATTGTCATGTCTTTGGTGTCACTTGCTTCTTGGGATCTTCAAATTTCCTCTTTGGGTTCTCCAGCACTCCCTTGGTTGTTGAGTAGCATGTTGTCGAGTTTCCGTGCATTGGTGTTTGTTGCCATTGTTTTCTTGGTGGTTGATTTTGAGCCTCATAGCGTTGGGTTCCTACAAGCTGTGGGATAGGATTTCAATTTCCTTCCATGTACAGTGGCTTGCTTGGTGACGCAGCATGTGATCTGTCCTAGGGAATGTCCGGTGTGCCCTTGAGAGGAGTGTGTATCCTGCTTCATTGGGATGGAAAGCGCTCTACATATGGAGGAAGTGCCCTGTGGTCCAATGCAATATTGAAGGCCTGGGTTCCCTTGTTGATTTTATGTCTGGAGGACCCGTGCGTTGATGGGAGTCGGGTGGGAAGGCCCCCTGCTCTGACTGTGTTAGTGTCCATTTCTCCTTTTACGGTTGTAGCAGTTGCCTTCTACATTGCGGGGATCCTGTATTGGGTGCATATAGGTTTCCAATTCCCATCTCCTCTCCTTGGATTGATCCTTGACCGTTACGTAATGACCTTCTTTGTGTCTTAATAATATTCTTTATTTGAACGTCTCTTTTGTGTGATGGGGGTGTTTCTACTCCGTCTCTCTTTTAATTCCCACGCACGAGGAATATTTTCTTGCATCCTCTCACTTTCAATTTGTATATGTCCCTCAAACTGAAGGGGGTCTCTTGAAGACAGCAGGTCTACCTATCCGTCTATCCCTCTACCTATCTGGATCGAGATCGAGATGGAGATCGAGATGGAGAATGAGACGGAGCTCTCGATCTAGACCCAGAGAGAAGGAGATGCGTCTTCTTTTTGTATGCATGCAGCCAGTCGATGTCTTTTGGTTGGGGCATTTTGTGCATTTGCATTGAAGGTGCTTCTTGATCTGTATGTTCTTATGGCCATGTTATTAGCTGTGTCAGATTGGGTTTTGTTGGTCTTTTCCCGTCCTCCCTTGTTCTCTGCTCTTGTGGTTTGATGACTGCCTCTAGTGGGGTGTTTGTTGGGTGTTTTTTGATTGTTCTTTCCCCGAGACAATTTTTTCCACTGTCCAGCATTGTGACCCAGTTCCCCATACGTGTATAATTCGTCCTTGTGCCATTATCATGCTCCATCATAAGTGAGTCGACCTCGTTCTCAGTGCTACACAGCAGGATCTCCTTGCTAATCCCTTCCAAAAGCAGTCGTTTGCATCCAATAACCCCAAGCTCCCCATCCATCCCACTCCCTCCCCTCGCTCTAGGCAACCACAAGTCTATTCTCCAAGTCCATGAGTTCCTTTAGGTGGAAAGGTTCCTTTGGGCTGTATATGAGACTCCTCATATGAGTGATGTCGTATGGTAGTCGTCCTTCTCTTTCGGACTTCCTTCCCTCAGGATGAGAGGGTCTCGTTCCATCCATGTTGCTGCAGATGGCATTAGGGTGCTCTGTTTTATGGCGCAGGAGTATTGCATTGTGTGTATATACCGCGTCCTCTTTGGCTCTTAATTGTTATTTCCCCGATACAATCTTGTTTTCTACTGTACAACGTGGTGACCCAGTTACACATACATGTAGGCATTCTATGTTCTCACATTATCATGCTCCGTCAAACGTGACTAGACATTGTACCCAGCGCTACACAGCAGGATCTCATTGCTAATCCATTCCCAAGGCAATAGTGGGCAGGCATTAACCCCAAGCTCCCCATCCACCCCACTCCCTCCCCCTCCCCTCCCTCTTGGCCACCACAAGTCTATTCTGCAAGTCCATGAGTTGCTTTTCTGTGGTATCCTCTTCTTGAATTGATCCCTTAAGCGTGAACTAGTGTCCTTCTTTGCCTTTCTTGATGGCCTTCGTTTTAAAGGCGATTTTGTTGGATATGAGCAGCGCTACTCCTGATCTCCTGTCTTGTCCATTGGCATGAAATATCTTTTCACATCCCCTCCCTTTCAATCTATACGTGTCCTTTGCCCTCGGGTGAGCTTGTCTAGGCAGCAGATTGAAGGTTTTTGCTTTGGTACCCAATCTGGCACTCTGCGTCTTTTGATGGCAGCATTCGGTCCCGGAACAATTCACGTGGTCATTGATAGATGTCTCTTGATTGCCATTTGAAGCCTTGTTTTCCCGTTGATTCTATGTTTCTCTTTCTTCTTTCTTTTCCTTTGGGTGGATGGGTTCTGTTGATTCTCTGCTGGAGTCCTTTCCTTTTCCAATTTTTGAATGTAGTGTTGGCTTTTGGTTTGTGGTTGCCCTGTTTTGTTGTTATGTTAACCCCTTCGTTTGTCTGCTGACTTTAGCCTGACCGTTACATAGGACCAAACAGGTCATTGAAACAAGACAAAGGATCTACATTTTTATCCATTCCTCGCCCTCATTGTATGATTTGATGTAGTTTATTTCATTTTATGTTTTTGACATCTTCATGGTTAGATCTGTATGCTGGCTTCTCTAAGTCACTGCTTTCCAATGGTTTTTTTCTTTTTTCTTTTTTTGAATTAGAGAACCATTAGAGTATTTCTTTCAGAATGGGTTTTGTATTGCAGTACTCTTTCAGGGTTGGTTTGTCGGAGAAATTCTTGCTTTCCCCTTCGATTTGAAATGATAGTCTTGCTGGATAGGGTATTTGGAGGAGGCAGATTATTTGTTCTTTCTTTCAGTGTTTTCAATGGGTCTCGCCACCCCCTTCTGGCCTGGAATGTTTCTGTAGAGAAAACTGCTGATAACCTTATTGGGGTTCCCTCATCATGAATGCCTTGCTTTTCTCTTGCTGCCTTTGGCCTCCTCCCTTACTGTTTACCTTTGGCCATATTCATCAGAATAGGTCTTGCTGCGTGCCTGTTTGGGTTCAACTTGTTTGGGGCTCTCTGTCCTTCCCGTATGTTGCTATCACTCTCCTGCACTTGTTGCTTTAAAACCTCGATTGCAGGACTCCCTGTTGTGGTGCCCTGGAAACTGGCAATGGCCCCTGCCCCTCTCCCCCAGCCACAAGGACCAGACCCTCCCTTTGGCTGATGACATGAGGAGATTTCCCACCAGATGGCCCAGCCCTGAGCGCACTAACTCTAGGAATTCCCTGCCGCTCTGCTTCTAAGCCCCACTGACCCCCTGAGCAAGACCGGCTGCCTCCAACAGGCCTGGGTATGGGCATCTTCTGAAAAGGCTCAACCAAGACCTTGAGAGAACACCAGATGTCTAAAGGAATGAGAAAGGAAGAGGGTCCCGGTTAGGGGTGTGCTGGTGCAGCCCAGGGCCTTGCCAGAGCTGAGGTCTGCAGGGGCTTGAGCTGGCCAGGCTAAACTCCCACACCAGCTCTCTTGGGCCCTGTTGGTACATATGTCCCTTCTCGGCCTTGGACAGTGCAGTGCCTTCTTCTGGACCTCCAGGGGTTCTCCAGGCACAGAGGCCCATCTGCTGATAGATTGAAGCCTGTGATTGTCCTGAGGGTCAGTCAGGAGCTTCCTCCATCAGGATGCCCGTGCCTGCCTGCATGGCTTACACAGGCTCATCATCCATGGGATGCCAGGGTTTGGAACTTCCCAGAAGTACAACTGAGTGACCGTGCATGGCAGAGACTCCTCTGACCTAGCTCTGTTGCTTGCAGCCTAAGTCCCCTGTCCTCCGGAGGGTGGTCCCAGGGGGGTTCCCTCATCTGTGACCTCCCTTATTCAAGGTGTCTCGTGGGGATGGCCCGCTGGGGCTTAGACGGCTGACATGCCCCCTACCCCAGCATCTTCACCAATATCACCTGCTTCTCCCATGGGACCGATGAGATCCAGAAGCACATGCCTCTCCCTGAGCCCACAGTCCCTCCTCCTCACACCCAGGTCCCATCACAGTCTCTGCAGGCTGCTGGCTCTCCTGGGCCTGGCACAGGCTTTGTGCCCCCAGAGAGCTGCCCCTGCTGCTGTCCATGCTCGAGGTCCTGCAGCAGGCCTGGTGCAGACCCCCTGAGTTCCTGTGCTTCTGTCTCTGCCTCAGACTCCAGTCTCCATTTGGCAAACAGCCACCCCTACCCCACCAGCTCCATCAGCTTTCCAGGGCCCCATCTTGGCCTTCCTGTGCAACAGTGGCCACCCCATGAACCAAGCCTGCAATCTCCAATAACCAAAGGAAAATCTCCTCCTGCTGCTGCCTTGGGGCCCTATGGCCCCTCCTGTCATCCGTCCTTACTTCTTCTGTTGGGGTCCTCCATCTGACTCCCTGGACAAGGGGAGAGGACATGAGAGGGAGAGTGTCCCAGGAGGAAGGTAGGAGTGGGGATGCAGGTGGAGCCCAGCTGGGGACAGAGAGGGTGTCTTCCCTTGAGACTCCTTCCTTCCCTGGGAGTGCCCAGGCCTTCAGAGGGAATCAGTCAGCTCCAGCTGCCCTCACCACTCCCACGGGCAATGGGGCTTAAATAACAAGAATGTATCAACTCACCGTTTTGGAGCCCAGCCTTCTGAGATCCCGGAATAAACAAGCTGGGTTGGCCCTGAGGCCTCTCTCCTTGGATTCCAGATGCCCATCTCCAGCCTGCGCCCTCACATCAGCTCCCTCTGTGGGACTCAGGGTCTAAATTTGCCCTTTCTATAGGGGCACCCATCCTATTGTATTAGGGGCCACCTTAGTGACCTGATTTCAGCTCTTTCTGTACAAACTCTGCTGCAGGGCTTGAGGTGGTGTTACCATGGAACTGAACCCGAAAAGGAACAATGAGTGTTCAGGTTCGATCCCTGGCCTCACTCAGGAAAGGAAGGATCCAATGTGGCCATGAGCTGTGGTGTAGGTCTCAGACCCGGCTTGGATGTGGCATTGCTGTGGCTGTGGCGTAGGCCGGCTGCCAAAGCTCCGATCGATCGATGGATCGTTCGGATGCCAAGCCTGGGAACTTCCATTTGCCGCCCCAGAAGCCCCATCCAAACAAACAAACGTAGGCAATGGAAAGACAACGAAAAGACTGCTCCACCTAAGGTCATGTTCGGAGGTCCTGGGGAAGAAGCCTTCCACATATGAACTTCGGGTAATAGAGCTGTAGCCCCTTTTTGCAGTTGTCTCCAGTGCCAGGGATGAAGGGTCTTTTGTAAAGTAAAGGAACATCAGTCCTGGGGTTGGGATGAAGGAGGATCGACTCCCCAAAGTGAGGGAGGGACGTTTCCAGAGTGCAGGGCACTCGAGCCGGAACAGAGCCCATGACCCAAGGCCATGGGGCAGGGGGTTCCAGCCCATGGCATATAAGGCTCTTGAAGGAACGGAGTCTAGGCGACTGAGAGGGAAGCTGAGAGAGGAGCTCCAGTGCCAGGCTGTGAGATGAGGTCCAGGCCTCACAGCACTCTGCTCCTACATTGGATTCCCAGCACCCTCTTTCAGCATGCCCATGGCTCCGCTCTCCATAGCCTGAAGGGGAACAACTCACTGCCCACCTTTCTGGCCCCCACCCCCACATGAACACCTGCCTTCGGTCCAAGGGCCCCAGCCAGCCTGGCCCAAGGGGTCCACACCTCCAGCACTTGGAGCCTGATGTCTCCTTTTCGGCTTAGCTGGCTCAGGCCAACCCGAGGGAGTTCCTGGAAGCAGTGTTGTTGCAATCCTTCCTGCCCTCTACCTGACCCAGTGTTCTCATGTAGCCACCAGGATCCTGGGAAGCCTCACAGTGGACCCAGACTTCAGGACTCACAGTGCTATGGTGGGTGACCTGTCTCTTCCTAATGTTTGCCCATTTTCTGGTGGAATAGGTCCCGCTGTTATGGTCGTGTCTTGGCAGTGCCTTATTCCCTCGAGACACCAGACTTGGGTCAGATGTGTGGTTGGCAGGTAGTTTCTCCAAACCTGTAGCTTCTTTTCACCTAGGAAAATGTTTCCATGTGATGAGGTCCGTTTTCTGTCTGGGGTAGGGTTTTGGCTGTCATGGGGAAGAACGCTTATGTTTTCATTGTTGCTGATGTTGTTGTTGCCTATTCCAGCGGTATTGATGTACTTATCTTCCGTTTGATTGAAAGGACAGTGAGGTACCATGTTGTGCTATTTCCTGCTGTGTCGCAAAGTGATTTGGTCATACATACACACACACCCCTTCTCCCTCAGATTCTATGCCCATATCGACTATCACTAACTGTGGGCTAGAGTTCCCTGGGCTCTACCACAGGTTCCTGTTGGCCGGTCATTCCATGTACTCCGTGTGCAGAAGCCAGTCCCAAACCCCCAGTCCCTCCTGCTGTGGACTTGGCTCCTTTGGGACCCATCGGGTTTTCCAAGGCTGGGAGTCTGTTTCTGTTCCGTGCACACGTTCATTTGTGTCCTCTCTTTCGGTTCCATTAGAAGTGGTATCATACGATGTTTGTCTTTCCCTGTCCACCTTCACTTAGGATGATAATTTCCAGGTCCATCCTTGCTGCTGCAGCGTTCATGATTCCATTCTCTTGTATGATTGTGTGATGTCCCCCCCGTACATATGAACTTCATCCTCTTTATCCATGCCTCGGCCGATGGACATTTAGCTTGCTCCCTTGTCTTGGCTATTGGAAATGGTGCTTCAGTGGACATTGGGGTGCATGTGTGTTTTGAAGGGCGTTTCTTTCCTTTTGATGAAGTCCAACTTTCTGTTCTTTCCTTCCCTTTTGGGATAATGTTTTTCTTGTCATGTGGAAGACCCCTTTGCCAAGCCCGAGGACCCAGAGGTTTGCTCCAATTGTTTTTTCTTAGGTGTGGTAAACGTTGCATCGTTTGTATTTATACACATTTCACATTTGCACTGAATGTTCCATGATGAGTTCATTTTCGTATCAGATAAAAACCCTATCCCTATTCCACTCTACTGCCCTTGAGCTTCCGTATTAGAACATCCCAGGTTGGTGTATTGCTATGGATCTATTTCTGCATTCTCTATCTGTACACTGAACTCTGTCTGCCTCTATCCCGCCAGCAATGCCAAGCTGCCCTCCATAGAGCGTTCTCATAAGCCGAATAACCTCCCACTTTAATGTGCTTTCTCGTAATTATATTGGATGTTCTGGCTCCTTTATCTTTTCTTTATACATTTTAGAATAATTTCATCCATGTGGGCCAAAAAAAAAATAAAAAAAAAAAACTTCTGTTGGAATTTGGCGGTATTCTGTGTTAAGTCTTCCCATCCATGAGTATAATAGGTGTCCGCATTGTTGTAGGCCTTGTTTCGTTTTATCATACAGATGCTCTATCCCAAATATGTATCCCCGGATTTCCCATTGTGGCTCAGTTTGTGATGAACCTGAAAGAGTGTCCAGGAGGATGTGGGTTCAATCCGTGACCTGGCTCAGTGGGATGAGGGTCCAGTGGTGCCACCAGCGGCAGTGTGGCTTGGACCGGGTGTTGGTGGGGCTTTGCTGTAGGCTGGTACCTGTAGCTCCAGGTTGACCCCCTTGCCTGGGACCTTCCATATGCCGTGGGTGCAGCCATAGAATGACTGATGGAACCAAATGCTTCAAGGTTTTGGCAAATCTTGTGTATTGCATGGTGTTTTTCATTTTGGTGCCATGTTCTTTTGTGGGATTTACACACATGATGAAGGTTTTTGTGTCGACCTTGTATACTGAGACTTTGATAAAGTGACCTCCACCTCTTCCGTGTGTCTTGGAGATTCGGTGGGCCTTCCCGTGGAGGTAGCCATGCTATCCATGAGCATGGAGAATTATGTTTGTGCCTGTCTCATCTGTAGGTCTTTCTTTGTTTTTCCTGCCATGCTGCCCTGGCTGGTAGCTACAGTACTAAGTAGAAAAGGAAAAATGAGCAAGAACTTTCTGACCTGTTTTGGATGGAGGAGGAAGACGTTCATTGTTTCACCATCACGCAGGAGGCTTGGTGTAGCTTTTTGTCGAGATGTTCTTTACGGGGTTCAAGGAGTGTCCTTCTGTTCCTAGATTTCTGTGCGTTTCTTACATGAATGGGCATGGCACATGTTCTGCAAGCGCCATTGTGACCATGTAGGTTTTCCTCAGTAATGTCTTCATGCAGCCTATAAAGTTGATGGTTGTGCATAGTAAGCCAAGCTAGTGTTCCTTGGCTAGAGTCCCTCTGAACATAGGGTATTGTCGTGAGCTTCTTTGTTCCTGCGTTTGCTGTATTTTGTGATTTGTATTTTCTCAATGCCTTGTGTGAAAACGTAGGTTGTTGATGGGCAACCTTGCATCTTTTGTATTCTATAAGCATTTCGTGCCATTTGCTTCGCTCTTAACACCAGTTTGTCTGGATCCTACCACCTCTTAGGTACTGCACGTTCCTTTGCCTACCGTTCTATATATATCTCCTGGAGAGGCCTCTTTGAGCATGGAGTCGTTTGAAGGGTGCATCTCCATGTCCACATATCTGGAGGCTTCCTTTCTTCTCATTCTCATTGTTCTGCAATGGACAGCATATGCTTTGGACCCAGTGGAGTGAAATGCAGTGGCTCTTTGTTTCCTTATCCTATAGGTTCTCCAAACATCCCAGGCAGGAACGGCTCCAATATGACTGTGACAGAAGAGTTCTCTGCCTATTTCCCTTACACTGTAACCATAAGGGGATTACCTGAACATGGAAATGCCAGGCTTCTGAAGATGTGTCTGACAGGGCCAGTTCACAGACACGCCTGCCCATTGTTCTCTGGATCAGCTTACAAGTAGAGAGAGAGCCAGGGTCCAGGAGGGGGCCCAGATGCAGTGCTCTGCTGCTTTCTATGGCCGTGGTCCCATGTGGGCATTGGCTACCACCAGAAGGCTGACATGCAGGAGCCGGGTGCAGTCCCTGGCAGGGGGATCAGCACTCCCAGTGGGCAAAGCTCCAGCCTCTCTCCTCTGCCCAGGGCAGGTCTGAGCTGTGGGTGCAGCCACCACGCTCCGAAGGCCGACGACAGAGGCACCAGGAGGCTCTCCCCAGCTCTGTCAGCCACAGTCCCTGGCTGTTGGCAGGGACTGTGATGGCCCAAGGAAGAAGGCCCACCTCCCAGCTGCAGGGAGGTGGTCTTGAGCAAGTCAGAACTGCCCTTTCTCTTCTTCAGCAAGCAACATTTCCATCCCTGCCTGTTGCTTCCCCCCAACCCATGCGGTTGCCAGTCTTTCTTTGTCAAACCTCTTCCAAAGCACTTCGTGAAAGGAAGGGCATCCTTACCCCGACTGACTAAGAAGCACCTCTTGAAAATAAGCAAGTTTCCCCTCACCCAAGACTCTTAGCTCCTTCCAAGGACCATCCTTGCTCTCTCCTGCATGCTGCTGAGTAGCAAAATGTTGGGGATCCAGAACTCCTCCAATGACTGGTATGCTAGCAATAGATTCTGTGACAACAGGAAGCTCCTCCACCCCACCAGGCAGAGGCGGTCAGGAGACCGTAGGTGATGGCTCTGTGCTCTGTGCCCCCTTTCAAGCCCTTTGCATCCCTGCCATCTGAGGAAGGAAGGCAGTGCCTGGGAAATCACCCTGGTTGCAGATGCGTCGCTTGGCCTGTCTGGCAAGAGGTCACCTGTGAGCCAGAGGGCCCGAATCCCCTCTGGAACACACTGCTTCATCCCCACCACCCAAACAGGCCCTTCCAATAAGGCTCGATGGCCTGGCCATTGGAAAGGCTGGACACTGAATGTATGCTGTCTGTGACTGGGACACAGGGGACTCGGTGCCTTGGTCTTGGAGACACATGGCATTGGAAAGGCAGAACCCAGGCCAGGGGCCCCACCTCCTAAGTCAAATGGGTTTCTTCAGCCAATGCTTTGACTCCCCCTTGAGGGGTTTGGAGATGAGCCTTTCCCTGGTATCAGAGGGTCAGCTTCCCCTTGGTGTCTGTCATAGACAAAGAGTGTCCAGCCACTGTCTCTGTCTCACACAAGCTGCACCAATCCAGCCCCTGAAATTGGGAAGCTCCTTCACCCACCCTGGGCATGGAGGCCATTTCTGTGATGCAGTGAATGTGCCATCCATTAATCCACTGTTTCCTTGTTGGATGGAGGGATGCCTGGATAGATGGAGTCTCTGATTGGCATTGGAGGGCCCCACCTGCAGCATAGGGAAGTTCCCCGACTCGGGGTCGAATCAGAGCTGGCATTGCTGTTCTACACTACAGCCACAGCAATGGCAGATCCAAGCCACATCCGTAGCCCACTCCACAGCTCAAGGCAATGCTGGATTCCTTAACCCACTGCACAAAGCCAGGGATCAAACCCACGTACTCATGGATAGCAGTCAGATTCTTCATCTTCTGAGCCATAATGGGATCTCCCTAAAATACGATTTGGTGATGGTCTGTACATCTTTCCTTTCTGCAAATTCTATTGCATTCTTTTCTTTTCCATTTTGAGTCAGCTGCATTGGGGCCTGTGGGCTGTTCCAGGCCAGGGGTCGAGTCCAAGCTGCACCTGCTGGCCTATGGCACAGCCACAGCAATACAGGACCTGAGGCATGTCTCATGCCTACACCACAGCTGACGGCAATACCAGAACCTTAGCCCAGTAAGCCATGCCATGTCTCATACCCACGTCCCCATGGATCCTAATCAGTGTCCTTAGAGCTGAGCCACAGGAACTCCTGCTCTTTCATGTTTTAATGGATTGAAAAGCATGAGTGAATGGCTCACTTTAAGTGTGCCTGCACTTGGCATTAATCCTAGATTTTTGGCGTTTGGGGCATTTTGCTTTTTCTTTTTTTTGTTTGCTTGTTTTTTATTTGGTAAGTTTTGGCTGCCCCTGTGGCACACAGACGTTCCCAGGGACAACCCAAGATCCTTAACCCTCCTCACCCCAATCGAAAAATTATCCCTGATCACGAAAAGTCCCAGGTCTTCTTGTATCAAAAGCTCCCTGGGGGTGGATGCCAGTGGGCTGGTGAGGTTGGGACCACTGAGCTTCACATGATGGAACCTCCCCCCAAGCCATTAACAGGTCATGAGATTACAGTCACTCACTCCCTCCTTTGTTTTGTCCTCACTGGGACTAAGAGGCCGCTGCCTCCACCATTTAGCACATGGCAATAATCCCACCAAGACGATAACATGGTCCCCCACCCACAAGGCACCGAAGCAGAAAGTCCTGTCCCTACAGCCAAGCCTTTTCCTCTCTGGACAGGCCACCCCCACGGGACACCCTGGAGGAGTGGAGGATCACCCCAGCCTGTCATGTGGCCACTTCAGAGAGGCAGAGAGAAACTCTCTAGAGGTAAGGGCTGCCTCCAGCCTCCATTCTCACTACCGGTGAGTGTCCAGAGGGCTGAACGGCACAAAAGCAGCTCTCTATCCCCTGAGTGTTCCGGGATGCAGAGCATGGAACCGATGCCCCAGAAGCCCCCTAGCCCAGCAGGCTGGAGAGACAGGGATGATGAGGCTGTCCCTGGGGCTAGTGAGAGCTGTGTACTCCCGGGAGCAGCCTGGGCATCCTTGTCTCTGTGGAGGAAAGACTTAGTCATTCACCTGTGGATCCAGACTGCCTGGGATCTCAAACATGCTTCGTTCCTCGCAGATCCCCTCTCTGTCCTCAGACGACCCATCTCTGAGGACACAGGCACATGCAAGATGACAGTGGACCAAGTGCATTTCACAACAGAACGATTTTATCCATGTTTTACATCCCCCATCGCAACGGAGCTACTGTGCCCACACACACACACCCAGACCCAAGTCCCCACCACCTAACCCCACCCACCCCAACCCCCTCCTGGCTCTGGTCATTCTGTCCTTCCTCCCCACCCCTATGGCAGCCAGGATGGTTGCTAGGACCTGGAGGAGCCCAAGGCTTCCATGGGGACTGCCCACTTGGACTGGCCCTGGAGGGCTGGCCCACCGTTCCTTACTGGCTGCAGTGCCACTTCCTCCTCCTCCGTGTGACACATGGGTCACACCTGCTCCTTTTGGGCTGGGAAGGGTCAACCAGCCCCAGAGCCAGGGTGTGCCTCCCAGAGCCTCGCAGGTCAGCCCTAGGCCTGGCCAGGTCCTCAGCAGCAGCCAGGCCTCCACACCGAGCCCGCTTTCTAGACTTGGCAGCTTCCAGGGGGCCTGAGCTGAGGCCCATTCTCTGGGGCACGGGGGCCTGGGAAGCTTGCTGGGCCCTCTGCCCTGCAGTGCAGACAAGACCCGAGGCAGGGACAGGGCTCTGTGGCAACCCCCAGGGCAGCAGGCTGTGGTGAAGGCCCAAGAGGAAGGCCAGGATGGGGAGCTCCTCGTCATCCTCACTGAACCCGTGACCCAGCCCTGGGGCTCCACTAAGAGGAGAGGCCTCCCTGAGAACCTTGCTGGCCCTGGGTCCTGATGGAGGGCCCAAGCGCTTGGTGCCCTGGCGAGGAAATGGCTGTGCAGTTCCAGCCTGAGGGGGCTCCTGATATCCTGGAGAGGGCACAGAGCCTTTGTGCCTGAACAGACCCCTGTCTGTTTGGCGGTGCCTTAGATGGCCATTCTCAGATAAGGAAAACGGAGGGAATTTGTTTCCAGTGGATCTAATCTAAAAATTCTTAAAGGATCTTCTTGAGACAGAAGGGGAATGATTATAGAAAGAAACATGGAATATCAGGAGTGAAAAAGAGGAATATCCAGTGTTGATATTTGATGAGGATAACATTATTCTCCACTGATGTTTTTCCTTCTTTTTCTTTTTTCTTTTCTCTTTTTGCCTTTTCTAGGGCTGCTTCCCGTGGTCTATGGAGATTCCCAGGCTACAGGTCAAATGAGAGCTGTAGCCACTGGCATATGCCAGAGCCACAGCAATGCCAGAGCTGAGCCACATCTGCAACCTACACCACAGCTCACAGCAATGCCAGATCCTTAAGCCACATGAGCAAGGCCAGGGTTCGAACCCACAACCTCATGGTTCCTAGTCATATTCGTTAACCACTGCGCCACAACGGGAACTCCTTCACTGAGGTTTTAAAAATGATGTTTGATGTTTCAAAACAAAAAACTACTGTGGCATTTGAAGTGGTTCTCAATGTATTTGCAAACAATATTTAAAACAGAATGTCAGAAACTGCTAAAAAAAAATGAGGTGTACATGGGCCAACTGAAGGAGCTTCCAATGGCCAAAGTGAAGCAATTTGACCAAGAAAATAAGTAATATAGTAGTAGTTTATAACCCAAAGTATAAAATAAATGGCTATGAATCCCTATTAATCAATAAATGACTAAATTAATCATTCAGTCAATCAATAAGGGATAATAAAAATATATTGTACAGAAGAATTCCAAATAACTTATGTAGGTACTCTGTTCTCAGGACGTGCAGCACAATTTCCTGCTTTTAACTGTAGACTGATTATCATGTCATGTTGTTAAAAAGGACAATATAGAAAGGGAATAAAAAGACAGTGGAAAAATCTAACAGGAGTCAAGGTCAACAACACAAGTGCTAAGTCCTTCCTAGAGTATGTGTATCATTGATATGTGAAGAGAATGGCACTTTACCTCTGTGATCTTCTCCCCAAAGTCCATAAACTCCATCTAATCATGAAGAAACATCAGGCATATTCCAAGCGGGGGACATTCTACAAACTAAGTGACCAGCATCCTCAAAACTGTCAAGGTCATCAAAAACAAGGTGTCTGAGAAATTGTCACAGCCCAAGAGGGGCCTAAGGAGGTATGGCAACTAAAAGTAACTTGGTATCATAGATGGAATACTAGAACAGAAAAAACACATGAGGTGAAAACTAAGGAAGTTTGAATAAAAAGTATGGATTTTAAAGTATGGACTTCAGGAATTCCATACTTTAAATTGGCTCAGTGGGTTAAGAACCCGACAGGGTCCATGAAGATGTGGGATCTATCCCTGGCCTTGCTCAGTGGATTAAGGATCAAAATGTAGCATCACTGCAAGCTGCCGCATGGGTTGCCATTGTGGCTGGGATCCAGCATTGCTGTTGCTGTGGCTGTGGCATAGGCTGGCAGCTGCAGCTCCGTTTCAACCCCTAGCCTGGGAACTTCCTAGAGGCCCTAAAACATATATATTTTAAACAGAAAGTATGTATATACATTTGTTTGTTGTTTTTTCTTTTTTCCAGGGCCATACTCGCAGCATATGGAGGTTCTCAGGCTAGGCGTCAAATTGGAACTATACCTGCCAGCTCACACCACAGCCACAGCAATGCAGGATCAAAGCCACATCTGAGACCTACAACACAGCTCATGGCAACGCTGGATCCTTAACCCACTGGACAAGCTCAAGGCTCAAACCTGTGTCCTCATGGATGTTGGTCAGAGGACACTGAGCCATGATGGGAACCCCTTTTTTCTTTCTTTTTCCTTTTTTTTTTTTTTTTTTTTGAGAGAGAGAGGGAGAATATGAACATGAATGCATGAATGCATACCAAGGGAAAAAGAGTAAGAATGAGAATCTAACAGGATATAAACCTGGGTTTCAGGGAATTCCCAACTATACCTGCCAGCTCACACCACAGCCACAGCAATGCAGGATCAAAGCCACATCTGAGACCTACAACACAGCTCATGGCAACGCTGGATCCTTAACCCACTGAACAAGCTCAAGGCTCAAACCTGTCTCCTCTTGGATGTTGTTCAGTGGACCCTGAGCCATGATGGGAACTCCTTTTTTTCCTTCTTTTTTCCTTTTTTTTTTTTTTTTTGAGAGAGACAGAGGGAGAATATGAACATGAATGCATACCAAGAGAAAAAGTGTAAGAATGAGAATCTAACAGGATATAAACCTGGGTTTCAGGGAGTTCCCATTGTGGCACAGCAGAACCAAATCCAGCTAGTATCCATGAGGATTCGGGTTCTATCCCTGGCCTTGCTCACTGGGTGGGGGATCCAGTGTTGCCGTGAGCTGTGGTGTATGTCAAAGATATGGCTCATATATTGCATCGCTGAATAGTGTCTGAATAGACAGACTGAGTGAGGTATTGAAGAGGCAAGAATGCTGAAGAAGCTTTGAAGTATGCTTGTGGCAATGACCTAGGCTCATAGCAATGATCTTGGCTTTTAGGGAAGCAAAAGCTAGCACACTGGACCCTGAGGCCCAGTGATGCACCACCATGGAGTCTGATTTTATTTGCAATGTCTTGGGCACTCAGTATGCAGGAGCCTTTTAGGACTGGCTGAGTCACTGGAAACAGAAATCAAGGAGGAAGTCACAGTACTCGGTACTAGGAAGGGGAGGTGCCTTCCACCTTCCTCGGTCCTGTAGTATTGCTACTTCTCCTCTGCAGAGAAAACATAGCCTGAAGTGTGACAAGTTCTAGCAGGTGTGAGAAGGCTCCCCGCCTTCTTTAGCCCTCTGCGATTTGGAACTGCTCATTCTAGCCTTCACATGGAGTGTATGGTCTCTATCAGGTTTTAGGATTTCATTATAGTTTCTTGCCTTATTCTCAAATTATTTCTCTTTCCTTTATAATTATTTAAAAGTCCACCAGTTGGCTTCTCTAACCATTACAATTTGAGAGATGAGACCCTGTCTTCTCCCATAGGACTCAGCCTTACACTATCTCAGGGACCCGAGAGGCCAGGCCTCCTTCTCTATGCCTGGTTCACATCCTTCTGGTTGAATTCAAGCAGTGAGAGGACACATTTTCCTTTTGAAAAACAAAGTTGGCTTTGGACACACTCTGCAAGTGTACGTTTTCAACTTAGAGCTCTGTGCTCTTTGTTAAAAGCCCCCTTTGGGTTAATTATAAAGTGCCTAAATTATATTTGATTATTTCAGGAGAAAAATATGCACTAGGACAGTGTGTCTGTGCCTGCAAATCCACTGACTGACATTCCATTCTCTACATTCCACTTTTTCTCAAGAAATGTCCTGACTACATGTGTCATTCAAACAAGCCAGTTGTGAGAGGCATTGGGAGAAAGCATGGAGCCCTTTCTAGGTTTCTGGGCTAAAATGTACTTTAAAATAGCCCCTCCACTCCTATAACTATCTCTTCCACCCCTGTGCATGTATGAGACCTTCCCTTATGAGATTCCATACTCATGAAAATATGGATAGGATGAAACCAACATGGGAGTACCGTCCTGCATTGTGGCTCTCCCACGTGGTTTGTGGAAGGAGAAACTGGCCTTTCATGGTTGCTGCATCTCATCCACTTTTCCCAGAATGGCTCCTGCTGCCTGAGTTGGTGACGGTAGGACTGGGCATCTTCCATCCCACCCTCTCCCTCAGGTCCTTTGTGGAACTGCTGCAAATCCACCCAAGATGGCATGTCTTCCCTTGGCATCTGTTCTGCAGCTGGGACAATCTCCATGGCATAACACAAAGGGCGATGTGGTTCGTGTTGGAAAGCTCTTGAAGTTGAAAACTGCTTTAACAGGCCAAATCCTGGAAACTTGTTTATGAAATGTCCTCATAACTCTTCACGAAGCTGCACTGGGTACATCAACCCTCTATGGCTTGGAGGCAACTGTGAGATGTGAGGACACTCAGGAGGAAATGTCCGTTTGTTTTCCAAGTTAGTTTAGCACAAGATCACTGTCACCCAAGCAATGGAACATGTTGCTATGGGAACTGCAAAGATGATAATGCTGCTTCAAAAGGTTGACAATTGGAAAAGCCTCTTTTTTTATGTCATGCCCATGGGATGCACATTTTGCTTAGATCATTACTGTTGAAAGTTTGTTCATATAAACTGTTTGGGAGCAAATAATTTGTGACTCTTAAAATATTTAGAATATTGAAATTTGGGGAAAAGTATTACCATCTAGGTGCATTAAAATCGCTTGTGTGCTGGAACTCTCACAGGCCTGATGGAGTCAGAGTTGTTATCAGGAAGATATAAAATCTCCCTGCAAAGCCATGTGGAATGGCCCATCTCATTCATGTCTTATCCTGGATTCAGGCCACTGATGAATGGTTTATGCACAGAGTCTTGGTGCATTTCTTTTTTCACTTTCATCTCCTGAAATTTCCTGCTTTCACAATATAGGTTATAGAACCATGACAGTCTCTTCATGAAACCATGACTGGAGCCACATGCCATATGCCCCCACGCATGTTTGCATCATTACACGGACATGGATGAGTGCATATCTATGTATGAGTGCATGGGTATATACATACCTATTCAGTCCTCATTGTCATGTGGTTGGGGTCTGTAGTCACCACAAACATGGAATCAGTGAACACTGAACCACTGCGCCCATGGGAAATTCAGGGTTAGGTTCCTGCCAGCCTCTGGTCACACTTTTTTGTCTCTTGATAAATACAAAAGCTTATTTTATATGTGTGTCTGTTTAAAGACACCTTGTTTAATATACACTGTTGTTTCATTGGCACTGAACTCACAGCCAATTGCACTGTAATCCTATGTGTAAACCAAATGTATCTAACCAATGTATTTCCCCCCCCCATAAAGTCCTAGACAACACTTCAGCACCAAACATGGGGGCCATTTGAAAGAGTTAAATCACACACACACACACCACAAAAATGTGGGGAAATGTGGCACTAAATAGACCAGAGAAGGGGCATTTGCTTACAGTATGAGTGGAAACAAGAAGGCAGAGTTTCGCTTTGTTCAGCCTTAGCTGGAAATGCATTTGTAGGTAGATGAATTTTTCTCTTCTCTGTGTGTGTCCACATATGAGCAAAAGCACCCCAAGCCCTGACTTGGGGTGACAAATACATTTTTAGTGAATAGGTGAATTCTCTGATATGGAATCTGTGACTAATGAGAACCAACTCTATGTGTATATATATATATAATCAATAACATCTTGCCACCAGATGGAAGATCCAGTGGTGAACCATGTGGAAGCCAGGGCAGACCTCTGCCAGCCAGAACATACTGTACACTTCCTGTCCCTTGAGCACTTCCTTCTTCTGAGCACTCCGGGAATGAGCTCCCTACTCCCTGGCTCCTCAAGCCCTGGCTTTTATCCTCCTCGCAAGGCACCTACAGTGTGTGTTGGAGTGATGCTTTCTTCAGGTGTATGACCTGTTATCCTTTTAGGCTGTGCAGATGTGGAGGGTGAGCCAGGGCCCCATGTTCAGGGAGTTATCCACAGCTGGTGGGTGAGCCACATGTGAGAAGATCTGCAATACGGAAATGCTTGCGTCAGGAGACTGGAGGTGGGCAAGACTCATCTGGAAGATATTATTGGCCTGTCTCCCTTCCATGGCTTTCTTTTTGTCTGGTTTACTGGCTGCCCCAGCCATCATGCAGATGACAGAGGAATGAATTAGCAGTCTAGAGACTGTGCCAGGTCTTGCTTGTACAACCAGGGAGGAGTTGCTCTTCACGTCCTCATCTGTAGAACAAGGTCATTTGTTTAGGGAAATCCTATGGTTCTAAAGTCCTTTTTGAAAAAAAAAAGAATTAATAATGTAATTCTGAGAAACTCGGATGGAATTGTGTAACAAGGTACTTGCATGCCATTTCAGAAACCCTGTTTTTGTCTGTTTTTTTTTTCCCCCCCCTTAGGGCTGCATCCGTGGCATATGGAGGTTCCCAGGCTAGGGGTTGCATCAGAGCTGTAGCCACCAGCCTACACCTCAGCCACAGCAATGAGGGATGCAAGCCACATCTGCAGCCTACACCACAGCTCACAGCAATGCTGGAACCTTAACCCACTGAGGGAGGTCAGGAACCCAACTTGTGTCCTCAGCGATGCTAGTCAGATTCATTTCCACTGAGCCACGTTGGGAACTCCAGGAGCCCTGTTCTTTATGAAAGTATTCAGGAGATAATGCAATATGTGCTTTATATCTTCTCCACTTAAAAAGCTGACTCATTTGCATAAAAACTTTTTGGATGGTTTTTATGAATGATTTGGGTTTTCAGAGTTAAAAGAATTTTTGAGTTGTGATAGCATCACAACCCCTAAAAATTGTTTAATAGCATCAAGATTAGGTAGGCCGTTTTGTTTGGGATTTTAGTAACTGAGAAAGTATAGGTTGTTAGCAGCACTCTGGAGCATGTACTACCCGTAGCACACGCTGTTAGTCACTAAAATTATACTGGTTCTAGACACAACAGTATTCCCATTTTTCAGTTGATGAAACCAAGGTTCAGAATGGCTAGGATGTCAGATACACTCTTCAAATCCAAGTATCCAGGTCCCATAACCTACATTCTTTTTCTTTGGCTTTGCAAAGTATAACACTCTAAATGTACATTAGATTTTATCGGCCAAATGTGGAAATTATGTTTTGCAATTTTTAGCTCCAGTGTAGTTATAAGATCTAGTATATGGGAATAAAGACATTGAGGAAGTAGACTTATTTTACTAGGAACCAACACCTCATCCCTTTTGCAGAACAAAATTAGACTTTAAAAAAACCCCAAGATGTTATTAAAGGAAACTTTCAAATATAGTTTTATATAATTCTGGTAGTATTGCTTTTAAGCTGGTAGCTGCTATATATGTTAGTTGCCTTGTGCATCTACCAAGCGAAAAGCACTGTACTTAGCAAAATTGTCAGCAATTTCTTTAGATGCCCTTTGACTCTCTGGTGAGCAATGAAAACATTCCCATCTACTCCTCAGGGAGAGTCTGAATGTAAACACATCATTCCTTCTGTTCAGCTCCTGGGCACCCTCTCTACCTTTCTGAGTCTTCTGTCCAAGTTGGTTACCTTGTCACCAACATCCCACTCATGAAAGGGTCAGCACTTCCCTGAGGACTGCTCACCATTGGTCACTTTTCTCTCCTCTCCCAATCAGGACTGTCTTGTCACATCACATCACATCACCTTTCACTCACCAAGTGTTTATGGAGCATTCAGCTCACGCCAGACACTATTCGAGGTACTGGGAACACAGCAAAGAGGAAAGGAGAGTAAAATCCCTGCTTGGGGCTTACATTCTAGTGGAGAAAAGAGAAAACAAACAAGAGATGGGGACCGAGTGTTGCTGGTGGACCTGGCAGTGTGCTCCAGAGAGGGACCAGAAGGAGGAAAGGACACCTGAGTGGATGAGACTGAAGCTGGGGACCAGTGAGGGAGGGGTGGGAACAGTGTGGTTGTGGGGGACAGAGGACAACGTGGAAGAGGCCTGGAGGGAGCAGGTGCAGGGAGGGACTGTGAGCGGCCAGAGGCCCCGGGATGGTGGCCTAGGTGGGACCCGGCCAGCAGCGGGGAGCAGAGGGTAACCACTGCAGGTAGAGCTGGGGATGGGCCAAGGGAGCTGGACACGGTAGCTTCCAGCAGTAGGCATAGAGACCAGGTGGAAGTTGTGTTCCTGACACTTTCCAGCTGGGCCGCATCAAGGGGCCACCTGCCCTCGTGGCTCCAGCCCAGCGAAGGAAAGGAAAGCATTCTCCATCACCCGAAGATGGGGCTGTGAGTTCCAAGCACGCACTCTGCAGTCAGGCTGGCCTGGGAGCTTCACAGTGTCTCCTCAGTTCATGGGCGGGGGGCGGGGGGGGGGGGTGGTGGCGAGCTGACAAGGCAGGCGCGCTGGGGCTCGGCGGTGGGGCGCAGAGCCACTGCAGGCGGCGTGGGGTGGCGGCGGGGGGGGGGCAGACTCGGCAGGAAGACGGGGCCTTAGCAGGCCCTGTACGGTGGGGGGGGGACCCCCCTCAGTAGGCCTTGCGGGGAGGCACGGCCTCTTCAGTCCAGGTGCCAGGGGGGCGGGGCCTCGGCAGGCTGTGTTACTGGGGGGCGCGGCTTCTGCCGGACGCGCGCGGACGGGGCGGGGCCTCTGAAGGCCACGGGCCAGGTGGGCAAGGATTCTGCAGGCCGCGGGCTGGGAGGCGGGGTTTCGGCAGGCCCTGCGCCGGGGGGGCGGGGCCTCCGCTGGCTATGTGACTGGGGGGCGCGGCTTCTGGGGGCCGCGGGGAGAGGCGGGGCCTAGACAGGCCTTGTCCTGGGGGGACGGGGCCTGGGCCAGCCATGTGCGGGGAGGCGGGGTCTCGGCGGTCCATGTGCCGGGGGGGCGGGGCCTCAGCAGGCCAAGTGCCAGGTAGGCAAGGTTTCTGCAGGCCGCGCGCGCGGGGCGGCGGTGCCAGGGCAGGCCAAGTGCCAGGTGGGCGCGGCTCCTGCAGGCCCCGCGCGGGGAGGCGGCGCCTCGGCAAGCCATGTGCCAGGGAGGCAGGGCCTTGGCAGGCCGAGTGCCAGGGAGGAGAAGCCTCGGCAGGCCCTGTGCCGGGGGGGCGGGGCCTCGGCAGGCCGCGCGCGGGGAGGTGGTGCTTCGACAGGCCGCGCGCGGGGGGAGCGGGGCCTCGGTAGGCTATATGACTGGGGGTCGCGGCTTCTGCAGGCCGAGCCAGGGAGGCGGGGCCTCGGCAGGCCTTTTCCTGGGGCGACGGGGCCTCGGCAGGCCGCGCGCGGCGAGGGCGGGGCCAGGGCAGGCCTTTTCCTGGGGGAACGGGGCCTCGGCAGGCCGCGTGCCAGGGAGGCGGGACCTCGGTAGGCCGTTTCCTGGGGGGGCGGGGCCTCGCAGGCCGCGCGCTGACAGGGGGTCCTCGGCCGGCCTTGTGCCTGGGAGGCGGGGCCTCGGCCGGCCATGTGCCAGGTTGCCGTGGCTTCTGCAGGCCAAGCACGGGTGGGGTGGGGTGGTGTTGGGGGCCTCGGCTGTCAATGTGCCCGGGGGGCGGGGCCTCGGCAGGCCGCGCGCGGGGAGGCGGGGCCTCGGCAGGCCATGTGCCAGGTTTGTGGGGCCTCTGCAGGCCCTCTGCCGGGGGGCTTGGCCTCAGCAGGCTATGTGACTGGGAGGCGCGGGTTCTGCAGGCCGAGCGCGGGGGGGCGGGGCCTCGGCTGGCAATGTGCCCGGGGGGCTGGGCCTCGGCAGGCCACGGGAGGCGGGGGCACACGACTCACACAGCCGAGTTCACAGTCCGCTGCCATCTTGAATGGCGGTGTTGCTCTTAGTTTCCTCAGGAACCCTTAGTTTTTTAATGGCTGGCGCAGCTGCTTCCCTAACTGGGGTCTGCAGTGCAGGCGTGGTGTCTCTGCACTGTGCCCTGCAAGCAACTGAAACCCGGCCAAGCACAAAGGAAAAGAAAAGGTAGACTTTGCTTTATTTCCCAGACTGTACTTTTATGAGCAGGGAATTGTTAATGGGCTTTCTAGGTGACAGTTGAACTGCTGAGGAGAAGAAGGAGGCCTGGCGGGGGGCAGAGGCGTCCAGGGCGCCAGAAGAGCCAGTGGGGAGCAGGTGGTGGTGCTGAGGGAGTGAGGGGGCGGTGGGGAAGACGGAGATGAGATGTGAGGGTGGTGGTGAGATGGGGAGGATGGCGATGAGATGGGAGGGTGGTGGTGAAGTGGGAGGTCGGTGATGAGATGGAGGGTGGTGGTGAAATGGGAGGGTGGTGGTGAGGTGGGAGGATGCCAGTGATGAAGTGGGGAGGACAGCGATGAGGTGGGAGTACGGAGATGAGGTGGGAGGATGGTGGAGTTGAGCTGAGAGGGTGGTTAGGAGATCTGCGTTGAGGTGGGAGGATGGGGATGAAGGAGGAGGGTGACAATGGGATGGTGACAGATGTGATGAAGTGGGAGGTCGGTAATGAGGTGGGAATAAGGCGGGGTGGATGGTGATGAGGTGAGAGGACAGCTAGAGGAAGTGGAGAAGGGGCTGACTGCAGGGCCAGCAGTGAGAGGGCTGTCACACAGCACAGGAATCTTGACAGGCATCCAGCTTGAGAGGAAAGCCTTCAGGAAGGAGGGGTGTTGGGTGTCATTCAGATGGGCCCAGTTATGGTAGATTGAGGACGGTATCAGCACTACTAAATATCAAATAGACAACCTATCAGCATCTTGTACGAACCTGTAATGGAAACGAATCTGGAAAAGACTAGATATACACATGCAGGGGTATAATGGAATCACTTTTCTGCACACCTGACACACAACATTGGAAATCCACTCTACTTCAATAAAAAAGTTATTCAGGAGGGGACAGGAGCAGAGTAATAATTAGATTATTGTGGTGACAGTCACCAACTTCCAGCCCCCTTTGGTGCTGGGCTCCTCCTTCGTGCTCTCACAGGTGCGAATGCCTCTGACCCTCTGCCCAGACGTGACTCTTGCTAGAATGTCCATGTTAGAGGGGCTGTGACTCTTTAAAAGGAATTTTTCCCAGGTGGGGTCCCCAGGGTCCCAGGCCTGGCTTGCCAAGAGTGGTCATGAGGGGCCAACTCTCACAAAAGCCCTGGGACTGAGAAGGCCTGCATCAGCTTCCACTTGGAGCCATGGAGGTGGCCAGTTACAAATGCCTTTTTAATGTTGCTCCCAACACTCTGTAACATATCAGGCCATTGCTTCAGGTAACTTCATCGTGAGGCCACTTTCCATTTTATTTCATATTTTCCTGAAGGGATATTGTCCTTGTCAAGCAGACAGGAGCTGACGAGGTGAGGGATCGTAACAATGTGTTATAACTTTATAAAATTTCTCACCTAGCTCCCTCCCATCATCAACTCAAGATCTAAGATACCGGAAAAGCATCTCTTCTCTCCTCCTTTTTCTTCCTCTGGCTGGTCCTGACCAGAGGGCCCTAGTGAGAGCAGCTCCTGATAATGTCAGGATCTTCTTCGGAACCTGCAGCATAATTCATTTTCCCCGGAATGGATGTGGAGCCTCCCAGTGCTTCCAAATTGGGCTGCACCAACTCTGAGACTTCTGTGTTCCATTTTCTCAATGCTCCAATGAATTGTCAAGACAAAGCTTTGTGTCAAGATAGAGAAGCATCTTTTCCAAGGCCTGCATTTCTGGCTGGGAAACAGGAGCCCAAATCCTAAATGTGTCTATTTGGTCAGCTTACAGTCCAAACAGCGATTTTGGAAATGGGGAGTTTGCAGAGCCTGATGCCTCTCCTGCAGTTTAAATCTGCACGGTTGTCACCAGTTACAGACTATGGCAGATGGCTTGCAGTGTGTAGAGGAGGACAATGGACAAGGAGTCAAAGAGAGAAAAGAGCAGCGCATGTCCTGGTTCAGCTCCTCCAAGTTGCCATTAAAAGTGCATAATTTCACCAGACTCTAGCCTCAAACATCCATGGTCAATTAAAAGCTGTCTCCGGTCAATGGGTTGTGACACAGAGTTTCTATGTTCTAGGGACACCTTCTACCCTTTAGACAGACTGCCTTTCGCCCTGAAAAATGGCATCCAAAGCTCCACTGTCAGCTAACAAGTGTGTAACTTGCATTGGTGGCACCTTCAGGTTTCATGGCATTTCCTGTCTCTTCACCATGTATAGGCTGTGCGTTAAAAATTCTGAAATCCCCTTTTCTATTCTCAAGGGTTCCCACACCCCAGATGATGATGGAATCCGCAATTATAATAAGCAACTTCCAAAAAAAATTAAGGGCCCTGCTTTCCTTACAACCATTGCTCCTTTCCCTATAATTCTTCAAACTGGCCCAAGACATTTTAAGGCTGCTGTCTTTGGCTTCTGTGCAGAAAAGAGTGCCTCCTGGTTTCTTCATCTGCTGAAGATGGACCTAGTCCCTTCTCATTTCTTAACCTAAGCTGTGAACCTTTTGCTAATGATGATTTGTAGTCTGAGCTCTCTGGGGTCCAGAGAGAGCTCTGCAGGTGCCTGTCAAATGCTCCACCTGAGAAAGACCAAGCCAAGCTAAATCAAGCACCATGGCTTGACTCAGCTTTCCAAGTTCTGCAGCAGAACAGCAACCCCCCACCCCCACCAGGAACAGAACCTCCCATCAACAACTTCCTCGCTCCCCCTGGGTTTCTCCCAGTAATTTTTTGAAGATTGCCCGGGGCTGCCAGCCTCATCTGCCTTTTCACTTGGCTCGTTCCTCCTCTCCCAGCTATTTGCTAAAATACAGGGCTTCCTCCCCCTCTTGTTAGAACAAAACTTGCTAGGAAGTTGACCCTAGTCTTCTGAGGCTTCCTCATGTTGTCCCAAAGCCTGTCAGGTAATTTGTAAGTTTGTTAGTTTAAGTGGCAGAGCTAAAGGCTTTTCTCTAACCAACTGACTGGTTGGTTTCCCCTCTGCCTCTGAGCAAGCTTCATTCTAGAGTCAGAGATGTCCAGGCACAGCCTTCTGAGTACACTCTCCTCTTGACTTTGAAATCTTCACTGGGCTTTGCCTGCATCTATGCTGGACGATGAGCCTCGGCAACACATGAGGAGTTTCATGCCTCACTGGTCAGCACCACTGTGCTGCTGGGCTGGAGCCTCCATCCTCCATTCCTATATCCATGCCTACTTTTCAGGCTCACTGGTGAAAAAATAGGATGAGGAAGCAGGAAAGGATCAGAGGCAAGGAGCATGGTCTCACTGACAGTCCATAAGCCTGAATATCTGAGTTTCAGCTCCTTTTATGCAGGTTTCACAGCTGAGAAACAGCCCACCCAATCCTCATTCTGTCTTCACACCACAAGGCTGGCATGGGCAGAGTGCCATCAGGAGAGAACACAGCTCCCACCATGGAGAACCCCTCTAAACTTGCTTGCACCAACGTCTAGTTCCAACAGCATGTGGCCCATGGAAAATGCAGCTGCGGTCAGTAACTGAGGTTCTCAGACAGCCTTGCCCTTGCATCCTAGCTCCTGGCACATGCTCCTTCCTGGTTCGCCTACCATGAAGCACGTGACCCCTCTGATGAAACACATATGTGATGACTGACATCCTGGGTTTCTGCCCATGGCAAGTAGGCCCCTGCAGTCACTGGACCACAGTTCTCCCCCACCAAAAGACCCTGCAGGCCATGGAGCACCATGGCTTACAGCAGGGTTTTGACCCCCATCACTAATGTCATCCCACTAAGTATGTGACAAGAAGACTCTTGTTAAGCCTAAAACCTAATTTGATATGTGGAAGATCCATCTTCACATAAGACCTCAGACTGGTGACAGTTTGGTTTACAGAGAGAGGGTCACAGTCCCAGAGGAGAGATCTACCCAGCAAGGGTTCTCGATGAGGAAGACAGAGCTTTATCCCCTTATTCCTGCAGCATCCACCCTTGACCTTCATGGTTCACTTTGGTCTCAGGCTTTCTCCCAGTGTTGAAGTGAGGGTGTGGGTGTTGTCCTGTACCTCTCCTAGGTCTTAAGAGTACAGCCAACACTCAGCCTCCTCCCACACTCTGGCCCCTCAATCAGCCCTGGACACCTAATGTGGATATGACAGACATGGAGCTGCTGCGACAGCCCCTGATGAGTGCCAAGACCAGCCTTCCCAGTGAGTCCACTCAGGACCTGAGGCATTGCTCAGCTGGCTTGCTGCCTCCAGCAGCACTCAGTCAGGTGGTGGTCCTTCCTCACCCAGCAGAGCCAGGCTCTCCTGGACTGTTAACATGGAATTTGGAGGGAATCTTGTGCCTCAAAGAGCATCACTCTTCTGGGGAGAGAAGAGGAATACATATGACAATATTAAAGCCAAGGCTGTGTGGTGAAAGTTTAATAGAACAAATATATGGCTGGCTGGCTGAGGAATAATAAGATCACTCTGATGATGAGGACTTTACTGCACTGGTTTCCAGACCCTTGTTTGCTAAATAAATGTATTTACTTGGACTCCAAGCTACTGGGTGACCTTGGTCCAATGACTCCACTTCTTCCAGCCATTGTTTCTTCATTGTAAACTGAGAGGATGGGGCTCTGTGAGTGATTCTTGGAGTATCCTCGTACTGGGGGAGGATGTCTCATATTTTTGGAGCATAAATACTCTCTACCATTTACTGGGCATGTTTTCAGGGGGTGCAGAGTTGACCCTAGTCTTGTTGCTCTTGTGCTGGTGGCAGGAAGCCATTGTTGCTGCCTTCCAGGACATTGTTGTCCGATGGGGAATATGTGATGGGGTCTTTCTAAATCCCCTGACCAACCCCTCCCCCTGGTCAAATAAATTCCAAAACTATTTAAAGAAACCTCTGAAAGACTGAGATGAAAGTATTTGTACTGTAGATGTCCCCCAGATGATTCACTTATTGGTTGATGAATTTTATAATGTGTGATTAGATTTAGTCTAAGATCATAAGTCCTTTCTTATGAAATGTACATGCAGCTAGCACCCATGTCTGCATTATTCTCTGGGACTTGAGTAAGAATCTTGTTTGAAAGTCACTGCTATCAGGAAGCAAAGTGTTTGGGGTGTGTGCAGCCTGAGCGTGGCCAAGAGTTGAGTCCCTCTGGTTCATGCAGCTCTACCAGATAACCTGCTGTCACATAACCTACTGCGATGTTTCATCCATGTAGAGTATGTTAGCAGCTGTCCGGTGGGGCCTAGAGCAGCTCACTGCAGAAAGGAGTGTGGAGAGAGGGGTGGCTGAAGTGGGTATGGGGTCCAGAACAGGGCTCTGTGAGGGGAACCCAGGAAAGGTGTCTGTGTCAAGACTGATCATCCCAGAGCACCATTGGACTGATTGAGGGAGGGAGAGTGTGATATGAAAAATAGCAAACCCAAGGAGTTCCTGTTGTGGCACAGTGGAAACAAATCTGACTGGTATCCACGAGGATGCAGGGTTGATCCCTGGCCTCACTAAATGGGTCAGAGATCCTGCATTGCCGTGAGCTCTGGTATAGGTCATAGACATGGCTTGGATACCTCATTGCTGTGACTGTGGCTGTGGCTGTGACCAGCAGCTGCAGCTCTGATTAGACCCATAGCCTGGGAACTCCCCTCTGCTGCAGGTGTGGCCCTAAGAAGCAAAAGGCAGAAAAATAGCAAACTCGGGATATGCAATACACACATATATATTTTAGATTTCTTACATGTATAGCCATGGCACTGACAGTTGATAAAATGGGTTCATTGATAAAACCGTAGGTATTGGCAAGATTCTTATGTTTCTTAAAGAGAGATTAATACATATAAAAGATTAGAACTGTTAAGGAATGAATGGCTTAAGGATAACAATTAATTGTCTAATTGTGAAAACAGCCTCTCTGCCTAGATTCTGTAGGCAGGAGTACAGTGAAATGTCAGCTTTTCTGGGGTTTTCTTTGGCTGTAACTGCAGCATAGAGAAACAGGCTAGGGACTGAATCCCACCTAAGCTGGAACTGTGGAAATGCCACATGCTTAACCTGCTGCACCCCCGTGGGAACTCCACAAGATGTCATTTCTTACAAATTTTCTAAAATTTAATCTTTTCCTGTTTCAAACGACTCACCTCTATTGGTTGAAATTAGTAAGTTTTGTTATAAAATTGAATAGCAAGAGGACACTGGCTACATACACGTTCCAAGTGGCTTGACTCCCTTCTAGAAACCACCAACCTGCCTGCTGCCATCCTGCCTCCCCAACCAGAGCAAGGCCTCTTGAACCACCTCCAAGCAGCTGTCCTCCCCAGGGCAGCCTCAGGTTTCTACAGGCTCCCCAGCTGAGATGTCCCTGGGGTGCAGTGCTCTCGCCTTCCTCTCCTTCCGTCCAACTCCATGTCCACAGTGAAGGGTCCCAACGGAAACCCAGGCATTTGAGGGAGGCCCTTTCTCTTGGAAAACAGCCCCTGTCTAGAGGCTTACCGCCTTCTGAAACCATTCCCACAGGCATGGGCCTGGACCACCACGGGCTGGTGGCCTCAATGTGGACAGTCAAGAGCAGGACCCAGCGAGGGACCTGCCCCAACAGATGCTCAGGACGCAAGTAAAGGAGCCCAAGTTTGAATCTCAACAGTAGAATGCGGGCCTCCAGTCATTCTGCAGTGGGGGAGGGGCCGAGGGCAGGTGAGCCTGGGTGGGGGTGGGGTGCCATTCCATGCTGGCCTCTGCAGGGAGGCAAGAACCAGACGTTTCTTCCACCTTATGCAGGGGCCAGACAATTGTTGAGTGCCTCATCAGGCAATGTATGTGTTGGTTTTCAGAGTCACAGCACCGAGGTTTGTCTTGATGTTCCCTTTCCCTTCGTTATTCATCAACTTGTTTGTTGTCTTTCAACCTGTTCAGCTTCCATCCTGGCTCTTGGCTTCCTTCCCAGAGGCCAGACTTTCGGAACAAAATTCACCATTTATCATCTGATAACCACTTGGGTTTTCATGGCCACCTGGAACCCAATGTTTATGGTTTGGCTTCTCTCAGCAGACCCACCATTTGTGATTGGTGTGTGTCAGTCTTTCCTAAGGAAGCCGTCTTGTGTGCCAACCAGCATCCAGCAGGACCCACCTTCCTCATGTTCCCTTGTGCTGGATAGGCCCAGTCTATCCAAAAAGCCGCTGCACAGCCCACATGTCCAAGACCAGAGATCAGTCTGACGTGTTTCCCATATTATGACATTGCTGGTAAGTATTGTATGTTTTACATTTTTAATGATTGAATGTAATATTTTCAACAAATCCTCCCTGCTCAGGGATCACAATCCACTTGTGCGAGATAGAATTTGCAGTGATGAGTCCTCCTCCCCCCTCTTTCCCCTGTCCACTCAGTCCTCGTTCCTACTGATAATCAGAGATACCTGTTTCATTCACATCTTTTCAGAGATCTTTTGGGCAAGGAACATTGAATGCAATCCATTTGCCTTTTCAAAAATTATTTCTTTGTCTCTGAAAATTAAAATGTGCACAGGGATATAAAATGTTGGAGGATAATGTGAGAAAGCGATTATATATGTATAATATATGTGTATATATATGTGTGTGTGTTTCTGTATGACAGGGTCCTTTTGCTGTACAGTTGAAATAGACAAAGCATTGTAAATCAACTGCAATGGAAAACTTAACAATTATAAGGTAAGAGTTCATCTTGAAAAGAAGTAAAAAGGAAAAATAGAAAATTAAATCTTGTCTCCGTATATCTGAGTATATTATTTTTGTCACCTTCATACTGCCATTGTGGCTCCTCTGTTACTGGACTAACCTTTATTATGGGAGTTTCTACATTCTCTTGAAAATCAAGGAACTGAAAGAACAGAGTGTTCAAAGCCAGGCAATATCAAAAGTAAATATCCAGCTCCATTTGAATTTTTCATTTCCTATACACAGTGCCTGCCTTTAGCCTTAACTCTGTCCTATGCAACATTTTGGACATATCTTTACTGAAAGTTCTTTCCCTATTTATCTGAAATTTACCTTTCCCTCAGCATCAGCATTTATCTGGCAAGACTAGCCAAAAAGGGTAACATATTAGGCGCTTAGTAGTGAGCAGTTCTAGAGAGGATGAGAACTTGGACTAGAAACTGAAGTGTGCATTTTGGTCCAACCCAAAATAAAATGGCAAAGGGACCCCAAATCTGCAGGATGAAATGTCAATGGAAGAGGCAGGATATAGGATTGAGTGTTTGTGCTTCGTGTGGTTAAGGACAGAAATAAGGGACAAGAAGACAAGTTAATGTACTAAATATCCCAGAGATCTGTTTTTTTTTTTTTTTTTTTCTTTTTGGTCTTTAATTTATTTTCCTTTTTAGGGCCAGACCTGCAACATATGTGAGTTCCAGAATAGGAGTCAAATCGGACCTACGGCTGCAGGCCTATGCACACCCACAGCAATATGGGATGCAAGCTGTGTCTGTGACCTACAGCATAGCTCAAGGCAACACCAGATCCTTCTTTCACTGATGGAGGCCAGGGATCAAACCCACATCCTCGTGGATACTTGCCAGGTTCGTTTCTGCTGAGCCACATTGGAAACTCCTTGTATTTCTAGGATTTCAAAAATCAACTACCCATGAAATGCATGTGCACCTTGAGAGAGTGCCAGTATTTTATGCACCAATGTCCACTCTCCTTTTGGACAAAGCCAATCCCATCTAAGACCTGGCCTGCAAGCCCTGCTTATAAGCTTGTGAATTTCCTGTCTGCATCCCATAGCCTTCCCCTTTAGAATCTAGGCTCATCATTACCTATGGTCCCATCTGCATCCCTTAGAAAACAAAACAGAGACACAAATGAGAAACAGTTCTCTGACTCTTATTTTCATGTTGGGAATTAATGTCACCTTACACTCTCCTAATGATATGAATGAGTATTCATGTTTTGTGTGGTGAGAAGGGAGGACAATTAGGAAACTTGCCAAGGGAGATAAGGTGTGGAAACCTAATAGGACTGCAACCAAATCTCTTGGGAGGTGAAATTCATTCTCTGCTGTAGCACCACTACAATTCCTACTGATGTTAGGGTGTCGGGGAAGGCAAGAGAGGTTTAGAAGGAGTGTCCCACATTGAGAAAAAGACTTGGGAAGATGCTTCAGAAGCTTCTTAGCCCTTGCAAGGAAAATGGACTCAAAAGAGAGTGAGAAGCTGAGGTGAGAGGATTTCAAGCAATATCATGGTGAGCTTTCTATCAAGTACCTCTTGATGGGGGATTGAAAAAATAAACAATTTGGAAATATTTCTCTGTATTTGAGCTCTTATAATGAAAATTTTAAATGTTTTTCAACCAATAACTTCATATAAGAGGATTGGTGAGGCAAGCATTGTACCCAGGCATTCAGGAAGGGCAGGCTCCTTGTTGTCTCCTCCCCTTGTTCAGCCATTCAACCGATTATTTATAAGATCCTCACTCATAGCTCTGATATAGTATTTGAATGCATCTTCTCAGGGGCCCTGATAGAAAATCACATTGTGGAAAAGTGACATTCCCAATCTGCAATCAATTTTTGTTTACTACCTCAAAACCCTACATCCTAGAGGCAGAGATAATCAAATTATCTGAAATGTAATTAGGGAAAACCAGTCATGCATGTGGGTGTCTCAATGTCTTTTGGACCCTTATCTGATTATTCCTACAGAGAGCTTCAGGGCAGGCACTGACAGCTGAGGAGAAACATCTCTGGAAATGGATCACAAGCATCAGAAGACAGGTAATCTCCCACTTGCTGATGGATATTTAAAGGCACTGAGAGATTCCAGGTTTGTGTCTTGTGGAGGTTTCAAGTCTGTGCCCTTGGGAGCTCTGGGTGTTGTTAGATGTAAGGGCTCATGAGAGGTATCCTGTTGATGAAGAAATGCTCCAACGTTGCAGCTAACCGGAGAACGGTCCTGATGGTTCACATTTCTTTGCAAAGTATGACAATGTCAGGTCAGTAAGTTGAATCTGCTCCTATTTATTTGTTGGTTGATTGCCAACGGAAATTCTGTGATGTAGTCAAAGAAGTAGGGAGGGAGAGTACAATTGTTCCCAAAGTACCTGCTGTGCTGTAATTGGCCAAGATTGTCAAGTTTACTTCACAAGGATAACCAAAACCTTACAAAGGAAACACCTATGAATCAACCTTTATTGAAAAACTTCCATGCATTAACTAACTACACGGAGAGCAAAACATTCGAGTAGAACAAATGCATTTGGAAAAGCTCTAGGCATGGAAACAGGAGAAATTTCTCTCAGAGTGTTTTCCATGTCTACAATTCATTGCTAGAAATTCTTTTTAATGGAACCCTAAGGCTTGCTAGGTAAAAGGACCTAATATTTCTAGAAAAAACAGTAAGCAAAACTAAGGAACTGCAGCCCAAAGGGCATGAATGCCCTTGGCCCAAATTAAGGATACCGTGCTTAGGCTGGAGCTCTCCAAACTCTTTCATGGGGATCATATCTAAATGGACGGTTTTCAAGTTTGCAATTTGAATGTGGGAGATCATCTCACAAGAGAGAGGTTGAAGAGGAGAAGGTCAGAAAGATCGCAATGAGAAGACATATCAAAAAACTCCCCAGAGCATGTCAATTCTCCATTATATTCCTCTCTTGCAAGAATACGTGGGCTAGGTATTCACACATCCCATGCCAGCAAGCATGCACATTTCCACTAGTGGCTAGGGCTGTCAGGTGCAGGAACTACCCTCCACCAACCGCTCCTAGCATCTGTTGAGGTGGGTCTGCTTGGGAAGCCAGTAGTGCATGCATGAGGGCAGAGGGTGGTTTCCCAATGGGTGGCCCGCCTGGGGGTGGGGCCAATCATGGCAGCCTTCCTGCTTAATTCTGTGAAGGCCCTGGTAAGGCATATGGGGACTTTTCACGTGTTGGGTGTGAGCCCTCAGCACTCTTTTTCACTGTAGGATATCTGGGCCCTCCTCTGTGTGGGTTCATGCCAGCATGGAGTTAAGGTCCGGAGCAGTGTTTCCACCACAGTTTATTGGCAGCACTGTGGGTCGGGCTGCATGAAGACTTGAGTGATTGCAGGGCCTCCAGAGGCAGGTGCATAAATTTGTGGGCCATTCAAATGTGTGCCATTCCAGCATGCAGTTCTCAAGAGTAGGAAAGCTAGACAGAAACATTTCCAACTGGAAAACCCTCATGCACTTCCCAGGAAGTAGCACAGGTCACTGGAAAATCAGTGAAGAGCCAAGGTACATGATCATAGTTTCATTGGTGTCTCCTTCAGAACATAAAAATTACTGTCAATGCTCATATTCAAAAGGCATGCTTGGGTCCATGGTGGGGACAACTTTCCTGAATGTAGTGCTCACCATCTCTTTGTAGTCTGATGTAAATCATGAATGATGCACAAGCCTAGATGGGGTTCAGACATATTTAATAGGTTGTTGGGAGTCTGGTGGGTGGTCAGATATCTGGGTTGGTTAGGTCTATGGATATGTGTGTATAAGGGGAGTTCATGCCTGTGTTTTGGTGAATGTTTTTAAGGGTGAGTGTTATATTTGAAGGGTTTTGAGATGTAACAGAGGCACACTCAAGGAGTTGGTGTTTAGGTGTTTGTAAGTTAGTGTTCAGGGGAATATTTGGCACATGATATTTTCACCCATGAGTTTTGGGATTGTGTGTCTAATGGTGGACTTGGATTATCTGCCTATGCATAAGGGCCATGTTTGGTCATTATGGGGGTCTGTTTGTTTGGGTGTACAATCCATTTATGTTGTATATGTGGGGAATGTAGTGAAACTCCGTGGCTGGGACTTCAACCCAGCCAAAATTGAGAGTGGGACTTGAATCAACCTGCACGGTAGCTTGGCACTTGAACCCAGGATCCCAGGTTAGGAGTGGACTGGAACACAATGATTATTTTTTTTTGATATTATCTGCCACATGTGGAGGTTCCCAGGCCCAGGACTGAATGCCACAGCAGCGATCTGGATGGCTGCAGTGACAAAGTTGGATCCTTAACCTTCTGTGCCACAAAAGAATGACTCAAACTCCTCAAAACCACTGTCTTTTAAGGAAAAACCTCTCTCCTAGTGTCAGGACTCATGAAGGTCAGGCTTTTCTGACTCATTGCAGAATGAATTCAGCTTGAGACAAAGCAGCAGGCAATGAGCGAGTTTTTTAGCATAAGACACTTGTGAGAGAGTGAGAAGTAGGCTGGCAAGGGAGCAGAGCAGCCCCAAGAACCAAGAGAGCTCCATTTCTATAATCCAAGGAAAAGAGGAGAAGGGAGAAGTCTGCCTTCTTCCTCATTTGGGGGCAGATGTCAAGGCTTACATCTTTTGTCCCTCACTTTGCCCCTACATGGCTTAACCAGGTCAGTCAACAATGCTATTGAAGTCCTGTGTGTATTACCAGGAGTGTGGTAACATGTACAATATGGCAATTCATCTCAGGTTTCCAGCTAATGTCCCCATTTACCTAGTTTTGTCCCCTGTCATCTATATTTCTGTCTTGGGTATGTGAAAAAATGCTGCTTTTCAAGGACTACTAACTCCATGACTTCATGCAACAGGATTTACTCTTCCTATGTGTTGTCCTATGTTTTAAGTATGGGGGTTTGTGGATTCAGAATGTCTGACTCATACAGGCCCCTGGTCTTCCTTCAAGTTAGTGTAGATCATAGCTGGGTTCCATTCCTTGAGTGCTCCTCAGCTTACACCAGTTCCCCAAACTCATAAACCTTGTCTTTCACCCCCAGTGGGACTTTTCATGTATTTTAAGTATCCGAATCTATCCTTATCTTTAGGATGATTATTTGTGTATTTGTAGCATGTTGTATGCTTCTTGGCTTTTCTGTGTAGCAGTTTTTCAGGAGCTGTGTGTGTGTCTTTTGATGTGTTTAGGGCAAGTCTGAAACTTTTATGAGACTGGTGAATATTCCATAGGTGGCTGTCCTGTGTTTCTGTGCTTCTGTATTTGCATGAAGGCTGGGGGGGGGGAGTGTGATTTTATGTATATGCAGAGCATGTATTATATGTGTATTTGGAACCAAATGCATATGGGTTATACGTTGCCATATTTGTAGTGTCTTGGGTAATTGTGGGTATATTTGGGGCTTGTGGAGAGGAGTTGTGTGTATGAGTTTGTGTGTGTATTCAAGGGGCACGGTCATTTGGTAGAATATTTGCTGGGGCTATGCGCTTGTATTTTTCAGTAGGGACATTTTAAGCCTAAATATTTGGGGAAGTGCACACGTGTGTTTCTTTGTTATTTATTATTTATTTATTCATTTATTTTTTTTCCGCTGTACAGCATGGTGACCAAGTTACGCATACATGTACACACAGGTTTTCATCACATTGTTGTGTGGCAATGTAAGTATCTAGACAGAATTCTTAATGCCACACAGCAGGATCTCATTGTACATCCATTCCAAGATCAATAGTTTGCACCTGTTAACCCCAAGCTCCCAATCCCTCCCACTCCCTCCCTCTCTCCCCGGGCAGCCACAAGTCCATTCTCCAAGTCTATTATTTTCTCTTCTGTGGAAATGTTCATTTGTGCTGTATACTAGATTCTAGTTATAAGTGATGTCCTATGGTCTTTGTTTTTCTCTTTCTGACTTATTTCCCTGAGGATGAGAGTCTCTAGTTCCATTCATGGTGACACAAATGGCCTCATGTCCTTTTTTATGGTTGAGTAGGATTCCATTGTGTATGTATACCACATTTTCCAAATCCAATCATCTGTTGATGGACATTTGGGTTGGTTCCCATTTCTTGGCTATTGTGAATAGAGCTGTAATGACCATGCAGGTGCATGTGTCTTTTTCAAGGAAAGTTTTGTCCGGATGTATGCCCAAGAGTGGGATTACGGGGTCATAGGGTAGTTCTAGGTATAGATGTCTAAGGTACCTCCATATGGTTCTCCATAGTGGCTGTACCAGCTTACATTCCCACCAACAGTGCAGGAGGGTTCCCTTTTCTCCACAGCCCCTCCAGCACTTGTGATTTGTGGACTGATGAATGATGGCCATTGTGACTGGTGTGAGGTGGTATCTCATGGTCGTTTCGGTTTGCACTTCTCTAATAATCAGGGATGTTGAGCATTGCTTCAGGTGCTTGTTGGCCATCTGTGTATCTTCCTTGGAGAAATGTCTCTTCAGGTCTTTTGCCCATTTTTCCATTGGGTGGTTGGCTTTTCTGCTGTTGAGTTGCATATGTTGCTTGTATATCCTAGAGATGAAGCCCTTGTCCATGGCATTGTTTGAAACTATTTTCTCCCATTGTGAAAGTTGTCTTTGTGTTTTCTTGCTGGTTTCCTTTGCTGTGCAAAAACTTGTGAGTTTGACTAGGTCCCATTGGTTTATTTTTGCTCTTCTTTATGTTGCCTTGGGAGAAGGACCTGTGAACATATTCATGAGGTGGATGTCAGAGAATGCTTTGCCTATGTGCTCTTCCAGGAGTTCGTATGTGTGTTTCTAATGGAGAGATGAGGTTCTGTGTTTATTCAGGGGAGTTGGAGACTTGCATTGATGTGTAGGAGAAATATGGGCTATGGTTATGTGTTAGTAAATGCAGGTGTGTGAGCTGGCTCCTCTTATCATTTGATAGATGGAAGTCATTTCATATGTGGTTTTCTGGAGATATGTCCATGGGTCTTACTTGCATATCCATGTTTGTAGGTCTATCACCAGGTGCATGACTGCCCAAGTCTTGTTCGCATGGCTTGGAGTTGTTAGGAGTGTGCATAGTATGTTCCTTTGGAGAATGCTAAGGTGTTATGTGTTTGTTGCTAATGTGTTTGTTAATAGGTACTAAGAGATGGTCTGTCTGTGTCTATCCAGGGGAGGGCAAAAACATACATACATTTGACACACATACACTTAGAGTGCCCTTTGGTGTCTATGTTGGGGGAGGAGGAGGGTGGTTGTATTTTGAAGAGGTGGCATCACGCCTAGTGTTTGGGGCAACTGTATGTCCAAGGGTTGGGAATATCTGTATGTGTGTGTCCATAGGTGTTTGACATTTGTATATGTATCTTAGTCAGTGTAGGCTAATTGTGGCTGTGTGTGTATTTGAGTTCCTGGAGCTTATGTGGTATGTATTCTGAGAGGTGTGAGAAGTCTGTGTGTTTGGAAACCAAGAAATGATGTAGGCTGTGTGTGTGTTCAGGAGTGCTGGATTAGCTGTGTTTTAGGGCTATGGCATGGCATACGGGCTATGCATGAGACAACTGAGGACTTGCTGGTTTTCGTGAGCCTGTACATGTAGGTATTCCACATGGACAACTGGTTGGTAGGTAGGTTGCACCTGTTTTACTCAGGCCCATGTTTTGGATGTGTATAGAGTTGGAGTGTTACCAGCTAGAGTTCTTGGCCTTCCTTAATCAAGAGCAGTTGATAAGATGCTGGAGGAGAAACTCAGTGAAGGCTTTATTCAGGACACCTGCTTCAGCATAGAGGCACTGAAGCAATCACCAGGTTCCCTCGTTCACCTTTTCACTGAGTAGCGGTGAGCTAGTTCCTTCTATGGGGTGAGGAGAGGGGCATGTCCAGGGATTGGGCCGGGGGGTGGCTGAGGGGGCTTGCCCACCCCACCCCTTTAGTGTGGTGCATGTAGGGGGCATGCATAGTCCTCTGCTTTTGCTCTCTGTTCTTCAGAAGTGGCAGTTGTATTTTTCTCATGATTTGTCTGCAATGTGCAAGCAGAGTTCTTTCTCATTGTTTATACTTTTGCTGTATTTTGTTCCCCAGGAGATGTTTGTCCAGGTGCATTCCCTGCAGCCACTGCAGCCACCGCAGCCAAGGGTGCCAGGTCCCAACCTGTCTGAGTAGGAGAGGCAGTGGAAAATTCCAGGTGAGTAGGAATTTGTCTGTAAAACTTTAGAATTTGTGTCTATTGAGATATGTAAACTTAGTCGGTCAGTTTGTATGGTGATTCACACTGAGGATTAAAAGGTACATGTGTGCTCAGAAGACACACACACACACACACACACACATACGTATGTGTGATGTCCTTTGCTTACATCCCCTGGTGGGTGTTGAGGGTCCTCCTCAGAGTGTAAGTGGATTGTGTGCACATGCATATATGAAAGGGCACTGGAACTGGTTCAGACTAGCTTGGGATAATCGGCTCTGTGTTCGGTTACCTCAGCTTTGTAATTTGAGTTTGCTCATGTTTGGACTATTCATACCATGCAGCTATCACATCTGAAATGTCACCTGAGTTTCTTGAAGAGCTTCAAAAATGCATTTAGAGCATATCACTCATCTGTGTGTTGTGACTTAATTATGTGCCAAGCCAGAATATTCAGGCATCATTGGTGTGTGTGTATATCACATTATATTTGAATTGTGAGTGGGGCATCCTGGGCGATGTGCCATTTTATGTGTGCCTTGGCCCTTCATTCTGAATCACAGCATTGCTCCTCTCAGGTTGATTCAATCTTTAGGGTCAAGAATTCCTCCCTCCAAATGCTGGTGAATTCCAGTGGAAATCATGTGGATGGATTTAGGGTATCTGTACCTTAGGCAGGGACACACCTTCAGCATTTGTATGGTCCTAGAATCTGGGGCCCTAGAAGGGTGAGGCTGATTGCAGATCACTGTCTAGCACAGAACCTTCTCAGGTGTGTGGTTGGCCGACAAGCAGCAGTCAGGAAGTCGTGGGAATTCATGGATAAGAGGTAAGGTGGACAAGTGTTCTCCCAGGAAAACCCCCTGAGAATCAGTTGGGCAAGCACAGGTATTCCTGGCTCTTCTGTGGCACAGCTGGTAGGCAAGGACACCGTGCACATGGGGTCCAGATGGTTCAAGTCTCTAGAGCCATGTGTTCCTGTGCCCAGTTGCCCCAGTGTGGTGGGAACTACTGTTGGTCAGACTGGTAAGCTGTATGAGCAATTCTCCACCACCATATCTCTGTGGAAACCTAAGTCCTCAGGGATAGGCAGGACCTCTAGGGTCAGTGAGCTGACAAGGACAAAGGTGGGGAGGCCTTGTCTCTAAGGGAGGCTTGGGGAGTGAGGCCTGGAGAGCCTGGGGAGTCCTTCTCTGAGGAGATATGGCTCTGATATTCGCAAACCTATAGACATGGTCCCTGTTCTTTTCTGAAGGTTCAGGATGCTTCTAACAATGGCGAGTTCATCTCAGGTCCGTGGTTCTCAGATGACCTGACCCTATTTTTCTTTATTCCACATCCAGCCATCAACCCAACAGGGAGCCATATGCTCACCATGTCCACCAGCTGACCCTACAGCCTCCTGCTTCCCTTCCCAAAATAGACCCCTCTATTTTGACTCAGCCCCTGGATTCCATACAGTGAAGTGTTAGTGACCTCTAGGATGATATTCAAGAGCCTCAACCTGAACGGGCTTGCAAAATAGTAACTTTTTATAAGCTATTCCTAACATCTTCCCTGCTCACACTGATAGGTGGACAATTCCATCATAATCACAAAGAAGGGTGAATCTGTGGCAGCCTTTGGAGCCTGTGGAATCTCGTTTTGTAGCATTTGGGGTTCCATACATTTAAAAGGTCACTCAGCCTGCTTCAGCTTCCCTTTTAGCAGATTGATAAATAAAAGACAGAAAATAATGGTCTCCGGAGGAGACAGTTTGGGGGGTGGGGGGATGTGCTTGGGCTGTGGATGGAAATCCTGTGAAATTGGATTATTATGGTCATTGTGCAATTACAGATGAGTAATAAATAATAATAGTAAAATAAAATAAAATAAAATAAAATAAAATAAAATAAAATAAATCATGGACGGTAATGTACAGCATGGTGACTGCAGTTAATACCGCGTTGTGTGTTGGAGAGTAGCTGAGAGAATGGATCTTAAGAGTCCTTGTATGCCCTAGTGGAGAGTGGGTTAAGGATCCAGTGGTATCATTGCTGTGGCTCAGGTCACTGCTGTGGCGCAGGTTCAATCCCTGGCTCAGAAACTTCTTCATGTCACAGGCACAGCCAAAAGGAAAAAAAAAAGTTCTTATCACAGAAAGAAAATGTGTAACTCTTTGTGGTAATGGATATTGACTAGGTTTACTGTGATCATTTTACACTGACAGTTTTAGCCACTACTCTTCCTATTTGGATGGCTTTTATTTCTTTTGTTTGTGTGTTTGCTGTGGATAGAACTTCTAGTAATATGTTGAATACCATTGGTGCTGAGAGTGGGCATCCGTGTCTTGCTCCATATTTTCATGGGAAGGCTTTCAGCTTTTCTCCATTGAGTATTATATTTTCTGCGGGTTTGTCATAAATGGCTTTATTTATGTTAAGGATTGTTCCCTCTTAGACCCACTTTATTAAGAGTTTTGATCATGAATATATGTTGGACTTTGTCAAATGCTTTTTCTGCATCTTTTGAGATGATCATGTGGTTTCTGACTTTTTTGTTAATGTGGTGCATGGCATTGTTTGATTTGAGTGTGTTGAACCATCCTTGTGAACCTGGGGTGAATCCCACCTGGTAACGGAAAGTTTTTCAAAGTCATTTTCTGTTCTACACAGAAGTTGTATCCATATTTTTTTAGATCCCACATATAAGTGATAGCATATGATATTGGTGTCTCACTGTCTTACTAACTTCACTTAGCATGATACTGTCTATATCCGTCCATGTTGCTGCAAGTGCCATTAGTTCTTTCGTTTTAATGGCTAATATCCCATGGTGTTTATGTACCACCTCTTCTTTATCCATTCTTCTGTTGATGGACATTTAGGTTGCTTCCAGATCTTGGCTATTGTAAAGTGCTTCAGTGGACACTTGGGTGCCTAGGTCTTTTCAAGTCATGGATTTCTCTGGATAGATGCCCAGGAGTGGGATTTCTGGATCATATGATAATTCTGTTTTTAGTTTTTGTGAGACACGATCATAGTGTTTTCCACAGTGGCTGTATCAATTTTCATTCCCACCAACACTGTTAAGAGGGTTCCCATTTCTCCACATCCTCTATAGCACTTATTTATTGCAGACTTTTTGATGATGGCCATCCTGGTGGGTATGAGGGAGTACCTCATTGTATCTTGATTTGTATTTTTTTTAATAAGTAGTGATGTTAAACATCTTTTCTTGTGCTTTATGACCATCTGTCTGTCTCCTTTGGAGAATTGTCTAAGTCTTCTGCCCATTTTTTTGGAGGTGATTATAAATTTTGGAGATGAATCCCTTGTCAGTTGCTTCATTTGCAAATATTTTCTCCCATTCCATGGGTTGTCTTTTTTTTGGTTTGTTTAGGTGCAAACAAGGTTTTCCTGTGCAAAACCTTCTAAGTTTATGTATGTATGTATGTATGTATTCATTTGTTTGTTTGTTTATTATTTTTAATTCATTGATTTTAGATTATAATGTTTTTTTTTCCCATTATAGCTGTTTTTCAGGATTCTGTCAATTTTTTACTCTATGGCAAGGTGGCCCAGTCTCACTTACATATATATCTTTTTTCTCACATTATTCTCCATCATAAGTGTCTAGACATAGTTCCCAGGGCTATATTGAATTTTATTACATTTATAGTTGTTCAGCAAACATAACAACCTGATTTTACAGCATTTCCATCCCAAACACCCAGCCCACCCCACCTACTCCCCAGCTTGTATCCTTTGGAAACCATTAGTTTTCCAAAGTCTGTTAGTCTATTTCTGCTCTGCAAAGATGTTCACTGTATCCCTTTTTTAGATTCCACCTATAAGTGATATCATATGATGTTTGTCTTTCATTGTCTAACTTCACTTAGGACAATAATTTCTAGGTCCATCCATGCTGCTGTAAATGGCATTATTTCATTCTTTATGATTTATTTTATTTTTTTGCATTTTAGGGCCAAACCTAGGGCATATGTAAGTTTCCATTTAGGGATTGAATCCCAGCTGCAGCTGCTGGTCTACACCACAGTCCAAGCAACATGGCATCAGCCATATCTATGACCTACACCACATTTGACAGCAATGCCAGCTCCCCGACTCATGGAAGAAGGCTTGGGTTCAAACCTGCATCCACATGGATACCAGCCAGATTCATGACCACTGGGCCACTGTGGGAACTCCCATCATTCATTTGCATGATTGGGTAATATTCCATTGTGTATATGGACGACATCTTCTTTATCTCCTCCACTGCCGATGGACATTTAGGTTGTTTGCATGGCTTGGGTATTGTACCTAGTACTGCAATGAACATTGGAGTACAGGTATCTTTTCAAGTCATGTTTTCTCTGGAGAGATGCCCAGGAGTAGGATTGCTGGATCAAGGGTAATTCTATTTTTAGTGTTCTGAGGAATCTCCACACTCTTTTCCATAGTATTGCACCAATTTGCATTCCCACCAAAAGTATGATAAGGGTTCCATTTTCTCCACCCCTCTTCAGCATTTCCAGTTTGTAAACTTTTTAATGATGGCCATGCTGGGTGGTGTAAGGTGGTTCCTCCTAGTAGTTTTGATTTGCATTTCTCTAATAATTAGTGCTGTTGAACATCTTTTCATGTGTTTTTTGGCCATCTGTTATGTCGTCTTTGGAGAATTGTCGGTTTAGGTCTTCTGCCCATTCCTTGATGTGGTTATTTTCTTGTTTGTAATTGAGCTGCAGGGGTAGCTATAAATTTTGGAGATGAACCCCTTGTCAGTCTCTTCATTTGCAAATATGTTCTCCCATTCTTTGGGTTGTCTTTTTGTTCTGTTTAGGGTTTCCTTTGCTGTGCAGAAAGTTTTAAATTTAATTAAGTCCCATTGATTTTTTTTGTTCTTATTGTTATTACTCTAGGAGGTGGATCTGAGAAGACATTGCTTTGGTTTATATCAGAGAGTGTTTGGCCTAGGTTTTCCTTCAAGAGTTTTATGTTATCTGGTCTTCTATTTAGGTCTTTCATCCATTTTGCATTTATTGTTGTGTGTGGTGTTAGGAAGTGTTCTGATTTCATTCTTTTCCATGTGGCTGTCCAGGTTTCATGGCATCATTTATTGAAGGTGCAGTCTTTTCTCTATTGTATGTTCTCGCTTCTATTGCCATAGATTAGTTGACTGTAGGCGTGTGGGTTTACTTCTGGGCTTTCTATCCTGTTCCACTGATGTACATTTCTGTCTTGGTGCCAGTACCATGTGGTTTTGATGCTTAGTAGAATAATCTGAAGTCAGGGAACTTGATTCTTCCAGCTCTGTTTTGCTTTCTCAGGATGTCTGGCTATTCTGAGCCTTTCATGCTTTCAAACAAACTTTTAGATATTTTCTTCTAGTTCTACAAAAACTGTCCTTGGTAGTTTGATAGGGATTGCATTGAATCTGCAAATTGCCTTGGGTAGTACAGTAATTTTGATAATATTGATTCTTCCAATCCAAAAAGATGGTATTTCCATCTGTTTGTGTGACCTTGGATGTCTTTCATCAGTGTCTTATAGTCTTCAGAGTACAGGTCTCTTGTCTCTTTAGGTAGGTTTATTCCTATGAATTTCATTCTCATTGATGTGATGGTTGATGGGATTGTTTCCTGAATTTCTCTTTCTGATTGTTCATTCTTAGTATGTAGAAATGCCATGAATTTCTGTGTATTAATTTTGTATTCTGTGACTTTTCCAAATTCATCAATGAATGCTAACAGTTTTCAGGTAGCATCTTAAGATTTTCTAGGTATAGTATCATGCCTCCGCAAATAGAGTTGTACCTCTTCCTTTCCAATTTGGATTCCTTTTATTTCATTTTCTTCTCTGATTGCCATGCCCAAGACTTCAAAAACTATGTTGAATATTAGTGGTGAGAGCAGACATCCTTCACCACAGAGGGAATTCTTTCAGCTTTTTACCATGCACAATGATGTTAGCTGTGTGTTTGTCATATATGCCCTTTAGAATGTTGAGGTAGGTTCGTTCTGTACCCATGTCTGAAGGGATTTTATGGGTGTTGCATTTTGTGAAAGTCTTTCTCTGCACCTATGGAGAGGGTGATATGGTTTTTATTCCTCAGTTTGTTAATGTGGTGTATCATACTGTTGGATTTGTGGATATTGAAGAATCCTTGCATTGCTGGGACAGATCCCACTTGATCATAATGTACAAACCTTTCAATGTACTGTTGGATTTGGTTTGCTGGTATTTTGGTGAGGATTTTTGCATCTAGATTCATTGGAGATATTGGCCAGTAGTTTTCTTTTTTTGTTGCATCTTTGTGTGGTTTTGATATCAGGGTGATGGTGGACTTCTAGAATGAGTTTGGAAGCGTTCCTTCCTCTGAAAGTTTTTGGGATAGTTTCAGAGGAATAGGTGTTATCTCTTCTCTAAATGTTTGAATCGAATTCCCTGTGAAGCCATCTGGTCCTAGACTTTTATTTTTTGGAATTTTTTAAATCACAGTTTCAATTTCTGTGCTTGTGATTGGTCCATTCGTCTTTTCTAGTTCATCTTGGTTTAGTCTTAGAAGATTGTAGTTTTCTAAGAATTTGTCCATTTCTTCTAGGATTTCCCTTTTATTGGTATAGATTTATTGGTATGTAGTAGTCTCGTAGGATCCTCTGTATTTCTGTGATGTCCTTTGTAACTTCTCCTTTTTCATCTCTAATTTTATGGATTTGAGTCCTCTTTTTTTTTTTTTTTGATAAGTCTGACTAAGGGTTTTTCAATTTTGTTGATCTTTTCAAAGAACCAGTTTTTATTTTTATTGCTCTTTTCTATGTTTTTCTTCCTTTCTATTTCATTCATTTCTGCTCTGATCTTTATTATTTCTTTCCTTCTTATATCTTTAGGTCTTGTCTGTTACACTCTCTCAGGCTGCTTTAGATGTGAAGTTAGGTTGTTTATTTGAGCTTTCTCTTGTTTCCTGAGGTATGCTTGTATTGCTATAAACTTCCCTCTTAGAACTGCTTTTGCTATAGTTTTCCTCTTTGATCTCTTCGATGATCCATTGGTTGTTTGGTAGCATGTTGTTTAGCCTTCATGTCTTTGTGTGTGTGTGGTTTTTGGCAATTTTTTTCTTGTTGATTTCAAGTTGAATAGCGTTGTGTTTGGAAAAAGATGCTGGATATGATTTCCATTTTCTTAAAGTTACCAAGGCTTGATTTGTGGCCCAGAATGTGATCATTCCTAGAGCAAATTCCATGTGCACTTGAGAAGAAGTGTATTCTGCTGCTTTTGGATGGAATGTCCTATAACTCTCTATTCAATCCATCTGGTCTAATGCTTCATTTAGGGCCTGAGTTTTCTTGTTGATTTTCTGTCCGGATGATCTGTCCATTGCAGTCAGTGGGGTGTTAAAGTCCCCTGCTCTATGGTGTTGTTGTTAATTTCTCCTCTTAAGGTTGTTAGCAGTTGCCTTATATATTGAAGTGATCCTGGATTGGTCCTTTGATCATTATGTAATGCCCATCTTTGCCTCTTATCATATTCTTTATTTTCAGGCCTATTTTGTCTGATATGAGTATCATTACTCCAGCGTTTTTGATTGCCATTTGCATAGAATATTTTCTTCCATCCTCTCATTTTCAATTTGTATGTGTCCCTAGAAAGTGAAGTGGGTCTCTTGAAGACAGCATATGTATGGGTCTTGTTTTTGTATCCATTCAGCCAGTCTAGATCTTTTGGTTGGGGCATTTAGTCCGTTTACATGTAAGCTATTTACTGATTTGTATGTTCTTATTGCCATTTCATTAACTGTTTTGGATTTGTTGCTGTTGCTCTTTTTTCTTCCCTTCTTCTCTTGTTCTCTCCTTTTGTGGATTGATGACTACCTTTAGCGTTGTATTTGAGTTGATTGCTCTTATTTGTGTGTGTATCTATTGTAGGATTTTGGCCTGTAGTTACCCTGAAGTTTTGAGATAGGCGTCTCTCTCTCTCTGATTGTTTTAAGTTGTTGGTCTCTTAATTGGAAGTGCATCTCCAGTGTCCTGCATTTGTACCCTCCTCTTCTCCCAATTTCTGGTTTTGGTAGCATATTGAAGCGTGGATGATTTCCTACATTTACTGTGTCGATGCCTTTACTGTGTCTATGCCTTTACTGGTGATCCTTGTCATTTGTAGTGTTTTGGTTTCTAGTTGTGGCCTTTTCTTTGCCTCAGGAAGTTCTTTCAGTATTTGTTGTAAATCTGGGTTAGTGGTGCTGAAGGGTCTTAACTGTTGTTTGTCTGTAAAGCTTTTGCTTTCTCCTTCAAATCAGAATGAAAGCCTTGCTGGGTAGAGTAATCTTGGTTGGAGATTTTTCCTTTCATCTCGTTAAGTATATCGTGCCACTCCATTCTGGCCTGCAGAGCTTCTGCTGAAAAATCAGCTGAAAAGCTTTTCAGGATTCCCATGGATGTTATGTGTTTGTTTTCCCTAGATGCTTTCCATATGTTCTCTTTGTCTTTAATTTTGTCCAGTTTCATGAATATGTGTCTTGGGGTGTTCCTCCTTGGGTTTATTTCATATGGTACTCAGTGTGCTTCCTAGATTTCAGTGAGTGATTCCTTCCCCATGGTAGGGAAGTTTTGGCCTATTATCTCTTCAAATAGGTTCTCTGGCCTTTTCTCTCTCTCTTCTTCTTTTGGCACCCCTATAATGCAGATGTTGGTGCATGTAATGTTGTCCTAGAGTTCTCTTAAACTGTCTTCCAATCTATTCAATCTTTTTTCTTTTTCTGTTCCACATCAGTGATTTCCAATAGTGTGTCCTCCACCTCACTTGTTCATTCTTCTGCCTCATGTATTCTGTTGTTGGCTGCTTCTAATGAATTTTATATTTCAGTTATTGTATTTTTCATCTCTGCTTGCTTCAGTCTTAAATTTCGTATTTCTTTGCTCAGTGTTTCCTGTAAATTATCAGTCTTTGCCTCCCATCTGTTTCCAATGCCCTGCATCACATTATGATCATCAGTCTAAAGTCTTTTTCCTGGAGGCTGATACTCTCCAGATCACTTAGCTGTTTTTCTGGGGTTTTTCTCTCTCCTTCATCTGGGTTATGGTTCTCTGCCTTTACATTTTTATAGGTTTTTGGTGTGGTCTCCTTTTTCCAGAAAACAATGTGGTAGCCCCTCCTTCTTCTGAAGTCCACACCCTTTGTGGCTGAAGTTGGTATGGGGGCTTGCTATAGGCTTCCTGATGGAAAGGACGGGTGCCTGTCCTCTGGTAGGTGGAGCTGCTTCTTATCCCTCTGGAGGATGGGTCTTTGCTCTGGGTGAGATTAGAGACAGTTGTGTGATTAGGGTGTCTTTAGGCAGCCTGTTTACTGATGGGTGGGGCTGTGATCTCACCTGGATTCGTGTTTGACCTGGGGCTTCTCAGCGCTGATAGGTGGGGCCGGATTTTCCCAAAATGGCCACCTCTAGAGGAACACATGCCAGTGAGCACTCCTGAGACTTTTGCTTCCAGTGTCCTTCCCCAGCAGTGATCCACAGTCACTCCCTGTTTTCCCAGGAGATCCTCCAAGAACTGCAGTCAGGCCTGCCCCAGATTTCCATGGAGTCTCTACTTTGTCTGTGACCCTGTGGATATGAAAGCCTGTGTGTACCTTTCAAGAATGGGGTTTCTGTCTCCCCCAGTCCCATGGAGCTTTAGCACAGAAGCCCTACTACCCTCAATGCCAGATGCTCTGGGGGCTCTTTCTCCCAATGCCATACCCCCAGGTATGGGGATCCAATGTGGGACTCAGAACTCTCGCTCCTGTAGGTGGGTCTCTGTGACACAGTTCCTTTCCAGTCTGTGTGCTGCCCACATGATGCTCATGGGCTTGTGTATATCACATAATAGGCCTTCCTACCATCTTGATGTGGTCTCCTCTTTGTTTCTTGGAGTAGGATATCTTTTTTGAAAGTTTCCAATCCATTTTGTTGAAGGTTGTTCAGCATTTGGTGGTAATTTTGTTGTTTTGAAGAGAGCAGGTGAACTCCATTCCTTCTGTCCTGCCATCTTAATCCAGTCCCCTTCTCCTCATTTTTCAACTGGGTTTTGTTTGTTTGTTTGTTTTGTTTTTGCTGTTGAGTTGTATAAGTTGTTTGTATGTTTTGGAAATTAAGCTCTTGTCAGTTACATTATTTGAAACTCTTTTCTCCCATTGCATAGATTGTCTTTTTGCTTTTTTTAAAGTTTTCCATTGCTGTGCAAATGCTTTTGGGCTTGATTAGCTCCCCTTGGTTTATTTTTGTTTTTTCATTCTATTGCTTTGGGGGACTGACCTAAGAAAACCTTTCAATGTTTGATGTCAGGGAATGTTTCGCCTATGATCTCTTCCAGGAGTTTTATGATGTCTTCTCTTATGTTTAAGTTTTTAAGCCATTTTGAGTTTATTTTTGTGTACGGTATGAGAATGTGTTCTAGTTCTAGTATGAGAGTGTGATTTACGTGGAATTGTTCTGCTTTGTCCATACCACTTGGGGAGGAGACAATCTTTCCCTGATTTTGTATTCTTGCCTCGTTTGTCAAAGATTGTTTGACCATAGTTGTCTGGGGTTATTTCTGGGTTCTGTATTCTGTTCCATTGGAGTGTATGTTGTTTTGGTACCAGTACCACACTGTCTTGATGATTGTAGCTTTGTAACATTGTCTGAAGTCTGAGAGAGTTATGCCTCCTGGTTGGTTTGTGTTCCTCAGGATTGCTTTGGCAATTCTGAGTCTTTTATGGATCCATATCAATTTTTGGATTGTTTGTTCTAGTTCTGTGAAAAATGGCATGGGTAATTTGATAGGGATTGCCTTGAATCTGTTGATTGATTTGGGTAGGAAGGTCATGTAAATGATATTAATTCTTCCAATCCAGGAGTGTGGAACATCTTTCTGTTTCTTTGAATCCTCTTTAAGTGTCTTGAGTGAAGTTGTAGAGTTCTCAGCATGGAAGTCTTTCACCTCCTTGGTCAGGTTAACAGCTGTTGCCTTATGTTTTGAGGTAACCCTCTTTCGGGTGCATATGTATTTACCATCCCTATGCATGCTTCTTGGATTGATCCTTTGATCATTATGTAATGACCTTGTTTGTCTCTTATAATATTCTTTATTTTAAGGTTTAATTTGTCTGAAAAGAGTATTGCTGCTCCAGCTTTCTTTTGACTCCATATGCATGGAATATTTTCTTCCATCCCCTCGCTTTCAATTTTCATATGTCCCTAGAACTGACGTGAGTCTCTTGGAGACAGCATATATGTGGGTCTTTAGTATCCATTCAGCCTGTCTATATCTTTTGGTTGGGGCATTTAGTCCAATGACATTACCATTTTATGAACTGTTTTGTATTTGTTTTTGTTGGCCTCTTTTCCTTCCCTTCTTCTCTTCTCTTGTGGTTTGATGACTCTATATAGTGTTGTGTTTGGACGGCTTTTTATTATTTTTGTGTGTATTGATTGTAGATTGTTGGTCACAGTTCCCATGAAGTTTTGATATAGGATTCTATCTATATACAAATTGTTTTAAGTTGTTGGTCTCTTAGTTGCAAATGCAACTCTGGTATGCTGCATTTTTACCCTCTTTGGATGCTTTCTGGAATTTTCAGCATATTTGTGTGTGGATGATTTCCTGCCTTTACTATATGTATATGTATATGTTTACCGGTAAGCCGTGTCGTTTTTAGTATTTTTTATTTTAGTGGTGGCCTTTTCATGTCCACCTCTTGAAGTTCCTGTAGTATTTGTTGTAAAGCTGGTTTGGTAGTGTTGAAAACCTTCCTGGGCTTTGCTTGTATGTTATGTGTTTCTTTTCCCTAGCTGCTTTCAACATTTTCTGTTTGTCTTTAATTTTGGTCAGGTTCATGAATATGTGTCTTGGGGTGTTCCTCCTTGGATTTGTTTTCTATTGTACTCGTTGTGCTTCCTGGATTTGAGTGAGTGGTTCCTTTCCCATGTTAAGGAAGTTTTTGTTATGTGCTCTGGCCCTTTCTCTCTCTCTTCTGCTTCTGGTACCCCTATAATGCAGATGTTGGTGCATGTCATGTTGTTCCAGAGTTCTCATAGACTGCCTCCATTTCTTTTCAATCTTTTTTCCTCTTCTGTTCCTCGTCAGTGATTTCCACCAGTCTGTCTTCCATCTCACTTGTTCATTTTTCTGCCTTCTGCATTCTGTTACTGTTTCCTTTGATGTGAATTTTTTTATTTCAGCTATTGTGTTTTTCGTCTCTGCTTGCTTAATCTTAAAATCTTCTATTTGTTGGGTTTTCTTGTAACTTGTCTCTCTTTGCCTCCAGTTTATTTCCATGTTCTTGAGCCATCTTGACTATCATTAGTCTAAGGTCTTTTGTGTGGAAGTTGATAATCTTCAGATCGTTTAATTGTTTTTCTGTTTTTTTTCTTCTTCCTTTATCTGAGTCATAATTCTATGCCTTGTCCTTTTGTAGAGCTTTTGAGTGTGATATCCTTTTTGCAAACAATAGGGTTGTAGACTCTCATACCTGAGGGTTCTCCCTACTATTCTTCCTGTTACTCAAATGTGACCTCAAGTGATTTCTGGTCTGTCTACTTTCCCTTCTATGTGGGACACAGTGCATGAGAAAGAGCCTTCCTGACACTGAGAGGTGAAGACTTCTAAATTTGGAAAACCTGACTCTTGATCAGTGATGCTTTCAGAGAAAGATCTGGATCATTCCAGATCAAGGAGAACTGTGCCAATTAAGAAAATGAAATCTTCATTAAACTTCAAGTTGTGAAGGCCTGTAGAGGGAGGTCTCACAACCTACTTCTCATGGTAAATAACTTTTGTAAGCAGTGCTTCAGGGACATTTGGGGTGCATGTGCCTTTTGAAGGACATTTCAGCATAGGGAAATATTTGATTTTGATGAAATATGATTTTCCATTTTATTCTTTTTTTGGGTAATTTTTTTTGTCCTGTGTAAGACCTCTTTATCAAGCCCAACAACCCAGAGATTTTTCTCCTAGTTTTTTTTCTTTTTTTTTTTGTAAAAATTTCAAAGTCTCGAAATTTGCATTTGAATCTATGCCCCATTTTGTAGAATTTCAATATCCGTTAAAAACTATCCCTTTTCCATTCTACTTCTCTATAACTTTTGTGTTAAGCCATTCCAGTTTGCTGTAGTGGTATGTGTCTATTTCTGTATTCTCTATCCTGTACACCAAACTATGAATCTATTCCTCCACCAATGCTAATCTGTCTTCCATAGGGCTTTATATGGAGCCTAATAGCCTCAAATTTTAATTTTCTTTCTCAAAATAATTTTAGCTATTTTGGCTCCTTTTCTTTATACATGTTATAATAAGCTTGTCCATGTTGACAAAAGCAATTCTGTTGGAAGTGGACAGTTGATTATGTGGAGTCTTCCAGACTGTGAATATTATCTATGTATATGCGTACACATTTGTTTAGGTCTTATAGGGTTTTATCATACAAATCAAATCCTCTATCAAAACATTTATAACGAGAGTTCCCATTATGGGTCCCTGATGAAGAACCTGATATAGTGGCCATGAGGATGTGGGGTGACTCTCTGGCCTGGCTCAGTGGAGTAAGGTACTTTTATTGCCACAAGCTATAGTGTAGGGTGCAGATGCCAGTTGGATATGGTGTTGCTGTTGCTGTGGTGTTGGTTGCTAGCTGTAGCTCCATTTTGATCCCCTAGCCTGAGAACTTCCACAAGCTGCAGGAGCAGCCATAAACTTATATGTATAACCAAATATTTCATTTTTTGGAACTGCTGTGTATTGCATTGTGTTTTTGGTTTGGGCTACCAGATGTCCCATTTTAGCATTTACAAATATGATGAATATTTCTGTGTTGATCTTCTCTCCTGAGACTTTGGTAAAGGAACCTCCATCTCTTCAGTGTACCTTAAGAGAATTGTTGGGGTTTTCTGTGGAGGTAGCCATGCTATCCATGAACATGGACAGTTATATTTCTTCATTTCTATTCTGTATGTCTTCATTTCTTTTTCTTGCCATGCTGCATTGGCAAGTCTGCAGTACTAAGTAGAATGGAAGAAATGAGAAAGGACATTCTGACCTTCTTTTGAGTTTAGGAGGAAAACATTCATTCTTTCACCTTTCAGTAGGATGCTTAGTGTAGGTATTTTGTAGATGTTCTGTACTGGGTTGAAGGAGTGTTCTTCCTGGTTTTCTGAGAGTTTCTAACATGCATGGGTTGTTGAACATTGCCAAATGCTTTTTCTGTAGTAATTGATGTGACCATGTACGTTTTCTTCTTTAATCTATTAATAACAGCAAACTACACTGATGATTTTTAAATACTAAACCAAGCTTGTATTCCTACAATAAACTCCATTTGATTATAATGCATTGTCAGTTCATTTGTTCTTCAGATATTGGCTTAGTATTGCAATGTTTTATTGTAGTTTCCTTTCAGGAAAACTTAAGCTATTGATTTTGAGACCTTTCTTCTTTTGTATTGCAGAAGCATCTAGTGCCATTTGTTTCCATCTTCACAATGGTTTATCTGGATCCAATCACATTTTATGGACTGTATCTTCCTTTGCATTCAGTTCTATTCATTTCAAAATTTTTCTTTGAGAGTCATCTTTAACCATGGGTTATTTAGAAGTGTGCATCTCAATTTCCACATATTTGGAGGCTCACTTCTCATTCTCATTGTTATACAAGGGGAAGCTTATACTTTGGACATGGTGGAGTGAAATGTAATGACTATTTGTTTATCTTATAGGTTCCTCAAGTGTCATTGGTGTGAACCTTTTGAATATTAATTTTACATGGGAGTTCTCAGACTTTTCACTTATACAGTAACCATAAGGGAATTGCCTGAATATATGAATTCATGCTGCTGAAGTTGTGTTTATCAAGGGAAGTTCACAGACAGAACAATAGTAGGAGAATTTGTGGGTCGCCATTGCACATTGTTTTCCGGGTCAGCACCCAGAGACTCTGTTCGGACCCAGCGTTCAGGAGAGGGGCCCAGATCTTGGGCTTGGTGCTTTTTATTGCATGATCAGAGAAGTCCAGGCCCCCTGTGGGCAGGGACTACAACCAGCATGGTGACATGCAGGATGCAGGTTGCGTAGCTGGCTGCGGGATGAGCACTCAGGGTGGGGGAAGCGCCAGCCTCTTTCCTGCTGCTCAGGGTGGGTCTGAGCTGTGGGTGCAGCCATAAGCCTCAGAAGGCCAGTGGCTGAGTCACTAGGCAGCACTTCCCATCTCTGTCAGCCATAAGCCCTGGCTATGGGCAGTGACCCTGAAGTCGCAGGAAGGCCAGGCTTTCTCCTGCAGGGAGGTTGTCTTGCCCAAGTCAGCCCTGCCCTCTCACTACTTCAGAAACCGAAATCTCATCACTCCATCTTGCTACCTCCCAATACATGGGATTGCCAAACTTTTGTTTTTGTCTTTTTGTATTTTCTAGGGTTGCACACATGGCATGTGGAGGTTTCAAGGCCAGGGGTCTACTCAGAGCTGTAGCCACTGGCCTATGCCAGAGCAACAACAGCACAGGATCCGAGCCACTACTGCGACCTACATCACAGCTCTCAGCAATGCTGGATCCTTAACCCACTGAGCGAGGCTAGGACTAGAACCTGCAACCTCATGCACCCTAGTCAGATTTGTTAACCAATGAGCCATGGTGGTCACTCCCCAAACGTTCTTTTTCGAATATTAGTAACATCATTTTCTAGAAGAAGTATAACCGAACCCCAGTTAACCAGGAAGCAGCTACTGCAATTAAGCAAGTTTCCCCTAAGACAAGACCCTTAGCTACACCCATGGGCTATCTTTGATTTCTCCTATGTGCTTCTGAGAAGTAAAATGTTGATGTTCAAGATCTCCAATGATCGGTGTGCTAGCAATAATTTCTATGAAAGCAGGAAGCTCCTCACCCTGAAGCAGAGGAGGTAAGGAGGCAGTAGGTGATAGATCTTTGCTCTGCTCCCACTTTTAAACCCTCCATATCCCTGCCATTTGAGGAAGGAAGGCAGTGCCTTGGAACACTACCAAGCTTCCAGGTGTGTCACTTCCCCTGTCTGATAAGAGGTCACCTAGAAGCCAGAGGGCCCAAATCCTCCCTCGTACACAACTGCGCCCTGCCCCCCAATTAAAAATTCCCTTCAGAGCCCTTTGCCTGCACAATTGTAATAGCTGTATTGTTAATATATGATGTCTGTGACTTAGAAAAGTGTTACTCCTTGCCTTGTTCTTGGAGAAACATGGCCTTTGGTAGGGAGAACCCAGACCAGGCGGCCCACAGCCTCTGTCAGGTGTGTTCCTTCAGCCAATGCTCTGATTCCATGTTGAGAGTTTTGGAGATGAGGCTTTCTGTGTTGTCAATGGGCAGGCTTCCCCTTGGTGTGTATCATATGCAAAGGTTGCCCAGAACCTGCCTCTCCCTCAGACAAGCTGCAGCCATGCTACCCCTGCAATTAGGAACCTCCTTTATCCACCCTGTGGATGGTAGTCAATTCTCTGATTCCATGAATGTATCATCCGTTAGACCACTATTGATTTACTTTATTTTATGTATGTATTTTTTGTCAAGTTTGGCTCCATCTGCAGCATGTAAAGGTTCCCTGACTAGGGGTCAAATGTAAGCTACAGCTGATTCTGTTGAATGAAAATTCCATTTAATTGATTTTAATTTCATTCTTTTTCTTTTTTTGTTCTTTTTTTTCTTTCTTTTTCTTTTCTTTTTTTCTTTCTTTTTTCTTTTTCTTTTTTTTGTTTTGGTGGGGTTCATTCTGGACATATGGAAGTTCCCCTGCTAGGAATTGAATTAGCACTTGAGCTTCCATCCTATGCCACAGCCACAGCAATGCAGGATCAAAGCTACATGACACTACACCACAGCTTATGGCAACTCTGGAACTTTAACCAAATGAGCAAGGCTAGGTATCATACCCATGTCCTCACAGATAGCAGTTGTGTTCATTACCTCAGAGCCATGAGAGGAACTCCTTCTATTTCATTCCTTTTATGGTTTGAAGAACATTAGTGTAATTTGTCATTTGCAGTCCATGCACCTTAATGTTAAACCTAGTCTATTTCATTTTTTGGTTTTGTTACTTTCCTTTTTTGGCCACACTCTTGGCATATGGGGGTTCCTTGGAACAAGGCAGGATACTTAGGCCTCTTTCCCAGAGCAGGAACTCTATTCCTGGTCTTTGTAAAGTCTTAGGTCTTGCTCTTTCTAAAGCTATCTGGGTGTTGATGCCATTGGGGTGGTGCAGGGATTTGACAAGGTGCAATACTCAGAGTTCCCATAGTGGCTCTCTGGAAATAAATCTGACTAGTATCCATGAGGATGCCAGTTCGATCCCTGACCTTATCAGGGGGTTAAAGATCCAGCATTGCTGTGAGCTCTGTGTAGGTTGAAGATGCATCTCAGATCTGGCATTGCTGTGGCATAGGCCAGTGTCTCCAGCTCTGATGTGACCTCTAGCCTGGGAACCTACTTAGGCCATTGGTGCAGCCTTAAAAAGAAAAAAATAATTAAATCACGATGGACTACTCCACTCAAGTCCCTAATCATCTATGAATTTCCTCTCAACCATTCCCATCTTTCTGTCCTCATTGGGACTAAGAGGCACCTGCCTCCACCATTTTGCCCATTGCAATAATCCCACTGAGAATAGTGGATTCTCCCCCATCGATGAGGCAGAGAAGCAGAAAGGCCTGTCCCTACAGCCAAGCCTTTTCCTCTCTGGCCAGGCCACCCACACAGGGCACCCTGGATGAGTGTAGGATCATCCCAGCCTGTCATCTGGCGACTTCGGGGAAGCAGAGAGAAACTCCCTAAAGGTAAAGGCTGTCACCAGCCTCCACTCTAGGAACTGCTGAGTGTTCAGAGGGCTGAAAGGCACAAAAGCAGCTCCAAATCCCTTGAAGGTAGGGGGATGCAGATAATGGTAGAGATGCCCACTAGTCAGGCAGGCTTGAGAGACGGAGATGATGTGGGGGTTCCTGGGGATAGTGAAATCTGTGTGCTCCCCAGAGTAGCTTGATGAGTCCTTGTCTCTGTGGAGGAAAGATTTCATGGTTCACCTGTACATCCAGAGCACCTGTGACAGCCCTCATCCTTCTTTCCTCCAAAGAACACTCTGTGGAGCAACACAGACATGAGCCAGATGACAGTGGACCATGAATATTTCCCATAAAACTATCTTTGTCCACATTTTACATACTTCATCCCAATGGTGCTTCTGTGCACACCCAGACCCAAATCCCCCACTACCTAACCCCCCGCAGGGCCACCCCTCTCCTGGCTCTGATAGCCTTGCCCTTCCTCCCTGCCCCCATGTCAGCCAGGATCAGTGCTGGGACTAAAGAGAGCCCCTAGGCTTCCTGTTGGGCTTGCACTGGAAAGCTGGCCCACTGTTCACTACCGGATGCAGTGGAACATCCTCTTCCCTGTGACAAATGTGTTACACCTTCTCTTTTTGGTCTGTCAGGGTAAACAAGCCCCTGTCTAGGGCTGGTCTCCCAAAGACTCCCAGGTCAGTCCTGGGCATGGGCAGGTTCTCTGTGGTGGCCAGGCCTCCACACAGAGCCAGCTGCTGGGGAGGCTGGGCTGATGCCTATTCTCTGGGGGGTGGGGTGACCCAGTGAGCTCGTTGAGTTCCCCAGCCTGCAGAGTCCCCCAAGGCCTGTGGTGGGGACTTGGCTCTGGGGCAGCACCAAGGACAGCAGGTTGTGCTGAGGTTCCAGGAGGAAGGTCAGGGTGGGGAGATCCTCCTCCTCCTTACTGGAGCTATTCCCCAGCCCTCAGGTCTCCCTAAGAGGACAGGTCTCCTCAAGAACCTCATTGGCCCTGGGTCCTGATCGAGGTCCCTGAGGAGGATGGAGGGATGTCCTGACCTCTTGGAGAGAGAACTGAGCCTTTGAGCTGTAAGGCCACTCACTGCTGGCTGTGCCTTAGAAGGGCCTTGAAATCAATCTCTGGTTTGCAGGATTCTTTGGTGACCCTAGTCTGACCCCAGCCTTAGGGAACACAAGAGTGCCTTGGTCTCTGGTGGCACTCCAGTGGCATGGCTGCAGTGTTTGGGTTGTGCCCCAGGGCTGGCCTTCCTAAGAGCATAGGCTGAGGGTGATCAGGTGGAAGGGAAAGTGAGAGACTCTAATGTCCATTTCCTAAGCCTAGAGCATGCAAATTGGAGGGCAGTGCTGGGGGGCCATAGACCTGTGTGTGGGTGGTTTTAGGACCAGCTGAAGCCTCATGTGCCATGGGAGGGAGAGGAAAGTGGGCACATGTAAGAGTCACATGTGAGGAAGTGCAGAACCTTTAATTTCCCAGGGGTCTCCCCACCAGCCCACTTCTTAGGCATACCTCATGGGGCTGCTTAGGCATGGAGGAGGGAGAAGAGTTAGAAAACTGACCATGTCCATAACCCAGAGGGACAAAGGGCAGGTGAGACCCCCTTCAGGGGCTGTTCTAGTGGAAAGACTAATACCACAGTGCGGTTAAAGGAACAATGTTGGGACATTGGCCATCCCTAGGTCCCTATTTATTTTTTAAATGTATAAAACTTTATTATTTTCTTATCTTTTATTTATATATATATTTTATCAACTGTACAGCATTGTGACCCAGTTACACTTACATGTATACCTTCTTTTTTCTCACATTACATGTTCCATCATAAGTGACTAGGGCTGCACAGCAGGATCCCATTGCTAATCCATCCCAAAGGCAATATTCTGCATCGATTTACCCCAAGCTTCCAATCCAACCCACTCCCTGGCCCTCCCCCTTGGCAAACACAAGGCTATTCTCCAAGATAATTATTTTCTTTTCTGTGGAAAGGTTTCTTTGTGCCATATACTATATTCCAGATATAAGTGATATTGTATGGTATTTGTCTTTCTCTTTCTGACTTGCCTCACTCAGGATGTAAGCCTCTAGTTCCATCCATGTTGCTGCAAATGGCATTATATTTTATTGCTGAGTAGGATTCCATTGTGTGTATATATCACATCTTCCCAATCCAATCATCTGTCATTGGACAATTGAGTTGTTTCCATGTCTTGGCTATTGTGAATAGTGCTGTAATGAACATGTGGGTGCATGTGTCTTTTTTAAGGAGAGTTTTGTCTGGATAGATACCCAAGAGTGGGATTGCAGGGTCATACGGTAGTTTGATGTACAGATATCTAAGGTACCTCCCTACTGTTCTCCCTAGTGGTTGTACCAGCATCCATTCCCATCAACAGGGCAGGAGGGTTCCCTTTTCTCCACACCCCCTCCAGCATTTGTTATTTGTGGACTTATGAATGATGGCCATTGTGACTGGTGTGAGGTGGTATCTCATATTCGTTGTGATTTGCATTTCTCTAATAATCAGTGATACTGAGCATTGTTTCAGGTGCTTGCTGGCCATCTGTATATCTTCCTTGGAGAAATGTCTCTTCAGGTCTTTTGCCCATTTTTCAATCGCATTATTGCTGTTCTTGCTGTTGAGTTGTATAAGTTGTTTGTCTATTTTAGAGATGAGGCCCTTGACAGTTGCATCATTGGAAACTATTTTCCCTCATTCTGTAAGTTGTCTTTTTTTTTTTTTTCTTTTTGGTTTCCTTTGCTGTGCAAAAGCGTGTATGTTTGATTAGGTCCCATTGGTTTATTTTTGCTTTTATTTCTATCGCTTTGGGAGACTAACCTGAGAAAACATTTGTAAGGTTGATTTCAGAAAATGTGCTGCCTATTTTCTCTTCCAGAAGTTTGATGGTGTCTTGTCTTGTATTTATGTTTTTCATCCATTTTGGGTTTATTTTGGTGCATAGTGTGAGAGTGTGTTCTAGTTTCACTGATTTGCATGCAACTGTCCAGGTTTCCCAGCAGTACTTGCTGAAAAGACTGTCTTTCCCCCATTTTGTATTCTTGACTCCTTTGTCAAAGATTAATTTCCCATAGGTGTTTGGGTTTATTTCTGGATTCTCTATTGTGTTCCATTGGTCTGTCTGTCTGTTTTGGTACCAGACGCACACTGTCTTGATGACTGTGGCTTTGTAATAGTGCCTGAAGCCTGAGAGAGCTATGCCTCCTGCTTGGTTTTTGTTTCTCAGAATTGCTTTGGCAATCATGGGTCTTTTGTGGTTTCATATAAATATTTGGACTGTTTGTTCTAGTTCTGTGTAAAATGGAGTGGGTAATTGTATCAGGGTTGCATTGAATCTGTAGATAGCTTTGGGTAGTATGGCCATTTTTACAATATTAATTTTTTTCCATCCAGGAGCATGGACTATCTTTCCATTTCTTTACATCTTTAATTTCCTTGATTAATGTTTTATATTTCTTGGCATATAAGTCTTTCACCTCCTGGGTCAGGTGTATACACAGGTATTTGATTTTTTGGGTTGCAATTTTAAAAGGTATTGTATTTTTGTATTCCTTTTCTAATATTTCATTGTTGGTATACAGAAATGTGACTGATTTCTGAATGTTAATCTTATATCCTGCTACTTTGCTGAATTTGCTGAGAAGTTCAGGTAATTTGGGGGTTCATCCTTGGGGTTTTGTATTTATTGTATCTTGTCATCAGCATATAGTCACAGCTTTATCACTTCTCTTCCGATTTGGATGCCTTTTACTTCTTTGTTTGTCTGATTGCTGTGGCTAGCACTTCCAATACTATATAGAATAATAGGGATGAGAGTGTGCATTCTTGTCTTGTTCCAGATTTTTGTGGGAAGGCTTTCAGCTTTTCTCCATTGAGTATTATATTTTCTGTGGGTTTGTCTTAAATGGCTTTGATTATGCTAAGGAATGTTCCCTCTAGACCCACTTTGGTAAGGGCTTTTAATCATAAAATGATGTTGGACTTTGGCAAATGCTTTATCTGCACCTATTGAGAGGATCATGTCATTTTTGAGTTTCGTTTTGTTGATGTGATGTATGATGTTGACTGATTTACCTCTTCTTTTTTGGCAGCATCTCTGGTTTTGGAATGAAGGTAATGGTGGCATCCTAGAATGTCTTTGGGAGTATTCCTTCTTCTTCAACCTTTTGGAAAAGTTGTAGGAGTATGGGTATAGGTTCCTCCTTGTTTGTTTGGTAGAATTCACCTGTGAAATCATCTGGTCCTGGACTTTTATTTGTAGGGAGTGTTTTTATGACATATTCAATTTCATTTCTAGTGATTGGTCTGTTCAGTTGATCTATTTCTTCTTGATTCAGTTTTGGTGGGTTGTACGTCTCTAGGAAGTTGTCCATTTCTTCCAGGTGGTTGAATCTGTTGGCACATAATTGTTGTTAGTATTCTCTCATGTTTTTTTTTTTCTTCTGTAGTATCCATTGTGCCTTCTCCTTTTTCATTTCTGATTTTTGTACTTTGGGTTTTTTTTCTCTCCTCTTCTTGGTGAGTCTAGCCAGAGGTTTGTCCATTTTGTTGATCTTTTCAAAGAACCAGCTCTGGGCTTGATTGATTTTGTCTATTGTTTTTTGAATCTCTATTTTATTGATTTCCTCTTAGATCTTTATGATGTCCTTCTTTCTGCTGACTTTAGGTTTTTCTTGTTCTTCTTTTTCTAATGCATTGCGGTGGTGGATTAAATTGTCCATTTGAGATTTTTCTTCTTTTTAGAGAAAGGCCTGTATTGCTATGAACTTCCCTCTGAGCACTGCTTTTGTGGCATCCCATGGATTTTGAGTGATTGTGTCTTCATGATCATTTGTCTTGAGGTATTTTTTTTTAATTTCCTTCTTGATTTCCTCATTGACCCATTGGTTTTTTAGTAGCATGTTATTTAGTCTCCATGTAGTAGGTTTTTTCTTACTTCCTTTCCTGTGACTGAGTTCTAGTTTCATGCCATTGTGGTCAGAGAAGGTATTTGAAATAATTTCTATACCTCTAAATTTGTTGAGGTTAGCTTTGTGCCCCAAGATGTGATCAATTCTTGAGAATGTTCCATGTGCACTTAAGAAGAATGTGTATTCTGTTGTTTTGGATGTAATGTCCTCAAAATGTCCATTAAGTCTCACTTTTCTGGTATTTCCTTTAGGATCTCTGTTGCCTTATTGATTTTCTGTCCAGAGGATCTGTCCATTGATATGGGTGTGGTGTTAATTATCCTACTATGATTGTATTCCCATCAATTTCTCCTTTTATCTCTGTTGTATTTGTTGGAGGTATCTGGGTCCTCTAATATTAGGGGCATATATATTGATGATTGTAATATCCTCTTCTTGAATGGATCCTTTAACTATTCAATGCTATCCTTCTTTGTCTTTCTTGATGGCCTTGATTTTAAAGTCTCTTTTGTCTGATATGAGTACTGCAACTCCTGCTTTCCTGTCTTGTCCGTTGGCATGAAATCTCTTTTCCCACCCCTCACTTTCAATCTGGAAGTGTCCTTTGCCCCAAGGTGAGTGTATGGTAGGCAGCAGATTGAAGGATTTTGCTTTTTTATCCCAATCTGCCACTCTGTGTCTTTTGATTGGAGCATTCAGTCCATTGACATTTCAGGTGATTATTGATAGATATGTATTTATTTCCATTTTAAGCCTTATTTTCCAGTTGATTCTATGTTTCTCTTTTCTTCCTTTCCTTGTTTGGTTGGGTGATTTCCATTTATTTTATGCTTGAGTATTTTCTTTTCAGTTTTTGTGAATGTAGTGTTCGGTTTTGATTTGTGGTTGCCCTGTTTCTTTAAGTATGTTAACCCCTTCCTATATCTGCTTACTTTAGCCTGATAGTCATATAGGCTAAACACATCATGAAAAAATTAAAAAAGAATCTATTTCTTCTTACTTCCCTTTCCCACAGTGCTTGATTTGGATGCCTTTTCTTTTTTTAACATCTTCATGTTTAGGTCTGTATGCTGACTTATTTAAGTGATGGCTTTCCAATTGTGGTTTCCTCCATCCTATATCTTCCTTTTTTTTTTAAATTACAGAAGCCCTTTAAGTATTTGTTTTAGAATGGGTTTCGTGTTGCTGTACTCTTTCAGCTTTTGATTGTTGGAGAAATTCTTTATTTCTCCATCTATTTTAAATGATTTTCTTGCTGGATAGAATATTCTAGTTTGCAGATTTTTTCCTTTCAGTGGTTTAATTATATCTTGCCACTCCCTCCTGGCCTTCAGTGTACCTGTAGCAATATCAGCTGATTGCCTTATTTGGGTTCACTTGTAATTAACGCTTTGCTTTTCTCTTGCTGCCTTTGGAATCTTCGCTTTATCTTTAAATTTTTGCCATTTTTATTATAATATGTCTTGGTGTGGGCCTGTTTGGGTTCCACTTGTTTGGGGCCCTCTGTGTTTCCTATATCTTGTTATCAGTATCCATTAGACTTGGAAAATTTTCAGCCAGGATTTCTTCAAATGTATTTTCAGTCTGCTTTTCTTTTTCTTCTCCTTCTAGAATCCGTATTATGCATAAATTTGCCTGCTTTATATTATCCCATAGGTCTCATATTTCTTTCATTTTTTTCCATTTGCTTTTCTGTCTGCTGTCCTGATTGGGTGATTTCCATTATTCTCTGTTCCACATCACTAATTCTTTCCTCTGCATTATTCATTCAGGTCTTTATTGCCTTTCCTTCAGTTTGTATCTCTGCAAATGAATTTTCTAGTTTTCTTGGCTCCTCCTTATATGTTCTCATTCCTTTCTAAGGGAATCTGCATTCCTGTTCCTATCCTCTCTTAATTCCTTCCGTATTTTCACCCTGTCTCTTTTGAACTCCAAGTCTGTCAGACTGCAGAGGTCTGTTTCCTTGTTGACTGCTTTGGGTGAATTCTCCTGTTGTTTTAACTGGGAATTCATTTCTGAGGTTCTTCATCTTGCTTGTGTTTTTCTTTTTGTGTGAATTTCGGGAAGCCAAACTGTATTTTTGTAAGTCTGTGTCTATGCAAGAATACCCCTTTGTATCTTTTTTGGGGGGTTACTCTTTATTATTGGTGTGGGGGTTTGGGTCTTTGCTGTCTCTTTCTTCTGCATGAGAAGTGTGTTATCCCCATGATGCTCAGTATGTTTTCAGGGAGAAGAGGGCAATGAGTAGGGCCAGCATTCAGGGCCTGGTCATTGGGCTCTCAACAGAAGCAAAGACCTGCAGGAAGGCGGCACAGGTTACTCCTATTTACAGGGCCCTGGGAAGGAGGAATGAGCTCAAAAGTACCTTCAAGGTTGCCAGAGAATTTGGCTGTAGCTGCAGCAGGGTGTGTGAGTTCCCAGGGATGTGAGAACATCAATAGCTTGTGTTTGATTGCAGTGTCCTCCTCTGAGATGATTGGAATGGCAGGTGGTGCCTGTTCAGGGATCCCTAGTGGGAGTGGGCCATGACCATCTAGCTTCAGTGGTAACTGTGTTGGTTTGCATCCACCACCTGTAGACCATGCATGAGGTGATCTGTCTGTCTTAGCCCACATAGGAGGTGCTGCTCAGGCTGCTCCGAGTTGCAGGATCCTGGGAAGTGCCAGAGATCTGGCCTATGGGTACTGCCCTGAACATTCAGTAGTGGCAGCAGCAGGGCCAGTGTGTTCCCAAGGGTGCAAGAGAACCAAGAGTTGATTTGGTCACAATGCCTTCCTCTGTGATGCCCTTGAGGTGAATGGGGCTGCAGTAGGTGCCTGTTCCCCAACCCCTAATGGTGTCAGCTCACTGCCACCACTGGAGCTAGAGATAACTTTGGTGGTTTGCCCCATCACCTGTAAAATCATGCAAGAAGCACCTGGTCCTGCTTAGCCCTGACAGGATGTGGGAAGAAGGTGCTCTTAGTTGCAGGTTCCTAGGAAGGGACAGTGATCAAGCGTATGGGCACCTCTTGGAATGTTTGGCAGTGGTGGCTGCAGGGTGAGTGTGCCCCCAGAGGAGTGAGAGCACCATCAGGTGAGGTTCCATTGTAGTGTCCTTTTCTGTGATACCCTCTGAAATGGTTGGGTCTGCAAGTAATTTTTGTTCAGATATCCCCAGCTGTGGTAGGCCACACCACCTCTGGAGTCAGGGATAATTGCAGTGGTTTGCTCCTGCCACCCACAGGTCTGGTCCACCATGGGCTAGCAAGCAGCTTCTCACTGCTCCAGAGCCTAAGTCTCAGTGCCCAGCAACCCCCCCCCCCCGAGAATCTCAGGCTGTGGTGTCTGTGCCAGCAGTTCAGATGATCTGTGCTTCTCTCACTCTGCTTTTCAGTTCTCAGGCCTGCTGCTGTGCTTTCTTCAGTATCTTGGAGATCCCTCTGACTCAGCTGATCTTTCTGTTTGTTAGGTTGCTTCTCAGGGTGTGGGTTCCCTTTCTCCTTCACAGCTCCCTCTCAGGAAAGCGAGTCCTGTCCTGATTCCTTTTCTCTCTCTTTTTTCTTTTGTTCTACCTGGTTATGTCAGGAGTTTCTTGCCCTTTTTGGAGGTTTAAGATTTTCTGCCAGCATTCAGTTGATGTCCTGTGTGAATCCTTTTAGATGGAGATGTGTGTTTTTTTTTTTTTTTTTGATGTGTTTGTGGGAGAGGGTGAGCATGTCCTCTTACCCTTGTGCCATCTTGCCTCTACCCCTAGGCCCCTATTAACTTTGTCTTTACCTCCACTGGGCAGGTGGGTAACTGACCAAGGCCCCACTTTGGGGGCTGAAGTCCCTGAGGAGCTGGACTCACTAGAGCTGGAGTAAGCAGACCCTGTTCCCCCTTCATCCACTGCAAGTTCTGAATCTGGAACTCATCCTCCACTTCAAATTCCATGAAACTTGGGGGTGTTGAGGGACAGGCCTCAGTGAGAAAAAGGCCTGGGCTCTGGAGCCCACGGAGGGCAGCAGGACTGAGGGAGGAGGAGAGGGTGTCCTTGGGGCTGTCAGGGCCTGTGAGGTGCTATTCCAGCAGGGAGCCACTCTAGGGCAAGTACATGATCTGGGCCACTTCCTGCCTTACCAGCCCTGGAGGGCATGGCCCAGCAGAGACCCAGGTTGCTTAATTGAACCAGGACTACTGGACATATGGTGGCCCATGGGGGCCCCTGCTCATGCCCCCCCATCCTTGTGTGTCCCACAGGAATGGTGATGGCCAGCAGCTTTGTCAGGCAGGTATCCCCACAGTAGCCTTGCCCAAATCTAGGTCCTGGGTCTGGAAGTGAGAGTTCTGGAACACACACCTGACACAGGGCTCAGGAGAGGCTGGAGATGGGATGCTAAATTTAGCAGACAGGCCTCACGTTCCTCTGAGAGGTGCTTATTTGTTTGGTTTTGGTTTTGAAACTAGGGGAGTCCCATGCAGAAAACACAGGGAAAGCCAGTCCACTGCTGATGAGGAGAGGGGTTCCAAGTGTTAGATCAGTGATCACTGGCCACCCAGCACACAGCTTGGGGTGGAGTGCATTTCCCTGCACAGTCCCTGTGTCCAGAGTGGACCCTTCCTGGGCTCCTAGGGTTCCCAAGACCATCCTGAGGCCTTATGTCAGGACAGGGACAGGTCAGCCTCATGTGGGGGCAGTGCTCCTGGTGGAAGAAGGACAGAATAGCCAAGGTCTCCAGGTGAGGGGAGTAAGGCCTCTGGGATGCAGGGAACAGTATGTGTTGGGTGCCAGCCTCCTCTGTTCTCTCTGCTGGTCACCATCACAGTCATATCCTGCCCTGCAGTCTGGCCCTCACCCACCCCCTCGTCCACCATGTACCCCACAGCCCGGGATGCTGACTCACTTTGCCACCATCTCATAGAAGTTCATCCTGTCAAAGCTGCTTGTGTGCTGCCATTCCTGAATGGCCCAACACTGTCCCTTCTCCAACGTCATGGTTGGTTTCAGTGGGCCAGAGAGTGAAGCACTGGACTGCAAGCCCTCAGGGTCAGTCTCCTCTTACAGCCCCACCTCCAGCTGCCTGAGCACCTCCATTCCTTCTCCTCCATGTTCCCCACCACAGCCTGACTGAGGGTCAGTAGTGTGAGGGGTGGGTGTCTGTAGAGCAAGACAGGCCTTCCTGGTTGCTGTTGCCACCACCTCACACTCCCCAGAGGATGAGCATGCACTCCCAGGCCATAGCTGGAATGCTGTGCCTTGGGGAACTCTTTCCTCTCCGGGACTGCAGTTTTATATAAAATTCAGCATCATCAATGAGGGAGGGCATGTGCCAGGATAGCTGCTAACAGGTCAGATAAGCCCAAGGACTCTTCTGCCTGGTCCTCTCAACTAGGTGTCATTGTGCCCCTTTTATGAAGGACCTTAAGTCTAGGAGGGAGATTCCTTCCAGGCTCACAGCTCTAGTAGGAAAGACCCTTGCCTTAAGAGATCACTACCACCTCCTTGTTGTAACTGGAAGTCTCCAGAACAACAAGGACCACATATGCATAAAACTCTCTCCTGAGCCTGCCTGTCCTATGCCTCCTCTGAAGTGATAGTCCCTGGCCACCATACACCCAACTTCTTGTTGAAAGGATGCAGCAGCACAGAAGATCGTGCCATTCACCTCTTGGCTCCTGACATTACAGAAGGACCCTCTCTGACTGCTAGTCTGTGTTAAATTTACCATGGAAACACAGAAGGTAATGTGGCTGGACCCACAGGGTGGGGGTCAGCTGAGAGAAGACACTGAAAGGATGTCATGGACTGGACATGTGACACATGTGAGTGACAACATGCCTCTTCATGGCATGGACATCACCCTCAACCTTCCTTCTGTCTAGGCTGAAGGATTCCTAGAAAGCTAGCCAGTGAGTCCATGGCCAGTTCCTCTTTAGTGAAGGCTCCAGGTGAGCTCATGAGCTCTCCAGAATGCACTCAAATGAGGAAGCAAGAGAAAAGTTCTGCATTAGGGCTCTGGGGCAGGTGCTTCTGGGCCAGAGATTTTAGGCACTGCCAGCCTTGGGAGTTCTCAGCTCTTGCTGTTCAAAGAGTCATCCTGAGGGACCCCATTCTTGGAGGAGGATAGGCTGTCTGCCCTGGATGCACCATGTGGCCATGGGCCAGAGCTCACTGGGGGCAGACTGGGGCCAGCTGGGCAGCTGATTGTGCAGCTTGAGGAGGAAGGCCTGTGACCCACTCTCCCTTGCAAGCCTGAGCTACTGCAACAGCCAGTGTGGCCACAACACTCTCCACTGCAGGGGTTTCTAGGAATAGGGTTACAGGACAAGCAACAAGCCCTCCCACTGAGGGCCCCAGGAGCTCCCTTTGGGGGTACCTGGGTAAGGCCAAAGATCTGAGTCTGGTGGGGCAATGCTGGCTTTCCTTCTGATCTGACTTAGACAGTGATTTTGCAAACCCCTGGGGCACTGAGGTCATGGTCAGTATTAGCCACCAGAGATCTCCTGGTGAAGGCTGGCAGGAATAAGGTGCTGCCAGGTGGGAGTAATGGGGTCATGGGTGGTGGCAGGTGCAGCTCCAAGGGTGGCTTCAATGGGGGGCCAGGAGTGGATGGAGAAAAGTGGAGTGCTCTGAAATGGGACAGGGAGGCATGAGGCTTAATGATGGCTGCTGTGCTGAGCATGCTGTGGAGATGCTCTTGAGACAAAGGAAAGTGGTAAATGGAGGAGAATGGGCAACTGGGAAGGGAGTTTCCTGGTGAATCAGACTGTACATCTCAACAGGCAAGGGCATTTGAACAGGGGAAACTGTGCAGTCTTGGAGGGTTTTTCATGTTCTCATCTCCAGTTGAGAATTATTCCACTGGTGAATTTGTTCCCATGCACCAAGTTCCCTGCCTCCTGTCTGCTGAGAAGAGGTTAGGCACAGCAGCACTCACTCAGAGAGCCTCACTAAGGAACTCCAACACTCAGCCCTCACAGACTGTCCCCAAGTCCTGGAGCTTGGAGCACATCTACTCTGAACAATGCTCCTCAGCAAGGTCATTAGCATATAGGGACCCTCTCCAAGCCAGTATCCACTCACTGTAAGTCAATTTTTGGACAGGCAGTGTATAAAGTCTTAGGGCCACACCTTCTGATAAGCAGTTCCTTTGCACTTGCCAATATAAATCTGCTCTTCCTTTCTTTCATGACCTCTCCTAACAAAACTGAAAGGCTGAGAAAGTCACTCTGCGCACAGAACCTTGATACAATCGCATAACGCACCTGCCCATCATGCACCCGCCTCACAGAACCACCCATATTGGACTTTGAACAGGGGAGAGTTTCCACCATCCCATCCCCAGGACCCTGAGTCACTGCCATCATGCAGTTGTGTTCCTAGAAAAGGAGTCTAAGAATTAAGCATGTATCCCCTGGATTCTGTCCTTTCACAGCCACTATTGGCTGCAGAGGATTAGCACAGGCTGAGGGAGTGTCGTGTTGCATAGATCGTGGGAGTACAGGCTGCCTGAGGTCCTTCCCCTTCCAGATCCCAACAATGGAAGGTGAAGACAAACTGAGAAGCAGGCATGAGTCAGGTGCCATTGTGGTAAAGCTGTCTGTTCAGCAGAGGGAGGTACCCACCACTATGCACCTAATTAATCTCAACAGGGGAAAAGGAGGTTTCATGGTAGCACAGAAGATCGTCTTCCTCTTCTGGGCTACAACACATCCCCTCTTTAACAAGGAATCAGCCTTCATAGACATTCCATCGCAACCACCCCCCTCCACACATGTGATCCCTGTCCATGAAATGGTGACGTGAAATAGGAACATACTCTTCATCTCAAAGTCAGGCCTGAGCATCTGCTGTGAGATACCAGACAGGATGAAGTAGGTCTGAAGAAATGTGTTTCCACAAAAGGGAAAAAAATACAGAACAACTCAGAAACAGGAGTCTTAGCTTGGTTGAAGTCACATGGTTGCCCCTCCCTTGTGGAATCCAAGGCAACAGTTCCCTGACCTGAGGAGTGAGCTCTGGGCTGGAAGGAGTGGAAGAGGCCTGGGCTGTGGCAGAGTAACTTTGGGCCCAGCTTAGAGAGGACCACTTCAAGGCACATGTGGCCACAGTCACCCACCCCATTGAATAGTTTTCTGACTGACCATCTCACCCCATGCTCCCATTAGATACAGTATGCACCCATTCACATCCCTTAGAAAGATCTAATGAGGCAAGCTTCAGATGCCTAAGGAACACAAGACAGGGCTAGGCTTTCCCCATGACCCTCCCTCTGCCAAGAGCAGATATCAAGCCACATTCCCTACACACACATTTCAAAGTGCCTTGTCTCCCTTCTAGAGAAAGTCAACCTTCCTGATGCAATCCTTCCTCCAAACCCAGAGCATGTCCTCTTTTTCCACCTCCAAGCATCTGTCCTCCCACGGGTAGGCTGAGGTTTCTACAGGCCCCTCTAGGCCCCCCAGTGTGAGGGGTCCCTGGGGTGCAGTTCTCTCTCCTTCCTGTCCTTCCATCCAACTATGTGTCCACAGTGAAGTATCACATGTGAACCCCAGGGATTTGAGGGATGGCAGGGTCTTTGGGAACCCATCCCAAGTCTATTGGCTTACCTCCTTGTGAAACCATTCACACAGGCTTGGGCCTAGAGCACTGCTGCCTGGTAGCCTCAAAGCAAAAAGTCAAGACCAGGACCCAGAGAGTGACCTGCTTCAGCAGATGCTCAGGATTCAAGTAAAGGAGGCCAAATTGGAGTCTCAACCTTCAAAGGGGGGACTCAAGTCATTCTGCAGTGGGGTAGAGGCTGAGGGAAGATGGGCTTTGTTGGGTTTGGGGTGACACTCCGTGTTGGCCTCTGGCAGGTAGACAAGAACCAGAAGTTTCTTTCACATTACACAGTGGCAGGATAGTTGGTGTATGCCTCTTTGGGCAATTTATAAATTGGTTTTCAAAGTCATAGCATAAGTTTTGACTTGATCTTCCCTTTCACTTTCTTATTCATCAGCATAGTTTTTTTTTTTTTCACTTCGTTACCCTAAACCCGCTCTGCTTCTGTCCTGGCTCTTGACTTACTTCAAAACCGCCTAGGCTTTCTGAACAAAATTCACATTTTATCATCTGATAAACACATAAGTATTAATGGCCACATGGAACCTCTTAGTCATAAACTAAAATGAAGGCCTAAACAGTAGAAAATTGACAGAACACTGTAAACTAGGAAGAATGGGAAAAAATAATTATATATACATAATGAAGGCCTAAGAAATGGTAAGTCCCATGACTCATTGACACTCTCAGACCCGGACCTGCAGTCTCCACTTTATTGGACCTCCACTGGCAGCACAACAAAGCCCATGAAGTGGCTGACTTCCCAAGGACAAAGACTGCCCCAAGGAGAATGTTAAGTTTTATACCAGGATCTTAACTGCTGTCCCAAACGTATAGGACTTAGCACATGATCCCCTGCCTATAAATCCTGACTCTTTCCCAAGGCTGAGGGGTCCTGTGTTCCTTTTGCTCAGTGCTCCCAACCTCTCTGCTGGTTCATAAATCTTGCCTGATATGTCACTGCTCTGGTCAACTGTCTTTCTCCAGTTCTCTAACATTTTGGTGCCAAACCCTGGAGGGATACACACCCACCCCTTTCCAATGTCCAGGCTTCCACAAATGCTCCAAGACTTGGAGGGATAGCTGAAACACCAGCCAGGGCTACACTCTGGGGTGTTCTGCAGGTCCCTGTAGGTTCTAAGGGCAAGTAGCTTTAGTCTGAAAGAGTGGATGCCTCCTCTGTTTCTAAACTCTTTCCCTGCTTTCCATCTCCTAAGCCTGAGTCTTTCAGTGAACAGAGTGAGACTATTGGGACAATTGAAGATTTAGTCCAGGGCTACTCCACGGTGACCTCTGATTTCTCTGGCCCTCTCTCCCAGTTACTACTGCTCAGATGAGTGGAAGTGCCCTCTTCCTTGTGACTGTTGAGCACTGGGATCTCAAGTGCCTTCTGATGATTCCCATCACATGGCACCCCACACTGGGCTCCACTTCAAGGCCATTGGAAGTTGAGTAAATACTGTATTTCTCCTCCACCACTCTCTCCCCAAACCTGGTCTGATGTCATTGCCATTTTTCTTTTCCTTTTTCTTTTTTGCTTTTTAGGGTGACACCCATGGCATGTAGGAGGTTCCCAGGCTAGGGGTCTAATGCAGCTTTAGCTGCTGGCCTACACCACAGCCATAGCAACACAGGATCTAAGCCACATCTGCAACCTACACCACAGCTCATGGCAATGCCAGATCCTTAACTCACTGAACAAGTTCAGGGTTCAAACCTGTGCCCTCCTGGATGCTAGTGAGATTTGTTAGCTGCTGAGTCATGATGGAAACTCCCCTCATTGCCATTTTTTATTTCCTCTTTAAAATCTGGATGTTGAGTCAGCTGGGTTTCCATGTGGTCGCAGGGAACAGGTACTCCCCCTTCTCAGCAAAGACATTTCCTGATCAGGCACAATCATCGTTCAGATCATAGACTTCACAGGGAGAACCCCTCTGACCATCTAGGTGGTCTATCTCGTTTAGATCTTAGGCCCTCTCAGGGGGATACCTCTCTGAGCACCTGTATGGGTTTTTAGACTTCTCTATTCCCAAATTAACACCACGGGGGCCTCCTCCTGTCAGCCTCCACAAGATACAGCTTTAGGGTGATTTTGGACAATCTTTCATCTCTGAGACTCCACCAGATGTTAAGCACAAGTGTCTCATTTCCTTCTGTCACGTGGCTTGGCCCAAACATAAATTAGATAATGGGAGCCAATGGCCTGAGACTGGTCCATTCAATTTCAAAATCCCAGGAGATCTTGAGAATTTTTTTTCCAGCACAATGGGAAATGGTCAGATGTTCCCTACATTAAAGCTTTTATCTATTTTATGTGTGTGTGTGTGTGTGTGTGTGTGTGTGTCTTTTTAGGGCTGTGCTCATGGCACTTGGAGGTTCCCAGGCTACGGGTTGAACTTGAGGTGTGGAAGTTGGGCCACAGCCACAGCAATGCCATATCTGAGCCATGTCTGCAACCTACAACACAGGTCATAGCAATGCCAGATCCTTAAGCCTCTGATGAAGACCAGTGTTCAAACCTGTGTCCACATGGATCCTAGTCAGATTTGTTCCTTCTGAGCCAAGACAGGAATTCCAAGCTTTTATCTCTTTAAGATCTCAACCCTCTCTTTGCTCTGACTGTAGCTCATATCAGGTTCTTCTGTTAAATGCATGCCCTCCTCCCCTTTCACCTCACCTGCAGGCCAAAACTAAACAGCCTCCCCCTTATGTTTCTTCAAACTCTGACTTTAATCCTAGTGATGCCTCAGCACCTCCTTCAATCCTGCACAACCATAAGCCTCCTCCTCCCCCTCCCACCAATTCCGTGCACCCAAGTAATACAGCCCCTACACCTTCTTCTCTCCCTCCCACCATTGTTCTTCCTCCTCTTCTTCCATGCCCCAAGAATCCTAATTCCCACTCCCAACATGCAGCCCCCTCCCATAGCAACAACCCCTTTTATGACCCACTTCACAAGATCTTGATCAGCAATCCCCCCTGAGGCCCCAAACCTTCCTTTAAGAGAGGTTGCTGGAGTTGAAGGAAGAGTCAGGGTTCATGTGCCTTTGTCTTTGGGAGACTTATCCCAAATAGGGAAAATGTTTAGGTTCCTTCACCTCAGACTCAACTACCTACACAAACGAGCTCCAGTATCTTATTCACTCCTACGACTTCACTTGGAAAGACATTTGTGTTATCCTTAGCTGTTTTCTGTCCCCTGAAGAAAGGGAATGAATTTGTCTGGCAGCCCAAGCCCATGCAGACACCTTACATACCAAGATCCTGCTAACAGTCCTGTTGGAACTCTAGCTATCCCTTGTGTGGATCCTAATTGGAACTATCAGATAGACTCCCAGGACAGTGGCTCGAGAGGCCACCTTAACTCTTGCCTAATAGAAAGAATGAAGTCCACATTAAAAATACTTACTTAGGATAAAATTAGAGAAATAATACAGGAACCCCAAGAAAATCCAGCCATTTTTATGTCAAGGCTTATAGTATACTACCCTAAGTATCCTACCCTAAATCTAAAAAGTCAAGAGGGATAAATTCATTTGCATATGCATTTCATCTCCCAATCAGCACAAGATATTAAAAAAAATATGTGGAAACTAGAGGACGGTCTTTTGTTCCCACCAAGGGATCTCATTAAAGCTGCCTTTAATGGTCTTTAATAATGCCGAGGAAGAACATAAGGCCCCTAAACTGAAGAAGTCCATGACTGAATATCAGCTTCTTGCTTCTGCCATATAGGGAAATCCTCAAAAACAAACCATGGACCCCCTGAGGCATAAAAACTTACAGAACAACCTCCCCTCCCAGGGCCTATTTCAAAGGTGGCTTAGAGGGGCATTGGGCAAATGAATGCCATAACCCAAAACCCTGCCAGGCCCTTCTCCAAAATTCAGTCAGAATGGACATTGGAAAGTGGACTGTGGGAAGCCAGGACAGCCCACCATCTCCTCCACAAAACCTACCTTGGAGACCATCAACATGAACAACCTGTTGGGCCTGGCCGTGGAGGATGGGTGGGGCCTGAGGCCACCAGGCCCCAGCTTCCTACCACCACTCTGGAGCCTCAGGGAGCTCTGGCAGGAGCAGATAAGATTATTTTGTTCTTATTGGACTTGGGGGAATTATACTCGGTATTACCTATTTTACAGGGTCTTACCTACACCTCCCCTACTTCTATCATGGGGTTGCCCACTACACCCCAACAGACTGGACCTTTACTTTGCACACTTGTAAACACCACTTTCTGCCACCTAATTTCTGGGTATTCCCACATGTGCTATGCTTATAATAGGGATGAATATTTTAACTAAGTTCCAGGGATACATTGAATTTCCTATACAACCAAACACAAACGTCCTATATCTGGGCCAGTCAGATTTGGGGCCCACTCCCCCAGTCATTCCCACCTCCCCTCTGATGTCAGTCCCATTGTTTGGGACACCCATATACCCTCCATTGCTAGACATCATTCTCCAATTCTCATAAGACTAAATGATCTTCCTAAATTTCCTATCCAATCTCAATATCCTATTAGCCTAGAAGCACAGAGAGAATGAAAGCCTATAATTCAGCTTCTCCTCAAGGCCAACGTCCTCAAACCTACTCACTTTCTGTTCAATATTCCTATCCTTCCTGTAAAAAAACTAGACAGATGCTTCCGATTAGTTCAGGATCTTGGCCTCATCAATCTGGTACTCCTTCCCATTAACACAGTGGTCCCAAGTCCCTATACTCTTCTGTCTTGTATACCTCCTAACACTCCTCATTTCTCAGTTCTTGACCTAAAAGATGCCCTTTTTACCCTTCCTCTACACCCTTCATGCCAGGAATTTTTTCCATTCACATGGACTGACCACAATATTCTTTCAGACCCTCAGTTAACCTGGACAGTCCTTCCTCAGGGTTTTAGAGACAGCCCACATTTCTTTGGCTAACCCTCAGCCACAGATCATAACCACTCAGGGCACTGGAGGGCCAACCCACCCACCAGTGGAGCAGACCCATCAGCCACAACTGGGGCCATTTAATTTCTGGGCTCCTCCTGACATGGAGAACTGGCCAGAGGGCCCTGACAAGGGAGAGGGAAAAGAGACTTTGTTGGACCTTTGCCTCTCCCTTTCCCATTGTTCTTTCTTTTTATAATTAATTAATTTTTTTAAATTTTTTCTTCCACTGTACAGCACGGGGAGCAAGTTACTCTTACATGTATACAATTTTTTGCCACCCTTGGTTCTGTTGCAATATGAGTATCTAGACATAGTTCTCAATGCTACTCAGCAGGATCTGCTTGTAAATCTGTTCTAAGTTGTATCTGATAACCCCAAGCTCCCGATCCCTCCCACTCCCTCCCTCTCGCATCAAGCAGCCCCACAAGTCTATTCTCCAAGTCCATGATTCTCTTTTCTGTGGAGATGTTCATTTGTGCTGGATATTAGATTCCAGTTATACGTGATATCATATGGTATTTGTCTTTGTCTTTCTGGCTCATTTCACTCAGTATGAATCTCTAGTTCCATCCATGTTGCTGCAAATGGCATTTTGTCATTCTTTTTTTATGGCTGAGTAGTATTCTATTGTGTATATATACCACCTCTTCCAAATCCAATCATCTGTTGATGAACATGTGGGTTGTTTCCATGTCCTGACTATTGTGAATAGTGCTGCAATGAGCATGCGGGTGCATGTGTCTCTTTTAAGTAGAGTTTTGTCCGATCATATGCCCAAGAGTGGGATTGTCGGGTCATATGGAAATTCTATGTATAGATTTCTAAGGTATCTCCAAACTGTTCTCCATAGCGGCTGTACCAGTTTCCATTCCCACCAACAGGGTGGGAGGGTTCCCTTTTCTCCACAGCCCCTCCAGCACTTGTTATTTGTGGACTTATGAATGATGGCCATTCTGATTGGTGTGAGGTGGTATCTCATGGTAGTTTTGATTTGCATTTCTCTTATAATCAGCGATGTTGAGCATTTTTTCATGTGTTGGCTGGCCATTTGTATCTTCCTTGGAGAACAGTCTATTCGGGTCTTTTGCCCATTTTTTCCATTGCTTGATTGGCTTTTTTGCTGTTGAGTTGTATAAGTTGCTTATATATTCTAGAGATTAAGCCCTTGTCGGTTGCATCATTGGAAACTGTTTTCTCCCATTCTGAAAGTTGTCTTTTTGTTTTCTTTTGGGTTTCCTTTGCTGTGCAAAAGCTTTTCAGTTTGATGAGGTCCCATGGGTTTATTTTTGCTCTAATTTCTATTGCTTTGGGAGACTGACCTGAGAAAATATTCATAATGTTGATGTCCAAGAGTGTTTTGCCTATGTTTTCTTCTAGGAGTTTGATGGTGTCCTGTCGTATATTTAAGTCTTTCAGCCACTTGGAGTTTATTTTTGTGCATGGTGTGAGGGTGTGTTCTAGTTTCATTGCTTTGCATGCAGCTGTCCAGGTTTCCCAGCAATGCTTGCTGAATAGACTTTCTTGTTCCCATTTGATGTTCTTGCCTCCCTTGTCAAAGATTAATTGACCCTAGGTGTCAGGGTTTATTTCCGGGTTCTCTCTTCTGTTCCATTGGTCTGTCTGTCTGTTTTGATACCAGTACCACACTGTTTTGGTGACTGTGGCTTTGTAATATTTCTTGAAGTCTGGGAAAGTTATGCCCCCTGCTTGGTTTTTGTTTCTCAGGATTGCTTTGGCGATTCTGGGTCTTTTGTGGTTCGATATAAATGTTTGGATTGTTTGTTCTAGTTCTGTGAAAAATGTCCTGGGTCATTTGATAGGGATTACATTGAATCTGTAGATTGCTTTGGGTAGTATGGCCATTTTTACAATATTGATTCTTCCAATCCTTGAACATGGAATATCTTTCCATTTCTTTACATCTTCTTTGATTAAAGTTTTATAGTTCTTGGCATATAAGGTAAAGGTACCTCCTTGGTCAGGTGTATTCCGAGGTATTTGATTTTGTGAGGTGCAATTTTAAAAGGTATCGTATTTTTGGATTCCTTTTCTAATATTTCATTGCTGGTATACACAAATGCGACTGACTTCTGACTGTTAATCTTATATCCTGCTACTTTACTGAATTTATTAATCAGTTCCAGTAGTTTTTGGGTTGAGTCCTTAAGGTTTTCTATGTAAAGTATCATGTCGTCTGCATACAGTGATAGTTTGATCTCTTCTCTTCCTAAATGGATGCCTTTTATTTCTTTTGTTTGTCTAATTGCTGTGGCCAGGACTTCCAAAACTATGTTGAAAAGCAGTGCTGAGAGTAGGCATCCCTGTCTTGTTCCAGATTTGAGTGAGAAGGCTTTCAGTTTTTCCCCATTGAGTATTATATTTGCTGTGGGTTTATCATAAGCGGCTTTGATTATGTTCAGGAATGCTCCCTTGATACCTACCAATGGACAGATCCTCTAGACAGAAAACCAATAAAGCAACAGAGATCCTGAAGGAAACAATAGAAGTTAGATTTAATTGATATCTTCAGGACACTACATCCAAAAGAATCAGAATACATATTCTTGTCAACAACACATGGAGCCTTCTCAAGAATTGACCACATATTGGGACACAAAGCTAACCTCAATAAATTTAGGAGCATAGAAATTATCTCAAGTATCTTCTCTGACCACAATGCCATGAAACTAGAAATCAACCACAGGAAACGAAATGAGAAAAAACCTACTACATGGAGACTAAACAACATGCTACTAAAAAACCAATGGGTCAATGAGGAAATCAAGAAGGAAATTAAAAATACCTTGAGACAAATGATAATGAAGACACAACCTCTCAAAATATATGGGATGCCACAAAAGCAGTGCTCAGAGGGAAATTTGTAGTGATACAGGCCTTTCTCAAAAAAGAAGATCCCAAATTGACAGCTTAACCTTCCATCTAAGCAAATTAGAAAAAGAACAAAAAACACCCAAAGTCAGCAGAAGGAAGGAAATTATAAAGATCAAAGAAGAATTCAATAAATTAGAAATTCAAAAATACAATAGAGAAAGTTAATAAAACCAAGAGCTGTTTCTTTGAAAAGGTAAACAAAATTGACACATTCCCTGGCCAGACTCACTAAAAAGAGGAGAGAAAGAACTCAAATATAATTAAACATGAAAAAGGAGAAATCACAACAGATACTGCAGTAATACAAAAAAACCATACGAAAATACTATGAACAACTCTATGCCAACAAATTTGACAATCTGGAAGAAATGGTCAATTTTCTAGACTCTTACAGCCTGCCAAAACTGAATCAAGAAGAAACAGACCAACTGAACAGACCAATCACTAGAAATGAAATTGAAGAAGTCATAAAAACACTCCCTACAAATAAAAGTCCAGGGCCATCTGGCTTCACAGGCGAATACTATCAAACGTATAAAGAGGATCTAGTGCCCATCCTCCTTAAAGTCTTTCAAAAGGTTGAAGAAGAAGGAATACTCCCACCATTCTACGATGCCATCATCACCCTAATTCCAAAACCAGACAGAGATAACACCAAAAAAGAAAACTATCGGGCCAATATCTTTGATGAATATAGATGCAAAATTTCTCAACAAAATCTTAGCCAGCTGAATCCAACAACATATCCAAAAATTATACACCATGACCAGGTAGGGTTCATCCCAGGTTCACAAGGATGGTTCACCATATGCAAATCAATCAACATCATACACCACATTAACAGAAGTCAAAAATCATATGATCGTCTCCATAGATGCAGAAAAAGCATTTGACAAAGTCCAACATCCATTCCTGATCAAGACCCTCTGTTTCTTTTTTGAAATAAATTCTATGTCTTTGTCTATATTCTTCGTTTATTCATTCACCACCTTCCACCTTGCTGACTTCCTTTTGTTAATTATGTGTGTTCTTCTTTTGCTATTTCAGAATACCTAAGGTAGTTGTTTAAAATGTTCATCTAGGAGTTCCTGTTGTGGCTCAGTTGTTAACAAATCTGACTAGGAACTATGAGGTTACGGGTTTGATCCCTGGCTTTGCTCAGGGGTTAAGGATCCAGCATTGCTGTGAGCTCTGGTGTAGGTTGCAGATGTGGCTTGGATCCTGAATTGCTATGGCTCTGGAATAGGCCAGTGGCTATAGCTCCGATTAGACCCCTAGACTGGGAATCTCCATATGCCATGGGAGCAGCCCTAGAAAAGGCAAAAAGACAAAAGAAAAAAAAAAAGAAAAAAAGAAGAAAAAGTTCATCTAGCCACTGTGAAGCCTATGTTTCTTTATGCTCATTAGCTTCAGATTTATTAATGTTCCTTTGAATGAGCCACAACTACATTTTTATTTCTATATTTTGTGAGCATTTATCAAAAGTTGCATATACAGGAGTTCCCGTCGTGGCGCAGTGGTTAACGAATCCGACTAGGAACCATGAGGTTGCGGGTTCGGTCCCTGCCCTTGCTCAGTGGGTTAAGGATCCGGTGTTGCCCTGAGCTGTGGTGTAGGTTACAGACGCGGCTCGGATCCCGCGTTGATGTGGCTCTGGTGTAGGCCAGCGGCTAAAGCTCTGATTTGACCCCTAGCCTGGGAACCTCCATATGCTGTGGGAGCGGCCCAAAGAAGTAGCAAAAAGACAAAAAAAATAAAAAATAAAAAAATAAAAAAAAATTTAAAAAAAGTTGCATATGCAGGAAAAAAAAAAAAAAAAAAAACCGCCACGTTACCCAGTCTTGTATCTTGGATATGTGCAAATGAAGACCTTTACTAAACAGACCAGTGCTCTCAGGTCTTTTCTGAGGATGTGCCTTCACTGGGAGTGTGTGTGTGCTTCCCCAGCGCCTTAATCCTCTCCCCCACACACAGTTGCTTTTAAGTATTTAATTTCCCTAAAAACCTCACCTTTGTCTTCTTGGCCCTTACATGTTTTATTGCATTCTACTGTCAGTCATCTCTGAGCTCCACATGTGTGCAGGTCTACAGTTGCCATGAACGTCTCCTGTGCCATTGAATCCATCATCATTTTACTGATATGTAAAATGTCCCACCATCCCTATCTCAGCTTCAAGTCATGTTTGACAGAAATCAGATTCTGGAGACAGTGCCTGGCCTGCCAAACCCTGCAATCAAGTTGCACTCTTGTGTTTCTCCCAATGGAGGACCAGTGGTTGGGTCCTCTACTGCACCATATTCATTCACAATGGGTGAGGAATAGAGGAGGCAGAATATCATGGAATTTGCTCTCATTTTGAGTGTGACCCTTTCTCAATTGGCTATTCACTTGATTGCTTCAGATTACTCTTTGTCTTCCAGAGCTTCCACAAAGCTATTCTTACCTCATTGTTTCCTTGATATTTTCATGGGGTTAAAGACCTGGAGCCTCCTAATCTGCCATCTTGCCTATACCACTCCTCTCCTTCATTTCTGAAAGGTAGTTTTATCAGATACAGAATTCATGGTTCATAGTTCTTCTTTTTCGTTCCCTAAATATGAAAATCTACTAGGCTTTTTCCTTGATGCTTTCAAAATTCTCTTTGTCATGGGTTTTGTCAATTAACTATAGTATCTGTGTATACCTGTAGTTTATCTTGTTGGAGTTCATTGAGTTTCTTGGATGTATACATTCATGTATTTCATCATATTTGAGGAGTTGGGGCATTTTTCTCCCAATATTTTCCCTGACTGCTGATTCCCTTTTCTGGGTGTAATTCCTATTATATGTATCATGTGGATTCCTATTATATGTATGTTGGCCTACTTAATGGTGTCCTATATGTCTGTTACATTCTGCTCAATATTGTCCATTCTTGCCTCTCTCCACTCCTCAGAGTGGATAGCCTCAGTCAGTTCTTCTTCAAAGAGGCCAATTCATTATTCTGCCAGCTCAAATCTGTTAGTAATTCCCCCAATGCCTTTTTCATTCCCAGGTGTACTTTTCAACACTAGAATATACATTTGATCCCTTTTTGTAATTTCTGTCTCTCTATTAGCATTCTCCATTTGGTTAGGCACCAGTTTCCTGAGTTTTTTTAGTTCTTGGTCCCAAATTTCACTTTGTACTATGGGAATATATAAGAGAGTGACTAAAAGTCCTTGTAATGCCTCACCGCATGAATCATTTTTCCTTTTTTAATTTCCATACCTCATAATTCTTTGTTGAAACCTTTTGTGTTAAAAAATGTAAGGAGACATTGTAGAAATCAGATTCTCCCTTCTCATCATGATTTGATGTTAATGCTGTTTGTCTGGTTGTTGTTGGTGGTGGTATGGCTCCTGTTTCTTCAAGTCTAGCTTGCATTTGGGAAGATGTAATGGTTGTTACTGGTTGGAAGTTTTCTGATATGAGATGCCTCTACTGCTTTTGGGAATTGATTGCAAATTAATATAAAGAGTTACTTTGAGGATATATTCTCATGTTCCATTCTACGAACATTTAAGTTTCAAATATTTAGCAAAGAGGATTAAATATATGGTGACCTAGGACATTTCCTTTTAAAAGTATTTGATTGGGAGTTCCCCTCATGGCTCAGTAGAAATGAATCTGACCAGCATCCATGAGGACACAGGTTCAGCCCCTGGCCTTGCCCAGCAGGTGAAGGATTCAGCATTTCCATGAGCTGTGGTGTAGGTCACAGGTGTGGCTCAGAGCTGGCATTGCTGTAGCTGTAGTGGAGGCCAGCAGCTAGAGCTCTGATTCTACCCCTATCCAGGGAACCTCCATATGCTACAGGTTTGGCCCTAAAAAAACACAAACAAAAACAAAAACACAGTGTTTGTTTGGAAGTATCCAATGGTGATATATTTTTAAAATGTATCCTATATGGTTATTTCCCCCAACACACTTTTTTCTCCCAATGTACAGCATGGGGACCCAGTTACACATACATATATACATAATTTTTCTCCCATTGTAAGTATCTAGACATAGTTCTCAGTGCTACACAGCAGGATCTCATTGTTAATCCATTCCAAGAGCAATAGTTTAAACTCAAGCATCAGATCACCTCATACTCCCAATCCCTCCCACTCCCTCCCCCTCCCCCCAGGCAACCACAAGACTATTCTCCAAGTCCATGAATTTCTTTTCTATGGAAAGGTTCATTTGTGCTGTATATTAGATACCAGATGTGAGTGATATCATATGACATTTGTCTTTCTCTTATTTCACTCAGGATGAGAACCTTTAGTTCCATCCATGTTGCTGCAAATGGCATTATTTCATTCTCTTTTATATCCAAATAGGACTCCATTGTGTATATATACCACATCTTCCTTATCCACTCATCTGTTGATGGACATTTGGGTTGTTTCCTTGTCTTGGCTATTGTAAATAGAGCTGCAGTGAACATGTGGGTGCATGTGTCTTTTTGAAGGAACATTTTGTCCAAATATATGCCTGTGAGTGGAATTGCTGGATCATATGGTAGTTCTATGAATAGATTTCTAAGGTACTTCCATACAGTTCTCCATAGTGGCTGTACCAGTTTCCATTCCCACCAACAGTGCAGGAGGGTTCCGTTTTCTCCACACCTGCTCCAGCATTTGTTATTTGTGGACTGATGAATGATGGCCATTCTGATTGGTGTGATGTGGTATCTCATGGTAGTTTTGGTTTGCTTTTCTCTAATAATCAGTGATGAGTGGTGTTGATCATTTTTTCATGTGCTTGTTGGCCTTCTGTATATCTTCCTTGGCGATATTTTGAATGAATACACACACACTCACACACACACACACAAACACACACACACACACACACACACACAGAGCCACACCATACCTTGGGCTGTCGGTGACTGCTGTATCATATGACAGGTGTACATTTATTTTCTGAGGAACTTCCACACCGTTTTCCTTAGCGGTTGTACCAATTTACATTCCCACCAACATGATAGGAGGGTTGTCTTTCCTTATTTGTAGATTTTGATGATGGCTATTCTGACTGGTGTGAGGTGAGACCTCATGGTAGTTTTTATGTGCATTTCTCCCATAATTATTTACACTTAGCATCTTTTCATGTGCTTTTTGGAAATCATTCTGTCTTTGGAGGAATGTGTATTTAGGTCTTCTGCCCATTTTTCAATGGATTGTTTATTTTTTAACCTGAACTATATGAACCATTTTTATATTTTGGAGGTGAATACCTTGTCAATTGCTTCATTTTCAAGTAGTTTCTCTCATTGTGTGGGTTGTTTTTCATTTCTTTATGGATTCCTTTTCTGTGTATAAGCTTTTGAGGTTATAGGTCCATTTTTTTTTCCTTTTAGGGCATGGTGGCATATGTAAGTTCCCAGGCTAGGGGTGGAATTGGAGCTGCAACTGCAAGCCTACAGCACAGAAACAGCAAAGTGGGATCCGAGCCTCATCTGTGACCTATACCACAGATGCTTAATTCACTAAGTGAGGCCAGAGATCAAACCTGTGTCCTCATGAATACTAGTCAGTTTCATAACTGGCTGTGCCAAAAGGGCAATTCCCAGTTTCTTTATTTTTGTTTTATTTTTCATTATTCTAGAGGGGGCATCAAAAAGGGTTTGCTGCCATACTTATCGAAGAGTGATCTGCCTGTTTTCCTCCAAGAACTTTGATGTAAGTTTCTGGCCTTTCATTTTGGTCTTTAACCCATTTTGATTTTGTTTTTGTGCATGGTGTTGTATTGCTTGTATTCTTGATAAAGAATGACCCACCAGGAAATGGAGTTTCAAGGTGCAGACCTTGCTATTTTAAATAGTCTGGATGGGGTAAGTATGAGAGAATATCCATTTGTTCTAGGCAAGAGAATTAGGGATCTAGGAGTTCCCACTGTGGCACAGTGGAAGTCAACAAACCCCTAGTCTGGGAATTTCCATATGTCATGTGTGCAGCCTTAAGAAAGGGAAAGAAGAAAGAGAGAAAAGAAGAAAGAAAAGAAAAATTAGAGCTCTTTAATACAAGGTGATAAAGGTGTGATTGAACAGATACCTACTTATGTTAGGACATAAACTATCGGATAAAGAGAAATGTAGAAAAAGATCTAGAATTTTAATATAGCTTTGTAATATTTTCCTACTTTCTATGCTATCTTCAAAGTCTAGGATGACTTCAGACTTAGGGACCAATCTGCCTAATACATGGAAGAATGAAATATAGTTTTATCAAAAGAACATTCTGTAACTGAAGATTGCAGTCTGTATTTACTCAAGAGTAATGACTTGCAATAATAACAGCTAACATTATATGACACATCCTGCTTGCTGGACACGAATCAAAGCACTTTACCTTTATTAACATATGTTAGTCTCACAGCATCCCTTGGAGATGGATGCCATTACTGCAACACTCTTACTCCATTTAAAGTTCTGTAAACAGCGTTGCAGAGAAGTTAAGTAACTTTCCCTTAAGCCATAGTTAAATAAGCCAGGATTTGAAGCCTACCTGTCTGGCTGCAGTTTCCATGCTTTCCAAACTTAACCTAAACCACTTCATATAACCCAAGTGAAAAGGTTACAGAGTAGCTACGACCATATTTAGAGGGCCTAGGACGAAGCTGCCCAGCCCTTCATAAGCAAATAGCTGGTATTTTTCAGAATTGCCCCATGGCAATTGGCTCAAGGGAAGAAGGGAAAGATCATAGAGACCAGCTGATAGATGCACAGGGTTAACCAGCTTCAAAGGGCTTAGCAAAACGTTGATGATCTTCACATGTGGGATGTACCATAAGTACAAACTGGAATCCCGCACATGAGTTTAACTCAGGTCACATCTGGCCTGGATGGATGAGGATGCTGATGATTTTGGAGAGATGGCAGAGAGTGATGGCTTGAAGTGAGATCTTAATTCTCTGCTCAGGAATGGAAGCTGGGAAGCCTGGATGAAACAGGAATATTAGCCACTCGACCAGCTGGGGACTACCAACGGAACTGCCTTGATTCTCACCCCCTGTTGAAGGCAAGAATATTTAAAGCAAGCAAAGTCTGTGAAATCAGGTAAAGAGTTTATTGTTAGAAACACAGTAGACTTAGCTATGTTGTCTGTTTGTCTAAGGCAGAGGCAAAGCAGTAGGATACACACAAAGGAGGAGTGAGAATGCAATCATCCCCATCATTGAGGAGTGTCCCAGAGAAGTGATTTAAAACATTTAGGGAAGTTTATCTGGGTCTTTGTTTCCCATTGGCCAAAGTTCTTATTTCATTTTGCACACCTGATCGGACCCAGGCCCTCCCCAATATGCGTGCACATCTTTGGGTCAAGATGGATTCCTCACTGGCAGTAACATAGCCTAAGTTTTTATTGGCTGGTGACCCCTCCCTTTCTGACCCAGAGGAGTCTTTCTGTGCATGTGAAGTTGGTTCTCCTTCGCCCTAAGGATAGGAAGTGTGTGACCTCTTTATCTTTGACCCAAGCAGGGCTTAGGCCCTAAATGCCCATGATGTGTTCATTGCTTTAAGTGTCCAAAAAGGCCAATTCCACTTCTTTAACTAGTTCTTTGCATTTTTATCTTCAGGTATAAATAGGTGGCTGATAGGAAATGTTTATGCTCGATCCCATCTATCTCCTGACTCACGGAGAGGCTGATTTGGGAGGAAAGTGTCCTCCATACTCCCAGAGAGACACTGTGAATTCCCCTGTAAGGGATATTAGGATTTATTATCTTCCCTCAGTAGAGCATTGGCATGAATCTACAAAGGCATAAGGCCATTGTCCTTAGTTACTATCCTCTTAGTTATTATTACCCAGGACTAAAGGATGACCTGGCCAGTGTCTGCAATTCATGGACAGTTACTGCTGAAGCACAACAGAGATTAGGAATACTCCATACAACATACCCATGGAGTCATCCTTGCTTGTGTGCTAAAAGGTGATCCATTTCTAGAATTGCATGTGTTTCTTAGGACTCTTCTCGTACCCAGTGCATTAGAGCAAGATCACCAGAAGCGAATCTTATAGATGGGGACACTTGGGAAAATCCTTGAAAATGTGCTCATGAACTGGGGACTGAGGAAAATAGGATAAGGCAGGGGAAGAAACAGAACCTTATCCTGGTCCTCAAGGGACCTCTCTCTGGAGCATGAAGAACACAGAGTTGGTCCCCCTGGAGATGAAAGGGCTCAATTTGACCCTACCCCCTGCCAGATACCAGTTTCTGCTGATAGCATAGGCTTGTGACTTCTCGAATAAGGAAGTCTGTGCCTGGGTGTGGGTAATGCCCTGTGAAGGAAGCAGCTGTGAACCCTTAGCAACAACACTCAGCCACCAGGAAAGAGGCACCCCAGTGAAGGAAACCAGGTGCCACCAAGAGCATCTGCCACAGACCTTTAAAGGGAAGGACAAAAACCATGGAGTTTGGAGTTCCCTCAGGCTCTGCAGGTTAAGGATCTGGTATTTTCACTGTTGTGGCCCTGGTTACAGCTGTGGCCCTGGTTACAGCTGTTCAGGTTCAATCCCTAGCCTAGAAAATGCCGCATGCCATAAGAATGGGAAAAAAAAAGTTAAATAAAGAAAGAAGAACAAAAGTGAATTCCCATTTTGATTAAGCTATAAGGAACCAGACAGGTATCTATGAGGAGGTGGGTTCCACCCCTGGCCTCCCTCAGTAGGTAAAGGACCAGGCATTTCCATGAGCTATGGTGTAGGTCACAAAGGCAGGTTGGATCTGGCATTGCTGTGGCTGTGCTCTAGACCAGCAGCTGTACTTCTGATTCGACTCATAGCCCGAGAACTTCCATATGCAACACGTCTGGCACTAAAAATAAAAATAAAGTAAAACAATGGAGCTCAAAAAACTTAGAGGAAGGGCTAAGGGCAGGACTAGAAGGAGCAAGCACTGTCTCAAAGTTAGCTTAAGCCCCCCATTCTCAATCCCCACTGTGGGCCTGGACCTCTCATGCAAAGAAATGGTTCAGCCCCTGTAGCCATTGGAGTAAGAGATTCATGGTCTAAAAGCATAAATGAATACCCAATTCTTTCTCCAAAGCCTGCTATCCCCCCTTGTGGGAAACCCATGGGCCTCCTATATACTGGAGCTACATGTCCCTCTGTACCACCTCTTCTCCTCAGACCATTTCTTCAGAGGAGCCACGGAGGTAGGTGGCAGGGCAGGGTAGGTGCCATTCCTAACCCCCAGCCTCCCAAGAAGGAATAAAATGTGGCTTGGTGAGGAACCCAGAAACTTCCTCCAGAGACTGACCAGATAGACTGCTTATCCTGCCCTTGGCTGGGCACAGCCATAAACCAGGCATTACAGTGCCTCTAAAGGATTCTGCATATTTAACAGAAGAGTGTTGTTTCTTTTCATTCAACCATTTTAACAAAGAAGTTGACAGGGTTTTTGTTCCTTTGCTTGATTCCATATGGAAGACAATTATCACCACTTGCTTAGAAGAAAGAGGTGCCACTTTCTCTTTGAATTGGCCCCAAAACACAACACACCACACATGCACAAGTATATACTAGCAAAGGGGTTCAAGTGCAGGTATACATGCATATAAGCGCACACACACACACACATCCCTTCCCTTTTAGCTCTGGCTCTGGGAGACATGACTAAAGCCAAGAGGCTTCATTGGAAACAGGGTGCCCCAGCCTCCATCTCCAGGTATTCCAAAGCTGCCCCCACCAAAGCTGGCCAAGGTCCACTCAAATTCTCCACAACTCCAGTTGAGGTACTAGAACCAGTGTTTCATCTGTTCTTCTGAAATCCATCCAGTCAAGATTTTCTAATTTCCCCAAACTACAAACTCTGCTTTTATTCCATGCAAATCCCCCTGTACCACCAAAGCCTTCAGGCCTGTGGAGATTGATCGTGCATGATCATTCAGGGCCCAAGGCAAAAGAAAGTGGCCAGTCCCAGACTGAGCACTGGGGCACTGAAGATGTGAGTGTGAGGGCCTGGCTGAGGAGGCATGGCCTGAGCTGGATATAGGAGTGGGTATCCAGCTCCTTAGCCTGTGACTAGTTGACTGGGGAGGGTTTGCCTGAGATCCTTGGTCCTGGGTCTGGGTGGCTGGCACAGGGGCAAGACTCACAGGATGAGGCCAGTGATTGCAGGGCTGGCAGTGGGGGAAGATGTCCTTCACTTGTGTTGTGGGAAGATGAGTGTGCAGCTTCTGGCTCTCATTTAGCTGTTGGAAGACTGAGGAAGTGTTGAGAATGAAGGCCAGTTTAAGACATATCTCCCTTCACACAGGGCCTGCATTCAGAACAAAAACCCACTGATTCTTTTCATGTCTCCCAAGACAGCAAATACCATGGTGTTCTCAACAGTTGAGGGAATGAGTTATAGCAGTCTAAAAAAGGCGCTGAGAGGTGCGTGTTGGAAATGACCTGGAAGGTTTTTCCTCCATCCTTAACAAGTATTTCCTAGAGGATTACATCCTCGGTTCTCAATCATGGCATGTGGACTAGGTAGAGAAACTCAGAGACACAGTCTAGGCCAGCAATCCCTTTAAGGATTTTGGTTTGTGGTGACCCCAGTCAATCTAAGATCCTCTCTTTTCTTTTCTTCCCTTTACAAATTATTGTAAATGGGAGAATTTCCAGGAGTCACATTGTGGCACAGCAAAAATGAAGCTGACTACTATCCATGAAGTTGTAAGTTCCATATATGGCCTTGCTCAGTGGGTCAGGAACGAATGTTGCCATGAGCTACTGTGTACATCTCAGATGTGGTTTGGATCCTGCATGGCTGTGGCTGTGGTATATGTCAGCCTCTGTAGCTCCAGATCAACCCCCAGCCTGGGAGCTTCTATATGCCACAGGTGCAACCCTAAAATACAAAAAAAAAAAAAAAAGAAAAAGAAATAATATTTCCACCCAAAAAAAGCTGTTAAAGATATCAAATTTGCAGGCCTTGTTCCATTACACTGCTTTTTTTCACCCTACGATGAGGAAAAATACTGTGAACTGTAAGTGCAATATACCAGGACTTGGCAGACCTACCTGACTCACCAAACATGAGATGTGTTTAATAAACACTCTACAAAAGTGGTCAGCAAAGTCCAATTAACCACGGGTTTTGTGAGTGGAGGTCTGTTGGACCACAGCCACACTTGATCTTTCTGTACTGTTTATGGCAGTTTTCACATACAACAGCCAAGGTGAGTGCTTGCAACACTGACAATAAAGACTACAACACCTAAAGTGTTTACAATCTGGTCCTTTACAGAAAATTACTCCTCCCATCTGGGGAAAGACCCTAGCTACCAATACTAACAAGAAGAGCTTCCAGGAAACCCCTTCCTCCATTACCTCCTCGGCAAGCCATCCAGTAAACTTAGTTTGTGTCCTCTCTCCTCCCTTCCTCAGTGATTTCCTCTCTCTCTCTGTATATGTGTGTAGGTGTTGCTAGATCTAGAGGCTCCTGAGAAATGTCCCTGATAGTCATCCACAAGTGCTGGCCCTGCTGGACTTCCACTGGGACTATGCACGTCCTTTCAATCTTGGTGTACAGATCTGGCCATCATGGGTCCCACCGTGGCTGGTCTCTCAGCATTGAATGTGCTCTAGTTCAGCTCACTGAACTCTCAGGGAATTTCCTTGTTAAGCATGGCTGCCCACGTGTTCAGAACTCATGGCAGGTGTGTGCATTTCTGACCAGCAGGTTCCATACTTAGTTGTGATGCTAAGGTTCTGACAGCTGATCTTTCAGCATTTCACTCTTGTCTCCTTGTCTGTGATGTGATGGGAAGAGAAGAGCACCCACTGCCTTCCTCTTGGCTTGTTTTTATTCCCAGCTGGGTTACCAAAATCTAAGGTTAGCAAGAAACTACTCATCATTACAGACGCCCTGTTCAGTGTCTTCTGTATTAAATATGGTGATGGGTTTAAATACAGCTAACACTGCCCTTCTGGGAGCCAAAGCTTCTAATCAGACTGTTCACTCCTCATCATTTTTGTCCTTACTTCACAGTGTGTCAAAGTTTAGCTAAAAGTGATTAAAAATGACAATATCCACTTTGGGAAACCCTAAACCTTAACACGGTTTTCCACATCCAGAAATTCCTCAATAAAAAGAGACCTAAAAATAGTTTTCAGTTAATCATACCATTTTCCAGAATGTAGGAAAAAATCAGTGTATAAACTCTGTTAAATAATCTAAAGCTGTTCTTGTACCAGTTGATATTTTCAAACCAATACGTACTTCAATAATTATACATAATCTCAAATGTTCCAAACAAAAAGCAAAAAATATCTATGCCAATGGGCTCCTTAAAGACACATCTCCTTCTCTAGCTGCAATTGTAATTGTGAGGAACTGTATAGCAGTGAGTTAAATGAATGACCACAGCACTAGGTTACAATAAAATCAAGAATGCTGTGCATTCACTGCTGTAAAACAATTAAAAAATTTTAAGACTTGGTCTATAAAGGGAAACATTTTTAGTACTAGACAACTTTCATAATATATCTTCATGATTATATCATAGTGGAAAATATACTGAGCATAATATACGTTATAATAGATTCTGACCTATTTTCCCATGAAAAGCCTAATTAACTGAAATATATCAAATTTCCAACATATGTTTTTTTGCTCAGATAAAACAACAACAAATTTAAGATTAAATGCAAATATGCCGTATAACTGATCAGAAAATCAGTGGTTCAGTGATTTGCAGTGAGGGGTACAAATCATATGACCTTATACAGCTTCCCTATAAACAGTGTATATAAATTCTAAAAGTGTGGCCTTAAAGATTTTAACATCAAAATTGACGTGTTGTTCTTTAAAAACTTGTTGAATTTGGAGATCCCTCTGTGGCACAATGGCTTCGGGATCTGGCATTGCCTCAGCAGGCATAGGTTTCCTGGGAACTTCCGTAAGCTGTGGGAGTAGCAAACATGTTTTTTTTTTTTTTTAATTTAATATGAAAGGTTTTAATTGAAACCTTGAGAAATCCCTAATAAATGTATTTTAGCTAACGTTTCTTTGGAAATCAGAATTTTTAAATGTAGTAAACAAATATATGTAGTTGCCATGCAATCATTTTACTTCTATTCTTTCCTACAAATATCAGGGGTCAGCAAAAATGTTCTGTAAAATATTTTAGGCTTCAAAGACGATACCTTACCTGTCACAAATAATCAACTCTGCTGTTGCAGCATGAAAGCAGGCACAGGCAACACCCAAACAAGTGTGACCATGTTACAGTAAAACTGTATTTACCAAAACAGATAGTGGGCCAGACTAGACCCACAGGCTGGCCTGTGCCAACCCCTATGTGCATCATCTTTTGTCTTTTTTTTTTCTTGTCATTTTGCCATTTCTTGGGCTGCTCTCATGGCATATGGAGTTTCCCAGGCTAGGGGTCCAATGAGAGCTATAGCCACTGGCCTACACCAGAGCCACAGCAACGTGGGATCTGAACCACATCTGTGACCTACACCATAGCTCAAGGCATTGCTGGATCCTTAACCCACTGAGCAAGGCCAGGGATCAAACCCACAACCTCACGGTTCCTAGGTGGATTCACTAACCACTGCACCATGACAGGAACTCCCATAGTCTTTGTTCCTTAAAAGCTTAAATTCTGGAGTCCTACATTCTCAATGCAGAATTTACATTTTCTTAATAAGTTTAAGTTTATTTATGATTGAAAATTAAAGTTTTACATATCTTACATCATTTATGCATGATTATAAATGCCTACATACACACATACACAGGAATGATGCTAGAAGAAATAAAAGGTGGCATATGAAAAAAGGAAGGACATGAATACTGTGACTTTGTGTGTACTAGCTGTTCCCCATATGAAGAAATTAATATTGTTGGCTTTTGTACACTCAAGGAAAATAAGCTTAATTGTGGCTCACAGGAATACTTTCAATTTCCAAGAGTTGTTTTGGAGTTTGATTCTGCCTGTAACCATATGCCTCAGAATTTGTGTTAGGTTTTCTAGCAGTATGCTTTGCATTGGCTATGTTCCCAAGTTAAGAAGTACAGTTTCAGCAAGGTACAACTCTTGGCTCAGTTTTGCAGGATGAAGTCAGGAGTGACACAATGTCAACATGATGAAAAACACCAAATTGGCTGAGGTTTATTGGAGCATCCTTACATCAACCACATCTTCCATAAATGCAACTGAGATTTGTTCTTGTGGAAATGGTAAGTAAGCCCACCACCTGTTGTGACGGGGAGATCAGTGGTCCAAACACTCTGGCACCCAGCTCTTCAGTTACAGAGGATGTCCATGTGTCTTGGGGATTCCTCCAGGTGATGACCTCTCTGTCTGCTTCCAGCTAGCTGAGGTCTGTGTGCTCTTATCATAGCTTCAAACCCTCATTATATTCCAAAAGCCATACAGCTCTGATTCCAGTCTGTAACCCATGGATTGTGGAGACAGCTGATGTATGGAGAGAGCACTTAACTTGCTATCATCTAGCTGCACCCTTGTAATTTCCCTCAAGGGTAGGGATAATTCACACACTTGACAAAACTTGCAGCTACTACCACCTAATTCTTTTCATGATGTTTTTCACAAATCGAAGAACATGGGACTGAAAGAAAGGAAAAGAGGAGGGAGGGAGAGAGAGACCAAACTTATTAAGACCCTAGAATGTCAGTGCATCTCTATGCAGAGGGAGATAAAGCAGTGAGTGTTTCTGAAAGGGAAAGGAAAGAAAAAAGAGGGGGAAGGGCAGAAATATGAAGTGTATTGGTCAGGGTTCTCCAGAGAAGGTTCAACCAATAGAAATGTGTATAGGGATAGATATTGGTTCATTTTAAGGAACTGACTCATGAGATTTTGGAGGCACAGTTAACCCAAAATCTGATGGGGAGTCCAGCAGGCCTGCAGACTCAGGAAAGAATTTTGATGAGTCCAAAGGCTGTCTGCTGGCAAAATTCCTTTTTGCTCAGGGAAGATCATTCTTTGTTCTTTTACAGCCTTCAGCTGCTTTGATGAAACCCACCCATATCATAGAGGGTAATCTTTTTTACTTAAAGTGCCCAAGGATTTAAATGTTAATCTCATCCAAAACATACCTTCACAGAAACATCCAGGACATCTGATCATGTATCTGGGCACTGAGCCCCAGCCACATTGACACATAAATTAACCATCATATAAAGAGAACTCGTGGTGAGGAGAAAGGCATGTGCACAGAGAGAGATGGAGTATGTTTTTCTTCATTTCTGGTTACTCTGTTCCATCATGTTGTAGCAGGAATACTTGAGTTCCAACTAACTCAAATACTGTAAAATTTACACAATGAAAATTTCCTGAAATATGTCATAAACTTTCTTTTCTAACCTGAAAGGGTTGGAAGATATGCAAGATCAAAGCAGGAGTCTCTATCTAGTTTTCGTACTTAAAATGTACCTTTCCTCTTTGAGAAATTTAAACTTAATTTTGAGATAGTTATGCATCCACATACAATTGTAAGAAATTATAGCGCTCCTGTGTACCCTTCATGGTTTTCACCAGTGGCAACATCTTGCAAAATTATAGTACAAGAGTTTAACAAAATTATGCACGTTGATACAGTCCATCGATTATATTCAGGTTTCCAAGTTTCTCATATATGAATTTTGTGTGTGTATGTGTCTGTGTGTGTCTGTGCATGTATTTACCTCATGCAATTTTATCATATGGATGTATCCATGTATTCACCACCAAAGTAAAGGCACAAAACAAGAGTTTCATTCCCATAAGGATCCCTCATGTTGCCCTTTTAGTCACACCCACTTTTCTTCTGTCCCCTTAACTTCATCTTTAATCAAAGGTAACCCTGACGATTTTCTTCCTAATTTTATCAGCTCGAGAGTATTATATAAGTGGAATCATACAGGATGTAACCTCTCGGGATGGGCTTTTTCATTCAGTGTAACTTGCATGGCAATTTACCTAAGTTGTTATTTTTAGCAGCAGGGGACTCTTTTTCATTGCCGAGTTCCTAATATTGAATCAACCTTGCATATGAAGAATTAATTCTACTTGGTCATAAGGTATCATTCTATATATGCATGATGGATTTAAAATGCTAAATGTTTTGAGAGAGCTTGTGTGTATCTTCATGAGAGATACTCATCTATACCTTTACAGTTTTGTACTTTCTTTATCTGCTTTTGGTATCAAATTAGTACTGGCCTCATAAAAGATTAGGAAAAGTTCCCTCTTCTAATTTCTGGAAGAGATGATGGACAGTTCTACTTCCAATGTTTTGTAGAATACTTCAGGGGAATCATCTGGACCAGGACATTTCTTTTTCAGAAAAATTTAAATTATGAATTTAGTTTCCTTAATGATTATGTAACTTTTCAGATTATCTATTTTATCAGGTATGTTGGTATCTGATTTTTGAGGGGTTTTCCATTTTCTCTAGGACACAATTCATGAGAACAGTAAAACTGTTCATAGTAATCTCTCACTGGCATTTTAATGACTACAGGATCTACCATGAGAGCCCATTTCCCGCCTGATATTGATGATTTGTATCATGTCTATTAGTTTTGTCATAATTACAACAGGTTAATGAATTGTATTTTACCATTTGAAGAATGAAATTTTTTCCATATTTGTTGTTTTTCTGTGTGAATTACATTGATTTCTGCTTTTATCTCTATTATTTCTATCCATCTCTTTTGAGTTTATTTTGCTCTTTCAATTTTCTTGAAGTACAAATTTAAACTACAGATTTGAAACATTTCTTAATCGCATAATGTGAGCATTTAGTGCTATAAATATTCCTCTCATCTTGGCTTCAGCAGGGTTCTACAAGTTTGATATGTTGCACTGTTTTCACTTAGTGCTATGTATTTTTTGTTATTATCTTTGAAATGACTTCCTGTTTGACCCATCGTTTATGACTATGTGGTTAACTTTCAACGTTTTTAGAGGTTCTCCTGTTGTGTGTTATTTAAAAGTGTAGTTTGATTCCATTTTGCTTGAAGAATGTATTCTTCATGATTTCATTTCTCTTGAATTGGTTGAAGTGTGTTTTGTTGCTCAGGATAAGGCAGAAGATTCATGAGTACATTAAACAAAACATGTAGAAGTTCCTTCATGGCTCAGGAGGTGAGAGGATCTGACATTGTCACTGATAATGTGTGTAGACATTCTATAATCATGCATAAATTATGTAAGCTATTTAAAGTTTACTTTTCAATCATAAATAAATTCCAACATAGGATATAAAGATAATGTAAATTCTACATTGATAATGTAAGATGCCAGAACTTAAGTTTTAAAAGACCAAGGATTATGCATGTAGGGGTGAGAGTATACCGACCTTTGTGTCCAGTCTGGCCAACAGCCTGTTTAGGTAAATACAGATTTGTTTTAACATGGTCACACTTAAAAATAAGTGTTGCCTGTGGCTGCTTTCATCCTACAACAGCAGAGTTGACAATTTAAAACAGATGAAGTATAGTCTTTAAAGCCTGAAAATATTTACATTGTGATCCTTTACAAGACATTTTCGCTGACCCCCAATATTTGTAGAAAAGAATAGAAGTAAAGTTACTGCATTGCAAATACGTACATTTGTTTACTAAAGCTAAAAGTTGATTTCCACAAGGAACATTAGATAAAATATATTCAGGTTTCACAAAGAATTGATCAAACACCTTATGTATTAAATTAAAACCATTTTTTCCCTCACTGACACTGTGGCATATGAAAGTTCCCAGGAAAAACCCTAGATCCTTAACCCTCTTCATGAAAATCAGAAAATTATCACTGGTTATATAAGGTCTTAGGACTTCCTTTATCAAAAGATACCTGGGGGTGGAAGCCAGTGGGCTGGTGAGCTTGGGAACACTGAGCTCAACATGATCTAAGTCTCCCCCCAATACATTAACGGGCCAAGAAATTTGAGTCACTCATTCCCCCCATTGTTTTGTCCTCACTGGGGTGAAGAGGCAGATGCCTCCACCATTTTGAACATTGCAACAACACAACTAAGACGATATGATGCTCCCACACCCACAAGACACTGAAGCAGAAAGTCCTATTCTTACAGCCAAGCCTTTTCCTCTCTGACCAGGCAAACCATACAGGACACCCTGGAGGAGTGGAGGATCTCCCCAGCCTGTGATCTGGCCACTTCAGAGAGGCAGAGAGAAACTCTCTAGAGGTAAGGGCTGCCTCCAGCCTCCATTCTCACGACTGGTGAGTGTCCAGAGGGCTGAACGGCACAAAAGCAGCTCTCTATCCCCAGAGTGTTCAGGGATGCAGAGCATGGAACCAATGCCCCAGAAGCCCCCTAGCCCAGCAGGCTGGAGAGACAGGGATGATGAAGCTGTCCCTGGGGCTAGTGAGAGCTGTGTACTCCCAGGAGCAGCCTGGGCATCGTTGTCTCTGTGGAGGAAAGACTTAGTCATTCACCTGTGGATCCAGACTACCTGGGATCTCAAACATGCTTTGTTCCTCTCAGATACCCTCTCTATCTTCGGAGGACCCGTCTCTGAGGACACAGGCACATGCAAGACGACAGTGGACCCAGTGCATTTCACAACAGAACGATTTTATCCATGTTTTAATCCCCCATCACAAAGGAGCTACTGTGCCCACCCACACACACCCAGACCCAAGTCCCCACCACCTAACCCCACCCACCCCCACCCCCTCCTGGCTCTGGTCATTCTGTCCTTCCTCCCCACCCCTATGGCAGCCAGGATGGTTGCTAGGACCTGGAGGAGCCCAAGGCTTCCATGGGGGCTGCCCAGTTGGACTGGCCCTGGAAGGCTGGCCCACCGTTCCCTACTGGCTGCGGTGCTGCATCCTCCTCCTCCGTGTGACACATGGGTCACACCTGCTCCTTTTGGGCTGGGAAGGGTCAACCAGCCCCAGAGCCAGGGTGTGCCTCCCAGAGCCTCGCAGGTCAGCCCTAGGCCTGGCCAGGTCCTCAGCAGCAGCCAGGCCTCCACACCGAGCCCGCTTTCTAGACTTGGCAGCTTCCAGGGGGCCTGAGCTGAGGCCCATTCTCTGGGGCACGGGGGCCTGGGAAGCTTTCTGGGCCCTCTGCCCTGCAGTGCAGACAAGACCCGAGGCAGGGACAGGGCTCTGTGGCAGCCCCCAGGGCAGCAGGCTGCGGTGAAGGCCCAAGAAGAAGGCCAGGCTGGGGAGCTCCTCCTCATTCTCACTGAACCCGTGACCCAGCTCTGGGGCTCCACTAAGAGGAGAGGCCTCCCTGAGAAATTTGCTGGCCCTGGGTCCTGATGGAGGGCCCAAGCGCTTTGTGCCCTAGTGAGGAAATGGCTGTGCTGTTCCAGCCTGAGTGGGTTCCTGATATCCTGGAGAGGGCACAGAGCCTTTGTGCCTGAACAGGCCCCTGTCTGTTTGGGGGTGCCTTAGATGGCCATGGAAATCCATCTGGGGTGTTCAGGTTTCATCTCTGACCCCGGGCTGTGGGCCTTGCTCGTTCCTCTGGGCATCTTGTCGGGCCAAAGACCCTGAAGTTCTTGAGTCCAGATGGGGTACACTGTGATTGGGGGTGGTTGGCACCCCGTTGTCCTCCTCCGAGGCCAGGACTTGTGTCTGCACCAGCTGTTGTGAGAGAGGTGGACAGTGACTGCTCTGCACCCTCCAGGGAGTTCCAGGGCTTATGGGCAGGGGGAGGTGAGATGGGACTCACATCCACAGACAGAGCCTGTGGCCCTCCTGCCTTCCTCCTGCACCTTCTCCCCAGCAGGGTCCTTGCCCTGTACCTGGCTCCCCCCCTCCCCTTCCATTCCTCCTGCCCTGCACCCACCTGGGCAGCCTCCCGGGTGCAGGGCCTCTCCGTCAGGGGAGGGAGGGACAGAGCCTTCAGGGCCTCCTGCTCTAGGACCCTCCTCGGCCCAGGCTGACCTGGGTCCTTTACTCCTGGATTTCCAGGGTCACCTGGCTACCCCCGCTGCCCCCAGTCTCCCTAGTGTCAGTCCCTCCCCTGGCCACCTCTTCAGGGGAGAGTCCTTCCTCCTGCTCCAGCTCCTCAGCCAAGCCCGAGAGATCCAGCTCTGGTTCTGGGGAAAGCAACTCTGCCAGGAATCGGGGGTGAATGACCGCCTCCACCTGGAATGGAAGGAAGAGGCTGTGAGCAGCCTTGGCAGGTGTGCCCTGGGAGGCGGGAAGGCCTGGGAGAAACGTGACTAGCAGAGGCCAATCCATAGCCCCCCTCACAAAGGGGGAGCTTTCAAACTCCCACAGGCATTGTCTACTCTTACATAAAGCTCACAAGCAGGTGTACATGCAGACACATGGGCTCGAAAGCACCAACACATAGGCACAGACACAGACACACAAAGGCCTCCAAAGAGAGAGACACACACACACATGTACAACTTTCACATCCACATATACACATCCTATGCACCAAAGTACACTCAGACACACAGGAAGACACACAGATGTCAGGCTCAAGGACCAGAGCATAAATCCCATTATCCTGGGCCAAAGCCAGAACTAGGGTGCGAAGAGCATCTCTCCCTGGAATCCTGGAGTCTCAGACTCCAGGCCCAGCCCACCTTGGTGTCAATGTCCTCCTGGGAACACAGCTTGTCCACGTAGCTGAGGAGATCCGGGTCTGGGAAGCAGCTGTCCTCGTCCTGTGGCAGCTCATATCCATCCTCTTGACATTCCATATCTGACTCCCCTGTGGCTGAGGGGCCAGGACCCACCAGTGCCTGCGGGATGTCCCCGTGCTCCCTGCGAGCCTCAGGGGGAATCTCCTTGGGGGCCTTGTCCTCCAGCAGCTGCCAGGCTCTGCGTGGCCTTCGGTGGGTGTGCTGGACCCTGGGGCCATGTTTCCTTGGAGCACAGGCTGAGGCAGAGCAGGAGGAAGGGAAAGTGAGGGGACCCAGCGCCCAGAAGCTGACCCCTGAGCAGGCACAGGGGAGGGCATTGTTGTGGGGCAATGGATATGCATGTGGGAAGGGGGAGGAGCAGCCAGAGCCTCAGGTTTGGTGGGAGGCCAGATTCAAGTCAGGGACAGGTAAAAGTCAGGTGTGAGAACGTGTGGAACATCTAATGATCAAGGGTCTCCCCACCAGCACACTTGTTAGGCAGATTTCACAGGGGCCCCTTAGACAGGGAGGAGGGTGATGAGGTTCTAAATGGACCAGGTCCACACCACAGAGGGGAAAGGGGGCACTGAGACCCCCTCGGGGGCTATCCGTGTTGAAAGACCAATGCCCCCTTGAGGGAAAAGGAGCAATCTGGGAACAGGGACCAGGCCCAGGCCTCTCTTACCTGTGCCTTGACCTCCAGGGTGAAGGTGATTCACAGACTGAGTGCCCCTTTTGCAGGATGTGGGTTCCTGAGGAGCCAGCTTTTTGGAGCTGGAGGAGGCATGCCCTGTGCCCACGTTGTGCAGGACACGTTCCCCATCCTGATCTCATCCTCTTCCTCAAATTACATGAACCTGGGGGGTGTTGAGGGACAGGCCCCAGTGAGAAAACCACCTGGGCTCTGGAGCCCACCCAGGGCAGCAGAACCGAGGGGGTGAGGAGAGCGTGTCCTTGGGGCTGTCAGGGCGCTGTGCGGTGCTGTCACAGCAGGGAGCTGCTCTGGCGCAGGTCCAAGATCTGGGCCTCTTCCTGCCTGAGCAGCCCTGGAGCTGGAGGGCATGGCCCAGCAGAGATCCAGGTCAATCTCTGGGACCAGGCTTAGGGACACCATGTCGGCTGTGGGGGCCCCTGCTCATGTGCCCCTGGACCTTGTCTGACCCAAAAAATGGAGATGGCCAGTGGCCTGGTCAGGCACGTATCCCCACAGAGCCCTTGCCCGAACCCAGATCCTGGGGCTGGGAGTGAGATTGCGGGAAAGCACACATGAGACAGGGCCCAGCACAGGCTGGAGTGGGGATCCTACCCTTAGAGGTGAGGCATCTCTTGCCACTGAGTGCTAGCTGCTCCTTTGGTTTTGTTTGGAAACTAGGAGATTCCCATGCAGAAATGACAGGGACGGCCAGAGACCCGTGGGCTTCCCCAGTGATGGCCGGTTGCCCATTTCAGCCACCACTGATGAGGAGAGGCCTACCACATGCTAGGTCAGTGACGGCCAGGCACCCAGCATGAAGGGATGCCAGGCTGCTGGGTGGAGTCCTCACCCCTGCACAGCCCCCATGCCTTCAGGGGACCCCCTCCTGGACTGCCGTGCTCCCCAAGGCCATCCTGAGGCCTCCCCACATCAGCATCACGGTAGGGCAGAGCTCCTGGGACAGACAGGCTGGAAGAGCCAAGCTCTCCAGGTGGCAGAGGGGATTCTGGAGGCCAATAGGATTTGGGGATTCAGGGAACAGGAGGTGTCAGGTGCCAGCCTCCTCTTGCATCCTCTCTGATTGCTAGCACCAGAGCCAGATCCTGCCCTGGGGCCTGCCCATCACCCACCACCCACCCCACCATGTCGCCCATGGCCCAGGACCCTGACTCACTTTGCTGCCATTTCATAAAAGGCCATCCTCTCAACGATGCTCATGTGCTGCCATTCCTGCATGGCCTGCCACAATCCCTCCTCCAGCGTCATGGTGGGCTTCAGGCAAGCCAGGGTGCAAAGCACTGGGCTGTAAGCCCTCAGGGTCAGTCTCTTGGTACAGCCCAGCCCCCAACTGCCCAACCCCACCCAGCTCCAAGGCCTCCATGTGCCCCAGCCCTGCCAAACCCAGGCTCAAGAGGGGGAGACGAGGGTGCCTGGAGAGCAAAGGCAAGCCTTCCTGGTGCCTGGTGCCACCACCTCCCACTCACCAGAGGATGATTGTCCACTCCCTGGCTATAGCTGGGACACTCTGGCTGGGGGGGTTTGCCATCTCATATAAAATGCAGCCCCCTCAATGTGGGAGGGAAGGTGCCAGTCTACCTGCTAACAGGTTTGAGAATTACAAGGATTCTTCTGCCCAGGTCTCTGCACTAGATGGCCTAGTCCCCCTTTTCGGAGGGACCTCGGGTCTAGGAGGGATGTTCCTGCCAGGCTCACAGCTCTAGGAGGATAGACCCTTGCCCTTAGGACAGCTCGACCACCTCCCCGTTCACACTGGACTTCTTCAGAACAACAAGGACCGGGCATGCAGAAAGCTCCGTCCTGGGCCTGAATGTCCTAAGCCTTATCTGAAGTGATACCCACTGGCTGCCATAGGCCCAGGTCCATGTTGAAAGGAGGTAGCACCAGAGAAGCAGGTCCCATTCAAACTCTGGCTCCTCACATCCGAGCAGGACCCTCTCGGACTGCTCTCCTGCACTCAATGTTATCATGGCAGTGCAGAAAATGAGACAACTGGTCTTGCATGGTGGTGGTAGCTGAGCTAAGGCACGGACGGGATGTCATGGACTGGACATGGGACACATCTAAGTGCAGATGTGCCTCCTCATAGCATGGACATTGCTGTCAACCCTCCTTCTTTCGAGGTGAAAGGATGCCTGGAAGCCTAAGCAGGGAGGCCATGCCAAGGTCCTGTATATGCGAAGGCTCCAGCGGAGCTAATGAGGGCCTGAGAGGTCACTTACATGAGAAAGCAGGAGAGAGCTTCTGCATCGGGGCTCTGGGGCAGGTGACTCTGGGCCAGGGACTTGAAGCGCTGCCAGCGTCGGAAGTTCTGATAGACACTCTTATGGTGAGAGGCGTCCTCCTGAGGGCCCGTGTGCTGGGAGGCATGCAGGCTGCCTGCCCCAGAGGTGCCATGTGGCCACGGCCCAGAGCTCCCTGGGGGCAGGATGAAAGCCATCTGGGCAGCTGGTGGTGCCGCTTGAGGAGGAAGGCCTGGGGCCAAGCCTCCCTTGCCAGCCTGAGCTGCTGCAATAGCTGGGGCAGCCACACCGCTGTCCCCCACAGGGCTTGCTATGCAAGGGGGTGCAGGACACAAAGCACTCCCCATGAGGGCCCTGGAAGCATTCCCATTGAGGGGGGCCTGAGGGCGCCCAAAGGCCTGAGACTGGTGGGGCAATGCTGACCTCCCTCCTGACCAGACTGCGACAAGGATGTTGCCAAGCCCTGGGGCAATGGGGCCATGGTCAGCAGGAGTCACCCGAGGTGTCATGGGGTGAGCTGGCTGCAATAGGGTGCTGCCAGGCAGGAGTAATGGGGCCATGGGCGGTTGCAGGTGCTGCTCCCAAGCTGGCTGGGGTTGGGAGCCAGGAGTGAGGGGAGGATAGGAGCATGAGGCCCCAGGGTGCATGACCACATCCGTGCCCAGCAGTGGAAATGCTGTGGAGAGAAAGGAAAGGGGTGAATGGAAGAGGAGAAGGGGTGACATGGACGGAAGGTCTCTCGGGACTCAGAGGGCACACCTCAGTGGGAGAGGGCATTTGCCCCGAGGAACCTGTGTGTTGTGCAGATGTCGTGGAGGGATTTTCATGTTCTGACTTCAGTGGGAGAGGGCATTTGGCCCGAGGAAGCTGTGTGTTGTGCAGATGTCGTGGAGGGATTTTCATGGTCTGACCTGTGGTTGAGAATGACTGCCCTGGTGACCTTGATCCCCCACACCAAGTTCCCTGCCCCTGTCTACCGAGAAATGCTCAGCTCAGCAGCAGGGATTTGAGAGCCTCCCTGAGGAGCTCCCTGACACCTCGTCCTCACAGGCTGTCCCCACGTCCTGGACCTGAGAGGCCATTTACTCTGAGCATGCCCCTCAGCAAGGTCACTGGCAAGTAAGGGCCTTCTCCAAAGTCCTTCCAGGCACCGTGAGGCCTTTGATGGACCTCCACTGTCTAAAGTCGAAGGGCCTCACATCCTCCTCAACCCTTCCTCTCGGGATGCTCAGCACACATCTGTTCTGTCATTCTTTCTTGACTTCACACAACACCTCTCAAAGGCTGCGAAGATTGCTCTGCACACAGAACCCTTAGACAAACATAGAACAGCCCCACCAAGCATGCACCTGCCTCTCCGAACCACCCAGAGTGGACTCTTCACGGGGGCTAAGGTGTGCCACCCCATCCCGATGGCCCTGAATCCCTCCCACCATGCAGTTCTGCTCCTCAGAGAGACGTCTGAGAAGTCGGTGTGTATCCCCTGCATTTTTGCCACTTACCATCCAGGGTTGGCTTCCGAAGATGAGCATGGGCCCAGGGTGGCTCATGTGACAAAAGTCATGGGAGTAGAGGCTGCCTGGGGTCCTTCCCCTTCCAGCTCCCAATAATGGAAAGTGAGGACAAACTGAGAAGCAGGCAGGAGTCAGGTGCCATTGTGAGAAAACCGCCCATTCAGGAGCAGGAGGTACATACCACGAGGCACCGAATTGACCTCCACAGGTGTCCTAGGAGGTTCCAGGGTAGCAGACTAGATCATCTTCCTGCTTCTGTGCTACACTGCTTCACCCCCCCACCTTTACAAAGGAAGCAGCCTTCCTAGGCATTCCACCTGCACCAGCCTCTCTCCACATGTAGTAGTAGTGACTTGAAATAGGAACACACGCCTCATCTCAAAGTCAGGCCTCAGCTTCTGCCATGAGCCACCTGACACGCTGCGCCATGTCTGCAGAGACGTATTTCCACAAAAGGGAAACCAATACAGAACAACTCAGGCCCACGAGTCCTAGCTTGGGTGAAGTCACCTGGTTGCCCATCCCTTGTGGAATCCAAGGCCACAGTTGCCTGACCTGAGAAGTGAGTTCTGGGCGGGATGGTGGGAAACGTTCTGGGCCATGGCAGCGAAAGTCACATCCTGCCCAGCTCAGAGCAGACCCTTTCCTGAGCATGTGGCCACAGACAACACCCACCAGCACTGAATCGTTTTCTGACTATACCCTCCCATTCCACGCCCCCATCAGCCAGAGTATGCTCCAGTTCCAATCCCTTAGAGAGGTCTGGTGAGGCGAGCTTCAGATGCCTGAGGACCACAAGGCGGGGCTAGGCTTTCCCCATGACCAACCCAGGGCCAGCCATAGGACACTGGCTACACACACGTTCCAAGTGGCTTGTCTCCCTTCTAGAAACCGCCAACCTACCTGCTGCCATCCTGCCTCCCAGCCAGAGCAAGGCCTCTTGAACCACCTGCAAGCAGCTGTCCTCTCCAGGGCAGCCTCAGGTTTCTACAGGCTCCCCAGCTGAGATGTCCCTGAGGTGCAGTGCTCTCGCCTTCCTCTCCTTCCGTCCAACTCCATGTCCACAGTGAAGGGTCCCAACGGAAACCCAGGCATTTGAGGGAGGCCCTTTCTCTTGGAAAACAGCCCCTGTCTAGAGGCTTACCGCCTTCTGAAGCCATTCCCACAGGCTTGGGCCTGGACCACCATGGGCTGGTGGCCTCAACGTGGACAGTCAAGAGCAGGACCCAGCGAGGGACCTGCCCCAACAGATGCTCAGGACACAAGTAAAGGAGCCCAAGTTTGAATCTCAACAGTAGAATGCGGGCCTCCAGTCATTCTGCAGTGGGGGAGGGGCCGAGGGCAGGTGAGCCTGGGTGGGGGTGGGGTGCCATTCCATGCTGGCCTCTGCAGGGAGGCAAGAACCAGACGTTTCTTCCACCTTATGCAGGGGCCAGACAATTGTCGAGTGCCTCGTCAGGCAATGTATGTGTTAGTTTTCAGAGTCACAGCACCAAGTTTTCTCTTGATGTTCCCTTTCCCTTCGTTATTCATCAACTTGTTTGTTGTCTTTCACCTGTTCAGCTTCCGTCCTGGCTCTTGGCTCCCTTCCCCAGAGGCCAGACTTTCTGAACACAATTTACCTTTTATCATCTGATAAGCACGTCGGTTTTCATATGGCCATCTGGAACCCAATGTTTATGGTTTGGCTTCTCTCAGCAGACCCACCATTTGTGATTGGTGTGTGTCCGTCTTTCCTAAGGAAGCCGTCCTTGTGTGCCAACCAGAATCCAGCAGGACCCACCTTCCTCATGTTCCCTTGTGCTGGAAAGGCCCAGCCTATCCAAAAAGCCGCTGCACAGCCCACGTGTTCAGGACCAGAGATCAGTCTGACGTGTTTCCCATATGATGACATTGCTGGTAAGTATTGGAGCTTTTCGCTTTTAAATGTTTGAATGTAACATTTTCAACAAATCCTCCCCTCGCAGGGATACAGTCCACGTATGCCGAATAGCATATGGAGTGCTGAGTCCTCCTCTCCCCTCTTTCCCCTGTCCACTCATTCCTCGTTCCCACCAGGGATCAGAGATACCTGTTTCATTCACATCTTTTCAGAGATCTTTTGGGCAAGCAACTTTGAGTGCCATCCGTTTGCCTTTGGAGGTAGTATTCCTTTGTCTCTGGTTGAAATGTACCATGTGCACAGGGAACTCCATCTTGGACTTGTGATGGAACAGGTTGGGGGATAATGTGAGAAAGTGATTACGTATGTATCCTACATAGATATATATGTATCATATATCATATATACATACATCTGTCTGTACGACAGGGTCCTTTGGCTACGCAGCAGAAGTAGACAAAACATTGTAAATCAACTGCAGTGGAAAACCTAACCTCTTGTAAGATCAAAGAGTTCCTCTTGAGAAAAATAAAAAAGGAAACGAGAAAATTAAATTGCGTCCCCGTAGACCTGAGTATCTTTCCTTTTGTTGCCTTCCTACTGATATTGTGGCTCCTCTGTTACGGGATGCATTTTTAACATGGGAGTTCCTCCATTCTCTTGAAATTCAATGTACTGAAAGGGCAGAGTACTCAAAGCCAGGCAAAAACAATAGTAAATGTGCAGCTCCATTTGAGTTTTTCATTTCCCATACACAGTGCCTGCATTTAGCCTGACCTGTGTCCCGTTCACCATTTTGGACATATCTTTATTGCAAGTACTTTCCCTGTGTATCTGAAGTTTACCTTTCCCTTGGAATCAGCATGCACCTGGCAAGACTCGCCCATAAGGGTACCATATTAGACTTCAGGGAGTGGGCAGTTCTTGAGGGAATGAGAACTTGGAGTGGAGACCGAAAGGTGCCTTTTGGTCCAACCAAAAGAAAATGGCAAAGGGACCCCAAATCTGCAGGCTCTTTGGATGAAATGGCAATGGAAGAGCCAAGAGATACTATTGCGTCTTTGAGCTTTATGTGGTTAAGGACAGAAGTAAGGGAGGAGAAGACAAAATCTTCTCTTTCCTTATGTGAAAGAACCAGATGTATGTGTGTGGGGGGGGGTCTCCTGTTTTAATTGCTTTCTCCTTTGGGGGACCCACGTGCTGCCTGTGGATGCTCCTAGGCTAGGAGTCACATCGGACCTGCACGAGCAGGCCTCTGCCATAGCCAGAGCAATGTGGTATCCAAGCTGCGTCTGGGACCTACAGCACACCTCAGGGCAACCCCGGATCCTTATTCTACTGAAGGAGGCTGGCATGGAGTGTGCATCCTCACAGATCCTAGGGGGGTTGATGTCTGCTGAGCCATGATGGGAATTGCAGGCTTTTGTAGGTGTGAAAACATCGACTGCCCGTGATGTGGGTGTGCCCTTTGACACAGTGCCAGCTTTTTATCCACCAATGTCCAATCTCCACGTGTCCAAACCCACTCGCATCAAAGTCCTCCCCAGCAAGCCCTGCTTGAAAGCTGGTGCATTTCCTGTCTGTATCCCATACCCTTGCTCTTGAGAATCGAGGCTCGTCCTTGCCTATGGTGCTGTCTGCATGGGAATCAAAGTAGCATCCCTGACACAGCCAAACGGAAACACACCTGAAGAAACGCTCAGATTGGGAGGTAAGGTCAGCTTATCACGATGCAAGTGATAGGAATGCATATGTCCATCTTGTGTGGTGAGAGGCGAGGTCTCGGGAACATCATCAAGGGAGGTTAGGGGTGAAAACCTCCCAGGACTGCAAGCAAATCTCTTGGGAGGCAGGATTCCCTCTGTGCAGTAGCAGAACTACAATTCCTCCTGCTGTTAGGGTGTTGGGCAAGGAAGGAGAGGTTGAAAGGATTGTTGCAGATTGAGAAAAAGGACTTGTGTGGGTGCTTCCGAAGCTTCTTGCCCCTTGCAAAGGAACATGGACTCCAAAGAGGGTGAGAAGCTGAGGCGAGAGTATCTCCTGCAATGCCATGGTGAGCTTTGTAGGAAGAAACTCTGGATGGGGCACTGCAAAACTGAGCACCATGGGAATAGGGCTCTCTATTGGAGCTTTTACACTGAAGAAACATTTCCAGGGTTTTCAAACAAGACCTTCATATGAGAAGATTGCTGAGGCACCCATTGTACCCAGGCATTCAGGAAGGCCAGGTTTCCTTGTTGCTCCCTCCCCTTCTTCAGCCACTCCTGCAATTTGTTACAAGATTCTCACGCATAGCTCAGATGTAGTATTTGTGGGGGTTTCTTGTTTGGTTGGTTTTGAATTGTTCTTCCCCCAAGACAATGGTTTTGCTACTGTACAGCATGGTGACCCAGGTACACACACATGTACACATTCTATTCGCTCCCATGAGCATGCTCCATCACAGGTTCCCAGTGCTACACAGCAGGATCTCATTGCTAATCCACGCCAAAGCCAATCCTTTGCATCCCTTCACCCCAAGCTCCCAATCCACCCCACTCCCTCCCCAGATGTCGAATTGGCATGAGTCTTCTCAGGGACACTGATACAAAAGTTGCATTGTGGAAACGAGGTGCTCCCAAATCTTCCACATTTTTTGACTGACTTTGGAATTCTGAGGGCCGCATCCATGGCATCGGGTGATTCCCAGGCTAGGGGTCCAATCAGAGCTGTGGCCCCTGGCCTATGCCCGTGCCACAGCAATGCCAGATCCCAGCCATGATGGCAACCTACACCGCAGCTCACATCAACACCCGATCCTTAACCCACCGGGCGAGGCCAGGGGTGGAACCCGCAACTTCATGGTTCCTAGTCAGATTCGGTTCTGATGCACCATGACACTAACTCCTTCTGTTGTTCATTATTTTATACTACCTCAGAACCCTACATGCCGACATCGGAGAGGCAGAGGTTGTCAAATCAGCGGCACTGTAATTAGGGAAACCAGTCATGGAAGTGGGTGTCTCAACGTCCTTTGGACCATGACCTCTGATTGTTCCTGCAGAGAGCTTCGGGGCAGGCACTGGCGGCTGAGGAGAAACATCTCTGGAGATGGATCACTAGCATCAGGAGACAGTGAACCTTCCACTCCCACATGGAAATTGAAAGGCACCGAGAGATCCCAGGTTAGTGTCTTGTGGACGTTTCAAGTCTGTGCCCTTGGGAGCTCTGGGTGTCATCAGATAGATGTAAGGGTCTTGAGAGGTGTCCTGTGGAGGAAGAAATGCTCTGATGTTGCCACGGACCAGAAAAGGGATCTGAGGGTTCAAGTTTCTTTGGCGAGCATTACCAAGTCAGGTCAGTATGTTGAATCTGCTGCTACTTCTTTGTGGGTAGATGGCCACCTGAACTTCCATGATGTCGTGCAAAACGTAGGGAGGGAGAGGAGTAGTGTCCCCAAAGAACCTGCTGTCTTGTGACTGGCCAAGAGGGTCACGTTTAGCTCACCAGCATAACCAGGACAACCAGAACCGTACAAAGGAGACACACCTGTGCACCAACCTTTATTGAACAAGCTCCATGTATTAAAGAAAGACATGAAGAACAAACATGCGTGGAGAATCGAGGCATTTGGAAATTCTCTAGGCATGGCGACAGGAGCACCATCTCTGAAGAGAGGTTCCCAGATCTCCAATTGCGTGCTAGAATGTTTCTTTAATGGATCCATCCAATTTGCTAGGGGAAAGACCCTTCTCTTTCTAGACAAGCAAATCCCAACCCAAAGAACCCACACAGCCTAAGGTACTGTGGCCCAAAGGGCATGAATGTCCTTGGCCCACTTTGAGGATTCTGTGCTTAGGCTGGATCTCTGCAAACTCTTGTATGGGGATCCTATCTAAATGCATGGGTTTCACCAATGCAGTGTGACCATGGGGGTTCATCTCCCAAGAGATAGGTTTTAAGAAGCGATGGCCACAGAAGCTCCCAGGGAGAAGACAGGAAGACAACACCAGAGAGCTTTCCAGCGAATGCAAATCCTCCATGACATTCCTGTCTTGGAGGGAGCTCCTGGGCCAGCTCTTCTGATGCTTCCTTCCCTCCCTCCTCTTCCCACCTGTCCCCTGCTGCCTGAGCTGTTGTGCACAGAGACTACCATCCCCCAACCGCTCCTAGTGTCTGTTGAGGAGGGTCCGCTTGGGTAGTCACTACTGCACGTGGGAGCAAAGAGGGTGGTTTCCCAAGGGGTGGCCTGCCTGAGGGTGGGGCCCGTCCTGGTGGCCTTTAGCATTCATTCCATGACAGCCCTGCTAAGGAATATGGGGACTCTTCAGCCATTGGGTGTGACCGCTCTGTGCTCTTGTGCACGCTGCAGACTCCTTGTGCAAAGAGGAGGAAAGCATAGGAAAGCTCGAAGGAAGATTTCCAATTTGAAAACCCTCATGGGGTTCACAAGAAGTAGCTCAGGGCACGGGAAAAGGAGTGAAGATGTACCATCCAGGCTCCTGGTTTCACTGGTGTCTTCCTTTCTCACATACCAATGTTGGTCAGCACTTCTGTTCAAAGGGCATGCTTGGGTCTCTGTTGGGGGCAGCCTTGCTGAATGTAGTGTTGACCACGTAGTTGGAGTCGGATGTAAATTGTGATGGATTTGCAAGCCTAGGGGGGATTGGTACAAGGCCACCTGGTTGTCGGGAATCTGGTAATCCGTCAAAGATGCGGGTTGGTTGGGTTTTGTCTATGGATATTCTGTGTAAGGGGAGATCATGCCTGTGTTTGGGTGAGCGTTTGTCTTTGGAGGGTGCTGAGATGTAACAGAGGCATAGTCCAGGAGCTGGCGTTTAGGTGTTTGTAAGTTGGTGTTCAGGGGCCTATTTTTCATGGATGTTTTCCGCCGTGAAGTTGGGGATTGTGTGTCTCCTGGTGGACTTGGTAGGATTATCTGCCTAGGCCTCAGGGCAATGTTAGGGAAGTCCAGGGGCCGATCTGTGTGTGTGTACCTTTGGGGCCTGTAGTGAAACTTCGTGGTTGGGACTTGACCCCAGCCAAAATTGAGAGTGGGACTGGAATCTACCTTGCCCTCAGCTTGGCACCTCAAGCCAGGATCCCAGGTTCAGAGAGGATTTGAGCACACAGACTTCTTTTGGTGGCATCTGCTCCATGTGGAGTTTCCCTTTCCTAGGATGGAGTGCCACAGCAGCAATCTGGACCACTGCAGTGAACACTCAGAATCCTTAGCCTTCCATGCCACAAAGGAACGCCTCGACCTGCTCAAACCCACTGTCTTTGCACTGTCAGACCCCTCACCAGGTGTCAGGATTTGATGAAGCTCTGGTTCTTCTGCTTCGTGGCAGGAAGCATTTGGCATGAAGCGAAGCCCCAGGTAAAGAGTGAGTTTCGGAGCATAAGACCCTGGGGGGAGATACACGTAAGCTGGCCAGGGAGCAGAGCAGCCCCAAGAACCAAGAAAGCTACATTTCTAGAATCCAAGGCCCAGTGGGGAGGGGAGAAGACTGCCTTCTTCCTCATTTGGGGGTGGATATCAAGGCTTCCATCTCCAGCTCCTCATTGTGCCCTATATGGATGGTGTGCCCTGGGCTGTCACAGTGCTTGTTCAAATCGGTGTGTATTCCCAAGATTTTGGTCATATATCAACTGGGGTAATTCATCTCAGGTTTCCATCTACTGTCCTCTGTTACCTAGGCGTGTCCCCTCTCCCCTGTGTTTCTGTCTGGGTGAGGTGCAGAAATGCTCCTTGTCCAGGACTCTTCTCTCCTTGACCTCATGCAGCAGGACTCCACCTCCATATCTGTTGTCTTGTGCTTGAAGTCTTTGGGGTTGTGTCTTGATCGTGTCTGGCACTTCGATGCATCTGGTCTTCCTTCAAGTCGGGTAAGTCATGGCTGGGTTCCTTTTCTTGAGTGATCATCAGCTTTAGGCCATTTTGAAGACCCCTTGAGAGCTTGTATTTAACCCATCCCCAGTGGGCGGTTTATGCTCTTTAAGGATCCTCCTCTGTCCTTCCCTTTAGGATGATTATTTGTGTGTTCACGGCCTGTCATATGGCTCTTTGCTTTTTTGTGTGTAGCACATGTTCCAGAGCCGTGCATGTGTCTTTTGATGTGTAGAGGGCGAGTCGGCCTATCATCTGGGACGGGTGAATGCTACATAGGTGGGCGTGCCGTATTGGTATGCTTCTGGATTCTGCACGCTGGAAGAGTGCATGCCCTTGGATGGAGCCTTGGGGAGTGTGGGTTTATGGATATGCCGAGAGTGTGTTATATGTGTATTTGGAGGAAAGGACGTAGGGTGCTAGGTTTGCAATTGTGTCGTGTACTGAATAATTGCGGGTCTGCTTGGGTGTTTTGGAGAGTTGTGTGTAGAATGCGTTTGAGTGTGTATTCCAGGGGCATGGGCATTTGGAGGCATATTCGCTGGGGCTATGCCCTTGTAGTTTTCAGGAGGGACATGTTAGGCTTATATATGTGGGGACGTGGAGAAGTGTGCGTCTGCTGGAGAGATGAGGTTCTGTGTTTCCACAGGGGCGTGGGAGACGTGCATTTCTTGGTGTGAGAAATATGTGCTGTGGTTATGTGTTACGAGTTTGCAGATGGATGAGTTGGGTTCTAGGATCATTGGATATGTGGAAGTCATTTCCTATGTGGTTTGCTGGCGATAGGTCCATGTGTCCTACGTGTGTCTACTCGTTTGTGTGTCTATCACCAGGTGCTTGAATGACCAGGTTGTGTTCCTATGGTATGGAGGTGTTGGGAGTGTGCCACGTTGCTTCTTGGCAGAATGCCAAGGTGTTTCTACAGGTCCTAGATACGAAGAGATGGTGTGTCCTCATTGAGGGTGAGGGCTGAAATGCATATGCTGTTTACACCCACTCATGTGCAGTGTCCTTTTGTGTCTCTGTTGGGGGAGGGGCAGGGCGGTTGTCTTCTGGAGAGGTGGCACCATGTCTAGTGTTTGGGGCATCTGTATTCAAGGGTTGGGAATATTTGTCTTTGTGTGTCCATAGGTGTTTGAGACGTGTACATGTGTATTAGTACGTGTAGGCGGATTGTGGCTGTGTGTGTATTTGAGGTCCTGGGGCTTCTGTAGTATGTATTTGGAGGGATGCCAGAGGTAGGTCTGTGTGTTTGGAAACAAAGAAATCTCATAGGCAATGTGTGTGTGTTCTGAAATCCTGGCCTAGACGTACTGCAGGGCTGTGGCCTTGCCTATGGGCTGTGCGTGAGACGACTGTGTAGGAGCTGGTGGTAGTGAGCCTGTATACGAGGTAGTCATTGTGCACCACTGGTCGGTGTTTGTGTTCAGGCCCCTGTTGGGTATGTGCATGTGAAGAGCTCAGGTGGTATAGTTTTGTTTGTGGGGAAGTGGGTGGAGTGGGGGGTTGGCCTTTTCTTGTCTTTTCAGGGCAGACACATGGCATTTGGAAATGCCCTGGCTATGGTGGAATTGGCGCTGCCGCTGCAGCTGCCAGCCACGGCCACAGCAAGGCCAGATCCGAGCTGCATCTGGGACTGCTCCATATCTGAAGGCAATCCTGGATCCAGGGATTGCACCTGCCTTCTCTCCTATACGGGTCAGGTTCATTCCAATGTAGCCACGACGGGAATGCCTGCTGGATGTTTTTTCCTCACAACGTCATTTTCAGTTCTTGGCATCAGCCCAGTCATCTTTTCTAGGTCATCGGTGTTTAGTCTTGGCAGATTGTACTTTGCTAGGAAGGTGTCCATTTCATCTAGGAAGTCTGTTTTCTTGGCATAGAGTTGCTTTTAGTAGTCTCTTCTGATCCTCTGTATTCTGGGATGTCCATTGGAAGCTGGTGTGCATTTTGATGGTTATTGATTTGAGTCCACTCTTTTTTCCCTGATGAGTCTGGCTAAGGGTTTATCCATATGGTGGATGTATTCAAAGAAGCCGTTGTAGCTGCTTTGATCTTTCTGATGTTTTTCTTCGTTGCTCTTTCCTTTCTGCTCTGATCATTAGGATGTCTTTCCTTGTGTTTGTCTTTCTCTGGTTGCTTTGGGCGTAAGGCCAGGTTGTTTGTTGGTGGTTTTCCTTGTTGGCTGAGGTAGGCTTGTATTGCTGGAAAGGTCCCTCTTCGACCTGCCTTTGCTGCGTCCCATAGGCTTTGGATTGTCATATCTTTGGTGTCACTTGCTTCTTGGGATCTTCAAATTTCCTCTTTGGTTTCTCCAGCACTCCCTTGGTTGTTGAGTAGCATGTTGTCGAGTTTCCGTGCGTTGGTGTTTGTTGCCATTGTTTTCTTGGTGGTTGATTTCGAGCCTCATAGCGTTGGGTTCATAGAAGCTGTGGGATAGGATTTCAATTTCCTTCCATGTACAGTGGCTTGCTTGGTGATGCAGCATGTGATCTGTCCTAGGGAATGTCCGGTGTGCCCTTGATAGGAGTATGTATGCTGCTTCATTGGGATGGAAAGCGCTCTACATATGGAGGAAGTGCCCCGTGGTCCAATGCATTATTGAAGGCCTGGGTTCCCTTGTTGATTTTATGTCTGGAGGACCCATGCGTTGATGGGAGTCGGGTGTGAAGGCCCCCTGCTCTGACTGTGTTAGTGTCCATTTCTCCTTTTACGGTTGTAGCAGTTGCCTTCCACATTGCGGGGATCCTGTATTGGGTGCATATAGGTTTCCAATTCCCATCTCCTCTCCTTGGATTGATCCTTGACCGTTACGTAATGACCTTCTTTGTGTCTTATTAATATGCTTTATTTGAAGGTCTCTTTTTTCTGATGGCAGTATTTCTACTCCATCTCTCTTTTAATTCCCACGCACGAGGATTATTTTCTTCATCCTCTCACTTTCAATTTGAATATGTCCCTAAAACTGACGGGGGTCTCTTGAAGACAGCAGGTCTATCTATCTGTCTATCCCTCTACCTATCTGGATCGAGATCGAGATGGAGATCGGGGTGGAGAATGAGATGGAGATCTTGATCTAGACCCAGAGGGAAGGAGATGCGTCTTCTTTTTGTATGCATGCAGCCAGTCGATGTCTTTCGGTTGGGGCATTTTGTGCATTTGCATTGAAGGTGCTTCTTGATCTGTATGTTCTTATGGCCATGTTATTAGCTGTGTCAGATTGGGTTTTGTTGGTCTTTTCCCGTCCTCCCTTGTTCTCTGCTCTTGTGGTTTGATGACTGCCTCTAGTGGGGTGTTTGTTGGGTGTTTTTTGATTGTTCTTTCCCCGAGACAATTTTTTCCACTGTCCAGCATTGTGACCCAGTTCCCCATACATGTGTAATTCGTCTTTGTGCCATTATCATGCTCCATCATAAGTGAGTCGACCTCGTTCTCAGTGCTACACAGCAGGATCTCCTTGCTAATCCCTTCCAAAAGCAGTCGTTTGCATCCAATAACCCCAAGCTCCCCATCCATCCCACTCCCTCCCGTCACTCTAGGCAACCACAAGTCTATTCTCCAAGTGCATGGGTTCCTTTAGGTGGAAAGGTTCCTTTGGGCTGTATATGAGACTCCTCATATGAGTGATGTCGTATGGTAGTCGTCCTTCTCTTTCGGACTTCCTTCCCTCAGGATGAGAGGGTTTCGTTCCATCCATGTTGCTGCAGATGGCATTAGGGTGCTCTGTTTTATGGCACAGGAGTATTCCATTGTGTGTATATACCGCGTCCTCTTTGGCTCTTAATTGTTATTTCCCCGATACAATCTTGTTTTCTACTGTACAACGTGGTGACCCAGTTACACATACCTGTAGGCATTCTATGTTCTCACATTATCATGCTCCGTCAAACGTGACTAGACATTGTACCCAGCGCTACACAGCAGGATCTCATTGCTAATCCATTCCCAAGGCAATAGTGGGCAGGCATTAACCCCAAGCTCCCCATCCACCCCACTCCCTCCCCCTCCCCTCCCCCTTGGCCACCACAAGTCTATTCTGCAAGTCCATGAGTTGCTTTTCTGTGGAAAGGTTCATTTGTGCCGTATATGAGATTCCAGATATAAGTGTGTGGTATCCTCTTCTGGAATGGATCCCTTAACCGTGAACTAGTGTCCTTCTTTGCCTTTCTCGATGGCCTTCGTTTTAAAGGCAATTTTGTTGGATATGCGCAGCACTACTCCTGATCTCCTGTCTTGTCCATTGGCATGAAATATCTTTTCACATCCCCTCCCTTTCTATCTATACGTGTCCTTTGCCCTCGAGTGAGCTTCTCTAGGCAGCAGATTGAAGGTTTTTGCTTTGGTACCCAATCTGGCACTCTGTGTCTTTTGATGGCAGCGTTTGGTCCAGGAACAATTCAGGTGGTCATTGATAGATGTCTCTTGATTGCCATTTGAAGCCTTGTTTTCCCGTTGATTCTGTGTTTATCTTTTCTTCTTTCTTTTCTTTGGGTGGATGGGTTCTGTTCCGTTGATTCTCTGCAGGAGTCCTTTCCTTTTCCGATTTTTGAATGTAGTGTTGGCTTTTGGTTTGGGGTTGCCCTGTTTTGTTATTATGTTAACCCCTTCGTATGTCTGCTCACTTTAGCCTGACCGTTACATAGGACCAAACGCGTTATTGAACCAAGAAAAAGGATGTACATTTTCTTCCATTCTTTGCCCTCATTGTATGATTTGATGTAGTTTATTTCATTTTATGTTTTTGACATCTTCATGGTTAAATCTGTACGCTGGCTTCTCTAAGTCACTGCTTTCCAATGGTTTTTTCTATTTTCCTTTTTTTTAGTTGGAGAACCCTTTGAGTATTTCTTTCACAATGGGTTTTCTATTGCAGTACTCTTTCAGTGTTGGTTTGTTGGAGAAATTCTTGATTTCCCCTTCGATTTGAAATGATAGTCTTTCTGGATAGGGTATTTGGAGGAGGCAGATTATTTGTTCTTTCTTTCAGTGCTTTCAGTGGGTCTCGCCACCCCCTTCTGGCCTGGAGTGTTTCTGTAGAGAAAACTGCTGATAACCTTATTGGGGTTCCCTCATCATGAATGCCTTGCTTTTCTCTTGCTGCCTTTGGCCTCCTCCCTTTCTGTTTCACTTTGGCCATATTTATCAGAATAGGTCTTGCTGCGTGCCTGTTTGGGTTCATTTTGTTTGGGGCTCTCTGTGATTCCCGTATCTTGATATCACTCTCCTTTAGTTGTTGCTTTAAAACCTCGATTGCAGGACTCCCTGTTGTGGTGCCCTGGAAACTGGCAATGGCCCCTGCCACTCTCCCCCAGCCACAAGGACCAGACATTCCCTTTGGCTGATGACATGAGGAGATTTCCCACCAGATGGCCCGGCCCTGAGCACATTAAATCTAGGAAGTCCCAGCCGCTCTTTTTCTAAACCCCACTGACCCCCTGAGCAAGACGGGCTGCCTCCACCAGGCCTGGTTATGGGCATCTTCTGCAAAGGCTCAACCAAGACCTTGAGAGAACACCAGATGTCTAAAGGAATGAGAAAGGAAGAGGGTCCCGGTTAGGGGTGTGCTGGTGCAGCCCAGGGCCTTGCCAGAGCTGAGGTCTGCAGGGGCTTGAGCTGGCCAGGCTCCACTCCCAGACCAGTTCTCTTGGGCCCTGTTGGTACATATGTCCCTTCTCGGCCTTGGACAGTGCCTTCTTCTGGACCTCCAGGGGTTCTCCGGGCACAGAGGCCCATCTGCTGATAGATTGAAGCCTGTGATTGTCCTGAGGGTCAGTCAGGATCTTCCTCCATCAGGACGCCCGTGCCTGCCTGCATGGCTTACACAGGCTCATCAGCCATGGGATGCCAGGGTTTGGAACTTCCCAGAAGTACAACTGAGAGACCGTGCATGGCAGAGACTCCTCTGACCTAGCTCTGTTGCTTGCAGCCTAAGTCCCCTGTCCTCCCTACGGTGATTCCAAGGGGGTGACCCCACTTTTTCAGGGTGTCTCGTGGGGATGGCCCACTGCGGATTAGATGGCTGACATGCCCCCTACCCCAGCATCTTCACCAATAACACCTGCTTCTCCCATGGGACCGATGAGATCCAGAAGCACATGCCTCTCCCTGAGCCCACGGTCCCTCCTCTTCACACCAAGGTTCCATGGCAGTCTCTGCAGGCTGCTGGCTCTCCTGGGCCTGGCACAGGCTTTGTGCCCCCAGAGACTGGCCCCTGCTGCTGTTCATGCTCGAGGTTCTGCAGCAGGCCTGGTGCAGACCCCCTGAGCTCCTGTGCTCCTGTCTCTGCCTCAGACTCCAGTCTCCATTTGGCAAACAGCCACCCCTCCCCCACCAGCTCCATCAGCTGTCCATGGCCCCATCTTAGCCTTCCTGTCCAACAGTGGCCACCCCACAAACCACACCTGCAATCTCCAATAATCAATGGAAAGTCTCCTCCTGCTGCTGCCTTGGGGCCCTACAGGCCCTCCTCTCCTCTGTCCTTACTTCTTGTGTTGGGTTCCTCCATCTGACTCCATGGACAAGGGGAGAGGACATGAGAGGGAGAGTGTTCCAGGAGGAAGGTAGGAGTGCGGATGCTGGTGGAGCCCAGCTGGGGATAGAGAGGGTGTCTTCCCCTGATACACCTTCCTGCCCTGGGAGTGCCCAGGCCTTCAGAGGGAATCGGTCAGCTCCAGCTGCCCTCACCAATCCCATGGGCAATGGGGCTTAAGTAACAAGAATGTATCAACTCACTGTTTTGGAGCCCAGCCTTCTGAGATCCTGGTATAAACAAGCTGGGTTGGCTCCAAGGCCTCTCTCCTTGGATTCCAGATGCCCATCTCCAGCCTGCGCCCTCACAGCAGCTTCCTCTGTGGGACTCAGAGTCTAAATTTGCCCTTTCTATAGGGGCACCCATCCTATTGTATTCGGGGCCACCTTAGTGACCTGATTTCAGCTCTTTCTGTACAAACTCTGCCCCAGGGCTTGCTGTTGTTGTTCCCTGGAACTGAACCCGAGAAGGAACCATGATTGTTCAGGTTCGATCCCTGGCCTCACTCAGGAAGGGAAGGATCCAATGTGGCCATGAGCTGTGGTGTAGGTCTCAGACCCGGCTTGGATGTGGCATTGCGGTGGCTGTGGTGTAGGCCAGCTAACAAAGCTCCGATCGATCGATGGATCGTTCGGATGCCAAGCCTGGGAACTTCCATATGCCGTTCCAGCAGTCCCATCCAAACAAACAAACGTAGGCAATGGAAAGACAAAGAAAAGACTGCTCCACCTAAGGTCATGTTCTGAGGTCCTGGGGGAGAAGCCTTCCACATATGAACTTCGGGTATTACAGTTGTAGCCCCTTTTGGCAGGTGTCTCCAGTGCCAGGGATGAAGGGTCTTTTGGAAAGTAAAGGAACATCAGTCCTGGGGTTGGGATGAAGGAGGATCGACTCCCCAAAGTGAGGGAGGGACGTTTCCAGAGTGCAGGGCACTCGAGCCGGATCAGAGCCCATGACCCAAGGCCATGAGGCAGGGGGTTCCAGCACATGGCATATAAGGCTCTTGAAAGAACGGAGTCTAGGCGACTGAGAGGGAAGCTGAAAGAGGAGCTCCAGCGCCAGGCTGTGAGATGAGATCCAGGCCTCATAGAACTCTGCTCCTACATTGGATTCCCAGCACCCTCTTTCAGTATGCCCAAGGCCCCGCTCTCCATAGCCTGAAGGGGAACAACTCACTGCCCACATTTTCGGCCCCACCCCCACATGAACAACTGCCTTCGGTCCAAGGGCCCCAGCCAGCCTGGCCCAAGGGGTCCACACCTCCAGCACTTGGAGCCTGATGTCTCCTTTTCGGCTTAGCTGGCTCAGGCCAACCCGAGGGAGTTCCTGGAAGTAGTGTTGTTGCAATCCTTCCTGCCCTCTGCCTGACCCAGTGTTCTCATGTAGCCAGCAGGATCCCGGGAAGCCTCACAGTGGACCCAGCCTTCAGGACTCACAGTGCTGTGGTGGGTGACCCGTCTCTTCCTAACGTTTGCCCATTTTCTGGTGGAATAGGTCCCGCTTTTATGGTCATGTCTTGGCAGTGCCTTATTCCCTCGAGACACCAGACTTGGGTCAGATGTGTGGTTGGCAGGTAGTTTCTCCAAACCTGTAGCTTCTTTTCACCTAGGAAAATGTTTCCATGTGATGAGGTCCGTTTTCTGTCTGGGGTAGGGTTTTGGCTGTCATGAGGAAGAACGCTTATGTTTTCGTTGTTGCTGATGTTGTTGTTGCCTATTCCAGCGGTATTGATGTACTTATCTTCAGTTTGATTGAAAGGACAGTGAGGTACCATGTTGTGATATTTCCTGCTGTGTCGCAAAGTGAGTCGGTCATACATACACACACACCCCTTCTCCCTCAGATTCTATGCCCATATCGACTATCACTAACTGTGGGCTAGAGTTCCCTGGGCTCTACCACAGGTTCCTGTTGGCCGGTCATTCCATGTACTCCGTGTGCAGAAGCCAGTCCCAAACCCCCAGTCCCTCCTGCTGTGGACTTGGCTCCTTTGGGACCCATCGGGTTTTCCAAGGCTGGGAGTCTGTTTCTGTTCCGTGCACACGTTCATTTGTGTCCTCTCTTTCGGTTCCACTTAGAGGTGGTATCATACAATGTTTGTCTTTCCCTGTCCACCTTCACTTAGGATGATAATTTCCAGGTCCATCCTTGCTGCTGCAGCGTTCATGATTCCATTCTCTTGTATGATTGTGTGATGTCCCCCCCGTACATATGAACCTCATCCTCTTTATCCATGCCTCGGCCGATGGACATTTAGCTTGCTCCCTTGTCTTGGCTATTGGAAATGGTGCTTCAGTGGACATTGGGGTGCATGTATGTTTTGAAGGGCCTTTCTTTCCTTTTGATGAAGTCCAACTTTCTGTTCTTTCCTTCCCTTTTGGGGTAATGTTTTTCTTGTCATGTGGAAGACCCCTTTGCCAAGCCCGCGGACCCAGAGGTTTGCTCCAATTGTTTTTTCTTGTGTGGCAAACGTTGCATCATTTGTATTTATACACATTTTACATTTGCACTGAATGTTCCATGATGAGTTCATTTTTGTATCGGATAAAAACCCTATCCCTATTCCACTCTACTGCCCTTGAACTTCCGTATTAGAACATCCCAGGTTGGTGTATTGCTATGTTTCTATTTCTGCATTCTCTCTCTGTACACTGAACTCTGTCTGTCTCTATCCCTCCAGCAATGCCAAGGTGCCCTCCATAGAGCGTTCTCATAAGCCGAATCACCTCCCACATTAATGTACTTTCACGAAATTATGTTTGATGTTCTGGCTCCTTTATCTTTTCTTTATCCATTTTAGAATAATTTCATCCCTGTGGGCCAAAAAAAAAAAAAACTTTCTTTTGGAATTTGGCAGTATTCTGTGTTGAGTCTTCCCATCCTTGTGTATAATACGTGTATACATTGTTGTAGGTCTTGTTTCATTTTATCACACAGATGCTCTATCCCAAATATCTATCCCCGGATTTCCCATTGTGGCTCAGTTTGTGACGAACCTGGAAGAGTGTCCAGGAGGATGGGGGTTCAATCCCTGACCTGGCTCAGTGGGATGAGGGTCCAGTGGTGCCACCAGCGGCAGTGTGGCTTGGACCTGGTGTTGGTGGGGCTTTGCTGTAGGCTGGTAGCTGTAGCTCCAGGTTGACCCCCTTGCCTGGGACCTTCCATATGCTGTGGGTGCAGCCAAAGAATGACCGATGGAACCAAATGCTTCAAGGTTTTGGCAAATCTTGTGTATTGCATGTTGTTTTTAGTTTTGGTGCCACGTTCTTTGGTGGGATTTACAGATATGATGAAGGATTTTGTGTCGACCTTGTATACTGAGACTTTGATAATGTAACCTCCATCTCTTCCGTGTGTCTTGGAGATTCGGTGGGCCTTCCCGTGGAGGTAGCCATGCTATCCATGAGCATGGAGAATTATGTTTGTGCCTGTCTCATCTGTAGGTCTTTCTTTGTTTTTCCTGCGATGCTGCCCTGGCTCGTAGCTACAGTACTAAGTAGAAAAGGAGAAATGAGAAAGAACTTTCTGACCTGTTTTGGATGGAGGAGGAAGACGTTCATTCTTTCACCATCACGCAGGAGGCTTGGTGTAGCTTTTTGTCGAGATGTTCTCTACGGGGTTCAAGGAGTGTCCTTCTCTTCCTAGATTTCTGTGCATTTCTTACATGAATGGGTGTGGCACATGTTGTGCAAGCGCCATTGTGACCATGTAGGTTTTCCTCAGTAATGTCTTCATGCAGCCTATAAAGTTGATGGTTGTGCATAGTAAGCCAAGCTAGTGTTCCTTGGCTAGAGTCCCTCTGAACATAGGGTATTGTCGTGAGCTCCTTTGTTCCTGCGTTTGCTCTATTTTGTGATTTGTATTTTCTCAATGCCTTGTGTGAAAACGTAGGTTGTTGATGGGCAACCTTGTATCTTTTGTATTCTATAAGCATTTCGTGCCATTTGCTTCCCTCTTAACACCAGTTTGTCTGGATCCTACCACCTGTTAGGTACTGCACGTTCCTTTGCCTACCGTTCTATATATTTTCCAAGTTCTCCTGGAGAGGCCTCTTTGAGCATGGAGTCATTCGAAAGGTGCATCTCCATGTGCACATATCTGGAGGCTTCCTTTCTTCTCATTCTCGTTGTTCTGCAATGGACAGCATATGCTTTGGACCCAGTGGAGTGAAATGCAGTGGCTCTTTGTTTCCTTATCGTATAGGTTCTCCAAACATCCCAGGCAGGAACGGCTCCAATATGACTGTGACAGAGGACGTCTCTGTCTATTTCCCTAACACTGTAACCATAAGGGGATTACCTGAACATGGAAATGCCGGGCTTCTGAAGATGTGTCTGACAGGGCCAGTTCACAGACACCCCTGCTCATTGTTGTCTGGTTCAGTTTACAAGTAGAGAGAGAGGAAGGGTCCAGGAGGGGGCCCAGATGCAGTGCTCTGCTGCTTTCTATGGCCATGATCCCATGTGGGCATTGGCTACCACCAGAAGGCTAACATGCAGGAGCCGGGTGCAGTCCCTGGCTGGGGGATCAGCACTCCCAGTGGGCAAAACTCCAGCCTCTCTCCTACTGCCCAGGGCAGATCTGAGCTGTGGGTGCAGCCACCAGGCTCCGAAGGCCGATGACATATGCACCAGGAGGCACCCCCCGGCTCTGTCAGCCACAGTCCCTGGCTGTTGGCACCTGATCCTTAACCTACCAGGCGAGGCCAGGAATGGAACCCGCAACTTCATGGTTCCTAGTCAGATTCGGTTCTGATTCACCATGGCACGAACTCCTTCTGTTGTTCATTATTTTATACTACCTCAGAACCCTACATGCCGACATCGGAGAGGCAGAGGTTGTCAAATCAGCTGCACTGTAATTAGGGAAACCAGTCATGGAAGTGGGTGTCTCAACGTCCTTTGGACCATGAGCTCTGATTGTTCCTGCAGAGAGCTTCGGGGCAGGCACTGGCGGCTGAGGAGAAACATCTCTGGAGATGGATCACTAGCATCAGGAGACAGTGAACCTTCCACTCCCACATGGAAATTGAAAGGCACCGAGAGATCCCAGGTTTGTGTCTTGTGGACGTTTCAAGTCTGTGCCCTTGGGAGCTCTGGGTGTCATCAGATAGATGTAAGGGTCTTGAGAGGTATCGTGTGGAGGAAGAAATGCTCTGATGTTGCCATGGACCAGAAAAGGGATCTGAGGGTTCAAGTTTCTTTGGCGAGCATTCCCAAGTCAGGTGGGTATGTTGAATCTGCTGCTACTTCTTTGTGGGTGGATGGCCACCTGAACTTCCATGATGTCTTGCCAGACGTAGGGAGGGTGAGGAATAGTGTTCCCAAAGTACCTGCTGTCTTGTGACTGGCCAAGAGGGTCAAATTCAGCTCACACACAGCCTAAGGGCATGAATGTGCTTAGGGATGAATATGCTTAGGCTGGATCTGTGCAAACTCTTGTATGGGGAACCTATCTAAATGCATGGGTTTCACCAATGCACTGCTGTCTTGTGACTGGCCAAGAGGGTCAAGTTTAGCTCACCAGCATAACCAGGACAAGCAGAACCGTACAAAGGAGACACACCTGTGCACCAACCTTTATTGAACAAGCTCCATGTATTAAAGAAAGACATGAAGAACAAACATGCGTGGAGAATCGAGGCATTTGGAAATTCTCTAGGCATGGCGACAGGAGCACCATCTCTGAAGAGAGGTTCCCAGATCTCCAATTGCGTGCTAGAATGGTTCTTTAATGGATCCATCCAATTTGCTAGGGGAAAGACCCTTCTCTTTCTAGACGAGCAAATCCCAACCCAAAGAGTCCACACAGCCTAAGGTACTGTGGCCCAAAGGGCATGAATGTCCTTGGCCCACTTTGAGGATTCTGTGCTTAGGCTGGATCTCTGCAAACTCTTGTATGGGGATCCTATCTAAATGCATGGGTTTCACCGATGCAGTGTGACCGTGGGGGCTCATCTCCCAAGAGATAGGGTTTAAGAAGAGATGGCCACAGAAGCTCCCAGGGAGAAGACAGGAAGACAACACCAGAGAGCTTTCCAGCGAATGCAAATCCTCCATGACATTCCTGTCTTGGAGGGAGCTCCTGGGCCAGCTCTTCTGATGCTTCCTTCCCTCCCTCCTCTTCCCACCTGTCCCCTGCTGACTGAGCTGTTGTGCACAGAGACTCCCATCCTCCAACCGCTCCTAGTGTCTGTTGAGGAGGGTCCGCTTGGGTAATCAGTAGTGCACGTGGGAGCAAAGAGGGTGGTTTCCCAAGGGGTGGCCTGCTTGAGGGTGGGGCCCGTCCTGGTGGCCTTTAGCATTCATTCCATGACAGCCCTGCTAAGGAATATGGGGACTCTTCAGCCATTGGGTGTGACCGCTCTGTGCTCTTGTGCACGCTGCAGACTCCTTGTGCCCTCCTCCATGTGGGTTCATGCCCACATGGAGCTCAGGTCCGGAGCAGTGTTTCCACCACAGCTTTTAGCAGCACTGTGGATCAGGCTGCTGGGAGACTTGAGGGACTGTGGGGCCTATGGAGGCAGGGGACTAAAGTGTGTGAGTGATTAAAATGGGTGGCATTCCAGTGTGCCTGCCGTTCCAAAGCATAGGAAAGCTCGAAGGAAGAATTTTCAATTTGAAAACCCTCATGGGGTTCACAAGAAGTAGTTCAGGGCACGGGAAAAGGAGTGAAGATGTACCATCCAGGCTGCTAGTTTCACTGGTGTCTTCCTTTTTCACATCCCAATGTCAGTCAGCACTTCTGTTCAAAGGGCATGCTTGGGTCTCTGTTGGGGGCAGCCTTGCTGAATGTAGTGCTGACCACCTAGTTGTAGTCGGATGTAAATCGTGATGGATTTGCAAGCCTAGGGGGGATTGGTACAAGGCCACCTGGTGGTCGGGAATCTGGTAATCCATCAAAGGTGAGGGTTGGTTGGGTTTTGTCTATGGATATGTGTGTAAGGGGAGATCATGCCTGTGTTTGGGTGACCGTTTGTCTTTGGAGGGTGCTGAGATGTAACAGAGGCATAGTCCAGGAGCTGGCGTTTAGGTGTTTGTAAGTTGGTGTTCAGGGGCCTATTTTTCATGGATGTTTTCCGCCATGAAGTTGGGGATTGTGTGTCTCCTGGTGGACTTGGTAGGATTATCTGCCTAGGCCTCAGGGCAATGTTAGGGAAGTCCAGGGGCCGATCTGTGTATTTGTACCTTTGGGGCCTGTAGTGAAACTTCGCGGTTGGGACTTGACCCCAGCCAAAATTGAGAGTGGGACTGGAATCTACCTTGCCCTCAGCTTGGCACCTGAATCCAGGATCCCAGGTTCAGAGAGGATTCGAGCGCACAGACTTCTTCTTTTTGGTGGCATCTGCCCCATGTGGAGTTTCCCCGTCCACAGACGGAGTGCCACAGCAGCAATCGGGACCACTGCAGTGAACACTCAGAATCCTTAGCCTTCCGTGCCACAAAGGAACGCCTCGACCTGCTCAAACCCACTGTCTTTGCACTGTCAGACCCCTCACCAGGTGTCAGGATTTGATGAAGCTCTGGTTCTTCTGCTTCGTGGCAGGAAGTGTTTGGCAGGAAGCGAAGCCCCAGGTAAAGAGTGAGTTTAGGAGCATAAGACCCTGGGGGGAGATACGCGTAAGCTGGCCAGGGAGCAGAGCAGCCCCAAGAACCAAGAGAGCTACATTTCTAGAATCCAAGGCCCAGTGGGGAGGGGAGAAGACTGCCTTCTTCCTCATTGGAGGGTGGATATCAAGGCTTCCATCTCCAGCTCCTCCTTGTGCCCTATATGGATCGTGTGCCCTGGGCTGTCACAGTGCTTGTTCAAATCGGTGTGTATTCCCAGGAGTTTGGTCGTATATCAACTGGGGTAATTCATCTCAGGTTTCCATCTCCTGTCCTCTTTTACCTAGGCGTGTCCCCTCTCCCCTGTGTTTCTGTCTGGGTGAGGTGCAGAAATGCTCCTTGTCCAGGACTCTTCTCTCCTTGACCTCATGCAGCAGGACTCGATCTCCACATCTGTTGTCTTGTGCTTGAACTCTTGGGGGTTGTGTCTTGAGCGTGTCTGGCACTTGGATGCATCTGGTCTTCCTTCAAGTCGGGTAAGTCATGGCTGGGTTCCTTTTCTTGAGTGATCATCAGCTTTAGACCATTTCGAAGACCCCTTGAAAGCTTGTCTTTAACCCATCCCCCGTGGGCGGTTTCTGCTCTTTAAGGATCCTCCTCTGCCCTTCCCTTTAGGATGATTATTTGTGTGTTCATGGCCTGTCATATGGCTCTTTGCTTTTTTGTGTGTAGCACATGTTCCAGAGCCGTGCATGTGTCTTTTGATGTGTAGAGGGCGAGTCGGCCTATCTTCTGGGACAGGTGAATGCTATATAGGTCGGGGTGCCGTATTGGTATGCTTCTGGATTCTGCATGCTGGAAGAGTGCATGCCCTTGGATGGAGCCTTGGGGAGTGTGGGTTTATGGATATGCCGAGAGTGTGTTATATGCGTGTTTGGAGGAAAGGACGTAGGGTGCTAGGTTTGCACTTGTGTCGTGTACTGAGTAATTGCGGGTCTGCTTGGGTGTTTTGGAGAGTTGTGTGTAGAATGCGTTTGAGTGTGTATTCCAGGGGCATGGGCATTTGGAGGCATATTCGCTGGGGCTATGCCCTTGTAGTTTTCAGGAGGGACATGTTAGGCTTATATATGTGGGGACGTGGGGAAGTGTGTGTCTGCTGGAGAGATGAGGTTCTGTGTTTCTACAGGGGCGTGGGAGACGTGCATTTCTTGGTGTGAGAAATATGTGCTGTGGTTATGTGTTACGAGTTTGCAGATGGATGAGCTGGGTCCTAGGATCATTGGATATGTGGAAGTCATTTCCTGTGTGGTTTGCTGGCGATAGGTCCATGTGTCCTACGTGTGTGTACTCGTTTGTGTGTCTATCACCAGGTGCACGAATGACCAGGTTGTGTTCCTATGGTATGGAGGTGTTGGGAGTGTGCCACGTTGCTTCTTGGCAGAATGCCGAGGTGTTTCTACAGGTCCTAGGTACGAAGAGATGGTGTGTCCACATTGAGGGTGAGGGCTGAAATGCATATGCAGTTGACACCCACACAGGTGCAGTGTCCTGGCAGGGCGGTTGTCTTCTGGAGAGGTGGCACCATGTGTAGTGTTTGGGGCATCTGTATGTTCAAGGGTTGGGAATATTTGTCTGTGTGTGTCCATAGGTGTTTGAGACGTGTACATGTGTATTAGTACGTGTAGGCGGATTGCGGCTGTGTGTGTATTTGAGGTCCTGGGGCTTCTGTAGTATGTATTTGGAGGGATGTCAGAGGTAGGTGTGTGTGTTTGGAAACAAAGAAATCTCATAGGCGATGTGTGTGTGTTCTGGAATCCTGGCCTAGAAGTACTGTAGGGCTGTGGCCTTGCCTATGGGCTGTGCGTGAGACGACTGTGTAGGAGCTGGTGGTAGTGAGCCTGTATACGAGGTAGTCATTGTGCACCACTGGTCGGTGTTTGTGTTCAGGCCCCTGTTGGGTATGTGCATGTGAAGACCTCAGGTGGTCTAGTTTTGTTTGTGGGGAAGTGGGTGGAGTGGGGGGTTGGCCTTTTCTTGTCTTTTCAGGGCAGACCCATGGCATTTGGAAATGCCCTGGCTATGGTGGAATTGGCGCTGCAGCTGCAGCTGCCAGCCACGGCCACAGCAAGGCCAGATCCGAGCTGCATCTGGGACCTGCTCCATATCTGAAGGCAATCCTGGATCCAGGGATTGCACCTGCCTTTTCTCCTATACGGGTCAGGTTCATTCCAGTGTAGCCACGACGGGAATGCCTGCTGGAAGTTTTTTCCTCACAACGTCATTTTCAGTTCTTGGCATCAGCCCAGTCATCTTTTCTAGGTCATCGGAGTTTAGTCTTGGCAGATTGTACTTTGCTAGGGAGGTGTCCATTTCGTCTAGGAAGTCTGTTTTCTTGGCATAGAGTTGCTTTTAGTAGTCTCTTTTGATCCTCTGTATTCTGGGATGTCCATTGGAAGCTGGTGTGCATTTTGATGGTTATTGATTTGAGTCCACTCTTTTTTCCCTGATGAGTCTGGCTAAGGGTTTATCCATATGGTGGATGTATTCAAAGAAGCAGTTGTAGCTGCATTGATCTTTCCGATGGTTTTCTTCGCTGCTCTTTCCTTTCTGCTCTGATCATTAGGATGTCTTTCCTTGTGTTTGTCTTTCTCTGGTTGCTTTGGGCGAAAGGCCAGGTTGTTTGTTGGTGGTTTTCCTTGTTGGCTGAGGTAGGCTTGTATTGCTGGAAAGGTCCCTCTTCGACCTGCCTTTGCTGCGTCCCATAGGCTTTGGATTGTCATATCTTTGGTGTCACTTGCTTCTTGGGATCTTCAAATTTCCTCTTTGGTTTCTCCAGCACTCCCTTGGTTGTTGAGTAGCATGTTGTCGAGTTTCCGTGCGTTGGTGTTTGTTGCCATTGTTTTCTTGGTGGTTGATTTCGAGCCTCATAGCGTTGGGTTCATAGAAGCTGTGGGATAGGATTTCAATTTCCTTCCATGTACAGTGGCTTGCTTGGTGATGCAGCATGTGATCTGTCCTAGGGAATGTCCGGTGTGCCCTTGATAGGAGTATGTATGCTGCTTCATTGGGATGGAAAGCGCTCTACATATGGAGGAAGTGCCCCGTGGTCCAATGCATTATTGAAGGCCTGGGTTCCCTTGTTGATTTTATGTCTGGAGGACCCATGCGTTGATGGGAGTCGGGTGTGAAGGCCCCCTGCTCTGACTGTGTTAGTGTCCATTTCTCCTTTTACGGTTGTAGCAGTTGCCTTCCACATTGCGGGGATCCTGTATTGGGTGCATATAGGTTTCCAATTCCCATCTCCTCTCCTTGGATTGATCCTTGACCGTTACGTAATGACCTTCTTTGTGTCTTATTAATATGCTTTATTTGAAGGTCTCTTTTTTCTGATGGCAGTATTTCTACTCCATCTCTCTTTTAATTCCCACGCACGAGGATTATTTTCTTCATCCTCTCACTTTCAATTTGAATATGTCCCTAAAACTGACGGGGGTCTCTTGAAGACAGCAGGTCTATCTATCTGTCTATCCCTCTACCTATCTGGATCGAGATCGAGATGGAGATCGGGGTGGAGAATGAGATGGAGATCTTGATCTAGACCCAGAGGGAAGGAGATGCGTCTTCTTTTTGTATGCATGCAGCCAGTCGATGTCTTTCGGTTGGGGCATTTTGTGCATTTGCATTGAAGGTGCTTCTTGATCTGTATGTTCTTATGGCCATGTTATTAGCTGTGTCAGATTGGGTTTTGTTGGTCTTTTCCCGTCCTCCCTTGTTCTCTGCTCTTGTGGTTTGATGACTGCCTCTAGTGGGGTGTTTGTTGGGTGTTTTTTGATTGTTCTTTCCCCGAGACAATTTTTTCCACTGTCCAGCATTGTGACCCAGTTCCCCATACATGTGTAATTCGTCTTTGTGCCATTATCATGCTCCATCATAAGTGAGTCGACCTCGTTCTCAGTGCTACACAGCAGGATCTCCTTGCTAATCCCTTCCAAAAGCAGTCGTTTGCATCCAATAACCCCAAGCTCCCCATCCATCCCACTCCCTCCCGTCACTCTAGGCAACCACAAGTCTATTCTCCAAGTGCATGGGTTCCTTTAGGTGGAAAGGTTCCTTTGGGCTGTATATGAGACTCCTCATATGAGTGATGTCGTATGGTAGTCGTCCTTCTCTTTCGGACTTCCTTCCCTCAGGATGAGAGGGTTTCGTTCCATCCATGTTGCTGCAGATGGCATTAGGGTGCTCTGTTTTATGGCACAGGAGTATTCCATTGTGTGTATATACCGCGTCCTCTTTGGCTCTTAATTGTTATTTCCCCGATACAATCTTGTTTTCTACTGTACAACGTGGTGACCCAGTTACACATACCTGTAGGCATTCTATGTTCTCACATTATCATGCTCCGTCAAACGTGACTAGACATTGTACCCAGCGCTACACAGCAGGATCTCATTGCTAATCCATTCCCAAGGCAATAGTGGGCAGGCATTAACCCCAAGCTCCCCATCCACCCCACTCCCTCCCCCTCCCCTCCCCCTTGGCCACCACAAGTCTATTCTGCAAGTCCATGAGTTGCTTTTCTGTGGAAAGGTTCATTTGTGCCGTATATGAGATTCCAGATATAAGTGTGTGGTATCCTCTTCTGGAATGGATCCCTTAACCGTGAACTAGTGTCCTTCTTTGCCTTTCTCGATGGCCTTCGTTTTAAAGGCAATTTTGTTGGATATGCGCAGCACTACTCCTGATCTCCTGTCTTGTCCATTGGCATGAAATATCTTTTCACATCCCCTCCCTTTCTATCTATACGTGTCCTTTGCCCTCGAGTGAGCTTCTCTAGGCAGCAGATTGAAGGTTTTTGCTTTGGTACCCAATCTGGCACTCTGTGTCTTTTGATGGCAGCGTTTGGTCCAGGAACAATTCAGGTGGTCATTGATAGATGTCTCTTGATTGCCATTTGAAGCCTTGTTTTCCCGTTGATTCTGTGTTTATCTTTTCTTCTTTCTTTTCTTTGGGTGGATGGGTTCTGTTCCGTTGATTCTCTGCAGGAGTCCTTTCCTTTTCCGATTTTTGAATGTAGTGTTGGCTTTTGGTTTGGGGTTGCCCTGTTTTGTTATTATGTTAACCCCTTCGTATGTCTGCTCACTTTAGCCTGACCGTTACATAGGACCAAACGCGTTATTGAACCAAGAAAAAGGATGTACATTTTCTTCCATTCTTTGCCCTCATTGTATGATTTGATGTAGTTTATTTCATTTTATGTTTTTGACATCTTCATGGTTAAATCTGTACGCTGGCTTCTCTAAGTCACTGCTTTCCAATGGTTTTTTCTATTTTCCTTTTTTTTAGTTGGAGAACCCTTTGAGTATTTCTTTCACAATGGGTTTTCTATTGCAGTACTCTTTCAGTGTTGGTTTGTTGGAGAAATTCTTGATTTCCCCTTCGATTTGAAATGATAGTCTTTCTGGATAGGGTATTTGGAGGAGGCAGATTATTTGTTCTTTCTTTCAGTGCTTTCAGTGGGTCTCGCCACCCCCTTCTGGCCTGGAGTGTTTCTGTAGAGAAAACTGCTGATAACCTTATTGGGGTTCCCTCATCATGAATGCCTTGCTTTTCTCTTGCTGCCTTTGGCCTCCTCCCTTTCTGTTTCACTTTGGCCATATTTATCAGAATAGGTCTTGCTGCGTGCCTGTTTGGGTTCATTTTGTTTGGGGCTCTCTGTGATTCCCGTATCTTGATATCACTCTCCTTTAGTTGTTGCTTTAAAACCTCGATTGCAGGACTCCCTGTTGTGGTGCCCTGGAAACTGGCAATGGCCCCTGCCACTCTCCCCCAGCCACAAGGACCAGACATTCCCTTTGGCTGATGACATGAGGAGATTTCCCACCAGATGGCCCGGCCCTGAGCACATTAAATCTAGGAAGTCCCAGCCGCTCTTTTTCTAAACCCCACTGACCCCCTGAGCAAGACGGGCTGCCTCCACCAGGCCTGGTTATGGGCATCTTCTGCAAAGGCTCAACCAAGACCTTGAGAGAACACCAGATGTCTAAAGGAATGAGAAAGGAAGAGGGTCCCGGTTAGGGGTGTGCTGGTGCAGCCCAGGGCCTTGCCAGAGCTGAGGTCTGCAGGGGCTTGAGCTGGCCAGGCTCCACTCCCAGACCAGTTCTCTTGGGCCCTGTTGGTACATATGTCCCTTCTCGGCCTTGGACAGTGCCTTCTTCTGGACCTCCAGGGGTTCTCCGGGCACAGAGGCCCATCTGCTGATAGATTGAAGCCTGTGATTGTCCTGAGGGTCAGTCAGGATCTTCCTCCATCAGGACGCCCGTGCCTGCCTGCATGGCTTACACAGGCTCATCAGCCATGGGATGCCAGGGTTTGGAACTTCCCAGAAGTACAACTGAGAGACCGTGCATGGCAGAGACTCCTCTGACCTAGCTCTGTTGCTTGCAGCCTAAGTCCCCTGTCCTCCCTACGGTGATTCCAAGGGGGTGACCCCACTTTTTCAGGGTGTCTCGTGGGGATGGCCCACTGCGGATTAGATGGCTGACATGCCCCCTACCCCAGCATCTTCACCAATAACACCTGCTTCTCCCATGGGACCGATGAGATCCAGAAGCACATGCCTCTCCCTGAGCCCACGGTCCCTCCTCTTCACACCAAGGTTCCATGGCAGTCTCTGCAGGCTGCTGGCTCTCCTGGGCCTGGCACAGGCTTTGTGCCCCCAGAGACTGGCCCCTGCTGCTGTTCATGCTCGAGGTTCTGCAGCAGGCCTGGTGCAGACCCCCTGAGCTCCTGTGCTCCTGTCTCTGCCTCAGACTCCAGTCTCCATTTGGCAAACAGCCACCCCTCCCCCACCAGCTCCATCAGCTGTCCATGGCCCCATCTTAGCCTTCCTGTCCAACAGTGGCCACCCCACAAACCACACCTGCAATCTCCAATAATCAATGGAAAGTCTCCTCCTGCTGCTGCCTTGGGGCCCTACAGGCCCTCCTCTCCTCTGTCCTTACTTCTTGTGTTGGGTTCCTCCATCTGACTCCATGGACAAGGGGAGAGGACATGAGAGGGAGAGTGTTCCAGGAGGAAGGTAGGAGTGCGGATGCTGGTGGAGCCCAGCTGGGGATAGAGAGGGTGTCTTCCCCTGATACACCTTCCTGCCCTGGGAGTGCCCAGGCCTTCAGAGGGAATCGGTCAGCTCCAGCTGCCCTCACCAATCCCATGGGCAATGGGGCTTAAGTAACAAGAATGTATCAACTCACTGTTTTGGAGCCCAGCCTTCTGAGATCCTGGTATAAACAAGCTGGGTTGGCTCCAAGGCCTCTCTCCTTGGATTCCAGATGCCCATCTCCAGCCTGCGCCCTCACAGCAGCTTCCTCTGTGGGACTCAGAGTCTAAATTTGCCCTTTCTATAGGGGCACCCATCCTATTGTATTCGGGGCCACCTTAGTGACCTGATTTCAGCTCTTTCTGTACAAACTCTGCCCCAGGGCTTGCTGTTGTTGTTCCCTGGAACTGAACCCGAGAAGGAACCATGATTGTTCAGGTTCGATCCCTGGCCTCACTCAGGAAGGGAAGGATCCAATGTGGCCATGAGCTGTGGTGTAGGTCTCAGACCCGGCTTGGATGTGGCATTGCGGTGGCTGTGGTGTAGGCCAGCTAACAAAGCTCCGATCGATCGATGGATCGTTCGGATGCCAAGCCTGGGAACTTCCATATGCCGTTCCAGCAGTCCCATCCAAACAAACAAACGTAGGCAATGGAAAGACAAAGAAAAGACTGCTCCACCTAAGGTCATGTTCTGAGGTCCTGGGGGAGAAGCCTTCCACATATGAACTTCGGGTATTACAGTTGTAGCCCCTTTTGGCAGGTGTCTCCAGTGCCAGGGATGAAGGGTCTTTTGGAAAGTAAAGGAACATCAGTCCTGGGGTTGGGATGAAGGAGGATCGACTCCCCAAAGTGAGGGAGGGACGTTTCCAGAGTGCAGGGCACTCGAGCCGGATCAGAGCCCATGACCCAAGGCCATGAGGCAGGGGGTTCCAGCACATGGCATATAAGGCTCTTGAAAGAACGGAGTCTAGGCGACTGAGAGGGAAGCTGAAAGAGGAGCTCCAGCGCCAGGCTGTGAGATGAGATCCAGGCCTCATAGAACTCTGCTCCTACATTGGATTCCCAGCACCCTCTTTCAGTATGCCCAAGGCCCCGCTCTCCATAGCCTGAAGGGGAACAACTCACTGCCCACATTTTCGGCCCCACCCCCACATGAACAACTGCCTTCGGTCCAAGGGCCCCAGCCAGCCTGGCCCAAGGGGTCCACACCTCCAGCACTTGGAGCCTGATGTCTCCTTTTCGGCTTAGCTGGCTCAGGCCAACCCGAGGGAGTTCCTGGAAGTAGTGTTGTTGCAATCCTTCCTGCCCTCTGCCTGACCCAGTGTTCTCATGTAGCCAGCAGGATCCCGGGAAGCCTCACAGTGGACCCAGCCTTCAGGACTCACAGTGCTGTGGTGGGTGACCCGTCTCTTCCTAACGTTTGCCCATTTTCTGGTGGAATAGGTCCCGCTTTTATGGTCATGTCTTGGCAGTGCCTTATTCCCTCGAGACACCAGACTTGGGTCAGATGTGTGGTTGGCAGGTAGTTTCTCCAAACCTGTAGCTTCTTTTCACCTAGGAAAATGTTTCCATGTGATGAGGTCCGTTTTCTGTCTGGGGTAGGGTTTTGGCTGTCATGAGGAAGAACGCTTATGTTTTCGTTGTTGCTGATGTTGTTGTTGCCTATTCCAGCGGTATTGATGTACTTATCTTCAGTTTGATTGAAAGGACAGTGAGGTACCATGTTGTGATATTTCCTGCTGTGTCGCAAAGTGAGTCGGTCATACATACACACACACCCCTTCTCCCTCAGATTCTATGCCCATATCGACTATCACTAACTGTGGGCTAGAGTTCCCTGGGCTCTACCACAGGTTCCTGTTGGCCGGTCATTCCATGTACTCCGTGTGCAGAAGCCAGTCCCAAACCCCCAGTCCCTCCTGCTGTGGACTTGGCTCCTTTGGGACCCATCGGGTTTTCCAAGGCTGGGAGTCTGTTTCTGTTCCGTGCACACGTTCATTTGTGTCCTCTCTTTCGGTTCCACTTAGAGGTGGTATCATACAATGTTTGTCTTTCCCTGTCCACCTTCACTTAGGATGATAATTTCCAGGTCCATCCTTGCTGCTGCAGCGTTCATGATTCCATTCTCTTGTATGATTGTGTGATGTCCCCCCCGTACATATGAACCTCATCCTCTTTATCCATGCCTCGGCCGATGGACATTTAGCTTGCTCCCTTGTCTTGGCTATTGGAAATGGTGCTTCAGTGGACATTGGGGTGCATGTATGTTTTGAAGGGCCTTTCTTTCCTTTTGATGAAGTCCAACTTTCTGTTCTTTCCTTCCCTTTTGGGGTAATGTTTTTCTTGTCATGTGGAAGACCCCTTTGCCAAGCCCGCGGACCCAGAGGTTTGCTCCAATTGTTTTTTCTTGTGTGGCAAACGTTGCATCATTTGTATTTATACACATTTTACATTTGCACTGAATGTTCCATGATGAGTTCATTTTTGTATCGGATAAAAACCCTATCCCTATTCCACTCTACTGCCCTTGAACTTCCGTATTAGAACATCCCAGGTTGGTGTATTGCTATGTTTCTATTTCTGCATTCTCTCTCTGTACACTGAACTCTGTCTGTCTCTATCCCTCCAGCAATGCCAAGGTGCCCTCCATAGAGCGTTCTCATAAGCCGAATCACCTCCCACATTAATGTACTTTCACGAAATTATGTTTGATGTTCTGGCTCCTTTATCTTTTCTTTATCCATTTTAGAATAATTTCATCCCTGTGGGCCAAAAAAAAAAAAAACTTTCTTTTGGAATTTGGCAGTATTCTGTGTTGAGTCTTCCCATCCTTGTGTATAATACGTGTATACATTGTTGTAGGTCTTGTTTCATTTTATCACACAGATGCTCTATCCCAAATATCTATCCCCGGATTTCCCATTGTGGCTCAGTTTGTGACGAACCTGGAAGAGTGTCCAGGAGGATGGGGGTTCAATCCCTGACCTGGCTCAGTGGGATGAGGGTCCAGTGGTGCCACCAGCGGCAGTGTGGCTTGGACCTGGTGTTGGTGGGGCTTTGCTGTAGGCTGGTAGCTGTAGCTCCAGGTTGACCCCCTTGCCTGGGACCTTCCATATGCTGTGGGTGCAGCCAAAGAATGACCGATGGAACCAAATGCTTCAAGGTTTTGGCAAATCTTGTGTATTGCATGTTGTTTTTAGTTTTGGTGCCACGTTCTTTGGTGGGATTTACAGATATGATGAAGGATTTTGTGTCGACCTTGTATACTGAGACTTTGATAATGTAACCTCCATCTCTTCCGTGTGTCTTGGAGATTCGGTGGGCCTTCCCGTGGAGGTAGCCATGCTATCCATGAGCATGGAGAATTATGTTTGTGCCTGTCTCATCTGTAGGTCTTTCTTTGTTTTTCCTGCGATGCTGCCCTGGCTCGTAGCTACAGTACTAAGTAGAAAAGGAGAAATGAGAAAGAACTTTCTGACCTGTTTTGGATGGAGGAGGAAGACGTTCATTCTTTCACCATCACGCAGGAGGCTTGGTGTAGCTTTTTGTCGAGATGTTCTCTACGGGGTTCAAGGAGTGTCCTTCTCTTCCTAGATTTCTGTGCATTTCTTACATGAATGGGTGTGGCACATGTTGTGCAAGCGCCATTGTGACCATGTAGGTTTTCCTCAGTAATGTCTTCATGCAGCCTATAAAGTTGATGGTTGTGCATAGTAAGCCAAGCTAGTGTTCCTTGGCTAGAGTCCCTCTGAACATAGGGTATTGTCGTGAGCTCCTTTGTTCCTGCGTTTGCTCTATTTTGTGATTTGTATTTTCTCAATGCCTTGTGTGAAAACGTAGGTTGTTGATGGGCAACCTTGTATCTTTTGTATTCTATAAGCATTTCGTGCCATTTGCTTCCCTCTTAACACCAGTTTGTCTGGATCCTACCACCTGTTAGGTACTGCACGTTCCTTTGCCTACCGTTCTATATATTTTCCAAGTTCTCCTGGAGAGGCCTCTTTGAGCATGGAGTCATTCGAAAGGTGCATCTCCATGTGCACATATCTGGAGGCTTCCTTTCTTCTCATTCTCGTTGTTCTGCAATGGACAGCATATGCTTTGGACCCAGTGGAGTGAAATGCAGTGGCTCTTTGTTTCCTTATCGTATAGGTTCTCCAAACATCCCAGGCAGGAACGGCTCCAATATGACTGTGACAGAGGACGTCTCTGTCTATTTCCCTAACACTGTAACCATAAGGGGATTACCTGAACATGGAAATGCCGGGCTTCTGAAGATGTGTCTGACAGGGCCAGTTCACAGACACCCCTGCTCATTGTTGTCTGGTTCAGTTTACAAGTAGAGAGAGAGGAAGGGTCCAGGAGGGGGCCCAGATGCAGTGCTCTGCTGCTTTCTATGGCCATGATCCCATGTGGGCATTGGCTACCACCAGAAGGCTAACATGCAGGAGCCGGGTGCAGTCCCTGGCTGGGGGATCAGCACTCCCAGTGGGCAAAACTCCAGCCTCTCTCCTACTGCCCAGGGCAGATCTGAGCTGTGGGTGCAGCCACCAGGCTCCGAAGGCCGATGACATATGCACCAGGAGGCACCCCCCGGCTCTGTCAGCCACAGTCCCTGGCTGTTGGCACCTGATCCTTAACCTACCAGGCGAGGCCAGGAATGGAACCCGCAACTTCATGGTTCCTAGTCAGATTCGGTTCTGATTCACCATGGCACGAACTCCTTCTGTTGTTCATTATTTTATACTACCTCAGAACCCTACATGCCGACATCGGAGAGGCAGAGGTTGTCAAATCAGCTGCACTGTAATTAGGGAAACCAGTCATGGAAGTGGGTGTCTCAACGTCCTTTGGACCATGAGCTCTGATTGTTCCTGCAGAGAGCTTCGGGGCAGGCACTGGCGGCTGAGGAGAAACATCTCTGGAGATGGATCACTAGCATCAGGAGACAGTGAACCTTCCACTCCCACATGGAAATTGAAAGGCACCGAGAGATCCCAGGTTTGTGTCTTGTGGACGTTTCAAGTCTGTGCCCTTGGGAGCTCTGGGTGTCATCAGATAGATGTAAGGGTCTTGAGAGGTATCGTGTGGAGGAAGAAATGCTCTGATGTTGCCATGGACCAGAAAAGGGATCTGAGGGTTCAAGTTTCTTTGGCGAGCATTCCCAAGTCAGGTGGGTATGTTGAATCTGCTGCTACTTCTTTGTGGGTGGATGGCCACCTGAACTTCCATGATGTCTTGCCAGACGTAGGGAGGGTGAGGAATAGTGTTCCCAAAGTACCTGCTGTCTTGTGACTGGCCAAGAGGGTCAAATTCAGCTCACACACAGCCTAAGGGCATGAATGTGCTTAGGGATGAATATGCTTAGGCTGGATCTGTGCAAACTCTTGTATGGGGAACCTATCTAAATGCATGGGTTTCACCAATGCACTGCTGTCTTGTGACTGGCCAAGAGGGTCAAGTTTAGCTCACCAGCATAACCAGGACAAGCAGAACCGTACAAAGGAGACACACCTGTGCACCAACCTTTATTGAACAAGCTCCATGTATTAAAGAAAGACATGAAGAACAAACATGCGTGGAGAATCGAGGCATTTGGAAATTCTCTAGGCATGGCGACAGGAGCACCATCTCTGAAGAGAGGTTCCCAGATCTCCAATTGCGTGCTAGAATGGTTCTTTAATGGATCCATCCAATTTGCTAGGGGAAAGACCCTTCTCTTTCTAGACGAGCAAATCCCAACCCAAAGAGTCCACACAGCCTAAGGTACTGTGGCCCAAAGGGCATGAATGTCCTTGGCCCACTTTGAGGATTCTGTGCTTAGGCTGGATCTCTGCAAACTCTTGTATGGGGATCCTATCTAAATGCATGGGTTTCACCGATGCAGTGTGACCGTGGGGGCTCATCTCCCAAGAGATAGGGTTTAAGAAGAGATGGCCACAGAAGCTCCCAGGGAGAAGACAGGAAGACAACACCAGAGAGCTTTCCAGCGAATGCAAATCCTCCATGACATTCCTGTCTTGGAGGGAGCTCCTGGGCCAGCTCTTCTGATGCTTCCTTCCCTCCCTCCTCTTCCCACCTGTCCCCTGCTGACTGAGCTGTTGTGCACAGAGACTCCCATCCTCCAACCGCTCCTAGTGTCTGTTGAGGAGGGTCCGCTTGGGTAATCAGTAGTGCACGTGGGAGCAAAGAGGGTGGTTTCCCAAGGGGTGGCCTGCTTGAGGGTGGGGCCCGTCCTGGTGGCCTTTAGCATTCATTCCATGACAGCCCTGCTAAGGAATATGGGGACTCTTCAGCCATTGGGTGTGACCGCTCTGTGCTCTTGTGCACGCTGCAGACTCCTTGTGCCCTCCTCCATGTGGGTTCATGCCCACATGGAGCTCAGGTCCGGAGCAGTGTTTCCACCACAGCTTTTAGCAGCACTGTGGATCAGGCTGCTGGGAGACTTGAGGGACTGTGGGGCCTATGGAGGCAGGGGACTAAAGTGTGTGAGTGATTAAAATGGGTGGCATTCCAGTGTGCCTGCCGTTCCAAAGCATAGGAAAGCTCGAAGGAAGAATTTTCAATTTGAAAACCCTCATGGGGTTCACAAGAAGTAGTTCAGGGCACGGGAAAAGGAGTGAAGATGTACCATCCAGGCTGCTAGTTTCACTGGTGTCTTCCTTTTTCACATCCCAATGTCAGTCAGCACTTCTGTTCAAAGGGCATGCTTGGGTCTCTGTTGGGGGCAGCCTTGCTGAATGTAGTGCTGACCACCTAGTTGTAGTCGGATGTAAATCGTGATGGATTTGCAAGCCTAGGGGGGATTGGTACAAGGCCACCTGGTGGTCGGGAATCTGGTAATCCATCAAAGGTGAGGGTTGGTTGGGTTTTGTCTATGGATATGTGTGTAAGGGGAGATCATGCCTGTGTTTGGGTGACCGTTTGTCTTTGGAGGGTGCTGAGATGTAACAGAGGCATAGTCCAGGAGCTGGCGTTTAGGTGTTTGTAAGTTGGTGTTCAGGGGCCTATTTTTCATGGATGTTTTCCGCCATGAAGTTGGGGATTGTGTGTCTCCTGGTGGACTTGGTAGGATTATCTGCCTAGGCCTCAGGGCAATGTTAGGGAAGTCCAGGGGCCGATCTGTGTATTTGTACCTTTGGGGCCTGTAGTGAAACTTCGTGGTTGGGACTTGACCCCAGCCAAAATTGAGAGTGGGACTGGAATCTACCTTGCCCTCAGCTTGGCACCTGAATCCAGGATCCCAGGTTCAGAGAGGATTCGAGCGCACAGACTTCTTCTTTTTGGTGGCATCTGCCCCATGTGGAGTTTCCCCGTCCACAGACGGAGTGCCACAGCAGCAATCGGGACCACTGCAGTGAACACTCAGAATCCTTAGCCTTCCGTGCCACAAAGGAACGCCTCGACCTGCTCAAACCCACTGTCTTTGCACTGTCAGACCCCTCACCAGGTGTCAGGATTTGATGAAGCTCTGGTTCTTCTGCTTCGTGGCAGGAAGTGTTTGGCAGGAAGCGAAGCCCCAGGTAAAGAGTGAGTTTAGGAGCATAAGACCCTGGGGGGAGATACGCGTAAGCTGGCCAGGGAGCAGAGCAGCCCCAAGAACCAAGAGAGCTACATTTCTAGAATCCAAGGCCCAGTGGGGAGGGGAGAAGACTGCCTTCTTCCTCATTGGAGGGTGGATATCAAGGCTTCCATCTCCAGCTCCTCCTTGTGCCCTATATGGATCGTGTGCCCTGGGCTGTCACAGTGCTTGTTCAAATCGGTGTGTATTCCCAGGAGTTTGGTCGTATATCAACTGGGGTAATTCATCTCAGGTTTCCATCTCCTGTCCTCTTTTACCTAGGCGTGTCCCCTCTCCCCTGTGTTTCTGTCTGGGTGAGGTGCAGAAATGCTCCTTGTCCAGGACTCTTCTCTCCTTGACCTCATGCAGCAGGACTCGATCTCCACATCTGTTGTCTTGTGCTTGAACTCTTGGGGGTTGTGTCTTGAGCGTGTCTGGCACTTGGATGCATCTGGTCTTCCTTCAAGTCGGGTAAGTCATGGCTGGGTTCCTTTTCTTGAGTGATCATCAGCTTTAGACCATTTCGAAGACCCCTTGAAAGCTTGTCTTTAACCCATCCCCCGTGGGCGGTTTCTGCTCTTTAAGGATCCTCCTCTGCCCTTCCCTTTAGGATGATTATTTGTGTGTTCATGGCCTGTCATATGGCTCTTTGCTTTTTTGTGTGTAGCACATGTTCCAGAGCCGTGCATGTGTCTTTTGATGTGTAGAGGGCGAGTCGGCCTATCTTCTGGGACAGGTGAATGCTATATAGGTCGGGGTGCCGTATTGGTATGCTTCTGGATTCTGCATGCTGGAAGAGTGCATGCCCTTGGATGGAGCCTTGGGGAGTGTGGGTTTATGGATATGCCGAGAGTGTGTTATATGCGTGTTTGGAGGAAAGGACGTAGGGTGCTAGGTTTGCACTTGTGTCGTGTACTGAGTAATTGCGGGTCTGCTTGGGTGTTTTGGAGAGTTGTGTGTAGAATGCGTTTGAGTGTGTATTCCAGGGGCATGGGCATTTGGAGGCATATTCGCTGGGGCTATGCCCTTGTAGTTTTCAGGAGGGACATGTTAGGCTTATATATGTGGGGACGTGGGGAAGTGTGTGTCTGCTGGAGAGATGAGGTTCTGTGTTTCTACAGGGGCGTGGGAGACGTGCATTTCTTGGTGTGAGAAATATGTGCTGTGGTTATGTGTTACGAGTTTGCAGATGGATGAGCTGGGTCCTAGGATCATTGGATATGTGGAAGTCATTTCCTGTGTGGTTTGCTGGCGATAGGTCCATGTGTCCTACGTGTGTGTACTCGTTTGTGTGTCTATCACCAGGTGCACGAATGACCAGGTTGTGTTCCTATGGTATGGAGGTGTTGGGAGTGTGCCACGTTGCTTCTTGGCAGAATGCCGAGGTGTTTCTACAGGTCCTAGGTACGAAGAGATGGTGTGTCCACATTGAGGGTGAGGGCTGAAATGCATATGCAGTTGACACCCACACAGGTGCAGTGTCCTGGCAGGGCGGTTGTCTTCTGGAGAGGTGGCACCATGTGTAGTGTTTGGGGCATCTGTATGTTCAAGGGTTGGGAATATTTGTCTGTGTGTGTCCATAGGTGTTTGAGACGTGTACATGTGTATTAGTACGTGTAGGCGGATTGCGGCTGTGTGTGTATTTGAGGTCCTGGGGCTTCTGTAGTATGTATTTGGAGGGATGTCAGAGGTAGGTGTGTGTGTTTGGAAACAAAGAAATCTCATAGGCGATGTGTGTGTGTTCTGGAATCCTGGCCTAGAAGTACTGTAGGGCTGTGGCCTTGCCTATGGGCTGTGCGTGAGACGACTGTGTAGGAGCTGGTGGTAGTGAGCCTGTATACGAGGTAGTCATTGTGCACCACTGGTCGGTGTTTGTGTTCAGGCCCCTGTTGGGTATGTGCATGTGAAGACCTCAGGTGGTCTAGTTTTGTTTGTGGGGAAGTGGGTGGAGTGGGGGGTTGGCCTTTTCTTGTCTTTTCAGGGCAGACCCATGGCATTTGGAAATGCCCTGGCTATGGTGGAATTGGCGCTGCAGCTGCAGCTGCCAGCCACGGCCACAGCAAGGCCAGATCCGAGCTGCATCTGGGACCTGCTCCATATCTGAAGGCAATCCTGGATCCAGGGATTGCACCTGCCTTTTCTCCTATACGGGTCAGGTTCATTCCAGTGTAGCCACGACGGGAATGCCTGCTGGAAGTTTTTTCCTCACAACGTCATTTTCAGTTCTTGGCATCAGCCCAGTCATCTTTTCTAGGTCATCGGAGTTTAGTCTTGGCAGATTGTACTTTGCTAGGGAGGTGTCCATTTCGTCTAGGAAGTCTGTTTTCTTGGCATAGAGTTGCTTTTAGTAGTCTCTTTTGATCCTCTGTATTCTGGGATGTCCATTGGAAGCTGGTGTGCATTTTGATGGTTATTGATTTGAGTCCACTCTTTTTTCCCTGATGAGTCTGGCTAAGGGTTTATCCATATGGTGGATGTATTCAAAGAAGCAGTTGTAGCTGCATTGATCTTTCCGATGGTTTTCTTCGCTGCTCTTTCCTTTCTGCTCTGATCATTAGGATGTCTTTCCTTGTGTTTGTCTTTCTCTGGTTGCTTTGGGCATAAGGCCAGGTTGTTTGTTGGTGGTTTTCCTTGTTGGCTGAGGTAGGCTTGTATTGCTGGAAAGGTCCCTCTTCGATCTGCCTTTGCTGCATCCCATAGGCTTTGGATTGTTATGTCTTTGGTGTCACTTGCTTCTTGGGATCTTCAGATTTCCTCTTTGGTTTCTCCAGCACTCCCTTGGTTGTTGAGTAGCATGTTGTCGAGTTTCCGTGCGTTGGTGTTTGTTGCCATTGTTTTCTTGGTGGTTGATTTCGAGCCTCATAGCGTTGGGTTCATACAAGCTGTGGGATAGGATTTCCATTTCCTTCCATGTACAGTGGCTTGCTTGGTGACGCAGCATGTGATCTGTCCTAGGGAATGTCGGGTGTGCCCTTGAGAGGAGTGTGTATCCTGCTTCATTGGGATGGAAAGCGCTCTACCTATGGAGGAAGTGCCCTGTGGTCCAATGCATTATTGAAGGCCTGGGTTCCCTTGTCGATTTTATGTCTGGAGGACCCGTGCGTTGATGGGAGTCAGGTGTGAAGGCCCCCTGCTCTGACTGTGTTAGTGTCCATTTCTCCTTTTACGGTTGTAGCAGTTGCCTTCTACATTGCGGGGATCCTGTATTGGGTGCATATAGGTTTCCAATTCCCATCTCCTCTCCTTGGATTGATCCTTGACCGTTACGTAATGACCTTCGTTGTGTCTTATTAATATGCTTTATTTGAAGGTCTCTTTTGTGTGATGGGGGTGTTTCTACTCCGTCTCTCTTTTAATTCCCACGCACGAGGAATATTTTCTTGCATCCTCTCACTTTCAATTTGTATATGTCCCTCAAACTGAAGGGGGTCTCTTGAAGACAGCAGGTCTACCTATCTGTCTATCCCTCTACCTATCTGGATCGAGATCGAGATGGAGATCGAGATGGAGAACGAGACGGAGCTCTCGATCTCAACCCAGAGAGAAGGAGATGCGTCTTCTTTTTGTATGCATGCAGCCAGTCGATGTCTTTCGGTTGGGGCATTTTGTGCATTTGCATTGAAGGTGCTTCTTGATCTGTATGTTCTTATGGCCATGTTATTAGCTGTGTCAGATTGGGTTTTGTTGGTCTTTTCCCGTCTTCCCTTGTTCTCTGCTCTTGTGGTTTGATGACTGCCTCTAGTGGGGTGTTTGTTGGGTGTTTTTTGATTGTTATTTCCCCGAGACAATTTTTTCCACTGCCCAGCATTGTGACCCAGTTCCCCATACATGTATAATTCGTCTTTGTGCCATTATCATGCTCCATCATAAGTGATTCGACCTCGTCCTCAGTGCTACACAGCAGGATCTCCTTGCTAATCCCTTCCAAAAGCAGTCGTTTGCATCCAATAACCCCAAGCTCCCCATCCATCCCACTCCCTCCCCTCGCTCTAGGCAACCACAAGTCTATTCTCCAAGTGCATGAGTTCCTTTAGGTGGAAAGGTTCCTTTGGGCTGTATATGAGACTCCTCATATGAGTGATGTCGTATGGTAGTCGTCCTTCTCTTTCGGACTTCCTGAGTGAACTCAGGATGAGAGGGTCTCGTTCCACCCATGTTGCTGCAGATGGCATTAGGGTGCTCTGTTTTATGGCGCAGGAGTATTCCATTGTGTGTATATACCGCTTCCTCTTTGGCTCTTAATTTTTATTTCCCCGATACAATCTTGTTTTCTACTGTACAACGTGGTGACCCAGTTACACATACCTGTAGGCATTCTATGTTCTCACATTATCATGCTCCGTCAAACATGACTAGACAATGTACCCAGCGCTACACAGCAGGATCTCATTGCTAATCCATTCCCAAGGCAATAGTGGGCAGGCATTAACCCCAAGTTCCCCATCCACCCCACTCCCTCCCCGTCCCCTCCCCCTTGGCCACCACAAGTCTATTCTGCAAGTCCATGAGTTGCTTTTCTGTGGAAAGGTTCTTTTGTGCCGTATATGAGATTCCAGATATAAGTGTGTGGTATCCTCTTCTGGAATGGATCCCTTAACCGTGAACTAGTGTCCTTCTTTGCCTTTCTCGATGGCCTTCGTTTTAAAGGCGATTTTGTTGGATATGAGCAGCGCTACTCCTGATCTCCTGTCTTGTCCATTGGCATGAAATATCTTTTCACATCCCCTCCCTTTCAATCTATACGTGTCCTTTGCCCTCGGGTGAGCTTGTCTAGGCAGCAGATTGAAGGTTTTTGCTTTGGTACCCAATCTGGCACTCTGTGTCTTTTGATGGCAGCATTCGGTCCCGAACAATTCAGGTGGTCATTGATAGATGTCTCTTGATTGCCATTTGAAGCCTTGTTTTCAGGTTGAGTCTAGGTTTCTCTTTTCTTCTTTCTTTTCCTTTGAGTGAATGGGTTCCGTTGATTCTCTGCTGGAGTCTTTTCCTTTTCCGATTTTTGAATGTAGTGTTGGCTTTTGGATTGGGGTTGCCCTGTTTTGTTGTTATGTTAACCCCTTCTTTTGTCTGCTCACTTTAGCCTGACCGTTACATAAGACCAAACGCGTCATTGAAACAAGACAAAGGATCTACATTTTCTTCCATTCCTCGCCCTCATTGTATGATTTGATGTAGTTTATTTCATTTTATGTTTTTGACATCTTCATGGTTAGATCTGTATGCTGGCTTCTCTAAGTCACTGCTTTCCAATGGTTTTTTTCTTTTTTCTTTTTTTGAATTGGAGAAGCCTTAGAGTATTTCTTTCAGAATGGGTTTTGTATTGCAGTACTCTTTCAGTGTTGGTTTGTTGGAGAAATTCTTGATTTCCCCTTCGATTTGAAATGATAGTCTTGCTGGATAGGGTATTTGGAGGAGGCAGATTATTTGTTCTTTATTTCAGTGTTTTCAATGGGTCTCGCCACCCCCTTCTGGCCTGGAGTGTTTCTGTAGAGAAAACTGCTGATAACCTTATTGGGGTTCCCTCATCATGAATGCCTTGCTTTTCTCTTGCTGCCTTTGGCCTCCTCCCTTTCTGTTTACCTTTGGCCATATTTATCAGAAGAGGTCTTGCTGCGTGCCTGTTTGGGTTCAACTTGTTTGGGGCTCTCTGTCCTTCCCGTATCTTGCTATCACTCTCCTGCACTTGTTGCTTTAAAACCTCGATTGCAGGACTCCCTGTTGTGGTGCCCTGGAAACTGGCAATGGCCCCTGCCCTTCTCCCCCAGCCACAAGGACCAGACCCTCCCTTTGGCTGATGACATGAGGAGATTTCCCACCAGATGGCCCAGCCCTGAGCACACTGACTCTAGGAAGTCCCAGCCACTCTGTTTCTAAGCCCCACTGACCCCCTGAGCAAACCGGCTGCCTCCAACAGGCCTGGGTATGGGCATCTTCTGAAAAGGCTCAACCAAGACCTTGAGAGAACACCAGACGTCTAAAGGAATGAGAAAGGAAGAGGGTCCTGGTTAGGGGTGTGCTGGTGCAGCCCAGGGCCTTGCCAGAGCTGAGGTCTGCAGGGGCTTGAGCTGGCCAGGCTCCACTCCCACACCAGCTCTCTTGGGCCCTGTTGGTACCTATGTCCCTTCTCGGCCTTGGACAGTGCCTTCTTCTGGACCTCCAGGGGTTCTCCAGGCACAGAGGCCCATCTGCTGATAGATTGAAACCTGTGATTGTCCTGAGGGTCAGTCAGGAGCTTCCTCCATCAGGACGCCCATGCCTGCCTGCATGGCTTACACAGGCTCATCAGCCATGGGATGCCAGGCTTTGGAACTTCCCAGAAGTACAACTGAGTGACCGTGCATGGCAGAGACTCCTCTGACCTAGCTCTGTTGCTTGCAGCCTAAGTCCCCTGTCCTCCGGAGGGTGGTCCCAGGGGGGTGCCCTCATCTGTGACCTCCCTTTTTCAGGGTGTCTCGTGGGGATGGCCCGCTGGGGCTTAGATGGCTGACACGCCCCCTACCCCAGCATCTTCACCAATATCACCTGCTTCTCCCATGGGACCGATGAGATCCAGAAGCACATGCCTCTCCCTGAGCCCACGGTCCCTCCTCCTCACACCCAGGTCCCATCTCAGTCTCTGCAGGCTGCTGGCTCTCCTGGGCCTGGCACAGGCTTTGTGCCCCCAGAGACTGGCCCCTGCTGCTGTCCATGCTCGAGGTCCTGCAGCAGGCCTGGTGCAGACCCCCCAAGCTCCTGTGCTCCTGTCTCTGCCTCAGACTCCAGTCTCCATTTGGCAAACAGCCACCCCTCCCCCACCAGCTCCATCAGCTTTCCAGGGCCCCATCTTGGCCTTCCTGTGCCACAGTGGCCACCCCACAAACCAAGCCTGCAATCTCCAATAACCAAAGGAAAGTCTCCTCCTGCTGCTGCCTTGGGGCCCTACGGCCCCTCCTGTCGTCCGTCCTTCCTTCTTCTGTTGGGGTCCTCCATCTGACTCCCTGGACAAGGGGAGAGGACATGAGAGGGAGAGTGTCCCAGGAGGAAGGTAGGAGTGGGGATGCTGGTGGAGCCCAGCTGGGGGCAGAGAGGGTGTCTTCCCTTGAGACTCCTTCCTGCCCTGGGAGTGCCCAGGCCTTCACAGGGAATCGGTCAGCTCCAGCTGCCATCACCAATCCCATGGGCAATGGGGCTTGAATAACAAGAATGTATCAACTCACCGTTTCGGAGCCCAGCCTTCTGAGATCCCGGTATAAACCAGCTGGGTTGGTCCTGAGGCCTCTCTCCTTGGATTCCAGATGCCCATCTCTGGCCTGCGCCCTCACATCAGCTCCCTCTGTGGGACTCAGGGTCTAAATTTGCCCTTTCTATAGGGGCACCCATCCTATTGTATTAGGGGCCACCTTAGTGACCTGATTTCAGCTCTTTCTGTACAAACTCTGCTGCAGGGCTTGCGGGGGTGTTGCCCTGGAACTGAACCCGAGAAGGAACCAGGAGTGTTCAGGTTCGATCCCTGGCCTCGCTCAGGAAGGGAAGTATCCAATGTGGCCATGAGCTGAGGTGTAGGTCTCAGACCCGGCTTGGATGTCGCATTGCGGTGGCTGTGGTGTAGGCCGGCTGCCAAAGCTCCGATCGATCGATGGATCGTTCGGATGCCAAGCCCGAGAACTTCCATATGCCGCCACAGCAGCCCCATCCGAACAAACAAGCATAGGCAATGGAAAGACAAAGAAAAGACTGCTCCACCTAAGGTCATGTTCGGAGGTCCTGGGGGAGAAGTCTTCCACATATGAACTTCGGGTAATAGAGCTGTAGCCCCTTTTGGCCGGTGTCTCCAGTGCCAGGGATGAAGGGTCTTTTGGAAAGTAAAGGAACATCAGTCCTGGGGTTGGGATGAAGGAGGATCGACTCCCCCAAGTGAGGGAGGGACGTTTCCAGAGTGCAGGGCACTCGAGCCGGATCAGAGCCCATGACCCAAGGCCATGGGGCAGGGGGTTCCAGCCCGTGGCATATAAGGCTGTTGAAGGAACGGAGTCTAGGCGACTGAGAGGGAAGCTGAGAGAGGAGCTCCAGCGCCAGGCTGTGAGATGAGGTCCAGGCCTCACAGCACTCTGCTCCTACATTGGATTCCCAGCACCCTCTTTCAGCACGCCCACGGCCCCGCTCTCCATAGCCTGAAGGGGAACAACTCACTGCCCACCTTTCTGGCCCCCACCCCCACATGAACACCTGCCTTCGGTCCAAGGGCCCCAGCCAGCCTGGCCCAAGGGGTCCACACCTCCAGCACTTGGAGCCTGATGTCTCCTTTTCGGCTTAGCTGGCTCAGGCCAACCCGAGGGAGTTCCTGGAAGCAGTGTTGTTGCAATCCTTCCTGCCCTCTGCATGACCCAGTGTTCTCATGTAGCCAGCAGGATCCCGGGAAGCCTCACAGTGGACCCAGCCTTCCGGACTCACAGTGCTATGGTGGGTGACCTATCTCTTCCTAACGTTTGCCCATTTTCTGGTGGAATAGGTCCCGCTGTTATGGTCGTGTCTTGGCAGTGCCTTATTCCCTCGAGACACCAGACTTGGGTCAGATGTGTGGTTGGCAGGTAGTTTCTCCAAACCTGTAGCTTCTTTTCAGCTAGGAAAATGTTTCCATGTGATGAGGTCCGTTTTCTGTCTGGGGTAGGGTTTTGGCTGTCATGGGGAAGAACGCTTATCTTTTCATTGTTGCTGATGTTGTTGTTGCCTATTCCAGCGGTATTGATGTACTTATCTTCAGTTTGATTGAAAGGACAGTGAGGTACCATGTTGTGCTATTTCCTGCTGTGTCGCAAAGTGAGTCGGTCATACATACACACACACCCCTTCTCCCTCAGATTCTATGCCCATATCGACTATCACTAACTGTGGGCTAGAGTTCCCTGGGCTCTACCACAGGTTCCTGTTGGCCGGTCATTCCATGTACTCCGTGTGCAGAAGCCAGTCCCAAACCCCCAGTCCCTCCTGCCCCGGACTTGGCTCCTTTGGTACCCATCGTGTTATCCAAGGCTGGGAGTCTGTTTCTGTTCCGTGCACACGTTCATTTGTGTCCTCTCTTTCGGTTCCACTTAGAAGTGGTATCATACGATGTTTGTCTTTCCCTGTCTACCTTCACTTAGGATGATAATTTCCAGGTCCATCCTTGCTGCTGCAGCGTTCATGATTCCATTCTCTTGTATGATTGTGTGATGTCCCCCCGTACATATGAACCTCATCCTCTTTATCCATGCCTCGGCCGATGGACATTTAGCTTGCTCCCTTGTCTTGGCTATTGCAAATGGTGCTTCAGTGGACATTGGGGTGCATGTATGTTTTGAAGGGCCTTTCTTTCCTTTTGATGAAGTCCAACTTTCTGTTCTTTCCTTCCCTTTTGGGATAATGTTTTTCTTGTCATGTGGAAGACCCCTTTGCCAAGCCTGAGGACCCAGAGGTTTGCTCCAATTGTTTTTTCTTAGGTGTGGTAAACGTTGCATCGTTTGTATTTATACATATTTTACATTTGCACTGAATGTTCCATGATGAGTTCATTTTCGTATCGGATAAAAACCCTATCCCTATTCCAATCTACTGCCCTTGAGCTTCCGTATTAGAACATCCCAGGTTGGTGTATTGCTATGGATCTATTTCTGCATTCTCTATCTGTACACTGAACTCTGTCTGCCTCTATCTCGCCAGCAATGCCAAGCTGCCTTCCATAAAGCGTTCTCATAAGCCGAATCACCTCCCACTTTAATGTGCTTTCTCGAAATTATGTTTGATGTTCTGGCTCCTTTATCTTTTCTTTATCCATTTTAGAATAATTTCATCCATGTGGGCCAAAAAGAAAAAATCAAAAAAAACACTTCTGTTGGAATTTGGCCGTATTCTGTGTTGAGTCTTCCCATCCATGAGTATAATACGTGTCCGCATTGTTGTAGGTCTTGTTTTGTTTTATCATACAGATGCTCTATATCAAATATGTATCCCCGGATTTCCCATTGTGGCTCAGTTTGTGATGAACCTGAAAGAGTGTCCAGGAGGATGTGGGTTCAATGCCTGACATGGCTCAGTGGGATGAGGGTCCAGTGGTGCCACCAGCGGCAGTGTGGCTTGGACCTGGTGTTGGTGGGGCTTTGCTGTAGGCTGGTAGCTGTAGCTCCAGGTTGACCCCCTTGCCTGGGACCTTCCATATGCCGTGGCTGCAGCCATAGAATGACCGATGGAACCAAATGCTTCAAGGTTTTGGCAAGTCTTGTGTATTGCATGGTGTTTTTCATTTTGGTGCCATGTTCTTTTGTGGGATTTACACACATGATGAAGGTGTTTGTGTCGACCTTGTATACTGAGACTTTGATAAAGTGACCTCCATCTCTTCCGTGTGCCTTGGAGATTCGGTGGGCCTTCCCGTGGAGGTAGCCATGCTATCCATGAGCATGGAGAATTATGTTTGTGCCTGTCTCATCTGTAGGTCTTTCTTTGTTTTTCCTGCCATGCTGCCCTGGCTCGTAGCTACAGTACTAAGTAGAAAAGGAGAAATGAGAAAGAACTTTCTGACCTGTTTTGGATGGAGGAGGAAGACGTTCATTCTTTCACCATCACGCAGGAGGCTTGGTGTAGCTTTTTGTCGAGATGTTCTTTACGGGGTTCAAGGAGTGTCCTTCTCTTCCTAGACTTCTGAGCGTTTCTTACATGAATGGGCGTGGCACATGTTCTGCAAGCGCCATTGTGACCATGTAGGTTTTCCTCAGTAATGTCTTCATGCAGCCTATAAAGTTGATGGTTGTGCATAGTAAGCCAAGCTAGTGTTCCTTGGCTAGAGTCCGTCTGAACATAGGGTATTGTCGTCAGCTTCTTTGTTCCTGCGTTTGCTGTATTTTGTGATTTGTATTTTCTCAATGCCTTGTGTGAAAATGAGGGTTGTTGATGGGCAACCTGGCATCTTTTGTATTCTATAAGCATTTCGTGCCATTTGCTTCCCTCTTAACACCAGTTTGTCTGCATCCTACCACCTGTTAGGTACTGCACGTTCCTTTGCCTACCGTTCTATATATTTTCCAAGTTCTCCTGGAGAGGCCTCTTTGAGCATGGAGTCGTTCGAAGGGTGCATCTCCATGTCCACATATCTGGAGGCTTCCTTTCTTCTCATTCTCGTTGTTCTGCAATGGACAGCATATGCTTTGGACCCAGTGGAGTGAAATGCAGTGGCTCTTTGTTTCCTTATCGTAGAGGTTCTCCAAACATCCCAGGCAGGAACGGCTCCAATATGACTGTGACAGAGGAGTTCTCTGCCTATTTCCCTTACACTGTAACCATAAGGGGATTACCTGAACATGGAAATGCCAGGCTTCTGAAGATGTGTCTGACAGGGCCAGTTCACAGCCACCCCTGCCCATTGTTGTCTGGATCAGCTTACAAGTGGAGAGAGAGCCAGAGTCCAGGAGGGGGCCCAGATGCAGCGCTCTGCTGCTTTCTATGGCCGTGGTCCCATGTGGGCATTGGCTACCACCAGAAGGCTGACATGCAGGAGCCGGGTGCAGTCCCTGGCAGGGGGATCAGCACTCCCAGTGGGCAAAGCTCCAGCCTCTCTCCTACTGCCCAGGGCAATTCTGAGCTGTTGGCGCTGCCACCAGGCTCTGAAGGCCGATGACAGAGGCACCAGGAGGCACTCCCCAGCTCTGTCAGCCACAGTCCCTGGCTGTTGGCAGGGACTGTGATGGCCCAAGGAAGAAGGCCCACCTCCCAGCTGCAGGGAGGTGGTCTTGAGCAAGTCAGAACTGCCCTTTCTCGTCTTCAGCAAGCAACATTTCCATCCCTCCCTGTTGCTTCCTCCCAACCCATGTGGTTGCCAGTCTTTTTTTTGAAACCTCTTCCAAAGCACTTCCTGAAAGGACGGGCATCCTCACCCCAACTGACTAAGAAGCACCTCTAGAAAATAAGCAAGTTTCCCCTCACCCAAGACTCTTAGCTCCTTCCAAGGACCATCCTTGCTCCCTCCTGCATGCTGCTGAGTAGCAAAATGTTGGAGATCCAGAACTCCTCCAATGACTGGTGTGCTAGCAATAGCTTCTCTGACAGCAGGAAGCTCCTCCCCCCCAGGCAGAGGCGGTCAGGAGACCGTAGGTGATGGCTCTGTGCTCTGTGCTCCCTTTCAAACCCTTTGCATCCCTGCCATCTGAGGAAGGAAGGCAGTGCCTGGGAAATCACCCTGGTTACAGATGCGTCACTTGGCCTGTCTGGCAAGAGGTCACCTGTGAGCCAGAGGGCCCGAATCCCCTCTGGAACACACTGCTGCGTCCCCACCACCCAAACAGGCCCTTCCAATAAGGCACGATGGCCTGGCCATTGGAATGGCTAGACACTGATAGTATGCTGTCTGTGACTGGGAGAGAGGGGACTCGGTGCCTTGGTCTTGGAGACACATGGCATTGGAAAGGCAGAACCCAGGCCAGGGGCCCCACCTCCTAAGTCAAATGGGTTTCTTCAGCCAATGCTTTGACTCCCCCTTGAGGGGTTTGGAGATGAGCCTTTCCCTGGTATCAGAGGGTCAGCTTCCCCTTGGTGTCTGTCATAGACAAAGAGTGTCCAGCCACTGTCTCCGTCTCACACAAGCTGCACCAATCCAGCCCCTGAAATTGGGAAGCTCCTTCACCCACCCTGGGCCTGGCGGCCATTTCTGTCTTGCGGTGAATATGCCATCCATTAATCCACTGTTTCCTTGTTGGATGGAGGGATGCCTGGATAGATGGAGTCTCTGATTGGCATTGGAGGGCCCCACCTGCAGCATAGGGAAGGTCCCCATCTCGGGGTCGAATCAGAGCTGGCATTGCTGTTCTATGCTACAGCCACCGCAATGCCAGATCCAAGCCACATCCGTAGCCCACACCACAGCTCAAGGAATGCTGGATTCCTTAACCCACTGCACAAGGCCAGGGCTCAAGCCCACGTACTCATGGATAGCAGTCAGATTCTTCATCTTCTGAGCCATAATGGGATCTCCCTAAAATACTATTTGGTGATGGTCTGTACATCTTTCCTTTCTGCAAATTCTATTGCATTCTTTTCTTTTCCATTTTGAGTCGGCTGCATTGGGGCCTGTGGGCTGTTCCAGGCCACGGGTCAAATCCGAGCTGCACCTGCTGGCCTATGGCACAGCCACAGCAATACAGGATCTGAGGCATGTCTCATCCATACACCACAGTTGACGGCAATGCCAGAACCTTAGCCCAGTAAGCCATGCCATGCCTCATCCCCACGTCCCCATGGATCCTAATCAGTGTCCTTAGAGCTGAGCCACACAAACTCCTGTTCTTTCATGTTTTAATGGATTGAAAAGCATGAGTGATAGGCTCAATTTCAGTGTGCCTGCACTTGGCGTTAATCCTAGATTTTTGGCGTTTGTGGCATTTTGCTTTTTTTTTTTTTTTTTTTTTTGTTGGCTTGTTTTTATGTTGTAAGTTGTGGCTGCCCCTGTGGCACACAGAAGTTCCCAGGGACAACCCAAGATCCTTAACCCTCCTCACCCCAATCCAAAAATTATCCCTGATCATGAAAAGTCCCAGGGCTTCTTGTATCAAAAGCTCCCTGGGGGTGGATGCCAGTGGGCTGGTGAGGTTGGGACCACTGAGCTTCACATGATGGAGCCTAACCCCAAGCCATTAACAGGCCATGAGATTAAAGTCACTCACTACCTCCTTTCTTTTGTCCTCACTGGGACTAAGAGGCCGCTGCCTCCACCATTTAGCACATGGCAATAATCCTACCAATACGATAGGATGGTCCCCCACCCACAAGGCACTGAAGCAGAAAGTCCTGTCCCTGCAGCCAAGCCTTTTCCTCTCTGGACAGGCCACCTCCATGGGACACCCTGGAGGAGTGGAGGATCACCCCAGCCTGTCATCTGCCCTCTTCAGAGAGGCAGAGAGAAACTCTCTAGAGGTAAGGGCTGCCTCCATCCTTCATTCTCACTACTGGTGATTGTCCAGAGGGCTGAATGGGACAGAAGCAGCTCTCCATCCCCAGAGTGTTCCGGGATGCAGAGCATGGAACTGATGCCCCAGAAGCCCCCTAGCCCAGCAGGCTGGAGAGACAGGGATGATGAGGCTGTCCCTGGGGCTAGTGAGAGCTGTGTACTCCCAGGAGCAGCCTGGGCATCCTTGTCTCTGTGGAGGAAAGACTTAGTCATTCACCTGTGGATCCAGACTGCCTGGGATCTCACACATGCTTCGTCCCTCTCAGATCCCCTCTCTGTCCTCAGACGACCCATCTCTGAGGACACAGGCACATGCAAGATGACAGTGGACCAAGTGCATTTCACAACAGAACGATTTTATCCATGTTTTACATCCCCCATCGCAAAGGAGCTACTGTGCCCACCCACACACACCCAAACCTAAGTCCCCACCACTTAACCCCACCCACCCCCACCCCCTGCTGGCTTTGGTCATTCTGTCCTTCCTCCCCACCCCTATGGCAGCCAGGATGGTTGCTAGGACCAGGGGGTGCCCAAGGCTTCCATGGGGGCTGCCCAGTTGGACTGGCCCTGGAAGGCTGGCCAACCTTTTCCTACTGGTTGCTGTTCCGCTTCCACCTCCTCCGTGTGCCACATGGGTCACACCTGCTCCTTTTGGGCTGGGAAGGGTCAACCAGCCCCAGAGCCATGGTGTGCCTCCCAGAGCCCCGCAGGTCAGCCCTAGGCCTGGCCAGGTCCTCAGCTGCAGTCAGGCCTCCACACCGAGCCCGCTTTCTAGACTTGGCAGCTTTCAGGGGGCCTGAGCTGAGGCCCATTCTCTGGGGAAAGGGGGCCTGGGAAGCTTTCTGAGCCCTCTTCCCTGCAGTGCAGACAAGACCCGAGGCAGGGACAGGGCTCTGTGGCAGCCCCCAGGGCAGCAGGCTGTGGTGAAGGCCCAAGAGGAAGGCCAGGCTGGGGAGCTCCTCCTCATCCTCACTCAGCCCGTGACCCAGCCCTGCAGTTCCAATAAGAGGAGAGGCCTCCCTGAGAACCTTGCTGGCCCTGTGTCCTGATGGGGGGCCCGAGCGCTTTGTGCCCTGGTGAGGAAATGGCTGTGCTGTTCCAGCCTGAGGGTCTCCTCATGTCCTGGAGAGGGCACAGAGCCTTTGTGCCTGAACAGGCCCCTGTCTGTTTGGGGGTGCCTTAGATGGCCATGGAAATCCATCTGGGGTGTTCAGGTTTCATCTCTGACCCCGGGCCGTGGGCCTTGATCGTTCCTCTGGGCATCTTGTCGGGCCACAGACTCCGATGGTCTTGAGTCCAGGTGGGGTGCCCTGTGATTGGGAGTGGCTGGCACTCCATCATCCTCCTCAGAGGCCAGGACTTGTGTCTGCACCAGCTGGTGGGAGAGAGGTGGACAGTGACTGTTCTGCACCCTCCAGGGAGTTCAAGGGCTTATGGGCAGGGGGAGGTGAGATGGGACTCACATCCACAGACAGAGCCTGTGGCCCTCCTGCCTTCCTCCTGCACCTTCTCCCCAGCAGGGTCCTTGCCCTGTACCTGGCTCCCCCCCTTCCCTTCCATTAGTCCTGCCCTGCACCCACTTGGGCAGCCTCCCGGGTGCAGGGCCTCTCCGTCAGGGGAGGGAGGGACAGAGCCTTCATGGCCTCCTGCTCTAGGAACCTCCTCGGCCCAGGCTGACCTGGGTCCTTTCCTCCTGGATTTCCAGGGTCACCTGGCTTCCCCCCCTGCCCCCAGTCTCATAAGTGTCAGTCCCTCTCCTGGCCACCTCTTCAGGGGAGAGTCCTTCCTCCTGCTCCAGCTCCTCAGCCAAGCCCGAGAGATCCAGCTCTGGTTCTGGGGAAAGCAACTCTGCCAGGAATCGGGGGTGAATGACCGCCTCCACCTGGAATGGAAGGAAGAGGCTGTGAGCAGCCTTGGCAGGAGTGCCCTGGGAGGTGGGAAGGCCTGCGGGAAATGTGACTAGCAGAGGCCAATCCAGAGCCCCCCTCACAAAGGGGTAGCTTTCAATCTCCCATAGGTATGGTCTACTCTCACATAAACACACACACACTCACAAGCAGGTGCACATGCAGACACATGGGCTCCAAAGCACAAACACATAGCCACCGACACAGACACACAAAGGCCTACAAAGAGAGAGAGACACACACACATGTACAATTTACACATCCACATATACACATCCTACGCACCAAAGTACACTCAGACACACAGGAAGACACACAGATGTCAGGGTCAAGGACCAGAGCCTAAATCCCATTATCCTGGGCCAAAGCCAGAACTAGGGTGCTAAGAGCATCTCTCCCTGGAATCCTGGAGTCTCAGACTCCAGGCCCAGCCCACCTTGGTGTCAAAGTCCTCCTGGGAACACAGCTTGTCCACGTAGCTGAGGAGATCCGGGTCTGGGAAGCAGCCGTCCTCGTCCTGTGGCAGCTCATATCCATCCTCTCGACATTCCATATCTGACTCCCCTGTGGCTGAGGGGCCAGGACCCACCAGTGCCTGCGGGAGGTCCCCATGCTCCCTGCGAGCCTCAGGGGCAATCTCCTTGGGGGCCTTGTCCTCCAGCAGCTGCCAGGTTCTGCGTGGCCTTCAGTGGGTGTGCTGGACCCTGGGGCCGTGTTTCCTTGGAGCACAGGCTGAGGCAGAGCAGGAGGAAGGGAAAGTGAGGGGACCCAGCGCCCAGATGCTGACCCCTGAGCAGGCACATGTGAGGGCATTGTTGTGGGGCAATGGATATGCATGTGGGAAGGGGGAGGAGCAGCCAGAGCCTCAGGTTTGGTGGGAGGCCAGATTCAAGTCAGGGACAGGTAAAAGTCAGGTGTGAGAACGTGTGGAACATCTAATGATCAAGGGTCTCCCCACCAGCACACTTGTTAGGCAGATTTCACAGGGGCCCCTTAGACAGGGAGGAGGGTGATGAGGTTCTAAATGGACCAGGTCCACACCCCAGAGGGGAAAGGGGTGACTGAGACCCCCTCGGGGGCTATCCGTGTTGAAAGACCAATGCCCTCTTGAGGGAAAAGGAGCAGTCTGGGAACAGGGACCAGGCCTAGGCCTCTCTTACCAGTGCCTTGACCTCCAAGGGGAAGGTAATTCACAGACTGAGTGCCCCTTTTGCGGGATGTGGTTTCCTGAGGAGCAGTCTTTGGTGGAGCTGGAGGAGGCATGCCCTGTGCCCGTGGTGTACAGGCCACATTCCCCATGCTGATCTCATCCTCTGCCTCAAATTGCATGAACCTGGGGGGTGTTGAGGGACAGGCACCAGTGAGAAAACCACCTGGGCTCTGGAGCCCACCCAGGGCAGCAGGACCGAGGGGGTGAGGAGAGCGTGTCCTTGGGGCTGTCAGGGCCCTGTGAGGAGCTGTCACAGCAGGGAGCTGCTCTGGCGCAGGTCCAAGATCTGGGCCTCCTCCTGCCTGACCAGCCCTGGAGCTGGAGGGCATGGCCCAGCAGAGACCCAGGTCAATCTCTGGGACCAGGCTTAGGGACACATGGTGGGTATTGGGGGCCCCTGCTCATGTGCCCCTGGACCTTGTCTGACCCAAACAATGGAGTTGACCAGTGGCCTGATCAGGCATGTGTCCCCACAGAGCCCTTGCCCGAACCCAGAATCTGGGGCTGGGAGTGAGAGTGCGGGAAAACACGCATGAGACAGGGCCCAGCACAGGCTGGAGTGGGGATCCTACCCTTAGAGGTGAAGCATCTCTTTACACTGAGAGCTAGCTGCTCCTTTGGTTTTGTTTGGAAACTAGGAGATTCCCATGCAGAAATGACAGGGAGGGTCAGAGACCCATGGGCTTCCCCAAGGATGGCCGGTTGCCCATTCCAGCCACCACTGATGAGGAGAGGCCTACCTCACGCTAGGTCCATGATGGCAAGGCACCCAGCATGAAGGGGTGCCAGGCTGCTGGGTGGAGTCCTCACCCCTGCACAGCCCCCATGCCTTCAGGGGACCACCTCCTGGGCTGCCGTGCTCCCCAAGGCCATCCTGAGGCCTCCCCACATCAGCATCACGGTAGGGCAGAGCTCCTGGGACAGACAGGCTGGAAGAGCCAAGCTCTCCAGGTGGCAGAGGGGATTCTGGAGGCCAATAGGATTTGGGGATTCAGGGAACAGGAGGTGTCAGGTGCCAGCCTCTGCTTGCATCCTCTCTGATTGCTAGCACCAGAGCCAGATCCTGCCCTGGGGCCTGCCCATCACCCACCACCCAACCCACCATGTCGCCCATGGCCCAGGACCCTGACTCACTTTGCTGTCATTTCATAAAAGGCCATCCTCTCAACGGTGCTCATGTGCTGCAATTCCTGCATGGCCTACCGCATGGCCTCCTCCAGCGTCATGGTGGGCTTCAGGTGAGCCAGGGTGCAAAGCACTGGGCTGTAAGCCCTCAGGGTCAGTCTTGGTACAGCCCAGCCCCCAACTGCCCAACCCCACCCAGCTCCAAGGCCTCCATGGGCCCCAGCCCTGCCAAACCCAGGCTCAAGAGGGGGAGACGAGGGTGTCTGGAGAGCAAAGGCAAGCCTTCCTGGTGCCTGGTGCCACCACCTCCCACTCACCAGCAGATGATTGTACACTCCCAGGCTATAGCTGGGACCCTGTGACTGGGGAAATTTGTCATCTCATATAAAATGCAGCCCCCTCAATGAGGGAGGGAAGACGCCAGTCTACCTGCTAACAGGTCTGAGAAACCCAAGGATTCTTCTGCCCAGGTCTCCGCACTAGATGGCCTAGTCCCCCTTTTCAGAGGGACCTCGGGTCTAGGAGGGATGTTCCTGCCAGGTTCACAGCTCTAGCAGGATAGACCCTTGCCCTTAGGACAGCTCGACCACCTCCCCGTTCACAATGGACTTCTTCAGTACAACAAGAACCGGGCATGCAGAATGCTCTGTCCTGGGCGTGAATGTCCTAAGCCTTATCTGAAGTGATACCCACTGGCTGCCAGAGGCCCAGGTCCATGTTGAAAGGAGTTAGCACCAGAGAAGCAGGTCCCATTCAAACTCTGGCTCCTCTCATCCGAGCAGGACCCTCTCGGACTGCTCTCCTGCACTCAATGTTATCATGGCAGTGCAGAAAGTGAGACAACTGGTCTTGCATGGTGGTGGTAGCTGAGCTAAGGCACGGACGGGATGTCATGGACTGGACGTGGGACACATCTGAGTGCAGACGTGCCTCCTCATAGCATGGACATTGCTGTCAACCCTCCTTCTCTCGAGGTGAAAGGATGCCTGGAAACCTAAGCAGGGAGGCCATGCCAAGGTCCTGTATATGCGAAGGCTCCAGCTGAGGTAATGAGGGCCTGAGAGGTCACTTACATGAGAAAGCAGGAGAGAGCTTCCGCATCAGGGCTCTGGGGCAGGTGGCTGCGGGCCAGGGACTTGAAGCGCTGCCAGCGTCGGAAGTTCTGATAGACGCTCTCATGGTGAGAGGTGTCCTCCTGAGGGCCACTGTGCTGGGGGGCGTGCAGGCTGCCTGCCCCAGAGGTGCCATGTGGCCACGGCCCAGAGCTCCCTGGGGGCAGGATGAAGGCCATCTGGGCAGCTGGCGGTGCTGCTTGAGGAGGAAGGCCTGGGGCCAAGCCTCCCTTGCCAGCCTGAGCTGCTGCAATAGCTGGGGCAGCCACCCGACTGTCCCCCACAGGGCTTGCTCTGCAAAGGGGTGCAGGACACAAAGCACTCCCCATGAGGGCCCTGGAAGCATTCCCATTGAGGGGGGCCTGAGGGCGCCCAAAGGCCTGAGACTGGTGGGGCAATGCTGACCTCCCTCCTGACCAGACTGGGCCAGGAATTTTGCCAAGCCCTGGGGCAATGGGGCCATGGTCAGCAGGAGTCACCCGAGGTGTCATGGGGTGAGCTGGCTGCGATAGGGTGCTGCCAGGCAGGAGTAATGGGGACATGGGCGGTGGCAGGTGCTGCTCCCAAGCTGGCTGGTGTTGGGAGCCAGGAGTGAGGGGAGGATAGGAGCGTAAGGCCCCAGGTTGCATGACCACATCCGTGCCCAGCAGTGGAAATGCTGTGGAGAGAATGGAAAGGGGTGAATGGAAGAGAAGGGGTGACATGGACGGAAGGTCTCTGGGGAATCAGGGGGCACACCTCAGTGAGAGAGGACATTTGGCCCGATGAACCTTTGTGTTGTGCAGATGTCATGGAGGGATTTTCATGGTCTGACCTGCAGTTGAGAATTACTTCCCTGGTGACCTTGATTCCCCACACCAAGTTCCCTGCCCCTGTCTACCGAGAAATGCTCAGCTCAGCAGCAGAGATTGGAGAGCCTCCCTGAGGGGCTCCCTGACACCTCGTCCTCACAGGCTGTCCCCACGTCCTGGACCTGAGAGGCCATCTACTCTGAGCATGCCCCTCAGCAAGGTCACTGGCAGGTAAGGGCCTTCTCCAAGGTCCTTCCAGGCACCGTGAGGCCTTTGTTGGACCTCCACTGTCTAAAGTTGAAGGGCCTCACTTCCTCCTCAACTCTTCCTCTCTGGATGCTCAGCACACATCTGTTCTGTCTTTCTTTCCTGACCTCACACAACACCTCTCAAAGGCTGCGAAGATCACTCTGCACACAGAACCCTTAGACAAACACAGAACAGCCCCACCAAGCATGCACCTGCCTCTCCGAACCACCCAGAGTGGACACTTCACAGGGGCTAAGGTGTGCCACCCCATCCCGATGGCCCTGAGTCCCTCCCGCCATGCAGTTCTGCTCCTCAGAGAGAAGTCGGTGTGTGTCCTCTGCATTTTGGCCACTTCCCATCCAGGTTTGGCTTCCGAAAATGAGCATGGGACCAGGGCGGCTCATGTGACATGGGTCATGGGAGTAGAGGCTGCCTGGGGTCCTTCCCCTTCCAGCTCCCAATAATGGAAAGTGAGGACAAACTGAGAAGCAGGCAGGAGTCAGGTGCCATTGTGAGAAAACCGCCCATTCAGGAGAAGGAGGTACATACCACGAGGCACCGAATTGACCTCCACAGGTGTTCTAGGAGGTTTCAGAGTAGCAGACTAGATCATCTTCCTGCTTCTGTGCTACACTGCTTCACCCCGCCTCTTTACAAAGGAAGCAGCCTTCATAGGCATTCCACCTGCACCAGCCTCTCTCCACATGTAGTAGTAGTGACTTGAAATAGGAACACACTCTTCATCTCAAAGCCAGGCCTCAGCTTCTGCCATGAGCCACCTGACACGCTGCGCCATGTCTGCAGAGACGTATTTCCACAAAAGGGAAACCAATACAGAACACCTCAGGCCCACGAGTCCTAGCTTGGGTGAAGTCACATGGTTGCCCATCCCTTGTGGAATCCAAGGCCACAGTTGCCTGACCTGAGAAGTGAGTTCTGGGCGGGATGGAGGGAAACGTTCTGGGCCGTGGCAGCATGAGTCACATCCTGCTCAGCTCAGAGCAGACCCTTTCCTGAGCATGAGGCCACAGACAACACCCACCAGCACTGAATCGTTTTCTGACTATACCCTCCCATTCCACGCCCCCATTAGCCAGAGTATGCTCCAGTTCCAATCCCTGAGAGAGGTCTGGTGAGGCGAGCTTCAGATGCCTGAGGACCACAAGGCGGGGCTAGGCTTTCCTCATGACCCACCCAGGGCCAGCCACAGGACACTGGCTACACACACGTTCCAAGTGGCTTGTCTCCCTTCTAAAAACCGCCATCCTGCCTGCTGCCATCCTGCCTCCCCAACCAGAGTAAGGCCTCTTGAACCACCTCCAAGCAGCTGTCCTCCCCAGGGCAGCCTCAGGTTTCTACAGGTTCCCCAGCTGAGATGTCCCTGGGGTGCAGTGCTCTTGCCTTCCTCTCCTTCAGTCCAACTCCATGTCCACAGTGAAGGGTCCCAACGGAAACCCAGGCATTTGAGGGAGGCCCTTTCTCTTGGAAAACAGTCCCTGTCTAGAGGCTTACCGCCTTCTGAAGCCATTCCCACAGGCATGGGCCTGGACCACCACGGGCTGGTGGCCTCAACGTGGACAGTCAAGAGCAGGACCCAGCGAGGGACCTGCCCCAACAGATGCTCAGGACACAAGTAAAGGAGCCCAAGTTTGAATCTCAACAGTAGAATGCGGGCCTCCAGTCATTCTGCAGTGGGGGAGGGGCCGAGGGCAGGTGAGCCTGGGTGGGGGTGGGGTGCCATTCCATGCTGGCCTCTGCAGGGAGGCAAGAACCAGACGTTTTTTCCACCTTATGCAGGGGCCAGACAATTGTCGAATGCCTCGTCAGGCAATGTATGTGTTGGTTTTCAGAGTCACAGCACCGAGGTTTGTCTTGATGTTCCCTTTCCCTCTGTTATTCATCACATTGTTTGTTGTCCTTCAACCGCCTCAGCTTCCGTCCTGGCTCCAGGCTCCCTTCCCCAGAGGCCAGACTTTCTGAACAAAATTCACCTTTTATCATCTGATAACCACTTGGGTTTTCATGGCCACCTGGAACCCAATGTTTATGGTTTGGCTTCTCTCAGCAGACCCACCATTTGTGATTGGTGTGTGTCCGTCTTTCCTAAGGAAGCCGTCCTTGTGTGCCAAGCACCATCCAGCAGGACCCACCTTCCTCATGTTCCCTTGTGCTGGAAAGGCCCAGCCTCTCCAAAAAGCCGCTGCACAGCCCACGTGTCCAAGACCAGAGATAAGTCTGACGTGTTTCCCGTATTATGACATTGCTGATAAGTCTTGGAACTTTTCCCTTTTAAATGTTTGAATGTAACATTTTCAACAAATCCTCCCATCTCAGGGATCACAGTACACGAGTTCTGAGTAGAATATGGAGTGCTGAGTCCTCCTCCCCCCTCTTTCCCCTGTCCACTCAGTCCTCGTTCCCACCAAGGATCAGAGATACCTGTTTCATTCACATCTTTTCAGAATTCTTTTGGGCAAGCAACTTTGAATGCCATCCGTTTGCCTTTGCAGGTAATATTCCTTTGTCTCTGGTTGAAATGTACCATGTGCACAGGGAGCTCCATCTTGGACTGTGATCGAAAAGGTTGGGGTATAATGTGAGAAAGTGATTACATATGCATCCTATATATATATATATATATATATATATACACACACATATATATTATATATCATATATACATTCATCTGTCTGTACAACAGGGTCCTTTTGCTGCACAGCAGAAGTAAACAAAACATTGTAAATCAACTGCAGTGGAAAACCTAACCTCTTGTAAGATCAAAGAATTCCTCTTGAGAAAAAGTAAAAAAGGAAACTAGAAAATTAAATTTCATCCCCATAGACCTGAGTGTCTTTGCTTTTCTTGCCTTCCTACTGATATCGTGGCTCCTCTGTTACTGGATGCATATTTAACATGGGTGTTCCTACAGTTTATTGAACTTCAAAGTACTGAAAGGGCAGAGTGCTCAAAGCCAGGCAATAACCATAGTAAATGTGCAGCTCCTTTTGAGTTTTTCTTTTCCCATACATAGTGCCTGCATTTAGCCTAACCTGTATCCTGTGCACCATTTTGGACATATCTTTACTGCAAGTACTTTCCCTGTGTATCTGAATTTTTTTTTTTATTTTCCCACTGTACAGCAAGGGGGTCAGGTTATCCTTACATGTATGCATTAAAATTACACTTTTCCCCCACCATTTGTTTTGTTGCAACATGTGTATCTAGACATAGTTCTCAATGCTATTCCTTTCCCTTGGAATCAGCATGCATCTGGCAAGACTCGCCCATAAGTGTACCATACTAGGCTACAGGGAGTGGGCAGTTCTTGAGGGGATGAGAACTTGGAGTGGAGACCAAAAGGTGCCTTTTGGTCCAACCCAAAAGAAAATGGCAAAGGGACCCCAAATCTGCAGGCTCTTTGGATGAAATGGCAATTGGAGAGCCAAGAGATACTATTGCATCTTTGAGCTTTATGTGGTTAAGGACAGAAGTAAGGGAGGAGAAGACAAAATCTTCTCTTTCCTTATGTGAAAGAACCAGATGTGTGTGTGTGGGGGGGGTCTCTTGGTTTAATTGCTTTCTCCTTTGGGGGACACACGTGCTGCCTATGGATGTTCCTAGGCTAGGAGTCACATTGGACCTGCACGAGCAGGCCTCTGCCATAGCCAGAGCAATGTGGGCTCCAAGCTGCATCTGGGAACTACAGCACAGCTCAGGGCAACCCCGGATCCTTATTCTACTGAAGGAGGCTGGCATGGAGTGTGCATCCTCACAGATCCTAGGGGGGTTGATGTCTGCTGAGCCATGATGGGAATTGCAGGCTTTTGTAGGTGTGAAAACATCGACTGCCCGTGATGTGGGTGTGCCCTTTGACACAGTGCCAGCTTTTTATCCACCAATGTCCAATCTCCACATGTCCAAACCCACTCGCATCAGCGTCCTCCCCAGCAAGCCCTGCTTGATAGCTGGTGCATTTCCTGTCTGTATCCTATACTCTTGCTCTTGAGAATCAAGGCTCGTCCTTGCCTATGGTGCTGTCTGCATGGGAATCAAAGTAGCATCCCTGACACAGCCAAACGGAAACACACCTGAAGAAACGTTCAGATTGGGAGGTAAGGTCAGCTTATCACGATGCAAGTGATAGGAATGCGTATGTCCGTCTGGTGTGGTGAGAGGCGAGGTCTCGGGAACATCATCAAGGGAGGTGAGGGGTGAAAACCTCCCAGGACTGCAATCAAATCTCTTGGGAGGCAAGAGTCCCTGTGTGCAGTAGCAGAACTACAATTCCTCCTGCTGTTAGGGTGTTGGGCAAGGAAGGAGAGGTTGAAAGGATTGTTGCAGATTGAGAAAAAGGACTTGTGTGGGTGCTTCCGAAGCTTCTTGCCCCTTGCAAAGGAACATGGACTCCAAAGAGGGTGAGAAGCTGAGGCGAGAGTATCTCCTGCAATGCCATGGTGAGCTTTGTAGGAAGAAACTCTGGATGGGGCATTGCAAAACTGAGCACCATGGGAATAGGGCTCTCTATTGGAGCGTTTATACTGAAGAAACATTTCCAGGGTTTTCAAACAAGACCTTCATTTGAGAAGATTGCTGAGACACCCATTGTACCCAGGCATTCAGGAAGGCCAGGCTTGCTTGTTGCTTCCTCCCCTTCTTCAGCCACTCCTGCAATTTGTTACAAGATTCTCACACATAGCTCAGACATAGTATTTGTGGGTGTTTCTCCCCAAGACAATGGTTTTGCTACTGTACAGCACGGTGACCCAGGTACACACACATGTACACTTTCTAGTCTCCCATGAGCATGCTACATCACAAGTGACTAGACAGAGTTCTCAGTGCTACACAGCAGAATCTCATTGATAAAGCCAATCCTTTGCATCCCTTAACCCCAAGCTCCCAATCCACCCCACTCCCTCCCCAGATGTCGTATTGGCATGTGTCTTCTCAGGGACACTGATACAAAAATTGCATTGTGGAAACGAGGTGCTCCAATTCTTCCATTATTTTTTTACTGTCTTTTGATTTATTAGGGCCACATCCATGGCATTGGGAGATTGCCAGGCTAGGGGTCCAATCAGAGCTGTGGCCCCTGGGCAATGCCAGTGCCACAGCAATGCCAGATCCCAGCCGTGATGGCAACCTACACCGCAGCTCACATCAACACCCGATCCTTAACTCACCAGGCGAGGCCAGGTGTGGAACCAGCAAATTCATGGTTCCTAGTCAGATTCGGTTCTGATGCACCATGGCACAAACTCCTTCTGTTGTTCATTATTTTATACTACCTCAGAACCATAGATGCCGACATCGGAGAGGCAGAGGTTGTCAAATCAGCGGCACTGTAATTAGGGAAACCAGTCATGGAAGTGGGTGTCTCAACGTCCTTTGGACCATGACCTCTGATTGTTCCTGCAGAGAGCTTCGGGGCAGGCACTGGCGGCTGAGGAGAAACATCTCTGGAGATGGATCACTAGCATCAGGAGACAGTGAACCTTCCACTCCCACATGGAAATTGAAAGGCACCGAGAGATCCCAGGTTAGTGTCTTGTGGACGTTTCAAGTCTGTGCCCTTGGGAGCTCTGAGTGTCATCAGATAGATGTAAGGGTCTTGAGAGGTGTCCTGTGGAGGAAGAAATGCTCTGATGTTGCCACGGACCAGAAAAGGGATCTGAGGGTTCAAGTTTCTTTGGCGAGCATTACCAAGTCAGGTCAGTATGTTGAATCTGCTGCTACTTCTTTGTGGGTAGATGGCCACCTGAACTTCCATGATGTCGTGCAAAACGTAGGGAGGGAGAGGAGTAGTGTCCCCAAAGAACCTGCTGTCTTGTGACTGGCCAAGAGGGTCACGTTTAGCTCACCAGCATAACCAGGACAACCAGAACCGTACAAAGGAGACACACCTGTGCACCAACCTTTATTGAACAAGCTCCATGTATTAAAGAAAGACATGAAGAACAAACATGCGTGGAGAATCGAGGCACTTGGAAATTCTCTAGGCATGGCGACAGGAGCACCATCTCTGAAGAGAGGTTCCCAGATCTCCAATTGCGTGCTAGAATGGTTCTTTAATGGATACATCCAATTTGCTAGGGGAAAGACCCTTCTCTTTCTAGACAAGCAAATCCCAACCCAAAGAACCCACACAGCCTAAGGTACTGTGGCCCAAAGGGCATGAATGTCCTTGGCCCACTTTGAGGATTCTGTGCTTAGGCTGGATCTCTGCAAACACTTGTATGGGAATCCTATCTAAATGCATGGGTTTCACCGATGCAGTGTGACCATGGGGGCTCATTTCCCAAGAGATAGGGTTTAAGAAGTGATGGCCACTTCTTAAACCATAGGGTTTAAGAAGAGATGGTGTTGTCTTCCTGTCTTCTCCTCGATGGCCACAGGGAGAAGAAAGGAAGACAACATCAGAGAGCTTTCCAGCTAATGCAAATCCTCCATGACATTCCTGTCTTGGAGGGAGCTCCTGGGCCAGCTCTTCTGATGCTTCCTTCCCTCCCTCCTCTTCCCACCTGTCCACTGCTGCCTGAGCTGTTGTGCACAGAGACTACCATCCTCCAACCGCTCCTAGTGTCTGTTGAGGAGGGTCCGCTTGGGTAGTCACTACTGCACGTGGGAGCAAAGAGGGTGGTTTCCCAAGGGGTGGCCTGCCTGAGGGTGGGGCCCATCCTGGTGGCCTTTAGCGTTCATTCCGTGACAGCCCTGCTAAGGAATATGGGGACTCTTCAGCCATTGGGTGTGACCGCTCTGTGCTCTTGTGCATGCTGCAGACTCCTTGTGCCCTCCTCCATGTGGGTTCATGCCCGCATGGAGCTCAGGTCCGGAGCAGTGTTTCCAACACAGCTTTTAGCAGCACTGTGGATCAGGCTGCTGGGAGACTTGAGGAACTGTGGGCTCTATGGAGGCAGGGGACTAAAGTGTGTGAGTGATTAAAATGGGTGGCGTTTCAGTGTGCCCACTGTTCCAAAGCACAGGAAAGCTAGAAAGAAGAATTTCCAATTTGAAAACCCTCATGGGGTTCACAAGAAGTAGCTCAGGGCACGGGAAAAGGAGTGAAGATGTACCATCCAGGCTGCTAGTTTCACTGGTGTCTTCCTATTTCACATACCAATGTCGGTTAGCACGTCTGTTCAAAGGGCATGCTTGGGTCTCTGTTGTGGGCAGCCTTGCTGAATGTAGTGCTGACCACCTAGTTGTAGTCGGATTTAAATCGTGATGGATTTGCAAGCCTAGGGGGGATTGGTACAAGGCCACCTGGTTGTTGGGAATCTGGTAATCCGTCAAATGTGAGGGTTGGTTGGGTTTTGTCTATGGATATGTGTGTAAGGGGAGATCATGCCTGTGTTTGGGTGAGCGTTTGTTTTTGGAGGGTGCTGAGATGTAACAGAGGCATAGTCCAGGAGCTGGCATTTAGGTGTTTGTAAGTTGGTGTTCAGGGGCCTATTTTTCATGGATGTTTTCCGCCGTGAAGTTGGGGATTGTGTGTCTCCTGGTGGACTTGGTAGGATTATCTGCCTAGGCCTCAGGGCAATGTTAGGGAAGTCCAGGGGCCGATCTGTGTGTGTGTACCTTTGGGGCCTGTAGTGAAACTTCTGTGGTTGGGACTTGACCCCAGCCAAAATTGAGAGTGGGACTGGAATCTACCTTGCCCTCAGCTTGGCACCTCAAGCCAGGATCCCAGGTTCAGAGAGGATTTGAGCACACAGACTTCTTTTGGTGGCATCTGCTCCATGTGGAGTTTCCCTTTCCTAGGATGGAGTGCCACAGCAGCAATCTGGACCACTGCAGTGAACACTCAGAATCCTTAGCCTTCCATGCCACAAAGGAACGCCTCGACCTGCTCAAACCCACTGTCTTTGCACTGTCAGACCCCTCACCAGGTGTCAGGATTTGATGAAGCTCTGGTTCTTCTGCTTCGTGGCAGGAAGCATTTGGCATGAAGCGAAGCCCCAGGTAAAGAGTGAGTTTCGGAGCATAAGACCCTGGGGGGAGATACACGTAAGCTGGCCAGGGGGAAGAGTAGCCCCAAGAACCTAGAGAGCTACATTTCTAGAATCCAAGGCCCAGTGGGGAGGGGAGAAGACTGCCTTCTTCCTCATTGGAGGGTGGATATCAAGGCTTCCATCTCCAGCTCCTCATTGTGCCCTATATGGATGGTGTGCCCTGGGCTGTCACAGTGCTTGTTCAAATCGGTGTGTATTCCCAGGAGTTTGGTCATATATCAACTGGGGTAATTCATCTCAGGTTTCCATCTACTGTCCTCTGTTACCTAGGCGTGTCCCCTCTCCCCTGTGTTTCTGTCTGGGTGAGGTGCAGAAATGCTCCTTGTCCAGGACTCTTCTCTCCTTGACTTCATGCAGCAGGACTTGACCTCCATATCTGTTGCCTTGTGCTTGAAGTCTTTGGGGTTGTGTCTTGATCATGTCTGGAACTTTGATTCATCTGGTCTTCCTTCAAGTCGGGTAAGTCAGGGCTGGGTTCCTTTTCTTGAGTGATCATCAGCTTTAGACCATTTCGAAGACCCCTTTAAAGCTTGTATTTAACCCATCCCCAGTGGGCGGTTTCTGCTCTTTTAGGATCCTCCTCTGTTCTTCCCTTTAGGATGATTATTTGTGTGTTCACGGCCTGTCATATGGCTCTTTGCTTTTTTGTGTGTAGCACATGTTCCGGAGCTGTACATGTGTCTTTTGATGTGTAGAGGGCGAGTCAGCCTATCTTCTAGGACTGGTGAATGCTACATAGGTCGGGGTGCCGTATTGGCATGCTTCTGGATTCTGCACGCTGGAAGAGTGCATGCGCTTGGATGGACCCTTGGGGAGTGTGGGTTTATGGATATGCCAAGAGTGTGTTATATGTGTATTTGGAGGAAAGGACGTAGGGTGCTAGGTTTGCAATTGTGTCGTGTACTGAGTAATTGCGGGTCTGCTTGGGTGTTTTGGAGAGTTGTGTGTATAATGCGTTTGAGTGTGTATTCCAGGGGCATGGGCATTTGGAGGCATATTCGCTGGGGCTATGCACTTGTAGTTTTCAGGAGGGATATGTTAGGTTTATATATGTGGGGTCGTGGAGAAGTGTGCGTCTGCTGGAGAGATGAGGTTCTGTGTTTCCACAGGGGCGTGGGAGACGTGCATTTCTTGGTGTGAGAAATATGTGCTGTGGTTATGTGTTACGAGTTTGCAGATGGATGAGCTGGGTCCTAGGATCATTGGATATGTGGAAGTCATTTCCTATGTGGTTTGCTGGCGATAGGTCCATGTGTCCTACGTGTGTCTACTCGTTTGTGTGTCTATCACCAGGTGCATGAATGACCAGGTTGTGTTCCTATGGTATGGAGGTGTTGGGAGTGTGCCACGTTGCTTCTTGGCAGAATGCCAAGGTGTTTCTACAGGTCCTAGATACGAAGAGATGGTGTGTCCTCATTGAGGGTGAGGGCTGAAATGCATATGCTGTTTACACCCACTCATGTGCAGTGTCCTTTTGTGTCTCTGTTGGGGGAGGGGCAGGGCGGTTGTCTTCTGGAGAGGTGGCCCCATGTCTAGAGTTTGGGGCATCTGTATGTTCAAGGGTTGGGAATATGTGTCTGTGTGTGTCCATAGGTGTTTGAGACGTGTACATGTGTATTAGTACGTGTAGGCGTATTGTGGCTGTGTGTGTATTTGAGGTCCTGGGGCTTCTGTAGTATGTATTTGGAGGGATGCCAGAGGTAGGTGTGTGTGTTTGGAAACAAAGAAATCTCATAGGCGATGTGTGTGTGTTCTGGAATCCTGGCCTAGACGTACTGCAGGGCTGTGGCCTTGCCTATGGGCTTTGCATGAGACGACTGTGCAGGAGCTGATTGTAGTGAGCCTGTATTCGTAGTAGTCAATGTGTACCACTGGTCGATGTTTGTGTTCAGGCCCCTGTTGGGTATGTGCATGTGAAGACCTCAGGTGGTATATTTTTGTTTGTGGGGAAGTGGGTGGAGTGGGGGGTTGGCCTTTTCTTGTCTTTTCAGGGCAGACCCATGGCATTGGGAAATGCCCTGGCTATGGTGGAATTGGCGCTGCAGCTGCAGCTGCCAGCCACGGCCACAGCAAGGCCAGATCCGAGCTGCATCTGGGACCTGCTCCATATCTGAAGGCAATCCTGGATCCAGGGATTGCACCTGCATTCTCTCCTATACGGGTCAGGTTCATTCCAATGTAGCCCCGACGGGAATGCCTGCTGGAAGTTTTTTCCTCACAACGTCATTTTCAGTTCTTGGCATCAGCCCAGTCATCTTTTCTAGGTCATCGGAGTTTAGTCTTGGCAGATTGTACTTTGCTAGGAAGGTGTCCATTTCGTCTAGGAAGTCTGTTTTCTTGGCATAGAGTTGCTTTTAGTAGTCTCTTCTGATCCTCTGTATTCTGGGATGTCCATTGGAAGCTGGCATGCATTTTGATGGTTATTGATTTGAGTCCACTCTTTTTTCCCTGATGAGTCTGGCTAAGGGTTTATCCATATGGTGGATGTATTCAAAGAAGCCGTTGTAGCTGCATTGATCTTTCTGATGGTTTTCTTCGTTGCTCTTTCCGTTCTGCTCTGATCATTAGGATGTCTTTCCTTGTGTTTGTCTTTCTCTGGTTGCTTTGGGCATAAGGCCAGGTTGTTTGTTGGTGGTTTTCCTTGTTGGCTGAGGTAGGCTTGTATTGCTGGAAAGGTCCCTCTTCGACCTGCCTTTGCTGCGTCCCATAGGCTTTGGATTGTCATATCTTTGGTGTCACTTGCTTCTTGGGATCTTCAGATTTCCTCTTTGGTTTCTCCAGCACTCCCTTGGTTGTTGAGTAGCATGTTGTCCAGTTTCCGTGTGTTGGTGTTTGCTGCCATTGTTTTCTTGGTGGTTGATTTTGAGCCTCATAGCGTTGGGTGCATAGAAGCTGTGGGATAGGATTTCAATTTCCTTCCATGTACAGTGGCTTGCTAGGTGATGCAGCATGTGATCTGTCCTAGGGAATGTCGGGTGTGCCCTTGAGAGGAGTGTGTATCCTGCTTCATTGGGATGGAAAGCGCTCTACATATGGAGGAAGTGCCCCGTGGTCCAATGCATTATTGAAGGCCTGGGTTCCCTTGTTGATTTTATGTCTGGAGGACCCGTGCATTGATGGGAGTCAGGTGTGAAGGCCCCCTGCTCTGACTGTGTTAGTGTCCATTTCTCCTTTTACGGTTGTAGCAGTTGCCTTCTACATTGCGGGGATCCTGTATTGGGTGCATATAGGTTTCCAATTCCCATCTCCTCTCCTTGGATTGATCCTTGACCGTTACGTAATGACCTTCTTTGTGTCTTATTAATATGCTTTATTTGAAAGTCTCTTTTTTCTGATGGCGGTATTTCTACTCCATCTCTCTTTTAATTCCCACGCACGAGGAATATTTTCTTGCATCCTCTCACTTTCAATTTGAATATGTCCCTAAAACTGAGGGGTGTCTCTTGAAGACAGCAGGTCTATCTATCTGTCTATCCCTCTACCTATCTGGATCGAGATCGAGATGGAGATCGAGGTGGAGAATGAGATGGAGATCTTGATCTAGACCCAGAGAGAAGGAGATGCGTCTTCTTTTTGTATGCATGCAGCCAGTCGATGTCTTTCGGTTGGGGCATTTTGTGCATTTGCATTGAAGGTGCTTCTTGATCTGTATGTTCTTATGGCCATGTTATTAGCTGTGTCGGATTGGGTTTTGTTGGTCTTTTCCCGTCCTCCCTTGTTCTCTGCTCTTGTGGTTTGATGACTGCCTCTAGTGGGGTGTTTGTTGGGTGTTTTTTGATTGTTCTTTCCCCGAGACAATTTTTTCCACTGTCCACCATTGTGACCCAGTTCCCCTACATGTATAATTCGTCTTTGTGCCATTTTCATGCTCCATCATAAGAGATTCGACCTCGTCCTCAGTGCTACACAGCAGGATCTCCTTGCTAATCCCTTCCAAAAGCAGTCGTTTGCATCCAATAACCCCAAGCTCCCCATCCATCCCACTCCCTCCCCTCGCTCTAGGCAACCACAAGTCTATTCTCCAAGTGCATGAGTTCCTTTAGGTGGAAAGGTTCCTTTGGGCTGTATATGAGACTCCTCATATGAGTGATGTCGTATGGTAGTCGTTCTTCTCTTTCGGACTTCCTTCCCTCAGGATGAGAGGGTCTCGTTCCATCCATGTTGCTGCAGGTGGCATTAGGGTGCTCTGTTTTATGGTGCAGGAGTATTGCATTGTGTGTATATACCGCGTCCTCTTTGGCTCTTAATTGTTATTTCCCCGATACAATCTTGTTTTCTACTGTACAACGTGGTGACCCAGTTACACATACATGTAGGCATTCTATGTTCTCACATTATCATGCTCCATTTTGGCCTTCCTGTGCAACAGTGGCCACCCCACAAACCAAGCTTGCAATCTCCAATAACCAAAGGAAAGTCTCCTCCTGCTGCTGCCTTGAGGCCCTACGGCCCCTCCTGTCGTCCGTCCTTCCTTTTGTTGGGGTCCTCCATCTGACTCCCTGGACAAAAGGAGAGGACATGAGAGGGAGAGTGTCCCAGGAGGAAGGTAGGAGTGGGGATGCTGGTGGAGCCCAGCTGGGGACACAGAGGGTGTCTTCCCTTGAGACTCCTTCCTGCCCTGGGAGTGCCCAGGCCTTCAGAGGGAATCGGTCAGCTCCAGCTGCCCTCACCAATCCCATGGGCAATGGGGCTTAAATAACAAGAATGTATCAACTCACCTTTTCGGAGCCCAGCCTTCTGAGATCCCGGTATAAACAATCTGGGTTGGCCCTGAGGCTTCTCTTCTTGGATTCCAGATGCCCATCTCCAGCCTGCGCCCTCACATCAGCTCCCTCTGTTGGTCTCAGGGTCTATATTTGCCCTTTCTATAGGGGCACCCTTCTGATTGTATTCGGGGCCACCTTAGTGACCTGATTTCAGCTCGTTCTGTACAAACTCTGCTGCAGGGCTTGCTGTGGTGGTGCCCTGGAACTGAACCCGAGAAGGAACCATGAGTGTTCAGGTTCGATCCCTGGCCTCGCTCAGGAAGGGAAGGATCCAATGTGGCCAGGAGCTGTGGTGTAGGTCTCAGACCCGGCTTGGTTGTGTCATTGTGGTCGCTGTGGTTTAGGCCGGCTGCCAAAGCTCCGATCGATCGATGGATTGTTCCGATGCCAAGCCTGGGAACTTCCATATGCCGTTCCAGCAGTCCCATCCAAACAAACAAACGTAGGCAATGGAACGACAAAGAAAAGACTGCTCCACCTAAGGTCATGTTCTGAGGTCCTGGGGGAGAAGCCTTCCACATATGAACTTCGGGTAATAGAGCTGTAGCCCCTTTTGGCAGGTGTCTCCAGTGCCAGGGATGAAGGGTCTTTTGAAAGTAAAGGAACATCAGTCCTGGGGTTGGGATGAAAGAGGATCGACTCCCCAAAGTGAGGGAGGGACGTTTCCAGAGTGCAGGGCACTCGAGCCGGAACAGAGCCCATGACCCAAGGCCATGAGGCAGGGGGTTCCAGCACATGGCATATAAGGCTCTTGAAGGAACGGAGTCTAGGTGACTGAGAGGGAAGCTGAGAGGGGAGCTCCAGTGCCAGGCTGTGAGATGAGGTCCAGGCCTCACAGCACTCTGCTCCTACATTGGATTCCCAGCACCCTCTTTCAGCATGCCCATGGCACCGCTCTCCATAGCCTGATGGGGAACAACTCACTGCCCACCATTCTGCCCCCCCCCATGAACACCTGCCTTCGGTCCAAGGGCCCCAGCCAGCCTGGCCCAAGGGGTCCACAACTCCAGCACTTGGAGCCTGATGTCTCCTTTTCGGCTTAGCTGGCTCAGGCCAACCCGAGGGAGTTCCTGGAAGCAGTGTTGTTGAAATCCTTCCTGCCCTCTGCCTGACCCAGTGTTCTCATGTAGCCAGCAGGATCCCGGGAAGCCTCACAGTGGACCCAGCCTTCAGGACTCACAGTGCTGTGGTGGGTGACCCGTCTCTTCCTAACGTTTGCCCATTTTCTGGTGGAATAGGTCCCGCTTTTATGGTCGTGTCTTGGCAGTGCCTTATTCCCTCGAGACACCAGACTTGGGTCAGATGTGTGGTTGGCAGGTAGTTTCTGCAAACCTGTAGCTTCTTTTCACCTAGGAAAATGTTTCCATGTGATGAGGTCCGTTTTCTGTCTGGGGTAGGGTTTTGGCTGTTATGGGGAAGAACGCTTATCTTTTCATTGTTGCTGATGTTGTTGTTGCCTATTCCAGCAGTATTGATGTAGTTATCTTCCCTTTGATTGAAAGGACAGTGAGGTACCATGTTGTGATATTTCCTGCTGTGTCGCAAAGTGAGTCGGTCATACATACACACACACCCCTTCTCCCTCAGATTCTATGCCCATATCGACTATCACTAACTGTGGGCTAGAGTTCCCTGGGCTCTACCACAGGTTCCTGTTGGCCGGTCATTCCATGTACTCCGTGTGCAGAAGCCAGTCCCAAACCCCCAGTCCCTCCTGCCCCGGACTTGGCTCCTTTGGGACCCATCCGGTTTTCCAAGGCTGGGAGTCTGTTTCTGTTCTGTGCACACGTTCATTTGTGTCCTCTCTTTCGGTTCCACTTAGAAGTGGTATCATACGATGTTTGTCTTTCCCTGTCCACCTTCACTTAAGATGATAATTTCCAGGTCCATCCTTGCTGCTGCAGCGTTCATGATTCCATTCTCTTGTATGATTGTGTGATGTCCCCCCGTACATATGAACCTCATCCTCTTTATCCATGCCTCGGCCGATGGACATTTAGCTTGCTCCCTTGTCTTGGCTATTGCAAATGGTGCTTCAGTGGACATTGGGGTGCATGTATGTTTTGAAGGGCCTTTCTTTCCTTTTGATGAAGTCCAACTTTCTGTTCTTTCCTTCCCTTTTGGGGTAATGTTTTTCTTGTCATGTGGCAGACCCTTTTGCCAAGCCCGCGGACCCAGAAGTTTGCTCCAATTGTTTTTTCTTGTGTGGCAAACGTTGCATCGTTTGTATTTATACACATTTTACATTTGCACTTAATGTCCCATGATGAGTTCATTTTCGTATCGGATAAAAACCCTATCCCTATTCCATTCTACTGCCCTTGAGCTTCCGTATTAGAACTTCCCAGGTTGGTGTATTGCTATGGATCTATTTCTGCATTCTCTCTCTGTACACTGAACTCTGTCTGCTTCTATCCCTCCAGCAATGCCAAGCTGCCCTCCATAGAGCATTCTCATAAGCCGAATCACCTCGCACTTTAATGTGCTTTCTCGAAATTTTGTTTGATGTTCTGGCTCCTTTATCTTTTCTTTATACATTTTAGAATAGGTTTGTCCATGTTGACAAAAAAAATCTTCTGTTGGATTTTGACCATTTTCTCTGTTTTGTCGTCCCATCCTTGGGGATAATACATGTCCGCATTGTTGTAGGCTTTGTTTCGTTTTATCATACAGATCCTCTATCCCAAATATGCATCCCTGGATTTTCCATTGTGATGGATAATGATGGTGGTAATGTAAGAGACCGAATATATATCTTTTTAGTGGGTTACTTTACACCAGAATACAGCATAGCATTTTAAATCAACTATGATGGAAACAATTAAGTGTTAACAATTGAAATTTGAATGAGCACTGTAAACCACATGTAGTGGAAAAAAATAAAAGTCATTCTGTAAATAACAACATAGTTTATCTTTTAAAATTAAAAAGAAAATTAAAATATAATCTGATGTATTTGAGTATATTTAAAGTTGTCTTCATCCTTATATCCTGGCTCCTTTATTTCTGGCCTAATTTTTATAACCAGAAATTCTACAGTTATTGAAATTCAATGTACTGAAAGATCAGGTTGGTCATAGGTAAGCAATAATAATAGTACATGTCCAGCTAAATTTGAATTTTTCATTTCACATAAATAGTGCATTAATTTAGCCTTAACTATACCCTGTGCAACATTTCAGACATACCTTTACTGCAAGTACTTTCCATATTTATCTGAAATTTACCTTTCCCTCAGAATGGGCATTTATCTGGAACACTAGCCATAAAGGGTAACACATTAGACTATTAGTTGTGGGCAATTCTTGAGAGGATGAGAACTTGGAGTAGAGACTGACATGTACCTTTTGGTCCAACACTAAATAAATTGACAAAGGGATCCAAAATCTGCAGGCTCTTTGGATGAAATGGAAATGGAAGAGCCAGGTTATACTACCGAGTGTTTGTGCTTAGTGGGGTTAAGGACAGAAGTAAGGGGCAAGGAGACAAATCTTCTCTTTCCATATGTTAAAGAAGTAAATATCCTAGAGATCTGTGGTGGGGGGGAGTCCCTTCTTTTTATTTATTTTTCTTTTTAGGGCCAGACCTTCAGCATATGGAAGTTCCAGAATAGGAGACAAATCAAACCTGCAGCTGCAGGCCTACACACAGCCACAGCAATGTGGGATGTAAGCTGTGTCTGTGACCTACTGCATAGCTCAAGGCAACACCAGATCCTTATTCTACTGAGGGAGGCAAGGGATCCTACCCACATCCTCGTGGATACTTGTCAAGTTCATTTCTGCAGAGCCACAATGGAACTCCTCGTATTTCTAGGATTAAAAAAAATCAACTCCCTTGGCACAGTGCCAGTATTTTACCCACAATTGTCCACTCTCCTTTTGGACAAAGCCAATCCCATCTAAGTCCTGGCCTGCAAGCCCTGCTTATAAGCTGGTGAATTTCCTGTCTGCATCCCATAACCTTCCACTTTAGAATCTAAGCTCATCATTACCTATGGTCCTGACTGCATGGGAATCATGGTAGCATCCCTTAGAAAACAAAACAGAGACACAAATAAGAAAAAGTTCTCTGAGCCTTATTATCGTGTTGGGAATTAATGTCAGCTTATCACTATCCAAATGATATGAATGAGTATTCATGTTTTGTGTGGTGAGAAGAGAGGACTCTTAGGAAACTCATCAAGGGAGATGAGGGGTGAAATCTAATAGGACTGCAACCAAATCTCTTGGGAGGCCAAATTCATTCTCTGCTGTAACCCCACTACAACTCCTACTAATGTTAGGGCGTTGGGGAAGGAAAGAGAGAGGTTTAAAGGACTGTTCCACAATGAGAAAAAGACTTGTGTGGATGCTTCAGAAGCTTCTTGCCCCTTGCAAAGGAAGATGGACTCAGAAGAGGGTGAAAAGCTGAGGTGAGAGGATTTCAAGCAATATAATGGTGAGCCTTGTATCAAGAAACTCTTGATGGGGGGTTAAAAAAAATAACCTGGAACTACTTCTCTGTATTTGAGCTTTTATAATGAGAAATTTAGATGTTTTTCAACCAATACCTTCATATGAGAGGATTGGTGAGGCAAGCATTCTACACAGGCTCTCAAGAAGGGCAGGCTCCTTGTTGTTTCCTCCCCTTGTTCAGCCATTCAATCAATCACTTACAAGATCCTCACTCATAGCTCTGATATAGTATTTGATGAGTCTTCCCAGGGACAATGATAGCATAAAATGCATGGTGGAAAAGTGACATCCCCAATTCTACAATCAATTTTTTCACTACATCAAAATTCTACATCCTAGAGGCAGAGATAATCAAATTAGCTGACATATAATTAGGGAAAACCAGTCATGGAAGTAAGTATTTCAATGTCCTTTGGACCCTGATCTCTGATTATTCCTGCCGGGAGCTTCAGGTCAGGCAGTGGCAACTGAGGAGAAACATCTCTGGAAATGGATCACTAGCATCAGGAGACAGTGAATCTTCCACTTCTGCATGGACATTAAGGACACAGAGAAATACCAGGTTTGTGTCTTGTGGACGTTTCAAGTCTGTGCCCTTGGGGGCTTTTCATGTTGTTAGATGTAAGTGTCTTCGGAGGTATCCTGTGGAGTAAGAAATGCTCTGATGTTGCAACTGACCATAAAAGGGATCTGAGGGTTCAGGTTTCTTTAGCACACATTACAATGTCAGGTCAGTACAGTGAATCTGCTCCTACTTATTTGTATGTTGATTGCCAGCTGAAATTCTGTGATGTAGTCAAAAAGTAAGGAGGGAGAGTAAAATTGTTCCCAAAGTACCTGCTGTTTTGTCATTGGCCAAGAGGGTCAAGTTTAGTTCACCAGCATAGCCAGAATAACCAAAACCTTACAAAAGAAACACCTGTGAATCCACCTTTATTAAAAAACCTCCAGGCATTAACTAACTACCCTGAGAAAAAAAAACATTCAAGGAGAACAAATACATTTGGAAAAACTCTAGGCATGGAAACAGGAGAAATTTCGTTCAGAGTGTTTTCCGGGTCTAAAATTCATTGCTAGACATTCTTTTTAATTGACCCCTCAGGCTTGATAGGGAAAAGAACCTTCTATTTCTAGGGAAAACAACAACAACAACAACAAAAACAGTAAGGAAACCTAAGGAACTGCAGCCCAAAGGGCTTGAATGTACTTGGCCCAATTTGAGGATACCGTGCTTAGGCTGGAGCTCTCCAAACTCTTCCATGGGGATCATATCTAAATGCATGAGTTTCATGTTTGCAATTTTAACATGGGGGCTCATCTCTCAAGAGACAATTTTATTTTATTTTTTTGTTTGTTTTTGTTTTTTGTTTTAATGATACAAATGAATTGATTTACAAACCAGATAAAGACTCACTGGTATAGAAAACAAACTTATGGAAACCAAAGGGGATAGTGGGGGAGAGATAAATCTGGAGTTTGGGAATAACATATACACACACGTATAAAATAGGTAAACAACAAAGACCTATTGTGTAGCACAGGGAGCTATATACTCAACATCTTATGATGGAAAAGAATCTGTTTTCTTTTTTTTTTTCTGTGTTGCAATCTTTTTTTTCCATTTTTTTATTACTCAAATGAATTTATCACATCTGTAGTTGTATAATGATCATAACACTGATTTCACAGGATTTCCATCCCACAGCCCAGGCACATCCCCCCACCCCCCAAACTGTCTCCTCTGGAGACTGTAAGTTTTTCAATGTCTGTGAGTCAGCATCTGTTCTGCAAAGAAGTTCAGTCTGTCCTTTTTTCAGATTCCGCATGTCAGTGAAAGCATTGGATGTTGGTGTCTCATTGTATGGCTGACTTCACTTCGCATGATAGTTTCTAGGTCCATCCATGTTGCTAAAAATGCTGGTATTTCATTCCTTTTAATGGCTGAGTAATATTCCATTGTGTATATGTACCACTTCTTCTTGATCCACTCCTCTGCTGATGGACATTTAGGTTGTTTCCATGTCTTGGCTATTGTAAATAGTGCTGCAATGAACATTGGAGTACATGTGTCTTTGTGGTTTTCTCTGGATAGATGCCCTGGAGTGGGATTGCTGGATCAAATGGGAGTTGTATTTTTCATTTTCTGAGGAATCTCCGCACTGCTTTCCACAGTGGTTGCACCAATTGACAATCCCACCAACAGTGTACTAGTATTCCTTTTTCTCCATACTCTCTTGAGCACTTATTGTTTGTAGACTTTTGGTTGATGGCCATTCTGGCTGGTGTAAGGTGGTACCTCAGAGTGGTTTTGATTTGCATCGCTCTAATAATGAGTGACATTGAACATCTTCTCATGTGTTTCTTGGCCATATGTATGTCTTCTTTGGAGAACTGTCTGTTTAGATCTTCGGCCCATTTTTTGATAAGCTTGTTTGTTTCTTTGGTATGGATCTGCAGACGTTGTTTATAAATGTTGGAGATTAATCCCTTGTCAGTTGATTCACAAAGATTTTCTCCCATTCTGTGGGTTGTCTTTTTGTGTTGTTTAGGGTTTCCTTTGCTGTGCAGAAACTTTTCAGTTTGATTAGATCCCATTTGTTTATTTTTCTTTTTATTGTCAATACTCCGATAGGTGGATCTGAGAAGATGTTGCTGTCGTTTATGTCAGAGAGTGTTTGGCCTATGTTTTCCTCTAGGAGTTTGATAGTGTCTGGTCTTCTATCTAGGTCTTGAATCCATTGGGAGTTTATTTTTGTGTATGGTGTTAGGGAGTGTTCTAATCTCATTCTTTTCCATGTGGCTGTCCAGTTTTCCCAGCACCACTTATTGAACAAGCTGTCCTTTCTCCTTTGTCTATTGTTGCCTCCTTTGTCATAGATGAGTTGTCTGTAGGTGCTTGGGTTGAATTCTGGGCTTTCTATCCTGTTCCACTGATCTATATTTCTGTCCTTGTACCAGTACCATGCAGTTTTGACGACTTTTGCCTTGTAGTATAGTCTGAAGTCCAGGAGCCTGATTCTTCCAGCTCCATTTTTCTTTTGCAGGATGTCGTTGGCTATTCTGGGTCTTTTGTGCTTCCAAACAAACTTTAAAATATTTTGTTTGAGTTCTCTGAAGAATGTCCTTGGTAATTTGAAAGGGGTTGCATTGAATCTGTAGATTGCCTTGGGTAGTATAGTCATTTGGATAATATTAACTCTTCCAATCCACAAGCATGGTATATCTTTCCATTTATTTGTGTCATTTTTGAATTCTTTCATCAGTGTCTTATAATTTTCAGAGTACAGGTCTTTTGTCTCTTTAGGTAGGTTTACTCCTAAGTATTTTATTCTTTTGGATTCAATGGTAGACGGGATTGCTTGCCTAGTTTTTCTTTCTGCTCTTTCATTGTTTGTGTATAGAAATGCCATCAATTTCTGTGTATTGATATTGTATCCTGCGACTTTGCCAAATTCATGGATGAGCTCTAACAGTTTTCTGGTAGAGTCTTCAGGATTCTCTAGGTATAGTATCATGTCATCTGCAAACAGTGATAGTTTTACTTCTTCCTTTCCAATTTGTATCCCTTTTATTTCTTTTACTTCTCTGATTGCTGTGGCTAGGATTTCTAGAACTATGTTGAAGGATAGTGGTGAGAGCGGACATCCTTGTCTTGCTCCTGATCTCAGCGGGAATTCTTTCAGCTTTTCACCATTGAGAATGATGTTCACTGTGGGTTTGTCGTATATGGCCTTTATCATGTTATGCCCACTTTCTGAAGGGATTTTATCGGAAATGGGAGTTGGATTTTGTCAAAGGCATTTTCTGCGTCTATTGAGAGGATCATATGATTTTTATTCTTCAGTTTGTTCATGTGGTGTATCACACGGATGGATTTGCAGATATTGAAGAACCCTTGCATCCCTGCGATAAATCCCACTTAATCATGATGTACAATCCTTTTAATGTATTGTTGGATGTGGTTTGCTAGGATTTTATTGAGGATTTTTGCATTGACGTTCATCAGTGAAATTGGCATATAGTTTTCTTTTTTTGTGGAGTCTTTGTCTGGTTTTGGTACCAGGGTGATGGTGGCCTCATAGAATGAGTTTGGGAGTATCCCTTCTTCTGCAATTTTTTGAAATAGTTTCAGAAGGATCGGTGTTAGCTCTTCTCAATGTTTGATAGAATTTGCCTATGAAGCCATCTGGTCCTGGACTTTTGTTTGTTGGAAGTTTATTAATCACAGTTTCAATTTCAGTTCTTGTGATTCGTCCATTCATCTTTTCTATTTTATCTTGGTTTAGTCTTGGAAGATTGTACTTTTCTAAGAATTTGTCCATTTCTTCTAGGTTTTCCGTTTTATTGGCATATAGTTGCATATAGTAGTCTCTTATGCTCCTTTGTATTTCTGTGATGTCCATTGTTACTTCTCCTTTTTCATTTCTAATTTTATTGATTTGAGTCCTCTCTCTTTGTGCCTTGATAAGTCTGGCTAAGGGTTTATCAATTTTGTTGGCCTTTTCAAAGAACCAGCTTTCCGTTTCATTGATCTTTTCAATGGTTTTGTTTCTCTTTCATTGATTTCTGCTCTGATCTTTATGATTTCTTTCCTTCTACTATCTTTAGGTCTTGTCTGTTCTTCTCTCTCGAGCTGCTTTAGATGTAAAGTTAGCTTGTTTATTTGGGCTTTTTCTTGTTTCCTGAGGTGGGCTTGTATTGCTATAAACTTTCCTCTTAGAACAGCTTTTGCTCCATCCCATAGGTTTTGGAATGTCATATCTTCGCTAGGTAATTTTTAATTGCCTCTTTGATTTCTTCAGCAATCCATTGGTTGTTTAGTAGCATGTTGTTGAGTCTCCACGTGTTTGTGTTTTTTTGCAGTTTTTTTCTTGTTGTTGATTTCCAGGCGTATAGCATTGTGGTTGGAAAAGATGCTTGATATGATTTCAATTTTCTTAAAGTTACCGAGGTTGGATTTGTAGCCCAGGATGTGCTCAATCTTAGAGAATGTTCCATGTGCACTTGAGAAGAATGTGTATCTGTTGCTTTTGGATGGAATGTCCTATAAATATCTATTAAGTCCATCTGGTTTAATGCTTCATTCAGGGCCTGTGTTTCCTTATTGATTTTCTGTCTGGTTTTCTGTCCATTGCTGTAAGTGGGGTGTTAAAGTCCCCCACTATGATTGTGTTATTGTCGATTTCTCCTTTTAAGGTGGTTAGTGGTTGCTTTATATATTGTGGTGAAGCTGTTGGGTGCATAGATATTTAAAATTGTTATATCATCTTCTTGGATTGATCCTTTGATCATTAAGTAATGTCCTTCTTTTTCCCTTAAAATATTTTTTATTTTAAAGTCTATTTTGTCTGATATGAGTATTGCTACTCCAGCTTTCTTTTGATCCCCGTTTGCATGGAATATTTTCTTCCATCCTCTCACTTTCAATTTGTATGTGTCCCTAGAAGTGAAGTGGGTCTCTTGAGGACAGCATATATATGGGTCTTGTTGTTGTATCTATTCAGCCAGTCTATGTCTTTTGGTTGGGGCTTTTAGTCCATTCACATTTAAGGTAATTATTGATATGTATGTTCTTATTGCCATTTTATTAATTACTTTGGATTTGTTTTTGCTGCTCTTTTTCCTTTCCTTCTTCTCTTGTTCTTTTCTGCCTAAAGAAGTTCCTTTAGTATTTGTTGTAAGGCTGCTTTAGTGTTGCTGAATTCTCTCAACTTTTGCTTATCTGTGAAGGTTTTGATTTCTCCTTCAAATCTGAATGCGAGCCTTGCTGGGTGGAGTATTCTTGGTTAGAGGTTTTTTCCTTTCATCACATTGAGTATATCATGCCACTCCCTTCTGGTCTGCAAGAGTTTCTGCTGAAAAATGTGATGATAGCCTTATTGGGGTTCCCTTGTATGTTATTTGCTTCTTTTCCCTAGCTGCTTTCAAGATTTTCTGTTTGACTTTAATTTTGGTCAGTTTGATTAGTATGTGTCTTGGTGTATTCCTCCTTGGGTATATTTTATATAGTACTCATTGCGCTTCCTGGATGTGAATGAGTGATTCCTTCCCCCTGTTAGGGAAGTTTTTGGCTATTATCTCTCGAAATATTTTTTCTGTCCCCTGCTCTCTTTCTCCTTCTGGTATCCCTATAATACGGATGTTGGTGCATTTCACGTTGTCCCAGAGTTCTCTGAGACTCTCTTCATTTCATTTCAATCTTTTTTTCTTTTTTCTGTTCTGCATCCATCATTTCCACTAATCTGTCCTCCACCTTGTTTATTCCTTCTTCTGCCTCCTGTATTCTGCTGTTAGCTGATTCTAGTGAATTTTTTATTTCAGTGATTGTATTTTGCATCTCTTCTTGATTAAGCTCTATATCTTGTATCTCTTTGGTCAGTGTTTCCTGTAAGTTATCCATCTTTGCCTCCAGTTTATTCCCAATGTCTTGCATTATCTTCAGCAACAACATTCTAAACTCTTTTTTCCTGGAGGCTAAGAATCTCCTCCTCACTTAGCTGACTTTCTGGGGTTTTTCCTTAATCCCTCATCCGAGTTATAGTTCTCTGTCTTTTCATTTTTATATGTTTTTGGTGTGGTGAACTTCTTATGGATAATAGAGTTGTAGCCTCTCTTACTTCTGATGTCTTCCCCCCTGTGGCTGAAGTCAGCATGGGGGCTTGCTGTAGGCTTCCTGATGGGAGGGGCTGATGCCTGCCCCCAGTAGGAGGAGCTGATTCTACTCCCTCTGGTGGCTGTGGCTTAGCTTACTGATTAGATTAGAGGCAGCTTTGTGCCTGAGGGATCTTTAGGTAGTCTGTTTACTGAGGGGTGGGGCTGTGATCCCACCTGGGTTGTTGTTCACCCTGGGGCTTCTCAACAGCTGGCTGATGGGTGTGGCCAGATTTTCCCAAAATGGACACCTCCAGAGAAAGGCACTGCTGCTGAATATTCCTAAGAGCCTTAGCTTTCAATGTCCTTCCCTCACAATAAGCCACGTTCACCCCTGTTTTCCCAGGATGTCCTCCAAGAACTGCAGTCAGGTTTGACCCAGATTCCCTTGGAGACTTTGATTTGCCCTGGGACTCAGTGCATGTGAAAGTCTGTGTGTGCCTTTTAAGAATGGGGTCTCCGTTTCCCCCAGTCCCATAGAGCTCTTGCACACAAGCCCCACTGGTCTTCAATGCCAGATGCTCTGGGGCTCTTTCTCCCTGTGCTGGATCCCCCACATGTGAGGGTTTGATGTGTGGCTCAGAACTCTCACTCCTGTAGGTGAGTCTCTGTGAACCAGTTAATTTCCAGTCTGTGGATGTTCCCCCCCAGGAGGTATGGGGTTGTTTATATCATGAAATTGCCCCTCCTACCTCTTGATATGGCCTTCTCTTTTTCTTTTGGAGTAGGGTATCTTTTTTAAGGTTTCTGATCCATTTTGGTGAAGAGTGCTCAGTCTTTAGTTGTGGATTTTGTTGTTTTTCGGAGAGAAGTTGAGCTCCAGTCCTTCTATTCTGCCATCTTAATCCCATCCCCAAGAGACAGTTTTAAACAGAGATGGCCACAAATGATCCCAATGAGAACACATTGCAAGAAATCTCCCCAGGGGATGCCAATCCTCCATAATATTCCTCTCTTGCACGACGTCTTGGGCTAGCTATTCACACATCCCATGCCAGCAAGCATGCACATGCCCACCAGTGGCGGTGCTGTCTGGCGCAGTGACTACCATCCTCCAACTGCTCCTAGGGTCTGTTGAGGCTGGTCTGCTTGAGAAGCCAGTAGCACATGCACGAGGGCAGAGGGCAGTTTCCCAAGGGGTGGCCTGCCTGGGGGCAGGGCCAGTCATGTCTGTGGTTAGAATTAATTATGTGAAGGCCGTTGTAATCACAGCTGGGTTACTTTTCTTGAGTGCTCATTAGCTTACAACAGTTTCCTAAACTTAAACCTTGTCTTTAGTCTCCAGTGGGACTTTTCATCTATTTTAAGTATCTGAATCTATCCTTCTCGTTAGGATGGTTATTTGCATATTTGCAGCATGTTGTGTGGTTATTTGCTTTTTTGTGTAGTAATTTTTCAGGAGCTGCGTATGTGTATTTTGATGTGTACAGGGCAAGTCTGACTATTTTATGGGACTGGTGAATATTATATAGGTAGGTGTGCTGTGTTTCTGTACTTCTATATTCTGCATGATGGAAGGGGGAGTGTGATTTTCTGTAGATGCAGAGAGTGTATTATATATGTATTTGGAACAAAAGGCATAGGGTGATACACTGCCATATTTGTGGGGTCCTGGGTAATTGTGGGTACATTTGGGGCTCATGCAGAATAGTTGTGTGTATGAGTTTGAGTGTGTATTCAAGGGGCATGGTCATTTGGAGGAATATTTGCTGGGGCTATGCACTTGGATTTTTCAGTAGGGACATTTTAGGATTAAATATTTGGGGAATTGAGTATGTGTGTTTCTAAAGGAGAGATGAGTTTCTGTGTTTATTCGGAGGAGTTGGAGACTTGCATTTATAGGTATGAGAAACATGGGCTGTGGTTATTTGTTAGTAGCTGCAGAACTAGTTCATAATAGCTTGGGATAGTCATCTCTGTGTTCAGTTACATCAAGTTGGTAGTTTGAACATGCACTTGCTTGGAATTCTTATACCATGTAGATATCATAAATGAAGCCTTACCTGACTTTTTAAACAGCTTTATATAAGCATTTACAGCATACCACTCATCTGTGTGTTTGGTTGGAAGTATGTGTCAAGCCAGACTATTCAGGCATCACTTGGTATGTACATATAGGACATTTTTTTTTTGGACATAGATTTTCAATATTATTTTATTTTTTTTAAACTTTCTTATTGTGTACATTTTTGTTTCTTATGTTTTTTTTATAATTTCTTTTTATTTTCCCACTGTACAGCAAGGGGGTCAAGTTATCCTTACATGTATACATTGCAATTACATTTTTTCCCCCACCACTTCTTCTGTTGCAACATGAGTATCTAGACATAGTTCTCAATGCTATTCAGCAGGATCTCCTTGTAAATCTGTTACAAGTTGTGTCTGATAAGCCCAAGCTCTCGATCCCTCCCTCTCCCGCCCCTCCCATCAGGCAACCACAAGTCTCTTCTCTAAGTCCATGATTTTCTCTTCGGAGGAGATGTTCATTTGTGCTGGATATTAGATTCCAGTGATAAGTGATACCATATGGTATTTGTCTTTGTCTTTCTGGCTCATTTCACTCAGTATGAGATTCTCTAGTTCCATCCATGTTGCTACAAATGGCATTATGTCATTCTTTTTTATGGCTGAGTAGTATTCCATTGTGTATATATACCACCTCTTCTGAATCCAATCATCTGTCGATGGACATTTGGGTTGTTTCCATGTCCTGGCTATTGTGAATAGTGCTGCAATGAACATGCGGGTGCATGTGTCTCTTTTAAGTAGAGTTTTGTCAGGATAGATGCCCAAGAGTGGGATTGCGGGGTCATATGGAAGTTCTATGCATAGATTTCTAAGGTATCTCCAAACTGTTCTCCATAGTGGCTATACCAGTTTACATTCCCACCAACAGTGCAGCAGGGTTCCCCTTTCTCCACACCCCCTCCAGCACTTGCTATTTGTGGATTTATTAATGATGGCCATTCTGACTGGTGTGAGGTGGTATCTCATGGTAGTTTTGATTTGCATTTCTCTTATAATCAGAGATGTTGAGCATTTTTTCATGTGTTTGCTGGCCATCTGTATATCTTCCTTGGAGAAGAGTCTATTCAGGTCTTTTGCCCATTTTTCCATTGATTGATTGGTTTTTTTGCTGTTGGGTTGTATAAGTTGTTTATATATTCTAGAGATTAAGCCCTTGTCGGTTGCATCATTGGAAACTATTTTCTCCCATTCTGTAAGTTGTCTTTCTGTTTTCTTGTGGGTTTCCTTTGCTGTGCAAAAGCTTTTCAGTTTGATGAGGTCGCATGGGTTTATTTTTGCTCTAATTTCTATTGCTTTGGGAGACTGACCTGAGAAAATATTCATAATGTTGATGTCAGAGAGTGTTTTGCCTATGTTTTCTTCTAGGAGTTTGATGGTGGCCTGTCTTATATTTAAGTCTTTCAGCCACTTTGAGTTTATTTTTGTGCATGGTGTGAGGGTGTGTTCTAGTGTCATTGCTTTGCATGCAGCTGTCCGGGTTTCCCAGCAATGCTTGCTGAATAGACTTTCCTTTTCCCATTTTATGTTCTTGCCTCCCTTGTCAAAGATGAATTGACCATAGGTGTCAGGGTTTATTTCCGGGTTCTCGCTTCTGTTGCATTGGTCTGTCTGTCTGTTTTGGTACCAGTACCACACTGTTTTGATGACTGTGGCTTTGTAGTATTTCTTGAAGTCTGGGAGAGTTATGCCTCCTGCTCGGTTTTTGTTTCTCAGGATTGCTTTGGCGATTCTGGGTCTTTTGTGGTTCGATATAAATGTTTGGATTGTTTGTTCTAGTTCTGTGAAAAATGTCATGGGTCATTTGATAGGGATTGCATTGAATCCGTAGATTGCTTTGGGTAGTATGGCAATTTTTACAGTATTGATTTTCCCAATCCAGGAACATGGAATATCTTTCCATTTCTTTACATCTTCTTTGATTTCTTTGATTAAGATTTTATAGTTCTCAGCATATGGGTCCTTTACCTCCTTGGTCAGGTGTATTCCGAGGTATTTGATTTTGTGAGGTGCAATTTATAAGGTATGGTATTTTTGGATTCCTTTTCTAATGTTTCATTGCTGGTATACGGAAATGCGACTGACTTCTGAATGTTAATCTTATATCCTGCTCCTTTGCTGAATTTATTATTCAGTTCAAGTAGTTTTGGGGTTGAGTCCTTAGGGTTTTCTATGGATAGTATCATGTCATCTGCATACAGTGACAGTTTGATCTCTTCTCTTCCTATATGGATGCCTTTTATTTCTTTTGTTTGTCTAATTGCTATGGCTAGGACTTCCAAAACTATGTTGAAGGGCAGTGGTGAGAGTGGGCCTGTCTTGTTCCAGATTTGAGTGAGAAGGCTTTCAGTTTTTCCCCATTGAGGATTATATTTGCTGTGGGTTTATCATTAATGGCTTTGATTATATTCAGGAATGTTCCCTCTATACCCACTTTGGCGAGGGTCTTGATCATGAATGGATGTTGAACTTTGTCAAATGCTTTTTCTGCGTCTATTGAGATGATCATATGATTTTTGACCTTTTTTTTGTTAATGTGGTGTATGATGCTGATTGATTTGCGTATGTTGAACCATCCTTGTGAACCTGGGATGAACCCTACCTGGTCATGGTGTATAATTTTTTTGGTATGTTGTTGGATTCGGTTGGCTAAGATTTTGTTGAGAATTTTTGCATCTATATTCATCAATGATATTGGGCGATAGTTTACTCTTTTGGTGGTATCTCTGTCTGGTTTTGGCATGAGGGTGATGGTGGCATCATTGAATGTCTTTGGGAGTATTCCTTCTTCTTCAACCTTTTGAAAGAGTTTAAGGAGGATGGGCACCAATTCCTCTTTATATGTTTGATAGAATTCACCTGTGAAGCCATCTGGTCCTGGACTTTTATTTGTAGGGAGTGATTTTATGACCTCTTCAATTTCATTTCTAGTGATTGGTCTGTTCATTTGGTCTGTTTCTACTTGATTCCGTTTTGGCAGGCTGTAAGATTCTAGAAAATTGTCCATTTCTTCCAGATTGTCAAACTTGTTGCCGTATACTTGCTCATAGTATTCTCTTATGGTTTTTTGTATTTCTGCTGTATCCGTTGTGATTTCTCCTTATTCATTTATAATTTTGGTTTTTTGGGTTCTTTCTCTCCTCTTTTTCGTGAGTCTGGCCAGGGGTTTGTCAATTTTGTTCACCTTTTCAAAGAACCAGCTCTTGGTTTTATTAATTGTTTCTATTGTTTTTTGAGTCTCTATTTTATTGATTTCTTCTTTGATCTTTATAATTTCCTTCCTTCTGCTGACTTTAGGTCTTTTTTGTTCTTCTTCTTCTAATTCACTTAGGTGGAGGGTTAAGTTGTCAATTTGGGATCTTTCTTCTTTCTTGAGAAAGGCCTGTATTGCTATACATTTCCCTCTGAGCACTGCTTCCGCAGCATCCCATAGATTTTGCGAGGTTGTGTCTTCATTATCATTTGTTTCAAGGTAGTTTTTAATTTCCTTTTTGATTTCCTCATTGACCCATTGGTTTTTCAGTAGCATGTTGTTTAGTCTCCATGTAGTAGGTTTTTTCTCTTTGCTTTTCCCATGGTTGATTTCTAATTTCATGGCATTGTGGTCAGAGAAAGCACTTGAGATAATTTCTATGCTCCTAAATTTGTTGAGATTTGCTTTGTGTCCCAATATGTGGTCGATTCTTGAGAATGTTCCATGAGCATTTGAGAAGAATGTGTATTACGCTTTTTTTGGATGTAGTGTCCTGAAGATATCAATTAAGTCTAACTTTTCTATTGTTTCCTTTAGGATCTCTGTTGCTTTATTGGTTTTCTGTGAAGATCTGTCCATTGATGTGAGGGAGGTATTAAGGTCTCCTACTGTGATTGTATTCTCATCAATATCTCCCTTTATGTCTGTGAATATTTGTTATTATGTATCTGGGTGCTCCTATACTTGGGGCATATATGTTGATGATAGTAACATCCTCTCCTTGGATGGATCCCTTAATCATTAAATAGTGTCCTTATTTGTCTTTCTTTATGTCTTTTGTTTTAGAGTCTATTTTGTCTGATATGAGCGTTGCGACTCCTGCTTTTCTGTCATGTCTATTGGCGTGAAATTTTTTTCCCCACCCTTTCACTTTCAATCTCTATGTATCCTTTGTCCTAAGGTGAGTTTTTGTAAGCAGCATATTGAAGGTTTTTGCCTTTTTGTCCACTCAGCCACTCTGTGTCTTTTGATTGGGGCATTCAGTCCATTGACATTTAAGGTGATAATTGATAGATGATTATTTATTGCCATTTGAACCTCGTGTTCCAGTTGATTCTATGGTTCTCCATTCTTCCTTTCTTTTTTTTTTTTTTTTTTTTTTTTTTTTTTTGGTTGGATGGTCTCCTGTTATTATCTGCTTGAGTGCATTTTTTTTTTTTTTTTGCAAATGCAATATTTGGTTTTGGCTTGTGATTGCCCTGTTTTTAAATATGCTAACCCCTTCCCATAATTGTGTGTTTTAGCCTGAAGGTTCTGTAAGTTCAAACTCTTCATTACTATATTAAAATTAAGAAGAGAAACATACAAACAAACAAAAAGTGTTATTTACTTCCTAACATCCCTTGCCCACATTTTATGGTTTTGATGACTCTTTTTTATTTTTTTCTTTTTAATTTTATTATGTTTGAAGCATGTTCATGATTAAATCTGTATGCTGGCTTATTTGAGTGACTGCTCTCTGATTGCAGTTTCCTCAGTCCTAGTCCTTCCACTTCTTCTTCTTTTTTTTTTCTTTTCTTTTTTCTTCCCTTTCCTTCCTTTCTCTTTGGTTTAGAGAAGCCCTTTCAATATTTCCTTTAACTTGGGTTTTGTGTTGCTGTATTCTTTAAGTTTTTGTTTGTTGGGAAAAATTTTTATTTCCCCTTCTATTTTAAATGATATTCTTGCTGGATAGAGTATTCTAGGTTGCATATTTTCTTCCCTTTAGCACTTTAAATATCTCTTGCCATTCCTTCCTGGCCTGTAGTGTTTCTGTAGAGAAGTCAGCTGATATTCTTATGGGGGTTCCCTTGTAGGTAACATTCTGTTTTTCCCTTGCTGCCTTTAGGATCCTCTCTTTATCACTAACTTTTGCCATTTTTATTATGATGTGTCTTGGTGTGGGTTTATTTGGGTTCAGTTTGTTTGGGGCCCTCTGTGCTTCTTGTATCTTGAACCCAGTATCCTTTAGATTTGGGAAGTTTCCAGCAATAATTTCTTCAAATATATTTTCCATCCCCTTATCTTTTTCTACTCCTTCTGGAATTCCCATTATGCGTAGATTGGCCCACTTTATATTATCCCATAGGTCTCTTATATTGCTTTTGAGTTTTTTGATTCGGTTTTCTGTCTGTTGACCGGATTGAGTGATTTCCATTATTCTATCTTCCATATCACTGATTCGTTCTTCTGCATTACTCATTCTGGTTTTCACTGCCCTTAGTTCTGTTTGAATCTCTGCAAATGGATGTTCTAGTTTTTCTTGGCTCCTCCTTATATTTTCTAGTTCCTTTCTGAGGGTATCTGCATTGCTGTTCATATCTTCTCTTAATTCCTTCAATATTTTCACGATTTCTCTTTTGAACTCCAGCTCTGTCTGACTGAAAGGATCTGTTTCATTGTTGACTGTTTTAGGTGAGTTCTCCTGTCATATACGACATTTTATGTGAATTGTGAGTGGGGCATCCAGGGTGTTGGGCCCTTTGATGTGTGCATTGGCCCTTCTTTCTGAATCACTGCATTGCTCCTGTCAGGTAGAGTCATTCTTTCAGGTCAAAGAATTCCTTCCTCCAAATGCTGGTGAATTCCAGTAGAAATCATGCAAATGGATTTAGGGGTGTCTGTACCTTAGGCAGGTGGACACACCTTCAGCATTGTATGGTCCTAAAATCTGGGGCCCTCGAAGGGTGAGGCTGATGGCAGATAACCCTGTACAGCAGAACCTTCACAGGAGTGTGGTTGGCATGAGAAGCAGCAGTCAGCAAGTTGTGGGGATTCATGGATAAAAGATAAGGTAGGCAAGTGCTCTCCCAGGAAAACCCTGTGAGATTCAGATCAGCAAGCACAGGTATTTCTGGCTCTTCTGTGGCACAGCTGGTAAGCAAGGACACCGTGCACATGGGGTCCAGATGGTGCAAGTCTCTAGAGCTGCCCAAGGGTGTTGGAAAGTATTGTAGGTCAGGCGGGTAAGCTGTATGAACAATTCTCCACTACTGTATCTCTATGGAAACCTAAGTCCTCAGGGATAGGCAGGACATCTAGGGTCAGTGAGCTGACAAGGACAAAGGTGGGGAGGCCTTGTCTCTAAGGGAGGCTTGGGGAGTGAGGCCTGGAGAGCCTGGGGAGTCCTTCTCTGAGAAGATATGGCTCTGATATTCTGAAACCTTTAGACATGGTCCCTGTTCTTTTCTGAAGGTTCAGGGTACTTCTATCTATGGGAAGTTCATCCCAAGATCTTGGTTCTCAGATCAGATGACCTGACCCTATTTTTCCTTATTCCACATCCAGCCAGGAACCCAACAGGGAGCCATATGGTCACTGTGTCCACCAGCTGACCCTACAGCCTCCTGCTTCCCTTCCCAAAATAGACCCCTCTATTTTGACTCAGCCCCTGGATTCCATACAGTGAACTGTTAGTGGCCTCTAGGATGATATTCAAGAGCCTCAACTTGAACAGGCTTGAAAAATAACAAATAACTTTTTTTTTTGCTTTTTGCCATTTCTGGGGCTGCTCCCATGGCCTATGGAGGCTCCCACGCTAGGGGTCAAATTGGAGCTGTAGGCACTGGCCACAGCCACAGCAACACAGGGATCCGACCCACATCTGGAACCTACACCACAGCTCATGGCAATGCCGGATCCCTAACCCACTGAGCAAGGCCAGGGATCAAACCTGCAACCTCATGGTTCCTAGTCGGATTCATTAACCACTGAGCCATGACAGGAACTCCAACAACTAACTTTTTATGAGCCATTCCTAAAATCTTCCCAGTTCACACCCATGGGTCAACTATTCAATCATAGCCACAAAGAAGGGTGAATCTGTGGCAGCCTTTGGAGCCTTGTGGAATCTCATTTTATAGCATTTGGGGTTCCATACAGTTAAAAGGCCACTCGGCCTGCTTCAGCTTCCCTATTCATGAATCGATTAACTTCTGAGATTAGCAGATTGATACAGAAAAGACAGAAAAGAAGATGGGAGGCTATAGGCCTACCTGAACTCCTGACGCTAGTTGAGCATTTTGTAAAGGACCTGGCAGCAAGATCACAAACAAAAAAACACCAAGCTATGAGCTTTATATCTCCAACAGATCCAAGGGAAGAGACACAAAAGAATACTTGCACCTTGCCCATGACCCCCTCCTAGGGGTCCATGATCATTTCAGTGACCCAGCGTTGGTGTTTCATTTGTAATCAGCTAGCCACTGGGAAAAAAAAGCTGTCCTCAAAGGTCTTGTGCAGACTCCTCACAGGAGCTACTCTCATACCTACCTCAAAGTGAGGGCTCCCCCATCAACCCTTACCATAGTTGACAGAACACCAGAGGTTCTATTACCAGCAATTACCTGAAACAACCTAGAAGAAAGGAAAATGAAAATTAATAGAAAACCTGGCTCAATTTTAGTTGATACAAGAGCTATACTCAGTACTTGAAACCCCACTCATTCTTTCATTTGAAATCTACGTGAAACCCTAAGCCTAACTGTAAACATAGCCAACTCTTAACATGCTACCCCGACCATAGCTGTGCCTTCTACTTTAAATCCCATCCTCATAAAACAGTACACCCCTCAGAGTAAGAAGGATGTTTCCAGAGTGCGGGTATCTAATAAGTTCAGAGAGAACTTTTATCTCAGCCACTATTCTGTTTTGCTATGCACTATAGCCCAGTTAATCTATGTGACAGAGATCTCCTTTCTAATGTAAAAGGGCTACTATGTTTTCCCTGTGATGGAGATCTCACCTTAAAATTTCTTGATCATCCCCAACCCTGATCATTTATATCCCTTATACTCTGTCCTGAACATAAAAGAGGAAGAAGCTCAACAAAAGTTCTCTAATTGAATTGAGATGTCTGAAAATGCGTGGGCTACTTCTGACCCTGACATTGGAAGAATAAAAAATGCAGAACCTATAACAATTCAGATAGATGTGGCCAAACCTCTCCCTAAGTTTCCTCCATAACCACTAAAGCCTGAGGCAATACAAGGCCTCACACTCATTGTAGGAGGCTTATTTGCTCAGGGGTTTCTCATGTCCTGTGTGTGTTCCTGCCACATGCCAGTCTTGCCTATTTGGAAACCTAATGGGATAGGTGTTTGCCCAGGAGCTGGGGGCTATTAATAAAGTAGTTATCCTCCATTTACCAGTTGTGCCAAAACTGGACACCCTTCTGCCACAAGTTTTAACTGACTTTAAATGGTTTACTGTTGTAGACTTTTGTTCAAATGACTTCAGCATCCCTGTAGACCCAACAGCCAATATCTATGTCTATGTGCCTTTCCTTGGAACCATCAGCAGTAGACCTGGATGGTTTTGCCTCAAGTGTTTCCTGAGGCCCCTTCTTTCTTCCCCCAAGTAATTCACCAAGATTTAAGTACCTTCTGTAGAGTTCCCATTGTGGCACAGCAGAAACAAACCCGACTAGGGAACATGATGTTGTGGGTTCAATTTCTGGCTTCACTCAGTAGGTTAAGGATCTGGCATTGCTGTGAGTTCTGGTATAGGTCACAGATGCAGCTTGGATCTGACATTGCTGTGGTGTAAGCTGGCAGCTGTAGCTCCAATTAGATCCTTAGCCTGGGAATCTCCATGTGTGGCACGTGCAGCCCTAAAAAGGAAAAGAAAAACGCTAACGTTTTAAGTGTTTTCTAGTTCCCTGAGAAATCACCCACTTTACAAGATGCAGATGATCTCATGGTGTACTCTGCTACTATACAATTCTATGAGGCATGCATAAAAGCTTCCCTTTATTTGCTGCAATAGGTATCTGAAAACGAGCACATAGAGAAAATTTCAGTTATCTCAACACTGGACATTATATAGGGCATAATCTAAACACTAAAGGAATCCAGCTGTCTTCCACAAGAATTAAGCTCACACAGGACATTCCCAGGCTCACAACTAAGGGACAGCATTGTGGATTTCTAGATTTAGCTGGTTATTGCAAACTCTGGGTTCCAAATTTTATGAACTTACTGAAGTTTTAGTTCCTTAACCCCATCCTTGGGAAGATAAACATGAGCAGGCTTTTCTAAAGTGAAAGCTACTGCTACAAGAGCCACCTGACTTAGGGTTACACAACTATTCAAGCATTTTACTTTATTTGTGCAGGAAAGGGATAACTAGGCCCTGGGAGTTATGGAAGCATGTAGTAAACATAGCCCTACTGCCTGTTGTAGCATGCAACTTGATTCTGTTGCTCATGCCTGTCTCCGTTGTCTTGAAGTGACAGCCAGACCTGCAAAGTTAGTGAAAGCCTTGGCAAATTCCACACACTCTCCAGTCTTCTTAACTGTGAAATGACTCAGTGTTTTCCTGCAGGTAGATTAACTTCCTATGAGATCCTTGTGCTCTCACCACCTCATCTATATCTTAAACATTGCAATGCTCTCAGGCCTGCTACACTACTACTTTTATCTCAACAAGGAAAGCACCATGACAATGAGGTAATAATGTCCCATTTTGTGACACTGTCCTGATTAATGATATCTCTAAACCAATCCCAATTGAATCTTGTGTATTGATGAGTTATGCTTACAATTGAGAAGGGATTTTCAAGCTAGTTATGCTGTTTCTACCCATGATGACCTAGTCAGTGTTGGAGATGTCCTCAGGCAGAGCTCTGTGCCCTTTCCAGAGCATGCCAGTTGTCAGAGGGAGGATCTGTCAGTGTTTAAAATGATAGCCAGGATGCTTTTGACCAAGACGTTGGATCCAGTTCTGACAGAGGCCTGGAAAGGGTGTAAAGGTGACAGCACTTTGAGATGATCCGTGATGCTTACAAAATGCCTGACAGTTCTCCCTCCTGTCCTTACTTGTTCCTCAAATGTGGCCTTAAGTGGTTTCTGGTCTGTACACTTTCCCATCTATGTGGGACACATTACCCAGGACGGAGGCTTCCTGCCGCTGAGAGGTGACGACTACTGAATTTGGAAAACCTGACTTTTGATCAGTGACCCTTTCAGAGAAAGATCTTGATCTTTGAAGATCAAGGAGAGCTGTGAACATGAATTTAGGGTACCTTAACTCAACTTGGAGTTGAGAAGGCCTGTAGAGGGAGCTCTCACACCTTACCCTTCGTGGTAATTACCCTAAAAGGAGAATGTCAATTATTGACCCCAGGAGGAAGCTAGGAACCTTGCATTCCCAAACAGGAAGTTCACTTGGTTTCTACCCCAGCAGGAGGAGGGAAGACTGCCTTCTTATGCAAAAGCAAACCCTCCCAATTAAAAAAAAATGCTACAGTGTAGCCAATAAGAAGCCAACATCACCTGAACTTTTACTTTTCTCCAGTCAACTTTTCTTTCTTTGTCTTTTTTTCCTATTGATGTCATTTTCCCCTTGTCCTACCCTTCTTACTATAAAAGACTTTCATAGTGTGTAACCCCTTGGAGGAGCTCTCTGTTTGCCAGGTGGGATGCTCCCTGATTCATGAGTCTTTTAATGAACCCAATTAGATCTTCAGATTTACTCAGTTACTTTTTTTTTTTTTTGGAGTGCCAATATCACTTACTTGGACGTCCCAGTTACTGCTTCTCCTAGTACAAGTGGATGCCTAGTGGCTCAGATTGCCCCATTCATTATCCATCCCCACTAAAATGTCAGTACAATGAATTGTGATTACGGGCGTAATGAAATTCTGCCTTCTCATATTTTTTAAAACATGTTTTTAATTATTTTATATTTTAATTCATTGAGTTTTATTATATTTATAGTTGTACAACCATCATCACAACCTAATTTTACAACATTTCTATCCCTAAGCCGCATGCTGTCTCCTCCCAACCTGTCTCCTTTGGTAACCAAGAGATATTCTTTTCTTTTCTTTTTCCTCAGAGAAATTTTTATTGTATTTTATCTTACTTTACTTTTTAAATATTTGTTTGTATAATGATTTTTGTATTTTAGCAGTATAGCTGGTTTACAGTGTTCTGTCAATTTTATACTATACTGCATGGCGACCCAGTTACTCATACATGTATACATTTTTTTCTCACATTGTCATCCTCTGTCATAAGTCACCAGACATAGTTCCCAGTGCAACACAGCAGGATGTCACTGCTAATCCATTCCAAAGGCAATAGTCAGAGTTCCCTTCATGGCGCAGTGGTTAATTACTCCAACTAGGAACCATGAGGTTGCGGGTTCAGTCCCTGCCCTTGCTCAGCAGGTTAACGATCTGGCATTGCCGTGAGCTGTGCTGTAGGTTGTAGATGTGGCTCGGATCCTGTGTTGCTGTGGCTCTGGCGTAGGCCAGTGGCTACAGCTCCAATTCGACCCCTAACCTGAGAACCTCCATATGCTGCGGGAGCGGCCCAAAGAAATAGCATAAAGACAAAAAAAAAAAAAAAAGGCAGTTGTCTGCATCTGTTAACCCAAGCACGCCATCCATCCCACTCCCTGCCCCTCCCCCTTGGCAACCACAAGTCTATTCTCCAAGTCCATGATTTTCTTTTCCATGGAAAGATTCCTTTGTGCCATATATTAGATTCAAGCTATAAGTGATATCATATGGTATTTTCCTTTCTCTTTCTGACTTACTTCACTCAGGATGAGAGCCTCTAGTTCCAGCCATGTTGCTGCAAAAGGCATTATTTTGTTCTCTTTTATGGCTGAGTAGGATTCCATTGTGTAGATATACCACATCTTCCTACTCCAGTCACCTGTTGATGGACAATTGGGCTGTTTCCATGTCTTGGCTATTGTGAGTAGTGCTGTAATGAACATGTGGGTTCATGTGTCTTTTTCAAGGAAAGTTTTGTCTGGATATATGCCTGAGAGTGGGATTGCCAGGTCATAGGGTAGTTGTAGGTATAGATTTCTAAGGTATCTCCAAACTGTTCTCCATAGTGGCTGTACCAGCTTACATTCATTCCCACGAACAGGTCAGGAGGGTTCCTTTTTCTCCACACCCCCTCCAGCACTTGTTACTTGTGGACTTATGAATGATGGCCACTCTGACTGGTACGAGGTGGTATCACATGGTAGTTTTGATTTGCATTTCTCTTATAATCAACGATGTTGATCATTGTTTCATGTGCTTCTTGGCCGTCTGTATATCTTCCTTGGAGAAATGTCTCTTCAGGTCTTTTGTTCATTTTTCCGATTGGGTTGTTGGTTTTTTTTGCTGTTGAGTTGCATAAGTTGTTTGTCTATTTTAGAGATGAGGCCCTTGTCAGTTGCATCATTTGAAACTATTTTCGCCCATTCCGTAAGTTGCCTTTTTGTTTCCTTTGCTGTGCAGAAGCTTGTTGATTAGGTCCCATTGGTTTATTTTTGCTTTGATTTCTGTTGCTTTGGGAGACGGACCTGAGAAACATTTGTAAGGTTGATGTCAGAGAATGTGTTGCCTATATTCTCTTCCAGGAGTTTGATGGTGTCTTGTCTTACATTTAAGTCTTTCAGCCATTTTGAGTTTATTTTGGTGCATAGTGTGAGGGTATGTTCTAATTTGTTGATTTGCATGCAGCTGTCCAGGGTCCCAGCAGTACTTGCTGAAAAGACTGTCTTTTCCCCATTTTATGTTCTTGCCTCATTTGTCAAAGATTAATTGCCCGTAGGTGTTTGGGTTTATTTCCAAGTTCTCTCTTCTGTTCCATTGGTCTGTCTGTCTGTTTTGATACCAGTACCACACTCTCTAGATGACTGTGGCTTTGTAATATTGCCTGAAGCCTGGAAGAATTATGCCTCCTGCTTGGTTTTTGTTCCTCAGAATTGCTTTGGCAATTCTGGGTCTTTTGTGGTTCCATATAGATTTTGGGATAGTTTGTTCTAGTTCTCTGAAAAATGGTGTGGGTAACTGGATAGGGATTGCATTGAATCTGTAGATTGCTTTGGGTAGTATGGCCATTTTTACAATATTAATTTTTCCAATCCAGAAGCATGGAATGTCTTTCCATTTCTTTACATCTTCTTAATTTCCTTCTTTAATATTTCATAGTTCTCAGCATATAAGTCTTTCACCACCTTGGTCAGATGATTGACTTTTTTGGGGTGCAACTTTAAAAGGTATCATATTTTTGTATTCCTTTTCTGCTATTTCACTGTTAGTATACAGAAATGTGACTGATTTCTGAATGTTAATCTTATATCCTGCTACTTTGCTGAATTTGTTGAGCAGTTCAGATAGTTTTTGGGTTGAGTTCTTGGGGCTTTCTATATATAGTATCATGTCCTCTGCATACAGTGACAGTTTTACCACTTCTCTTCCTATTCAGATGACTTTTGTTTCTTTTATTTGTCTGCTTGCTGTGACTAGGACTTCCAGCACTATGATAACAGTGGTGGTGGGAGTGGGCATCTGTGTCTTGTTCCAGATTTAGTGGGAAGGCTTTCAGCTTTTCTCCATTGACTATTATGTTTGCTGTGGGTTTGTCATAAATGGCTTTGATTATGTTAAGGAATGTTCCCTCTAGACCCACGTTGGTAAGAGTTTTGATCATGAATGGATGTTGGACTTTGTCAAATGCTTTTTCTGCATCTATTGAGATGATCATGTGGTTTCTGACTTTTATTAATGTGGTGTATGACATTGTTTGATTTGTGTATGTTGAACGGTCCTTGTGAACCTGGGATGAATCCCACCTGGTCATGGTGTACGATCGTTTTGATATGTTGCTGGATTTGGTTAGCTAAAATTTTGTTGAGAATTTTTGCATCTGTATCCAGCAAGGATATTGGCTGATAGTTTTCTTTTTTGGTGGCATCTTTGTCTGTTTTTGGAATTAGCATGTCGGTGGCATCATAGAATGTCTTTGGGAGTGTTCCTTCTTCTTCAACCTTTTGGGAACATTTAAGGAGGAAGGGTAGGATTTCCTCTTTGTGTGTTTGGTAGAATTCTCCTGTGAAGCCATATGGTCCTGGACTTTTATTTGTAGGGGATGTTTTTATGACATAGTCAATTTCATTTCTAGTGATCCGTCTGTTCAGTTGATCTATTCTTCTTGATTCAGTTTTGGTGGGTTGTACGTCTCTAGAAAGATGTCCATTTCTTCTAGGTTGTTGAATTTGTTGGCATATAATTATTGATAGTAGTCTATGTTTTTTTGTATTTCTGTAGCATCAGTTGTGACTTCTTTTTCATTTTGTTTATTTGGGTTTTTTCCCTCTCCTCTTCTTGGTGAGTCTAGCCAGAGGTTTGTCTATTTTGTTTATCTTTTCAAAGAGCCAGCTCTTGGTTTGATGGATTTTTTCTATAGTTTTTTGAATCTCTACTTTATTGATTTCCTCTTTGATCTTTATGATGTCCTTCCTTCTGCTGACTTTAGGTTTTGTTTGTTCTTCTTTATCTAATTCATTTAGGTGGTGGGTTCAGTTTTCAATTTGAGATTTTTCTTCTCTGTTGAGGAAAGCCTGTGTTGCTATGAACTTCCCTCTGAGCACTGCACCTAGAGATGCAGATGCACAAGAAGGCCTGGGATGCTCCACCACCAACTCCAGGGACTCTTGGACTGGGGAAAAGGCTGAACCAGCAAATCCCAAAGAATGGGGACTGAAAACTCATTCCAAGCCAAATGGAGAGCTATAGCTCTCACCAGCTGTTCCCAGCATGGAATCCATGGGTTGCGTCAAAACAGATGGGTCCAGGGGAGGCAGGAGGTGGCTGTAGGGTCAGCTGGTGGACATAGTGATCATGGGGCTCCCTGATGGGTTTGCGGTTGGAGGTAGAGTAGGAGAAAAAAAGGCTCAAGTCATCCGATCTGAGAACCACGAGACTGGGATGATCTTCCCACTGCCAGAAGGATCCTGAACCTTCAGAAAAGAACAAGGACCATGTCTAAAGGGTTTGGGAATATTGGAGCCATATCTCCTCAGAGTAGGACTCCCCAGGCTCTCCAGGCCTCACTCCTCAAGCCTCCCTTAGAGACAAGCCCTCCCCACATTTGTCCTTGTCAGCTCACTGATCCCTGAGGTCCTGCCTATCCCTGAGGACCTAGGTTTCCATAGAGATAGGTTGGTGGAGAATTATTGATACAGCTTACCAGCCTGACCCACAATAGTTCGCACCCTCCTGGGGCAACTGGGCACAGGGACACATGGCTCTAGAGACTTGAACCACCTGGACTGCATGTGCAGGGTGTCCTTGCCTACCAGCTGTGCCACAGAAGAGCCAGAAACACCTGCGACTCCCCAACGGATTCTCAGGGGATTTTCCTGAGAGAGCACTTGCCCACCTTATCACTTATCCATGAATCCCCATGACTTCCTGACTGCTGCTTGTCATGCCAACCACACACCTGTGAAGGATCTGCTCTACATGGCCATCTGTCCACCAGACTCACCCTTCTAGGGACCCAGATTCTAGGACCATAGAAATGTTGAAGGCGTGTCCACCCGCCTAAGGTACAGATGCCCCTAAATCCATCTGCATCATTTCCACTGGAAGTCACCAGCACTGGGGGAGGGGGGAATTCTTTGACCCGAAAGAATGACTCAACCTGACAGGAGCAATGCCGTGATTCAGAATGAAGGGTCAGTACACACATACAAGCCCCTGATCCCCCACTCACAATTCACATAAAATGTCCCATACGTACATATAAACTGATGCCTGAAAATTCTTGCTTGACACATACATACATCCAGACACAGATGAGCAGTGTGCTGGTAAATGCTTATCTCCAGGAAAGTCAGGTAAGACTTCATTTATGGTATCTACATGGTCTAAATATTCCAAGCACGAGAAAATTCAAACTACCAACCTGATGTTACCAAACACAGAGCTGATTCTCCCAAGCTAGTATGAACCAGTTCCAATGAAGTTCACACCCTTCCATATGAATATGGAATCCACACAATCCACTTACACTCTGAGTGGGATCCTCAACTCTCACCTCAGTTATGTAAGCAAAGGACATCACACGTGTGTGTGTGTGTGTGTGTGTGTGTGTGTGTGTGTGTGTGTGTAAATATATACGTATTGGACACACATGCACATTTCTACACTCAGCCTGATAACTCTACAAACAGGCCACCTAAATTTACATACCTAGATATACACATAGTCTAAATTTTCACAGACAAAGTCCTATATACCTTGAATATCCAACTGCTTCTCTTACTGATACAGGTTGGGACCTGGCACCCTTGGCTGCAGGGGCTGCAGTGGTTGCACCTGGACAAACACCTCCTGGAGAATGAAATACAGCAAAAGTATAAAGGATGAAAAAGAACTATGTGCTTGCTCATTTGGGACAAATTGTGAGAAAAAAAAAAACGTCCACTTCTGAAGAACAGAGAGCAAAAGCAGGGTACCATGCACACCCCCTACATGCACCACCACTAAAGGGGAGGGAAAACCACCTCAGCCACCCCCCTGGCCCAACCCCTGGACATGCCCCTACCCTCACCCCATAGAAGGAACTAGCTCACCCCTGCTCAGTGAGCAGGTGAACAAGGGAACCTGGTGATTGCTTCTGCACCTCTCTGCTGAAGCAGGTGTCCTGAATAAAGCCTTCCTGATTTTCTCTTCTGGCATCTTATCAATTGCTCTTGATTAAGAAAGGCCAAGAACCCTAGCTGGTAACACTCCAACTCTATACACATCCTAACCATGAATACAAACATGTGCAACCTACCTACCAACAAGCTGTCCATGTTGAATACCCACATTGCTGTGGCTGTGGCATAGGCATGAAGCTGCAGGTCTGATGTGACTCCTAGCCTAGTAACTTCCATATGCAGCAGGTGTGGCCCCCAAAAGGACAAATAAGTAAAAAGAAGGGGAAAAAACTGATCTCTAGGACATTTAGTTCTTTAAGGCAAAGTTCTGCATCTATTTACCCCAAGCTCCCAGTCCCTCCCACTCCCTTCCTCTCCTCGTGGCAACCACAAGTCTATTCTCCAAGTCCATGATTCTCTTTTCTGTGGAAAGATTCCTTTGTGCTATATATTAGATTTCAGATATGTGATATCATATGGTATTGGGCTTTCTCTTTCGGACTTTCTTCACTCAGAATGAGAGTCTCTAGTTCCATCCATCATGCTACATCACAAGTCTAAGATGTAGTTCTCTGTGAATATTTTAATTTTCAACCAGGAAGAAAGAAATATTTTTTAAATGAAAATGATGGGGTGGTTGGGGAACTTGGGTTAATAGATACTAACTACTGCCTTTGGAATGGATTAGCAATGAGATCCTGCTGTGGCGCACTGGGAACTGTCTAGTCACTTATGATGGAGCATGATAATGTGTGAAAATAGAATGTGTACATGTATGTGTAACTGTGCCACCAGGCTGTACAGTAGAAAAAAATTGTATTGGGGAAATAACTATTAAAAAATAATACTAACAAAGGCAGAATCAGATATGAAACACCACCTGTCCTCCCTTAAGCTGGACAAAAACGACGTTTACAAATATATAAAACAATGAAAAAATAAAAAATAAAAGACATATACTATGTAAAAAAATAAAAATGGATTGCATTCAATTTTACTTGCAAAAAACAGCTCTAAAAAGATGTTAATGAAAGAGTTAATACTGATTTCTGGTGGAAAGAATCCTTTCTGCTATATATTATATAAATATTCTACTTTGCACAAGTGGATTGTGATCCCTGAGAAGTATGATTTGTTTAAAATGTTACATTAAATAATTTAAAAGGTAAAACATAAAATATTTACCAGCAATGTAATAATACAGGAAAAAGTAGCAAAGATTTCTGGTCTTGGACAGTAGGCTGTGTGACAAATGGTTGATAGACTGGGTCTTTCTGGCACAAAGGAACATTAGTAAGGTCGTGCTCTTGATGCTGCCAGCCCGTGGTGGTCCAGGCCCATTCCTGTGGGAATGGCTTCAGAAGGAGGTAAGCCTCTAGACAGAGGCTGTTTTCCAAGAGAAAGGGCCTCCCTCAAATCCCTGGGTTTCTGTTGGGACCCTTCACTGTGGACATGGAGTTGGACGGAAGGAGAGGAAGGCAAGAGCACTGCACCCCAGGGACATCTCAGCTGGGGAGCCTGTAGAAACCTGAGGCTGCCCTGGGGAGGACAGCTGCTTGGAGGTGGTTCAAGAGGCCTTGCTCTGGTTGGGGAGGCAGGATGGCAGCAGGCAGGTTGGCGGTTTCTAGAAGGGAGACAAGCCACTTGGAACGTGTGTGTAGCCAGTGTCCTGTGGCTGGCCCTGGGTGGGTCATGGGGAAAGCCTAGCCCCGCCTTGTGGTCCTCAGGCATCTGAAGCTCGCCTCACCAGACCTCTCTCAGGGATTGGAACTGGAGCATACTCTGGCTAATGGGGGCGTGGAATGGAGGGTATAGTCAGAAAATGATTCAGTGCTGGTGGGTGTTGTCTGTGGCCACATGCTCAGGAAAGGGTCTGCTCTGAGCTGGGCAGGATGTGACTCTCGCTGCCACGGCCCAGAACGTTTCCCACCATCCCGCCCAGAACTCACTTCTCAGGTCAGGCAACTGTGGCCTTGGACTCCACAAGGGATGGGCAACCATGTGACTTCACCCAAGCTAGGACTCGTGGGCCTGGGTTGTTCGGTATTGGTTTCCCTTTTGTGGAAATAGGTCTCTGCAGACATGGCACAGCATGTCAGGTGGCTCACAGAAGAAGCTGAGGCCTGGCTTTGAGATGAAGAGTGTGTTCCTATTTCAAGTCACTACTACTACATGTGGAGAGAGGCTGGTGCAGGTGGAATGCCTAGGAAGGCTGCTTCCTTTGTAAAGGTGGGGGGGTGAAGCAGTGTAGCACAGAAGCAGGAAGATGATCTAGTCTGCTACTCTGAAACTCCTAGGACACCTGTGGAGGTCAATTCGGTGCCTCGTGGCATGTACCTCCTTCTACTGAATGGGCGGTTTTCTCACAATGGCACCTGACTCCTGCCTGCTTCTCAGTTTGTCCTCACTTTCCATTATTGGGAGCTGGAAGGGGAAGGACCCCAGGCAGCCTCTACTCCCATAACGCATGTGACATTAGCCGCCCTGGGGCCCTGCTCATCTTCAGAAGCCAACCCTGGATGGGAAGTGGCAAAAATGCAGGGGACACACACCATCTCAGACTTCTCTCTGAGGAGCAGAACTGCATGGTGGGAGGGATACAGGGCCATCGGGATGGGGTGGCACACCTTAGCCCCTGTGAAGTGTCCTCTCTGGGTGGTTCGGAGAGGCAGGTGCATGCTTGGTGGGGCTGTTCTGTGTTTGTCTAAGGGTTCTGTGTGCAGAGCGATCTTCGCAGCCTTTGAGAGGTGTTGTGTGAGGTCAGGAAAGAAAGACAGAACAGATGTGTGCTGAGCATCCCGAGAGGAAGGGTTGAGGAGGATGTGAGGCCCTTCGACTTTAGACAGTGGAGGTCCATCAAAGGCCTCACGGTGCCTGGAAGGACCTTGGAGAAGGCCCTTACCTGCCAGTGACCTTGCCGAGGGGCATGCTCAGAGTAGATGGCCTCTGAGGTGCAGGACGTAGGGCAGCCTGTGAGGACGAGGTGTCAGGGAGCTCCTCAGGGAGGCTCTCCAATCCCTGCTGCTGAGCTGAGCATTTCTCAGTGGACAGGGGCAGGGAACTGGGTGCGGGGATGAAGACCATGAAAATCCCTCCACGACATCTGCACAACACACAAGTTTCTCGGGCCAAATGCCCTCTCCCACTGAGGTCAGAACATTAAAATCCCTCCACGACATCTGCACAACACACAGCTTCCTCGGGCCAAATGCCCTCTCCCACTGAGGTGTGCCCTCTGAGTCCCCAGAGAGCTTCCGTCCATGTCACCCATTCTCCTCTTCCATTCACCCCTTTTCTTTCTCTCCACAGCATCTCCACTGCTGGGCACGGATGTGGTCATGCCCCGTGGGGCCTCACGCTCCTATCCTCCCCTCACTCCTGGCTCCCAGCCACAGCCAGCTTGGGAGCAGCACCTGCCACCGCCCATGGCCCCATTACTCCTGCCTGGCAGCACCCTATTGCAGCCAGCTCACCCCATGACACCTCGGGTGGCTCCTGCTGACCATGGCCCCATTGCCCCAGGGCTTGGCAACATCCCTGTCCCAGTCTGGTCAGGAGGGAGGTCAGCATTGCCCCACCAGTCTCAGGCCTTTGGGCGCCCTCAAGCCCCACTCAATGGGAATGCTTCCAGGGCCCTCACGGGGAGTGCTTTGTGTCCTGCGCCCCTTTGCATAGCAAGCCCTGTGGGGGACAGAGGGGTGGCGGCCCCAGCTATTGCAGCAGCTCAGGCTGGCAAGGGAGGCTTGGCTCCAGGCCTTCCTCCTCAAGCAGCACCACCAGCTGCCCAGATGGCCTTCATCCTGCCCCCAGGGAGCTCTGGGCCGTGGCCACATGGCACCTCTGGGGCAGGCAGCCTGCATGCCTCCCAGCACACGGGCCCTCAGGAGGACGCCTCTCACCATAAGAGCGTCTATCAGAACTTCCGACGCTGGCAGCGCTTCAAGTCCCTGTCCCGCAGCCACCTGCCCCAGAGCCCCGATGCGGAAGCTCTCTCCTGCTTTCTCATGTAAGTGACCTCTCAGGCCCTCATTAGCTCAGCTGGAGCCTTCGCATATACAGGACCTTGGCATGGCCTCCCTGCTTAGGTTTCCAGGCATCCTTTCACCTCGAGAGAAGGAGGGTTGACAGCAATGTCCATGCTATGAGGAGGCACGTCTGCACTCAGATGTGTCCCACGTCCAGTCCATGACATCCCGTCCGTGCCTTAGCTCAGCTACCACCACCATGCAAGACCAGTTGTCTCACTTTCTGCACTGCCATGATAACATTGAGTGCAGGAGAGCAGTCCGAGAGGGTCCTGCTCGGATGTGAGGAGCCAGAGTTTGAATGGGACCTGCTTCTCTGGTGCTACCTCCTTTCAACATGGACCTGGGCCTATGGCACCCAGTGGGTATCACTTCAGATAAGGCTTAGCACATTCAGGCCCAGGACAGAGCATTCTGCATGCCCGGTCCTTGTTGTTCTGAAGAAGTCCAGTGTGAACGGGGAGGTGGTCGAGCTGTCCTAAGGGCAAGGGTCTATCCTCCTAGAGCTGTGAGCCTGGCAGGAACATCCCTCCTAGACCCGAGGTCCCTCCGAAAAGGGGGACTAGGCCATCTAGTGCAGAGACCTGGGCACAAGAATCCTTGGGGTTCTCAGACCTGTTAGCAGGTAGACTGGTGCCTTCCCTCCCTCATTGAGGGGGCTGCATTTTATATGAGATGGCAACCCGCCCCCAGCTACAGGGTCCCAGCTATAGCCAGGGAGTGGACAAGCATCCTCTGGTGAGTGGGAGGTGGTGGCACCAGGCACCAGGAAGGCTTGCCTTTGCTCTCCAGACACCCTCGTCTCCCCCTCTTGAGCCTGGGTTTGGCAGGGGTGGGGCCCATGGAGGCCTTGGAGCTGGGTGGGGTTGGGCAGTTGGGGGCTGGGCTGTACCAAGAGACTGACCCTGAGGGCTTACAGCCCAGTGCTTCGCACCCTGGCTTGCCTGAAGCCCACCATGACGCTGGAGGAGGGCATGCGGCAGGCCATGCAGGAATGGCAGCACATGAGCACCGTTGAGAGGATGGCCTTTTATGAAATGGCAGCAAAGTGAGTCAGGGTCCTGGGCCATGGGTGACATGGTTGGGTAGGCGGTGCGTGATGGGCAGGCCCTAGGGCAGGATCTGGCCCTGGTGCTAGCAATCAGAGAGGATGCAAGAGGAGGCCGGCACCTGACACCTCCTGTTCCCTGAATCCCCAAATCCTATTGGCCTCCAGAATCCCCTCTGCCACCTGGAGAACTTGGCTCTTCCAGCCTGCCTGTCCCAGGAGCTCTGCCCTACCGTGATGCTGATGTGGGGAGGCTTCAGGATGGCCTTGGGGAGCACGGCAGCCCAGGAGGGGGTCCCCTGAAGGCATGGGGGCTGTGCAGAGGTGTGGTCTCCTCCCAGCAACCTGGCACCCCTTCATGCTGGGTGCCTTGCCATCATGGACCTAGCGTGTGGTAGGCCTCTCCTCATCAGTGGTGGCTGGAATGGGCAACCGGCCATCCCTGGGGAAGCCCATGGGTCTCTGGCCCTCCCTGTCATTTCTGCATGGGAATCTCCTAGTTTCCAAACAAAACCAAAGGAGCAGCTAGCTCTCAGTGGCAAGAGATGCCTCACCTCTAAGTGTAGGATCCCCACTCCAGCCTGTGCTGGGCCCTGTGTCATGCATGGTTTCCCGCACTCTCACTCCAAGCCCCAGATTCAGGCAAGGGCTCTGTGGGGACACATGCCTGACCAGGCCACTGGCCATCTCCATTGTTTGGGTCAGACAAGGTCCGGGGGCACATGAGCAGGGGCCCCCAATACCCACCATGTGTCCCTAAGCCTGGTCCCAGAGATTGACCTGGGTCTCTGCTGGGCCATGCCCTCCAGCTCCAGGGCTGGTCAGGCAGGAGGAGGCCCAGATCTTGGACCTGTGCCAGAGCAGCTCCCTGCTGCGCAGCACCTCACAGGCCCCTGACAGCCCCAAGGACACCCTCTCCTCACCCCCTCAGTCCTGCTGCCCTGGGTGGGCTCCAGAGCCCAGGTGGTTTTCTCACTGGTGCCTGTCCCTCAACACCCCCCAGGTTCATGCAATTTGAGGCAGAGGATGAGATCAGGATGGGGAACGTGTCCTGCACAACGTGGGCATAGGGAATGCCTCCTCAGCTCCACCAAAGCTGGCTCCTCAGGAACACACATTCCGCAAAAGGGGCACTGAGTCTGTGAATCGCCTTCCCCCTGGAGGTCAAGGCACAGGTAAGAGAGGCCTAGGCCTGGTCCCTGTTCCCAGATTGGTCCTTCTCCCTCAAAGGGGCATTGGCCTTTCAACACGGATAGCCCCCGAGGGGGTCTCAGTCCCCCTTTTCCCCTCTGGGGTGTGGACCTGGTCCATTTAGAACCTCATCACCCTCCTCCCTGTCTAAGGGGCCCTTGTGAAATCTGCCTAACAAGTGTGCTGGTGGGGAGACCCTTGATCATTAGACGTTCCACACGTTCTCACACCTGACTTTTACCTGTCCCTGACTTGAATCTGGCCTCCCACCAAACCTGAGGCTCTGGCTGCTCCTCCCCCTTCCCACATGCATATCCATTGTCCCACAACAATGCCCTCCCCTGTGCCTGCTCAGGGGTCAGCTTCTGGGCGCTGGGTCCCCTCACTTTCCCTTCCTCCTGCTCTGCCTCAGCCTGTGCTCCAAGGAAACACGGCCCCAGGGTCCAGCACACCCACCCAAGGCCACGCAGAGCCTGGCAGCTGCTGGAGCACAAGACCCCCAAGGAGATTGCCCCTGAGGCTCGCAGGGAGCCTGGGGACCTCCCACAGGCCCTGGTGGGTCCTGGCCCCTCAGCCACAGGGGAGTCAGTTATGGAATGTCGAGAGGATGGATATGAGCTGCCACAGGACGAGGACGGCTGCTTCCCAGACCCGGATCTCCTCAGCTAGGTGGACAAGCTGTGTTCCCAGGAGGCCTTTGACACCAAGGTGGGCTGGGCCTGGAGTCTGAGACTCCAGGATTCCAGGGAGAGATGCTCTTAGCACCCTAGTTCTGGCTTTGGCCCAGGACAATGGGATTTATGCTCTGGTCCTTGAGCCTGACATCTGTGTGTCTTCCTGTGTGTCTGAGTGTACTTTGGTGCATAGGATGTGTATATGTGGATGTGTAAGTTGTACATGTGTGTGTGTCTCTCTCTCTTTGTAGGCCTTTGTGTGTCTGTGTCGGTGGCTATGTGTTTGTGCTTTGGAGCCCATGTGTCTGCATGTGCACCTGCTTGTGAGTGTGTGTGTGTTTATGTGAGAGTAGACCATACCTATGGGAGATTGAAAGCTCCCCCTTTGTGAGGGGGGCTCTGGATTGGCCTCTGCTAGTCACATTTCCCCCAGGCCTTCCCGCCTCCCAGGGCACTCCTGCCAAGGCTGCTCACAGCCTCTTCCTTCCATTCCAGGTGGAGGCGGTCATTCACCCACGATTCCTGCCAGAGTTGCTTTCCCCAGAACCAGAGCTGGATCTCTCGGGCCTTGCTGAGGAGCAGGAGGAAGGACTCTCCCCTGAAGAGGTGGCCAGGGGAGGGACTGACACTAGGGAGACTGGGGGCAGGGGGGGAAGCCAGGTGACCCTGGAAATCCAGGAGGAAAGGACCCAGGTCAGCCAGGGCTGGGGAGGGCCCTAGAGCAGGAGGCCCTGAAGGCTCTGTCCCTCCCTCCCCTGACAGAGAGGCCCTGCATTTGGGAGGCTGGCAGGTGGGTGCAGGGCAGGAGGAATGGAAGGGGAGGAGGGGAGCTGGGGACAGGGCAAGGACCCTGCTGGGAAGTAGGTCTAGGAGGAAGGCAGGAGGGCCACAGGCTCTGTCTGTGGATGTGAGTCCCATCTCACCTCCCCCTGCCCATAAGCCCTGGCTCTCCCTGGAGGGTGCTGAGCTTTCACTGTCCACCTCTCTCCCACCAGCTGGTGCAGACACAAGTCCTGGCCTCGGAGGAGGATGACGGGGTGCCAGCCACTCCCAATCACAGGGCACCCCACCTGGACTCAAGACCTTCAGCTTCTGTGGCCCAACAATTTGCCCAGAGGAACGAGCAAGGCCCACAACCTGGGGTCAGTGATGAATTCTGTACACCCCAGATAGATTTTCATGGCCATCTAAGGCACCACCAGACAGGGGCCTGTTCAGGCACAAAGGCTCTGTGCCCTCTCCAGGATATCAGGAGCCCCCTCAGGCTGGAACTGCACAGCCATTTCCTCACCAGGGCACAAAGCGCTCGGGCCCTCCATCAGGACCCAGGGCCAGCAAGGGTCTCAGGGAGGCCTCTCCTCTTAGTGGAGCCCTAGGGCTGGGTCACGGGCTCAGTGAGGATGAGGAGGAGCTCCCCAGCCTGGCCTTCCTCTTGGGCCTTCACCACAGCCTGCTGCCCTGGGGCCTGCCACAGAGCCCTGTGCCTGCCTCAGGTCTTGTCTGCACTGTAGGGCAGAGGGCCCAGCCAGTTTCCCAGGCCCCCTTTCCCCAGAAAATGGGCCTCAGCTCAGGCCCCCTGGAATCTGCCATGTCTAGGAAGTGGGCTCAGAATGGAGGCCTGACTGCTGCTGAGGATCTGGGGATGGAGAGTTGCTTTTGTGCCGTTCAGCCCTCTGGATACTCACCAGTCATGAGAATGGAGGCTGGAGGCAGCCCTTACCTCTAGAGAGTTTCTCTCTGCCTCTCTGAAGTGGCCTGATGACATGCTGGGGTGATTCTCCAATCATCCAGTGTGTCCCGTGTGGGTGGCTTAGCCAGAGAAGAAAATTCTTGTCTGTAAGGATGGGAATTTCTGCTTCACTGCCTTGTGCGTGGAGAACATCCAATAGTCTCAGCTGGATTATTGCAGTGTACAATATGGTGGAAGCAGATGCCTTATAGTCCCAATGAGGATGAAGCAAAGGGAATGGGGAGTGGAATTTCATGGTCTATTAATGTCTTGGGTGGAGTATTTCATCTTGTCAAGCTCAGTGGTCCCACCCTCACCAGCCCACTGGCATCAACCCCCTGGTAGCTTTCAAGTGAGCAAAGCCTAAGACTTTCACTAGATCAGGCATAGTGTTCCTGTTGTGGTGAAGAGGGTTAATGATATAGGGTTGTCTCTGGGAACTTCCATATGCCACAGGTGCAGCCCCCAAAAAAGAAGAAACAAAAACAAAACCCCTGAAATGTCTAGAATTTATGTTACGGTGCAGGGACTGTACATGAGGAATTCACTAATGTTATTCAATCCATAAAAAATGAAATAATGGGAGTTCCTGTTGTAGCTCAGCTGTAAGAATATTGACTAGTGTCCATGGAGACATGGGTTTGATCTCTGGCATCGCTTAGTAGGTTTAGTTTCTGTCACTGCTGTCAGCTGTGGTGTAGGTGTCAGACACACCTCAGATCCTGCTTTGCTGTGGCTGTGGAATAGTGCAGCAGCTGCAGCTCTGATTTGACCTCTATCCAGAAACTTTCATATGCCACAACACAGCCTTAAAAAAAAAAGAAAAAATTGGGAGTTCCCATCGTGGCTCAGCGGAAACATATCTGACCAGCATCTGTAAGGATGCGGGCTTGATACCTGGCCTCACGCAGTGGGTTGAGGATACTGCATTGGCTTGAGCTGTGGTGTCGATCACATAGCAGCTCAGATCTGGTGTTGCTGTGGCTGTAGCTCTGATTAGCCCCCTGGCCTATGAACCTCCATATGTTGAAGAGTGTGTCCATAAAAAGACCAAAAAAGACAAGACAAAATTGAATGCAATAGAAATTGCAGAAATGGAAGTTGAACAGACCATAACCAAATAATATTTTAGGGAGATTCCATGTGGCTCAGCAGATGAAGAATCTGATTGGTGTCCATGAGGATGCAGGCCAATCCCTGGCCTCATTCAATGTGTTAAAGGATCCAGTGTTAACATGAGCTGTGGTGTAAGTCACAGATGTGGCTTGGATCTGGCATTCTCTGATTTGACCCCTAGCCTGGATCTTCCATATGCTGCAGGTGTGGCCCTAAAATGACAACCAATCAATCAATATAATAATCAAACCGTGGTTTAATGGACAATACATTCACAGAATCATAGAAGTTACCAACATCCACAAGGTGGGGATTTGTTTCGTATTTGTTTCCAGTGAGCCATGATGGGAACTCTGAGTATTGCATCTTGTCAAACTTCCTGATGCTAACCTCACCAGCCTACTGGCATCAACACCCAAATAGCTTTAGGAAGAGCAAGACCTAGGATTTTAAAAAGACCAGGAATAGATTTCCTGCTGTGGGGAAGAGGGTTACGTATCCAGCATTGTTCCAAAAAACTTCCATATGCCACGAGTGTGGCCCAAAAAAAAAGGAAAAAAAACAAAAACAAAAACAAAAACAAAACCGAAAAAAGTCTAAGATTAACATTAAAGTGCTTGGACTGTAAATGAGGAATTACACTAATGTTCTTCAAGCCATAAAAGGAATGACATAGAGGGAGTTCCTGTCACAGCTCTGAGGTAATGAACGCAACTTCTATCCATGAGGACATGGTACGATCCCTGGCCTTGCTCAGTGGGTTAAGGATCCAGTGTTGCCATGAGCTGTGGTGTAGGTGTCATGTAGGTTTGATCCTGCATTGCTGTAGCTGTGGCATGGGCCAGCAGATGGAGTTCCAATTCCACCCCTAGCCTGGGAACTTCCATATGTTGAGAGTACACCCCCCCACACACAAAAAAAAAGAAAAAGAAAAAGAATGAAAGAGAAATTAATAGAAATTTCATTCAATAGAATCAGCTGTAGCTCACATTTGACCCTTAGCCAGGGAATCTATGTGCTGTAGGTGGAGCCTAACTTGACAAAAAATAAATAAATAAAATCAATAGTGGTTTAATGGATGATACACTCACAGAATCAGAGAAATGACCACTGTCCACAGGGTGGGTAATGGAGGTTCCTAATTCCAGTGGCAGCATGACTGGAGCTTGTCTGAAATAGAGGCAGGTGCTGGGCAACCTTTGTATATGATATACACCAAGGGGAAGCCTGCCCATTGACAACAGGGAAAGGCTCAACCCCAAAACCCTCAACATGGAACCAGAGCATTGGCTGAAGGAGCACACTTGACAGAGGCTCTGGGCCGCCTAGTCTGGGTTCTTCTCCTTACCAAATCATGGTATGTTTCTCTAAGAACAAGGCAAGGAGTAACCCTTTTCTAAATCACAGACATCATATCTTAACGATACAGCTCTTACAATTGTGCAGCCAATGTGCTTTGTTTGAAGGGCATTTTTAAGTGGTGGGTATGGAGCAGTGTGTTCCAGAGAGGATTTGGGCCATCTGGCTCACAGGTGACCTCTTGCCAGACAGGGCAAGTGACACATCTGTAACCAGGGTGATTTCCAAGGCACTGCCTGCCTTCCTCAGATGGCAGGGATGCAAAGGGTTTGAAAGGGGGTACAGAGCACAGAGCCATCACCTACAGTCCCCTGACCACCTCTGCCTGGGGGGGAGCAGCTTCCTGCTGTCACAGAAGCTATTGCTAACACACCAGTCATTGGAGGAGTTCTGGATCCCCAACATTTTGCTACTCAGCAGCAGGCAGGAGATATCAAGAATGGTCCACGGATGTAGCTAAGGGTCCTTTTTTTAGGGGAACTTGCTCATTTTCAAGAGGTGCAGGTACAGCATATGGCAGTTCCAAGGCTCGGGGTCAAATCAGAGCTGCAGCTGCAGGCCTACACCACAGCCACAGCAATGACAGTTCTAAGTCTTGTCTGTGACCTACACCACAGCTCACAGCAACACTGGATCCTTAACTTAGTGAGCGAGGCCAGGGATCAATCATGAACGCTCATGGAAACTAGTCAGGTTCATTTCCGCTGCACTACAACGGGAACACCTAGAGGAGAGTTTTTAAAGAAACAGCTAAAATGAGGTCACTAAGGTGGCCCCTAATACAATATGACTGGTGCCCCTATAAAAAGGGGAAATTTAGACCCAGAAACACACAGAGGGATGCTGATGTGAGGGCACAGGCAGAAGATGGGCATCTAGAAGCCAAGGAGAGAGGCCTCAGGGCAAACCAACCATGCGCATATCTTGATCTCAACAGTTACTTGATACATTCTTGTTGTTTAAGCCCCATTGCCCATGGGATTTGTGATGGCAGCTGGAGCTGACTGATATACTCTCTCTGAAGGCCTGTACACTCCCACCACAGGATGGAGCCTGCAAGTGAAGACACCCTCTCTGTCCCCAGCTGGGCTCCACCAGCATCCTCACCCCTGCCTTCCTCCTGAGACAGCTTCTCTGCCAGGGCCTGTTTCTTTGTCCAGGGAGTCAGACAGTGGACCTCAATGGAAGAGGTATGGATGGAGGTCAGGAGGGACTGTAGGGCCCCAAGGCAGGAGCAGGAGGAGTCTTTCATTTGTTTATTTGGGATTGCAGGCTTGGTTTGTGGGGTGGCCACTGTTGGATGGAAATGCCAAGATGGGGCCATGGAAAGCTGATGAAGCTGGTGGGGGAGGGGCCGCAGTTTCCAGAGAAGAGACTGGACTCTGAGGCAGAGACAGGAGCATAGGAGCTTGGCAGGTCAGCAACAGGCCTGCCACGGGACCCGGAGCACAAACAGCAGCAGGGTCCAGGTCTCTGAAGGCACAAAGGCTGTGCCAGGCCCAGGCGAGCCAACAGCCTGCAGAGACTGGGATGGAACCTGGGTGTGAGGAGGAGGGGCCATGGGCTCAGGGAGGGGTGTGCACTTCTGGATCTCGTCAATCCAATGGGAGAGGTAGCTGACATTGGTGAAGATGCTGGGGTAGGTGGGATGTCGGCAGTCCAAGCCCCAGCTGGCCAACCCCACCAGAACCCATGAACTGAGGAGGTCACAGACGAGGGGCCCCCCGGAATCGCCCTAGGAAAGAGAGGGGAGTTACTGTGAGCAACTGAGTTAGGTCAGAGGAGTCTCTGCCATCTACGGTCCCTCAGGTGGACTTCTGGGAAGGTCCAAACACCAGCATCCCACAGCAGACCAGCCTGTTTAAGTCATGCAGGGAGGCAATGGCATCATGTTTTAGGAAGCCTCTGATTGACCCTCAGGACAATCACAGGTTTCAATCTATGATCATATGGACCCCTGTGCCCAGAGACAGCCTGGATATCCCTGACAAGGCACTGTCCAAGGAAGAGAAGGGACAGCTACACCCACAGTGCCAAAGAGAGTTGGTCTGGGAGTGGAGCCTGGCCAGCTCAAGCCCCTGCAGACCTCAGCTCTGGCAAGACCCTGGGCTGCACCAGCACACCCCTTACCTGGACCCTCTTCATTTTTCATTCATTTAGTCATTTGGTTTACTTTCAACACCTTGGTTGAGCAATTTCAGAAGATGCCCATACCCTGGCCTGGCGGAGGCAACCTGTATTGCTCAGGGAGTCGGTGGGGGTTAGAAAGAAATCTGATGGGACTTACTAGAGTTCATGCTCTCAGGGCAGGGCCATCTGGTTGGAAATCTCCTCATGTCATCAGCCAAAGGGAGGGTCTGGTCTTTGTGGCTGGGGGTAGAGGGGCAGGGGCCATAGTCACGCTTGCTGCTCCTCCACTTACCCATCCAACATGTGCAGCAAGCAGCCAGGAAGCCTCTACCCTGGGCACAGGGTCTCCTCCTTTGTGGTGCTTTTGTCAATAAGCCAACCAGCCTGCCATTGGCAGATGTGACATGTGGAAACAAGCCATGGAAGGGTCAGGACAGGAAGGGAAGGGCACTGCATCAAGTGGAGGTGAAAGGCTACTCTTCTTGCACTAGGAAACACAAGGTAGTGTTTCCAAGCAGGAAACAACTGAACTTTCTGAAGCAGGAGCACTGGGAGGAGTAAGTGCAGACCAGGGAAGGAGGGATATGCCAGGTGGGTGGGAGGAAGAGCAGTGACATGTGGGGAGTGAGGAAAGTATATGGGACGAGGGGTCTCAGGGCCTATGGCAGAGGGTAGGATTTGATCCCCATGGAGAACTGTCTAGGTCATGTCTAGTGCCTGGATCAGTCCAGTGCTGTGTGGAGAATGAACCAGCTGGGAGGCAGCTACAGGAGAGATTACTGATGGAGAGGGGCCAGGTGGTAAGAACAGTCAGATTTGGAACAATAGTTTGAAGCTGCCTATAGGACCTGTCAAATCTGAGCCTTTCTGTCATTAACCATGGGGGGAAGTGCAGAGGGATAGAAGCAGGCTGAGCATGGAGTCCTGGGGTCCCAGCATTTAGAGGTGGGAGGGGAGGGGACCAGGCATAGAGCAGAGCATCTGGTGAGTGCCTGGGCCCAGGAAACAGGAGGGAGACTTGCTTAAGTGCCAAGTGAGAGGAGGACTCAGATCCACAGGCGGTTCTGGTGAGACAAGCTATTGGGGATGGTGGCCTTGAGGTTTTGGATAGCAAGCTGGGGACACTCCTAGGTGGAGTGGGTTAGATTCAGGACTGCTGGGAGGAGTCTTTGGGGGAAGGGAGGTAAAGAAACTGAGCAGTAGATGGTGCGCATTTACACAGGAGCCGTGGAAGGGGCATCAGAAGACATGGAGCAGGAGAGACTCTGGGCATGGCAGGGATGGAACTTGAGGCTGAGGAGAGAGGGAAGATGCTGGGATAGATAGTGTGTAGGGTTGTCAGGACGAATGACTCTAGTCTGATTGGCTGCTGTGGGGTTCTCAGTGAAACAAGCAAGATCTCCAGCTGAGAGGGCGGGGTGGGGAAGTGGCAGGTTGAAGGAGAGTGAAGGGTACATGGTGTGGTGGCCAAAAACAACCCTCAGAGATGCCCATCCTCACCCTGGAACCTGTGGCTATTAGCTCATGTGGCAAAGGGGACTCTGCAGCAGTGATGGAGTTGAGGATCTTGAGCTAAGAAGGTTTTCCTGGATTCTCTGGGTGCTCCAATGTAATCAAGATCCTCATAAGGAAAGAGAGATGCAGGAGGTCAGAGTCAGAGCAGAAGATGTGACAGAAGCAGAGGCAGAGGTGTTGCACTTTGAGGACGGAAATGCTGTGAGCCAAGGAATGAGGGTGGCCTCTAAAAAGCTGGGAAAACCAAGAAAACATTCTCCCCTAGGAAAGCCTCCTGAAGGAACCCACCTGGCCAACACCTTGATGTTAGACTTTTGACCTCCAGAAATATAAGATAAATTTCCATGGGTTTAGCCATTCACTTGGAGGGGATTTGTAGCTCCATTAAGGCAGCTCCAAGTAAGGCAGCTCCAAGTAAGGCACCTTCTTGGGAACGTGCCATGATTACTTCAGCCCTTCCCCTCTGTGGTCCCCACCTGGGGTGGCCTCAGCCCTCTGCACGGTGGACCCCTCTCAGCTGTGTGAGGCCAGTGGAAGGCCTTTCCCTGTTCACTGCAGCCCTCAGGGATTCACACAGGGGACCCATGCAGTTGCAGAAATGATGATGGATTCTGAGTCAGGCTCCAATAGCCTCCTGACTCCTGGGGAGCTCTCAGAAGGCAGGAGAGAGCCTCCTCTGGGACCATCTGTTCTACTGCATCCACTTTTCTAGGGCAGATGTCGGTACAGCCCTCATAGCCTCAGGGGGCGCCCCTTGAGAAGTGGTGATGCGACTACACCAATAAATTTCCTCCAAGGTTAACTGCGCTACCTGACTTTTCATTATTGTTTCTATATTCTTTAAGGTGGACTCTGGAGGTCTTTAAAAAATTAAGACATGTTCCCATTGTGGCTCAGCAGGTTAAGAGCCTGACTAGTACAAATGAGGATGCAGGTTCAATCCCTGGCCTTGCCTAGTGGGTTAAGGTTCTGGCATTGCCACAAGCTGTGACATAGGTCCTAGAAGTGGTTCAGATCTGGCATTGCTGTGGCTGTGGCAAGGGCTGGAAACTGCAGCTTCCATTCAACCCCTAGCCTGGGAACTTCCATATGCTGCAGGTAGGGCAGGAATAAAAGAAAGGAAGGAAAAGGAAGGAAGGAAGAAAGGAAGGGAAGAAGGGAGAAACCCCAAATCTAAGGTATCACATGAAACGTGAGCTACAGTTTGCACTACTGTAGACACAAAGCAAACCTTGCGTGTGCACTCTTGCATGTGTATGCATGTGCATGCATGTATATGTGTGTGTGTGTGTGTGTCTGTGTGTGTGTGTGTGTGTGTGTGTCTGTGTTGGGCAGGGCCAGAGCAGTGAATTCCACCTTCAGCAAGAGGTTGGGTCTAAGCCAGGTACAATCCAGAGAGAGGGAGGCAAACCAGGCCAGGAGACTGGAAGCCAAAACTTGTTAAGTACCTACTGAATGCCAGGCACAGTGCTGCATTTCTATAGGAACCTTCTTCAGTGGAGGCCATGAGCAATTCCATTTCATGGGTGAGGAGACTTAGCTAAGGCCACAATCCCTGTCAATGGAACCAGGTCTGTCTTGCCCCACAGTATGAGCATTGAGTGCCTTGGTAGGCTCTCTCTCCTCAGACCTGTTTCTGGACCCCCTGTGCAGAGGGAGGGGCCCTTGTGGGGAGAGGTGGGAGCCCCAGGTTGGAGGGTGGGGTCCAGAGCAGGTGACATGGCAGAAGATGAATCTAGGTGGAATCTCTCAGTCAGGCGGTAGTAGGTGAAAGGGGAGGCAGGAGGGGGGTCATTTGCTGGGACTCCCGAGTGTCCAGCTCAGGGGTATTCTCAGCCTGGAGAGAAACCAGCGGAAGAGTGGGGTCGAGGGGCACTACGAATATCCAGCAGGTGAGCAGACACAAGGCTCTGGCCTTGAGCTCCATTGGCATAATTCCTGCAAGAGACCTCACAAGGCTGTAAGTGAGGTCCATGGTGACAGCCGGATGTGGACTGGGAAGGGTGGGGGCTGAACACTTGTTCCACTTCTGGGTGGAGCTGGCTCTGTGAGGAGGCCAGACCAGGCCAGGCAGCTACAAATCTATACTACTGTTTAAGAACTGGGAACCAAGAAATATGGGTCTGCCTTCTACCAGCAGCTCACTGGCCTGCCATGAAGATAGCTATCCATGTGGCCTTCTCATGGGCCAGGCTAAAGTCACAATCCCAGTCATCTTGTCCCTCCTGTGTGCATCTCCTGGGGTGCCAAGGCATAGTGCCACAAACTGGGTAACTATAAAAACAATGCAAATGTATCCTCTCATGGTTCTGGAAGCTGGAAGTCTGAAAGCAAGTGTCTCTGTGTCTAGCCCTCTTCACATAAGTCATTGGTATAGGGCCCACTTGAAATTTACAATGGTCACATCTCAAGATTCTTAACTAATCACAGCTGCAAAGACTTATTTCCAAAGAAGGTCACATTCTGAGATTCCAAATGGATACAAATTTAGGGGACACTATCCAACCCCCTACACCACCCTTTCAACAATCCCATGAAGGAGGCCTCAGACTCCTACACCATGAATAGGACACAGCTCAGATGGTGAAAAGACCACCCAAGGGCAGAGCAGTGCCTCTAACTCCAGAACCCTCACCCTCTGCCCTCCACTCCACGATGCCATCTGTGTAAGAGCTTGGCACCCAATGCCAGCTCAGGGTGCTGGGCCCTGAGGGGATGTGGTGAAGGCCTGGAGGCCAGGTGAAGCTTGGAGTCAGAACACGCAGGCCCTCCTTATTTTACGGGAGTGCTTTCCTTCTTTGGGCCTGTTTGCCCACTTCTAAAATAGGACACTACAGAGAGTGGATAGACATCTTCACAATTCAACAGTACACTCATGTCTGGAATGTATATCATAGACACATGTACCAAGAGCCCCTAAAGAAAAAGACACAGGGGGAAAAAAATGGAAGGTAAATTAGGAAGAAGATATTCAACGGCAATAAACCTACGGAAGTATATTTCATCCGTCATCAGGAAAATGCAAACCACAATAAATCATCACCATTAGGAAGGATGGAAAGTGCCAAGTGTTGGTGAGCTTGTAAACTCTCAGCCACTGCTGGAATGTGTGGAACTGGTGCAACCCCTCCGGAGATGTTTGGTAACATCTGCCAAAGCTGAACATGCAGATAGCTTTTAATCTAACAATTCTCCTCAGGGGACTCTGTGAAATCAAATAGAAAACCTCTGGAAGTGAAATGAAATGAAAAACTTGGAAGCTACTAAAATATCCATCAAGAGCAGAACTGCCCATCGAATTCAATTCACACGATAGTGTCTTGCAGGGCAATGAGGCTGAACAAACTATACCTACGTGTGACAGTGTGGATGGACCTCACAAACATAATGTTAAGACGTGAAAATCTGACAACTGGAAATAAGTTCTACTTATGGAAAATTCAGAATCTAATATAAAGTGTTAAGGTGAAGATGAGAGTTTCCATTGAGTGTTGGTGACAAGAAGGGGAGAGGAGTGTTGGCCACCTGGGGTGTAGCACTGTGAAAGTTCATCCAACTACACACATAGGGAAAGAGTATGAATGTCTTCTTCTGTATGTATATTTCAATAAGGGTTTTAAAATATGCCTCGAAAATAGATGCTGCTGGAGTGTCCTGCCAGTAGTAGATGTCCTCCTGTGCAATGGGCTGAGGAAGGGGCTAGCCTGGGGGACACTACCAAGAGATAGAGCCTGGGAACATAGGTAGAGGGATGAAACAGAAGGTACCAGGGGTCTCCACAAAGAGAGTGGAGGCAACACAGCCTCCCACCATGGAAACTGAGGCCCTGAGAACAGGCCAGGGAAGAAGGGAAATGACCTCACTTACATGGCAGATGGCCTTTCCTGTAGAGAAGTCCCCAACACACAGCATCTCCTCGTACACGGAGAAGTTCTTGCTGAGCCTGTGTCCATATACCAGATTACAGAACTGGTTCTCAATGAGGCCCACCTTAGCCTCCTGGAGATGGAAGGGTGTGGGCAGAGGTGCTGTGAGGATAAGAAGGAAGTCAGTGAAGTTTGCTAGAGCTTAGCTACAGGCTCTTCTGCCTTACTGCTCACCACCACCCCTGCATCATAGGGTTTTCTCAGCAAGGCTGAGCTTTCACCTATCAGTCTTCTACCTATGCCTAATAAGGCCTCCCCTGTTTCTCAAACTTTTCCAAACTCATCCTATTCCCACCACCTCTCTCATAGCAATAGACCACACCACTCGTAGTCCATAAAGAAAAAGGCAAATCCTACCAATGCATGCCAATCACTGATGCTTAGGAACCATTCACCAACCCACCTACCCTTTCACAAACCATCCTTTCCACTTCCATTTGTCAATCATTACCTTTCCTTCCCTCCACTAATTCCTCCGCCATCATCTACCCATCTTGTCTCATGCCCCATTCATCCACTCACCCTTCCATCTATCTGCTGGCCTATCCATCTTTGGATCTATCTCCCCATTCTCCCTCCATCAATCAATATATCCACTCTCTCCATCCCTCTTCCCACCCACTCAACCATCTTCCCCTCCATGCACTCATCTTCCCTCCTATCCATCCCCCATCCATCCTCTCATTCAATCACTCATTTATTCATCTGTCTTCAGGTTAGCTATTGTTTAGACACTAGTGATAGAGGGGAACATTTTTAGTTGGGGAAACAGGGTAAGTGAAGTAAATAAGTAGGATTATTTAGCTCTGAGAAGTGTGGTAAGGAAATACAACAGGGAAATGTGACATTATGCATTGCCTGTTTTAGGTTTCACATCAAGGAAAACTCTTCAGAGGAGGAGCTGAGTTGTATATCAAAGAAATGAGTCACCCAGATTAGCAGGGAGAGCCTGTGAGGCTGGGGAAACAGCCAAGGTAAAGGTCCTGAGGTGGGGACAGCCTCAGGATATTCAAGGCAGGAAGGGGCCTGGTGGCTGGAATGACCTGGGTGAGGGTGCAGTGGGAGCTGAGCAGAGAGGAATGGGGGCCAACATTGCACAGGGCCTGAGAGCCAAGGTAGGGCATTTGGACAGTTTTCTAAGCATAAATGAGAAGGCACTGAGGATAAAGCCCAGGGAACTGGCACAACACCTGCTTCAAAGCAAACACTCAGGCAGTTGTGTGGAGACTAAAGTAGGGCACACAGGGTGGGAGCTAGCAGACCAGTCTGGAGGTCCATGCAAGAACGGGTGGTCTACAGGACCAGGGTGGCAGCATTGCCACCTACCCCGCTGCCAGGCCCTGGGGCATAGGCTGGGATATTAAAACAAGAAAGACAGAGTCCCTGTCCTCAAGGAAGAACCAGACTCTGTGTGTGTGTGTGTGTGTGTGTGTGTGTGTGTGTGTGTGTGTGTATGTGACAATGCTGGGGACCTGGTTGTCTGTCCTGTGGTTGGGGATTGTTACTGATACACTATTGAGAAGGGCCAGCAATGCTGGCACATCCCACCCAGTGAAGACAAGTTCTGATCAAAATGCCTCTCCTGATCTCCTATCCTGAGAAACACCTACCAAATTGCAACCTTACAAATAATTGCAAATACACATTCTTTTCCCCCTAATTCTGCCACATAAGCTTGTGCCAAACCATAAACACTCTTTTCTTTAATAAAGACTCTTACTCATGAGTTTTTGCCTGCATTTCTTCCCTTTCAATCTCAGAAAAACACAACCTTTTTCTGTGTTACTCAGTTCACCTAATAAACCCACAAAGTAGACAGCTGACCTGGTTTGGGAGAAGAGCAAAGTGAGGTTCAAAGAGTGAAACACTCAAGTTGTAGTCATTCTAACTTGACCTTGGAGGCTCACAGGTCAGAAGTCATAAATATGTTTTCTTTCCATTTTTCCTAAGTGCCTCCAATGGGAAATATTGGTTCCTCAGTGGCCTAGAAGGGGCCAGGCCCCAAGTATGACCTCTGAGTTGAATCAAGTCATTTTAGATCTATAGTTGATTAAAGCCTTGAAATCAAGAAGCTGACAGGTTCCAAGAACCTGAGTTCTTAACATCCAACAGTCAAAGATTCCCAGATTTTCAGAGCTTTGCACTTAGGGAACACTGAATTTTAGAATCACACACTTTCAGAACTAGAGCCAGAATGGTCCAGTCCTCTGGAAATGAGGCACAGTGGACCAAGGTCCAGCCGTTGTTTTGCCTGGGGACCCCTACTTCCCTCCTCCCCTCCTCTGTCCTCCTTCCCTTCTTCCTCCTCCTTGCTTCCCCCTTATCTGCCCTCCCATCCCAGACTCTCCCCTACCCCCTCACTTTCCTCGTTGAGCATCCCCCAGCCAGTTATCCAGCAGGATGCATTATTAAGCAGCTGCAAGCCAGGGGCTGGGAGGCAGGCAGGGATGATGTAGGAAGTGAAGTTCACAGGAAAGAGCAGCTGCAACATGGCTATGTCACTTCCGAAGGGATGAAGCTTCTCAAAGTCTGGGTGCATGACAATCTGGCTCACGGGCATCTCCAGGGTGTGCTGAGTGTGTTCAAACAGCTGCGTGCTTCCTAACAGGACCCGGTAGTTCTCTGGAGCATGGGATTTTCTGGAGGAGGAAGAGCATGCTGTCACCATCATCCCTGAGTGTGGGCTAGGTCTCTTCCCCTGCATATTCATCTAACTGCTGACATCCACCTGGACCCATGCACCCCCCCATGGTGCCAGCCTTGGTCTCTGCATTCCTAAAGTTCAGGAGCACTTCTTTCTTGAGACTGATATTCTACTTACAACCTTAGACATATGGTTTCTCCACCTATGCAAGAATCAGAGGAGCATTGAATCCTTGTGCTGGAAAGGTCTTTGGTGGGCTCATCAAATGAAGGCCCTTGGATTGTTTACAGGAGATGTTCTGGATTGATCCCAGCTCTACTTTTACCTTCCCAAGGCTCCTACAACCCACCTTATGGCCCCACAATTTTCCTGACCCCTCCCTTCTTTAACCACCCTCCTGCCCAATAGCTGTTTCTCTGCTCAGTTAGAAGCACTTGCCAAAGATCTGTAAGGTAAAGGAGCAACTGAGTGTAGGAAACAGAAACTTGCATTTGCCCTGAACACAGCTGCTCCCATAGAGTAGGTGCTGATCAGATTCTGAGCTCCCAAAGCTCCAGCTCCCAGACCTGGGCTGTGATGTTCCAACTCCCTGGGGATGCCTCCTCATCTGTTCACAAGCTGGGCACTGAGCAGACCCAGGAGGGCCAGGTGTGTCAGACTCCTGAGCAGCCACATCACTCTCCCAGGGTGCCCCATCTCCCACCCGCACTGCCTGGCACCACATCTCCCACATGCACACTAGTGACCATGATTCCTCCTGGGCACACAGTTTTGCAAGAGTAAAAAGTAGAGCCATTCAGCTGCTCGCCAGACATGAGGTCCCATGTCCCTGCCTAGACTCAGAAACCTGGAAATGTGGGGACCTTGAGAAACTGTGATCTGAGATTGGTCCACACTGCATGGCAGCCAGAATGGACACTGCTACTCTTCTGGGGCACATCTGTGTTGGGAGACAGGCCCAGGGGCTGAGGGCAGAGTCTGGGGAGGGTCTGGGAAAGGGAGCCAGGAGGACAGTCCAGGTAGAAGGTACACAGGTCAAAGGCAGGAATGACATGGACCTCTGGGCCACAGACAGCCCCAGAGGAAAGCCCAGAGGAGCTGGGGTGGGACACCCTCACTCCTCCCCTGCCAGTGCCTCTGCTGGCACCCTAGGAAAGAGGACTCACTTGAGAAAGCAGTGGGCAGCAGAAACCAGCCAGCGGGAGTTGATGAGGACAGCTCCACAGACATGCAAGCCCTGGTACATCAGGCTGGCCTGCCATGGCCACTGGCCAGCCACCACATCCTGACCACCAGAGATCCGCCACATCACCTTGGGTTTCCCTCACGCTGTGGAGACTCCCCTGCCACCTACAATAGAGACATTGGTGAGACCCCAAATGCCACTACCAGGGAGGCCCCCTCCACTTCACAGATGGGAAAACCAAGGGCAAGTGTCCAGTGGCCTGGCCAAAAGGACACGGCTGCCTGGACTCTGCCTTTACCAGCTACCACTGAGAATTTGACAGCAGAGTACAATGGAGCAGGCTTTCTGAGCATGAAGGCCCAGGGCTGTGGTGAGATGCCAAGGTGACCAAAGGTGGCAACAGCTCATGGCAGCATATCCGCTGAGCTGGACATCACTGAGGGAGTCTGCCAAAGGGTGGCCATGTGCCAGGCCTTATTTCCCTGAACTAACACACCTCAACAACTCAAGATCTCCGAAGTTGCCAACATTATGCACTCAAATCATAGCTTCTAAGGGCCGGTGCCCCTCCACTTTGCCCCAGTATCTTAGAGAAGCAGATCTGCAGGCAGGAGTCTGGGGTGATGTGTGACCATGGAACTTAGCAGGACCCCATGAGGCCCTCCCCTAATAGACCCCCACCCATGTCCTCTGCCTGCCTTTTGTCTGTAGAAAACTTTAGTCACAGAGTACATTTACCTGGAGAAATGGAAAAGTGCAGGAAGAAAGGGAAATAGTCAAGCAAAGCAAAATAATATTTTAACGATTAAACAGAGTAAGAATATTTAGCTCCTCCTCAAGGACTATAGATAATATTCTGAGCCATGTCCTTGGAAATGTTTTGCAGATACTGAAACCCCACCAGGTGGAAGAAGTTACCTATATGCTGCACACAAGCACATAGACCCAAACAAGGTGGAACCAGAAGGTGGATGAGGTTGACTCCCAAGTACCTCACCACTCACCAATCAGAAGAAAGTCTACAAGCTGATCAAGCCCTGCTCATTGAATCTCACTCACCCCTCGAGGTGGGGGCACACAGCCTTGAGGCTCTTACCCCACTGTGGCCCCCTCTGCCTGGCAAAGCAATTAAGCTGTTCTTTTCTACTTCACCCACAACTCTGTCTCTGAGATTCAATTCAGAGCATGTCCACAGAGACTGAGTTTCAGCATCAACCTGGGGAAAGTCACTCCCTGCCTCTGACTCAGGATTCTCCATTTATAAATAAGAGGGGTGGGCTTTCCCTGGTGGTCTAGTGGTTAGAACTTGGTGCTTTCACCACTACGGCCAGGGTTCAATGCCTGGTCCAGGAACTGGGAATCCCACATTAAGCCGTGGCCAGCAGCGGAAAAAATAAATTAATTGATTAAAAAACACTCTATGCAGTGGCCAAAAAATTAAATAAATAAGAGGGAGTGGGCTAATGAAGACAGCCATGGTTCTAGGACCCACACCTGAGGGCAGGGGTGAGGCCAGGGCCCCTAGAGCAGGCATCCTGCTCTAGGGCCTGGGCCCCAGGGACTCAGGGCTCCTCACTCAGCAGTCCTGGGCTTTCCTCCACCCAGCCTCAGGCCGGACCCTGCCAGTGCCCACTTGCACAGCCCCACAAGGGTCCTGGGGCAGTTTCCATCCCAGAGGCCCCTCAGTAGGGGTCCTGTGACCCACCTGTGTTAAGATGGTCTCTGGGCTGCCTGATTAGATGGACCTGACCGCAAACAAAAGAAGAGGTTCAGTGACCCTGGGCCCCAAGCCCTGGTCACAGTCAAGCCCCCTCAGGCCCTGCAGGCCCACCTTCTCAGCCCCACACAGAGGCCCCCACGCACCTGTGGCTGCCCAGGCCAATGGCTGTGCTTCCGGAGTCAGAGGCCCACCCTCCACCGCTCGCACGGCTGCAGGAGCTGGGCCGGGGTCGGCCCAGGACCCTCGCAGGTTTAGGGTGGTGGTGGGCGACCATGGCGGCAGCAGCACCAGCTGCAGCCAGAGGAGGGCCCCAGGCTGGCCTCCTACTTGTCGAAGCCTCGCCTCTGAGACCATTGTCAGTGTTGTGGACCTGGGCCTGAACCTGGCCTGACTCAGCCCTGGGCCTAGACCCTGCCCCCGCCCTGGCCAAGGCTTTGACCCCGCCCCCACCACGCCTTGACCCCGCCCCAACCCAGCCTTGATCCCACGTGACCTTCCTATTAACTATTTTTTTGTCTTTTTGCCATTTCTAGGGCCGCTCCCATGGCATATGGAGGTTCCCAGGCTAGGGGTCCAATTGGAGCTGTAGCCGCTGGCCTACACCAGAGCCACAGCAACGCGGGATCCGAGCCGCGTCTGCGACCTACACCACAGCTCACACGACACCGGGTCCTTAACCCACTGAGCAAGGCCAAGGATGGAACCCGCAACCTCATGATTCCCAGTCGGATTCATTAACCACTGAGCCACAACGGGAACTCCCCGATTAACTTTTAAAATAACTCCATTGAAAAATTATTTCTATACCATGAAGTTCACGTATCACAAGCGACATTTCAATGATTTCCAGTACATTTTTCTTCATTCATTTTTTTATGTTTGTATTTAAATCAAACTTCTATTTTGGGAGAGTTTTAGATGTATGAATAAGTTGCAAAATAATACAAAGACTTTGTGTATCCCCCTACCCAATTTCCCCTCTTGTTAAGATCTTATATTGCTATGGCACATTTGTCACAACTAGTGAGCCAATATTGATACATTAATATTAACTCAATCCATTAGCTCTCTTTTTTCAGTTTTTTTAAACTTTAAGGCATAGAGCTTAATGATTTCACTTACATACAATCATAAAATGATCATCACAGTAAGTTTAGTGAACATCTATCACTCATATAGATACAAAATTAAAGAAATAGAAAAAAAAATCACTCATAAATTGTTGAGTGCCTCTTCAGGCAATCTATGAATTGGTTTTCAGAGTCAGAGCACCAAGGTTTGACTTGATGTTTCCTTTCACTTCTTTATCCATCAACCCAATTTTTTGTCCCTCAACCCACTCTGCTTCCTATCTGGCTCTTAACTTACTTCAACAGAGGCTAGACTTTCTGAACAAAATTCACAATTTATCATCTGATAAACACTTCTGTAGTAATGGTGCCATGGAACAAAGTATTTGAAATTAGGATCGTCTCAGCATATCCAATATGTGCATAGCTGTAGGTATATAATTCCTAATGAAGAAGTCCTTGTGCTCCAACCAATATCCAGCAGGACCAGCTTAATATTCCTTTGTTCTGGAGAGCCCCAGTGTATCAGAAACGTGGTTGTGCAGCCCACAAGTCCAAGACCAGAAATTATTATTGTTAAATATTTAACTTTTTCCCTGTAAATAATTTAATATTTTAAACTAATAATACCTCCTCATGGATCACAATCCAATTGTGCAAAATGGAATATGCAGTGTTGAGTCATGCGTCCTCCCACCTTTTTCCCCTGTCCACCTAGTCCTCTTTCCCATAGGGAACTAGTGTTTATTTAAATCCTTCCATAGATGTGTTATGTAAAGAATTTAGAATGCAATATATTTGCATTTTTTAAAATGCAGGGTTTTCTCTGATTAAAACTTAATATATTTTCAATACATTTGCGGATGTTTACAATGACTCTCTTCTTACATTAACGAGATTCCTTTCTAGACGGGAGTAGAATTCCAGAACAAGAATTTCTACACCCCTTAAAATCAAAAGTTTTGGAAAGAATAAGATGGTCAGGTGTATTTAATTAAAATAGTAAGTACCCAAATGAATTAGAACTTCAGGTAAACAATATGTTGTGTTTTAGTATAATCATTTCCCATTCAATATTTTGGACATAGTTTTACTGAACATTTTTTCATTTTTATCTGAAATTTATTATTAAACTTAGATCTCGTATTTTATCTGGCAACTCTTTGAAAAAAAGTATAGCACAGTAAACTAAATTGTTAATTACTCATTGTAAGAATCCTTAACTGGATTAAAGATTCTTGAATGTGCCACTTGGCTCCAATAGAAGACACCCTAGTTGCCTACACACACACACACACACACACACACACACCTTCAGCCTCTTTTGATGATATGGGATTTGGAAGAGCTATCATTCAGCACTGGGTTTATGTGTCAAAATGAAAGAGTATTTGTGTTTCATAGAAGAAGATTGCTAGGAAATTGGTCAAGGGAGATGAGAGGTGAAGACTTCAGAGGATTGCAAGCAAATCTCTTGAATTTCAAGCTTTACTGTCTGCTAAATGTTTCTTGCTCCCTGCAAAAAAAAAAAAAAAGTTGCATGAAAAATGGTGGCTATTGAAGAAGAAAGGCATTGAATTTTGAAGCCAGGCCCAGGTTCTTTCCTCTTCTTTCTAACAGTTGTGTAGGAAAGGCATTTCTAAACTCCTGACCAATTTACTTGTGATTTCTAAGGGTTTTTTTTTTTCTAAATTTGAAAATGGTATATATTTGGTACTTTCAGAGAGTGTTTTCTTGGCCACTTGAAGGGAGTGACTTACACAGTGTTCATCCATTTTAATATTTCCAAGGCATTTAGTGGTCTGCAGTATGGAACTGTCTTCTTACAGGTACTTCCTCTCTCTCTCTCTCTCTTCTTTTAGGGCTGCAACCTAAGCATATGGAAGTTCCCAGGCTAAGGGTTGAATCATTGGAGCTGCAGATGCTGGCCCATGCCACAGGCACAGCAAAGCAATGCTGGATCTAAGCCACATCTGTGATCTACACCATAGCTTGGGGCAACACTGGATCCTTAACCCACTGAGAGAGGCCAGGGATTGAACCCAAGTCTTCGTGGATACTAGTCAGGTTCGTAACTTCTGAGCCACAATGAGAACTGCAACACTTCTCTCTTTCATTCTCTTTGGTAACTATTCTGTGTACTCTACCTTGACCTTAGCTGAGAAGATGAGGTGAGAGCAATTCAAGGCAAATCATGGTGAACTTTAAAAAAAAACAAACTAAGTGTTGAGAAAATACACAGTTTGGAGACATTTCTCATGGCTTGAGCATTTATCATGGAAAACTTTAAATTATTAACCAATAGCTTCATATTAGGGGAATAGTGTGGCAAAATAATGTACCCTGGCACTCCAGAAAGGCAGGTTTCCTTGTTGCTTCCTCCTCTTGTCTAGTCAGTCAGTAGTTAATAAAAGATTCTCACTCATGGCTCTGACACAGAATTTCAATGAGTCTTCTCTGGACTACTGACATAAAAACCTGCAAAAACTTGTGAAAAATTATCCAGTTCCAATTCTATAATCACTTTTGTACTATATCAAAATCCTAGACCACAGATATAATCAAATTAGTCCAAATGTAACTTGGGGAGACAGACAACAGAAGGGCATAGATAAAACTCCTTTGGATAATGATCTCTGACTATTCCTGCAAGAATCTGGGGGTGTGGTATTGACTGCTGAGAAAAAAAAAAATCTCTGTATATGGATCACAGACCTCCTAAAACACATGATATCCTACACAAGCATGGAATATTAGCGGTATGGTGAGATACCATGTTTGTGTCTTGTAGAATGTTCAGTCTCTGAGCTTAGAGGCTTTGGTAGTGTTAGATCTTCAGAGGTATTCTGTGGAGTAGAAACGGTACTAATCTTGCACTGACCAGTAAAAGAATCTGATGATTGAAATTTCTTTGGAAAGTATAACAAACTCAAGTCAGTAAATTGATTCCACTACTATTTTTTCTCCAACTGAAATTGTGTAATATATTGCTGAAAAATAGGAGGAGAGAATAAAATTTGGGAACGCTATGTCAACTGGAATTGACCCAAACTGTCAAAACTTGCTCAAAGTTACAACAAAAACCCTGCAGAGGCAACATATATGAATCCACATCTATTGAAGGACCCCCACGTATTAAAAAAAAATTCACTAAGTAAAAACATTATAGCAGAATCAATTCATTTGGAAAAACTCTAGGAATGGAGGAGACAAGAGACAGTAGCTCTTAGAGTGTTTCTCAGGTCTAAAATTCTTCACTAGAATTGTTCTTTAATGGAACTATCAGGCTTGCTAGGAAAAAGCATCTACTATTTCTGGGGAGAAAAAAACTAAGGAAACCCAAGAAACTGCAGCCCAAAAGGGCGTGAAAGCACTTGCCCCAGTTTGAAGATACTGTGCTTAGGCTGGTGCTCTCCAAAACTCTTTCACAAGGGTCATATCTAAATGAATGGATTTCACGTTTGCAATTTTAAAATCCCAGGGGCTCGTCTCACAACCCCTAGTTTTAAGAAGAGAGGACCACAAAAGTGCTGAGAAGACCTTGCCATAAAATCTTCCCAGGGGATCCCAATCCTCCGTTGCTTTCCTCTTTCATAGCAACCTCCAAGGACAGCTCCGCAAGGCCCCACCCCTGCATGCATGTGCACACCCACTAGGGGCGGGGATCCCCGGCATGCGCTCCACTGTCCTCCAGCTGCTCAGAGCATCTGTTGAGGCCTGACCGCTTGGGAAGCCAGTAACACAAGTGCCAGCGTGGAGGGTGGGGTTCCAAAGGTCATCCCGGCTGGGGGCGGGGCCAATCATGGCAGCTTTTAGAATCAATTATTTGAAAGCAGGAGTAAGGAAAACGGACTTTTCACCTCTTGGGTGTCCTGCTGTGCACTCTTAGTCACTCTGTGGGTTATTTGTGGCCTTGTCCCAGTGAGTTCACCACCGCCCTGTGCCCCTCCCCCACCGCCACCAACTGGAGCTCGGTGTCCTTGCAGTGTTTACACCAGGGTTTTTGGCACCACTGTGGAGCAGGTTGCATGAAGGCTTCAGTGATTTCCGGCCCTACCATGAGGCAGGTGAATAAAATGTGTGAACAATTAAACGGGTGCCAGTCTAGTGTTTGCATTCTAAAGCGTATGAAAGCTAGAAGGAAGGTTTTCCAGTTTGAGAATGCTCATCCAGTTCACAAGAAATAGCTCAGGACACTGGAAATTGAGTGGAAAATGAATAAAGATCTATTGTACATCCTCATAGTTTCACCAGTGTCTTCCATTTTAACATAAAAATGTCAATCAACACATGTTCAAACTGCATATTATTGTCAGTGATGGGGGCAACTTTGCTGAATCTAACAATAAGCATTGATTTGTAGTCTAATACTCTCAGGAAATGACAGAATTGGAGTTTCCTTCTGGCTCAGCTTGTTAAGGGTCCATGATTGTCACTACTGTAGCTTTGGTTACAATTGTGACAGGCTGTTCATTCTCTGGCCATAGACATACTTTGGACTGGCCATGCCACCAAAAAACAAAAACAAAAACAGATATCCTAGCATAGATTGGCAAGTGATGCAAGAGTTCAATAACAATCAAGAAATGCATTAGGTAAGAATCAACTGGGTAGGAGACAGAAATAAGATGGCTGAATAGAAGGACTGGAGATCAATTTCTCTCCTAAAAAGAACAAAATTTACAACCAAATGCTGAGCAATTTTCAACCAAATGGACCAGAAACTTTCAAAAAGATATCCTATTCCAGAAGACAAAGAGGAGGACACATCAAGAGGTGGTGGGTTGATTACAGGATATATGCAACCCCATACCTCCCGGTGGGAAGATCCACAGACAGGAAAGTAACTGGTTCACAGAGACTCACCTACAAGAGTAAGAGTTCTGAGCCCCACATCAAACTCCCATGCCTTGGGATCTGGCACTGGGAGAAAGAGCCCCTGGCGCATCTGGCAATGAAGGCCAGGGGGCTTGTGCACGGGAGCTCCATGGGACTGGGGGAAATGGAGACCCCATTCTTAAAAGGCACACCCAGACTTTCTCATGCACTGGGTCCCAGGGCAAAGCAAAGTCTCTATAGTAATGTGGGTCAAACATGACTCCAGTTCTTGGAGGACCTCCTGGGAAAACAGGGTTGAATGTGGCTCATTGTAGGGGAAGGACATTGGAAGCAAAGCTCTCAGGAATGTTCATCAGCAGCTGCCTTTCTCTGCAAGTGGCCATTTTGAGAAAATCTTGCCTCACACATCAGTGCTGAGAAGCCCCAGGCCAAACAACATAGTTTTGGAAGTCCTAGCCACAGCAATCAGTGAAAAAAATAAAAATAAAAGGAATCCAAATTGGAAAGGAAGAAGTAAAACTATCGCTATTTTGCAGATGACATGATACTATACCTAGAGAATCCTAAAGACTCTACCAGAAAACTGTTGGAGCTCATCCATGAATTTGGCAAAGTCGCAGCATACAAAATTAATACACAGAAATCAACAGCATTGCTATACACTAACAATGAAAGAGAAGAAAGAGAAATTAGGGAAACAATCCCATTTACCATCACAGCCAAAAGTATAAAATACCTAGGCGTAAACCTACCTAAAGAGACAAAAGACCTGTCCTCTGAAAACTATAAGACACTGATGAAAGAAATCAAAGATGACACAAATAGATGGAAAGACGTACCATGTTCTTGGATTGGAAGAGTCAATATTATCAAAATGAGGGCATTCCCGACATAGCTCAGTGGTTAATGAATCCAACTAGGAACCATGAGGTTGCAGGTTTGCTCCCTGGCCTTGCTCAGTGGGTTAAAGATCCGGCATTGCTGTAAGCTGTGGCATAGGTCCCAGATGCTTGGATTCCATGTTGCTGTGGCTCTAGCATAGGCCAGCAGCTGTAGCTCTGATTAGACCCCTAGTGCGGAAACCTCCATATGCTGTGGGTGCAGTCCTAGAAAATATTTTTTAAAAATTATCAAAATGACTATACTACCCAAAGCAATCTACAGATTCAATGCAATCCCTATCAAATTACCAAGGACATTTTTCACAGAACTCAAACAAAATATTTTAAAGTTTGTTTGGAAGCACAAAAGACCCAGAATAGCCAAAGATATCCTGAAAAAGAAAAATGGAGCTGGAGGAATCAGGCTCCCGGACCTCAGACTCTACTACAAAGCAACAATCATCAAAACCATATGGTACTGGCACAATGACAGAAATAGATCAGTGGAACAAGGATACAAAGCCCAGAATTCAACCCATGCACCTACAGCCAACTAATCAATGACAAAGGAGGCAAGAATACCCAATGGAGAAAAGACAGCCTGTTCCATAAGTGGTGCTGGGAAAACTGGACAGCCACATGGAAAAGAATGAAATTAGAACACTCCCTAACACCGTACACAAAAATAAACTCCCAATGGATTCAAGACCTAGATAGAAGACCAGACACCATAAAACTAGGCCAAAGACTCTCTGACATAAACAAGAGCAACATCTTCTCAGATCCACCTCTTAGAGCAATGACAGTAAAAACAAAAGGAAACAAATGGGACTAAATGAAATTTAGAATTTTCTGCACAGCGAAGGAAACCCTAAACAAAACTTAAAGACAACACACACAATGGGAGAAAATCTTGGGAAGTGACTCGACTGACAAGGGATTAATCTCCAAAATGTATAAACACCTTCTTCAGCTCCATACCAAAACAAACAAACAACCCCATCAAAAAATGGGCAGAAGATCTAAACAGACAGTTCTCCAAAGAAGACCTACAGATGGCCATGGTATTTTGTTCCTTTTAATGGCTGAGTAATATTCCATTGTGTATATGTAGCACATCTTTCTTGATCCACTCCTCTATCGATGGATATTTAGGTTTTTTCCATGTCTTGGCTATCGAAAAGAGTGCTGCGATGAACATTGGCGTACATGTGTCTTTGCGAGTCATGGTTTTCTCTGGATAGATGCCCAGGAGTGGGATTGCTGGACCAAACGGTAGTTCTATTTTTAATTTTCTGAGGAATCTCCAACCTGTTTTCCCCAGTGGTTGCACCAATTTACAATCCCACCAACAGTGTACTAGGGTTCCTTTTTCTCCACACCCTCTCCAGCACTTATTGTTTGTAGACTTTTTGATGATGGCCATTCTGGCTGGTGTAAGGTGATACCTCATAGAGGTTTTGACTTGCATTTCTCTAATGATGAGTGATGTTGAACATCTTTTCATCACTGTGCCACAATGGGATCTCTGGGAATTGTGTATTATTGCATGTGTTTCTTATGGTGGTTTTTCAGGAATTTTGTGGTTTGGGGTGTGTGAGGGTAGGTCTATGACTATTTTATGGGACTGGTGATATGCTGTATATGTGCAGATGAATGGATTGTGTGGGTTGTGTGGTGTGAGGTTATTATGAATTTGTATTTTGGAAGATGACTGGAGTTATTTCATTGTAATTATTTAGGAATGTGGGATTATGTATATATAGGCAACGTGAAGCTTTATGTGCATTTGAGGGTACACGGTGGTATGTTTCCATATACGTAGTGTGCTGGGTAATTGTGGGTATATTTGGGGCTTGTGGTGAGAAACATGTTTGTTGAGTTTCTGTGTGTATTCAAGGAGCATAGCAGATTGGATGAATATTTTCTATAGTATCTATTTGCATTTTTCATTAGGAGGTTATTTTTGTACCTGTAAATTTTTTTTTGCATTAATGTAGTAATGGAGTTATGTGTACGCAGAAGAGTGGCAGAATTGTAGTTGTACTGGAGGTATGTGGTATGGTTCTATGTGAATATTTAGGGGTGTGGAGGTTTGAGATGTGTACTTTGGGACTTTCAAGGGGTTTTATGTGTATTCATAATGATATGTTGGAGAAATGTCCTTGTGTCCAGGTGTATGTACTGGTTTATGTGTATATCTGTCAGTGCATGTATGAACTCATGGGGTTTGGGGTTGTTGGAAATGTTCACAGTGGTTTCCCAGGATGCTGGGATTTTCATGTTTGGAAATATTTGGGGATTGTAGTGGTAATGTTTTATTCTGGAAATGCAAGGATGATGAATAGTGTTTGGGGGTCTGTATATATTTAAAGATTAGGAATATTCATGTGTGTGTGTGTATGGCCATGAGAGAGTAGTGGTCATGAACGTATAGTAGCTACAGTTAAAGGATGTTGCTTTTTCCCCACTTAGTGCAATGATTATTGGACTTTTAGCTTTCATTCTATTAGTGTGGTGTATTGTATCTATTTATTTTCATATATTGAACCACCTTGCATCCCAGGGGTAAATCCCGTGTGATCATGGTGTATGATCCTTTTTTTTTTTTTAGGCTTTTTTGGCCACACCCATGATATATGGAGATTCCCAGGCTAATTAGAGCTAGAGCTAACAGCCACAGCCACAGCAATGCCAGATCCAAGCCATGTCTGTGACCTACACCACAGCTCATGACAATGCTGGATCCTTAACCCACTAAGCGAGGCGAGGGATCAAACTTGCAACCTCATGGCTCCCAGTCGGATTTGTTTCCACTGAGCCATGATGGGAACTCCCGGTGTATGTTCCTTTTAATATGCTGTTGAATTTTTTTTCTATTGTTGTTCTGGTCTCTACTTTACCTAATTCTGCTCTGATTTTTGTTAGTACCTTCCCTCTGCTAACTTTGGATGTAGTTTGATCTTTTTTTAAAAAAATATTTTTCAGAGTTCCTATTGTGGCTCAGCAGTAATGAACCTGAGTAGTATCCATGAGGACGCCAGTTCAATCCCTGGCCTTGCTCAGTGGGTTAAGTATCTGGTGTTGCCATGATCTGAGGTGTAGGTCACAGATGCAGCTCAGATCCTGCATTGCTGTGGCTGTGCTGTAAATTGCCGGCCTACACCACAGCCACAGCTACGCCAGATCTGAGCCTCCTCTGTGACCTACACCACAGGTCATGGCAATGCCAGATCCTTAACCCACTGATCCAGGCCAGGGATTGAACCCACATCCTCATGGGTACTAGTCAGGTTCTTTAACCACTGAGCACAATGGGAACGCCTAGTTTGTTTTTTTTTCTTGTTTCACATTACTTCCTAATGTTGCATGAATTCTTTATGTATTTGGAATATTAATCCCTTTTCTGATGTGGTTTGCAAATATTCTCCCATTCATTAGGTTGCCTTTTCATTTTGTTGATGGTTTCCTCTGCTGTGCAAAAGCTTATAAGTTTGTTTTGGTGTGTTTTAACTAGCACCAGCCCCATCCTCCACTCTCCAGATCCATGGTAGCTTTGAAAACTAACAGCTCCCAATCACAGTGAAAACTAGCAGGCTGCCAGCTCCAGGAGGGGGCAGAACGAGGGTTAGAGTTTTTCCTAAGCTCCATTGCCAGAGAATTACCATTACTTGATCTGACTGATGATTCCTTGGAACCCCTACTTTAAGGCTATGTATATGACCTTAGCGAGAGTTCAACCACTGTCAAAAGGCTTCTTTGAGAGCACTTGTCTCAAAAATTACAGGCAATTGTTTAAATTTACAGCTGCCTGAGGCAGGGAATACTAGTGGGAACAGACAATAGACCAGCCAAATAATATAAAAGAAAAAACTGGGGAATAAAATATTCACAGGGGCTTTGAAAAGTTCTTAGGAAGCTAAAAGTCCACCAATGCCTAAAAATGAAAAAAGGAAAATCAAAATCTCTCGCAGTTTTCTCACATTGATTCTGTGTTTGGGCACTCCTTTATTGCCTAGCCAGGCAAGTTACAACTCTGCCTTCACCTTCACTTCCTGTTTGTGCTGACCTTAGAGATCAGCCAGAAAGGAAGGCTCAGACTCTTCTCAGGTCTTTTCTGAGCATGTGTCATGCCTAGGTTATATGCATGTCTATACACATAAATATACCACCATACACAAGTACATTTGAATGCCCTAATTTTTCAGAGAAACACTTTCCCTAAGCTTTTGGCAGGTTTATTATTATCTCTCAACCATATCTTTTGCCCTAAGCTACAGTAGTTTGTTCATTTGTTGTACAATTTTTTGAGGAATGCTACCTGTGTAGGCAATTTTCTGGCCTGAGCAAATTCCAAATTATGTTAAACAGACAAGCACCTTCTATCAATCTTCCAGATAATACCTAAGATGGATCAAAGCAGACAAATATGAGTCACTGTAAATTAGGTCTTCTCTACTCCCTTTAGCCAGGGACAAGGGTTGAAGGCTACTTTTTTCAAGACTGTTACCAAGGCTAAGGAATGGTGCAGGTCATTGGTACACGTCAGTACAAGTAAAAACGTTGCAATGCTTTCCTACCAATTTAAAGTTGGCTTTTTTTGATTCATTGTTCTCTTTGTTGCTGTAAACCTCCGTTTTCAACAATTCTGACTAAGGTGATTCTTATTTTTTTTGCTTGATTTTTTTCAGTGTTTCTATGGAGGGATAGGCCCCTGGAACTATCTAATCTGACATTTTTTATGGATGTCACCCCTTTAGTAAGGCAGGTCTATAACGAATGAATTATTTGTTTTTGTTTAGCTCAAAATAAGTTCATTTCCCCTTTGTCTTTGAAGGATAGTTTTATTGGATATAGAATACTTCATTTGACTTTTATTTTTCTCTCAGAACTTTGAATATATCCTCCTACCGAAACAGGAGGGGAGGGGAAGGCATGACCATTAAAAGAATGACAGCCATTGAGAAGAACAGTGGTTAGAACATTGACAAAAAGTGGTTAGAGCCTATTAGGCCTAAGATGGTAGAAGATTCAACTTCCAGTAGATCTTGAAACTCATTACATGCTCATTGTAACACATTAGCATGCTGAATGACATACTTACAGGTGCCATGGCAGTTCCAAGGCTGACCATAAGAGGCCAAAAAACTGGGCAGTGGCCCAATTCCTGGAAATGCCTACCCCTTCCCCAAAATATTTGGAATAATCCTCCCACTTGTTAGCCCATAAAATTATCCAGACCATAAAAACTAACAACCCCACATGTCAAGCCAGCTCTCCCTTTCTGAGAAAGTCCTCATTCTGTCTATGGAATATGTATCTTTCTAAATAAGTTCACTTTCTCTTTACTATGGCTTGCTCTTTTCTCTCCTGCACAAAGCCACGAGCCCTCACTTGGAAGCCTCTCCCAGAAATTTACCCAAGACCCAAGACATGACCATCCATTAACATGCCATTTTCTTGCAACACTACTGCCTCCATGGTTTCTGATGAGAAATCAGCTCAATATTATTTAGACAAAAAGACTGATCTTCATCAAAATTAATAACATTTGTGCAGCAAATGGCATAACCAAGAAAGTAAAAAGATAACCTACAGAATAGAAGAAAATATTTGCAAACAACATCCCTGAGAAGTGTTTGATATAGAGAATGTAGAAATAACTTGTATAATTCAACAACAAAAAGCAACTCTTATTTAAAAAATTGGCAAAAGACTTGAATAGACATTTCCTTAACATGATTACTGTTCAACACCTGTAGTCATGAGGAAGATGAAATGTGGTGAGTTTTTCTATTGGAGGAGAATGCAAACTGGTGATCTGTATCAGAGTCCTATGAACTGTTAACATTACATCACTTGCAATTTTCTGAAACCTTATCTTTTCTGCTGAGTTCCTTAAATTAATGTCAGGGTTTCAGAAATGTAGCATCTACCAACCCTCGTGATTATTACAAGTATGAAAGTAGAATTAAATAAATTATATTATATACTAGAATGTCAAAGCTCTGTGTTTATGGGTAAATCTGATTTCTTAAAGATTGACTTGAAGAAATATATCTATGAGCATTCTTTTAAGCTGTTAATGTGCAAAGATCATTTGGTAGCACATCATCATCCCTAAAACAACCTGACGCCTCATAACACACCATCACTTTATTTTTATTTTTTAATTTATTTATTATTACTTTTTTTTCTTTTTAGGACCCAACCTGTGGCATATGGAATTTTCCAGGCTAGGGGTCGAATCAGAGCTGCAGCAGCCAGCCTACACCACAGCTACAGCAATGCCACATCAGAGCCACACCTGTAACCTATGCCACAGCTTGAGGTAATGCTGGATCCTTAACCCACTGAGTGAGGCCAGGGACTCATGGACACTATGTTGGGTTCTTAACACACGGAGGCACAAGAGGAGCTCCCACTTTTACTTTAAAATGAAGTAAAATACTAATAATGGCTTGGAGTTCTTTGATATAAAACAAGAGAATCAACACAAACTTAGGTCACTGCTGAAAGTTGAAACCCATGGGTGCACACACTTGTATATCAATATAAAATATTTTTCATAATAGAAGAAATTTTTTCAGAATAGAAGGTAAGTTGGTGAAAATACATCTGCTGGAGAAACATCGATATTGACTATTTCCACAGAAATGTTATCAAAGCAAGGCTTCTTTGACACAGAGTTAACTTTTTGTTCCGGGAAGAAAGAATATCACAAAGATTACAAACCTATATGATACTCTATGAATTATTAATAGTTCATGACTAAATAAATATTCATGATAAATTTCAGGAAGATAGCATTAATAATAACAGACAATCAGCATCTAGTATGGTGTTCATCATAAGATACAGTTCCTTGCAAAAACTCTGTTGAAGTTTATTAGCCATTATAGTCAATCAGCCACAATGTGTGAACTTTGGCATTTATGAAAATATCCACAGGGTACCTATGTCTTCAGTCATTAAAATTCAGGTTATGTCCTAAGTGGGGGTGGCTGCCAGCATGTCCTGAGAGCAGAACTTCATCCCATGGAGCTAATGTGAGGCTTATCAAATTAGCTTCCATAAACCCAGTGCACCTGCATCAGCCCTGAAATGCTGCCACCTTCCCTGGCACTCTCAGGTCAAGAAGAATAAAATCCTTGAGCTCAAATGGACTTCAGAGCTTATCTGACTCACCACCTCATTCAGGACACTAAATTGAAGGAGGCCAATATATTTTAGCAAGTAGAAATTCATCTCTTCCAATTTCCCCATGAGGCTAGCCATTGTAATTTTAAAAGTTGAAAAATGTACTAATTTATTTATGGTATCATGTTACATCAAAAGGAACCTGTCCTGGAGTTCCTGTCATGGCTCAGTAGTTAGTGAACCCGACTAGCATCCATGAGGATGTGGGTTCGATCCCTCGCCTCACTCAGTGGGCTAAAGGATCCAGCATTGCCATGAGAGTGGTGTAGGTTGCAGACACATCTCAGATCCTGCATTGCTGTGGCTCTGTCATAGGCCAGTGTCTACAGTTCCAGTTGGACCCCTAGCCTGGGAACCTCCATATGCCATGGGTGAGACAACAACAAAAAAAAAAGACCTTTGTGTTCTTTTCTCCATAAGGTTTGTTAAAGAGTACTCTTGAATATTAATTTTTGCTGTTACTGTTAATGGGATACTTTTCCTATATTTTCTAATTGTTAGCACATCTAAAACATGTAGATACCTACTCACCAATCATTGAGAACTTTAATAATTCTATGGATTTTATAGGTTTCTAAAGAAGATACTACTATTTAGAAATTATGAGAGACGAGAAAAGATGGTGGAAGAGTAGGGGGACATGCTCACCCTCTCCCTCAAACACAACCACAACAAAAAAACACATCTACAGGATAAACTACTCATACAGAACAGCAACCAATCACTGGCAGATGAACCTAAACTCCAATAATGGCAAGAATTTTGTGACATTACTAGGTAAAACAAGAGAAAAAGGAGAGTGAGAGAAGGTGAATCCGAGCTGGACGGGCACTTCCGAAAGGGAACTGCAGAGGAGCAAGGGATCCTGCACCCTGGAAAGTCACCTTCTCGACGGAAAGATCAACCAAACCAGAGGAATCCCCAGATGCAGAGAAGAGTGTAGCAGTAAGTCGGAGTTCTGAAAAGCAGACCGAGAACTGAACAGATCATCTGAACTATGGACACAGTCACCAAAAATTGAGACACCTGAGTGGGGGCTGGGCACTTAGACCTCAGTTCTGGAGGTTAGTCTCCGGGAAAGGGCTGGGGGGGCAGGGTGGAGTGGAGACTGCTTGGGAGGTCTAGAAACTGGTCTGTCAAGTTTGACGGGGCAGAGACTGCCTGGGAGACTAGAAAGCAGAGCATTGCAGGGGGAGGGAGCAATACTCTAAGGGTGGGGAAGTGGAAAGCCACATCAGAGGGAACCTGGAAGAAGAGCCAGGTCTGCGCCCGTGTTGGAGAGGGGAGAGAAGAAGAGGTGGGTCCCCACAGAATACTCCCCACACCACAGCAAGCTTACTGGCCGCTAGCTATCAGAAAGCTGTGCTTCCCAGTGTATCCCCTCCCCCCGCCCCTGCCACCCCCTATGCACATGTGGGACCTGGGGCTGCCTGCCATCTGGGAGGGCTGGCCTCAACAATTGCCAGAAGCCTACCACCTCAGGGGCTGTCCCTGCCCTGGCCTGCTTGCCCTCTGGAGGGGCTACACCCCCGTGGAGCAGCACCAAACAGCACCAGCCCCCGAGAAAAGGCCTTCAGCCCAGAAAAGCTAGAACAAGCTTGGTCAGGCTGTGAAAAGATCTGCCTAATTCTTGGACAGTCCTTCCAAGTCAGGCTGCCCTGGGCAAGAGACTCTTGGGTTCGCAGCAGCCCAGCTAGCTGCTCCAGCTCTCGGGGGTGCCGGACTCTCATGGAACAGCTGCACAGGACGGCCAGCTCTCTGCAGGACTTCCTGCAGCCCAGAAAAATTACAACAAGCCTGGCAGGGCCGTGAAAAGATCTGCCTAATTCTCTGACAGTCCTTCCAAGTTGGGCTGCCCTGGGGAAGAGCCTCTTGGGTTCGCAGTGGCCCAACTAGCCGCTCCAGCTCTTGGGGGTGCCGGACTCTCACAGAACAGCTGCACAGGATGGCCAGCTCTCTGCAGGACCTTCTGAAGCCCAGAAAACTTGCAAAAAATGTGGCTGAGCTGTAAAAAACCTGGCTGAGCTGTAATTCTTGGACAGTGCTTCTGAATCTGGCTGCCTTGGGGAAGAGCCTCTTGGATTCGCAGCAGCCCAGCTAGCTTCTCCAGCTCTTGGGGGGAGCCGCACTCCTGCGGAAAAACTACACAGGACTGCCAGCTCCCTGCAGGAATCCCCGCAGCCCAGAAAAGCTACAACAAGCTTGGTCAGGCTGTGAAAAGATCTGCCTTCATTCTCAGACAGTCCTTCCAAGTCAGGCTGCCCTGGGCAAGAGCCTCTTGGGTTTGCAGCAGCCCAGCTAGCTGCTCCAGTGCTCAGGGGGTGCTGCACTCCTGCAGAACAGCTGCACAGGACTGCCAGCTCTATGCAGGACCCCCTGCAGCCCAGAAAAGCTAGAACAAGACTGGCAGGGCAGTGAAAAGATCTGCCTAATTCTCCGACAGTCCTTCCAAGTCGGGCTGCCCTGGGGAAGAGCCTCTTGGGTTTTCAGCGGCCCAACTAGCCGCTCCAGCCCTCGGCAGGTGCCACACCCTCATGGAACAGCTGCACAGGACTGCCAGCTCCCTGCAGGACCCCCTGCAGCCCAGAAAAGCTAGAACAAGCCTGGCTGGGCCATGAAAAGATCTGCCTACATTCTCAGACAGTCTTTATGAGTCGGGCTGCCCTGGGGAAGAGCCTCTTGGGTTCTCAGTGACCCAGATAGCTGCTCCAGCCCCAGGGGGTGTTGCACTCCTGAGGAACAGCTGCCCAACACCACCAACACCCTGCAAGAACCCCACAGCCTAAAAACACCAGAGCAAGCTCTGCCCGGCCAAGTGAAATCTGCTATCATCGTGGTGTGGACCTCCCAGTCCTGTCTGCCCTCAGGAAGTCCTCCTTTGCTTCAAAGAGACCCTGTTAGCCCCACCAACACTCCAGAAAAGCCACACTGCCTCAAAAAAGACTGACCAACAATGCCATCCCTCAGGAAACATTCCATGGCAGTGACAAGGCAAACGCTGCCAGCCACGGAGAGTACATCTCCCCCAGGAAAAAGAAAACAACAAGCAAGATGAAGAAGCTGAGAAACCACCCCCAGTTAAACCAACAGGAGAACTCACCTAAAACAGTCAACAATGAAACAGATCTATGCAGCCTGACAGACCTGGAGTTCAAAAGAGAAATAGTGAAAGTACTGAAGGAATTAAGAGAAGATATGAACAGCAATGCAGATACCCTCAGAAAGGACCTAGAAAATATAAGGAGGAGCCAAGAAAAACTAGAACATTCATTTGCAGAGATGCAAACAGAACTAAGGGCAGTGAAAACCAGAATGAACAATGCAGAAGAATGAATCAGTGATATGGAAGATAGAATAATGGAAATCACCCAATGAGGTCAGCAGACAGAAAACCAAATCAAAAAACAGGAAAGCAATGTAAGAGACCTATGGCATAATATAAAGTGGGCCAATCTACGCATAATGGGAATTCCAGAAGGAGTAGAAAAAGATAAGGGGATGGAAAATATATTTGAAGAAATTATTGCTGGAAACTTCCCAAATCTAAAGGATACTGAGTGCAAGATACAGGAAGCACAGAGGGCCCCAAACAAACTGAACCCAAATAGACCCACACCAAGACACATCATAATAAAAAAGGCAAAAGTTAGTGATAAAGAGAGGATCCTAAAGGCAGCAAGAGAAAAGCAGAATGTTACCTACAAGGGAACCTCCATAAGATTATCAGCTGATTTCTCTACAGAAACTCTACAGGCCAGGAGGGAATGGCAACAGATATTTAAAGTGCTAAAAGGAAAAAATATGCAACCTAGAATACTCTATCCAACAAGAATATCACTTAAAATAGAAGGAGAAATAAAAATTTTTTCCAACAAAAAAAACTAAAAGAATACAGCAATCAAAACCCAGGCTAAAAGAAATACTGAAAGGGCTTCTCTAAGCCAAAAAGAAAGGAAGGAAAGAAAGGGAAGAAAAAAAAAAAAAGAAGAGGAAGAACTAGGACTGAGGAAACCACAATCAGAGAGCAGTCACTCAAATAAGCCAGCATACAGATTTAATCACGAACATGTTTCAAACAAAATAAAATTAGAAAAAATAAGAGTCCCCAAAATCATAAAATGTGGGCAAGGGATGTTAGGAAATAAATAGACCCTTTTTGTTTGTTTGTTTGTTTTTCTTAATTTTATTATAGTAATGAAGTGTTTGAACCTACAGGACCCTCAGGCTAAAACACACAATTATAGGAAGGGGTTAGTATACTTAAAAAACAGGGCAACCACAAGCCAAAAACAAATAATGCATTCGCAAAAAAATGAAAAAAAAAAAAACAAACTCAAGCAGACAATAACCGGAGACCACCCAACCAAAAAAAAAAAAAAAAAAAAAAAGAATGGAGAACCATAAAATCAACTGGAACATGAAGTTCAAAATGGCAATAAACAATCATCTATCAATTGTCACCTTAAATGTCAATGGACTGAATGCCCCAATTAAAAGACACAGAGTGGCTGAGTGGATAAAAAGGCAAAAACCTTCAATATGCTGCCTATAAGAAACTCACCTTAGGACAAAGAATACATATAGATTGAAAGTGAAAGGGTGGGGAAAAAAATTTCACGCCAATAGACATGACAGAAAAGCAGGAGTTGCAACACTCATGTCAGACAAAATAGACTCTAAAACAAAAGACATAAAGAAAGACAAAGAAGGACACTATTCAATGATTAAGGGATCCATCCAAAGAGAGGATGTTACTATCGTCAACATATATGCCCCAAATACAGTAGCACCCAGATACATAAAACAAATACTAACAGACATAAAGGGAGAAATTGATGGGAATACAATCATAGTAGGAGACTTTAATACCCCCTCACATCAATGGACAGATCCTCCAGACAGAAAACCAATAAAGCAACAGAGATCCTAAAGGAAACAATAGAAAAGTTAGACTTCACTGATATCTTCAGGACACTACATCCAAAAAAATCAGAATACATATTCTTCTCAAGTGCACATGGAACATTCTCAAGAATCAACCACATATTGGGACACAAAGCTAACCTCAACAAATTTAGCAGCATAGAAATTATCTCAAGTATCTTCTCTGACCACAATGCCATGAAATTAGAAATCAACCATGGGAAAAGAAATGAGAAAAAAACCTACTACATGGAGACTAAACAACATGCTACTAAAAGACCAATGGGTCAATGAAGAAATCAAGAAGGAAAGTAAAAAATACCTTGAAACAAATGATAATGAAGACACAACCTCGCAAAATCTATGGGATGCTGCGAAAGCAGTGCTCAGAGGGAAATGTATAGCAATACAGGCCTTTCTCCAAAAAGAAGATCCCAATTGACAACTTAACCCTCCACCTAAGTGAATTAGAAAAAGAAGAACAAAAAAGACCTAAAGCCAGCAGAAGGAAGGAAATTATAAAGATCAAAGAAGAAATCAATAAAATAGAGGTTCAAAAAACAATAGAGAAAATTAATAAAACCAAGAGCTGGTTCCTTGAAAAGGTAAACAAAATTGACAACCCCCTGGCCAGACTCATTTAAAAGAAGAGAGAAAGAACCCAAATAACCAAAATTATAAATGAATAAGGAGAAATCACAACGGATACTGCAGAAATACAAAAAACCATAAGAGAACACTATGAACAAGTATATGGCAACAAGTTTGACAATCTGGAAGAAATGGACAATTTTCTAGAATCTTACAGCCTGCCAAAACGGAATCAGGTAGAAACAGACCAACTGAACAGACCGATCACTAGAATTGAAATTGAAGAGGTCATAAAAACACTCCCTACAAATAAAAGTCCAGGGCCAGATGGCTTCACAGGCAAATTCTATCAAACATATAAAGAGGAATTGGTGCCCATCCTCCTTAAACTCTTTCAAAAGATTGAAGAAGAAGGAATACTCCCAAAGGCATTCGATGATGCCACCATCACCCTCATGCCAAAACCAGACAGAGATACCACCAAAAGAGTAAACTACCGCCCAATATCATTGATGAATATAGATGCAAAAATTCTCAACAAAATCTTAGCCAACCGAATCCAACAACATACCAAAAAAATTATACACCATGACCAGGTAGGGTTCATCCCAGGTTCACAAGGATGGTTCAACATACACAAATCAATCAACGTCATACACCACATTAACAAAAGAAAAGTCAAAAATCTTATGATGATCTCAATAGACGCAGAAAAAGCATTTGAAAAAGTCCAACATCCGTTCATGATCAAGACCCTCGCCAAAGTGGGTATAGAGGGAACATTCCTGAATATAATCAAAGCCATTTATGATAAACTCACAGCAAATATAATACTCAATGGGGAAAAACTGAAAGCCTTCTCACTCAAATCTGGAACAACACACACATGCCCACTCTCACCACTGCTCGCTCTTCAACATAGTTTTGGAAGTCCTGGACACAGCAACTAGACAAACAAAAGAAATAAAAGGCATCCAAATAGGAAGAGAAGAGGTAAAACTGTCACTGTATGCAGATGACATGATACTATCAATAGAAAACCCTAAGGACTCAACCCCAAAACTACTTTAACTGATTAATAAACTCAGCAAAGTAGCAGGATATAAGATTAACATTCAGAAGTCAGTTGCATTTCTGTATACCAGCAATGAAACATTAGAAAAGGAATCCAAAAATACCATACCTTATAAATTGCACCTCACAAAATCAAATACCTCGGAATACACCTAACCAAGGATGTAAAGGACCTATATGCTGAGAGCTATAAGACTCTAATCAAAGAAATCAAAGAAGATGGAAAGAAATTCAATATTCAAGGATTGGAAAAATCAATATTGTAAAAATGGCTATACTACCCAAAGCAATCTACAGATTCAATGCAATCCCTATCAAATGACCCAAGACATTTTTCACAGAACTAGAACAAACAATCCAAACATTTATATCGAACCACAAAAGACCCAGAATCGCCAAAGCAATACTGAGAAACAAAAACCGAGCAGGAGGCATAACTCTCCCAGACCTCAAGAAATATTACAACACCGCAGTCATCAAAACAGTGTGGTACTGGTATCAAAACAGACAGACAGACCAATGCAACAGAAGAGAGAACCTGGAAATTAACCCTGACACCTATGGTCAATTCATCTTTGACAAGGGAGGCAAGAACATAAAATGGGAAAAGGAAAGTCTATTCAGCAAGCATTGCTGGGAAACCTGGACAGCTGCATGCAAAGCCATGAAACTAGAACACACCCTCACACCATGCACAAAAATAAACTCAAAGTGGCTGAAAGACTTAAATATAAGACAGGCCACCATCAAACTCCTAGAAGAAAACATAGGCAAAACACTCTCTGACATCAACATTATGAATATTTTCTCAGGTCAGTCTCCCAAAGCAATAGAAATTAGAGCAAAAAATAAACCCATGCGACCTCATCAAACTGAAAAGCTTTTGCACAGCAAAGGAAACCCAAAAGAAAACAGAAAGACAACTTTCAGAATAGGAGAAAATAGTTTCCAATGATGCAACCGAAAAGGGCTTAATCTCTAGAATATATAAACAACTTATACAACCCAACAGCAAAAAAGCCATTTCAGTCAATGCAAAAATAGGCAAAAGGCCTCCAAGGAAGGCCTCCTTCTCCAAGGAAGATGGCCAGCAAACACATGAAGAAATGCTCAACATCTCTGATTATAAGAGAAATGCAAATCAAATCTACCATGAGATACCACCTCACACCAGTCAGAATGGCCATCATTAATAAATCCACAAATAGCAAGTGCTGGAGGGGGTGTGGAGAAAGGGGAACCCTGCTGCACTGTTGGTGGGAATGTAAACTGGTATAGCCACTATGGAGAACAGTTTGGAGATACCTTAGAAATCTATACATAGAATTTCCATAAGACCCCGCAATCCCACTCTTGGGCATCTATCCGGACAAAACTCTACTTAAAAGAGACACATGCACCCGCATGTTCATTGCAGCACTATTCACAATAGCCAGGACATGGAAACAACCCAAATGTCCATCGACAGATGATTGGATTCGGAAGAGGTGGTATATATACACAATGGAATACTACTCAGCCATAAAAAAGAATGACATAATGCCATTTGCAGCAACATGGATGGAACTAGAGAATCTCATACTGAGTGAAATGAGCCAGAAAGACAAAGACAAATACCATATGGTATCACTTATCACTGGAATCTAATATCCATCACAAACAAACATCACAGAAAAAATCATGGACCTGGAAAACAGACTTGAGGCTGCCTGATGGGAGAGGGAACGAGTGGGAGGGATCGAGAGCTTGGGCTTATCAGACACAACTTAGAATAGATTTACAAGGAGATCCTGCTGAGTAGCATTGAGAACTATGTCTAGATACTCATGCTGCAACAGAACAAAGGGTGGGGGAGAAAATGTAATGTATACATGTAAGGATAACTTGATCCCCTTTCTGTACAGTGGGAAAATTAAAAAAAAAATGAATCTATCTCCAGTGGGTCAGGTCACTGCAGAGGTTGAATGTTTGCTTGGTGTGGTGGGTTAAGTTTCCAACATTGCTGTGGGGTGTGGTGTAGGTAGGAAATAAGGCTCGGATACCAAGTTGCTAAAGGCATGTGGCTAAAGCTCAAATTCAACACCTAGAGTGGAAACTTCCATATGTCATGTGTTCAGCCCTTAAAAAGGAAAAACAAAAAAAGTAAAAGAAAAGTGTTGATCCCTGGGCTAGGAACTTCAGTATGCCACAGGTGCAGCCCTAAAATTATAAAAGTAATTAAAGATAAAGAGAAGTTGACCCCCAAAATGAAGTGATATCCCTTGTTTCTGGATAGGGAGAATATATTGTTTTAATACTCGCACTACCCAAAACCATGTATAGATTCAATTCAATCCCTATGAAATTTACAATGGAATTTTATAAAGATATGGACAAAACAATGCAAATATTCATATGGAACCACAAAACACCCCAAATAGCCAAAGAAACACTTGGAAAGAAAATCAAAGTTGGAAGCATCACACTTCCTGATTGTGTGGGTCCATTTCTCTGTGGATTCGTCTTCTCCTTCTTCTTTCTTCTTCTTCTTCTCGTTCTTCTCCACCTCCTCCTCTTCCTTGTCCTCCTCCTCCTTCTTCCAGGCATGCCAAAGTTCCCAAGCCAGGGATCCCACCTGCACCACAGCCGTAACCATAGCTACTGCAGCAACACCACAGGATCCTTAGTCCACGGAACCACAAGAGAATTCCTATGTGGATTTTTTCAATAGTAGATACTGCAATATTACAGTATCCACAGCTGGTTGAATTTGTAGATGCAGAACCAAGGATATTGAGGGTATGTGGATATGGAGGAATCACATACATGGAGGATTTTTGATTATGTGGAGTTGCACTGCCCCAACCCCTGCATTATTCAAGAGTCAATTATATGTACAAAGCTATAGTAAATAAAACATTACATTACTAGTATAAAAATAGATTCATATACTAATGAAACAGAATTAAGAACTTGGAAATAAACAGTTGCATGTGTGGTCAACTAATATTTGACAAAGGAGCCAAGAATAATCCATGAGGAATGCTCAGTCTCTTCAAAAAATTGGTGTTGAGGAGTTCCCATTGTGGCTCAGTGGCAACGAATCTGACTAGTATCCTTGAGGATGCTGGTTCAAACCCTGGCCTTGCTCAGTGGGTCAGGGATCCAGCATTGCCATGAGCTGTGGTGTAGGTCACAGACTCAGCTTGTATCCTGCATTGCTGTGGCTGTGGTGTAGTCTGGCAGCCACAGCTCCGATTCAACCTCTAGTCTAGGTTATGGCCCTAGAAAGCAAAAAAAAAAAAAAAAAGTGTTGAGAAAACTACATAATCATAAGCAGAAGAATGAACTTGGACCCTTGTGTTACAGTAAACACAAAAATTAACTCAAAATGGGTTAAAAACTTAAACGTAAGATTTAAATCTGTAAAAGCTCTTTTACACTGGTATCATCCATGATTTTTTAGATATGACACCAAAAACAGAAGTAATAAAGGCAAAATTATAAGTGGGACTACATCAAACTAAAGGAATTCTGCACAGCAAAAGCTATCATAAAAAATGAAAAGGCAATCTACAGAATGGGAGAAAATATTTGCAAGCCATCTACTGGGTAATGGGTTAGTATCAAAATATATTAGGAACTCATATAATTCAAGAGCAAAATTAAAAAAAACATGATTTTTAAAATGGGCAGAATATCTCAGTCAGCATGTTTTCCAGGAAGACATACAAATGACTAATAGGTACATGTAAGGTAATTGACATCACTAATCATCAGGAAAATGCAAATTGAATCCACAATGACATATCACCTCCCACCTGATAGACTGGATATTATCAAAAAGACAGGAAATGAAGTTTCCACTGTGGCACAGTGGGTTAAAAATCTGACTGCAGTGTCTCAGTCTCAGGACACTGCAGAGATGTGGATTTGATCTCCAGCCCAGCACAGTGGGTTAAAGGGATCTGGTGTTGCCACAGCTGCAGCTTGGATTCAATCCTTGGCCCAGGAACTTCTGTGTGCTGCAGGTGCAGCCATTGAAAAAGAAACAACAACTTTTTTTCAGAGTTCCTGTTGTGGTTCAATGGGATTGGCAGTATCTCTGTAGCACCAGGATGCTGGCTCAATAAAATCCATATCTGGCACAGTAAGTTAAAGGATCTGGCAAAACTGGCATTGCTGCAGCAAAAAAAAAAAAATTACAAGTGTTCGTGAGAATATGGAAAAAAGGGAACACTTGTCATTGTCAGTGGGAATATAAGTTTGTGCAGTCACTATGGAAAACAGTGTGGAGCTTTGGCAAAAAAAAATACAACTACCATATGATATAGCAATCCCACTTGTGGGATCTTGAAGAATCATCCACACTCCCATGTTCACTGCAGTATTATTTACAGTAGCCTACATATGGAAACAGCCTAAGTGTCCATCTATGGGTGAATGGAGTATATGTTATATATACACAATAGAATATTATGCTACCATGAGGAAGAATGAAATCTTTCATTTTGCAACAACATGGATCGACCACGAAGGAGTGAGGCTAAGTGTAATAAGTTAGGCAGAGAAAGACAAATGCTGTATGTCATCATTTATATGTGGAATTAAACACACCAAACTAATAGAAACAGAGAGTAGCATAGTGGATGCCAGCAGCTAGGGGTGGGGTGGGATGGAGGAAATGGGAAGATACTGGTCAATGGGTACAAACCCAGTTATAAGATGAGTAAATTCTGGGGCATCTAACATACACCATAGTGATTATAATTAATAATACTATATAATATACTTTTTTTAATTTTTTTTTGTCTTTTTCCCTTTTCTAGGGCTGCTCCTTCAGCATATGGAGGTTCCCAGGCTAGGGGTCTAATCGGAGCTGTAGCCGCTGGCCTACACCACAGCCACAGCAACACAGGATCTGAGCCACATCTGCAACCTATACCACAGCTTATGGCAACGCAGGATACTTAACCCACTGAGTGAGGCTAGGGATCGAACCCACAACCTCATGGTTCCTAGTCAGATTCGTTAACCACTGATCCAAGATGGCAACTCCCTATAATATATTTTAAAGTTGCTAAGAGAATAGTGAAGGTAAAAGAATAGAGAACCGACAATGAACTCGACTAGCATCCATGAGGATGTGGGTTTGATCCCTGGCTTTGCTCAGTGGATTAAGGATCCAGTGTTGCCATGAGCTGTGGTGTATGTCACAGATGTGGTTCAGATCCTGCGTTGCTGTGGGCCTGGTGTAGGCCAGTGGCAACAGCTCTGATTGGACCCCTAGCCTGGAAACCTCCATATGCTGGGGGTGCAGCCCTCGAAAAACAAACAAAAAAACCCCAAACAAAAACAGAATAGAGAACCTGGAAATAGACCCATGAATATACTGTCATGATATAAGAAGAAAGTGGCACTAAAAACAATGGAGGAGAAGGAAATTTTAAAAATAAGTAGTGCTAGAATAATTGTGTAACCTTATAGCAGAAAAACTATTCCTTCCTCAAACCATATGTAAGTATCAATTTGATGATACAAAGTAAACTAAAACATTTAGAAGAGTGACTATATAGAGTAATAGAGTTGTACTTATTTTTACTTTGTGATATAAGATTTCTTAAATCAGTCCTAAAAGAACAATTCTTTAAAGAACAGGTTTATAATTTAACTGCATTAAAATGTTAAAGTTCTGTACATTAAAACACCATGCAAAAATTGAAAAGATAAAGTAAGGCGTGTCAGCAAATATTTGCTGCAAATATAATCACAAAATATTAAAACATAGTATATATATATATGTTTTCTAAATTTAAACATATACATTTTTTTAGGGCCACACCCAAAGCATATGGAAGTTCCCAGGCTAGGGGTCGAATTGGAGCTACAGAGGCTGAGCTATGCCACAGCCACAGCAATGCCAGAACCAGGCTGCATCTGCAACCTACACCACAGCTCATGGCAATGCCGGATCCTTAACCCACTGAGTGAGGCCAGGGATAGAACCTATATCCTCATGGATCCTAGTTGGGCTTGTTAACGCTGAGCCATGAAGGGAACTCCTAAACATAAAATTTTATTTTTTAATTTTTATTTATTTATTAATTTTTGTCTTTTTAGGGCCACACCCACAGCATATAGAGGTTCCCAGGCTAGGGGTCTAATTGGAGCCACAGCTGCTGGCCTATGCCAGAGCCATAACAATGCCAGATCTGAGCCACATCTGCGACCTACACCACAGCTCACAGGAATGCGGGATCCTGAACCCACTGAGAGAGGCCAGGGATCGAACCTGCAACCTCATGGTTCCTAGTCAGATTCATTTCTGTTGCACCAGAATGGGAAATCCCTAAACATATCATTTTAAATCTCTTTAATTCAATAAGAAAAAGTCATACAAAGAATGCAAAATAGGTGGTGCTTCATAATAGCAGAAATAAAAATGGCCAAAATGAAAATTTATTTAAAATCATTAATATTCAAGAAATTATATTTTACCTCTCTATACACTCAGTTTGGTGAACATTGAAAACCTTTAGATTTATGAGTGTTGGTGAGGCATATTGCAACAAGAACTCATTCAGCACTGGAGGTAATGCATATTAATCTGGCATTTGGAAAACAATTAGTTATAAAATGGTAATATTGGATATATTTGTATCACCACTCCTAGGAACCTTTGAGAAGCTCTTGTACGTGAGAATCATGACAATATGAACAAGATTATTCATAGAAGCATGCATAGTAGTCCCGAATTGGAAACAACTCAAGTATTCTTAAGTAGTAAAATGGATAAATTTACTGCTGCAGTGGAGTTAAGCAGTAGTGTGTATATACACCTACATATATAGAGTGGAAAATTACTCAGCCATAAAGAAAGAATGCAATCTCTTGTGATTTGGATGTGACATCATGGATGGACCTAGAGGATATTATGATAAATGAAATAAGTCAGAGAAAGAAAATGATGTATGATTTTGCTTATATGTGGAATCTAAGAAACAAAGCAAATGAAAATATGAACAACATAAAACACTCCTAAATAAGGTGGTGGATTGAGTGAAACAGGTTAGGAGGATTAAGAGGTTTAACTTCTAATTACAATATAAATGAGTGATGAGGATGAAATGTACAGCATGTGCAATATAGTCAGTAATATTGTAATTTGTATGGTGTCATATTGTAACTAGACTCATCATAGTAATCATCTTGTAATGTATAGAAATATTGAATCACTATGTTGTGTACCTGGAACTAAAATAATATTGTAGGTTGATTATGCTTCAGTTTAAAAAAAATGAATTCTTTGAAATGATCAATAGCATTGATAAGCCTCTAGCCAGGCTGACTAAGAAAAAAAGAGAAAATACAAATTACTCAGATCCAAAATGAAAGAGGGACATTAATATAGATCCCATGGATTTTAAAAGGATAATTAAAGAATGCTATGAACAAACCTATGTCCACACATCTATTAACCTGGATTAAATGGAGTAATTCCTTGAAAGATACATCTGCCAAAACTCTTCCAAGAAGAAAAAGACTGAATAGGCCTTTATCTATTAAAGAAATTGAATCAATAATTAATAACCTTTCAAAACAGAAAACAGCAAGCCCACATAGGTTCACTGGTAAATTCAAACATTTATGGAAGAATTTATGCCAATTCTATACAATCTCTTCAAGAAGACAGAAGCAGAGGGGACATCTCCTAACTCATTATACAAGGCCAACTTTACCTTAAAACCAAAACCAGATAGTCTTAAAGGAAAACTACGGACCAATATCTCTCATGAACACAAATGCAGAAATCTTCAACAAAATATTAGCAAATCGAAACTGAAAATGTATGAAGAGAATTATCCATGATAACCATGTGTGATCTATGCCAAGTCTGCAAGGTCAGTTTAACATTTGGAAATTCATTTAATGTAACCCATCACATTAACATGCTAAAGAAGAAAATTTAGCAGTTCCCATTGGCTTGGGTTAAGAATGCAACATAGTGTCTGTGAGAATGTGAGTTCAACCCCTGGTTTTGCTCAATAGGTTAAGGATCTAGCATTGCTGTGGCTGTAGCTGTGGCATAGGCCCTCAGCTGCAGCTTAATTCAACCCCTAGCCTGGGAACTTCCATATGCCACAGGTGTGGCCTTAAAAGAAAAAAAAAAGAAGAAAAATCTCATGATCATATCAACGGATACAGAAAAGTATCTGATAAAATCCAACACTTTTTTTAAAGTTGATAAACATAATAAAATTAGTTTAATATTGTATATGCAGGTCATATTCTACTATTTGCCACCTAATATTATGAAGCAGGGTTTTGTGCCACATCATACAGTAATGTTTGGAAACATAATGTTTAAAAACTGGGCAATTTCCTGCTTAATGTATCAACTATATTTTTGAACATTTGTTTCTTTTTTTTTCTATGATAAATAACTCTGCATGGAAATTCTCATACATCCTTATATCTTTGATTAACTCTCAAAATACCTCTTAGCAAAATAGAAATAGAGGGAATTTCACAACTTGATAAAGAACATATACACAAAATCAACAGCTAACTCATACTTAATGGTCAGTTGCTAAAAGCTTTTCTACTCAGAGCAGGAATAAGGCAGATGTCCTCTCTCTCCACTCCTTTTCAAAATTATACCAGAAGTTCTAGGTAATTCAGTAATATCAAAAAGGAAATAAAAGCTATATAGGGTGGACGAGAAGAAGTAAAACTGTCTGTTCATTTATGACATGATTGTCTATATAGAAAATACACAAGAATTAACAAAAAAGTTCTGGGACTAATAAGTTCTTATAGCAAGATCACAGGATACAAGTTTAATGTGCTAAAACTAACACTTTCTTTGTAGTAGCAATAAACAAGTAGAATTTGAAATTTAAAACACATTGCCGTTTACATTAGCCTCAAGAAATCAAATACTTAGGTATAAATCTAACAAAATTCATTCAAGATCTATACAAGAAAAACTATAAAACTCTGATGAAAAAAATAAAGAACTAGATAAATGTAGAGATATTTCATGTCCATGCATGGGAAACTCAATATTGGAAGATGTTGGCCCTTTGAAACTTGATTTATAGATTCAGTGCAGTCTCTTCGAAAATGCTGGCCTTATTTTGTGGATATTAACTAAGTGATTCTAAAAGTTTATCCAGAATGGCAAAAGACCCAGAATATCCAGTATTGAAGGAGGAGAGTAAAGTTGGAGGACTGACACTGCCTGACTTCAAGACTTATGATAAAGCTATAGTAATCAAGACCATGTGGTACTGGTGAAAGAACGGTCAAACAGATCATTGAAACAGAATAAAGAACCCAGAGAGAGACTCACGTAAGTATAGTGAACTGATCTTGAGGAAATACAAAGGCAACACAATGGAGAAAAGATGGTCTCTTCAACAAATAGTGCTAGAACAACTAGATAGCCATATATATCCTTGTATTTAAAAACATAAGAATCTGGAGATAGAACTTATACCTTTTTTAAAAAAAATGGTTGATTTACAATGTTCTGTCAATTTCTGCTGTACAGCAAAGTAACCCAGTCACACACACACACACACACACACACACACACACACACACACACACACACATATATATATATATATATATATATATATATATATATATATACACCTTTATTTCTCACATTATCCTCCATCATGTTCCATCACAAGTGATTAGATATATAGTTTTCTGTGCTATACAGCAGGACCTCCTTGCTTATCCATTCCAAATGCAAGAGTTTTCATCTACTAACCTGAGATTCCCAATTCATCCCAGTCCCTCCCCAGCCCCACTACATACACTCTTCTGTCCTACATGTCCATGATCTTTTCTGTTTTGTAGATAGATAATTGGTGCCATATTTTAGACTCCACATGTAAGTTATATCATATGGGGTCTGTCTATCTCTTTATGACTTACTTCACTCAGTAGAAGAGTCTCTAGGTACATACATGTTGTTGCAAATGGCATTATTTGGTCCTTTTTATGGCTGAGTAGTATTCCATTGTATATATGCACCGCATCTTCCTAAACACCCATTCAGATGGGCAATTAGATTGTTTCCATGTCTTGGCTATTGTGAATTGTGCTACCATGAGCATACAGGTGCATGTATTTTTTTCATTGAATATTTTTTGGTCTGGATATATGCTCAGGAGTAGGTCATATGGTAGTTCCATATTTAGTTTTCTGAGATATTACCTTATTGTTTTTTATACTGGTTTTACCAATTTACATTCTCATCAACAGTGTAGGAGGGTTCCCTTTTCTCCACATCCTCTCCAGCAGTTGTTATTTGTTGACTTGTTAATGATGGCCACTCTAACTGGCGGGAGGTGGTATCTCATTGTAGTTTTGATTTGCATTTCTCTAATAATTAGTGATGCTGAGCATTTTTTCTTGTGCCTGCTGGCCATCTATATGCCTTCTTTGGAGAAATGTCTTTTTAGGCCTTCTGCCCATTTTTCAATTGGGTTGTTTGTTTTTTTGCTATTGAATTGTATGAGTTGTTTGTATATTTTAGAGATTAAACCTTTGTCAGTTGAGTCCTTTGCAAAAATTTTCTCCCATTCTGTAGGTTGTCTTTTTTTAAAAATGATTTCCTTTGCTGTGCAGAAGCTTTTGAGTTTAATTAGGGCCCACTGGGTGTCATACAGTTTTTGTAGTATATTATATTCTTCTTCTTTTTACAATCCTTTAAAAATTTGTAAAAACTTTTTTTTAATTTTTTTTAGCTTATGGCCTCTACATAAATGGTTGATGAGCAGGATTTGGCCTGTGAGTTATAGTATCCTGATCCCTGGACAAAAAAATTCAAAATTAATTGATATAAAAAAAAAATTGAAATCAATCAAAAAACTCCAAATCCATTCATCATAAAAACTCTAGTAGGAGTTCCCTCTGGCACAATGGGATTGGCAGCATCTCTGCAGTGCCAGGATGCAGGTTTGATCCTTGTCTCGCACAGTGGGTTAAAGAATCTGACATTGCCACAGCTCTGGTGTAGGTCACAACTTTGGCTCATATCTGATCCCTGGCCTGGGAATTCCATAAGCTGCAGGGTGCTACTCCCCCAAAAAACCCCTCTAGTATATTAGGAATAGAAAGGAACTTCCTTAATAAATGGTACCTACAAAAAAATCTATAATTAACATCAGGATTAGTATGAAAGGTTTCATATTTTACCCCAGGATCAAGAACAAAGCAAAGATATACATTTTTTTTTAACATCATAGGCTGACTAGCCAGTATGATAAAGCAAGGGGAGAAAAAACCATATAGACTGGAACGGATGACATGATCATTAAAGTAGAAATCTCTAGAGTCTATTTTTAAAGGCTACTAGAGTTAACAAGTGAATTTAGCATAGTTGCCTAATAAAAGGTCAACATATGGAATTCCTGGTGCGGCACAACAGGGATCAGCAGCATCTTGGGAGAACTGGGTTGAGGTTCCATCTCCCATTTGGCACAGTGGGTGAAGGATCTGGAATTGCTGCTGCTGTGACTTAGGTCACAACTCTGGTTTGGATCTGATCACTGGCCCAGGAACTTCATATGCTGCAGGGTGGCCAGAAATGAAAAAGAAAAAGAAAAGGTCAACATACAAAAATTAAAATGCAATTTATACAATATGAATGTATAAATCTATTTTTAAAATACCTTTTATTTAAAAAAAGGAAATACTTTGATATAAACCTGAAAATGTGTGCAGGAGCTATATGCTTAAAAATTTTTAAAAAGCTAATGAAGAAGATCAAAAGACATCTAAAAATCTAAATAAATGGAGAGATATATTATGATCATGGATTGAAAAATTAAATATGGTTAAGATGCTAATTTTAAAAAAAGTGATCTATAGATTTAACACAACTACAGTCAAAATCCCAGGATCACTCATTGTATATATTGACAACTTAATTTTAAATTCTATATAGAAAGTGAGAGGAACTTGAACAGCCAAAATAATTTTGAAAAGGAGAAAATCTGATTTTAAGACTTACTATAAAATCACAGTTATCAAGACAGTATGGTAATAGTAAGAGGTTAACCACACACAAACACATAGTTCAAAGGAACAGGACAGATTATAGGTGTGAATCCACACAAATGTAAGCTTTTTCATTGAGGTACATTTACATAACATGAAATTCATCATTTTAACTCTTTTTTCTTTTTTAAGTCATTTTAGGGCCTCACCTGTGGAATATGGAAGTTCCCAAGTTAGGGGTGAAATTATAGCTATGGCTGCCAGCCTGCACCACAGCCATAGCAATTCAGGATTTGAGCCATGTCTACAACACCACAGCTCATGGCAATGCTGGATCCTTAACCCACTCAGTGAGGCCAGGGATCAAACCTGTGTCCTCATGGATTCTAGTCAGATTCGTTTCTGCTGAGTCATGATGGGAATTCCTCATTATTTTAACCATTTTGAAGAGTCTAGTTGAATGCTATCTTTGGTATTAAGGTCTGTAATAATTTCCTCACTTTTGTTTCTTATTTTAATCAGAGTCTTTTCTCAAAGATTTGTCAATTTTGTTGCTCTTTGAAAATATCTTTGGTTCATTTATTTTCCCTCTTGTTTCTCTGTTCTTTATCTCCATTTTAATCTTCATTATTACCTTCCTTCTGCTAGTTTTGAGTTTTTCCAAGTGCTTTAATTAAGGTGCCAATTTAAGTGGCTAATTTGAGACATGTTTTTAATGTAGGAACATAGGTATTTAAAACTACAATGCATACATGTAAGGATAACCTGACCCCCTTGCTGTACAGTGGGAAAATTAAAAAAAAAAAATGTTTCTCAGGTCCGTCTCCCAAAGCAACAGAAATCAAAGCAAAAATAAACCAATGGGACCTAATCAACAAGCTTCTGCACAGCAAAGGAAACAAAAAGGCAACTTACAGAATGGGCGAAAATAGTTTCAAAGGATGCAACTGACAAGGGCCTCATCTCTAAAATAGACAAACAACTTATGCAACTCAACAGCAAAAAAAACCAACAACCCAATCGGAAAAATGAACAAAAGACCTGAAGAGACATTTCTCCAAGGAAGATATACAGACGGCCAAGAAGCACATGAAACAATGATCAACATCGTTGATTATAAGAGAAATGCAAATCAAAACTACCATGTGATACCACCTCGCACCAGTCAGAGTGGCCATCATTCATAAGTCCACAAGTAACAAGTGCTGGAGGGGGTGTGGAGAAAAAGGAACCCTCCTGACCTGTTCGTGGGAATGAATGTAAGCTGGTACAGCCACTATGGAGAACAGTTTGGAGATACCTTAGAAATCTATACCTACAACTACCCTATGACCTGGCAATCCCACTCTCAGGCATATATCCAGACAAAACTTTCCTTGAAAAAGACACATGAACCCACATGTTCATTACAGCACTACTCACAATAGCCAAGACATGGAAACAGCCCAATTGTCCATCAACAGGTGACTGGAGTAGGAAGATGTGGTATATCTACACAATGGAATCCTACTCAGCCATAAAAGAGAACAAAATAATGTCTTTTGCAGCAACATGGCTGGAACTAGAGGCTCTCATCCTGAGTGAAGTAAGTCAGAAAGAGAAAGGAAAATACCATATGATATCACTTATAGCTTGAATCTAATATATGGCACAAAGGAATCTTTCCATGGAAAAGAAAATCATGGACTTGGAGAATAGACTTGTGGTTGCCAAGGGGGAGGGGCAGGGAGTGGGATGGATGGCATGCTTGGGTTAACAGATGCAGACTATTGCCTTTTCTTTTTTTTTGTCTTTTTGCTATTTCTTTGCGCCGCTCCCGCAGCATATGGAGGTTCTCAGGTTAGGGGTCGAATTGGAGCTGTAGCCACTGGCCTACGCCAGAGCCACAGCAACACAGGATCCGAGCCACATCTGCAACCTACAGCACAGCTCATGCCAATGCCAGATCGTTAACCTGCTGAGCAAGGGCAGGGACTGAACCCGCAACCTCATGGTTCCTAGTCGGATACCCTAACCACTGCACCTCGACGGGAACTCTGACTATTGCCTTTGGAATGGATTAGCAATGACATCCTGCTGTGTTGCACTGGGAACTACGTCTGGTGACTTATGACAGAGGATGACAATGTGAGAAAAAAGAATGTATACATGTATGAGTAACTGGGTCGCCATGCAGTATAGTATAAAATTGACAGAACACTGTAAACCAGCTATACTGCTAAAATACAAAAATCATTATACAAACAAATATTTAAAAAGTAAAGTAAGATAAAATACAATAAAAATTTCTCTGAGGAAAAAGAAAAGAAAAGAATATCTCTTGGTTACCAAAGGAGACAGGTTGGGAGGAGACAGCATGCGGCTTAGGGATAGAAATGTTGTAAAATTAGGTTGTGATGATGGTTGTACAACTATAAATATAATAAAACTCAATGAATTAAAATATAAAATAATTAAAAACATGTTTTAAAAAATATGAGAAGGCAGAATTTCATTACGCCCGTAATCACAATTCATTGTACTGACATTTTAGTGGGGATGGATAATGAATGGGGCAATCTGAGCCACTAGGCATCCACTTGTACTAGGAGAAGCAGTAACTGGGACGTCCAAGTAAGTGATATTGGCACTCCAAAAAAAAAAAAAAAAAGTAACTGAGTAAATCTGAAGATCTAATTGGGTTCATTAAAAGACTCATGAATCAGGGAGCATCCCACCTGGCAAACAGAGAGCTCCTCCAAGGGGTTACACACTATGAAAGTCTTTTATAGTAAGAAGGGTAGGACAAGGGGAAAATGACATCAATAGGAAAAAAGACAAAGAAAGAAAAGTTGACTGGAGAAAAGTAAAAGTTCAGGTGATGTTGGCTTCTTATTGGCTACACTGTAGCATTTTTTTTTAATTGGGAGGGTTTGCTTTTGCATAAGAAGGCAGTCTTCCCTCCTCCTGCTGGGGTAGAAACCAAGTGAACTTCCTGTTTGGGAATGCAAGGTTCCTAGCTTCCTCCTGGGGTCAATAATTGACATTCTCCTTTTAGGGTAATTACCACGAAGGGTAAGGTGTGAGAGCTCCCTCTACAGGCCTTCTCAACTCCAAGTTGAGTTAAGGTACCCTAAATTCATGTTCACAGCTCTCCTTGATCTTCAAAGATCAAGATCTTTCTCTGAAAGGGTCACTGATCAAAAGTCAGGTTTTCCAAATTCAGTAGTCGTCACCTCTCAGCGGCAGGAAGCCTCCGTCCTGGGTAATGTGTCCCACATAGATGGGAAAGTGTACAGACCAGAAACCACTTAAGGCCACATTTGAGGAACAAGTAAGGACAGGAGGGAGAACTGTCAGGCATTTTGTAAGCATCACGGATCATCTCAAAGTGCTGTCACCTTTACACCCTTTCCAGGCCTCTGTCAGAACTGGATCCAACGTCTTGGTCAAAAGCATCCTGGCTATCATTTTAAACACTGACAGATCCTCCCTCTGACAACTGGCATGCTCTGGAAAGGGCACAGAGCTCTGCCTGAGGACATCTCCAACACTGACTAGGTCATCATGGGTAGAAACAGCATAACTAGCTTGAAAATCCCTTCTCAATTGTAAGCATAACTCATCAATACACAAGATTCAATTGGGATTGGTTTAGAGATATCATTAATCAGGACAGTGTCACAAAATGGGACATTATTACCTCATTGTCATGGTGCTTTCCTTGTTGAGATAAAAGTAGTAGTGTAGCAGGCCTGAGAGCATTGCAATGTTTAAGATATAGATGAGGTGGTGAGAGCACAAGGATCTCATAGGAAGTTAATCTACCTGCAGGAAAACACTGAGTCATTTCACAGTTAAGAAGACTGGAGAGTGTGTGGAATTTGCCAAGGCTTTCGCTAACTTTGCAGGTCTGGCTGTCACTTCAAGACAACGGAGACAGGCATGAGCAACAGAATCAAGTTGCATGCTACAACAGGCAGTAGGGCTATGTTTACTACATGCTTCCATAACTCCCAGGGCCTAGTTATCCCTTTCCTGCACAAATAAAGTAAAATGCTTGAATAGTTGTGTAACCCTAAGTCAGGTGGCTCTTGTAGCAGTAGCTTTCACTTTAGAAAAGCCTGCTCATGTTTATCTTCCCAAGGATGGGGTTAAGGAACTAAAACTTCAGTAAGTTCATAAAATTTGGAACCCAGAGTTTGCAATAACCAGCTAAATCTAGAAATCCACAATGCTGTCCCTTAGTTGTGAGCCTGGGAATGTCCTGTGTGAGCTTAATTCTTGTGGAAGACAGCTGGATTCCTTTAGTGTTTAGATTATGCCCTATATAATGTCCAGTGTTGAGATAACTGAAATTTTCTCTATGTGCTCGTTTTCAGATACCTATTGCAGCAAATAAAGGGAAGCTTTTATGCATGCCTCATAGAATTGTATAGTAGCAGAGTACACCATGAGATCATCTGCATCTTGTAAAGTGGGTGATTTCTCAGGGAACTAGAAAACACTTAAAACGTTAGCGTTTTTCTTTTCCTTTTTAGGGCTGCACGTGCCACACATGGAGATTCCCAGGCTAAGGATCTAATTGGAGCTACAGCTGCCAGCTTACACCACAGCAATGTCAGATCCAAGCTGCATCTGTGACCTATACCAGAACTCACAGCAATGCCAGATCCTTAACCTACTGAGTGAAGCCAGAAATTGAACCCACAACATCATGTTCCCTAGTCGGGTTTGTTTCTGCTGTGCCACAATGGGAACTCTACAGAAGGTACTTAAATCTTGGTGAATTACTTGGGGGAAGAAAGAAGGGGCCTCAGGAAACACTTGAGGCAAAACCATCCAGGTCTACTGCTGATGGTTCCAAGGAAAGGCACATAGACATAGATATTGGCTGTTGGGTCTACAGGGATGCTGAAGTCATTTGAACAAAAGTCTACAACAGTAAACCATTTAAAGTCAGTTAAAACTTGTGGCAGAAGGGTGTCCAGTTTTGGCACAACTGGTAAATGGAGGATAACTACTTTATTAATAGCCCCCAGCTCCTGGGCAAACACCTATCCCATTAGGTTTCCAAATAGGCAAGACTGGCATGTGGCAGGAACACACACAGGACATGAGAAACCCCTGAGCAAATAAGCCTCCTACAATGAGTGTGAGGCCTTGTATTGCCTCAGGCTTTAGTGGTTATGGAGGAAACTTAGGGAGAGGTTTGGCCACATCTATCTGAATTGTTATAGGTTCTGCATTTTTTATTCTTCCAATGTCAGGGTCAGAAGTAGCCCACGCATTTTCAGACATCTCAATTCAATTAGAGAACTTTTGTTGAGCTTCTTCCTCTTTTATGTTCAGGACAGAGTATAAGGGATATAAATGATCAGGGTTGGGGATGATCAAGAAATTTTAAGGTGAGATCTCCATCACAGGGAAAACATAGTAGCCCTTTTACATTAGAAAGGAGATCTCTGTCACATAGATTAACTGGGCTATAGTGCATAGCAAAACAGAATAGTGGCTGAGATAAAAGTTCTCTCTGAACTTATTAGATACCCGCACTCTGGAAACATCCTTCTTACTCTGAGGGGTGTACTGTTTTATGAGGATGGGATTTAAAGTAGAAGGCACAGCTATGGTCGGGGTAGCATGTTAAGAGTTGGCTATGTTTACAGTTAGGCTTAGGGTTTCACGTAGATTTCAAATGAAAGAATGAGTGGGGTTTCAAGTACTGAGTATAGCTCTTGTATCAACTAAAATTGAGCCAGGTTTTCTATTAATTTTCATTTTCCTTTCTTCTAGGTTGTTTCAGGTAATTGCTGGTAATAGAACCTCTGGTGTTCTGTCAACTATGGTAAGGGTTGATGGGGGAGCCCTCACTTTGAGGTAGGTATGAGAGTAGCTCCTGTGAGGAGTCTGCACAAGACCTTTGAGGACAGCTTTTTTTTCCCAGTGGCTAGCTGATTACAAATGAAACACCAACGCTGGGTCACTGAAATGATCATGGACCCCTAGGAGGGGGTCATGGGCAAGGTGCAAGTATTCTTTTGTGTCTCTTCCCTTGGATCTGTTGGAGATATAAAGCTCATAGCTTGGTGTTTTTTTGTTTGTGATCTTGCTGCCAGGTCCTTTACAAAATGCTCAACTAGCGTCAGGAGTTCAGGTAGGCCTATAGCCTCCCATCTTCTTTTCTGTCTTTTCTGTATCAATCTGCTAATCTCAGAAGTTAATCGATTCATGAATAGGGAAGCTGAAGCAGGCCGAGTGGCCTTTTAACTGTATGGAACCCCAAATGCTATAAAATGAGATTCCACAAGGCTCCAAAGGCTGCCACAGATTCACCCTTCTTTGTGGCTATGATTGAATAGTTGACCCATGGGTGTGAACTGGGAAGATTTTAGGAATGGCTCATAAAAAGTTAGTTGTTGGAGTTCCTGTCATGGCTCAGTGGTTAATGAATCCGACTAGGAACCATGAGGTTGCAGGTTTGATCCCTGGCCTTGCTCAGTGGGTTAGGGATCCGGCATTGCCATGAGCTGTGGTGTAGGTTCCAGATGTGGGTCGGATCCCTGTGTTGCTGTGGCTGTGGCCAGTGCCTACAGCTCCAATTTGACCCCTAGCGTGGGAGCCTCCATAGGCCATGGGAGCAGCCCCAGAAATGGCAAAAAGCAAAAAAAAAAGTTATTTGTTATTTTTCAAGCCTGTTCAGGTTGAGGCTCTTGAATATCATCCTAGAGGCCACTAACAGTTCACTGTATGGAATCCAGGGGCTGAGTCAAAATAGAGGGGTCTATTTTGGGAAGGGAAGCAGGAGGCTGTAGGGTCAGCTGGTGGACACAGTGACCATATGGCTCCCTGTTGGGTTCCTGGCTGGATGTGGAATAAGGAAAAATAGGGTCAGGTCATCTGATCTGAGAACCAAGATCTTGGGATGAACTTCCCATAGATAGAAGTACCCTGAACCTTCAGAAAAGAACAGGGACCATGTCTAAAGGTTTCAGAATATCAGAGCCATATCTTCTCAGAGAAGGACTCCCCAGGCTCTCCAGGCCTCACTCCCCAAGCCTCCCTTAGAGACAAGGCCTCTCCACCTTTGTCCTTGTCAGCTCACTGACCCTAGATGTCCTGCCTATCCCTGAGGACTTAGGTTTCCATAGAGATACAGTAGTGGAGAATTGTTCATACAGCTTACCCGCCTGACCTACAATACTTTCCAACACCCTTGGGCAGCTCTAGAGACTTGCACCATCTGGACCCCATGTGCACGGTGTCCTTGCTTACCAGCTGTGCCACAGAAGAGCCAGAAATACCTGTGCTTGCTGATCTGAATCTCACAGGGTTTTCCTGGGAGAGCACTTGCCTACCTTATCTTTTATCCATGAATCCCCACAACTTGCTGACTGCTGCTTCTCATGCCAACCACACTCCTGTAAAGGTTCTGCTGTACAGGGTTATCTGCCATCAGCCTCACCCTTCGAGGGCCCCAGATTCTAGGACCATACAATGCTGAAGGTGTGTCCACCTGCCTAAGGTACAGACACCCCTAAATCCATTTGCATGATTTCTACTGGAATTCACCATCATTTGGAGGAAGGAATTCTTTGACCTGAAAGAATGACTCTACCTGACAGGAGCAATGCAGTGATTCAGAAAGAAGGGCCAATACACACATCAAAGGGCCCAACACCCTGGATGCCCCACTCACAATTCACATAAAATGTCGTATATGACAGGAGAACTCACCTAAAACAGTCAACAATGAAACAGATCCTTTCAGTCAGACAGAGCTGGAGTTCAAAAGAGAAATCGTGAAAATATTGAAGGAATTAAGAGAAGATATGAACAGCAATGCAGATACCCTCAGAAAGGAACTAGAAAATATAAGGAGGAGCCAAGAAAAACTAGAACATCCATTTGCAGAGATGCAAACAGAATTAAGGGCAGTGAAACCAGAATGAGTAATGCAGAAGAACGAATCAGTGATATGGAAGATAGAATAATGGAAATCACTCAATCCGGTCAACAGACAGAAAACTGAATCAAAAAACTCAAAAGCAATATAAGAGACCTATGGGATAATATAAAGTGGGCCAATCTACGCATAATGGGAATTCCAGAAGGAGTAGAAAAAGATAAGGGGATGGAAAATATATTTGAAGAAATTATTGCTGGAAACTTCCCAAATCTAAAGGATACTGGGTTCAAGATACAAGAAGCACAGAGGGCCCCAAACAAACTGAACCCAAATAAACCCACACCAAGACACATCATAATAAAAATGGCAAAAGTTAGTGATAAAGAGAGGATCCTAAAGGCAGCAAGGGAAAAACAGAATGTTACCTACAAGGGAACCCCCATAAGAATATCAGCTGACTTCTCTACAGAAACACTACAGGCCAGGAAGGAATGGCAAGAGATATTTAAAGTGCTAAAGGGAAGAAAATATGCAACCTAGAATACTCTATCCAGCAAGAATATCATTTAAAATAGAAGGGGAAATAAAAATTTTTCCCAACAAACAAAAACTTAAAGAATACAGCAACACAAAACCCAAGTTAAAGGAAATATTGAAAGGGCTTCTCTAAACCAAAGAGAAAGGAAGGAAAGGGAAGAAAAAAGAAAAGAAAAAAAAAAGAAGAAGAAGTGGAAGGACTAGGACTGAGGAAACTGCAATCAGAGAGCAGTCACTCAAATAAGCCAGCATACAGATTTAATCATGAACATGCTTCAAACATAATAAAATTAAAAAGAAAAAAATAAAAAAGAGTCATCAAAACCATAAAATGTGGGCAAGGGATGTTAGGAAGTAAATAACACTTTTTGTTTGTTTGTATGTTTCTCTTCTTAATTTTAATATAGTAATGAAGAGTTTGAACTTACAGAACCTTCAGGCTAAAACACACAATTATGGGAAGGGGTTAGCATATTTAAAAACAGGGCAATCACAAGCCAAAACCAAATATTGCATTTGCAAAAAAAAAAAAAAATGCACTCAAGCAGATAATAACAGGAGACCATCCAACCAAAAAAAAAAAAAAAAAAAAAAAAAAAAAAAAAGAAAGGAAGAATGGAGAACCATAGAATCAACTGGAACACGAGGTTCAAATGGCAATAAATAATCATCTATCAATTATCACCTTAAATGTCAATGGACTGAATGCCCCAATCAAAAGACACAGAGTGGCTGAGTGGACAAAAAGGCAAAAACCTTCAATATGCTGCTTACAAAAACTCACCTTAGGACAAAGGATACATAGAGATTGAAAGTGAAAGGGTGGGGAAAAAAATTTCACGCCAATAGACATGACAGAAAAGCAGGAGTCGCAACGCTCATATCAGACAAAATAGACTCTAAAACAAAAGACATAAAGAAAGACAAATAAGGACACTATTTAATGATTAAGGGATCCATCCAAGGAGAGGATGTTACTATCATCAACATATATGCCCCAAGTATAGGAGCACCCAGATACATAATAACAAATATTCACAGACATAAAGGGAGATATTGATGAGAATACAATCACAGTAGGAGACCTTAATACCTCCCTCACATCAATGGACAGATCTTCACAGAAAACCAATAAAGCAACAGAGATCCTAAAGGAAACAATAGAAAAGTTAGACTTAATTGATATCTTCAGGACACTACATCCAAAAAAAGCGTAATACACATTCTTCTCAAATGCTCATGGAACATTCTCAAGAATCGACCACATATTGGGACACAAAGCAAATCTCAACAAATTTAGGAGCATAGAAATTATCTCAAGTGCTTTCTCTGACCACAATGCCATGAAATTAGAAATCAACCATGGGAAAAGCAAAGAGAAAAAACCTACTACATGGAGACTAAACAACATGCTACTGAAAAACCAATGGGTCAATGAGGAAATCAAAAAGGAAATTAAAAACTACCTTGAAACAAATGATAATGAAGACACAACCTCGCAAAATCTATGGGATGCTGCGGAAGCAGTGCTCAGAGGGAAATGTATAGCAATACAGGCCTTTCTCAAGAAAGAAGAAAGATCCCAAATTGACAACTTAACCCTCCACCTAAGTGAATTAGAAGAAGAAGAACAAAAAAGACCTAAAGTCAGCAGAAGGAAGGAAATTATAAAGATCAAAGAAGAAATCAATAAAATAGAGACTCAAAAAACAATAGAAACAATTAATAAAACCAAGAGCTGGTTCTTTGAAAAGGTGAACAAAATTGACAAACCCCTGGCCAGACTCACGAAAAAGAGGAGAGAAAGAACCCAAAAAACCAAAATTATAAATGAATAAGGAGAAATCACAACGGATACAGCAGAAATACAAAAAACCATAAGAGAATACTATGAGCAAGTATACGGCAACAAGTTTGACAATCTGGAAGAAATGGACAATTTTCTAGAATCTTACAGCCTGCCAAAACGGAATCAAGTAGAAACAGACCAAATGAACAGACCAATCACTAGAAATGAAATTGAAGAGGTCATAAAATCACTCCCTACAAATAAAAGTCCAGGACCAGATGGCTTCACAGGTGAATTCTATCAAACATATAAAGAGGAATTGGTGCCCATCCTCCTTAAACTCTTTCAAAAGGTTGAAGAAGAAGGAATACTCCCAAAGACATTCAATGATGCCACCATCACCCTCATGCCAAAACCAGACAGAGATACCACCAAAAGAGTAAACTATCGCCCAATATCATTGATGAATATAGATGCAAAAATTCTCAACAAAATCTTAGCCAACCGAATCCAACAACATACCAAAAAAATTATACACCATGACCAGGTAGGGTTCATCCCAGGTTCACAAGGATGGTTCAACATACGCAAATCAATCAGCATCATACACCACATTAACAAAAAAAAGGTCAAAAATCATATGATCATCTCAATAGACGCAGAAAAAGCATTTGACAAAGTTCAACATCCATTCATGATCAAGACCCTCGCCAAAGTGGGTATAGAGGGAACATTCCTGAATATAATCAAAGCCATTAATGATAAACCCACAGCAAATATAATCCTCAATGGGGAAAAACTGAAAGCCTTCTCACTCAAATCTGGAACAAGACAGGCCCACTCTCACCACTGCCCTTCAACATAGTTTTGGAAGTCCTAGCCATAGCAATTAGACAAACAAAAGAAATAAAAGGCATCCATATAGGAAGAGAAGAGATCAAACTGTCACTGTATGCAGATGACATGATACTATCCATAGAAAACCCTAAGGACTCAACCCCAAAACTACTTGAACTGAATAATAAATTCAGCAAAGGAGCAGGATATAAGATTAACATTCAGAAGTCAGTCGCATTTCCGTATACCAGCAATGAAACATTAGAAAAGGAATCCAAAAATACCATACCTTATAAATTGCACCTCACAAAATCAAATACCTCGGAATACACCTGACCAAGGAGGTAAAGGACCCATATGCTGAGAACTATAAAATCTTAATCAAAGAAATCAAAGAAGATGTAAAGAAATGGAAAGATATTCCATGTTCCTGGATTGGGAAAATCAATACTGTAAAAATTGCCATACTACCCAAAGCAATCTACGGATTCAATGCAATCCCTATCAAATGACCCATGACATTTTTCACAGAACTAGAACAAACAATCCAAACATTTATATCGAACCACAAAAGACCCAGAATCGCCAAAGCAATCCTGAGAAACAAAAACCGAGCAGGAGGCATAACTCTCCCAGACTTCAAGAAATACTACAAAGCCACAGTCATCAAAACAGTGTGGTACTGGTACCAAAACAGACAGACAGACCAATGCAACAGAAGCGAGAACCCGGAAATAAACCCTGACACCTATGGTCAATTCATCTTTGACAAGGGAGGCAAGAACATAAAATGGGAAAAGGAAAGTCTATTCAGCAAGCATTGCTGGGAAACCCGGACAGCTGCATGCAAAGCAATGACACTAGAACACACCCTCACACCATGCACAAAAATAAACTCAAAGTGGCTGAAAGACTTAAATATAAGACAGGCCACCATCAAACTCCTAGAAGAAAACATAGGCAAAACACTCTCTGACATCAACATTATGAATATTTTCTCAGGTCGGTCTCCCAAAGCAATAGAAATTAGAGCAAAAATAAACCCATGCGACCTCATCAAACTGAAAAGCTTTTGCACAGCAAAGGAAACCCACAAGAAAACAGAAAGACAACTTACAGAATGGGAGAAAATAGTTTCCAATGATGCAACCGACAAGGGCTTAATCTCTAGAATATATAAACAACTTATACAACCCAACAGCAAAAAAACCAATCAATCAATGGAAAAATGGGCAAAAGACCTGAATAGACTCTTCTCCAAGGAAGATATACAGATGGCCAGCAAACACCTGAAAAAATGTTCAACATCTCTGATTATAAGAGAAATGCAAATCAAAACTACCATGAGATACCACCTCACACCAGTCAGAATGGCCATCATTAATAAATCCACAAATAGCAAGTGCTGGAGGGGGTGTGGAGAAAGGGGAACCCTGCTGCACTGTTGGTGGGAATGTAAACTGGTATAGCCACTATGGAGAACAGTTTGGAGATACCTTAGAAATCTATACATAGAACTTCCATATGACCCCGCAATCCCACTCTTGGGCATCTATCCAGACAAAACTCTACTTAAAAGAGACACATGCACCCGCATGTTCATTGCAGCACTATTCACAATAGCCAGGACATGGAAACAACCCAAATGTCCATCGACAGATGATTGGATTCGGAAGAGGTGGTATATATACACAATGGAATACTACTCAGCCATAAAAAAGAATGACATAATGCCATTTGTAGCAACATGGATGGAACTAGAGAATCTCATACTGAGTGAAATGAGCCAGAAAGACAAAGACAAATACCATATGGTATCACTTATCACTGGAATCTAATATCCAGCACAAATGAACATCTCCTCCGAAGAGAAAATCATGGACTTAGAGAAGAGACTTGTGGTTGCCTGATGGGAGGGGCGGGAGAGGGAGGGATCGAGAGCTTGGGCTTATCAGACACAACTTGTAACAGATTTACAAGGAGATCCTGCTGAATAGCATTGAGAACTATGTCTAGATACTCATGTTGCAACAGAAGAAGTGGTGGGGGAAAAAATGTAATTGCAATGTATACATGTAAGGATAACTTGACCCCCTTGCTGTACAGTGGGAAAATAAAAAGAAATTATAAAAAAAAACATAAGAAACAAAAATGTACACAATAAGAAAGTTTAAAAAAAATAAAATAATATTGAAAATCTATGTCCAAAAAAAAAAAATGTCCTATATGTACATACCAAGTGATGCCTGAATAGTCTGGCTTGACACATACTTCCAACCAAACACACAGATGAGTGGTATGCTGTAAATGCTTATATAAAGCTGTTTAAAAAGTCAGGTAAGGCTTCATTTATGATATCTACATGGTATAAGAATTCCAAGCAAGTGCATATTCAAACTACCAACTTGATGTAACTGAACACAGAGATGACTATCCCAAGCTATTATGAACTAGTTCTGCAGCTACTAACAAATAACCACAGCCCATGTTTCTCATACCTATAAATGCAAGTCTCCAACTCCTCCGAATAAACACAGAAACTCATCTCTCCTTTAGAAACACACATACTCAATTCCCCAAATATTTAATCCTAAAATGTCCCTACTGAAAAATCCAAGTGCATAGCCCCAGCAAATATTCCTCCAAATGACCATGCCCCTTGAATACACACTCAAACTCATACACACAACTATTCTGCATGAGCCCCAAATGTACCCACAATTACCCAGGACCCCACAAATATGGCAGTGTATCACCCTATGCCTTTTGTTCCAAATACATATATAATACACTCTCTGCATCTACAGAAAATCACACTCCCCCTTCCATCATGCAGAATATAGAAGTACAGAAACACAGCACACCTACCTATATAATATTCACCAGTCCCATAAAATAGTCAGACTTGCCCTGTACACATCAAAATACACATACGCAGCTCCTGAAAAATTACTACACAAAAAAGCAAATAACCACACAACATGCTGCAAATATGCAAATAACCATCCTAACGAGAAGGATAGATTCAGATACTTAAAATAGATGAAAAGTCCCACTGGAGACTAAAGACAAGGTTTAAGTTTAGGAAACTGTTGTAAGCTAATGAGCACTCAAGAAAAGTAACCCAGCTGTGATTACAACGGCCTTCACAGAATTAATTCTAACCGCAGACATGACTGGCACTGCCCCCAGGCAGGCCACCCCTTGGGAAACTGCCCTCTGCCCTCGTGCATGTGCTACTGGCTTCTCAAGCAGACCAGCCTCAACAGACCCTAGGAGCAGTTGGAGGATGGTAGTCACTGCGCCAGACAGCACCGCCACTGGTGGGCATGTGCATGCTTGCTGGCATGGGATGTGTGAATAGCTAGCCCAAGACGTCGTGCAAGAGAGGAATATTATGGAGGATTGGCATCCCCTGGGGAGATTTCTTGCAATGTGTTCTCATTGGGATCATTTGTGGCCATCTCTGTTTAAAACTGTCTCTTGGGGATGGGATTAAGATGGCAGAATAGAAGGACTGGAGCTCAACTTCTCTCCGAAAAACAACAAAATCCACAACTAAAGACTGAGCACTCTTCACCAAAATGGATCAGAAACCTTAAAAAAGATACCCTACTCCAAAAGAAAAAGAGAAGGCCACATCAAGAGGTAGGAGGGGCAATTTCATGATATAAACAACCCCATACCTCCTGGGGGGGAACATCCACAGACTGGAAATTAACTGGTTCACAGAGACTCACCTACAGGAGTGAGAGTTCTGAGCCACACATCAAACCCTCACATGTGGGGGATCCAGCACAGGGAGAAAGAGCCCCAGAGCATCTGGCATTGAAGACCAGTGGGGCTTGTGTGCAAGAGCTCTATGGGACTGGGGGAAACGGAGACCCCATTCTTAAAAGGCACACACAGACTTTCACATGCACTGAGTCCCAGGGCAAATCAAAGTCTCCAAGGGAATCTGGGTCAAACCTGACTGCAGTTCTTGGAGGACATCCTGGGAAAACAGGGGTGAACGTGGCTTATTGTGAGGGAAGGACATTGAAAGCTAAGGCTCTTAGGAATATTCAGCAGCAGTGCCTTTCTCTGGAGGTGTCCATTTTGGGAAAATCTGGCCACACCCATCAGCCAGCTGTTGAGAAGCCCCAGGGTGAACAACAACCCAGGTGGGATCACAGCCCCACCCCTCAGTAAACAGACTACCTAAAGATCCCTCAGGCACAAAGCTGCCTCTAATCTAATCAGTAAGCTAAGCCACAGCCACCAGAGGGAGTAGAATCAGCTCCTCCTACTGGGGGCAGGCATCAGCCCCTCCCATCAGGAAGCCTACAGCAAGCCCCCATGCTGACTTCAGCCACAGGGGGGAAGACATCAGAAGTAAGAGAGGCTACAACTCTATTATCCATAAGAAGTTCACCACACCAAAAACATATAAAAATGAAAAGACAGAGAACTATAACTCGGATGAGGGATTAAGGAAAAACCCCAGAAAGTCAGCTAAGTGAGGAGGAGATTCTTAGCCTCCAGGAAAAAAGAGTTTAGAATGTTGTTGCTGAAGATAATGCAAGACATTGGGAATAAACTGGAGGCAAAGATGGATAACTTACAGGAAACACTGACCAAAGAGATACAAGATATAGAGCTTAATCAAGAAGAGATGCAAAATACAATCACTGAAATAAAAAATTCACTAGAATCAGCTAACAGCAGAATACAGGAGGCAGAAGAAGGAATAAACAAGGTGGAGGACAGATTAGTGGAAATGATGGATGCAGAACAGAAAAAAGAAAAAAAGATTGAAATGAAATGAAGAGAGTCTCAGAGAACTCTGGGACAACGTGAAATGCACCAACATCCGTATTATAGGGATACCAGAAGGAGAAAGAGAGCAGGGGACAGAAAAAATATTTCGAGAGATAATAGCCAAAAACTTCCCTAACAGGGGGAAGGAATCACTCATTCACATCCAGGAAGCGCAATGAGTACTATATAAAATATACCCAAGGAGGAATACACCAAGACACATACTAATCAAACTGACCAAAATTAAAGTCAAACAGAAAATCTTGAAAGCAGCTAGGGAAAAGAAGCAAATAACATACAAGGGAACCCCAATAAGGCTATCATCACATTTTTCAGCAGAAACTCTTGCAGACCAGAAGGGAGTGGCATGATATACTCAATGTGATGAAAGGAAAAAACCTCTAACCAAGAATACTCCACCCAGCAAGGCTCGCATTCAGATTTGAAGGAGAAATCAAAACCTTCACAGATAAGCAAAAGTTGAGAGAATTCAGCAACACTAAAGCAGCCTTACAACAAATACTAAAGGAACTTCTTTAGGCAGAAAAGAACAAGAGAAGAAGGAAAGGAAAAAGAGCAGCAAAAACAAATCCAAAGTAATTAATAAAATGGCAATAAGAACATACATATCAATAATTACCTTAAATGTGAATGGACTAAAAGCCCCAACCAAAAGACATAGACTGGCTGAATAGATACAACAACAAGACCCATATATATGCTGTCCTCAAGAGACCCACTTCACTTCTAGGGACACATACAAATTGAAAGTGAGAGGATGGAAGAAAATATTCCATGCAAACGGGGATCAAAAGAAAGCTGGAGTAGCAATACTCATATCAGACAAAATAGACTTTAAAATAAAAAATATTTTAAGGGAAAAAGAAGGACATTACTTAATGATCAAAGGATCAATCCAAGAAGATGATATAACAATTTTAAATATCTATGCACCCAACAGCTTCACCACAATATATAAAGCAACCACTAACCACCTTAAAAGGAGAAATCGACAATAACACAATCATAGTGGGGGACTTTAACACCCCACTTACAGCAATGGACAGAAAACCAGACAGAAAATCAATAAGGAAACACAGGCCCTGAATGAAGCATTAAACCAGATGGACTTAATAGATATTTATAGGACATTCCATCCAAAAGCAACAGATACACATTCTTCTCAAGTGCACATGGAACATTCTCTAAGATTGAGCACATCCTGGGCTACAAATCCAACCTCGGTAACTTTAAGAAAATTGAAATCATATCAAGCATCTTTTCCAACCACAATGCTATACGCCTGGAAATCAACAACAAGAAAAAAACTGCAAAAAAACACAAACACGTGGAGACTCAACAACATGCTACTAAACAACCAATGGATTGCTGAAGAAATCAAAGAGGCAATTAAAAATTACCTAGCGAAGATATGACATTCCAAAACCTATGGGATGGAGCAAAAGCTGTTCTAAGAGGAAAGTTTATAGCAATACAAGCCCACCTCAGGAAACAAGAAAAAGCCCAAATAAACAAGCTAACTTTACATCTAAAGCAGCTCGAGAGAGAAGAACAGACAAGACCTAAAGATAGTAGAAGGAAAGAAATCATAAAGATCAGAGCAGAAATCAATGAAAGAGAAACAAAACCATTGAAAAGATCAATGAAACGGAAAGCTGGTTCTTTGAAAAGGCCAACAAAATTGATAAACCCTTAGCCAGACTTATCAAGGCACAAAGAGAGAGGACTCAAATCAATAAAATTAGAAATGAAAAAGGAGAAGTAACAATGGACATCACAGAAATACAAAGGAGCATAAGAGACCACTATATGCAACTATATGCCAATAAAACGGAAAACCTAGAAGAAATGGACAAATTCTTAGAAAAGTACAATCTTCCAAGACTAAACCAAGATAAAATAGAAAAGATGAATGGACGAATCACAAGAACTGAAATTGAAACTGTGATTAATAAACTTCCAACAAACAAAAGTCCAGGACCAGATGGCTTCATAGGCAAATTCTATCAAACATTGAGAAGAGCTAACACCGATCCTTCTGAAACTATTTCAAAAAATTGCAGAAGAAGGGATACTCCCAAACTCATTCTATGAGGCCACCATCACCCTGGTACCAAAACCAGACAAAGACTCCACAAAAAAAGAAAACTATATGCCAATTTCACTGATGAACGTCAATGCAAAAATCCTCAATAAAATCCTAGCAAACCACATCCAACAATACATTAAAAGGATTGTACATCATGATTAAGTGGGATTTATCGCAGGGATGCAAGGGTTCTTCAATATCTGCAAATCCATCCGTGTGATACACCACATGAACAAACTGAAGAATAAAAATCATATGATCCTCTCAATAGATGCAGAAAATGCCTTTGACAAAATCCAACTCCCATTTCCGATAAAATCCCTTCAGAAAGTGGGCATAACATGATAAAGGCCATATACGACAAACCCACAGTGAACATCATTCTCAATGGTGAAAAGCTGAAAGAATTCCCGCTGAGATCAGGAGCAAGACAAGGATGTCCGCTCTCACCACTATCCTTCAACATAGTTCTAGAAATCCTAGCCACAGCAATCAGAGAAGTAAAAGAAATAAAAGGGATACAAATTGGAAAGGAAGAAGTAAAACTATCACTGTTTGCAGATGACATGATACTATACCTAGAGAATCCTGAAGACTCTACCAGAAAACTGTTAGAGCTCATCCATGAATTTGGCAAAGTCGCAGGATACAATATCAATACACAGAAATTGATGGCATTTCTATACACAAACAATGAAAGAGCAGAAAGAAAAACTAGGCAAGCAATCCCGTCTACCATTGAATCCAAAAGAATAAAATACTTAGGAGTAAACCTACCTAAAGAGACAAAAGACCTGTACTCTGAAAATTATAAGACACTGATGAAAGAATTCAAAAATGACACAAATAAATGGAAAGATATACCATGCTTGTGGATTGGAAGAGTTAATATTATCCAAATGACTATACTACCCAAGGCAATCTACAGATTCAATGCAACCCCTTTCAAATTACCAAGGACATTCTTCAGAGAACTCAAACAAAATATTTTAAAGTTTGTTTGGAAGCACAAAAGACCCAGAATAGCCAACGACATCCTGCAAAAGAAAAATGGAGCTGGAAGAATCAGGCTCCTGGACTTCAGACTATACTACAAGGCAAAAGTCGTCAAAACTGCATGGTACTGGTACAAGGACAGAAATATAGATCAGTGGAACAGGATAGAAAGCCCAGAATTCAACCCAAGCACCTACAGACAACTCATCTATGACAAAGGAGGCAACAATAGACAAAGGAGAAAGGACAGCTTGTTCAATAAGTGGTGCTGGGAAAACTGGACAGCCACATGGAAAAGAATGAGATTAGAACACTCCCTAACACCATACACAAAAATAAACTCCCAATGGATTCAAGACCTAGATAGAAGACCAGACACTATCAAACTCCTAGAGGAAAACATAGGCCAAACACTCTCTGACATAAACGACAGCAACATCTTCTCAGATCCACCTATCGGAGTATTGACAATAAAAAGAAAAATAAACAAATGGGATCTAATCAAACTGAAAAGTTTCTGCACAGCAAAGGAAACCCTAAACAACACAAAAAGACAACCCACAGAATGGGAGAAAATCTTTGTGAATCAACTGACAAGGGATTAATCTCCAACATTTATAAACAACGTCTGCAGATCCATACCAAAGAAACAAACAAGCTTATCAAAAAATGGGCCGAAGATCTAAACAGACAGTTCTCCAAAGAAGACATACATATGGCCAAGAAACACATGAGAAGATGTTCAATGTCACTCATTATTAGAGCGATGCAAATCAAAACCACTCTGAGGTACCACCTTACACCAGCCAGAATGGCCATCAACCAAAAGTCTACAAACAATAAGTGCTCAAGAGAGTATGGAGAAAAAGGAATACTAGTACACTGTTGGTGGGATTGTCAATTGGTGCAACCACTGTGGAAAGCAGTGCGGAGATTCCTCAGAAAATGAAAAATACAACTCCCATTTGATCCAGCAATCCCACTCCAGGGCATCTATCCAGAGAAAACCACAAAGACACATGTACTCCAATGTTCATTGCAGCACTATTTACAATAGCCAAGACATGGAAACAACCTAAATGTCCATCAACAGAGGAGTGGATCAAGAAGAAGTGGTACATATACACAATGGAATATTACTCAGCCATTAAAAGGAATGAAATACCAGCATTTTTAGCAACATGGATGGACCTAGAAACTATCATGCGAAGTGAAGTCAGCCATACAATGAGACACCAACATCCAATGCTTTCACTGACATGCGGAATCTGAAAAAAGGACAGACTGAACTTCTTTGCAGAACAGATGCTGACTCACAGACATTGAAAAACTTACAGTCTCCAGAGGAGACAGTTTGGGGGGTGGGGGGATGTGCCTGGGCTGTGGGATGGAAATCCTGTGAAATCAGTGTTATGATCATTATACAACTACAGATGTGATAAATTCATTTGAGTAATAAAAAAATGGAAAAAAAAGATTGCAACACAGAAAAAAAAAAAAGAAAACAGATTCTTTTCCATCATAAGATGTTGAGTATATAGCTCCCTGTGCTACACAATAGGTCTTTGTTGTTTACCTATTTTATACGTGTGTGTATATGTTATTCCCAAACTCCAGATTTATCTCTCCCCCACTATCCCCTTTGGTTTCCATAAGTTTGTTTTCTATACCAGTGAGTCTTTATCTGGTTTGTAAATCAATTCATTTGTATCATTAAAACAAAAAACAAAAACAAACAAAAAAATAAAATAAAATTGTCTCTTGAGAGATGAGCCCCCATGTTAAAATTGCAAACATGAAACTCATGCATTTAGATATGATCCCCATGGAAGAGTTTGGAGAGCTCCAGCCTAAGCACGGTATCCTCAAATTGGGCCAAGTACATTCAAGCCCTTTGGGCTGCAGTTCCTTAGGTTTCCTTACTGTTTTTGTTGTTGTTGTTGTTGTTGTTGTTGTTTTCCCTAGAAATAGAAGGTTCTTTTCCCTATCAAGCCTGAGGGGTCAATTAAAAAGAATGTCTAGCAATGAATTTTAGACCCGGAAAACACTCTGAACGAAATTTCTCCTGTTTCCATGCCTAGAGTTTTTCCAAATGTATTTGTTCTCCTTGAATGTTTTTTTTTCTCAGGGTAGTTAGTTAATGCCTGGAGGTTTTTTAATAAAGGTGGACTCACAGGTGTTTCTTTTGTAAGGTTTTGGTTATTCTGGCTATGCTGGTGAACTAAACTTGACCCTCTTGGCCAATGACAAAACAGCAGGTACTTTGGGAACAATTTTACTCTCCCTCCTTACTTTTTGACTACATCACAGAATTTCAGCTGGCAATCAACATACAAATAAGTAGGAGCAGATTCACTGTACTGACCTGACATTGTAATGTGTGCTAAAGAAACCTGAACCCTCAGATCCCTTTTATGGTCAGTTGCAACATCAGAGCATTTCTTACTCCACAGGATACCTCCGAAGACACTTACATCTAACAACATGAAAAGCCCCCAAGGGCACAGACTTGAAACGTCCACAAGACACAAACCTGGTATTTCTCTGTGTCCTTAATGTCCATGCAGAAGTGGAAGATTCACTGTCTCCTGATGCTAGTGATCCATTTCCAGAGATGTTTCTCCTCAGTTGCCACTGCCTGACCTGAAGCTCCCGGCAGGAATAATCAGAGATCAGGGTCCAAAGGACATTGAAATACTTACTTCCATGACTGGTTTTCCCTAATTATATGTCAGCTAATTTGATTATCTCTGCCTCTAGGATGTAGAATTTTGATGTAGTGAAAAAATTGATTGTAGAATTGGGGATGTCACTTTTCCACCATGCATTTTATGCTATCATTGTCCCTGGGAAGACTCATCAAATACTATATCAGAGCTATGAGTGAGGATCTTGTAAGTGATTGATTGAATGGCTGAACAAGGGGAGGAAACAACAAGGAGCCTGCCCTTCTTGAGAGCCTGTGTAGAATGCTTGCCTCACCAATCCTCTCATATGAAGGTATTGGTTGAAAAACATCTAAATTTCTCATTATAAAAGCTCAAATACAGAGAAGTAGTTCCAGGTTATTTTTTTTAACCCCCCATCAAGAGTTTCTTGATACAAGGCTCACCATTATATTGCTTGAAATCCTCTCACCTCAGCTTTTCACCCTCTTCTGAGTCCATCTTCCTTTGCAAGGGGCAAGAAGCTTCTGAAGCATCCACACAAGTCTTTTTCTCATTGTGGAACAGTCCTTTAAACCTCTCTCTTTCCTTCCCCAACGCCCTAACATTAGTAGGAGTTGTAGTGGGGTTACAGCAGAGAATGAATTTGGCCTCCCAAGAGATTTGGTTGCAGTCCTATTAGATTTCACCCCTCATCTCCCTTGATGAGTTTCCTAAGAGTCCTCTCTTCTCACCACACAAAACATGAATACTCATTCATATCATTTGGATAGTGATAAGCTGACATTAATTCCCAACACGATAATAAGGCTCAGAGAACTTTTTCTTATTTGTGTCTCTGTTTTGTTTTCTAAGGGATGCTACCATGATTCCCATGCAGTCAGGACCATAGGTAATGATGAGCTTAGATTCTAAAGTGGAAGGTTATGGGATGCAGACAGGAAATTCACCAGCTTATAAGCAGGGCTTGCAGGCCAGGACTTAGATGGGATTGGCTTTGTCCAAAAGGAGAGTGGACAATTGTGGGTAAAATACTGGCACTGTGCCAAGGGAGTTGATTTTTTTTAATCCTAGAAATACGAGGAGTTCCATTGTGGCTCTGCAGAAATGAACTTGACAAGTATCCACGAGGATGTGGGTAGGATCCCTTGCCTCCCTCAGTAGAATAAGGATCTGGTGTTGCCTTGAGCTATGCAGTAGGTCACAGACACAGCTTACATCCCACATTGCTGTGGCTGTGTGTAGGCCTGCAGCTGCAGGTTTGATTTGTCTCCTATTCTGGAACTTCCATATGCTGAAGGTCTGGCCCTAAAAAGAAAAATAAATAAAAAGAAGGGACTCCCCCCCACCACAGATCTCTAGGATATTTACTTCTTTAACATATGGAAAGAGAAGATTTGTCTCCTTGCCCCTTACTTCTGTCCTTAACCCCACTAAGCACAAACACTCGGTAGTATAACCTGGCTCTTCCATTTCCATTTCATCCAAAGAGCCTGCAGATTTTGGATCCCTTTGTCAATTTATTTAGTGTTGGACCAAAAGGTACATGTCAGTCTCTACTCCAAGTTCTCATCCTCTCAAGAATTGCCCACAACTAATAGTCTAATGTGTTACCCTTTATGGCTAGTGTTCCAGATAAATGCCCATTCTGAGGGAAAGGTAAATTTCAGATAAATATGGAAAGTACTTGCAGTAAAGGTATGTCTGAAATGTTGCACAGGGTATAGTTAAGGCTAAATTAATGCACTATATGTGAAATGAAAAATTCAAATTTAGCTGGACATGTACTATTATTATTGCTTGCCTATGATCAACCTGATCTTTCAGTACATTGAATTTCAATAACTGTAGAATTTCTGGTTATAAAAATTAGGCCAGAAATAAAGGAGCCAGGATATAAGGATGAAGACAACTTTAAATATACTCAAATACATCAGATTATATTTTAATTTTCTTTTTAATTTTAAAAGATAAACTATGTTGTTATTTACAGAATGACTTTTATTTTTTTCCACTACATGTGGTTTACAGTGCTCATTCAAATTTCAATTGTTAACACTTAATTGTTTCCATCATAGTTGATTTAAAATGCTTTGCTCTATTCTGGTGTAAAGTAACCCACTAAAAAGATATATATTCGGTCTCTTACATTACCACCATCATTATCCATCACAATGGAAAATCCAGGGATGCATATTTGGGATAGAGGATCTGTATGATAAAAGGAAACAAGGCCTACAACAATGCGGACATGTATTATACCCATGGATGGGAAGACACAACAGAGAAAATGGTCAAAATCCAACAGAAGTTTTTTTTTTGTCAACATGGACAAACCTATTCTAAAATGTACAAAGAAAGATAAAGGAGCCAGAACATCAAACATAATTTCGAGAAAGCACATTAAAGTGCGAGGTGATTCGGCATATGAGAACGCTCTATGGAGGGCAGCTTGGCATTGTTGGAGGGATAGAAGCAGACAGAGTTCAGTGTACAGAGAGAGAATGCAGAAATAGATCCATAGCAATACAAGAGCCTGCGATGTTCTAATACGGAAGCTCAAGGGCAGTAGAATGGAATAGGGATAGGGTTTTTATCCGATACGAAAATGAACTCATCATGGAACATTCAGTGCAAATGTAAAATGTGTATAAATACAAACGATGCAACGTTTACCACACCTAAGAAAAAAAAATTGGAGCAAACCTCTGGGTCCTCAGGCTTGGCAAAGGGGTCTTCCACATGACAAGAAAAACATTATCCCAAAAGGGAAGGAAAGAACAGAAAGTTGGACTTCATCAAAAGGAAAGAAAGGCCCTTCAAAACATACATGCACCCCAATGTCCACTGAAGCACCATTTCCAATAGCCAAGACAAGGGAGCAAGCTAAATGTCCATCGGCCGAGGCATGGATAAAGAGGATGAGGTTCATATGTACGGGGGGACATCACACAATCATACAAGAGAATGGAATCATGAACGCTGCAGCAGCAAGGATGGACCTGGAAATTATCATCCTAAGTGAAGGTGGACAGGGAAAGACAAACATCGTATGATGCCACTTCTAAGTGGAACCGAAAGAGAGGACACAAATGAACGTGTGCACGGAACAGAAACAGACTCCCAGCCTTGGAAAGCCCGATGGGTACCAAAGGAGCCAAGTCCGGGGCAGGAGGGACTGGGGGTTTGGGACTGGCTTCTGCACACGGAGTACATGGAATGACCGGCCAACAGGAACCTGTGGTAGAGCCCAGGGAACTCTAGCCAACAGTTAGCGATAGTCGATATGGGCATAGAATCTGAGGGAGAAGGGGTGTGTGTGTATGTATGACCGACTCACTTTGCGACACAGCAGGAAATAGCACAACATGCTACCTCACTGTCCTTTCAATCAAACTGAAGATAAGTACATCAATACTGCTGGAATAGGCAACAACAACATCAGCAACAATGAAAAGATAAGCGTTCTTCCCCATGACAGCCAAAACCCTACCCCAGACAGAAAACGGACCTCATCACATGGAAACATTTTCCTAGGTGAAAAGAAGCTACAGGTTTGGAGAAACTACCTGCCAACCACACATCTGACCCAAGTCTGGTGTCTCGAGGGAAGAAGGCACTGCCAAGACACGACCATAACAGCGGGACCTATTCCACCAGAAAATGGGCAAACGTTAGGAAGAGATGGGTCACCCACCACAGCACTGTGAGTCCTGAAGGCTGGGTCCACTGTGAGGCTTCCCGGGATCCTGCTGGCTACATGAGAACACTGGGTCAGGCAGAGGGCAGGAAGGATTGCAACAACACTGCTTCCAGGAACTCCCTTTGGTTTAGCCTCAGCCAGCTAAGCTGAAAAGGTGACAGCAGGCTCCAAGTGCTGGAGGTGTGGACCCCTTGGGCCAGGCTGGCTGGGACCCTTGGACCGAAGGCAGGTGTTCATGTGGGGGTGGGGGCCAGAAAGGTGGGCAGTGAGTTGTTCCCCATCAGGCTATGTAGAGCGGGGCCATGGGCATGCTTAAAGGAGGGTGCTGGGAATCCAATGTAGGAGCAGAGTTCTGTGAGGCCTGGACCTCATCTCACAGCCTGGCACTGGAACTCCCCTCTCAGCTTCCCTCTCAGTCACCTAGACTCCGTTCCTTCCAGAGCCTTATATGCCATGTGCTGTTACCCCCTGCCTCATGGCCTTGGGTCATGGGCTCTGATCCGGCTCGAGTGCCCTGCACTCTGGAAACGTCCCTCCCTCACTTTGGGGAGTCGATCCTCTTTCATCCCAACCCCAGGACTGATGTTCCTTTACTTTCAAAAGACCCTTCATCCCTTGCACTGGAGACACCTGCCAAAAGGGGCTACAACTCTATCACCTGAAGTTCATATGTGCAAGGCTTCTCCCCCAGGACCTCAGAACATGACCTTAGGTGGAGCAGTCTTTTCTTTGTCTTTCCGTTGCCTACGTTTGTTTGTTTGGATGGGGCAGCTGGGGCGGCATATGGAAGTTCCCAGGCTTGGCATCGGAACAATCCATCGATCGATCGGAGCTTTGGCAGCTGGCCTATGCCACAGCCACAGCAATGCCACATTTAAGCCGGGTCTGAGACCTACACCACAGCTCATGGCCACATTGGATCCTTCCCTTCCTGAGCGAGGCCAGGGATCGAACCTGAACACTCATGGTTCCTTCTCGGGTTCAGTTCCAGGGCACCACCACCGCAAGCCCTGCAGCAGAGTTTGTACAGGACGAGCTGAAATCAGGTCACTAAGGTGGCCCCGAATACAATCGGAAGGGTGCCCCTATAGAAAGGGCAAATATAGACCCTGAGTCCAACAGAGGGAGCTGATGTGAGGGCGCAGGCTGGAGATGGGCATCTGGAATCCAAGGAGAGTGGCCTCAGGGCCAACCCAGCTGGTTTATACCAGGATCTCAGAAGGCTGGTCTCCAAAACGATGAGTTGATACATTCTTGTTACTTAAGCCCCATTGCCCGTAGGATTGGTGAGGGCAGCTGGAGCTGACCAATTCCCTCTGAAGGCCTGGGCACTCCCAGGGCAGGAAGGAGTCTCAAGGGAAGACACCCTCTCTGTCCCCAGCTGGGCTCCACCAGCATCCCCACTCCTACCTTCATCCTGGGACACTCTCCCTCTCATGTCCTCTCCCTTGTCCAGGGAGTCAGATGGAGGACCCCAACACAAAACGTAAGGACGGAGGACAGGAGGGGCTGTAGGGCCCCAAGGCAGCAGCAGGAGGAGACTTTGCTTTGGTTATTGGAGATTGCAGGCGTGGTTTGTGGGGTGGCCACTGTTGCACAGGAAGGCCAAGATGGGGCCCTGGACAGCTGATGGAGCTGGTGGGGGAGGGGTGGCTGTTTGCCAAATGGAGACTGGAGTTTGAGGCAGAGACAGGAGCACAGGAGCTCGGGGGGTCTGCACCAGGCCTGCTGCAGGACCTCGAGCATGGATAGCAGCAGGGGCCAGTCTCTGGGGGCACAAAGCCTGTGCCAGGCCCAGGAGAGCCAGCAGCCTGCAGAGACTGCCATGGAACCTTGGTGTGAGGAGGAGGGACCGTGGTCTCAGGGAGAGGCATGTGCTTCTGGATCTCATCGGTCCCATGGGAGAAGCAGGTGATATTGGTGAAGATGCTGGGGTAGGGGGCATGTCAGCCGTCTAAGCCCCAGCAGGCAATCCCCACGAGACACCCTGAAAAAGGGAGGTCACAGATGAGGGCACCCCCCTGGGACCACCCTCCGGAGGACAGGGGACTTAGGCTGCAAGCAACAGAGCTAGGTCAGAGGAGTCTCTGCCATGCACGGTCACTCAGTTGTACTTCTGGGAAGTTCCAAACACTGGCATCCCATGGCTGATGAGCCTGTGTAAGCCATGCAGGCAGGCATGGGCGTCCTGATGGAGGAAGCTCCTGACTGACCCTCAGGACAATCACAGGTTTCAATCTATCAGCAGATGGGCCTCTGTGCCTGGAGAACCCCTGGAGGTCCAGAAGAAGGCACTGTCCAAGGCCGAGAAGGGACATAGGTACCAACAGGGCCCAAGAGAGCTGGTGTGGGAGTGGAGCCTGGCCAGCTCAAGCCCCTGCAGACCTCAGCTCTGGCAAGGCCCTGGGCTGCACCAGCACACCCCTAACCGGGACCCTCTTCCTTTCTCATTCCTTTAGACGTCTGGTGTTCTCTCAAGGTCTTGGTTGAGCCTTTGCAGAAGATGCCCATACCCAGGCCTGGTGGAGGCAGACCATCTTGCTCGGGATCAGTGGGGCTTAGAAACAGAGCAGCTGGGACTTCCTAGAGTTAATGTGCTCAGGGCCGGGCCATCTGGTGGGAAATCTCCTCATGTCATCAGCCAAAGGGAGGGTCTGGTCCTTGTGGCTGGGGGAGAGGGGCAGGGGCCATTGCCAGTTTCCAGGGCACCACAACAGGGAGTCCTGCAATCGAGGTTTTAAAGCAACAAGTGCAGGAGAGTGATAGCAACATATGGGAAGGACAGAGAGCCCCAAACAAGTTGAACCCAAACAGGCACGCAGCAAGACCTATTCTGATAAATATGGCCAAAGGTAAACAGAAAGGGAGGAGGCCAAAGGCAGCAAGAGAAAAGCAAGGCATTCATGATGAGGGAACCCCAATAAGGTTATCAGCAGTTTTCTCTACAGAAACACTCCAGGCCAGAAGGGGGTGGCGAGACCCACTGAAAGCACTGAAAGAAAGAACAAATAATCTGCCTCCTCCAAATACCCTCTCCAGCAAGGCTATCATTTCAAATCGAAGGGGAAATCAAGAATTTCTCCAACAAACCAACACTGAAAGAGTACTGCAATAGAAAACCCATTCTGAAAGAAATACTCAAAGAGTTCTCCAATTATAAAAAAGGAAAATAGAAAAAACCATTGGAAAGCAGTGACTTAGAGAAGCCAGTGTACAGATTTAACCATGAAGATGTCAAAAACATAAAATGAAATAAACTACATCAAATCATACAATGAGGGCGAGGAATGGAAGAAAATGTACATCCTTTGTCTTGTTTCAATGACGCGTTTGGTCCTATGTAACGGTCAGGCTAAAGTGAGCAGACAAACGAAGGGGTTAACATAATAACAAAACAGGGCAACCCCAAACCAAAAGCCACCACTACATTCAAAAATCGGAAATGGAAAGGACTCCAGCAGAGAATCAACGGAACAGAACCCATCCACCCAAAGGAAAAGAAAGAAGAAAAGAGAAACATAGACTCAACGGGAAAACAAGGCTTCAAATGGCAATCAAGAAACATCTATCAATGACCACCTGAATTGTTCCTGGACCAAACGCTGCCATCAAAAGACACAGATTGCCAGATTGGGTACCAAAGCAAAAACCTTCAATCTGCTGCCTAGAGAAGCTCACCCGAGGGCAAAGGACACGTGTAGATAGAAAGGGAGGGTATGCAAAAAGATATTTCATGCCAATGGACAAGACAGGAGATCAGGAGTAGCGCTGCTCATATCCAACAAAATCGCCTTTAAAACGAAGGCCATCGAGAAAGGCAAAGAAGGACACTAGTTCACGGTTAAGGGATCCATTCCAGAAGAGGATACCACACACTTATATCTGGAATCTCATATACGGCACAAATGAACCTTTCCACAGAAAAGCAACTCATGGACTTGCAGAATAGACTTGTGGTGGCCAAGGGGGAGGGGAGGGGGAGGGAGTGGGGTGGATGGGGAGCTTGGGGTTAATGCCTGCCCACTATTGCCTTGGGAATGGATTAGCAATGAGATCCTGCTGTGTAGCGCTGGGTACAATGTCTAGTCACGTTTGACGGAGCATGATAATGTGAGAACATAGAATGCCTACAGGTATGTGTAACTGGGACACCACGTTGTACAGTAGAAAACAAGATTGTATCGGGGAAATAACACTTAAGAGCCAAAGAGGACGCGGTATATACACACAATGGAATACTCCTGCGCCATAAAACAGAGCACCCTAATGCCATCTGCAGCAACATGGGTGGAACGAGACACTCTCATCCTGAGTGAAGGAAGTCCGAAAGAGAAGGACGACTACCATACGACATCACTCATATGAGGAGTCTCATATACAGCCCAAAGGAACCTTTCCACCTAAAGGAACTCATGGACTTGGAGAATAGACTTGTGGTTGCCTAGAGCGAGGGGAGGGAGTGGGATGGATGGGGAGCTTGGGGTTATTGGATGCAAACGACTGCTTTTGGAAGGGATTAGCAAGGAGATCCTGCTGTGTAGCACTGAGGACGAGGTCGAATCACTTATGGTGGAGCATGATAATGGTACAAAGACGAATTATACATGTATGGGGAACTGGGTCACAATGCTGGACAGTGGAAAAAATTGTCTAGGGGAAATAACAATCAAAAAACAGCTAACAAACACCACACTAGAGGCAGTCATCAAACCACAAGAGCAGAGAACAAGGGAGGACGGGAAAAGACCAACAAAACCCAATCTGACACAGCTAATAACATGGCCGTAAGAACATACAGATCAAGAAGCACCTTCAATGGAAATGCACAAAATGCCCCAAGCAAAAGGCATCAACTGGCTGCATGCATACAAAAAGAAGACGCATCTCCTTCTCTCTGGGTCGAGATCGAGAGCTCCGTCTCGTTCTCCATCTCGATCTCCATCATCTCGATCTCGATCCAGATAGGTAGAGGGATAGACAGATAGGTAGACCTGCTGTCTTCAAGAGACCCCCTTCAGTTTGAGGGACATATACAAATTGAAAGTGAGAGGATGCAAGAAAATATTCCTCCTGCGTGGGAATTAAAAGAGAGACGGAGTAGAAATACCGCCATCACACAAAAGAGACCTTCAAATAAAGCATATTAATAAGACACAAAGAAGGTCATTACGTAACGGTCAAGGGTTAATCCAAGGAGAGGAGATGGGAATTGGAAACCTATATGCACCCAATACAGGATCCCCGCAATGTAGAAGGCAACTGCTACAACCGTAAAAGGAGAAATGGACACTAACACAGTCAGAGCAGGGGGCCTTCACACCCGACTCCCATCAACGCACGGGTCCTCCAGACATAAAATCAACAAGGGAACCCAGGCCTTCAATAATGCATTGGACCACAGGGAACTTCCTCCATAGGTAGAGCGCTTTCCATCCCAATGGAGCAGCATACACACTCCTCTCAAGGGCACACCGGACATTCCCTAGGACAGATCACATGCTGCGTCACCAAGCAAGCCACTGTACATGGAAGGAAATTGAAATCCTATCCCACAGCTTGTAGGAACCCAACGCTATGAGGCTCAAAATCAACAACCAAGAAAACAATGGCAGCAAACACCAACGCATGGAAACTCGACAACATGCTACTCAACAACCAAGGGAGTGCTGGAGAAACCAAAGAGGAAATCTGAAGAACCCAAGAAGCAAGTGACACCAAAGACATGACAATCCAAAGCCTATGGGACGAAGCAAAGGCAGGTCGAAGAGGGACCTTTCCAGCAATACAAGCCTACCTCAGCCAACAAGGAAAACCACCAACAAACAACCTGGCCTTACGCCCAAAGCAACCAGAGAAAGACAAACATAAGGAAAGACATCCTAATGATCAGAGCAGAAAGGAAAGAGCAGCGAAGAAAACCATCGGAAACATCAATGCAGCTACAACTGCTTCTTTGCATACATCCACCATATGGATAAACCCTTAGCCAGACTCATCAGGGAAAAAAGAGTGGACTCAAATCAATAACCATCAAAATGCACGCCAGCTTCCAATGGACATCCCAGAATACAGAGGATCAGAAGAGACTACTAAAAGCAACTATAGGCCAAGAAAACAGACTTCCTAGACGAAATGGACACCTTCCTAGCAAAGTACAATCTGCCAAGACTAAACTCCGATGACCTAGAAAAGATGACTGGGCTGATGCCAAGAACTGAAAATGACGTTGTGAGGAAAAAACTTCCAGCAGGCATTCCCGTCGTGGCTACACTGGAATGAACCTGACCCGTATAGGAGAGAATGCAGGTGCAATCCCTGGATCCAGGATTGCCTTCAGATATGGAGCAGGTCCCAGATGCAGCTCGGATCTGGGCTTGCTGTGGCCGTGGCTGGCAACTGCAGCTGCAGCTCCAATTCCACCATAGCCAGGGCATTTCCAAAGGACATGGGTCTGCCCTGAAAAGACAAGAAAAGGCCAACCCCCCACTCCACCCACTTCCCCACAAACAAAACTAGACCACCTGAGGTCTTCACATGCACATACCCAACAGGGGCCTGAACACAAACATCGACCAGTGGTACACATTGACTACTACGAATACAGGCTCACTACCACCAGCTCCTACACAGTCGTCTCACGCACAGCCCATAGGCAAGGCCACAGTCCTACAGTACGTCTAGGCCAGGATTCCAGAACACACACATCGCCTATGAGATTTCTTTGTTTCCAAACACACACACCTACCTCTGGCATCCCTCCAAATACATACTACAGAAGCCCCAGGACCTCAAATACACACACAGCCACAATCCGCCTACACGTACTAATACACATGTACACGTCTCAAACACCTATGGACACACACAGACAAATATTCCCAACCATTGAACATACAGATGCCCCAAACACTAGACATGGTGCCACCTCTCCAGAAGAAAACCGCCCTGCCCCACCGCCAAAAGAGACACAAAAGGACACTGCACATGAGTGGGTGTCAACTGCATATGCATTTCAGCCCTCACACTCAATGAGGACACACCATCTCTAGGTGTTTCTACAGGTATCTAGGACCTGTAGAAACACCTCGGCATTCTGCCAAGAAGCAACGTGGCACACTCCCAACACCTCCATACCATAGGAACACAACCTGGTCATGCATGCACCTGGTGATAGACACACAAACGAGTATACACACGTAGGACACATGGACCTATCGCCAGCAAACCACACAGGAAATGACTTCCACATATCCAATGATCCTAGGACCCAGCTCATCCATCTGCAAACTCGTAACACATAACCACAGCACATATTTCTCACACCAAGAAATGCACGTCTCCCACGCCCCTGTAGAAACACAGAACCTCATCTCTCCAGCAGACACACACTTCCCCACGTCCCCACATATATAAGCCTAACATGTCCCTCCTGAAAACTACAAGGGCATAGCCCCAGCGAATATGCCTCCAAATGCCCATGCCCCTGGAATACACACTCAAACGCATTCTACACACAACTCTCCAAAACACCCAAGCAGACCCGCAATTACTCAGTACACGACACAAGTGCAAACCTAGCACCCTACGTCCTTTCCTCCAAACACGCATATAACACACTCTCGGCATATCCATAAACCCACACTCCCCAAGGCTCCATCCAAGGGCATGCACTCTTCCAGCATGCAGAATCCAGAAGCATACCAGTACGGCACCCCGACCTATATAGCATTCACCAGTCCTAGAAGATAGGCCGACTCGCCCTCTACACATCAAAAGACACATGCACGGCTCTGGAACATGTGCTACACACAAAAAAGCAAAGAGCCATATGACAGGCCATGAACACACAAATAATCATCCTAAAGGGAAGGGCAGAGGAGGATCCTTAAAGAGCAGAAACCGCCCACGGGGGATGTGTTAAAGACAAGCTTTAAAGGGGTCTTCGAAATGGTCTAAAGCTGATGATCACTCAAGAAAAGGAACCCAGCCATGACTTACCCGACTTGAAGGAAGACCAGATGCATCCAAGTGCCAGACACGCTCAAGACACAACCCCCAAGAGTTCAAGCACAAGACAACAGATATGGAGGTGGAGTCCTGCTGCATGAGGTCAAGGAGAGAAGAGGTCAAGGAGAGAAGAGTCCTGGACAAGGAGCACCTCACCCAGACAGAAACACAGGGGAGAGGGGACACGCCTAGGTAACAGAGGACAGTAGATGGAAACCTGAGATGAATTACCCCAGTTGACATACGACCAAACTCCTGGGAATACACACCGATTTGAACAAGCACTGTGACAGCCCAGGGCACACGATCCATATAGGGCACAAGGAGGAGCTGGAGATGGAAGCCTTGATATCCACCCTCCAATGAGGAAGAAGGCAGTCTTCTCCCCTCCCCACTGGGCCTTGGATTCTAGAAATGTAGCTCTCTTGGTTCTTGGGGCTGCTCTGCTCCCTGGCCAGCTTACGCGTATCTCCCCCCAGGGTCTTATGCTCCTAAACTCACTCTTTACCTGGGGCTTCGCTTCCTGCCAAACACTTCCTGCCACGAAGCAGAAGAACCAGAGCTTCATCAAATCCTGACACCTGGTGAGGGGTCTGACAGTGCAAAGACAGTGGGTTTGAGCAGGTCGAGGCGTTCCTTTGTGGCACGGAAGGCTAAGGATTCTGAGTGTTCACTGCAGTGGTCCAGATTGCTGCTGTGGCACTCCGTCCGTGGACGGGGAAACTCCACATGGGGCAGATGCCACCAAAAAGAAGAAGTCTGTGCGCTCGAATCCTCTCTGAACCTGGGATCCTGGATTCAGGTGCCAAGCTGAGGGCAAGGTAGATTCCAGTCCCACTCTCAATTTTGGCTGGGGTCAAGTCCCAACCACGAAATTTCACTACAGGCCCCAAAGGTACAAATACACAGATCGGCCCCTGTACATCCCTAACATTGCCCTGAGGCCTAGGCAGATAATCCTACCAAGTCCACCAGGAGACACACAATCCCCAACTTCATGGCGGAAAACATCCCTGAACACCAACATACAAACACCTAAACCCCAGCTCCTGGACTATGCCTCTGTTACATCTCAGCACACTCCAAAGACAAACGCTCACCCAAACACGGGCATGATCTCCCCTTACACACATATCCATAGACAAAACACAACCAACCCTCACATTTGACGCATTACCAGATTCCCAACAACCAGGTGGCCTTGTACCAATCCCCCTAGGCTTGCAAATCCATCACGATTTACATCCGACTACAACTAGGTGGTCAGCACTACATTCAGCAAGGCTGCCCCCAAAGAGACCCAAGCATGCCCTTTGAACAGAAGTGCTGACAGACATTGGGATGTGAGAAAGGAAGACACCAGTGAAACCAGGAGCCTGGATGGTACATCTTCACTCCTTTTCCCGTGCCCTGAGCTACTTCTTGTGAACCCCATGAGGGTTTTCAAATTGGAATTTCTTCCTTCGTGCTTTCCTACGCTTTTGAATGGCGGGCACACTGGAATGTCACCCATTTTAATCACTCACACACTTTAGTCCCCTGCCTCCATAGGCCCCACAGTCCCTCAAGTCTCCCAGCAGCCTGATCCACAGTGCTGCTAAAAGCTGTGGTGGAAACACTGTTCCGGACCTGAGATCCATGCGGGCATGAACCCACATGGAGGAGTGCACAAGGAGTCTGCAGCGTTCACAAGAGCACACAGCGGTCACACCCAATGGCTGAAGAGTCCCCATATTCCTTAGCAGGGCTGTCATGGAATGAATGCTAAAGGCCACCATGATGGGCCCCACCCTCAGGCAGGCCACCCCTTGGGAAACCACCCTCTTTGCTCCCACGTGCACTACTGACTACCCAAGCGGACCCTCCTCAACAGACACTAGGAGCGGTTGGAGGATGGGAGTCTCTGTGCACAACAGCCCAGTCAGCAGTCGACAGGTGGGAAGAGGAGGAAGGGAAGGAAGCATCAGAAGAGCTGGCCCAGGAGCTCCCTCCAAGACAGGAATGTCATGGAGGATTTGCATTCGCTTGGAAGCTCTCTGGGGTTGTCTTCCTGTCTTCTCCCCGGGAGCTTCTGTGGCCATCTCTTCTTAAACCCTATCTCTTGGAAGATGAGCCCCCACAGTCACACTGCATCGGTGAAACCCATGCATTTAGATAGGATCCCCATACAAGAGTTTGCAGAGATCCAGCCTAAGCACAGAATCCTCAAAGTGGGCCAAGGACATTCATGCCCTTTGGGCCACAGTACCTTAGGCTGTGTGGACTCTTTGGGTTGGGATTTGCTTGTCTAGAAAGAGAGGGGTCTTTCTCCTAGCAAATTGGATGGATCCATTAAAGAATCATTCTAGCACGCAATTGGAGATCTGGGAACCTCTCTTCAGAGATGGTGCTCCTGTCGCCATGCCTAGAGAATTTCCAAATGCCTCGATTCTCCACGCATGTTTGTTCTTCATGTCTTTCTTTAATACATGGAGCTTGTTCAATAAAGGTTGGTGCACAGGTGTGTCTCCTTTGTACGGTTCTGCTTGTCCTGGTTATGCTGGTGAGCTAAACTTGACCCTCTTGGCCAGTCACAAGACAGCAGGTTCTTTGGGAACACTATTCCTCTCCCTCCCTACGTCTGGCACGACATCGTGGAAGTTAAGGTGGCCATATACCCACAAAGAAGTAGGAGCAGATTCAACATACTGACCTGACTTGGGAATTCTTGCCAAAGAAACCTGAACCCTCAGATCCCTTTTCTGGTCCATGACAACATCAGAGCATTTCTTCCTCCACAGGATACCTCTCAAGACCCTTACATCTATCTGACAACACCCAGAGCTCCCAAGGGCACAGACTTGAAACGTCCACAAGACACAAACCTGGGATCTCTCGGTGCCTTTCAATTTCCATGTGGGAGTGGAAGGTTCACTGTCTCCTGATGCTAGTGATCCATCTCCAGAGATGTTCTCCTCAGCCGCCAGTGCCTGCCCCGAAGCTCTCTGCAGGAACAATCAGAGGTCATGGTCCAAAGGACGTTGAGACACCCACTTCCATGACTGGTTTCCCTAATTACAGTGCCGCTGATTTGACAACCTCTGCCTCTCCAATGTCGGCATGAAGGGTTCTGAGGTAGTATAAAATAATGAACAACAGAAGGAGTTCGTGTCATGGTGCATCAGAACCGAATCTGACTAGGAACCATGAAGTTGCGGGTTCCACCCCTGGCCTCGCCCGGTGGGTTAAGGATCGGGTGTTGATGTGAGCTGCGGTGTAGGTTGCCATCACGGCGGGGATCTGGCATTGTTGTGGCACTGGCATAGGCCAGGGACCACTAGCCTGATTGGACCCCTAGCCTGGCAATCTCCCGATGCCATGGATGCGGCCCTCAGAAGTCCAAAGTCATTCAAAAATAATGGAAGAAGTGGGAGCACCTCGTTTCCACAATGCAACTTTTGTATCAGTGTCCCTGAGAAGACTCATGCCAATAGGACATCTGGGGAGGGAGTGGGGTGGATTGGGAGCTTGGGGTGAAGGGATGCAAAGGATTGGCTTCGGTGTGGATTAGCAATGAGATCCTTTTGTGTAGCACTGGGAACTTGTGATGGAGCATGCTCATGGGAGCGACTAGAATGTGTACATGTGTGTGTACCTGGGTCACCATGCTGTACAGTAGCAAAACCATTGTCTTGGGGGAAGAACAATTCAAAACCAACCAAACAAGAAACCCCCACAAATACTACATCTGAGCTATGTGTGAGAATCTTGTAACAAATTGCAGGAGTGGCTGAAGAAGGGGAGGAAGCAACAAGGAAGCCTGGCCTTCCTGAATGACTGGGTACAATGGGTGCCTCAGCAATCGTCTCATATGAAGGTCTTGTTTGAAAACCCTTGAAATGTTTCTTCAGTATAAACGCTCCAATAGAGATCCCTATTCCCATGGTGGTCAGTTTTGCAGTGCCCCATCCAGAGTTTCTTCCTACAAAGCTCACCATGGCATTGCAGGAGATACTCTCGCCTCAGCTTCTCACCCTCTTTGGAGTCCATGTTCCTTTGCAAGGGGCAAGAAGCTTCGAAAGCACCCACACAAGGCCTTTTTCTCAATCTGCAACAATCCTTTCAACCTCTCCTTCCTTGCCCAACACCCTAACAGCAGGAGGAATTGTAGTTCTGCTACTGCACACAGGGACTCTTGCCTCCCAAGAGATTTGCTTGCAGTCCTGGGAGGTTTTCACCCCTCACCTCCCTTGATGATGTTCCCGAGACCTCGCTCTCACCACACAAGATGGACATATGCATTTCTATCACTTGCATCGTGATAAGCTGACCTTAACTCCCAATCTGAACGTTTCTTCAGGTGTGTTTCCATTTGGCTGTGTCAGGGATGCTACGTTGATTCCCATGCAGACAGCACCATAGGCAAGGACGAGCCTTGATCCTCAAGAGCAAGGGTATGGGATGCAGACAGGAAATGCACCAGCTTTCAAGCAGGGCTTGCTGGGGAGGACTTTGATGCGAGTGGGTTTGGACACGTGGAGACTGGACATTGGTGGATAAAAAGCTGGCACTGTGTCAAAGGGCACACCCACATCACAGGCAGTCGATGTTGTCACACCTACAAAAGCCAGCAATTCCCATCATGGCTCAGCAGACATCAACCCCCCTAGGATCTCTGAGGATGCACACTCCATGCCAGCCTCCTTCAGTAGAATAAGGATCCGGGGTTTCCCTGAGCTGTGCTGTAGGTCCCAGACACAGCTTGGATCCCACATTGCTCTGGCTATGGCAGAGGCCTGCTCGTGCAGGTCTGATGTGACTCATAGCCTAGGAACATCCACAGGCAGCACGTGTGTCCCCCAAAGGAGAAAGCAATTAAAACAAGAGACCACCCCACACACACATCTGGTTCTTTCACATAAGGAAAGAGAAGATTTTGTCTTCTCCTCCCTTACTTCTGTCCTTAACCACATAAAGCTCAAAGACGCAATAGTATCTCTTGGCTCTTCCATTGCCATTTCATCCAAAGAGCCTACAGATTTGGGGTCCCTTTGCCATTTTCTTTTGGGTTGGACCAAAAGGCACCTTTCGGTCTCCACTCCAAGTTCTCATCCCCTCAGGAACTGCCCACTCCCTGTAGCCTAATATGGTACACTTATGGGCGAGTCTTGCCAGATGCATGCTGATTCCGAGGGAAAGGTAAACTTCAGATACACAGAGAAAGTACTTGCAGTAAAGATACGTCCAATATGGTGCATGGGACACAGGTCAGGCTAAATGCAGGCCCTGTGTATGGGAAATGAAAAACTCAAATGGAGCTGCACATTTACTATTCATATTGTATGGCTTTGAGCACTCTGCCCTTTCAGTACATTGAATTTCAAGAGAATGGAGGAACTCCCATGTTAAAAATGCATCCAGTAACAGAGGAGCCACGATATCAGTAGGAAGGCAACAAAAGTAAAGATACTCAGGTCTACGGGGATGCAATTTAATTTTCTCGTTTCCTTTTTTACTTTTTCTCAAGAGGAACTCTTTGATCTTACAAGAGGTTAGGTTTTCCACTGCAGTTGATTTACAATGTTTGGTCTACTTCTGCTGCGTACCCAAAGGACCATGTCCTACAGACAGATGTATGTATATATGATATATGATACATATATATCTATATGGGATACATATGTAATCACTTTCTCACATTATCCCCCAACCTTTTCCATCACAAGTCCAAGATGGAGTTCCCTGTGCACATGGTACATTTCAACCAGAGACAAAGGAATACTACCTGCAAAGGCAAACGGATGGCATTCAAAGTTGCTTGCCCAAAAGATCTCTGAAAAGATGGGAATGAAACAGGTATCTCTAATCCCTGGTGGGAACGAGGACTGAGTGGTCAGGGGAAAGAGGGGAGAGGAGGACTCAGCACTCCGTATGCTATTAGACACACGTGGACTGTGATCCCTGAGAAGGGAGGATTTGTTGAAAATGTTACATTCAAACATTTAACAGGGAAAAGCTCCAAGACGTACCAGCAATGTCATCATACGGGAAACACGTCAGACTGATCTCTGGTCTTGGACACGTGGGCTGTGCAGCAGCTTTTTGGAGAGGCTGGGCCTTTCCAGCACAAGGGAACCTGAAGAAGGTGAGTCCTGCTGGATGCTGGTTGGCACACAAGGACGGTTTCCTTAGGAAAGACGGACACACACCAATCACAAATGGTGGGTCTGCTGAGAGAAGCCAAACCATAAACATTGGGTTCCAGGTGGCCATGAAAACCTAAGTGGTTATCAGATGATAAAAGGTGAATTTTGTTCCGAAAGTTTGGCCTCTGTGGAAGGGAGCCTGGAGCCAGGATGGAAGCTGAGGGGGTTGAAGGACAACAAACAAGTTGATGAATAACAAAGGGAAAGGGAACATCAAGACAAACCTTGGTGCTGTGACTCTGAAAACCAACACATACTTTGCCTGACAAGGCACTCGACAATTGTCTGGCCCCTGCATAAGGTGGAAGAAACGTCTGGTTCTTGCCTCCCTGCAGAGGCCAGCATGGAATGGCACCCCACCCCCACCCAGGCTCACCTGCCCTCGGCCCCTCCCCCACTGCAGAATGACTGGAGGCCCGCATTCTACTGTTGAGATTCAAACTTGGGCTCCTTTACTTGCGTCCTGAGCATCTGTTGGGGCAGGTCCCTCGCTGGGTCCTGCTCTTGACTGCCACGTTGAGGCCACCAGCCCATGGTGGTCCAGGCCCATGCCTGTGGGAATGGCTTCAGAAGGCGGTAAGCCTCTAGACAGGGGCTGTTTTCCAAGAGAAAGGGCCTCCCTCAAATCCCTGGGTTTCTGTTGGGACCCTTCACTGTGGACATGATGTTGGACGGAAGGAGAGGAAGGCGATAGCACTGCACCCCAGGGACATCTCAGCTGGGGAGCCTGTAGAAACCTGAGGCTGCCCTGGGGAGGACAGCTGCTTGGAGGTGGTTCAAGAGGCCTTGCTCTATTTGGGGAGGCGGGATGACAGCAGGCAGGTTGGCGGTTTCTAGAAGGGAGACAAGCCACTTGGAACGTGTGTGTAGCCAGTGTCCTGTGGCTGGCCCTGGGTGGGTCATGGGGAAAGCCTAGCCCCGCCTTGTGGTCCTCAGGCATCTGAAGCTCGCCTCACCAGACCTCTCTAAGGGATTGGAACTGGCGCATACTCTGGCTAATGGGGGCGTGGAATGGGAGGGTATAGTCAGAAAATGATTCAGTGCTGGTTGGTGTTGTCTGTGGCCACATGCTCAGGAAAGGGTCTGCTCTGAGCTGGGCAGGATGTGACTCTCGCTGCCACGGCCCAGAACGTTTCCCTCCATCCCGCCCAGAACTCACTTCTCAGGTCAGGCAACTGTGGCCTTGGATCCCACAAGGGGTGGGCAACCAGGTGACTTCACCCAAGCTAGGACTCGTGGGCCTGAGGTGTTCTGTATTGGTTTCCCTTTTGTGGAAATACGTCTCTGCAGACATGGCACAGCGTGTCAGGTGGCTCACAGCAGAAGCTGAGGCCTGGCTTTGAGATGAAGAGTGTGTTCCTATTTCAAGTCACTACTACTACATGTGGAGAGAGGCTGGTGCAGGTGGAATGCCTAGGAAGGCTGCTTCCTTTGTAAAGGGGGGGTGAAGCAGTGTAGCACAGAAGCAGGAAGATGATCTAGTCTGCTACTCTGAAACATCCAAGGACACCTGTGGAGGTCAATTCGGTGCCTCGTGGTATGTACCTCCTTCTCCTGAATGGGCGGTTTTCTCACAATGGCACCTGACTCCTGCCTGCTTCTCAGTTTGTCCTCACTTTCCATTATTGGGAGCTGGAAGGGGAAGCACCCCAGGCAGCCTCTACTCCGATGACGCATGTCACATGAGCCGCCCTGGGCCCGTGCTCATCTTCGGAAGCCAACCCTGGATGGGAAGTGTCAAAAATGCAGGGAACACACACCGACTTCTCAGACTTCTCTCTGAGGAGCAGAACTGCATGTTGGGAGGGATTCAGGGCCATCGGGATGGGGTGGCACACCTTAGCCCCTGTGAAGTGTCCACTCTGGGTGGTTCGGAGAGGCAGGTGCATGCTTGGTGGGGCTGTTCTGTGTTGGTCTAAGGGTTCTGTGTCCAGAGCGAACTTCACAGCCTTTGAGAGGTGTTGTGTGAGGTCAGGACAGAATGACAGAACAGATGTGTGCTGAGCATCCCGAGAGGAAGGGTTGAGGAGGATGTGAGGCCCTTCGACTTTAGACAGTGGAGGTCCATCAAAGGCCTCACGGTGCCTGGAAGCACCTTGGAGAAGGCCCTTACCTGCCAGTGACCTTGCTGAGGGGCATGCTCAGAGTAGATGGCCTCTCAGGTCCAGGACATGGGGACAGCCTGTGAGGACGAGGTGTCAGGGAGCTCCTCAGGGAGGCTCTCCAATCCCTGCTGCTGAGCTGAGCATTTCTCGGTAGACAGGGGCAGGGAACTTGGTGTGGGGGATCAAGGTCACCAGGGAAGTCATTCTCAACCACAGGTCAGACCATGAAAATCCCCCCACGACATCTGCACAACACACAGCTTCCTCGGGCCAAATGCCCTCTCGCACTGAAGTCAGAACATGAAAATCCCTCCATGACATCTGCACAACACACAGGTTCCTCGGGCCAAATGCCCTCTCCCACTGAAGTCAGAACATGAAAATCCCTCCACGACATCTGCACAACACACAGGTTCCTCGGGCCAAATGCCCTCTCCCACTGAGGTGTGCCCTCTGAGTCCCCAGAGAACTTCCGTCCATTTCACCCCTTCTCCTCTTCCATTCACCCCTTTCCTTTCTGTCCACAGCATCTCCACTGCTGGGCACGGATGTGGTCATGCACCCTGGGGCCTCACGCTCCTATCCTCCCCCCACTCCTGGCTCCCAACCCCAGCCAGCTTGGGAGCAGCACCTGCCACCGCCCATGGCGCCATTACTCCTGCCTGGAAGCACCCTATTGCAGCCAGCTCACCCCATGACACCTCAGGTGACTCCTGCTCACCATGGCACCATTGCCCCAGGGCTTGGCAACATCCCTTTCCCAGTCTGGTCAGGAGGGAGGTCAGCATTGCCCCACCAATCTCAGGCCTTTGGGCGTCCTCAGGCCCCCCTCAATGGGAATGCTTCCAGGGCCCTCATGGGGAGTGCTTGGTGTCCTGCACCGCTTTGCATAGCAAGCCCTGTGGGGGACAGTCGGGTGGCTGCCCCGGCTATTGCAACAGCTCAGGCTGGCAAGGGAGACTTGGCCCCAGGCCTTCCTCCTCAAGCTGCACCGCCAGCTGCCCAGATGGCCTTCATCCTTCCCCCAGGGACCTCTGGGCCGTGGCCACATGGCACCTCTGGGGCAGGCAGCCTGCATGCCTCCCAGCACACGGGCCCTCAGGAGGACACCTCTCACCATAAGAGCGTCTATCAGAACTTCCGACGCTGGCAGCGCTTCAAGTCCCTGGCCCTCAGCCACCTGCCCCAGAGCCCCGATGCAGAAGCTCTCTCCTGCTTTCTCATGTAAGTGACCTCTCAGACCCTCATTAGCTCAGCTGGAGCCTTCGCATATACAGGACCTTGGCATGGCCTCCCTGCTTAGGTTTCCAGGCATCCTTTCACCTCGAGAGAAGGAGGGTTGACAGCAATGTCCATGCTATGAGGAGGCACGTCTGCACTCAGATGTGTCCCACGTCCAGTCCATGACATCCCGTCCGTGCCTTAGCTCAGCTACCACCACCATGCAAGACCAGTTCTCTCACTTTCTGCAGTGCCATGATAACATTGAGTGCAGGAGAGCAGTCCGAGTGGGTCCTGCTCGGATGTGAGGAGCCAGAGTTTGAATGGGACCTGCTTCTCTGGTGCTACCTCCTTTCAACATGGACCTGGGCCTCTGGCAGCCAGTGGGTATCACTTCAGATAAGGCTTAGGACATTCACGCCCAGGACAGAGCATTCTGCATGCCCGGTCCTTGTTGTTCTGAAGAAGTCCAGTGTGAACGGGGAGGTGGTCGAGCTGTCCTAAGGGCAATGCTCTTTCCTCCTAGAGTGGTGAGCCTGGCAGGAACATCCCTTCTAGACCCGAGGTCCCTCCGAAAAGGGGGACTAGGCCATCTAGTGCAGATACCTGGGCAGAAGAATCCTTGGAATTCTCAAACCTGTTAGCAGGTAGACTGGTGCCTTCCCTCCCTCATTGAGGGGGCTGCATTTTATATGAGATGGCAAACCCCCCAGTCAGAGTGTCCCAGCTATAGCCAGGGAGTGGACAATCATCCTCTGGTGAGTGGGAGGTGGTGGCACCAGGCACCAGGAAGGCTTGACTTTGCTCTCCAGAGAACCTTGTCTCCCCCCCTTGAGCCTGGGTTTGGCAGGGGTGGGGCCCATGGAGGCCTTGGAGCTGGGTGGGGTTGGGCAGTTGGGGGCTGGGCTGTACCAAGAGACTGACCCTGAGGGCTTACAGCCCAGTGCTTCGCACCCTGGCTCGCCTGAAGCCCACCATGATGCTGGAGGAGGGAATGTGGCAGACCATGCAGGAATGGCAGCACATGAGCACCGTTCAGAGGATGGCCTTTTATGAAATGGCAGCAAAGTGAGTCAGGGTCCTGGACCATGGGCGACATGGTGGGGTGGGTGGTGGGTGATGGGCAGGCCCCAGGGCAGGATCTGGCCCTGGTGCTAGCAATCAGAGAGGATGCAAGAGGAGGCTGGCACCTGACACCTCCTGTTCCCTGAATCCCCAAATCCTATTGGCCTCCAGAATCCCCTCTGCCACCTGGAGAGCTTGGCTCTTCCAGCCTGCCTGTCCCAGGAGCTCTGCCCTACCGTGATGCTGATGTGGGGAGGCCTCAGGATGGCCTTGGGGAGCACGGCAGCCCAGGAGGGGGTCCCCTGAAGGCATGGGGGCTGTGCAGGGGTGAGGACTCCACCCAGCAGCCTGGCACCCCTTCATGCTGGGTGCCTGGCCGTCACGGACCTAGCGTATGGTAGGCCTCTCCTCATCAGTGGTGGCTGGAATGGGTAACCGGCCATCCTTGGGGAAGCCCATGGGTCTCTGGCCCTCCCTGTCATTTCTGCATGTGAACCTCCTAGTTTCCAAACAAAACCAAAGGAGCAGCTAGCTCTCAGTGGCAAGAGATGCCTCACCTCTAATGGTAGGATCCCCACTCCAGCCTGTGCTGGGCCCTGTCTCATGTGTGCTTTCCCGCAATCTCACTCCCAGCCCCAGTTTCTGGGTTCGGGCAAGGGCTCTGTGGGGATACGTGCCTGACCAGGCCACTGGCCATCTCCATTGTTTGGGTCAGACAAGGTCCAGGGGCACATGAGCAGGGGCCCCCACTGCCCACCATGTGTCCCTAAGCCTGGTCCCAGAGATTGACCTGGGTCTCTGCTGGGCCATGCCCTCCAGCTCCAGGGCTGGTCAGGCAGGAGGAGGCCCAGATCCTGGACCTGCGCCAGAGCAGCTCCCTGCTGTGACAGCACCGCACAGGGCCCTGACAGCCCCAAGGACACCCTCTCCTCACCCCCTCAGTCCTGCTGCCCTCGGTGGGCTCCAGAGCCCAGGTGGTTTTCTCACTGAGGCCTGTCCCTCAACACCCCCCAGGTTCATGCAATTTGAGGCAGAAGATGAGATCAGGATTGGGAACGTGACCTGCACAACACGGGCACAGGGCATGCCACCTCCAGCTCCACCAAAGCTGGCTCCTCAGGAACCCACATCCGGCAAAAAAGGCGCACTCAGTCTGTGAATCGCCTTCCACCTGGAGGTCAAGGCACAGGTAAGAGAGGCCTAGGCCTGGTCCCTGTTCCCAGATTGGTCCTTTTCCCTCAAAGGGGGAATTGGTCTTTCTGCATGGATAGCACCCGAGGGGGTCTCAGTCACCACTTTCCTCTCTGGGGTGTGGACCTGTTCCATTTAGAACCTCATCACCCTCCTCCCTGTCTAAGGGGCCCCTGTGAAATCTGCCTAACAAGTGTGCTGGTGGGGAGACCCTTGATCATTAGATGTTCCACATGTTCTCACACCTGACTTTTACCTGTCCCTGACTTGAATCTGGCCTCCCACAAAACCTGAGGCTCTGGCTGCTCCTCCCTCTTCCCACATGCATATCCATTGTCCCACAACAATGCCCTCCCCTGTGCCTGCTCAGGGGTCAGCATCTGGACGCTGGGTCCCCTCACTTGCCCTTCCTCCTGCTCTGCCTCAGCCTGTGCTCCAAGGAAACACGGCCCCAGGGTCCAGCACACCCACCCAAGGCCACGCAGAGCCTGGCAGCTGCTGGAGAACAAGGCCCCCAAGGAGATTCCCCCTGAGGCTCGCAGGGAGCATGGGGACATCCTGCAGGCACTGGTGGGTCCTGGCCCCTCAGCCACAGGGGAGTCAGATATGGAATGTCGAGAGGATGGATATGAGCTGCCACAGGACGAGGACGGCTGCTTCCCAGACCCGGATCTCCTCAGCTACGTGGACAAGCTGTGTTCCCAGGAGGACTTTGACACCAAGGTGGGCTGGGCCTGGAGTCTGAGACTCCAGGATTCCAGGGAGAGATGCTCTTAGCACCCTAGTTCTGGCTTTGGCCAAGGATAATGGGATTTAGGCTCTGGTCCTTGACCCTGACATCTGTGTGTCTTCCTGTGTGTCTGAGTGTACTTTGGTGCATAGGATGTGTATATGTGGATGTGTTAGTTGTACTTGTGTGTGTCTCTCTCTTTGTAGGCCTTTGTGTGTCTGTGTCGGTGCCTATGTGTTGGTGCTTTGGAGCACATGTGTCTGCATGTACACCTGCTTGTGAGCTTTACGTAAGAGTAGACAATACCTGTGGGAGTTTGAAAGCTCCCCCTTTGTGAGGGGGACTCTGGATTGGCCTCTGCCAGTCACGTTTTTCCCAGACCTTCCTGCCTCCCAGGGCACTCCTGCCAAGGCTGCTAACAGTTTCTTCCTTCCATTCCAGGTGGAGGCGGTCATTCACCCCCGATTCCTGGCAGAGTTGCTTTCCCCAGAAACAGAGTTGGATCTCTCGGGCCTGGCAGAGGAGCTGGAGCAGGAGGAAGGACTCTCCCCTGAAGAGGTGGCCATGGGAGGGACTGACACTTGGGAGATTGGGGGCAGGGGGGGTAGCCAGGTGACCCTGGAAATACAGGAGGAAAGGACCCAGGTCAGCCAGGGCCGAGGAGGGTCCTAGAGCAGGAGGCCCTGAAGGCTCTGTTCCTCCCTCCCCTGATGGAGAGGCCCTGCACCCGGGAGGCTGCCCAGGTGGGTGCAGGGCAGGAGGAATGGAAGGGGAGGAGGGGAGCCGGGGACAAGGCAAGGACCTTGCTGGGGAGAAGGTGCAGGAGGAAGGCTGGAGTGCCACAGGCTCTGTCTGTGGATGTGAGTCCCATCTCATCTCCCCCTGCCCATAAGCCCTGGAACTCCCTGGAGGGTGCTGAGCTTTCACTGTCCACCTCTCTCCCACCAGCTAGTGCAGACACAAGTCCTGGCCTCAGAGGAGGACGACGGGGTGCCAGCCACCCCCAATCACAATGTACCCCATCTGGACTCAAGACCTTCAGAGTCTTTGGCCCGACAAGATGCCCAGAGGAACGAGCAAGGCTCACAGCCCGTGGTCAGAGATGAAACCTGTACACCCCAGATGGATTTCCATGGCCATGTAAGGCACCCCCAAACAGACAGGGGCCTGTTCAGGCACAAAGGCTCTGTGCCCTCTCCAGGATATCAGGAACCCACTCAGGCTGGAACAGCACAGCCATTTCCTCATTAGGGCACAAAGCGCTCGGGCCCTCCATCAGGACCCAGGGCCAGCAAGGTTCTCAGGGAGGCCTCTCCTCTTAGTGAAGCCCCAGGGCTGGTTCACAGGTTCAGTGAGGATGAGGAGGAGCTCCCCAGCCTGGCCTTCCTCTTGGGCCTTCACCACAGCCTGCTGCCCTGGGGGCTGCCACAGAGCCCTGTCCCTGCCTCGGGTCTTGTCTGCACTGCAGGGCAGAGGGCCCAGAAAGCTTCCCAGGCCCCCTTTCCCCAGAGAATGGGCCTCAGCTCAGGCCCCCTGGAAGCTGCCAAGTCTAGAAAGCGGGCTCGGTGTGGAGGCCTGGCTGCTGCTGAGGACCTGGCCAGGCCTAGGGCTGACCTGCGGGGCTCTGGGAGGCACACCCTGGCTCTGGGGCTGGTTGACCCTTCCCAGCCCAAAAGGAGCAGGTGTGACCCATGTGTCACACGGAGGAGGAGGAAGTGGCACTGCAGCCTGTAGGGAACAGTGGGCCAGCCTTCCAGGGCCAGTCCAAGTGGGCAGCCCCCATGGAAGCCTTGGGCTCCTCCAGGACCTAGCAACCATCCTGGCTGCCATAGGGGTGGGGAGGAAGGACAGAATGACCAGAGCCAGGAGGGGGTGTGGGTGGGTGGGGTTAGGTGGTGGGGACTTGGGTCTGGGTGTGTGTGGGTGGGCACAGTAGCTCCTTTGCGATGGGGGATGTAAAACATGGATAAAATCGTTCTGTTGTGAAATGCACTTGGTCCACTGTCGTCTTGCATGTGCCTGTGTCCTCAGAGACGGGTCCTCCGAAGACAGAGAGGGGATCTGAGAGGAACAAAGCATGTGTGAGATCCCAGGCAGTCTGGATCCACAGGTGAATGACTAAGTCTTTCCTCCACAGAGACAAGGATGCCCAGGCTGCTCCTGGGAGTACACAGCTCTCACTAGCCCCAGGGACAGCCTCATCATCCCTGTCTCTCCAGCCTGCTGGGCTAGGGGCCCTCTGGGGCATCGGTTCCATGCTCTGCATCCCGGAACACTCTGGGGATAGAGAGCTGTTTTTGTGCCGTTCAGCCCTCTGGACACTCACCAGTAGTGAGAATGGAGGCTGGAGGCAGCACTTACCTCTAGAGAGTTTCTCTCTGCCTCTCTGAAGTGGGCAGATGACAGGCTGGGGAGATCCTCCACTCCTCCAGGGTGTCCTGTGTGGTTTGCCAGGTCAGAGAAGAAAAGGCTTGGCTGTAAGAATAGGACTTTCTGCTTCAGTGTCTTGTGGGTGGGGGAGCATCATATCGTCTTAGTTGTGTTGTTGCAATGTTCAAAATGGTGGAGGCAGCAGCCTCTTCGCCCCAGTGAGGACCAAACAATGGGGGGAATGAGTGACTCAAATTTCTTGGCCCGTTAATGTATTGGGGGGAGACTTAGATCATGTCCAGCCCACTGGCTTCCACCCCCAGGAAGTTTTTGATAAAGGAAGTCCTAAGACCTTATATAACCAGTGATAATTTTCTGATTTTAGTGAAGAGGGTTAAGGATCTAGGGTTTTTCCTGGGAACTTTCATATGCCACAGTGTCAGTGAGGGAAAAAAATGGTTTTAATTTAATACATAAGGTCTTTGATCAATTCTTTTGAAACCTGAATATATTTTATCTAATGTTTCTTGTGGAAATAAAGTTTTAGCTTTAGTAAACAAATGTACGTATTTGCAATGCAGTAACTTTACTTCTATTCTTTTCTACAAATATTGTGGGTCAGCGAAAATGTCTTGTAAAGGATCACAATGTAAACATTTTCAGGCTTTAAACACTATACTTCATCTGTTTTAAATTGTCAACTCTGCTGTTGTAGGATGAAAGCAGCCACAGGCAACACTTATTTTTAAGTGTGACCATGTTAAAACAAATCTGTATTTACCTAAACAGGCTGTTGGCCAGACTGGACACAAAGGCCGGTATACACTCACCCATACATGCACAATCCTTGGTCTTTTAAAACTTAAGTTCTGGCATCTTACATTATCAATGTAGATTTTACATTATCTTTATATCCTATGTTGGAATTTATTTATGATTTAAAAGTAAACTTTAAATACCTTACATAATTTATGCATGATTATAGAATGTCTACACACCCTAACAGTGACAATGCCAGATCCTCTCACCTCCTGAGCCATGAAGGAACTTCTACATGTTTTGTTTAATGTACTCATGAATATTCTGCCTTATCCTGAGCAACAAAACACACTTCAACTAATTCAAGAGAAATGAAATCATGAAGAATACATTCTTCAACCAAAATGGAATCAAACTACACTTTTAAATAACACACAACAGAAGAACCTCTAAAAACGTTGAAAGTTAACCACATAGTCATAAACGATGGGTCAAGCAGGAAGTCATTTCAAAGATAATAACAAAAAATACATAGCACTAAGTGAAAACAGTGCAACATATCAAACTTGTAGAACCCTGCTGAAGCCAAGATGAGAGGAATATTTATAGCACTAAATGCTCACATTATGCGATTAAGAAATGTTTCAAATCTGTAGTTTAAATTTGTACTTCAAGAAAATCAAAAGAGCAAAATCAACTCAAAAGAGATGGATAGAAATAATAGAGATAAAAGCAGAAATCACTGTAATTCACACAGAAAAACAACAAATATGGAAAAAATTTCATTCTTCAAATGGTAAAATACAATTCATTAACCTGTTGTAATTATGACAAAATTAATAGACATGATACAAATCATCAATATCAGGAGGGAAATGGGCTCTCATGATAGATCCTGTAGTCATTAATATGCCAATGAGAGATTACTATGAACAGTTTTACTGTTCTCATGAATTGTGTCCTAGAGAAAATGGAACAACCCCTCAAAAATCAGATACCAACATACCTGATAAAATAGATAATCTGAAAAGTTACATAATCATTAAGGAAACTAAATTCATAATTTAAATTTTTCTGAAAAAGAAATGTCCTGGTCCAGATGATTCCCCTGAAGTATTCTACAAAACATTGGAAGTAGAACTGTCCATCATCTCTTCCAGAAATTAGAAGAGGGAACTTTTCCTAATCTTTTATGAGGCCAGTACTAATTTGATACCAAAAGCAGACAAAGAAAGTACAAAACTGTAAAGGTATAGATGAGTATCTCTCATGAAGATACACACAAGCTCTCTCAAAACATTTAGCATTTTAAATCCATCATGTATATATAGAATGATACCTTATGACCAAGTAGAATTAATTCTTCATATGCAATGTTGATTCAATATTAGGAACTCCGCAATGAAAAAGAGTCCCCTGCTGCTAAAAATAACAACTTAGGTAAATTACCATGCAAGTTACACTGAATGAAAAAGCCCACCCCGAGAGGTTACATCCTGTATGATTCCACTTATATAATACTCTCGAGCTGATAAAATTAGGAAGAAATTCGTCAGGGTTACCTTTGCTTAAAGATGAAGTTAAGGGGACAGAAGAAAAGTGGGTGTGACTAAAAGGGCAACATGAGGGATCCTTATGGGAATGAAACTCTTGTTTTGTGCCTTTACTTTGGTGGCGAATACATGGATACATCCATATGATAAAATTGCATGAGGTAAATACATGCACAGACACACACAGACACATACACACACAAAATTCATATATGAGAAACTTGGAAACCTGAATATAATCGATGGACTGTATCAACGTGAATAATTTTGTTAAACTCTTGTACTATAATTTTGCAAGATGTTGCCACTGGTGAAAACCATGAAGGGTACACAGGAGCGCTATAATTTCTTACAATTGTATGTGGATGTATAACTATCTCAAAATTCAGTTTAAATTTCTCAAAGAGGAAAGGTACATTTTAAGTATGAAAACTAGGTAGAGACTCCTGCTTTGATCTTGCATATCTTCCAACCCTTTAGGGTTAGAAAAGAAAGTTTATGACATATTTCAGGAAATTTTCATTGTGTAAATTTTACAGTATTTGAGTTAGTTGGAACTCAAGTATTCCTGCTACAACATGATGGAACAGAGTAACCAGAAACGAAGAAAACATACTTCATCTCTCTCTGTGCACATGCCTTTCTCCTCACCACGAGTTCTCTTTATATGATGGTTAATTTAGGTGTCAATGTGGCTGGGGCTCAGTGCCCAGATACATGATCAGATGTTCTGGATGTTTCTGTGAAGGTATGTTTTGGATGAGATTAACATTTAAATGGTTGGGCACTTTAAGTAAAAAAGATTACCCTCTATGATATGGGTGGGTTTCATCAAAGCAGCTGAAGGCTGTAAAAGAACAAAGAATGATCTTCCCTGAGCAAAAAGGAATTTTGCCAGCAGACAGCTTTTGGACCCATCAAAATTCTTTCCTGAGTCTGCAGGCCTGCTGGACTCCCCATCAGATTTTGGGTTAACTGTGCCTCCAAAATCTCATGAGTCAGTTCCTTAAAATGAACCAATATCTATCCCTATACACATTTCTATTGGTTGAACCTTCTCTGGAGAACCCTGACCAATACACTTCATATTTCTGCCCTTCCCCCTCTTTTTTCTTTCCTTTCCCTTTCAGAAACACTCACTGCTTTATCTCCCTCTGCATAGAGATGCACTGACATTCTAGGGTCTTAATAAGTTTGGTCTCTCTCTCCCTCCCTCCTCTTTTCCTTTCTTTCAGTCCCATGTTCTTTGATTTGTGAAAAACATCATGAAAAGAATTAGGTGGTAGTAGTTGCAAGTTTTGTCAACTGTGCGAATTATCCCTACCCTTGGTGGAAATTACAAGGGTGCAGCTAGATGATAGCAAGTTAAATGCTCTCTCCATACATCAGCTGTCTCCACAATCCATGGGTTACATATTGGAATCAGAGCTGTATGGCTTTTGGAATATAATGAGGGTTTGAAGCTATGATAAGAGTACACAGACCTCAGCTAGCTGGAAGCAGACAGAGAGGTCATCACCTGGAGGAATCCCCAAGACACATGGACATCCTCTGTAACTGAATAGCTGGGTGCCAGAGTGTTTGGACCACTGATCTCCCCGCCACAACAGGTGGTGGGCTTACTTACCATTTCCACAAGAACAAATCTCAGTTGCATTTCTTGAAGATGTGGTTGATGTAAGGATGCTCCAATAAACCTCAGCCAATTTGGTGTTTTTCATCATCTTGACATTGTGTCACTCCTGACTTCATCCTGCAAAACTGAGCCAAGAGTTGTACCTTGCTGAAACTGTACTTCTTAACTTGGGAACATAGCCAATGCAAAGTATACTGCTAGAAAACCTAACACAAATTCTGAGGCATATGGTTACAGGCAGAATCAAAGTCCAAAACAACTCTTGGAAATTGAAAGTATGCCTGTGAGCCACAATTAAGCTTATTTTCCTTGAGTGTACAAAAGCCAACAATATTAATTTCTTCATATGGGGAAGAGCTAGTACACACAAAGTCACAGTATTCATGTCCTTCCTTTTTTCATATGCCACCTTTTATTTCTTCTATCATCATTCCTGTGTATGTGTGTATGTAGGCATTTATAATCATGCATAAATGATGTAAGATATGTAAAACTTTAATTTTCAATCATAAATAAACTTAAACTTATTAAGAAAATGTAAATTCTGCATTGAGAATGTAGGACTCCAGAATTTAAGCTTTTAAGGAACAAAGACTATGGGAGTTCCTGTCATGGCGCAGTGGTTAGTGAATCCAACTAGGAACCGTGAGGTTGTGGGTTTGATCCCTGGCCTTGCTCAGTGGGTTAAGGATCCAGCAATGCCTTGAGCTATGGTGTAGGTCACAGATGTGGTTCGGATCCCACGTTGCTGTGGCTCTGGTGTAGGCCAGTGGCTATAGCTCTCATTGGACCCCTAGCCTGGGAAACTCCATATGCCATGAGAGCAGCCCAAGAAATGGCAAAACGACAAGAAAAAAAAAAGACAAAAGATGATGCACATAGGGGTTGGCACAGGCCAGCCTGTGGGTCTAGTCTGGCCCACTATCTGTTTTGGTAAATACAGTTTTACTGTAACATGGTCACACTTGTTTGGGTGTTGCCTGTGCCTGCTTTCATGCTGCAACAGCAGAGTTGATTATTTGTAACAGGTAAGGTATAGTCTTTAAAGCCTAAAATATTTTACAGAACATTTTTGCTGACCCCTGATATTTGTAGGAAAGAATAGAAGTAAAATGATTGCATGGCAACTACATATATTTGTTTACTACATTAAAAAATTCTGATTTCCAAAGAAACGTTAGCTAAAATACATTTATTAGGGATTTCTCAAGGTTTCAATTAAAACCTTTCATATTAAATTTAAAAAAAAAAAACATGTTTGCTACTCCCACAGCTTACGGAAATTCCCAGGAAACCTATGCCTGCTGAGGCAATGCCAGATCCCGAAGCCATTGTGCCACAGAGGGATCTCCAAATTCAACAAGTTTTTAAAGAAAAACACGTCAATTTTGATGTTAAAATCTTTAAGGCCACACTTTTAGAATTCATATACACTGTTTATAGGGAAGCTGTATAAGGTCATATGATTTGTACCACTCACTGCAAATCACTGAACCACTGATTTTCTGATCAGTTATAAGGCATATTTGCATTTTATCTTAAATTTGTTGTTGTTTTATCTGAGCAAAAAAACATATGTTGGAAATTTGATATATTTCAGTTAATTAGGCTTTTCATGGGAAAATAGGTCAGAATCTATTATAACGTATATTATGCTCAGTATATTTCACACTATGATATAATCATGAAGATATATTATGAAAGTTGTCTAGTACTAAAAATGTTTCCCTTTATAGACCAAGTCTTAAAATTTTTTAATTGTTTTACAGCAGTGAATGCACAGCATTCTTGATTTTATTGTAACCTAGTGCTGTGGTCATTCATTTAACTCACTGCTATACAGTTCCTCACAATTACAATTGCAGCTAGAGAAGGCGATGTGTCTTTAAGGAGCCCATTGGCATGGATATTTTTTGCTTTTTGTTTGGAACATTTGAGATTATGTATAATTATTGAAGTACGTATTGGTTTGAAAATATCAACTGGTACAAGAACAGCTTTAGATTATTTAACAGAGTTTATACATTGATTTTTTCCTACATTCTGGAAAATGGTATGATTAACTGAAAACTATTTTTAGGTCTCTTTTTATTGAGGAATTTCTGGATGTGGAAAACCGTGTTAAGGTTTAGGGTTTCCCAAAGTGGATATTGTCATTTTTAATCACTTTTAGCTAAACTTTGACACACTGTGAAGTAAGGACAAAAATGATGAGGAGTGAACAGTCTGATTAGAAGCTTTGGCTCCCAGAAGGGCAGTGTTAGCTGTATTTAAACCCATCACCATATTTAATACAGAAGACACTGAACAGGGCGTCTGCAATGATGTGTAGTTTCTTGTTAACCTTAGATTTTGGTAACCCAGCTGGGAACAAAAACAAGCCAAGAGGAAGGCAGTGGGTGCTCTTCTCTTCCCATCACATCACAGACAAGGAGACAAGAGTGAAATGCTGAAAGATCAGCTGTCAGAACCTTAGCATCACAACTAAGTATGGAACCTGCTGGTCAGAAATGCACACACCTGCCATGAGTTCTGAACACGTGGGCAGCCATGCTTAACAAGGAAATTCCCTGAGAGTTCAGTGAGCTGAACTAGAGCACATTCAATGCTGAGAGACCAGCCATGGTGGGACCCATGATGGCCAGATCTGTACACCAAGACTGAAAGGACATGCACAGTCCCAGTGGAAGTCCAGCAGGGCCAGCACTTGTGGATGACTATCAGGGCCATTTCTCAGGAGCCTCTAGATCTAGCAACACCTATACACATATACAGAGAGAGGAAATCACTGAGGAAGGGAGGAGAGAGGACACAAACTAAGTTTACTGGATGGCTTGCCGAGGAGGTAATGGAGGAAGGGGTTTCCTGGAAGCTCTTCTTGTTAGTATTGGTAGCTAGGGTCTTTCCCCAGATGGGAGGAGTAATTTTCTGTAAAGAACCAGATTGTAAACATTTTAGGTGTTGTAGTCTTTATTGTCAGTGTTGCAAGCACTCACCTTGGCTGTTGTATGTGAAAACTGCCATAAACAGTACAGAAAGATCAAGTGCGGCTGTGGGCCAACAGACCTCCACTCACAAAACCCGTGGTTAATTGGACTTTGCTGACCACTTTTGTAGAGTGTTTATTAAACACATCTCATGTTTGGTGAGTCAGGTAGGTCTGCCAAGGCCTGGTATATTGCACTTATAGTTCACAGTATTTTTCCTCATCTTAGGGTGAAAAAAAGCAGTGTAATGGAACAAGGCCTGCAAATTTGATATCTTTAAGAGCTTTTTTTTGGGTGGAAATATTATTTCTTTTTCTTTGTTTTTGTATCTTAGGGTTGCACCTGTGGCATATAGAAGCTCCCAGGCTGGGGGTTGAGCTGGAGCTACAGAGGCTGGCATATACCACAGCCACAGCCATGCAGGATCCAAACCACATCTGAGATGTACACAGTAGCTCATGGCAACATTCGTTCCTGACCCACTGAGCAAGGCCATATATGGAACTTACAACTTCATGGATAGTAGTCAGCTTCATTTTTGCTGTGCCACAATGTGACTCCTGGAAATTCTCCCATTTACAATAATTTGTAAAGGGAAGAAAAGAAAAGAGAGGATCTCAGATTGACTGGGGTCACCACGAACCAAAATCCTTAAAGGGATTGCTGGCCTAGACTGTGTCTCTGAGTTTCTCTACCTAGTCCACATGCCATGATCAAGAACCGAGGATGTAATCCTCTGAAATACTTGTTAAGGATGGAGGAAGAACCTTCCAGGTCATTTCCAACACGCACCTCTCAGCACCTCCTTTAGACTGCTATAACTCATTCCCTCAACTGTTGAGAACACCATGGTATTTGCTGTCTTGGGAGACATGAAAAGAATCAGTGGGTTTTTGTTCTGAATGCTGGCCCTGTGTGAAGGGAGATATGTCTTAAAATGGCCTTCATTCTCAACACTTCCTCAGTCTTCCAACAGCTAAATGAGAGCCAGAAGCTGCACACTCATCTTCCCACAACACAAGTGAAGGACATCTTCCCCCACTGCCAGCCCTGTGATCACTGGCCTCATCCTGTGAGTCTTGCCCCTGTGCCAGCCACCCAGACCCAAGACCCAGGACCTCAGGCAAACCCTCCCCAGTCATCTAGTCACAGGCTAAGGAGCTGGATACCCACTCCTATATCCAGCTCAGGCCATGCCTCCTCAGCCAGGCCCTCACACTCACATCTTCAATGCCCCAGTGCTCAGTCTGGGACTGGCCACTTTCTTTTGCCTTGGGCCCTGAATGATCATGCACGATCAATCTCCACAGGCCTGAAGGCTTTGGTGGTACAGGGGGATTTGCATGGAATAAAAGCAGAGTTTGTAGTTTGGGGAAATTAGAAAATCTTGACTGGATGGATTTTAGAAGAACAGATGAAACACTGGTTCTAGTACCTCAACTGGAGTTGTGGAGAATTTGAGTGGACCTTGGCCAGCTTTGTTGGGGGCATCTTGGGAATACCTGGAGATGGAGACTGGGGCACCCTGTTTCCAATGAGGCCTCTTGGCTTTAGTCATGTCTCCCAGACCCAGAGCTAAAAGGGAAGGGATGTGTGTGTGTGTGTGCGCTTATATTCATGTATTCCTGCACTTGAACCCCTTTGCTAGTATATACTTGTACATGTGTGGTGTGGTGTGTTTTGGGGCCAATACAAAGAGAAAGTGGCACCTCTTTCTTCTAAGAAAGTGGTGATAATTGTCTTCCATATGGAATCAAGCAAAGGAACAAAAACCCTGTCAACTTCTTTGTTAAAATGGTTGAATGAAAGGAAACAACACTCTTCTGTTAAATATGCAGAATCCTTTAGAGGCACTGTAATGCCTGGTTTATGGCTGTGCCCAGCCAAGGGCAGGATAAACAGTCTATCTGGTCAGTCTATGTAGGAAGTTTCTGGGTTCCTCACCAAGCCAAATTTTATTCCTTCTTGGGAGGCTGGGGGTTAGGAATGGCACCTACCCTGCCCTGCCACCTACCTCCATGGCTCCTCTGAAGAAATGGTCTGAGGAGAAGAGGTGGTACAGAGGGACATGTAGCTCCAGTATATAGGAGGCCCATGGGTTTCCCACAAGGGGGGATTTCAGGCTTTGGAGAAAGAATTGGGTATTCATTTATGCTTTTAGACCATGAATCTCCTACTCCAATGGCTACAGGGGCTGAACCATTTCTTTGCATGAGAGGCCCAGGCCCACAGTGGGGATTGAGAATGGGGGGCTTAAGCTAACTTTGAGACAGTGCTTGCTCCTTCTAGTCCTGCCCTTAGCCCTTCCTCTAAGTTTTTTGAGCTCCATTGTTTTACTTTATTTTATTTTTAGTGCCAGACCTGTTGCATATGGAAGTTCTCGGGCTATGAGTTGAATCAGAAGTACAGCTGCTGGTCTACAGCACAGCCACAGCAATGGCAGATCCAAGCTGCCTTTGTGACCTACACCATAGCTTATGGAAATGCCTGGTCCTTTACCTACTGAGGGAGGCCAGGGGTGGAACCCACCTCCTCATAGATACCTGTCTGGCTCCTTATAGCTTAACCACAATGGGAATTCACTTTTTTTCTTCTTTCTTTCCTTCACTTTTTTTTCCATTCTTATGGCATGCATAATTTCCTAGGCTAGGGATTGAACCTGAACAGCTGTAACCAGGGCCACAGCTGTAACCAGGGCCACAACAGTGAAAATACCAGATCCTTAACCTGCAGAGCCTGAGGGAACTCAAACTCCATGGTTTTTGTCCTTCCCTTTAAAGGTCTGTGGCAGAGGCTCTTGGTGGCACCTGGTTTCCTTCACTGGGGTGCCTCTTTCCTGGTGGCTGAGTGTTGTTGCTAAGGGTTCACAGCTGCTTCCTTCACAGGGCATTACCCACACCCAGGCACATACTTCCTTATTCAAGAAGTCACAAGCCTATGCTATCAGCAGAAACTGGTATCTGGCAGGGGGTAGGGTCAAATTGAGCCCTTTCATCTCCAGGGGGACCAACTCTGTGTTCTTCATGCTCCAGAGAGAGGTCCCTTGAGGACCAGGATAAGGTTCTGTTTCGTCCCCTGCCTTATCCTATTTTCCTCAGTCCCCAGTTCATGAGCACATTTTCAAGGATTTTCCCAAGTGTCCCCATCTAAGATTCACTTCTGGTGATCTTGTTCTAATGCACTGGGTATGAGAAGAGTCCTAAGAAACACATGCAATTCTAGAAATGGATCACCTTTTAGCACACAAGCAAGGATGACTCCATGGGTATGTTGTATGGAGTATTCCTAAACTCTGGTGTGCTTCAGCAGTAACTGTCCATGAAGTGCAGACACTGGCCAGGTCATCCTTTAGTCCTGGGTAATAATAACTAAGAGGATAGTAACTAAGGACAATGGCCTTATGCCTTTGTAGATTCATGCCAATGCTCTACTGAGGGAAGATAATAAAGCCTCATATCCCTTACAGGGGAATTCACAGTGTCTCTCTGGGAGTATGGAGGACACTTTCCTCCCAAATCAGCCTCTCCGTGAGTCAGGAGATAGATGGGATCGAGCATAAACATTTCCTATCAGCCACCTATTTACACCTGAAGATAAAAATGCAAGAACAAGTTAAAGAAGTGGAATTGGCCTTTTTGGACACTTAAAGCAATGAACACATCATGGGCATTTAGGGCCTAAGCCCTGCTTGGGTCAAAGATAAAGAGGTCACACACTTCCTATCCTTAGGGCGAAGGAGAACCAACTTCACATGCACAGAAAGACTCCTCTGGGTCAGAAAGGGAGGGGTCACCAGCCAATAAAAACTTAGGCTATGTTACTGCCAGTGAGGAATCCATCTTGACCCAAAGATGTGCACGCATATTGGGGAGGGCCTGGGTCTGATCAGGTGTGAAAAGTGAAATAAGAACTTTGGCCAATGGGAAACAAAGACCCAGATGAACTTCCCTAAATGTTTTAAATCACTTCTCTGGGACACTCCTCAATGATGGGGATGATTGCATTCTCACTCCTCCTTTGTGTGTATCCTACTGCTTTGCCTCTGCCTTAGACAAACAGACAACATAGCTAAGTGTACTGTGTTTCTAACAATAAACTCTGTACCTGATTTCACAGACTTTGCTGGCTTTAAATATTCTTGCCTTCAACAGGGGTGAGAATCAAGGCAATTCAGTTGGTAGTCCCCAGCTCGTCGAGTGGCTAATATTCCTGTTTCATCCAGGCTTCCCAGCTTCCATTCCTGAGCAGAGAATTAAGATCTCACTTCAAGCCATCACTCTCTGCCATCTCTCCAAAATCATCAGCATCCTCATCCATCCAGGCCAGATGTGACCTGAGTTAAACTCATGTGCAGGATTCCAGTTTGTACTTTGGTACATTCCACATGTGAAGAACATCAACGTTTCGCTAAACCCTTTGAAGCTGGTTAACCCTGTGCATCTATCAGCTGGTCTCTATGATCTTTCCCTTCTTCCCTTGAGCCAATTGCCATGGGGCAATTCTGAAAAATACCAGCTATTTGCTTAAGAAGGGCTGGGCAGCCTCATCCTAGGCCCTGTAAATATGGTTGTAGCTACTCTGTAACCTTTTCACTTTGGGTTATATGAAGTGGTGTAGGTTAAGTTTGGAAAGCATGGAAACTGCAGCCAGACACGTAGGCTTCAAATCCTGGCTTATTTAACTATGGCTTAAGGGAAAGTTACTTAACTTCTCTGCAACGCTGTTTACAGAACTTTAAATGGAGTAAGAGTGTTGCAGTAATGGCATCCATCTCCAAGGGATGCTGTGAGACTAACATATGTTAATAAAGGTAAAGTGCTTTGATTCGTGTCCAGCAAGCAGGATGTGTCATATAATGTTAGCTGTTATTATTGCAAGTCATTACTCTTGAGTAAATACAGACTGCAATCTTCAGTTACAGAATGTTCTTTTGATAAAACTATATTTCATTCTTCCATGTGTTAGGCAGATTGGTCCCTAAGTCTGAAGTCATCCTAGACTTTGAAGATAGCATAGAAAGTAGGAAAATATTACAAAGCTATATTAAAATTCTAGATCTTTTTCTACATTTCTCTTTATCCGATAGTTTATGTCCTAACATAAGTAGGTATCTGTTCAATCACACCTTTATCACCTTGTATTAAAGAGCTCTAATTTTTCTTTTCTTTCTTCTTTTCTCTCTTTCTTCTTTCCCTTTCTTAAGGCTGCACACATGACATATGGAAATTCCCAGACTAGGGGTTTGTTGACTTCCACTGTGCCACAGTGGGAACTCCTAGATCCCTAATTCTCTTGCCTAGAACAAATTGATATTCTCTCATACTTACCCCATCCAGACTATTTAAAATAGCAAGGTCTGCACCTTGAAACTCCATTTCCTGGTGGGTCATTCTTTATCAAGAGTACAAGCAATACAACACTTTGCTGCACAAAAACAAAATCAAAATGGGTTAAAGACCAAAATGAAAGGCCAGAAACTTACATCAAAGTTCTTGGAGGAAAACAGGCAGATCACTCTTCGATAAGTATGGCAGCAAACCCTTTTTGATGCCCCCTCTAGAATAATGAAAAAGAAAACAAAAATGAAGAAATTGGGAATCGCCCTTTTGGCACAGCCTGTTATGAAACTGACTAGTATTCATGAGGACACAGGTTTGATCTCTGGCCTCACTTAGTGAATTAAGCATCTGTGGTATAGGTCACAGATGAGGCTCGGATCCCACTTTGCTGTTTCTGTGCTGTAGGCTTGCAGTTGCAGCTCCAATTCCACCCCTAGCCTGGGAACTTACATATGCCACCATGCCCTAAAAGGAAAAAAAAATGGACCTATAAACTCAAAAGCTTATACACAGCAACGGAATCCATAAAGAAATGAAAAACAACCCACACAATGAGAGAAAGTACTTGAAAATGAAGCAATTGACAAGGTATTCACCTCCAAAATATAAAAATGGTTCATATAGTTCAGGTTAAAAAATAAACAATCCATTGAAAAATGGGCAGAAGACCTAAATACACATTCCTCCAAAGACAGAATGATTTCCAAAAAGCACATGAAAAGATGCTAAGTGTAAATAATTATGGGAGAAATGCACATAAAAACTACCATGAGGTCTCACCTCACACCAGTCAGAATAGCCATCATCAAAAAGTCTACAAATAAGGAAAGACAACCCTCCTATCATGTTGGTGGGAATGTAAATTGGTACAACCGCTAAGGAAAACGGTGTGGAAGTTCCTCAGAAAATAAATGTACACCTGTCATATGATACAGCAGTCACCGACAGCCCAAGGTATGGTGTGGCTGTGTGTGTGTGTGTGTGTGTGTGTGTTTGTGTGTGTGTGTGTGTGAGTGTGTGTGTATTTATTCAAAATATCTCCAAGGAAGATATACAGAAGGCCAACAAGCACATGAAAAAATGATCAACACCACTCATCACTGATTATTAGAGAAAAGCAAACCAAAACTACCATGAGATACCACATCACACCAATCAGAATGGCCATCATTCATCAGTCCACAAATAACAATTGCTGGAGCAGGTGTGGAGAAAACGGAACCCTCCTGCACTGTTGGTGGGAATGGAAACTGGTACAGCCACTATGGAGAACTGTATGGAAGTACCTTAGAAATCTATTCATAGAACTACCATATGATCCAGCAATTCCACTCACGGGCATATATTTGGACAAAATGTTCCTTCAAAAAGACACATGCACCCACATGTTCACTGCAGCTCTATTTACAATAGCCAAGACAAGGAAACATCCCAAATGTCCATCAACAGATAAGTGGATAAGGAAGATGTGGTATATATACACAATGGAGTCCTATTCGGATATAAAAGAGAATGAAATAATGCCATTTTCAGCAACATGAATGGAACTAGAGGCTCTCATCCTGAGTGAAATAAGAGAAAGACAAATGCCATATGATATCACTCACATCTGGTATCTAATATACAGCACAAATGAACCTTTCCACAGAAAAGAAATTCATGGACTTGGAGAATAGTCTTGTGGTTGCCTGGGGGGAGGGGGAGGGAGTGGGAGGGATTGGGAGTATGAGGTGATCTGATGCTTAAGTTTAAACTATTGCTCTTGGAATGGATTAACAATGAGATCCTGCTGTGTAGCACTGAGAACTATGTCTAGATACTTACAATGGGAGAAAAATTATGTATATATGTATGTGTAACTGGGTCCCCATGCTGTACATTGGGAGAAAAAAGTGTGTTGGGGGAAATAACCATATAGGATACATTTTAAAAATATATCACCATTGGATACTTCCAAACAAACACTGTGTTTTTGTTTTTGTTTGTGTTTTTTTAGGGCCAAACCTGTAGCATATGGAGGTTCCCTGGATAGGGGTAGAATCAGAGCTCTAGCTGCTGGCCTCCACTACAGCTACAGCAATGCCAGCTCTGAGCCACACCTGTGACCTACACCACAGCTCATGGAAATGCTGAATCCTTCACCTGCTGGGCAAGGCCAGGGGCTGAACCTGTGTCCTCATGGATGCTGGTCAGATTCATTTCTACTGAGCCATGAGGGGAACTCCCAATCAAATACTTTTAAAAGGAAAAGTCCTAGGTCACCATGTATTTAATACTCTTTGTTAAATATTTGAATCTTAAATGTTCGTAGAATGGAACATGAGAATATATCCTCAAAGTAACCCTTTATATTAATTTGCAATCAATTCCCAAAAGCAGTAGAGGCATCTCATATCAGAAAACTTCCAACCAGTAACAACCATTACATCTTCCCAAATGCAAGCTAGACTTGAAGAAACAGGAGCCATACCACCACCAACAACAACCAGACAAACAGCATTAACATCAAATCATGATGAGAAGGGAGAATCTGATTTCTACAATGTCTCCTTACATTTTTTAACACAAAAGGTTTCAACAAAGAATTATGAGGTATGGAAATTAAAAAAGGAAATATGATTCATGTGGTGAGGCATTACAAGGACTTTTAGTCACTCTCTTATATATTCCCATAGTACAAAGTGAAATTTGGGACCAAGAACTAAAAAAACTCAGGAAACTGGTGCCTAACCAAATGGAGAATGCTAATAGAGAGACAGAAATTACAAAAAGGAATCAAATGTATATTCTAGTGTTGAAAAGTACAGCTGGAAATGAAAAAGGCATTGGGGGAATTACTAACAGATTTGAGCTGGCAGAATAATGAATTGGCCTATTTGAAGAAGAACTGACTGAGACTATCCACTCTGAGGAGTGGAGAGAGGCAAGAATGGACAATATTGAGCAGAATGTAACAGACATATAGGACACCATTAAGTAGGCCAACATACATATAATAGGAATCCACATGATACATATAATAGGAATTACACCCAGAAAAGGGAATCAGAAGTCAGGGAAAATATTGGGAGAAAAATGCCCCAACTTCTCAAATATGATGAAATACATGAATGTATACATCCAAGAAACTCAATGAACTCCAACAAGATAAACTACAGGTCTACACAGATACTATAGTTAATTGACAAAACACATGACAAAGAGAATTTTGAAAGCATCAAGGAAAAAGCCTAGTAGATTTTCATATTTACGGAACGAAAAAGAAGAACTATGAACCATGAATTCTGTATCTGATAAAACTACCTTTCAAAAATGAAGGAGAGGAGTGGTATAGGCAAGATGGCAGATTAGGAGGCTCCAGGTCTTTAACCCCATGAAAATATCAAGGAAACAATCAGGTAAGAATAGCTTTGTGGAAGCTCTAGAAGACAAAGAGTAATCTGAAGCAATCAAGTGAATAGCCAATTGAGAAAGGGTCACACTCAAAATGATAGCAAATTCCATGATATTCTGCCTCCTCTATTCCTCACCCATTGTGAATGAATATGGTGCAGTAGAGGACCCAACCACTGGTCCTCCATTGGGAGAAACACAAGAGTGCAATTTGATTGCAGGGTTTGGCAGGCCAGGCACTGTCTCCAGAATCTGATTTCTGTCTCACATGATTTGAAGTTGAGATAGGGATGGTGGGACATTTTACATATCAGTAAAATGATGATGGATTCAATGGCACAGGAGAAGTTCATGGCAACTGTAGACCTGCACACATGTGGAGGTCAGAGATGACTGACAGAAGAATGCAATAAAACATGTAAGGGCCAAGAAGACAAAGGTGAGGTTTTTAGGGAAATTAAATACTTAAAAGCAACTGTGTGTGGGGGAGAGGATTAAGGCGCTGGGGAAGCACACACACACTCCCAGTGAAGGCACATCCTCAGAAAAGACCTGAGAGCACTGGTCTGTTTAGTAAAGGTCTTCATTTGCACATATCCAAGATACAAGACTGGGTAACGTGGTGTTTGTTTTTTTGTTTTTTGTTTTTTTTTCCTGCATATGCAACTTTTTTTAATTTTTTTTATTTTTTTATTTTTTATTTTTTTTGTCTTTTTGCCACTTCTTTGGGCCGCTCCCGCAGCATATGGAGGTTCCCAGGCTAGGGGTCGAATCGGAGCTTTAGCCACCGGCCTACACCAGAGCCACAGCAATGCGGGATCCGAGCCGCGTCTGCAACCTACACCACAGCTCACGGCAACGCCGGATCCTTAACCCACTGAGCAAGGGCAGGGACCGAACCCGCAACCTCATGGTTCCTAGTCGGATTCGTTAACCACTGCGCCACGACGGGAACTCCTGCATATGCAACTTTTGATAAATGCTCACAAAATATAGAAATAAAAAGGTAGATGTGGCTCATTCAAAGGAACATTAATAAATCTGAAGCAAATGAGCATAAAGAAACATAGGCTTCACAGTGGCTAGATGAACTTTTTGTTCTTTTTTTCTTTTGTCTTTTTGCCTTTTCTAGGGCTGGTCCCATGGCATATGGAGATTCCCAGTCTAGGGGTCTAATCGGAGCTATAGCCACTGGCCTATTCCAGAGCCATAGCAATGCAGGATCCAAGCCACATCTGCAACCTACACCAGAGATCACAGCAATGCTGGATCCTTAATCCCTGAGCAAAGCCAGGGATCAAACCCGTAACCTCATGGTTCCTAGTCAGATTTGTTAACAACTGAGCCACAACAGGAACTCCTAGATGAACATTTTAAACAACTGCCTTAGGTATTCTGAAATAGCAAAAGAAGAACACACATAATTAACAAAAGGAAGTCAGCAAGGTGGAAGGTGGTGAATGAATAAACGAAGAATATAGACAAAGACATAGAATTTATTTCAAAAAAGAAACAGAGGGTCTTGATCAGGAATGGATGTTGGACTTTGTCAAATGCTTTTTCTGCATCTATGGAGATGATCATATGATTTTTGACTTCTGTTAATGTGGTGTATGATGTTGATTGATTTGCATATGTTGAACCATCCTTGTGAACCTGGGATGAACCCTACCTGGTCATGGTGTGTAATTTTTGGATATGTTGTTGGATTCAGCTGGCTAAGATTTTGTTGAGAAATTTTGCATCTATATTCATCAAAGACATTGGCCCGATAGTTTTCTTTTTTGGTGTTATCTCTGTCTGGTTTTGGAATTCGGGTGATTATGTCATCGTAGAATGGTGGGAGTATTCCTTCTTCTTCAACCTTTTGAAAGACTTTAAGGAGGATGGGCACTAGATCCTCTTTATATGTTTGATAGTATTCGCCTGTGAAGCCAGATGGCCCTGGACTTTTATTTGTAGGGAGTGTTTTTATGACTTCTTCAATTTCATTTCTAGTGATTGGTCTGTTCAGTTGGTCTGTTTCTTCTTGATTCAGTGTTGGCAGGCTGTAAGAGTCTAGAAAATTGACCATTTCTTCCAGATTGTCAAATTTGTTGGCATAGAGTTGTTCATAGTATTTTCGTATGGTTTTTTTGTATTACTGCAGTATCTGTTGTGATTTCTCCTTTTTCATTTTTAATTATATTTGAGTTCTTTCTCTCCTCTTTTTAGTGAGTCTGCCCAGGGGTGTGTCAATTTTGTTTACCTTTTCAAAGAAACAGCTCTTGGTTTTATTAATTTTCTCTACTTTTTTTTGAATTTCTACTTTATTGAATTCTTCTTTGATCTTTATAATTTCCTTCCTTCTGTTGACTTTGGGTGTTTTTTGTTCTTTTTCTAATTTGCTTAGATGGAAGTTTAAGCTGTCAATTTTTTGGGATCTTCTTTTTTGAGAAAGGCCCGTATCACTATAAATTTCCCTCTGAGCACTGCTTTTGTGGCATCCCATAGATTTTGAGAGGTTGTGTCTTCATTATCATTTGTCTCAAGGTATTTTTAATTTCCTTCTTGATTTCCTCATTGACCCATTGGTTTTTTAGTAGCATGTTGTTTAGTCTCCATGTAGTAGGTTTTTTCTCATTTCTTTTCCTGTGGTTGATTTCTAGTTTCATGGCATTGTGGTCAGAGAAGATACTTGAGATAATTTCTATGCTCCTAAATTTATTGAGGTTAGCTTTGTGTCCCAATATGTGGTCAATTCTTGAGAAGGCTCCATGTGTTGTTGACAAGAATGTGTATTCTGATTCTTTTGGATGTAGTGTCCTGAAGATATCAATTAAATCTAACTTCTATTGTTTCCTTCAGGATCTCTGTTGCTTTATTGGTTTTCTGTCTAGAGGATCTGTCCATTGGTAGGTATCAAGGGAGCATTCCTGAACATAATCAAAGCCACTTATGATAAACCCACAGCAAATATAATACTCAATGGGGAAAAACTGAAAGCCTTCTCACGCAAATCTGGAACAAGACAGGGATGCCTACTCTCAGCACTGCTCTTCAACATAGTTTTGGAAGTCCTGGCCACAGCAATTCGACAAACAAAAGAAATAAAAGGCATCCATATCGGAAGAGAAGAGATCAAACTGTCACTGTATGCAGACGACATGATACTTTACATAGAAAACCTTAAGGACTCAACCCAAAAACTACTGGAACTGATTAATAAATTCAGTCAAGTAGCAGGATATAAGATTAACAGTCAGAAGTCAGTCGCATTTCTGTATACCAGCAATGAAATATTAGAAAAGGAATCCAAAAATACGATACCTTTTAAAATTGCACCTCACAAAATCAAATACCTCGGAATACACCTGACCAAGGAGGTACCTTTACCTTATATGCCAAGAACTATAAAACTTTAATCAAAGAAGATGTAAAGAAATGGAAAGATATTCCATGTTCAAGGATTGGAAGAATCAATATTGTAAAAATGGCCATACTACCCAAAGCAATCTACAGATTCAATGCAATCCCTATCAAATGACCCATGACGTTTTTCACAGAACTAGAACAAACAATCCAAACATTTATATCGAACCACAAAAGACCCAGAATCGCCAATGCAATCCTGAGAAACAAAAACCGAGCAGGAGGCATAACTCTCCCAGACTTCAAGAAATACTACAAAGCCACAGTCACCAAAACAGTGTGGTACTGGTATCAAAACAGACAGACAGACCAATGCAACAGAAGAGAGAACCCGGAAATAAACCCTGACACCTATGGTCAATTAATCTTTGACAAGGGAGGCAAGAACATAAAATGGGAACAAGAAAGTCTATTCAGCAAGCATTGCTGGGAAACCTGGACAGCTGCATGCAAAGCAATGACACTAGAACACACCCTCACACCATGCACAAAAATAAACTCCAAGTGGCTAAAAGACTTACATATGAGACAGGACACCATCAATCTCCTAGAAGAAAACACAGGCAAAACACTCTCTGACATCCACATCATGAATATTTTCTCAGGTCAGTCTCCCAAAGCAATAGAAATTAGAGCAAAAATAAACCCATGGGACCTAATCAAACTGAAAAGCTTTTGCACAGCAAAGGAAACCCAAAAGAAAACAAAAAGACAACTTACAGAATGGGAGAAAATAGTTTCAAATGATGCAACTGACAAGGGCTTAATCTCTAGAATATATAAACAACATATACAACCCAACAGCAAAAAAAGGCATTCAATCAATGGAAAAATGGGCAAAAGACCTGAATAGACATTTCTCCAAAGAAGATATACAGATGGCCAACAAACACTTGAAAAAATGCTCAACATCGCTGATTAGAAGAGAAATGCAAATCAAAACTACCATGAGATACCACCTCACACCAATCAGAATGGCCATCATTCATAAGTCCACAAATAACAAGTGCTGGAAGGGCTGTGGAGAAAAGGGAACCCTCCCGCCCTGTTGGTGGGAATGGAAACTGGTACAGCCTCTATGGAGAACAGTTTGGAGATACCTTAGAAATCTATACATAGAATTTCCATATGACCCTACAATCCCACTCTTGTGCATATGATCGGACAAAACTCTACTTAAAAGAGACACATGCACCCGCATGCTCATTGCAGCACTATTCACAATAGTCAGGATATGGAAACAACCCACATGTTCATCAACAGATGATTGGATTTGGAAGAGGTGGTATATATACACAATAGAATACTACTCAGCCATAAAAAAGAATGACATAATGCCATTTGCAGCAACATGGATGGAACTAGAGATTCATACTGAGTGAAATGAGCCAGAAAGACAAAGACAAATACCATATGATATCACGTATAACTGGAATCTAATATCCAGCACAAATGAACATCTCCACAGAAAAGAGAATCATGGACTTGGAGAATAGACTTGTGGGGCTGCTTGATGCGAGAGGGAGGGAGTGGGAGGGATCAGGAGCTTGGGGTTATCAGATACAACTTAGAACAGATTTACAAGCAGATCCTGCTGAGTAGCATTGAGAACTATGTCTAGATACTCATATTGCAACAGAACCAAGGGTGGCAAAAAATTGTATACATGTAAGAGTAACTTGCTCCCCGTGCTGTACAGTGGAAGAAAAAATTTAAAAAATTAATTAATTAAAAAAAGAAAGAAAAATGGGAAAGGGAGAGACAAAGGGCCAACAAAGTGTCTTTTCCCTCTACCTGGTCAGGGCCCTCTGGCCAGTTCTCCATCTCAGGAGGAGCCCAGAAATTAAATGGCCCCAGTTGTGGCTGATGGGTCTGCTCCACTGGTGGGTGAGTTGGCCCTCCAGTGCCCTGAGTGGTTATGATCTGTGGCTGAGGGTTAGCCAAAGAAATGTGGGCTGTCTCTAAAACCCTGAGGAAGGACTGTCCAGGTTAACTGAGGGTCTGAAAGAATATTGTGGTCAGTCCATGTGAATGGAAATAATTCCTGGCATGAAGGGTGTAGAGGAAGGGTAAAAAGGGCATCTTTAAGTCAAGAACTGAGAAATTAGGAGTGTTAAGAGGTATACAAGACAGAAGAGTATAGGGATTTGGGACCACTGTGTTAATGGGAAGGAGTACCAGATTGATGAGGCCAAGATCCTGAACTAATCGGAAGCATCTGTCTAGATTTTTTACAGGAAGGATAGGAATATTGAACAGAAAGTGAATAGGTTTGAGGACGTTGGCCTTGAGGAGAAGCTGAATTATAGGCTTTCATTCTCTCTGTGCTTCTAGGCTAATAGGATATTGAGATTGGATAGGAAATTTAGGAAGATCATTTAGTCTTATGAGAATTGGAGAATGATGTCTAGCAATGGAGGGTATATGGGTGTCTCAAACAATGGGATTGACATCCGAGGGGAGGTGGGAATGACTGGGGGAGTGGGCCCCAAATCTGACTGGCCCAGATATAGGAAGTTTGTGTTTGGTTGTATAGGAAATTCAATGTATCCCTGGAACTTAGTCAAAATATTCATCCCTATTATAAGCATAGCACATGTGGGAATACCTAGGAATTAGGTGGCAGAAAGTGGTGTTTACAAGTGTGCAAAGTAAAGGTCCAGTCTGTTGGGGTGTAGTGGGCAACCACTTTACCCCCATGATAGAAGTAGGGGAGGTGTAGGTAAGACCCTGTAAAATAGGTAATACCGAGTATAATGCCCCCAAGTCCAATAAGAACAAAATAATCTTATCTGCTCCAGCCAGAGTTCCCTGAGGCTCCAGAGTGGTGGTAGGAAGCTGGGGCCTGGTGGCCTCAGGCCCCACCCATCCTCCATGGCCAGGCCCAACAGGTTGTTCATGTTGATGGTCTCCAAGGTAGGTTTTGTGGAGGAGATGGTGGGCTGTCCTGGCTTCCCACAGTCCACTTTCCAATGTCCATTCTGACTGAATTTTGGAGAAGGGCCTGGCAGGGTTTTGGGTTATGGCATTCATTTGCCCAATGCCCCTCTAAGCCACCTTTGAAATAGGCCCTGGGAGGGGAGGTTGTTCTGTAAGTTTGTATGCCTCAGGGGGTCCATGGTTTGTTTTTGAGGATTTCCCTATATGGCAGAAGCAAGGAGCTGATATTCAGTCATGGACTTCATTAGTTTAGGGGCCTTATGTTCTTCCTCGGCATTATTAAAGACCATTAAAGGCAGCTTTAATGAGATCCCTTGGTGGGAACAAAAGACCGTCCTCTAGTTTCCACATATTTTTTTAATATCTTGTGCTGATTGGGAGGTGAAATGCATATGCAAATGAATTTATCTCTCTTGACTTTCTAGATTTAGGGTAGGATACTTAGGGTAGTATACTATAAGCCTTGACATAAAAATGGCTGGATTTTCTTGGGGTTCCTGTATTATTTCTCTAATTTTATCCTAAGTAACTATTTTTAATGAGGACTTCATTCTTTCTATTAGGCAAGAGTTAAGGTGGCCTCTCGAGCCTCTGTCCTGGGAGTCTATCTGATAGTTCCAATTAGGATCCACACAAGGGATAGCTAGAGTTCCAACAGGACTGTTAGCAGGATCTTGGTATGTAAGGTGTCTGCATGGGCTTGGGCTGCCAGACAAATTCATTCCCTTTCTTCAGGGGACAGAAAACAGCTAAGGATAACACAAATGTCTTTCCAAGTGAAGTCGTAGGAGTGAATAAGATACTGGAGCTCTTTTGTGTAGGTAGTTGAGTCTGAGGTGAAGGAACCTAAACATTTTCCCTATTTGGGATAAGTCTCCCAAAGACAAAGGCACATGAACCCTGACTCTTCCTTCAACTCCAGCAACCTCTCTTAAAGGAAGGTTTGGGGCGTCAGGGGGGATTGCTGATCAAGATCTTGTCAAGGGGGTCATAAAAGGGGTTGTTGTTATGGGAGGGGGCTGCATGTTGGGAGTGGGAATTAGGATTCTTGGGGCATGGAAGAAGAGGAGGAAGAACAATGGTGGGAGGGAGAGAAGAAGGTGTAGGGGCTGTAGTACTTGGGTGCACGGAATTGGTGGGAGGGGGAGGAGGAGGCTTATGGTTGTGCAGGATTGAAGGAGGTGCTGAGGCATCACTAGGATTAAAGTCAGAGTTTGAAGAAACATAAGGGGGAGGCTGTTTAGTTTTGGCCTGCAGGTGAGGTGAAAGGGGAGGAGGGCATGCATTTAACAGAAGAACCTGATATGAGCTACAGTCAGAGCAAAGAGAGGGTTGAGATCTTAAAGAGATAAAAGCTTGGAATTCCTGTCTTGGCTCAGAAGGAACAAATCTGACTAGGATCCATGTGGACACAGGTTTGAACACTGGTCTTCCTCAGAGGCTTAAGGATCTGGTATTGCTATGACCTGTGTTGTAGGTTGCAGACATGGCTCAGATATGGCATTGCTGTGGCTGTGGCCCAACTTCCACACCTCAAGTTCAACCCGTAGCCTGGGAACCTCCAAGTGCCATGAGCACAGCCCTAAAAAGACACACACACACACACACACTCATAAAATAGATAAAAGCTTTAATGTAGGGAACATCTGACCATTTCCCATTGTGCTGGAAAAAAAATTCTCAAGATCTCCTGGGATTTTGAAATTGAATGGACCAGTCTCAGGCCATTGGCTCCCATTATCTAATTTATGTTTGGGCCAAGCCACGTGACAGAAGGAAATGAGACACTTGTGCTTAACATCTGGTGGAGTCTCAGAGATGAAAGATTGTCCAAAATCACCCTAAAGCTGTATCTTGTGGAGGTTGACAGGAGGAGGCCCCCGTGGTGTTAATTTGGGAATAGAGGAGTCTAAAAACCCATACAGGTGCTCAGAGAGGTATCCCCCTGAGAGGGCCTAAGATCTAAACGAGATAGACCACCTAGATGGTCAGAGGGCTTCTCCCTGTGAAGTCTATGATCTGAACGATGATTGTGCCTGATCAGGAAATGTCTTTGCTGAGAAGGGGGAGTACCTGTTCCCTGGGACCACATGGAAACGCAGCTGACTCAACATCCAGATTTTAAAGAGGAAATAAAAAATGGCAAGGAGGGGAGTTTCCATCATGACTCAGCAGCTAACAAATCTCACTAGCATCCAGGAGGGCACAGGTTTGAACCCTGAACTTGTTCAGTGAGTTAAGGATCTGGCATTGCCATGAGCTGTGGTGTAGGTTGCAGATGTGGCTTAGATCCTGTGTTGCTATGGCTGTGGTGTAGGCCAGCAGCTAAAGCTGCATTAGACCCCTAGCCTGGGAACCTCCTACATGCCATGGGTGTCACCCTAAAAAGCAAAAAAGAAAAAGGAAAAGAAAAATGGCAATGACATCAGACCAGGTTTGGGGAGAGAGTGGTGGAGGAGAAATCCAGTATTTACTCAACTTCCAATGGCCTTGAAGTGGAGCCCAGTGTGGGGTGCCATGTGATGGGAATCATCAGAAGGCACTTGAGATCCCAGTGCTCAACAGTCACAAGGAAGAGGGCACTTCCACTCATCTGAGCAGTAGTGACTGGGAGAGAGGGCCAGAGAAATCAGAGGTCACCGTGGAGTAGCCCTGGACTAAATCTTCAATTGTCCCAATAGTCTCACTCTGTTCACTGAAAGACTCAGGCTTAGGAGATGGAAAGCAGGGAAAGAGTTTAGAAACAGAGGAGGCATCCACTCTTTCAGACTAAAGCTACTTGCCCCTAGAACCTACAGGGACCTGCAGAACACCCCAGAGTGTAGCCCTGGCTGGTGTTTCAGCTATCCCTCCAAGTCTTGCAGCATTTGTGGAAGCCTGGACATTGGAAAGGGGTGGGTGTGTATCCCTCCAGGGTTTTGGCACCAAAATGTTAGAGAACTGGAGAAAGACAGTTGACCAGAGCAGTGACATATCAGGCAAGATTTATGAACCAGCAGAGAGGTTGGGAGCACTGAGAAAAAGGAACACAGTACCCCTCAGCCTTGGGAAAGAGTCAGGATTTATAGGCAGGGGATCATGTGCTAAGTCCTATATGTTTGGGACAGCAGTTAAGATCCTGGTATAAAACTTAACATTCTCCTTGGGGCAGTCTTTGTCCTTGGGAAGTCAGCCACTTCATGGGCTTTGTTGTGCTGCCAGTGGAGGTCCAATAAAGTGGAGACTGCAGGTCCGGGTCTGAGAGTGTCAATGAGTCATGGGACTTACCATTTCTTAGGCCTTCATTATGTATATATAATTATTTTTTCCCATTCTTCCTAGTTTACAGTGTTCTGTCAAATTTCTACTGTTTAGGCCTTCATTTTAGTTTATGACTAAGAGGTTCCATGTGGCCATTAATACTTATGTGTTTATCAGATGATAAAATGTGAATTTTGTTCAGAAAGCCTAGGCTGTTTTGAAGTAAGTCAAGAGCCAGGACAGAAGCAGAGCGGGTTTAGGGTAAATAAGTGAAAAAGAAAAACTATGCTGATGAATAAGAAAGTGAAAGGGAAGATCAAGTCAAAACTCATGCTATGACTTTGAAAACCAATTTATAAATTGCCCAAAGAGGCATACACCAACTATCCTGCCACTGTGTAATGTGGAAGAAACTTCTGGTTCTTGCCTACCTGCCAGAGGCCAACACGGAGTGTCACCCCAAACCCAACCAGGCCCACCTTCCCTCAGCCCCTACCCCACTGCAGAATGACTTGGGTCCCCCCTTCGAAGCTTGAGACTCAAACTTGGCCTCCTTTACTTGAATCCTGAGCATCTGCTGAAGCAGGTCACTCTCTGGGTCCTGGTCTTGACTTTTTGCTTTGAGGCTACCAGGCAGCAGTGCTCTAGGCCCAAGCCTGTGTGAATGGTTTCACAAGGAGATAAGACAATAGACTTGGGATGGGTTCCCAAAGACCCTGACATCCCTCAAATCCCTGCGGTTCACATGTGATACTTCACTGTGGACACATAGTTGGATGGAAGGACAGGAAGGAGAGAGAACTGCACCCCAGGGACCCCTCACACTGGGGGGCCTAGAGGGGCCTGTAGAAACCTCAGCCTACCCGTGGGAGGACAGATGCTTGGAGGTGGAAAAAGAGGACATGCTCTGGGTTTGGAGGAAGGATTGCATCAGGAAGGTTGGCTTTTTCTAGAAGGGAGACAAGGCACTTTGAAATGTGTGTGTAGGGAATGTGGCTTGATATCTGCTCTTGGCAGAGGGAGGGTCATGGGGAAAGCCTAGCCCTGTCTTGTGTTCCTTAGGCATCTGAAGCTTGCCTCATTAGATCTTTCTAAGGGATGTGAATGGGTGCATACTGTATCTAATGGGAGCAGGGGGTGAGATGGTCAGTCAGAAAACTATTCAATGGGGTGGGTGACTGTGGCCACATGTGCCTTGAAGTGGTCCTCTCTAAGCTGGGCCCAAAGTTACTCTGCCACAGCCCAGGCCTCTTCCACTCCTTCCAGCCCAGAGCTCACTCCTCAGGTCAGGGAACTGTTGCCTTGGATTCCACAAGGGAGGGGCAACCATGTGACTTCAACCAAGCTAAGACTCCTGTTTCTGAGTTGTTCTGTATTTTTTTCCCTTTTGTGGAAACACATTTCTTCAGACCTACTTCATCCTGTCTGGTATCTCACAGCAGATGCTCAGGCCTGACTTTGAGATGAAGAGTATGTTCCTATTTCACGTCACCATTTCATGGACAGGGATCACATGTGTGGAGGGGGGATGGTTGCGATGGAATGTCTATGAAGGCTGATTCCTTGTTAAAGAGGGGATGTGTTGTAGCCCAGAAGAGGAAGACGATCTTCTGTGCTACCATGAAACCTCCTTTTCCCCTGTTGAGATTAATTAGGTGCATAGTGGTGGGTACCTCCCTCTGCTGAACAGACAGCTTTACCACAATGGCACCTGACTCATGCCTGCTTCTCAGTTTGTCTTCACCTTCCATTGTTGGGATCTGGAAGGGGAAGGACCTCAGGCAGCCTGTACTCCCACGATCTATGCAACACGACACTCCCTCAGCCTGTGCTAATCCTCTGCAGCCAATAGTGGCTGTGAAATGACAGAATCCAGGGGATACATGCTTAAATCTTAGACTCCTCTCCTAGGAACACAACTGCATGATGGCAGTGACTCAGGGTCCTGGGGATGGGATGGTGGAAACTCTCCCCTGTTCAAAGTCCAATATGGGTGGTTCTGTGAGGCGGGTGCATGATGGGCAGGTGCGTTATGCGATTGTATCAAGGTTCTGTGCGCAGAGTGACTTTCTCAGCCTTTCAGTTTTGTTAGGAGAGGTCATGAAAGAAAGGAAGAGCAGATTTATATTGGCAAGTGCAAAGGAACTGCTTATCAGAAGGTGTGGCCCTAAGACTTTATACACTGCCTGTCCAAAAATAGACTTACAATGAGTGGATATTGGCTTGGAGAGGGTCGCTATATGCTAATGACCTTGCTGAGGAGCATTGTTCAGAGTAGATGTGCTCCAAGCTCCAGGACTTGGGGACAGTCTGTGAGGGCTGAGTGTTGGAGTTCCTTAGTGAGGCTCTCTGAGTGAGTGCTGCTGTGCCTAACCTCTTCTCAGCAGACAGGAGGCAGGGAACTTGGTGCATGGGAACAAATTCACCAGTGGAATAATTCTCAACTGGAGATGAGAACATGAAAAACCCTCCAAGACTGCACTGTTTCCCCTGTTCAAATGCCCTTGCCTGTTGAGATGTATAGTCTGATTCACCAGGAAACTCCCTTCCCAGTTGCCCATTCTCCTCCATTCACCACTTTCCTTTGTCTCAAGAGCATCTCCACAGCATGCTCAGCACAGCAGCCATCATTAAGCCTCATGCCTCCCTGTCCCATTTCATAGCACTCCACTTTTCTCCATCCACTCCTGGCCCCCCATTGAAGCCACCCTTGGAGCTGCACCTGCCACCACCCATGACCCCATTACTCCCACCTGGCAGCACCTTATTCCTGCCAGCCTTCACCAGGACGTCTCTGGTGGCTAATACTGACCATGACCTCAGTGCCCCAGGGGTTTGCAAAATCACTGTCTAAGTCAGATCAGAAGGAAAGCCAGCATTGCCCCACCAGACACAGATCTTTGGCCTTACCCAGGTACCCCCAAAGGGAGCTCCTGGGGCCCTCAGTGGGAGGGTTTGTTGCTTGTCCTCTAACCCTATTCCTAGCAACCCCTGCAGTGGAGAGTGTTGTGGCCACACTGGCTGTTGCAGTAGCTCAGGCTTGCAAGGGAGAGTGGGTCACAGGCCTTCCTCCTCAAGCTGCACAATCAGCTGCCCAGCTGGCCCCAGTCTGCCCCCAGTGAGCTCTGGCCCATGGCTACATGGTGCATCCAGGGCAGACAGCCTATCCTCCTCCAAGAATGGGGTCCTTCAGGATGACTCTTTGAACAGCAAGAGCTGAGAACTCCCAAGGCTGGCAGTGCCTAAAATCTCTGGCCCAGAAGCACCTGCCCCAGAGCCCTAATGCAGAACTTTTCTCTTGCTTCCTCATTTGAGTGCATTCTGGAGAGCTCATGAACTCACCTGGAGCCTTCACTAAAGAGGAACTGGCCATGGACTCACTGACTAGCTTTCTAGGAATCCTTCAGCCTAGACAGAAGGAAGGTTGAGGGTGATGTCCATGCCATGAAGAGGCATGTTGTCATTCACATGTGTCACATGTCCAGTCCATGACATCCTTTCAGTGTCTTCTCTCAGCTGACCCCCACCCCGTGGGTCCAGCCACATTACCTTCTGTGTTTCCATGGTAAATTTAACACAGACTAGCAGTCAGAGAGGGTCCTTCTGTAATGTCAGGAGCTAAGAGGTGAATGGCACCATCTTCTGTGCTGCTGCATCCTTTCAACAAGAAGTTGGGTGTATGGTGGCCAGGGACTGTCACTTCAGAGGAGGCATAGGACAGGCAGGCTCAGGAGAGAGTTTTATGCATATGTGGTCCTTGTTCTGGAGACTTCCAGTTACAACAAGGAGGTGGTAGTGCTCTCTTAAGGCAAGGGTCTTTCCTATTACAGCTGTGAGCATGGAAGGAATCTCCCTCCTAGACTTAAGGTCCTTCATAAAAGGGGCACAATGACACCTAGTTGAGAGGACCGGGCAGAAGAGTCCTTGGGCTTATCTGACCTGTTAGCAGCTATCCTGGCACATGCCCTCCCTCATTGATGATGCTGAATTTTATATGAAACTGCAGTCCTGGATAGGAAAGAGTTCCCCAAGGTACAGCATTCCAGCTATGGCCTGGGAGTGGATGCTCATCCTCTAAGGAGTGTGAGGTGGTGGCAACAGCAACCAGGAAGGCCTGTCTTGCTCTACAGACACCCACCCCTCACACTACTGACCCTCAGTCAGGCTGTGGTGGGAAACATGGAGGAGAAGGAATGGAGGTGCTCAGGCAGCTGGAGGTGGGGCTGTAATAGGAGACTGACCCTGAGGGCTTGCAGCCCAGTGCTTCACTCTCTGGCCCACTGAAACCAACCATGACATTGGAGAAGGGACAGTGTTGGGCCATGAAGGAATGGCAGCACACAAGCATCTTTGACAGGATGAACTTCTATGAGATGGTGGCAAAGTGAGTCAGCATCCCGGGCTGTTGGGTACATGGTGGATGAGGGGGTGGGTGAGGGCCAGACCGCAGGGCAGGATATGACTGTGATGGTGACCAGCAGAGAGAACAGAGGAGGCTCGCACCCAACACATACTGTTCCCTGCATCCCAGAGGCCTTACTCCCCTCACCTGGAGACCTTGGCTATTCTGTCCTTCTTCCACCAGGAGCACTGCCCGCACATGAGGCTGACCTGTCCCTGTCCTGACATAAGGCCTCAGGATGGTCTTGGGAACCCTAGGAGCCCAGGAAGGGTCCACTCTGGGCACAGGGACTGTGCAGGGAAATGCACTCCACCCAAAGCTGTGTGTTGGGTGGCCAGTGATCACTGATCTAACACTTGGAACCCCTCTCCTCATCAGCAGTGGACTGGCCTTCCCTGGGTTTTCTGCATGGGAATCCCCTAGTTTCAAAACCAAAACCAAACAAATAAGCACCTCTCAGAGGAACGTGAGGCCTGTCTGCTAAGTTTAGCATCCCATCTCCAGCCTCTCCTGAGCCCTGTGTCAGGTGTGTGTTCCAGAACTCTCACTTCCAGACCCAGGACCTAGATTTGGGCAAGGCTACTGTGGGGACACCTGCCTGACAAGGCTGCTGGCCATCACCATTCCTGTGGGACACACAAGGATGGGGGGGCATGAGCAGGGGCCCCCATGGGCCACCATATGTCCAGTAGTCCTGGTTCAATTAAGCAACCTGGGTCTCTGCTGGGCCATGCCCTCCAGGGCTGGTAAAGCAGGAGGTGGCCCAGATCATGTACTTGCCCTAGAGTGGCTCCCTGCTGGAATAGCACCTCACAGGCCCTGACAGCCCCAAGGACACCCTCTCCTCATCCCTCAGTCCTGCTGCCCTCAGTGGGCTCCAGAGCCCAGGCCTTTTTCTCACTGAGGCCTGTCCCTCAACACCCCCAAGGTTCATGGAATTTGAAGTGGAGGATGAGTTCCAGATTCAGAACTTGCAGTGGATGAAGGGGGAACAGGGTCTGCTTACTCCAGCTCTAGTGAGTCCAGCTCCTCAGGGACTTCAGCCCCCAAAGTGGGGCCTTGGTCAGTTACCCACCTGCCCAATGGAGGTAAAGACAAAGTTAATAGAGGCCTAGGGGTAGAGGCAAGATGGCACAAGGGTAAGAGGACATGCTCACCCTCTCCCACAAACACATCAAAAAAAAAAAAACACATCTCCATCTAAAAGGATTCACACAGGACATCAACTGAATGCTGGCAGAAAATCTTAAACCTCCAAAAAGGGCAAGAAACTCCTGACATAACCAGGTAGAACAAAAGAAAAAAGAGAGAGAAAAGGAATCAGGACAGGACTCGCTTTCCTGAGAGGGAGCTGTGAAGGAGAAAGGGAACCCACACCCTGAGAAACAACCTAACAAACAGAAAGATCAGCTGAGTCAGAGGGATCTCCAAGATACTGAAGAAAGCACAGCAGCAGGCCTGAGAACTGAAAAGCAGAGTGAGAGAAGCACAGATCATCTGAACTGCTGGCACAGACACCACAGCCTGAGATTCACGGGGAGGGGGGGTTGCTGGGCACTGAGACTTAGGCTCTGGAGCAGTGAGAAGCTGCTTGCTAGCCCATGGTGGACCAGACCTGTGGGTGGCAGGAGCAAACCACTGCAATTATCCCTGACTCCAGAGGTGGTGTGGCCTACCACACCTGGGGATATCTTAACAAAAATTACTTGCAGACCCAACCATTTCAGAGGGTATCACAGAAAAGGACACTACAATGGAACCTCACCTGATGGTGCTCTCACTCCTCTGGGGGCACACTCACCCTGCAGCCATCACTGCCAAATATTCCAAGAGGTGCCCATATGCTTGATCACTGTCCCTTCCTAGGAACCTGCAACTAAGAGCACCTTGTTCCCACATCCTGTCAGGGCTAAGCAGGACCAGGTGCTTCTTGCATGATTTTACAGGTGATGGGGCAAACCACCAAAGTTATCTCTAGCTCCAGCGGTGGCAGTGAGCTGACACCATTAGGGGTTGGGGAACAGGCACCTACTGCAGCCCCATTCACCTCAAGGGCATCACAGAGGAAGGCATTGTGACCAAATCAACTCTTGGTTCTCTTGCACCCTTGGGAACACACTGGCCCTGCTGCTGCCAATACTGAATGTTCAGGGCAGTACCCATAGGCCAGATCTCTGGCACTTCCCAGGATCCTGCAGCTCGGAGCAGCCTGAGCAGCACCTCCTATGTGGGCTAAGACAGACAGATCACCTCATGCATGGTCTACAGGTGGTGGATGCAAACCAACACAGTTACCACTGAAGCTAGATGGTCATGGCCCACTCCCACTAGGGATCCCTGAACAGGCACCACCTGCCATTCCAAACATCTCAGAGGAGGACACTGCAATCAAACACAAGCTGTTGATGTTCTCACATCCCTGGGAACTCACACACCCTGCTGCAGCTACAGCCAAATTCTCTGGCCACCTTGAAGGTACTTTTGAGCTCATTCCTCCTTCCCAGGGCCCTGTAAATAGGAGTAACCTGTGCCGCCTTCCTGCAGGTCTTTGCTTCTGTTGAGAGCCCAATGACCAGGCCCTGAATGCTGGCCCTACTCATTGCCCTCTTCTCCCTGAAAACATACTGAGCATCATGGGGATAACAGACTTCTCATGCAGAAGAAAGAGACAGCGAAGACCCAAACCCCCACACCAATAATAAAGAGTAACCCCCCAAAAAAGATACAAAGGGGTATTCTTGCATAGACACAGACTTACAAAAATACAGTTTGGCTTCCCGAAATTCACACAAAAAGAAAAACACAAGCAAGATGAAGAACCTCAGAAATGAATTCCCAGTTAAAACAACAGGAGAATTCACCCAAAGCAGTCAACAAGGAAACAGACCTCTGCAGTCTGACAGACTTGGAGTTCAAAAGAGACAGGGTGAAAATACGGAAGGAATTAAGAGAGGATAGGAACAGGAATGCAGATTCCCTTAGAAAGGAATGAGAACATATAAGGAGGAGCCAAGAAAACTAGAAAATTCATTTGCAGAGATACAAACTGAAGGAAAGGCAATAAAGACCTGAATGAATAATGCAGAGGAAAGAATTAGTGATGTGGAACAGAGAATAATGGAAATCACCCAATCAGGACAGCAGACAGAAAACCAAATGGAAAAAAATGAAAGAAATATGAGACCTATGGGATAATATAAAGCAGGAAGATTTATGCATAATACGGATTCTAGAAGGAGAAGAAAAAGAAAAGCAGACTGAAAATACATTTGAAGAAATCCTGGCTGAAAATTTTCCAAGTCTAGTGGATACTGATAACAAGATATAGGAAACACAGAGGGCCCCAAACAAGTGGAACCCAAACAGGCCCACACCAAGACATATTATAATAAAAATGGCAAAAAGTTAAAGATAAAGCGAAGATTCCAAAGGCAGCAAGAGAAAAGCAAAGCGTTAATTACAAGGGAACCCAAATAAGGCAATCAGCTGATATTGCTACAGGTACACTAAAGGCCAGGAGGGAGTGGCAAGATATAATTAAACCACTGAAAGGAAAAAAAATCTGCAAACTAGAATATTCTATCCAGCAAGAAAATCACTTAAAATAGATGGAGAAATAAAGAATTTCTCCAACAATCAAAAGCTGAAAGAGTACAGCAACACGAAACCCATTCTAAAAGAAATACTTAAAGGGCTTCTGTAATTAAAAAAAAAAGGAAGATATAGGATGGAGGAAACCACAATTGGAAAGCCATCACTTAAATAAGTCAGCATACAGACCTAAACATGAAGATGTTAAAAAAAGAAAAGGCATCCAAATCAAACACTGTGGGAAAGGGAAGTAAGAAGAAATAGATTCTTTTTTAATTTTTTAATGATGTGTTTAGTCTATATGACTATCAGGCTAAAGTAAGCAGATATAGGAAGGGGTTAACATACTTAAACAGGGCAACCACAAATCAAAACCGAACACTACATTCACAAAAACTGAAAAGAAAATACTCAAGCATAAAATAAATGGAAATCACCCAACCAAACAAGGAAAGGAAGAAAAAAGAAACATAGAATCAACTGGAAAATAAGGCTTAAAATGGAAATAAATACATATCTATCAATAATCACCTGAAATGTCAATGGGCTAAATGCTCCAATCAAAAGACACAGAGTGGCAGATTGGGATAAAAAAGCAAAATCCTTCAATCTGCTGCCTACCATACACTCACCTTGGGGCAAAGGACACTTACAGATTGAAAGTGAGGGGTGGGAAAAGAGATTTCATGCCAACGGACAAGACAGGAAAGCAGGCGTTGCAGTACTCATATCAGACAAAAGAGACTTTAAAATCAAGGCCATCAAGAAAGACAAAGAAGGATACCATTGAATACTTAAAGGATCCATTCAAGAAGAGGATATTACAATCATCAATATATATGCCCCTAATATTGGAGGATCCAGATACCTCCAACAAATACAACAGAGATAAAAGGAGAAATTGATGGGAATACAATCATAGTAGGAGAATTAACACCCCACCCACATCAATGGACAGATCCTCCGGACAGAAAATCAATAAGGCAACAGAGATCATAAAGGAAATACCAGAAAAGTTAGACTTAATGGACATTTTGAGGACATTACATCCAAAACAACAGAATACACATTCTTCTTAAGTGCACATGGAACATTCTCAAGAATTGATCACATCTTGGGGCACAAAGCTAACCTCAACAAATTTAGGAGTATAGAAATTATTTCAAATACCTTCTCTGACCACAATGGCATGAAACTAGAACTCAGTCACAGGAAAGGAAGTGAGAAAAAAATCTACTACATGGAGACTAAATAACATGCTACTAAAAAACCAATGGGTCAATGAGGAAATCAAGAAGGAAATTAAAAAAAATACCTCAAGACAAATGATCATGAAGACACAATCACTCAAAATCCATGGGATGCCACAAAAGCAGTGCTCAGAGGGAAGTTCATAGCAATACAGGCCTTTCTCCAAAAAGAAGAAAAATCTCAAATGGACAATTTAATCCACCACCGCAATGCATTAGAAAAAGAAGAACAAGAAAAACCTAAAGTCAGCAGAAAGAAGGACATCATAAAGATCTAAGAGGAAATCAATAAAATAGAGATTCAAAAAACAATAGACAAAATCAATCAAGCCCAGAGCTGGTTCTTTGAAAAGATCAACAAAATGGACAAACCTCTGGCTAGACTCACCAAGAAGAGGAGAGAAAAAAAACCCAAAGTACAAAAATCAGAAATGAAAAAGGAGAAGGCACAATGGATACTACAGAAGAAAAAAAAAAACCATGAGAGAATACTAACAACAATTATGTGCCAACAGATTCAACCACCTGGAAGAAATGGACAACTTCCTAGAGACGTACAACCCACCAAAACTGAATCAAGAAGAAATAGATCAACTGAACAGACCAATCACTAGAAATGAAATTGAATATGTCATAAAAACACTCCCTACAAATAAAAGTCCAGGACCAGATGATTTCACAGGTGAATTCTACCAAACAAACAAGGAGGAACCTATACCCATACTCCTACAACTTTTCCAAAAGTTTGAAGAAGAAGGAATACTCCCAAAGACATTCTAGGATGCCACCATTACCTTCATTCAAAACCAGAGATGCTGCCAAAAAAGAAGAGGTAAATCAGTCAACATCATACATCACATCAACAAAACGAAACTCAAAGATGACATGATCCTCTCAATAGGTGCAGATAAAGCATTTGCCAAAGTCCAACATCATTTTATGATTAAAAGCCCTTACCAAAGTGGGTCTAGAGGGAACATTCCTTAGCATAATCAAAGCCATTTAAGACAAACCCACAGAAAATATAATACTCAATGGAGAAAAGCTGAAAGCCTTCCCACAAAAATCTGGAACAAGACAAGAATGCACACTCTCATCCCTATTATTCAACATAGTATTGGAAGTCCTAGCCACAGCAATCAGACGAACAAAGAAATAGAAGGCATCCAAATCGGAAGAGAAGTGATAAAGCTGTGACTCTATGCTGATGACAAGATACAATAAATACAAAACCCCAAGGACGAACCCCAAAATTACCTGAACTGCTCAGCAAATTCAGCAAAGTAGCAGGATATAAGATTAACATTCAGAAATCAGTCGCATTTCTGTATACCAACAATGAAATATTAGAAAAGGAATACAAAAATACAATACCTTTTAAAATTGCAACCCAAAAAATCAAATACCTGTGTATACATCTGACCCAGGAGGTGAAAGACTTATATGCCAAGAAATATAAAACATTAATCAAGGAAATTAAAGATGTAAAGAAATGGAAAGATAGTCCATGCTCCTGGATGGAAAAAAATTAATATTGTAAAAATGGCCATACTACCCAAAGCTATCTACAGATTCAATGCAACCCTGATACAATTACCCACTCCATTTTACACAGAACTAGAACAAACAGTCCAAATATTTATATGAAACCACAAAAGACCCATGATTGCCAAAGCAATTCTGAGAAACAAAAACCAAGCAGGAGGCATAGCTCTCTCAGGCTTCAGGCACTATTACAAAGCCACAGTCATCAAGACAGTGTGCGTCTGGTACCAAAACAGACAGACAGACCAATGGAACAGAATAGAGAATCCAGAAATAAACCCAAAAACCTATGGGAAATTAATCTTTGACAAAGGAGTCAAGAATACAAAATGGGGGAAAGACAGTCTTTTCAGCAAGTACTGCTGGGAAACCTGGACAGTTGCATGCAAATCAGTGAAACTAGAACACACTCTCACACTATGCACCAAAATAAACCCAAAATGGATGAAAAACTTAAATACAAGACAAGACACCATCAAACTTCTGGAAGAGAAAATAGGCAGCACATTTTCTGAAATCAACCTTACAAATGTTTTCTCAGGTTAGTCTCCCAAAGCGATAGAAATAAAAGCAAAAATAAACCAATGGGACCTAATCAAACATACACGCTTTTGCACAGCAAAGGAAACCAAAAAGAAAAAAAAAAAAGACATCTTACAGACTGGGGGAAAATAGTTTCCAATGATGCAACTGTCAAGGGCCTCAGCTCTAAAATAGACAAACAACTTATACAACTCAACAGCAAGAACAGCAATAATGCGATTGAAAAATGGGCAAAAGACCTAAAGAGACATTTCTCCAAGGAAGATATACAGATGGCCAGCAAGCACCTGAAACAATGCTCAGTATCACTGATTATTAGAGAAATGCAAATCACAACGAATATGAGATACCACCTCACACCAGTCACAATGGCCATCATTCATAAGTCCACAAATAACAAATGCTGGAGGGGGTGTGGAGAAAAGGGAACCCTCCTGCCCTGTTGATGGGAATGGATGCTGGTACAACCACTAGGGAGAACAGTAGGGAGGTACCTTAGATATCTGTACATCAAACTACCGTATGACCCTGCAATCCCACTCTTGGGTATCTATCCAGACAAAACTCTCCTTAAAAAAGACACAGGCACCCACATGTTCATTACAGCACTATTCACAATAGCCAAGACATGGAAACAACTCAATTGTCCAAGGACAGGTGATTGGATTGGGAAGATGTGGTATATATACACAATGGAATCCTACTCAACAATAAAATATAATGCCATTTGCAGCAACATGGATGGAAATAGAGACTCACATCCTGAGTGAGGCAAGTCAGAAAGAGAAAGACAAATACCATACAATATCACTTATATCTGGAATATAGTATACGGCACAAAGAAATCTTTCCACAGAAAAGAAAATAATTATCTTGGAGAATAGCCTTGTGTTTGCCAAGGGGGAGGGCCAGGGAGTGCGTTGGATTGGAAGCTTGGGGTAAATCGATGCAGAATATTGCCTTTGGGATGGATTAGCAATGGGATCCTGCTGTGCAGCCCTAGTCACTTATGATGGAACATGTAATGTGAGAAAAACGAAGGTATACATGTAAGTGTAACTGGGTCACAAAGCTACAGTTGATAAAATATATATATAAATAAAAGATAAGAAAAAAGTAAGGTTTTATACATAAAGAAAATGTATAAATTTTTTATGTATAAATTTTTTATGTATAAATTTTTTATACATTTAAAAAATAAATAGGGACCTAGGGATGACCAATGTCCCAACATTGTTCCTTTAACCGCACTGTGGTATTAGTCTTTCCACTAGAACAGCCCCTGAAGGGGGTCTCACCTGCCCTTTGTCCCTCTGGGTTATGGACATGGTCAGTTTTCTAACTCTTCTCCCTCCTCCATGCCTAAGCAGCCCCATGAGGTATGCCTAAGAAGTGGGCTGGTGGGGACACCCCTGGGAAATTAAAGGTTCTGCACTTCCTCACATGTGACTCTTACATGTGCCCACTTTCCTCTCCCTCCCATGGCACATGAGGCTTCAGCTGGTCCTAAAACCACCCACACACAGGTCTATGGCCCCCCAGCACTGCCCTCCAATGTGCATGCTCTAGGCTTAGGAAATGGACATTAGAGTCTCTCACTTTCCCTTCCACCTGGTCACCCTCAGCCTGTGCTCTTAGGAAGGCCAGCCCTGGGGCACAACCCAAACACTGCAGCCATGCCACTGGAGTGCCACCAGAGACCAAGGCACTCTTCTGCTCCCTAAGGCTGGGGTCAGACTGGGGTCACCAAAGAATCCTGCAAACCAGAGATTGATTTCAAGGCCCTTCTAAGGCACAGCCAGCAGTGAGTGGCCTTACAGCTCAAAGGCTCAGTTCTCTCTCCAAGAGGTCAGGACATCCCTCCATCCTGGGCCAGTTGGCCCTGTCCTCCTCAGGGACCTCGATCAGGACCCAGGGCCAATGAGGTTCTTGAGGAGACCTGTCCTCTTAGGGAGACCTGAGGGCTGGGGAACAGCTCCAGTAAGGAGGAGGAGGATCTCCCCACCCTGACCTTCCTCCTGGAACCTTAGCACAACCTGCTGTCCTTGGTGCTGCCCCAGAGCCAAGTCCCCACCACAGGCCTTGTGGGGACTCTGCAGGCTGGGGGACTCAACGAGCTCAATGGGTCACCCCACCCCCCAGAGAATAGGCATCAGCCCAGCCTCCCCAGCAGCTGGCTCTGTGTGGAGGCCTGGCCACCACAGAGAACCTGCCCATGCCCAGGACTGACCTGGGAGTCTTTGGGAGACCAGCCCTAGACAGGGGCTTGTTTACCCTGACAGACCAAAAAGAGAAGGTGTAACACATGTGTCACAGGGAAGAGGATGTTCCACTGCATCCAGTAGTGAACAGTGGGCCAGCTTTCCAGTGCAAGCCCAACAGGAAGCCTAGGGGCTCTCTTTAGTCCCAGCACTGATCCTGGCTGACATGGGGGCAGGGAGGAAGGGCAAGGCTATCAGAGCCAGGAGAGGGGTGGCCCTGCGGGGGGTTAGGTAGTGGGGTATTTGGGTCTGGGTGTGCACAGAAGCACCATTGGGATGAAGTATGTAAAATGTGGACAAAGATAGTTTTATGGGAAATATTCATGGTCCACTGTCATCTTGCTCATGTCTGTGTTGCTCCACAGAGTGTTCTTTGGAGGAAAGAAGGATGAGGGCTGTCACAGGTGCTCTGGATGTACAGGTGAACCATGAAATCTTTCCTCCACAGAGACAAGGACTCATCAAGCTACTCTGGGGAGCACACAGATTTCACTATCCCCAGGAACCCCCACATTCATCTCCGTCTCTCAAGCCTGCCTGACTAGTGGGCATCTGGGGCATCTCTACCATTATCTGCATCCCTCTACCTTCAAGGGATTTGGAGCTGCTTTTTTGCCTTTCAGCCCTCTGAACACTCAGCAGTTCCTAGAGTGGAGGCTGGTGACAGCCTTTACCTTTAGGGAGTTTCTCTCTGCTTCCCCGAAGTCGCCAGATGACAGGCTGGGATGATCCTACACTCATCCAGGGTGCCCTGTGTGGGTGGCCTGGCCAGACAGGAAAAGGCTTGGCTGTAGGGACAGGACTTTCTGCTTCTCTGCCTCATCGATGGGGGAGAATCCACTATTCTCAGTGGGATTATTGCAATGGGCAAAATGGTGGAGGCAGGTGCCTCTTAGTCCCAATGAGGACAGAAAGATGGGAATGGTTGAGAGGAAATTCATAGATGATTAGGGACTTGAGTGGAGTAGTCCATCGTGATTTATTTAATTTTTCTTTTTAAGGCTGCACCAATGGCCTAAGTAGGTTCCCAGGCTAGGGGTCACATCAGAGCTGGAGACACTGGCCTATGCCACAGCAATGCCAGACCTGAGATGCATCTTCAACCTACACAGAGCTCACAGCAATGCTGGATCCTTAACCCCCTGATAAGGTCAGGGATCGAACTGGCATCCTCATGGATACTAGTCAGATTTATTTCCAGAGAGCCACTATGGGAACTCTGAGTATTGCACCTTGTCAAATCCCTGCACCACCCCAATGGCATCAACACCCAGATAGCTTTAGAAAGAGCAAGACCTAAGACTTTACAAAGACCAGGAATAGAGTTCCTGCTCTGGGAAAGAGGCCTAAGTATCCTGCCTTGTTCCAAGGAACCCCCATATGCCAAGAGTGTGGCCAAAAAAGGAAAGTAACAAAGCCAAAAAATGAAATAGACTAGGTTTAACATTAAGGTGCATGGACTGCAAATGACAAATTACACTAATGTTCTTCAAACCATAAAAGGAATGAAATAGAAGGAGTTCCTGTCATGGCTCCGAGGTAATGAACACAACTGCTATCTGTGAGGACATGGGTATGATACCTAGCCTTGCTCATTTGTTTAAAGTTCCAGAGTTGCCATGAGATGTGGTGTAGTGTCATGTAGCTTTGATCCTGCATTGCTGTGGCTGTGGCATAGGATGGAAGCTCAAGTGCTAATTCAATTCCTAGTAGGGGAACTTCCATATGTCCAGATAGAACCCCACCAAAAAAAAAAAAAAAGAAAGAAAGAAAGAAAAGAAGAAGAAAGAAAGAAAAAAGAACAAAAAAGAAAAAGAATGAAATTAAAATCAATTAAATGGAATTTTCATTCAACAGAATCAGCTGTAGCTTACATTTGACCCCTAGTCAGGGAACCTCTACATGCTGCAGATGGAGCCAAACTTGACAAAAAATACATACATAAAATAAAGTAAATCAATAGTGGTCTAACGGATGATACATTCATGGAATCAGAGAATTGACTACCATCCACAGGGTGGATAAAGGAGGTTCCTAATTGCAGGGGTAGCATGGCTGCAGCTTGTCTGAGGGAGAGGCAGGTGCTGGACAACCTTTGCATATGATACACACCAAGGGGAAGCCTGCCCATTGACAACACAGAAAGTCTCATCTCCAAAACTCTCAACATGGAATCAGAGCATTGGCTGAAGGAACACACCTGACAGAGGCTGTGGGCTGCCTGGTCTGGGTTCTCCCTACCAAAGGCCATGTTTCTCCAAGAACAAGGTAAGGAGTAACACTTTTCTAAGTCACAGACATCATATATTAACAATACAGCTATTACAATTGTGCAGGCAAAGGGCTCTGAAGGGAATTTTTAAGTGGGGGGCAGGGAGCAGTTGTGTACGAGGGAGGATTTGGGCCCTCTGGCTTGTAGGTGACCTCTTGTCAGACAGGGGAAGTGACACACCTGGAAGCTGGGTAGTGTTCCAAGGCACTGCCTTCCTTCCTCAAATGGCAGGGATATGGAGGGTTTAAAAGTGGGAGCAGAGCAAAGAGTTATCACCTACTGCCTCCTTACCTCCTCTGCTTCTGGGTGAGGAGCTTCCTGCTTTCATAGAAATTATTGCTAGCACACCGATCATTGGAGATCTTGAACATCAACATTTTACTTCTCAGAAGCACATAGGAGAAATCAAAGATAGCCCATGGGTGTAGCTAAGGGTCTTGTCTTAGGGGAAACTTGCTTAATTGCAGTAGCTGCTTCCTGGTTAACTGGGGTTCGGTTGTACTTCTTCTAGAAAATGATGTTACTAATATTCGAAAAAGAACATTTGGGGAGTGACCACCATGGCTCATTGGTTAACAAATCTGACTAGGAACCATGAGGTTGCAGGTTCTAGTCCTAGCCTCGCTCAGTGGGTTAAGGATCCAGCATTGCTGAGAGCTGTGATGTAGGTCGCAGTAGTGGCTCGGATCCTGTGCTGCTGTTGCTCTGGCATAGGCCAGTGGCTACAGCTCTGAGTAGACCCCTGGCCTTGAAACCTCCACATGCCATGTGTGCAGCCCTAGAAAATACAAAAAGACAAAAACAAAAGTTTGGCAATCCCATGTTTTGGGAGGTAGCAAGATGGAGTGATGAGATTTCGGTTTCTGAAGTAGTGAGAGGGCAGGGCTGACTTGGGCAAGACAACCTCCCTGCAGGAGAAAGCCTGGCCTTCCTGGGACTTCAGGGTCACTGCCCATAGCCAGGGCTTATGGCTGACAGACATGGGAAGTGCTGCCTAGTGACTCAGCCACTTTGGCCTTCTGAGACTTATGGCTGCACCCACAGCTCAGACCCACCCTGAGCAGCAGGAAAGAGGCTGGCGCTTCCCCCACCCTGAGTGCTCATCCCGCAGCCAGCTACTCAACCTGCATCCTGCATGTCACCATGCTGGTTGTAGTCCCTGCCCACAGGGGGCCTGGACTTCTCTGATCATGCAATAAAAAGCACCAAGCCCAAGATCTGGGCCCCTCTCCTGAACGCTGGTTCCGAACAGAGTCTCTGGGTGCTGACCCGGAAAACAATGTGCAATGGCGACCCACAAATTCTCCTACTATTGTTCTGTCTGTGAACTTCCCTTGATAAACACAACTTCAGCAGCATGAATTCATATATTCAGGCAATTCCCTTATGGTTACTGTATAAGTGAAAAGTCTGAGAACTCCCATGTAAAATTAATATTCAAAAGGTTCACACCAATGACACTTGAGGAACCTATAAGATAAACAAATAGTCATTACATTTCACTCCACCGTGTCCAAAGTATAAGCTTCCCCTTGTATAACAATGAGAATGAGAAGTGAGCCTCCAAATATGTGGAAATTGAGATGAACACTTCTGAATAACCCATGGTTAAAGATGACTCTCAAAGAAAAATTTTGAAATGAATAGAACTGAATGCAAAGGAAGATACAGTCCATAAAATGTGATTGGATCCAGATAAACCATTGTGAAGATGGAAACAAATGGCACTAAATGCTTCTACAATACAAAAGAAGAAAGGTCTCAAAATCAATAGCTTAAGTTTTCCTGAAAGGAAACTACAAAAAAACATTGCAATACTCAACCAATATCTGAAGAACAAATGAACTGACAATGCATTAGAATCAAATGGAGTTTATTCTAGGAATACAAGCTTGGTTCAGTATTTAAAAATCATCAGTGTAATTTGCTGTTATTAATAGATTAAAGAAGAAAACGTACATGGTCACATCAATTACTACAGAAAAAGCATTTGGCAATGTTCAACAACCCATTCATGTTAGAAACTCTCAAAAGACCAGGAAGAACACTCCTTCAACCCAGTACAGAACATCTACAAAACACCTACACTAAGCATCCTACTGCAAGGTGAAAGAATGAATGTTTTCCTCCTAAACTCAAAAGAAGGTCAGAATGTCCTTTCTCATTTCTTCCATTCTACTTAGTACTGCAGGTACTTGCCAATGCAGCATGGCAAGAAAAAGAAATGAAGACATACAGAATAGAAATGAAGAAATATAACTGTCCATGTTCATGGATAGCATGGCTACCTCCACAGAAAATCCCAACAATTCTCTTAAGGTACACTGAAGAGATGGAGGTTCTTTTACCAAAGTCTCAGGAGAGAAGATCAACACAGAAACATTCATCATATTTGTAAATGCTAAAAAGGGACATCTGGTAGCCCAAACCAAAAACACAATGCAATACAGAGCAGTTCCAAAAAATGAAATATTTGGTTATACATATAAGTTTATGGCTGCTCCTGCAGCTTGTGGAAGTTCTCAGGCTAGGGGATCAAAATGGAGCTACAGCTAGCAACCAACACCACAGCAACAGCAACACCATCTCCAACTGGCATGTGCACCCTACACTATAGCTTGTGGCAATAAAAGTACCTTACCCCACTGAGCCAGGCCAGAGAGTCACCCCACATCCTCATGGCCACTATATCAGGTTCTTCATCAGGGACCCATAATGGGAACTCTCGTTAGAAATGTTTTGATAGAGGATTTGATTTGTATGATAAAACCCTATAAGACCTAAACAAAGGTGTAGGCATATACATAGATAATATTCACAGTCTGGAAGACTCCACATAATAAACTGTCCACTTCCAACAGAATTGTTTTGTCAACATGGACAAGCTTATTATAACATGTGTAAAGAAAAGGAGCCAAAATAGCTAAAATTATTTAGAGAAAGAAAATTAAAATTTGAGGCTATTAGGCTCCATATAAAGCCCTATGGAAGACAGATTAGCATTGGTGGAGGAATAGATTCATAGTTTGGTGTACAGGATAGAGAATACAGAAATAGACACATACCAATACAGCAAACTGGAATGGCTTAATACAAAAGTTATAGAGAAGTAGAACGGAAAAGGGATAGTTTTTAACGGATATTGAAATTCTACAAAATGGGGCATAGATTCAAATGCAAATTTCGAGACTTTGAAATTTTTACCAAAAAAAAAAAAAAAAAAAAAAAAACTAGGAGAAAAATCTATGGGTTGTTGGGCTTGATAAAGAGGTCTTACACAGGACAAAAAGAAAATTACCCAAAAATAGAAAAAAATGGAAAAGCATATTTCATCAAAATCAAACATTTCCCTATACTGAAATGTCCTTCAAAAGGCACATGCACCCCAAATGTCCCTGAAGCACTGCTTACAAAAGCTATTGACCATGAGAAGTAGGTTGTGAGACCTCCCTCTACAGGCCTTCACAACTTGAAGTTTAATGAAGATTTCATTTTCTTAACTGGCACAGTTCTCCTTGATCTGGAATGATCCAGATCTTTCTCTGAAAGCATCACTGATCAAGAGTCAGGTTTTCCAAATTTAGAAGTCTTCACCTCTCAGTGTCAGGAAGGCTCTTTCTCATGCACTGTGTCCCACATAGAAGGGAAAGTAGACAGACCAGAAATCACTTGAGGTCACATTTGAGTAACAGGAAGAATAGTAGGGAGAACCCTCAAGTATGAGAGTCTACAACCCTATTGTTTGCAAAAAGGAGATCACACTCAAAAGCTCTGCAAAATGACAAGGCATAGAATTATGACTCAGATAAAGGAAGAAGAAAAAAAACAGAAAAACGATTAAACGATCTGAAGATTATCAACTTCCACAAAAAAGACCTTAGACTAATGATAGTCAAGATGGCTCAAGAACATGGAAATAAACTGGAGGCAAAGAGAGACAAATTACAAGAAAACCCAACAAATAGAAGATTTTAAGATTAAGCAAGCAGAGACGAAAAACACAATAGCTGAAATAAAAAAATTCACATCAAAGGAAACAGTAACAGAATGCAGAAGGCAGAAAAATGAATAAGTGAGATGGAAGACAGACTGGTGGAAATCACTGACGAGGAACAGAAGAGAAAAAAAGATTGAAAAGAAATGGAGGCAGTCTATGAGAACTCTGGAACAACATGACATGCACCAACATCTGCATTATAGGGGTACCAGAAGCAGAAGAGAGAGAGAAAGGGCCAGAGCACATAACAAAAACTTCCTTAACATGGGAAAGGAACCACTCACTCAAATCCAGGAAGCACAAGGAGTACAATAGAAAACAAACCCAAGGAGGAACACCCCAAGACACATATTCATGAAACTGACCAAAATTAAAGACAAACAGAAAATGTTGAAAGCAGCTAGGGAAAAGAAACACATAACATACAAGCGAAGCCCAGGAAGGTTTTCAACACTACCAAACCAGCTTTACAACAAATACTACAGGAACTTCAAGAGGTGGACATGAAAAGGCCACCACTAAAATAAAAAATACTAAAAACGACACGGCTTACCGGTAAACATATACATATACATATAGTAAAGGCAGGAAATCATCCACACATAAATATGCTGAAAAATCCAGAAATCATCCAAAGAGGGTAAAAATGCAGCATACCAGAGTTGCATTTGCAACTAAGAGACCAACAACTTAAAACAATTTGTATATAGATAGAATCCTATATCAAAACTTCATGGGAACTGTGACCAACAATCTACAATCAATACACACAAAAATAATAAAAAGCCGTCCAAACACAACACTATATAGAGTCATCAAACCACAAGAGAAGAGAAGAAGGGAAGGAAAAGAGGCCAACAAAAACAAATACAAATCAGTTCATAAAATGGTAATGTCATTGGACTAAATGCCCCAACCAAAAGATATAGACAGGCTGAATGGATACTAAAGACCCACATATATGCTGTCTCCAAGAGACTCACGTCAGTTCTAGGGACATATGAAAATTGAAAGCGAGGGGATGGAAGAAAATATTCCATGCATATGGAGTCAAAAGAAAGCTGGAGCAGCAATACTCTTTTCAGACAAATTAAACCTTAAAATAAAGAATATTATAAGAGACAAACAAGGTCATTACATAATGATCAAAGGATCAATCCAAGAAGCATGCATAGGGATGGTAAATACATATGCACCCAAAAGACGGTTACCTCAAAACATAAGGCAACAGCTGTTAACCTGACCAAGGAGGTGAAAGACTTCCATGCTGAGAACTCTACAACTTCACTCAAGACACTTAAAGAGGATTCAAAGAAACAGAAAGATGTTCCACACTCCTGGATTGGAAGAATTAATATCATTTACATGACCCTCCTACCCAAATCAATCAACAGATTCAAGGCAATCCCTATCAAATTACCCATGCCATTTTTCACAGAACTAGAACAAACAATCCAAAAATTGATATGGATCCATAAAAGACTCAGAATTGCCAAAGCAATCCTGAGGAACACAAACCAAGCAGGAGGCATAACTCTCTCAGACTTCAGACAATATTACAAAGCTACAATCATCAAGACAGTGTGGTACTGGTACCAAAACGACATACACTCCAATGGAACAGAATACAGAACCCAGAAATAACCCCAGACAACTATGGTCAAACAATCTTTGACAAACGAGGCAAGAATACAAAATCAGGGAAAGATTGTCTCCTCCCCAAGTGGTATGGACAAAGCAGAACAATTCCACGTAAATCACACTCTCATACTAGAACTAGAACACACTCTCATACCATACACAAAAATAAACTCAAAATGGCTTAAAAACTTAAACATAAGAGAAGACATCATAAAACTCCTGGAAGAGATCATAGGCGAAACATTCCCTGACATCAAACATTGAAAGGTTTTCTTAGGTCAGTCCCCCAAAGCAATAGAATGAAAAAACAAAAATAAACCAATGGGAGCTAATCAAGCCCACAAGTATTTGCACAGCAATGGAAAACTTTAAAAAAAGCAAAAAGACAATCTATGCAATGGGAGAAAAGAGTTTCAAATAATGTAACTGACAAGAGCTTAATTTCCAAAACATACAAACAACTTATACAACGCAACAGCAAAAACAAAACAAACAAACAAACAAAACCCAGTTGAAAAATGAGGAGAAGGGGACTGGATTAAGATGGCAGGACAGAAGGAATGGAGTTCACCTGCTCTCTTCAAAACAACAAAATTACCACCATATGCTGAACAACCTTCAACAAAATGGATTGGAAACTTTCAAAAAAGATATCCTACTCCAAGAAACAAAGAGGAGACCACATCAAGATGGTAGGAAGGCCTATTATGTGATATACACAAGCCCATGAGCATCATGTGGGCAGCACACAGACTGGAAAGGAACTGTGTCACAGAGACCCACCTACAGGAGCGAGAGTTCTGAGTCCCACATTGGATCCCCATACCTGGGGGTATGGCATTGGGAGAAAGAGCCCCCAGAGCATCTGGCATTGAGGGTAGTAGGGCTTCTGTGCTAAAGCTCCATGGGACTGGGGGAGACAGAAACCCCATTCTTGAAAGGTACACACAGGCTTTCATATCCACGGGGTCCCAGACAAAGTAGAGACTCCATGGGAATCTGGGGCAGGCCTGACTGCAGTTCTTGGAGGATCTCCTGGGAAAACAGGGAGTGACTGTGGATCACTGCTGGGAAGGACACTGGAAGCAAAAGTCTCAGGAGTGCTCACTGGCATGTGTTCCTCTAGAGGTGGCCATTTTGGGAAAATCTGGCCCCACCTATCAGCACTGAGAAGCCCCAGGTCAAACATGAATCCAGGTGAGATCACAGCCCCACCCATCAGTAAACAGGCTGCCTAAAGACACCCTAATCACACAACTGCCTCTAATCTCACCCAGAGCAAAGACCCATCCCCCAGAGGGATAAGAAGCAGCTCCACCTACCAGTGGGCAGGCACCAGTCCTTTACATCAGGAAGCCTATAGCAAGCCCCCATACCAACTTCAGCCACAAAGGGTGCAGACCTCAGAAGAAAGAGGGGCTACCACATTGTTTTCTGGAAAAAGGAGACCACACCAAAAACCTATAAAAATGTAAAGGCAGAGAACCATAACCCAGATGAAGGAGAGAGAAAAACCCCAGAAAAACAGCTAAGTGATCTGCAGAGTATCAGCCTCCAGGAAAAAGACTTTAGACTGATGATCATGAATGTGATGCAGGGCATTGGAAACAGATGGGAGGCAAAGACTGATAATTTACAGGAAACACTGAGCAAAGAAATACGAAATTTAAGACTGAAGCAAGCAGAGATGAAAAATACAATACCTGAAATATAAAATTCATTAGAAGCAGCCAACAACAGAATACATGAGGCAGAAGAATGAACAAGTGAGGTGGAGGACACACTATTGGAAATCACTGATGTGGAACAGAAAAAGAAAAAAGATTGAATAGATTGGAAGACAGTCTAAGAGAACTCTAGGACAACATTACATGCACCAACATCTGCATTATAGGGGTGCCAAAAGAAGAAGAGAGAGAGAAAAGGCCAGAGAACCTATTTGAAGAGATAATAGGCCAAAACTTCCCTACCATGGGGAAGGAATCACTCACTGAAATCTAGGAAGCACACTGAGTACCATATGAAATAAACCCAAGGAGGAACACCCCAAGACACATATTCACGAAACTGGACAAAATTAAAGACAAAGAGAACATATGGAAAGCATCTAGGGAAAACAAACACATAACATCCATGGGAATCCTGAAAAGCTTTTCAGCTGATTTTTCAGCAGAAGCTCTGCAGGCCAGAAGGGAGTGGCACGATATACTTAATGAGATGAAAGGAAAAATCTCCAACCAAGATTACTCTACCCAGCAAGGCTTTCATTCTGATTTGAAGGAGAAAGCAAAAGCTTTACAGACAAACAACAGTTAAGACCCTTCAGCACCACTAACCCAGATTTACAACAAATACTGAAAGAACTTCCTGAGGCAAAGAAAAGGCCACAACTAGAAACCAAAACACTACAAATGACAAGGATCACCAGTAAAGGCATAGACACAGTAAAGGCATAGACACGGTAAATGTAGGAAATCATCCACGCTTCAATAAGCTACCAAATCCAGAAATTGGGAGAAGAGGAGGGTACAAATGCAGGACACTGGAAATGCACTCTCAATTAAGAGACCAACAACTTAAAACAATCGTAGAGTGAGAGACGCCTATCTCAAAACTTCAGGGTAACTACAGGCCAAAATCCTACAATAGATACACACACAAATAAGAGCAATCAACTCAAATACAATGCTAAAGGTAGTCATCAATCCACAAAAGGAGAGAACAAGAGAAGAAGGGAAGAAAAAAGAGCAACAGCAACAAATCCAAAACAGTTAATGAAATGGCAATAAGGACATACAAATCAGTAAATAGCTTACATGTAAACGGACTAAATGCCCCAACCAAAAGATCTAGACTGGCTGAATGGATACAAAAGCAAGACCCATACATATGCTGTCTTCAAGAGACCCACTTCACTTTCTAGGGACACATACAAATTGAAAATGAGAGGATGGAAGAAAATATTCCATGCAAATGGCAATCAAAAACGCTGGAGTAATGATACTCATATCAGACAAAATAGGCCTGAAAATAAAGAATATGATAAGAGAAAAAGATGGGCATTACATAATGATCAAAGGACCAATCCAGGATCACTTCAATATATAAGGCAACTGCTAACAACCTTAAAAGGAGAAATTAACAACAACACCATAGAGCAGGGGACTTTAACACCCCACTTACTGCAATGGACAGATCATCCGGACAGAAAATCAACAAGAAAACTCAGGCCCTAAATGAAGCATTAGACCAGATGGATTGAATAGAGAGTTATAGGACATTCCATCCAAAAGCAGCAGAATACACTTCTTCTCAAGTGCACATGGAATTTGCTCTAGGAATGATCACATTCTGGGCCACAAATTAAGCCTTGGTAACTTTAAGAAAATGGAAATCATATCCAGCATCTTTTTCCAAACACAACGCTATTCAACTTGAAATCAACAAGAAAAATATTGCCAAAAACCACACACACACAAAGACATGAAGGCTAAACAACATGCTACCAAACAACCAATGGATCATCGAAGAAATCAAAGAGGAAAACTATAGCACAAGCAGTTCTAAGAGGGAAGTTTATAGCAATACAAGCATACCTCAGGAAACAAGAGAAAGCTCAAATAAACAACCTAACTTCACATCTCAAGCAGCCTGAGAGAGTGTAACAGACAAGACCTAAAGATATAAGAAGGAAAGAAATAATAAAGATCAGAGCAGAAATGAATGAAATAGAAAGGAAGAAAAACATAGAAAAGAGCAATAAAAATAAAAATTGGTTCTTTGAAAAGATCAACAAAATTGAAAATCTCCTAGTCAGACTTATCAAAAAAAAAGAGGACTCAAATCCATAAAATTAGAGATGAAAAAGGACAAGTTACAAAGGACATCACAGAAATACAGAGGATCCTACGAGACTACTACATACCAATAAATCTATACCAATAAAAGGGAAATCCTAGAAGAAATGGACAAATTCTTAGAAAACTACAATCTTCTAAGACTAAACCAAGATGAACTAGAAAAGACGAATGGACCAATCACAAGCACAGAAATTGAAACTGTGATTTAAAAAATTCCAAAAAATAAAAGTCTAGGACCAGATGGCTTCACAGGGAATTCGATTCAAACATTTAGAGAAGAGATAACACCTATTCCTCTGAAACTATCCCAAAAACTTTCAGAGGAAGGAACGCTTCCAAACTCATTCTAGAAGTCCACCATCACCCTGATAGCAAAACCAAACAAAGATGCCACAAAAAAAGAAAACTACTGGCCAATATCTCCAATGAATCTAGATGCAAAAATCCTCACCAAAATACTAGCAAACCAAATCCAACAGTACATTGAAAGGTTTGTACATTATGATCAAGTGGGATCTGTCCCAGCAAAGCAAGGATTCTTCAATATCCACAAATCCAACAGTATGATACACCACATTAACAAACTGAGGAATAAAAACCATATCACCCTCTCCATCGGTGCAGAGAAAGACTTTCACAAAATGCAACACCCATAAAATCCCTGCAGACATGGGTACAGAAGGAACCTACCTCAAAATTCTAAAGGGCATATATGACAAACACACAGCTAACATCATTGTGCATGGTAAAAAGCTGAAAGAATTCCCTCTGTGGTGAAGGATGTCTGCTCTCACCACTAATATTCAACATAGTTTTGGAAGTCTTGGGCATGGCAATCAGAGAAGAAAATGAAATAAAAGGAATCCAAATTGGAAAGGAAGAGGTACAACTCTATTTGCGGAGGCATGATACTATACCTAGAAAATCCTAAAGATGCTACCTGAAAACTGTTAGCATTCATTGATGAATTTGGAAAAGTCACAGAATACAAAATTAATACACAGAAATTCATGGCATTTCTATATACTAAGAATGAATGATCAGAAAGAGAAATTCAGGAAACAATCCCATCAACCATCACATCAATGAGAATGAAATTCATAGGAATAAACCTACCTAAAGAGACAAGAGACCTGTACTCTGAAGACTATAAGACACTGATGAAAGACATCAAAGGTCACACAAACAGATGGAAATACCATCTTTTTGGATTGGAAGAATCAATATTATCAAAATTACTGTACTACCCAAGGCAATCTGCAGATTCAATGCAATCCCTATCAAACTACCAAGGACAGTTTTTGTAGAACTAGAAGGAAATATCTAAAAGTTTGTTTGAAAGCATGAAAGGCTCAGAATAGCCAGACATCCTGAGAAAGCAAAACAGAGCTGGAAGAATCAAGTTCCCTGACTTCAGATTATTCTACTAAGCATCAAAACCATTTGGTACTGGCACCAAGACAGAAATGTACATCAGTGGAACAGGATAGAAAGCCCAGAATTAAACCCACACGCCTACAGTCAACTAATCTATGGCAATAGAAGCGAGAACATACAATAGAGAAAAGACTGTACCTTCAATAAATGATGCCATGAAACCTGGACAGCCACATGGAAAAGAATGAAATCAGAACACTTCCTAACACCACACACAACAATAAATGCAAAATGGATGAAAGACCTAAATAGAAGACCAGATAACCTAAAACTCTTGAAGGAAAACCTAGGCCAAACACTCTCTGATATAAACCAAAGCAATATCTTCTCAGATCCACGTCCTAGAGTAATAACAATAAGAACAAAAAAAAATCAATGGGACTTAATTAAATTTAAAACTTTCTGCACAGCAAAGGAAACCCTAAACAGGACAAAAAGACAACCCAAAGAATGGGAGAACATATTTGCAAATGAAGAGACTGACAAGGGGCTCATCTCCAAAATTTATAGCTACCCCTGCAGCTCAATTACAAACAAGAAAATAACCACATCAAGGAATGGGCAGAAGACCTAAACCGACAATTCTCCAAAGACGACATAACAGATGGCAAAAAACACATGAAAAGATGTTCAACAGCACTAATTATTAGAGAAATGCAAATCAAAACTACTAGGAGGAACTACCTTACACCACCCAGCATGGCCATCATTAAAAAGTTTACAAACTGGAAATGCTGAAGAGGGGTGGAGAAAATGGAACCCTTATCATACTTTTGGTGGGAATGCAAATTGGTGCAACACTATGAAAAAGTGTGTGGAGATTCCTCAGAACACTAAAAATAGAATTACCCTTGATCCAGCAATCCTACTCCTGGGCATCTCTCCAGAGAAAACATGACTTGAAAAGATACCTGTACTCCCATGTTCATTGCAGTACTAGGTACAATACCCAAGCCATGCAAACAACCTAAATGTCCATCGGCAGTGGAGGAGATAAAGAAGATGTGGTCCATATACACAATGGAATATTACCCAATCATACAAATGAATGATGGGAGTTCCCACAGTGGCCCAGTGGTCATGAATCTGGCTGGTATCCATGTGGATGCAGGTTTGAACCCAAGCCTTCTTCCATGAGTCAGGGAGCTGGCATTGCTGTCAAATGTGGTGTAGGTCATAGATGTGGCTGATGCCATGTTGCTTGGACTGTGGTGTAGACCAGCAGCTGCAGCTGGGATTAAATCCCTAAATGGAAACTTCCATATGCCCTAGGTTTGGCCCTAAAATGCAAAAAAATAAAATAAAATAAATCATAAAGAATGAAATAATGCCATTTACAGCAGCATGGATGGACCTAGAAATTATTGTCCTAAGTGAAGTTAGACAGTGAAAGACAAACATCATATGATATCACTTATAGGTGGAATCTAAAAAAGGGATACAATGAACATCTTTGCAGAGCAGAAATAGACTAACAGACTTTGGAAAACTAATGGTTTCCAAAGGAGACAAGTTGGGGAGTAGGTGGGGTGGGCTGGGTGTTTGGGATGGAAATGCTGTAAAATCAGGTTGTTATGTTTGCTGAACAACTATAAATGTAATAAAATTCAATACAGCCCTGGGAACTATGTCTAGACACTTATGATGGAGAATAATGTGAGAAAAAAGATATATATGTAAGTGAGACTGGGCCACCTTGCCATAGAGTAAAAAATTGACAGAATCCTGAAAAACAGCTATAATGGGAAAAAAAAACATTATAATCTAAAATCAATGAATTAAAAATAATAAAAAAAACAAACAAATGAAAACATACATACATACATACATAAACTTAGAAGGTTTTGCACAGGAAAACCTTGTTTGCACCTAAACAAACCAAAAAAAAGACAACCCATGGAATGGGAGAAAATATTTGCAAATGAAGCAACTGACAAGGGATTCATCTCCAAAATTTATAATCACCTCCAAAAAAATGGGCCGAAGACTTAGACAATTCTCCAAAGGAGACAGACAGATGGTCATAAAGCACAAGAAAAGATGTTTAACATCACTACTTATTAAAAAAAAATACAAATCAAGATACAATGAGGTACTCCCTCATACCCACCAGGATGGCCATCATCAAAAAGTCTGCAATAAATAAGTGCTGTAGAGGATGTGGAGAAATGGGGACCCTCTTAACAGTGTTGGTGGGAATGAAAATTGATACAGCCACTGTGGAAAACACTATGATCATGTCTCAAAAAAACTAAAAACAGAATTATCATATGATCCAGAAATCCCACTCCTGGGCATCTATCCAGAGAAATCCATGACTTGAAAAGACCTAGGCACCCAAGTGTCCACTGAAGCACTTTACAATAGCCAAGATCTGGAAGCAACCTAAATGTCCATCAACAGAAGAATGGATAAAGAAGAGGTGGTACATAAACACCATGGGATATTAGCCATTAAAACGAAAGAACTAATGGCACTTGCAGCAACATTGACGGATACAGACAGTATCATGCTAAGTGAAGTTAGTAAGACAGTGAGACACCAATATCATATGCTATCACTTATATGTGGGATCTAAAAAATATGGATACAACTTCTGTGTAGAACAGAAAATGACTTTGAAAAACTTTCCATTACCAGGTGGGATTCACCCCAGGTTCACAAGGATGGTTCAACACACTCAAATCAAACAATGCCATGCACCACATTAACAAAATGTCAGAAACCACATGATCATCTCAAAAGATGCAGAAAAAGCATTTGACAAAGTCCAACATATATTCATGATCAAAACTCTTAATAAAGTGGGTCTAAGAGGGAACAATCCTTAACATAAATAAAGCCATTTATGACAAACCCGCAGAAAATATAATACTCAATGGAGAAAAGCTGAAAGCCTTCCCATGAAAATATGGAGCAAGACACGGATGCCCACTCTCAGCACCAATGGTATTCAACATATTACTAGAAGTTCTATCCACAGCAAACACACAAAAAAAAGAAATAAAAGCCATCCAAATAGGAAGAGTAGTGGCTAAAACTGTCAGTGTAAAATGATCACAGTAAACCTAGTTAACATCCATTACCACAAAGAGTTACACATTTTCTTTCTGTGATAAGAACTTTTTTTTTTCCTTTTGGCTGTGCCTGTGACATGCAGAAGTTTCTGAGCCAGGGATTGAACCTGCGCCACAGCAGTGACCTGAGCCACAGCAATGATACCACTGGATCCTTAACCCACTCTCCACTAGGGCATCCAAGGACTCTTAAGATCCATTCTCTCAGCTACTCTCCAACACACAACGTGGTATTAACTGCAGTCACCATGCTGTACATTACCGTCCATGATTTATTTTATTTTATTTTATTTTAATATTATTATTTATTACTCATCTGTAATTGCACAATGACCATAATAATCCAATTTCACAGGATTTCCATCAAAAGCCCAAGCATTCCCCCCACCCCCCAAACTGTCTCCTCCGGAGACCATTATTTTCTGTCTTTTATTTATCAATCTGCTAAAAGGGAAGCTGAAGCAGGCTGAGTGACCTTTTAAATGTATGGAACCCCAAATGCTACAAAACGAGATTCCACAGGCTCCAAAGGCTGCCACAGATTCACCCTTCTTTGTGACTATGATGGAATTGTCCACCTATCAGTGTGAGCAGGGAAGATGTTAGGAATGGCTTATAAAAAGTTACTATTTTGCAAGCCCGTTCAGGTTGAGGCTCTTGAATATCATCCTAGAGGTCACTAACACTTCACTGTATGGAATCCAGGGGCTGAGTCAAAATAGAGGGGTCTATTTTGGGAAGGGAAGCAGGAGGCTGTAGGGTCAGCTGGTGGACATGGTGAGCATATGGCTCCCTGTTGGGTTGATGGATGGATGTGGAATAAAGAAAACTAGGGTCAGGTCATCTGAGAACCAAGGACCTGAGATGAACTCGCCATTGTTAGAAGCATCCTGAACATTCAGAAAAGAACAGGGACCATGTCTAAAGGTTTGGGAATATCAGAGCCATATCTCCTCAGAGAAGGACTCCCCAGGCTCTCCAGGCCTCACTCCCCAAGCCTCCCTTAGAGACAAGGCCTCCCCACCTTTGTCCTTGTCAGCTCACTGACCCTAGAGGTCCTGCCTATCCCTGAGGACTTAGGTTTCCACAGAGATATGGTGGTGGAGAATTGCTCATACAGCTTACCAGCCTGATCAACAGTAGTTCCCACCACACTGGGGCAACTGGGCACAGGGACACATGGCTCTAGAGACTTGAACCATCTGGACCCCATGTGCACGGTGTCCTTGCCTACCAGCTGTGCCACAGAAGAGCCAGGAATACCTGTGCTTGCCCAACTGATTCTCAGGGGGTTTTCCTGGGAGAACACTTGCCCACCTTACCTCTTATCCATGAATCCCCACGACTTCCTGACTGCTGCTTGTCGGCCAACCACACACCTGAGAAGCTTCTGTGCTAGAGAGTGATCTGCAATCAGCCTCACCCTTCTAGGGCCCCAGATTCTAGGACCATACAAATGCTGAAGGTGTGTCCCTGCCTAAGGTACAGATACCCTAAATCCATCCACATGATTTCCACTGGAATTCACCAGCATTTGGAGGGAGGAATTCTTGACCCTAAAGATTGAATCAACCTGAGAGGAGCAATGCTGTGATTCAGAATGAAGGGCCAAGGCACACATAAAATGGCACATCACCCAGGATGCCCCACTCACAATTCAAATATAATGTGATATACACACACACCAATGATGCCTGAATATTCTGGCTTGGCACATAATTAAGTCACAACACACAGATGAGTGATATGCTCATATCATGCCTTTTTGAAGCTCTTCAAGAAACTCAGGTGACATTTCAGATGTGATATCTGCATGGTATGAATATTCCAAACATGAGCAAACTCAAATTACAAAGCTGAGGTAACCGAACACAGAGCCGATTATCCCAAGCTTGTCTGAACCAGTTCCAGTGCATGTGCACACAATCCACTTACACTCTGAGGAGGACCCTCAACACCCACCAGGGGATGTAAGCAAAGGACATCACACATAAGTATGTGTATGTATGTGTGTGTGTGTGTGTGTGTGTGTGTGTGTGTGTGTGTGTGTCTTCTGAGCACACATGTACCTTTTAATCCTCAGTGTGAATCACCATACAAAATGACCGCCTAAGTTTACATATCTCAATAGACACAACTTCTAAAGTTTTACAGACAAATTCCTACTCACCTGGAATTTTCCACTGCCTCTCCTACTGAGACAGGTTGGGACCTGGCACCCTTAGCTGCGGTGGCTGCAGTGGCTGCAGGGAATGCACCTGGACAAACATCTCCTGGGGAACAAAATACAGCAAAAGTATAAACAATGAGAAAGAACTCTGCTTGCACATTGCGGACAAATCATGAGAAAAATACAACTGCCACTTCTGAAGAACAGAGAGCAAAAGCAGAGGACTATGCATGCCCCCTACATGCACCACACTAAAGGGGTGGGGTGGGCAAGCCCCCTCAGCCACCCCCCGACCCAATCCCTGGACATGCCCCTATCCTCACCCCATAGAAGGAACTAGCTCACCGCTACTCAGTGAAAAGGTGAACGAGGGAACCTGGTGATTGCTTCAGTGCCTCTATGCTGAAGCAGGTGTCCTGAATAAAGCCTTCACTGAGTTTCTCCTCCAGCATCTTATCAACTGCTCTTGATTAAGGAAGGCCAAGAACTCTAGCTGGTAACACTCCAACTCTATACACATCCAAAACATGGGCCTGAATAAAACAGGTGCAACCTACCTACCAACCAGTTGTCCATGTTGAATACCTACATGTACAGGCTCACAAAAACCAGCAAGTCCTCAATTGTCTCATGCATAGCCCGTATGCCATGCCATAGCCCTAAAACACAGCTAATCCAGCACTCCTGAACACACACACAGCCTACATCATTTCTTGGTTTCCAAACACACAGACTTCTCACACCTCTCAGAATACATACCACATAAGCTCCAGAAACTCAAAAACACACACAGCCACAATTAGCCTACACTGACTAAGATACATATACAAATGTCAAACACTTATGGACACACACATCCAGATATTCCCAACCCTTGGACATTCAGATGCCCCAAACACCAGGCGTGATGCCACCTCTTCAAAATACAACCACCCTCCTCCTCCCCCAACATAGAAACGAAAGGGCACTCTAAGTGTATGTGTGTCAAATGTATGTATGTTTTTACCCTCCCCTGGATAGACACAGACAGACCATCTCTTAGTACCTATTAACAAACACATTAGCAACAAACACATAACACCTTAGCATTCTCCAAAGGAACATACTTTGCACACTCCTAACAACTCCAAGCCATGTGAACAAGACTTGGGCAGTCATGCACCTGGTGATAGACCTACAAACATGGATATGCAAGTAAGACCCATGGACATATCTCCAGAAAACCACATATGAAATGACTTCCATCTATCAAATGATAAGAGAAGCCAGCTCACACACCTGCATTTACTAACACATAACCATAGCCCATATTTCTCCTACACATCAATGCAAGTCTCCAACTCCCCTGAATAAACACAGAACCTCATCGCTCCATTAGAAACACACATACGAACTCCTGGAAGAGCACATAGGCAAAGCATTCTCTGACATCAACCTCATGAATATGTTCACAGGTCCTTCTCCCAAGGCAACATAAAGAAGAGCAAAAATAAACCAATGGGACCTAGTCAAACTCACAAGCTTTTGCACAGCAAAGGAAACCAGCAAGAAAACACAAAGACAACTTTCACAATGGGAGAAAATAGTTTCAAACAATGCCATGGACAAGGGCTTCATCTCTAGGATATACAAGCAACATATGCAACTCCACAGCAGAAAAGCCAACCACCCAATGGAAAAATGGGCAAAAGACCTGAAGAGACATTTCTCCAAGGAAGATACACAGATGGCCAACAAGCACCTGAAGCAATGCTCAACATCCCTGATTATTAGAGAAGTGCAAACCGAAACGACCATGAGATACCACCTCACACCAGTCACAATGGCCATCATTCATCAGTCCACAAATCACAAGTGCTGGAGGGGCTGTGGAGAAAAGGGAACCCTCTTGCCCTGTTGGTGGGAATGTAAGCTGGTACAGCCACTATGGAGAACCACATGGAGGTACCTTAGACATCTATACCTAGAACTACCCTATAACCCCGCAATCCCACTCTTGAGCATACATCCGGACAAAACTTTCCTTGAAAAAGACACATGCACCTGCATGGTCATTACAGCTCTATTCACAATAGCCAAGACATGGGAACCAACCCAAATGTCCATCAACAGGTGATTGGATTGGGAAGATGTGGTATACATACACAATGGAATCCTACTCAACCATAAAAAAGGACATGAGGCCATTTGTGTCACCATGAATGGAACTAGAGACTCTCATCCTCAGGGAAATAAGTCAGAAAGAGAAAAACAAAGACCATAGGACATCACTTATAACTAGAATCTAGTATACAGCACAAATGAACATTTCCACAGAAGAGAAAATAATAGACTTGGAGAATGGACTTGTGGCTGCCCGGGGAGAGAGGGAGGGAGTGGGAGGGATTGGGAGCTTGGGGTTAACAGGTGCAAACTATTGCTCTTGGAATGGATGTACAATGAGATCCTGCTGTGTGGCATTAAGAATTCTGTCTAGATACTTACATTGCCACACAACAATGCGATGAAATCCTGTGCGTACATGTATGCGTAACTTGGTCACCATGCTGTAGAGCGGAAAAAAAAATAAATGAATAAGTAAATAATAAATAACAAAGAAACACACGTGTGCACTTCCCCAAATATTTAGGCCTAAAATGTCCCTACTGAAAAATACAAGCGCATAGCCCCAGCAAATATTCTACCAAATGACCATGCCCCTTGAATACACACACAAACTCATACACACAACTCCTCTCCACAAGCCCCAAATATACCCACAATTACCCAGGACATTACAAATATGGCAACGTATAACCCCTATGCATTTAGTTCCAAATACACATATAATACATGCTCTGCATATACATAAAATCACACTCCCCCCCCCAGCCTTCATGCAAATACAGAAGCACAGAAACACAGGACAGCCACCTATGGAATATTCACCAGTCTCATAAAAGTTTCAGACTTGCCCTAAACACATCAAAAGACACACACACAGCTCCTGAAAAACTGCTACACAGAAAAGCCAAGAAGCATACAACATGCTACAAATACACAAATAATCATCCTAAAGATAAGGATAGATTCGGATACTTAAAATACATGAAAAGTCCCACTGGGGGTGAAAGACAAGGTTTATGAGTTTGGGGAACTGGTGTAAGCTGAGGAGCACTCAAGGAATGGAACCCAGCTATGATCTACACTAACTTGAAGGAAGACCAGGGGCCTGTATGAGTCAGACATGCTGAAGCCACAAACCCCCATACTTAAAACATAGGACAACAGATAGGAAGAGTAAATCCTGTTGCATGAAGTCATGGAGTTAGTAGTCCTTGAAAAGCAGCATTTTTTCACATACCCAAGACAGAAATATAGATGACAGGGGACAAAACTAGGTAAATGGGGACATTAGCTGGAAACCTGAGATGAATTGCCATATTGTACATGTTACCACACTCCTGGTAATACACACAGGACTTCAATAGCATTGTTGACTGACCTGGTTAAGCCATGTAGGGGCAAAGTGAGGGACAAAAGATGTAAGCCTTGACATCTGCCCCCAAATGAGGAAGAAGGCAGACTTCTCCCTTCTCCTCTTTTCCTTGGATTATAAAAATGGAGCTCTCGTGGTTCTTGGGGCTGCTCTGCTCCCTTGCCAGCCTACTTCTCTCTCTCTCACAAGTGTCTTATGCTAAAAAAGCTCGCTCATTGCCTACTGCTTTGTCTCAAGCTGAATTCATTCTGCAATGAGTCAGAAAAGCCTGAGCTTCATGAGTCCTGACACTGGGAGAGAGGTTTTTCCTTAAAAGACAGTGGTTTTGAGGAGTTGGAATCATTCTTTTGTGGCACAGAAGGTTAAGGATCCAACTTTGTCACTGCAGCCATCCAGATCGCTGCTGTGGCATTCAGTCCTGGGCCTGGGAACCTCCACATGTGGCAGATAATATCAAAAAAAAGGAGAAAAAATAATCATTGTGTTCCAGTCCACTCCTAACCTGGGATCCTGGGTTCAAGTGCCAAACTACCGTGCAGGTTGATTCAAGTCCCACTCTCAATTTTGGCTGGGTTGAAGTCCCAGCCACGGAGTTTCACTACATTCCCCACATATACAACATAAATGGATTGTACACCCAAACAAACAGACCTCCCTAATGACCAAACATGGCCCTTATGCATAGGCAGATAATCCAAGTCCACCTTTAGACACACAATCCCAAAACTCATGGGTGAAAACACCATGTGCCAAATATTCCCCTGAACACCAACTTACAAACACCTAAACACCAACTCCTTGAGTGTGCCTCTGTTACATCTCAAAACCCTTCAAATATAACACTCACCCTTAAAAACGTTCACCAAAACACAGGCATGAACTCCCCTTATACACACATATCCATAGACCTAACCAACCCAGATATCTGACCACCCACCAGACTCCCAACAACCTATCAAATATGTATGAACCCCATCTAGGCTTGTGCATCATTCATGATTTACATCAGATTACAAAGAGATGGTGAGCACTACATTCAGGAAAGTTGTCCCCACCATGGACCCAAGCATGCCTTTTGAATATGAGCATTGACAGTAATTTTTATGTTCTGAAGGAGACACCAATGAAACTATGATCATGTACCTTGGCTCTTCACTGATTTTCCAGTGACCTGTGCTACTTCCTGGGAAGTGCATGAGGGTTTTCCAGTTGGAAATGTTTCTGTCTAGCTTTCCTACTCTTGAGAACTGCATGCTGGAATGGCACACATTTGAATGGCCCACAAACTTTATGCACCTGCCTCTGGAGGCCCTGCAATCACTCAAGTCTTCATGCAGCCCGACCCACAGTGCTGCCAATAAACTGTGGTGAAACACTGCTCCGGACCTTAACTCCATGCTGGCATGAACCCACACAGAGGAGGGCCCAGATATCCTACAGAATGAAAAAGAGTGCTGAGGGATCACACCCAACACGTGAAAAGTCCCCATATGCCTTACCAGGGCCTTCACAGAATTAAGCAGGAAGGCTGCCATGATTGGCCCCACCCCCAGGCGGGCCACCCATTGGGAAACCACCCTCTGCCCTCATGCATGCACTACTGGCTTCCCAAGCAGACCCGCCTCAACAGATGCTAGGAGCGGTTGGTGGAGGGTAGTCCCTGCACCTGACAGCCCTAGCCACTAGTGGACATGTGCATGCTTGCTGGCGTGGGATGTGTGAATACCTAGCCCAGGTATTCTTGCAAGAGAGGAATATAATGGAGAATTGGCATCCTCTGGGGAGTTTTTTGATATGTCTTCTCATTGAGAACTTTCTGACCTTCTCCTCTTCAACCTCTCTCTTGTGAGATGATCTCCCACATTCAAATTGCAAACTTGAAAACCGTCCATTTAGATATGATCCCCATGAAAGAGTTTGGAGAGCTCCAGCCTAAGCACGGTATCCTCAATTTGGGCCAAGGGCATTCATGCCCTTTGGGCTGTAGTTCCTTAGTTTTGCTTACTGTTTTTTCTAGAAATATTAGGTCCTTTTACCTAGCAAGCCTTAGGGTTCCATTAAAAAGAATTTCTAGCAATGAATTGTAGACATCGAAAACACTCTGACAGAACTTTCTCCTGTTTCCATGCCTAGAGCTTTTCCAAATGCATTTGTTCTACTCGAATGTTTTGCTCTCCGTGTAGTTAGTTAATGCATGGAAGGTTTTCAATAAAGGTTGATTCATAGGTGTTTCCTTTGTAAGGTTTTGGTTATCCTTGTGAAGTAAACTTGACAATCTTGGCCAATTACAGCACAGCAGGTACTTTGGGAACAATTGTACTCTCCCTCCCTACTTCTTTGACTACATCACAGAATTTCCGTTGGCAATCAACCAACAAATAAATAGGAGCAGATTCAACTTACTGACCTGACATTGTCATACTTTGCAAAGAAATGTGAACCATCAGGACCGTTCTCCGGTTAGTTGCAACGTTGGAGCATTTCTTCATCAACAGGATACCTCTCATGAGCCCTTACATCTAACAACACCCAGAGCACCCAAGGGCACAGACTTGAAACGTCCACAAGACACAAACCTGGAATCTCTCAGTGCCTTTAAATTTCCATCAGCAAGTGGGAGATTACCTGTCTTCTGATGCTTGTGATCCATTTCCAGAGATGTTTCTCCTCAGCTGTCAGTGCCTGCCCTGAAGCTCTCTGCAGGAATAATCAGATAAGGGTCCAAAAGACATTGAGACACCCACATCCATGACTGGTTTTCCCTAATTACATTTCAGCTAATTTGATTATCTCTGCCTCTAGGATGTAGGGTTTTGAGGTAGTAAACAAAAATTGATTGCAGATTGGGAATGTCACTTTTCCACAATGTGATTTTCTATCAGGGTCCCTGAGAAGATACATTCAAATACTATATCAGAGCTATGAGTGAGGATCTTACAAATAATCAGTTGAATGCCTGAACAAGGGGAGGAGACAACAAGGAGCCTGCCCTTCTTGAGAGCCTGGGTACAATGCTTGCCTCACCAATCCTCCCATATGAAGTTATTGGTTGAAAAACATTTAAAATTTTCATTATAAGAGCTCAAATACAGAGAAATATTTCCAAATTGTTTATTTTTTCAATCCCCCATCAAGAGCTACTTGATACAAGGCTCACCATGATATTGCTTGAAATCCTCTCACCTCAGCTTCTCACTCTCTTTTGAGTCTATTTTTCTTTGCAAGGGGTAAGAAGCTTCTGAAGCATCTTCCCAAGTCTTTTTCTCAATGTGGGACACTCCTTCTAAACCTCTCTTGCCTTCCCCGACACCCTAACATCAGTAGGAATTGTAGTGGTGCTACAGCAGAGAATGAATTTCACCTCCCAAGAGATTTGGTTGCAGTCCTATTAGGTTTCCACCCCTTATCTCCCTTGGCAAGTTTCCTAATTGTCCTCTCTTCTCACTACACGAAACATGAATACTCATTCATATCATTAGGAGAGTGTAAGGTGACATTAATTCTCAACATGAAAATAAGAGTCAGAGAACTGTTTCTCATTTGCGTCTCTGTTTTGTTTTCTAAGGGATGCAGATGGGACCATAGGTAATGATGAGCCTAGATTCTAAAGTGGAAGGTTATGGGATGCCGACAGGAAATTCACAAGCTTATAAGCAGGGCTTGAAGGCCAGGTCTTAGATGGGATTGGCTTTGTCCAAAAGAAGAGTGGACATTGGTGGATAAAATACTGGCACTCTCTCAAGGTGCACATGCATTTCACGGGTAGTTGATTTTTTAAATCCTAGAAATACAAGGAGTTTCCAATGTGGCTCAGCAGAAACGAACCTGGCAAGTATCCACGAGGATGTGGGTTTGATCCCTGGCCTCCATCAGTGAAAGAAGGATCTGGTGTTGCCTTGAGCTATGCTGTAGGTCACAGACACAGCTTGCATCCCATATTGCTGTGGGTGTGCAGAGGCCTGCAGCCGTAGGTCCAATTTGACTCCTATTCTGGAACTCACATATGTTGCAGGTCTGGCCCTAAAAAGGAAAATAAATAAAAGACAAAAAAAAAAAAAACAGATCTCTTGGATATTTAGTACATTAACTTGTCTTCTTGTCCCTTATTTCTGTCCTTAACCCCACGAAGCACAAACACTCAATCCTATATCCTGCCTCTTCCATTGACATTTCATCCTGCAGATTTGGGGTCCCTTTGCCATTTTATTTTGGGTTGGACCAAAATGCACACTTCAGTTTCTAGTCCAAGTTCTCATCCTCTCTAGAACTGCTCACTACTAAGCGCCTAATATGTTACCCTTTTTGGCTAGTCTTGCCAGATAAATGCTGATGCTGAGGGAAATGTAAATTTCAGATAAATAGGGAAAGAACTTTCAGTAAAGATATGTCCAAAATGTTGCATAGGACAGAGTTAAGGCTAAAGGCAGGCACTGCGTATAGGAAATGAAAAATTCAAATGGAGCTGGATATTTACTTTTGATATTGCCTGGCTTTGAACACTCTGTTCTTTCAGTTCCTTGAATTTCAAGAGAATGTAGAAACTCCCATAATAAAGGTTAGTCCAGTAACAGAGGAGCCACAATGGCAGTATGAAGGTGACAAAAATAATATACTCAGATATACAGAGACAAGATTTAATTTTCTATTTTTCCTTTTTACTTTTTTTCAAGATGAACTCTTACCTTATAATTGTTAAGTTTTCCATTGCAGTTGATTTACAATGCTTTGTCTATTTCAACTTTACAGCAAAAGGACCCTGTCATACAGACACACACACACATATATATACATATATATTATACATATATAATTGCTTTCTCTCATTATCCTCCAACATTTTACATCCCTGTGCACATTTTAATTTTCAGAGACAAAGAAATAATTTTTGAAAAGGCGAATGGATTGCATTCAATGTTCCTTGCCCAAAAGATCTCTGAAAAGATGTGAATGAAACAGGTATCTCTGATTACCAGTGGGAACGAGGACTGAGTGGACAGGGGAAAGAGGGGGGAGGAGGACTCAACACTGCAAATTCAATCACGCACAAGTGGACTGTGATCCCTGAGAAGGGGGGATTTGTTGCAAATATTACATTCAATCATTAAAAAGGTAAAACATACAATACTTACCAGCAATGTCATAATATGGGAAACACGTCAGACTGATCTCTGGTCTTGGACATGTGGGCTGTGCAGTGGCTTTTTGGATAGACTGGGCCTTTCCAGCACAAGGGAACATGAGGAAGGTGGGTCCTGCTGGATGCTGGTTGGCACACAAGATGGCTTCCTTAGGAAATACGGATACACACCAATCACAAATGGTGGGTCTGCTGAGAGAAGCCAAACCATAAACATTGGGTTCCAGGTGGCCATGAAAACGCACGTGGTTATCAGATGATAAAAGGTGAATTTTGTTCAGAAAGTCTGGCCTGTGGGGAAGGAAGCCAAGAGCCAGGACTGAAGCTGAGGGGGTTGAAGGACAACAAACAAGTTGATGAATAACAAAGGGAAAAGGAACATCAAGACAAACCTCGGTGCTGTGACTCTGAAAACTAACACATACATTGCCTGACGAGGCACTGGACAATTGTCTGGCCCCTGCATAAGGTGGAAGAAATGTCTGGTTCTTGCCTCCCTGCAGAGGCCAGCATGGAATGGCACCCCACCCCCACCCAGGCTCACCTGCCCTCGGCCCCTCCCCCACTGCAGAATGACTGGAGGCCAGCATTCTACTGTTGAGATTCAAACTTGGGCTCCTTTACTTGCATCCTGAGCATCTGTTGGGGCAGGTCCCTCGCTGGGTCCTGCTCTTGACTGTCCACGTTGAGGCCACCAGCCCGTGGTGTTCCAGGCCCATGCCTGTGGGAATGGCTTCAGAAGGCGGTAAGCCTCTAGACAGGGGCTGTTTTCCAAGAGAAAGGGCCTCCCTCAAATTCCTGGGTTTCCGTTGGGACCCTTCACTGTGGACATGGAGTTGGACTGAAGGAGAGGAAGGCGAGAGCACTGCACCCCAGGGACATCTCAGCTGGGTAGCCTGTAGAAACCTGAGGCTGTCCTGGGGAGGACAGCTGCTTGGAGGTGGTTCAAGAGGCCTTGCTCTGGTTGGGGAGGCAGGATGGCAGCAGGCAGGTTGGCGGTTTCTAGAAGGGAGACAAGCCACTTGGAACGTGTATGTAGCCAGTGTCGTCTTGCTATTCAATTTTATAACAAAACTTACTAATTTCAACCAATAGAGGTGAGTCGTTTGAAACAGGAAGAGATTAAATTTTAGAAAATTTGTAAGAAATGACATCTTGTGGAGTTCCCACGGGGGTGTAGCAGGTTAAGCATGTGGCATTTCCACAGTTCCAGCTTAGGTGGGATTCAGTCCCTAGCCTGTTTATCTATGCTGCAGGTACATCAAAAAAACAAAACCCAGAAAACCTGACATTTCATTGTACTCATGCCTACAGAATCTAGGCAGAGAGGCTGTTTTCACAACTAGACAATTAATTGTTATCCCTAATCCATTCATTCCTTAACAGTTCTAATCTTTAATATGTATTAATCTCTCTTTAAGAAACATAAGAATCTTGCCAATACCTACGGTTTTATCAATGAACCCGTTTTATCAACTGTCAGTGCCATGGCTATACATGTAAGAAATCTAAAATATATATGTGTGTATTGCATATCCCGAGTTTGCTATTTTTCTGCCTTTTGCTTCTTAGGGCCACACCTGCAGCATAGGGGAGTTCCCAGGCTATGGGTCTAATCAGAGCTGCGGCTGCTGGTCACAGCCACAGCCACAGTCACAGCAATGAGGTATCCAAGCCATGTCTATGACCTATACCAGAGCTCACGGCAATGCCGGATCTCTGACCCATTTAGTGAGGCCAGGGATCAACCCTGCATCCTCGTGGATACCAGTCAGATTTGTTTCCACTGTGCCACAACAGGAACTCCTTGGGTTTGCTATTTTTCATATCACACTCTCCCTCCCTCAATCATTCCAATGGTGCTGTGGGGTGATCAGTCTTGACACAGACACCTTTCCTGGGTTCCCCTCACAGAGCCCTGTTCTGGACCCCATACCCACTTCAGCCACCCCTCTCTCCACACTCCTTTCTGCAGTGAGCTGCTCTAGGCCCCACCGGACAGCTGCTAACATAATCTACATGGATGAAACATCGCAGTAGGTTATGTGACAGCAGGTTATCTGGTAGAGCTGCATGAACCAGAGGGACTCAACTCTTGGCCACGCTCAGGCTGCACACACCCCAAACACTTTGCTTCCTGATAGCAGTGACTTTCAAACAAGATTCTTACTCAAGTCCCAGAGAATAATGCAGACATGGGTGCTAGCTGCATGTACATTTCATAAGAAAGGACTTATGATCTTAGACTAAATCTAATCACACATTATAAAATTCATCAACCAATAAATGAATCATCTGGGGGACATCTACGGTACAAATACTTTCATCTCAGTCTTTCAGAGGTTTCTTTAAATAGTTTTGGAATTTATTTGACCAGGGGGAGGGGTTGGTCAGGGGATTTAGAAAGACCCCATCACACATTCCCCATCGGACAACAATGTCCTGGAAGGCAGCAACAATGGCTTCCTGCCACCAGCACAAGAGCAACAAGACTAGGGTCAACTCTGCACCCCCTGAAAACATGCCCAGTAACTGGTAGAGAGTATTTATGCTCCAACAATATGAGACGTCCTCCCCCAGTACGAGGATACTCCAAGAATCACTCACAGAGCCCCATCCTCTCAGTTTACAATGAAGAAACAATGGCTGGAAGAAGTGGAGTCATTGGACCAAGGTCACCCAGTAGCTTGGAGTCCAAGTAAATATATTTATTTAGCAAACAAGGGTCTGGAAACCAGTGCAGTAAAGTCCTCATCATCAGAGTGATTTTATTATTCCTCAGCCAGCCAGCCATATATTTGTTCTATTAAACTTTCACCACACAGCCTTGGCTTTAATATTGTCACATGCATTCCTCTTCTCTCCCCAGAAGAGTGATGCTCTTTGAGGCACAAGATTCCCTCCAAATTCCATGTTAACAGTCCAGGAGAGCCTGGCTCTGCTGGGTGAGGAAGGACCACCACCTGACTGAGTGCTGCTGGTGGCAGCAAGCCAGCTGAGCAATGCCTCAGGTCCTGAGTGGACTCACTGGGAAGGCTGGTCTTGGCACTCATCAGGGGCTGTCGCAGCAGCTGCATGTCTGTCATATCCACATTAGGTGTCCAGGGCTGATTGAGGGGCCAGAGTGTAGGAGGAGGCTGAGTGTTGGCTGTACTCTTAAGACCTAGGAGAGGTACAGGACAACACCCACACCCTCACTTCAACACTGGGAGAAAGCCTGAGACCAAAGTGAACCATGAAGGTCAAGGGTGGATGCTGCAGGAATAAGGGGATAAAGCTCTGTCTTCCTCATTGAGCACCCTTGCTGGGTAGATCTCTCCTCTGGGACTGTGACCCTCTCTCTGTAAACCAAACTGTCACCAGTCTGAGGTCTTATGTGAAGATGGATCTTCCACATATCAAATTAGGTTTTAGGCTTATCAAGAGTCTTCTTGGCACATACTTAGTGGGATGACATTGGTGATGGGGGCCAAAACCCTGCTGTAAGCCATGGTGCTCCATGGCCTGCAGGGTCCTTCGGTGGGGGAGAACTGTGGTCCAGTGACTGCAGGGGCCTACTTGCCATGGGCAGAAACCCAGGATGTCAGTCATCACATATGTGTTTCATCAGAGGGGTCACGTGCTTCATGGTAGGCGAACCAGGAAGGAGCATGTGCCAGGAGCTAGGATGCAAGGGCAAGGCTGTCTGAGAACCTCAGTTACTGACCGCAGCTGCATTTTCCACGGGCCACATGCTGTTGGAACTAGACTTTGGTGCAAGCAAGTTTAGAGGGGTTCTCCATGGTGGGAGCTGTGTTCTCTCCTGATGGCACTCTGCCCATGCCAGCCTTGTGGTGTGAAGACAGAATGAGGATTGGGTGGGCTGTTTCTCAGCTGTGAAACCTGCATAAAAGGAGCTGAAACTCAGATATTCAGGCTTATGGACTGTCAGTGAGACCATGCTCCTTGCCTCTGATCCTTTCCTGCTTCCTCATCCTATTTCTTCACCAGTGAGCCTGAAAAGTAGGCATGGATATAGGAATGGAGGATGGAGGCTCCATCCCAGCAGCACAGTGGTGCTGACCAGTGAGGCATGGAAGTCCTCGTGTGTTGCCGAGGCTCATCGTCCAGCATAGATGCAGGCAAAGCCCAGTGAAGATTTCAAAGTCAAGAGGAGAGTGTACTCAGAAGGCTGTGCCTGGACATCTCTGACTCTAGAATGAAGCTTGCTCAGAGGCAGAGGGGAAACCAGTCAGTTGGTTAGAGAAAAGCCTTTAGCTCTGCCACTTAAACTAACAGACTTACACATTACCTGACAGGCTTTGGGACAACACGAGGAATCCTCAGAAGACTAGGGTCAACTTCCTAACAAGTTTTGTTCTAACAAGAGGGGGAGGAAGCCCTGTATTTTAGCAAATAGCTGGGAGAGGAGGAACAAGCCAAGTGAAAAGGCAGATGAGGCTGGCAGCCCCGGGCAATCTTCAAAAAATTACTGGGAGAAACCCAGGGGGAGCGAGGAAGCTGTTGATGGGAGGTTCTGTTCCTGGTGGGGGTGGGCGGTTGCTGTTCTGCTGCAGAACTTGGAAAGCTGAGTCAAGCCATGGTGCTTGATTTAGCTTGGCTTGGTCTTTCTCAGGTGGAGCATTTGACAGGCACCTGCAGAGCTCTCTCTGGACCCCAGAGAGCTCAGACTACAAATCATCATTAGCAAAAGGTTCACAGCTTAGGTTAAGAAATGAGAAGGGACTAGGTCCATCTTCAGCAGATGAAGAAACCAGGAGGCACTCTTTTCTGCACAGAAGCCAAAGACAGCAGCCTTAAAATGTCTTGGGCCAGTTTGAAGAAGTATAGGGAAAAGAGCAATGGTTGTAAGGAAAGCAGGGCCCTTAATTTTGTTTGGAAGTTGCTTATTATAATTGCGGATTCCATCATCATCTGGGGTGTGGGAACCCTTGAGAATAGAAAAGGGGATTTCGGAAGTTTTAATGCACAGCCTATACATGGTGAAGAGACAGGAAATGCCATGAAACCTGAAGGTGCCACCAATGCAAGTTACACACTTGTTAGCTGACAGTGGGGCTTTGGATGCCACTTTTCAGGGCGAAAGGCAGTCTGTCTAAAGGGTAGAAGGTGTCCCTAGAACATAGAAACTCTGTGTCACAACCCATTGACCGGAGACAGCTTTTAATTGACCATGGATGTTTGAGGCTAGAGTCTGGTGAAATTATGCACTTTTAATGGCAACTTGGAGGAGCTGAACCAGGACATGCGCTGCTCTTTTCTCTCTTTGACTCCTTGTCCATTGTCCTCCTCTACACACTGCAAGCCATCTGCCATAGTCTGTAACTGGTGACAACCGTGCAGATTTAAACTTCAGGAGAGGCATCAGGCTCTGCAAACTCCGCATTTCCAAAATCGCTGTTTGGACTGTAAGCTGACCAAATAGACACATTTAGGATTTGGGCTCCTGTTTCCCAGCCAGAAATGCAGGCCTTGGAAAAGATGCTTCTCTATCTTGACACAAAGCTTTGTCTTGACAATTCATTGGAGCATTGAGAAAATGGAACACAGAAGTCTCAGAGTTGGTGCAGCCCAATTTGGAAGCACTGGGAGGCTCCACATCCATTCCGGGGAAAATGAATTATGCTGCAGGTTCCGAAGAAGATCCTGACATTATCAGGAGCCGCTCTCACTAGGGCCCTCTGGTCAGGACCAGCCAGAGGAAGAAAAAGGAGGAGAGAAGAGATGCTTTTCCGGTATCTTAGGTCTTGAGTTGATGATGGGAGGGAGCTGGGTGAGAAATTTTACAAAGTTATAACACATTGTTACGATCCCTCACCTCGTCAGCTCCTGTCTGCTTGACAAGGACAATATCCCTTCAGGAAAATATGAAATAAAATGGAAAGTGGCCTCACGATGAAGTTACCTGAAGCAATGGCCTGATATGTTACAGAGTGTTGGGAGCAACATTAAAAAGGCATTTGTAACTGGGCACCTCCATGGCTCCAAGTGGAAGCTGATGCAGGCCTTCTCAGTCCCAGGGCTTTTGTGAGAGTTGGCCCCTCATGACCACTCTTGGCAAGCCAGGCCTGGGACACTGGGGACCCCACCAGGGAAAAATTCCTTTTAAAGAGTCACAGCCCCTCTAACATGGACATTCTAGCAAGAGTCACGTCTGGGCAGAGGGTCAGAGGCATTCGCACCTGTGAGAGGACGAAGGAGGAGCCCAGCACCAAAGGGGGCTGGAAGTTGGCGACTGTCACCACAATAATCTAATTATTACTCTGCTCCTGTCCCCTCCTGAATAACTTTTTTATTGAAGTAGAGTGGATTTCCAATGTTGTGTGTCAGGTGTGCAGAAAAGTGATTCCATTATACCCCTGCATGTGTATATCTAGTCTTTTCCAGATTCGTTTCCATTACAGGTTCGTACAAGATGCTGATAGGTTGTCTATTTGATATTTAGTAGTGCTGATAACGTCCTCAATCTACCATAACTGGGCCCATCTGAATGACACCCAACACCGCTCCTTCCTGAAGGCTTTCCTCTCAAGCTGGATGCCTGTCAAGATTCCTGTGCTGTGTGACAGCCCTCTCACTGCTGGCCCTGCAGTCAGCCCCTTCTCCACTTCCTCTAGCTGTCCTCTCACCTCATCACCATCCACCCCGCCTTATTCCCACCTCATTACGGACCTCCCACTTCATCACAGCTGTCACCATCCCATCGTCACCCTCCTCCTTCACCCCCATCCTCCCACCTCACCGCAGATCTCCTAACCACCCTCTCTCTCAGCTCAACTCCACCATCCTCCCACCTCATCTCCGTAACCCCACCTCATCGCTGTCCTCCCCACTTCATCACTGGCATCCTTCCACCTCACCACCACCCCCCCATCTCATCACCAACCTCCCACCTCATCACCATCCTCCCCACCTCACCACCACCCTCACATCTCATCTCCGTCTTCCCCACCGCCCCCTCACTCCCTCAGCACCACCACCTGCTCCCCACTGGCTCTTCTGGCGCCCTGGACTCCTCTGCCCCACCCCAGGCCTCCTTCTTCTCCTCAGCAGTTCAACTGTCACCTACAAAGCCCATTAACAATTCCCTCCTCATAAAAGTACAGTCTGGGAAATAAAGCAAAGTCTACCTTTTCTTTTCCTTTGTGCTTGGCCGGGTTTCAGTTGCTTGCAGGGCGCAGTGCAGAGACACCACGCCTGCACTGCAGACCCCAGTTAGGGAAGCAGCTGCGCCAGCCGTTAAAAAACGGTTCCTGAGGAAATAAGAGCAACACCGCGATTCAAGATGGCTGCGGACTGTTAACTAGGCTGTGCCTGGGATTGGGTGTGAGCCGTGTGTCCCCGCCTCCCGCGGCCTGCCGAGGCCCCGCCCCCCGGGCACATTCGAGCCAACCTGGCACACGGCCGGCCGAGGCCCCGCCTCCCAGGCACAAGGCCGGCGGAGGACCCCCTGTCCGCGCGCGGCCTGCGAGGCCCCGCCCCCCCAGGAAAAGGCCTGCCGAGGCCCTGCCTCCCTGGCTCGGCCTGCAGAAGCCGCGACCCCCAGTCATATAGCCTACCGAGGCCCCGCTCCCCCCGCGCGCGGCCTGTCGAAGCACCACCTCCCCGCGCGCGGCCTGCCGAGGCTCCGCCCCGCCCCCGGCACAGGGCCTGCCTAGGCTTCTCCTCCCTGGCACGCGGCCTGCCAAGGCCCTGCCTCCCTGGCACATGGCTTGCCGAGGCCCTGCCTCCCCGCGCGGGGCTTGCAGGAGCCGCGCCCACCTGGCACTTGGCCTGCTGAGGACCCGCCCCCCCGGCACACGGCCCGCCGAGACCCTGCCTCCCTGCGCATGGCTGGCCCAGGCACCGTCCCCCCAGCACAAGGCGTGTCTAGCTCCGCCTCCCCCCGCGGCCCCCAGAGCCGCGCCCCCCAGTCACATAGCCAGCGGAGGCCCCGCCCCCCCGGCGCAGGGCCTGCCGAAACCCCGCCTCCCCGCCCGCAGCCTGCAGAATCCTTGCCCACCTGGCACGTGGCCTGCAGAGGGCCCCCCCCCCCGCCCCGTCCCCGCGAGTCCCGCAGAAGCCGCGCCCCTCAGTCACACAGCCTGCAGAGGCCCCGCCTCCTCAGCACGCGGTCTGCTGAAGCCCCGCCTCCCCCAGGTCGACCTGAAGAAGCCGCGCCCCCCAGTCACACAGCCTGCCGAGGCCCCGCCCCCCTGGCACCTGGACTGAAGAGGCCCTGCCTCCCCGCAAGGCGTACTGAGGGGGGGTCCCCCTCGCACCCTACAGGGCCTGCTAAGGCCCCGTCTTCCTGCCGAGTCTGCCCCCCCACCGCCGCCACCCCACGCCGCCTGCAGTGGCTCTGCGCCCCACCGCCGAGCCCCAGCGCGCCTGCCTTGTCACCTCGCCAACACCACCCCCCCCCCCACCGCCACCCGGCAGCTGCCCATGAACTGAGGAGACACTGTGAAGCTCCCAGGCCCGCCTGACTGCAGAGTGCGTGCTTGGAGCTCACAGCCCTGTCTTCGGGTGATGGAGAATGCTTTCCTTTCCTTCGCTGGGCCGGAGCCACGAGGGCAGGTGGCCCCTTGATGCGGCCCAGCTGGAAAGTGTCAGGAACACAACTTCCACCTGGTCTCTATGCCTACTGCTGGAAGCTACCGTGTCCAGCTCCCTTGGCCCATCCCCAGCTCTACCTGCAGTGGTTACCCTCTGCTCCCCGCTGCTGGCCAGGTCCCACCTAGGCCACCATCCCTCCCTGCACCTGCTCCCTCCAGGCCTCTTCCACGTTGTCCTCTGTCCCCCACAACCACACTGTTCCCACCCCTCCCTCACTGGTCCCCAGCTTCGGTCTCATCCACTCAGGTGTCCTTTCCTCCTTCTGGTCCCTCTCTGGAGCACACTGCCAGGTCCACCAGCAACACTCGGTCCCCATCTCTTGTTTGTTTTCTCTTTTCTCCACTAGAATGTAAGCCCCAAGCAGGGATTTTACTCTCCTTTTCTCTTTGCTGTGTTCCCAGTACCTCGAATAGTGTCTGGCGTGAGCTGAATGCTCCATAAACACTTGGTGAGTGAAAGGTGATGTGATGTGACAAGACAGTCCTGATTAGGAGAGGAGAGAAAGGTGACCAATGGTGAGCAGTCCTCAGGGAAGTGCTGACCGTTTCATGAGTGGGATGTTGGTGACAAGGTAACCAACTTGGACAGAAGACTCAGAAAGGTAGAGAGGGTGCACAGGAGCTGAACAGAAGGAATGATGTGTTTACATTCAGACTCTCCCTGAGGAGTAGATAGGAATGTTTTGATTGCTCACCAGAGTCAAAGGGCATCTAAAGAAATTGCTGACAATTTTGCTAAGTACAGTGCTTTTCGCTTGGTAGATGCACAAGGCAACTAACATATATAGCAGCTACCAGCTTAAAAGCAATACTACCAGAATTATATAAAACTATATTTGAAAGTTTCCTTTAATAACATCTTGGGGTTTTTTTAAAGTCTAATTTTGTTCTGCAAAAGGGATGAGGTGTTGGTTCCTAGTAAAATAAGTCTACTTCCTCAATGTCTTTATTCCCATATACTAGATCTTATAACTACACTGGAGCTAAAAATTGCAAAACATAATTTCCACATTTGGCCGATAAAATCTAATGTACATTTAGCGTGTTATAATTTGCCTAGCCAAAGAAAAAGAATGTAGGTTATGGGACCTGGATACTTGGATTTGAAGAGTGTATCTGACATCCTAGCCATTCTGAACCTTGGTTTCATCAACTGAAAAATGGGAATACTGTTGTGTCTAGAACCAGTATAATTTTAGTGACTAACAGCGTGTGCTACGGGTAGTACATGCTCCAGAGTGCTGCTAACAACCTATACTTTCTCAGTTACTAAAATCCCAAACAAAACGGCCTACCTAATCTTGATGCTATTAAACAATTTTTAGGGGTTGTGATGCTATCACAACTCAAAAATTCTTTTAACTCTGAAAACCCAAATCATTCATAAAAACCATCCAAAAAGTTTTTATGCAAATGAGTCAGCTTTTTAAGTGGAGAAGATATAAAGCACATATTGCATTATCTCCTGAATACTTTCATAAAGAACAGGGCTCCTGAAGTTCCCAACGTGGCTCAGTGGAAATGAATCTGACTAGCATCGCTGAGGACACAAGTTGGGTTCCTGACCTCCCTCAGTGGGTTAAGGTTCCAGCATTGCTGTGAGCTGTGGTGTAGGCTGCAGATGTGGCTTGCATCCCTCATTGCTGTGGCTGAGGTGTAGGCTGGTGGCTACAGCTCTGATGCAACCCCTAGCCTGGGAACCTCCATATGCCACGGATGCAGCCCTAAGGGGGGGGAAAAAAAAAACAGACAAAAACAGGGTTTCTGAAATGGCATGCAAGTACCTTGTTACACAATTCCATCCGAGTTTCTCAGAATTACATTATTAATTCTTTTTTTTTTCAAAAAGGACTTTAGAACCATAGGATTTCCCTAAACAAATGACCTTGTTCTACAGATGAGGACGTGAAGAGCAACTCCTCCCTGGTTGTACAGGCAAGACCTGGCACAGTCTCTAGACTGCTAATTCATTCCTCTGTCATCTGCATGATGGCTGGGGCAGCCAGTAAACCAGACAAAAAGAAATCCATGGAAGGGAGACAGGCCAATAATATCTTTCAGATGAGCCTTGCCCACCTCCAGTCTCCTGACGCAAGCATTTCCATATTGCAGATCTTCTCACACGTGGCTCACCCACCAGCTGTGGATAACTGCCCTGAACATGGGGCCCTGGCTCACCCTCCACATCTGCACAGCCTAAAAGGATAACAGGTCATACACCTGAAGAAAGCATCACTCCAACACACACTGTAGGTGCCTTGCAAGGAGGATAAAAGCCAGGGCTTGAGGAGCCAGGGAGTAGGGAGCTCATTCCCGGAGTGCTCAGAAGAAGGAAGTGCTCAAGGGACAGGAAGTGTACAGTATGTTCTGGCTGGCAGAGGTCTGCCCTGGCTTCCACATGGTTCAGCACTGGATCTTCCATCTGGTGGGAAGATGTTATTGATTTTATATATATATACACATACAGTTGGTTCTCATTAGTCACAGATTCCATATCAGAGAATTCACCTATTCACTAAAAATGTATTTGTCACCCCAAGTCAGGGCTTGGGGTGCTTTTGCTCACATGTGGACACACGCAGAGAAGAGAAAAATTCATCTACCTACAAATGCATTTCCAGCTAAGGCTGAACAAAGCGAAACTCTGCCTTCTTGTTTCCACTCATACTGTAAGCAAATGCCCCTTCTCTGGTCTATTTAGTGCCACATTTCCCCACATTTTTGTGGTGTGTGTGTGTGTGATTTAACTCTTTCAAATGGCCCCCATGTTTGGTGCTGAAGTGTTGTCTAGGACTTTATGGGGGGGGAAATACATTGGTTAGATACATTTTGTTTACACATAGGATTACAGTGCAATTGGCTGTGAGTTCAGTGCCAATGAAACAACAGTGTATATTAAACAAGGTGTCTTTAAACAGAAACACACATAAAATAAGCTTTTGTATTTATCAAGAGACAAAAAAGTGTGACCAGAGGCTGGCAGGAACCTAACCCTGAATTTCCCATGGGCGCAGTGGTTCAGCGTTCACTGATTCCATGTTTGTGGTGACTACAGACCCCAACCACATGACAATGAGGACTGAATAGGTATGTATATACCCATGCACTCATACATAGATATGCACTCATCCATGTCCGTGTAATGATGCAAACATGCGTGGGGGCATATGGCATGTGGCTCCAGTCATGGTTTCATGAAGAGACTGTCATGGTTCTATAACCTATATTGTGAAAGCAGGAAATTTCAGGAGACGAAAGTGAAAAAAGAAATGCACCAAGACTCTGTGCATAAACCATTCATCAGTGGCCTGAATCCAGGATAAGACATGAATGAGATGGGCCATTCCACATGGCTTTGCAGGGAGATTTTATATCTTCCTGATAACAACTCTGACTCCATCAGGCCTGTGAGAGTTCCAGCACACAAGCGATTTTAATGCACCTAGATGGTAATACTTTTCCCCAAATTTCAATATTCTAAATATTTTAAGAGTCACAAATTATTTGCTCCCAAATAATTTATATGGACAAACTTTCAACAGTAATGATCTAAGCAAAATGTGCATCCCATGGGCATGACATAAAAAAAGAGGCTTTTCCAATTGTCAACCTTTTGAAGCAGCATTATCATCTTTGCAGTTCCCATAGCAACATGTTCCATTGCTTGGGTGACAGTGATCTTGTGCTAAACTAACTTGGAAAACAAACGGACATTTCCTCCTGAGTGTCCTCACATCTCACAGTTGCCTCCAAGCCATAGAGGGTTGATGGACCCAGTGCAGCTTCGTGAAGAGTTATGAGGACATTTCATAAACAAGTTTCCAGGATTTGGCCTGTTAAAGCAGTTTTCAACTTCAAGAGCTTTCCAACACGAACCACATCGCCCTTTGTGTTATGCCATGGAGATTGTCCCAGCTGCAGAACAGATGCCAAGGGAAGACATGCCATCTTGGGTGGATTACAGCAGTTCCACAAAGGAGAGGGTGGGATGGAAGATGCCCAGTCCTACCGTCACCAACTCAGGCAGCAGGAGCCATTCTGGGAAAAGTGGATGAGATGCAGCAACCATGAAAGGCCAGTTTCTCCTTCCACAAACCACGTGGGAGAGCCACAATGCAGGACGGTACTCCCATGTTGGTTTCATCCTATCCATATTTTCATGAGTATGGAATCTCATAAGGGAAGGTCTCATACATGCACAGGGGTGGAAGAGATAGTTATAGGAGTGGAGGGGCTATTTTAAAGTACATTTTAGCCCAGAAACCTAGAAAGGGCTCCATGCTTTCTCCCAATGCCTCTCACAACTGGTTTGTTTGAATGACACATGTAGTCAGGACATTTCTTGAGAAAAAGTGGAATGTAGAGAATGGAATGTCAGTCAGTGGATTTGCAGGCACAGACACACTGTCCTAGTGCAGATTTTTCTCCTGAAATAATCAAATATAATTTAGGCACTTTATAATTAACCCAAAGGGGGCTTTTAACAAAGAGCACAGAGCTCTAAGTTGAAAACGTACACTTGCAGAGTGTGTCCAAAGCCAACTTTGTTTTTCAAAAGGAAAATGTGTTCTCTCACTGCTTGAGTTCAACCAGAAGGATGTGAACCAGGCTTAGAGAAGGAGGCCTGGCCTCTCAGGTCCCTGAGATAGTGTAAGGCTGAGTCCTATGGGAGAAGACAGGGTCTCATCTCTCAAATTGTAATGGTTAGAGAAGCCAACTGGTGGACTTTTAAATAATTATAAAGGAAAGATAAATAATTTGGGAATAAGGCAAGAAACTATAATGAAATCCTAAAACCTGATAGAGACCATACACTCCATGTGAAGGCTAGAATGAGCAGTTCCAAATCACAGAGGGCTAAAGAAGACGGGGAGCCTTCTCACACCTGCTAGAACTTGTCACACTTCAGGCTATGTTTTCTCTGCAGAGGAGAAGTAGCAATACTACAGGACCGAGGAAGGTGGAAGGCACCTCCCCTTCCTAGTACCGAGTACTGTGACTTCCTCCTTGATTTCTGTTTCCAGTGGCTCAGTCAGTCCTAAAAGGCTCCTGCATACTGAGTGCCCAAGACATTGCAAATAAAATCAGACGCCATGGTGGTGCATCACTGGGCCTCAGGGTCCAGTGTGCTAGCTTTTGCTTCCCTAAAAGCCAAGATCATTGCTATGAGCCTAGGTCATTGCCACAAGCATACTTCAAAGCTTCTTCAGCATTCTTGCCTCTTCAATACCTCACTCAGTCTGTCTATTCAGACACTATTCAGCGACGCAAGATCTGAGCCATATCTTTGACATACACCACAGCTCTCGGCAACACTGGATCCCCCACCCAGTGAGCAAAGCCAGGGATAGAACCCGAATCCTCATGGATACTAGCTGGATTTGGTTCTGCTGTGCCACAATGGGAACTCCCTGAAACCCAGGTTTATATCCTGTTAGATTCTCATTCTTACTCTTTTTCCCTTGGTATGCATTCATGTTCATATTCTCCCTCTCTCTCTCTCAAAAAAAAAAAAAAAAAAAAGGAAAAAAGAAAGAAAAAAAGGGGTTCCCATCATAGCTCAGTGTCCTCTGACCAACGTCCATGAGGACACAGGTTTGAGCCTTGAGCTTGTCCAGTGGGTTAAGGATCCAGCGTTGCCATGAGCTGTGTTGTAGGTCTCAGATGTGGCTTTGATCCTGCATTGCTGTGGCTGTGGTGTGAGCCGGCAGGTATAGTTCCAATTTGACGCCTAGCCTGAGAACCTCCATATGCTGCGAGTATGGCCCTGGAAAAAAGAAAAAACAACAAACAAATGTATATACATACTTTCTGTTTAAAATATATATGTTTTAGGGCCTCTAGGAAGTTCCCAGGCTAGGGGTTGAATCGGAGCTGCAGCTGCCAGCCCATGCCACAGCCACAGCAACAGCAATGCTGGATCCCAGCCACAATGGCAACCCATGCGGCAGCTTGCAGTGATGCTACATTTTGATCCTTAATCCACTGAGCAAGGCCAGGGATAGATCCCACATCTTCATGGACCCTGTCGGGTTCTTAACCCACTGAGCCAATTTAAAGTATGGAATTCCTGAAGTCCATACTTTAAAATCCATACTTTTTATTCAAACTTCCTTAGTTTTCACCTCATGTGTTTTTTCTGTTCTAGTATTCCATCTATGATACCAGGTTACATTTAGTTGTCATGTCTCCTTAGGCCCCTCTTGGGCTGTGACATTTTCTCAGACACCTTGTTTTTGATGACCTTGACAGTTTTGAGGATGCTGGTCACTTAGTTTGTAGAATGTCCCCCGCTTGGAATATGCCTGATGTTTCTTCATGATTAGATGCAGTTTATGGACTTTGGGGAGAAGATCACAGAGGTAAAGTGCCATTCTCTTCACATATCAATGATACACATACTCTAGGAAGGACTTAGCACTTGTGTTGTTGACCTTGACTCCTGTTAGATTTTTCCACTGTCTTTTTATTTCCTTTCTATATTGTCCTTTTTAACAATAAGACATGATAATCAGTCTACAGTTAAAAGCAGGAAATTGTGCTGCACGTCCTGAGAACAGAGTACCTACATAAGTATTTGGAATTCTTCTGTACAATATATTTTTATTATCCCTTATTGATTGACTGAATGATTAATTTAGGCATTTATTGATTAATAGGGATTCATAACCATTTATTTTATACTTTGGGTTATAAACTACTACTATATTACTTATTTTCTTGGTCAAATTGCTTCACTTTGGCCATTGGAAGCTCTTTCAGTTGGCCCATGTACACCGCATTTTTTTTTAGTAGTTTCTGACTTTCTGTTTTAAATATTGTTTGCAAATACATTGAGAACCACTTCAAATGCCACAGTAGTTTTTTGTTTTGAAACATCAAACATCATTTTTAAAACCTCAGTGGAGGAGTTCCCGTTGTGGCGCAGTGGTTAAGGAATATGACTAGGAACCATGAGGTTGTGGCTTCGATCCCTGGCCTTGCTCATGTGGCTTAAGGATCTGGCATTGCTGTGAGCTGTGGTGTAGGTTGCAGATGTGGCTCAGCTCTGGCATTGCTGTGGCTCTGGCATATGCCAGTGGCTACAGCTCTCATTTGACCTGTAGCCTGGGAATCTCCATAGACCACGGGAAGCAGCCCTAGAAAAGGCAAAAAGAGAAAAGAAAAAAGAAAAAGAAGGAAAAACCTCAGTGGAGAATAATGTTATCCTCATCAAATATCAACACTGGATATTCCTCTTTTTCACTCCTGATATTCCATGTTTCTTCCTATAATCATTCCCCTTCTATCTCAAGAAGATCCTTTAGGAATTTTTAGATTAGATCCACTGGCAACTAATTCACTCGGTTTTCCTTCATCTGAGAATGGCCATCTAAGGCACCACCAAACAGACAGGGGTCTGTTCAGGCACAGAGGCTCTGTGCCCTCTCCAGGATATCAGGAACCCCCTCAGGCTGGAACTGCACAGCCATTTCCTCGCCAGGGCACAAAGCGCTCGGGCCCTCCATCAGGACCAAGGGCCAGCAAGGTTCTCAGCAAGGTTCTCAGGGAGGCCTCTCCTCTTAGTGAAGCCCCACGGCTGGGTCACGGGTTCAGTGAGGATGAGGAGGAGCTCCCCAGCCTGGCCTTCCTCTTGGGCCTTCACCACAGCCTGCTGCCCTGGGGGCTACCACAGACCCCTGTCCCTGCCTCGGGTCTTGTCTGCACTGCAGGGAAGAGGGCCCAGCAAGCTTCCCAGGCCACCTTTCCACAGAGAATGGGCCTCAGCTCAGGCCCCCTGGAAGCTGCCAAGTCTAGAAAGCAGGCTCGGTGTGGAGGCCTGGCTGCTGCTGAGGACCTGGCCAGGCCTAAGGCTGACCTGCGAGGCTCTGGGAGGCACACCCTGGCTCTGGGGCTGGTTGACCCTTCCCAGCCCAAAAGGAGCAGGTGTGACCCATGTGTCACATGGAGGAGGAGGAAGTGGCACTGCAGCCAGTAGGGAATGGTGGGCCACCCTCCAGGGCCAGTCCAACTGGGCAGCCCCCATGGAAGCCTTGGGCTCCTCCAGGTCCTAGCAACCATCCTGGCTGCCATAGGGGTGGGGAGGAAGGACAGAATGACCAGAGCCAGGAGGGGGTGGGGGTGGGTGGGGTTAGGTGGTGGGGACTTGGGTCTGGGTGTGTGTGGGTGGGCACAGTAGCTCCTTTGCGATGGGGGATGTAAAACATGGATAAAATCGTTCTGTTGTGAAATGCACTTGGTCCACTGTCATCTTGCATGTGCCTGTGTCCTCAGAGATGTGTCGTCTGAGGACAGAGGGGGGATCTGAGAGGAACAAAGCATGTGTGAGATCCCAGGCAGTCTGGATCCACAGGTGAATGACTAAGTCTTTCCTCCACAGAGACAAGGATGCCCAGGCTGCTCCTGGGAGTACACAGCTCTCACTAGCCCCAGGGACAGCCTCATCATCCCTGTCTCTCCAGCCTGCTGGGCTAGGGGGCTTCTGGGGCATCGATTCCATGCTCTGCATCCCGGAACACTCTGGGGATAGAGAGCTGCTTTTGTGCCGTTCAGCCCTCTGGACACTCACCAGTCATGAGAATGGAGGCTGGAGGCAGCCCTTACCTCTAGAGAGTTTCTCTCTGCCTCTCTGAAGTGGCCACATGACAGGCTGTTGTGATTCTCCACTCCTCCAGGGTGTCCCGTGAGGGTGGCCAGTCCAGAGAGGAAAAGGCTTGGCTGTAGGGACAGGACTTTCTGCTTCGGTGCCTTGTGGGTGGGGGACCATCCTATCGTCTTGGTGGGATTATTGCCATGTGCTAAATGGTGGAGGCAGTGGCCTCTTAGTCCCAGTGAGGACAAAACAAAGGAGGGAGTGAGTGACTGTAATCTCATGACCTGTTAATGGCTTGGGGGGAGGTTCCATCATGTGAAGCTCAGTGGTCCCAACCTCACCAGCCCACTGGCATCCACCCCCAGGGAGCTTTTGATACAAGAAGACCTGGGACTTTATGTGATCAGGAATTAAGTTTTGGATTTGGGTGAGAAGGGTTAAGGATCTTGGGTTGTCCCTGGGAACGTCTGTGTGCCACAGGGGCAGCCAACACTTACAAAATAAAAAACAAGCAAACAAAAAAAAGAAAAAGAAAATGCCCCAAACGCCAAAAATCTAGGATTAATGCCAAGTGCAGGCACACTTAAAGTGAGCCATTTACTCATGCTTTTCAATCCATTAAAACATGAAAGAGCAGGATTGTGTGTGGCTCGGCTCTAAGGACACTGATTAGGATCCATGGGGACGTGGGGATTAGACATGGCATGGCTTACTGGGCTAAGGTTCTGGCATTGCCGTCAGCTGTGGTGTAGGTATGAGACATGCCTCAGGTCCTGTATTGCTGTGGCTGTGCCATAGGCCAGCAGGTGCAGCTTGGACTTGACCCCTGGCCTGGAACAGCCCACAGGCCCCAATGCAGCTGACTCAAAATGGAAAAGAAAAGAATGCAATAGAATTTGCAGAAAGGAAAGATGTACAGACCATCACCAAATAGTATTTTAGGGAGTTCCCATTATGGCTCAGAAGATGAAGAATCTGACTGCTATCCATGAGTACGTGGGTTTGAGCCCTGGCCTTGTGCAGTGGGTTAAGCAATCCAGCATTGCCTTGAGCTGTGGTGTGGGCTACGGATGTGGCTTGGATCTGGCATTGCTGTGGCTGTAGCGTAGAACAGCAATGCCAGCTCTCATTCGACCCCGAGTCGGGGAACTTCCCTATGCTGCAGGTGGGGCTCTCCAATGCCAATCAGAGACTCCATCTATCCAGGCATCACTCCATCCAACAAGGAAACAGTGGATTAATGGATGGCACATTCACTGCATCACAGAAATGGCCGCCATGCCCAGGGTGGGTGAAGGAGCTTCCCAATTTCAGGGGCTGGATTGGTGCAGCTTGTGTGAGACAGAGACAGTGGCTGGACACTCTTTGTCTATGACAGACACCAAGGGGAAGTAAACCCTCTGATACCAGGGAAAGGTTCATCTCCAAACCCCTCAAGGGGGAGTCAAAGCATTGGCTGAAGAAACCCATTTGACTTAGGATGTGGGGCCCCTGGCCTGGGTTCTGCCTTTGCAATGCCATGTGTCTCCAAGACCAAGGCACCGAGTCCCCTGTGTCCCAGTCACAGACAGCATACTTTCAGTGTCCAGCCATTCCAACGGCCAGGCCATCATGCCTTATTGGAAGGGCCTGTTTGGGTGGTGGGGATGCAGCAGTGTGTTCCAGAGGGGATTCGGGCCCTCTGATCACAGATGACCTCTTGCCAGACAGGCCAAGTGACGCATCTGTCACCAGGGTGATTTCCCAGGCAGTGCCTTCCTTCCTCAGATGGCAGGGATGCAAAGGGTTTGAAAGGGGGCACAGAGCACAGAGAAATCACCTACGGTCTCCTGACCACCTCTGCCTGGGGGGGAGGAGCTTCCTGTTGTCACAGAAGCTATTGCTAGTACACCAGTCGTTGGAGGAGTTCAGGATCCCCAACAATTTGCTACTCAGCAGCAGGCAGGAGAGAGCAAGGATGGTCCTTGGAAGGAGCTAAGAGTCTTGGGTGAGGGGAAACTTGCTTATTTTCAAGAGGTGCTTCTTAGTCAGTCGGGGTAAGGATGCCCTTCCTTTCACGAAGTGCTTTGGAAGAGGTTTGACAAAGAAAGACTGGCAACCGCATGGGTTGGCAGGATGCAACATGGAGGGATGGAAATGTTGCTTGCTGAAGACGAGAAAGGGCAGTTCTGACTTGCTCAAGACCACCTCCCTGCAGCTGGGAGGTGGGCCTTCTTCCTTGGGACATCACGGTCCCTGCCAACAGCCAGGAACTGTGGCTGACAGAGCTGGGGAGTGCCTCCTGGTGCATAGGTCATCGGCCTTCGGAGCCTGGTGGCTGCACCCACAGCTCAGACTTGCCCTGGGCAGTAGGAGAGAGGCTGGAGCTTTGCCCACTGGGAGTGCTGATCCCCCTGCCAGGGACTGCACCCGGCTCCTGCATGTCAGCCTTCTGGTGGTAGCCAATGCCCACATGGGACCACGGCCACAGAAAGCAGCAGACCACTGCATCTGGGCCCCTCCTGGACCCTGGCTCTCTCTCCACTTGTAAGCTGATCCAGACAACAATGGGCAGGGGTGGCTGTGAACTGGCCCTGTCAGACACATCTTCAGAAGCCTGGCATTTCCATGTTCAGGTAATCCCCTTATGGTTACAGTATAAGGGAAATAGGCAGAGAACTCCTCTGTCACAGTCATATTGGAGCCGTTCCTGCCTGGGATGTTTGGAGAACCTCTACGATAAGGAAACAAAGAGCCACTGCATTTCACTCCACTGGGTCCAAAGCATATGCTGTCCATTGCAGAACAACGAGAATGAGAAGAAAGGAAGCCTCCAGATATGTGGACATGGAGATGCACCCTTCGAACGACTCCATGCTCAAAGAGGCCTCTCCAGGAGAACTTGGAAAATATATAGAACGGTAGGCAAAGAACGTGCAGTAGCTAACAGGTGGTAGGACCCAGACAAACTGGTGTTAAGAGGGAAGCAAATGGCACAAAATGCTTACAGAATACAGAAGATGCCAGATTGCCCATCAACAACCTACGTTTTCACACAAGGCATCAGGACAATACAAATTGCAAAATACAACAAACGCAGGAACAAATAGCTCACGACAATACCCTATGTTCAGAGGGACTCTAGCCAAGGAACACTAGCTTGGCTTACTATGCACAACCATCAACTTTATAGGCTGCATGAAGACATTACAGAGGAAAACCTACATGGTCACAATGGCGCTTGCAGAACATGTGCCACGCCCATTCATGTAAGAAACGCTCAGAAATCTAGGAAGAGAAGGACACTCCTTGAACCCCGTAAAGAACATCTCGACAAAAAGCTACACCAAGCCTCCTGCGTGATGGTGAAGGAATGTACGTCTTCCTCCTCCATCCAAAACAGGTCAGAAAGTTCTTTCCAATTTCTCCTTTTCTACTTAGTACTGTAGCTACGAGCCAGGGCAGTATGGCATGAAAAAGAACGAAAGACCTACAGATGAGACAGGCACAAACATAATTCTCCATGCTCATGGATAGCATGGCTACCTCCATGGGAAGGCCCACTGAATCTCCAAGGCACACGGAAGAGATGGAGGTCACTTTATCAAAGTCTCAGTATACAAGGTCCACACAAACACCTTCATCATGTGTGTAAATCCCACAAAAGAACATGGCACCAAAACGAAAAACACCATGCAATACACAAGACTTGCCAAAACCTTGAAGCATTTGGTTCCATCGGTCATTCTATGGCTGCACCCACGGCTTCTGGAAGGTCCCAGGCAAGGGGGTCAACCTGGAGCTTCAGCTACCAGCCTACAGCAAAGCCCCACCAACACCAGGTCCAAGCCACACTGCCACTGGTGGCACCACTGGACCCTCATCCCACTGAGCCAGGTCAGGGATTGAACCCACATCCTCCTGGACACTCTTTCAGGTTCATCACAAACTGAGCCACAATGGGAAATCCGGGGATACATATTTGGGATAGAGCATCTGTATGATAAAACGAAACAAGGCCTACAACAATGCGGACACCTATTATACTCATGGATGGGAAGACTCAACACAGAATATGGCCAAATTCCAACAGAAGTTTTTTTTTTATTTTTTTTTTTTTTGGCCCACATGGATGAAATTATTCTAAAATGGATAAAGAAAAGATAAAGGAGCCAGAAAGTCAAACATAATTTCGAGAAAGCACATTAAAGTGGGAGGTGATTCGGCTTATGAGAATGCTCTATGGAGGGCAGCTTGGCATTGCTGGAGGGAAAGAGGCAGACAGAGTTCAGTGTACAGATAGAGAATGCAGAAATAGATCCATAGCAATACACCAACCTGGGATGTCCTAATACAGAAGCTCAAGGGCAGTAGAATGGTATAGGGATAGTGTTTTTATCCGATACGAAAATGAACTCATCATGGGATATTAAGTGCAAATGTAAAATGTGTATAAATACATATGATGCAACGTTTACCACACCTAAGAAAAAACAATTGGAGCAAACCTCTGGGTCCGCGGGCTTGGCAAAGGGTCTTCCACATGACAAGAAAAACATTATCCCAAAAGGGAAGGAAAGAACAGAAAGTTGGACTTCATCAAAAGGAAAGAAAGGCCCTTCAAAACATACATGCACCCCAATGTCCACTGAAGCACCATTTCCAATAGCCAAGACAAGGGAGCAAGCTAAATGTCCATCGGCCGAGGCATGGATAAAGAGGATGAGGTTCATATGTACGGGGGGACATCACACAATCATACAAGAGAATGGAATCATGAACGCTGCAGCAGCAAGGATGGACCTGGAAATTATCATCCTAAGTGAAGGTGGACAGGGAAAGACAAACATCGTATGATGCCACTTCTAAGTGGAAGCAAAAGAGAGGACACAAATGAACGTGTGCACGGAACAGAAACAGACTCCCAGCCTTGGAAAACCGGATGGGTACCAAAGGAGCCAAGTCCACAGCAGCAGGGACTGGGGGTTTGGGACTGGCTTCTGCACACGGAGTACATGGAATGACCGGCCAACAGGAACCTGTGGTAGAGCCCAGGGAACTCTAGCCCACAGTTTGTGATAGTCGATATGGGCATAGAATCTGAGGGAGAAGGGGTGTGTGTGTATGTATGACCTACTCACTTTGCGACAGGAAATAGCACAACATGGTACCTCACTGTCCTTTCAATCAAACTGAAGATAAGTACATCAATACCGCTGGAATAGGCAACAACAACATCAGCAACAGTGAATAGATAAGCGTTCTCCCCCATGACAGCCAAAACCCTACCCCAGACAGAAAACGGACCTCATCACATGGAAACATTTTCCTAGGTGAAAAGAAGCTACAGGTTTGCAGAAACTACCTGCCAACCATACATCTGACCCAAGTCTGGTGTCTCGAGGGAATAAGGCACTGCCAATCATGACCATAACAGCGGGACCTATTCCACAAGGAAATGGGCAAACGATAGGAAGACATGGGTCACCCACCACAGCACTGTGAGTCCTGAAGGCTGGGTCCACTGTGAGGCTTCCTGGGACCCTGCTGGCTACATGAGATCACTGGGTCAAGCAGAGGGCAGGAAGGATTTCAACAACACTGCTTCCAGGAACTCCCTCGGGTTGGCCTGAGCCAGCTAAGCTGAAAAGGAGACAGCAGGCTCCAAGTGCTGGAGGTGTGGACCCCTTGGGCCAGGCTGGCTGGGGCCCTTGGACCGAAGGCAGGTGTTCATGTGGGGGTGGGGGCCAGAAAGGTGTGCAGTGAGTTGTTCCCCTTCAGGCTATGGAGAGCGGGGCCGTGGGGGTGCTGAAAGAGGGTGCTGGGAATCCAATGTAGGAGCAGAGTTCTGTGAGGCCTGGACCTCATCTCACAGCCTGGCGCTGGGGCTCCTCTCTCAGCTTCCGTCTCAGTCGCCTAGACTCCGTTCCTTCATGAGGCTTATATGCCATGGGCTGGAACCTGCTGCCTCATGGCCTTGGGTCATGGGCTCTGATCTGGCTTGAGTGCCCTGCACTCTGGAAACGTCCCTCCCTCACTTTGGGGAGTCGATCCTCCTTCATCCCAACCCCAGGACTGATGTTCCTTTACTTTCCAAAAGACCCTTCATCCCGGGCACTGGAGACACCTGCCAAAAGGGTCTACAACTCTATCACCTGAAGTTCATATGTGGAAGGCTTCTCTCCCAGGACCTCCGAACATGACCTTAGGTGGAGCAGTCTTTACTTTGTCTTTCCGTTGCCTACGCTTGTTTGTTTGGATGGGGCTGCTGGCACGGCATATGGAAGTTCCCAGGCTTGGCATCCAAACGATCCATCGATCGATCGGAGCTTTGGCAGCCTGTCTACACCACAGCCACCGCAATGCCACATCCAAGCCGGGTGTGAGACCTACATCACAGATCATGGCCACATTGGATCCTTCCCTTCCTGAGCGAGGCCAGGGATCAAACCTGAACACTCCTGGTTTCTTCTCGGGTTCAGTTCCAGGGCACCACCCCCGCAAGCCCTGCAGCAGAGTTTGTACAGGAAGAGCTGAAATCAGGTCACTAAGGTGGCCCCTAATACAATAGGATGGGTGCCCCTATAGAAAGGGCAAATTTAGACCCTGAGTCCCACAAGGGAGCTGATGTGAGGGCGCAGGCCGGAGATGGGCATCTGAAATCCAAGGAGAGAGGCCTCAGGGCCAACCCAGCTTGTTTATACCAGGATCTCAGAAGGCTGGGCACCAAACGATGCGTTGAATTACTTTGGTTATTGGAGATTGCAGGCTTGGTTTGTGGGGTGGCCACTGTTGCACAGGAAGGCCAAGATGGGGCCCTGGAAAGCTGATGGAGCTGGTGGGGGAGGGGTGGCTGTTTGCCAAATGGAGACTGGAGTCTGAGGCAGAGACAGGAGCACAGGAGCTTGGGGGGTCTGCACCAGGCCTGCTGCAGGACCTAGAGCATGGACAGCAGCAGGGGCCAGTCTCTGGGGGCACAAAGCCTGTGCCAGGCCCAGGAGAGCCAGCAGCCTGCAGAGACTGCGATGGGACCTGGGTGTGAGGAGGAGGGACCGTGGGCTCAGGGAGAGGCATGTGCTTCTGGATCTCATCGGTCCCATGGGAGAAGCAGGAGATATTGGTGAAGATGCTGGGGTAGGGGACGTGTCAGCCATCTAAGCCCCAGCGGGCCATCCCCACGAGACACCCTGAAAAAGGGAGGTCACAGATGAGGGCACCCCCCTGGGACCATCCTCCGGAGGACAGGGGACTTAGGCTGCAAGCAACAGAGCTAGGTCAGAGGAGTCTCTGCCATGCACGGTCACTCAGTTGTACTTCTGGGAAGTTCCAAACACTGGCATCCCATGGCTGATGAGCCTGTGTAAGCCATGCAGGCAGGCATGGGCGTCCTGATGGAGGAAGCTCCTGACTGACCCTCAGGACAATCACAGGTTTCAATCTATCAGCAGATGGGACTCTGAGCCTGGAGAACCCCTGGAGGTCCAGAAGAAGGCACTGTCCAAGGCCGAGAAGGGACATATGTACCAACAGGGCCCAAGAGAGCTGGTGTGGGAGTGGAGCCTGGCCAGCTCAAGCCCCTGCAGACCTCAGCTCTGGCAAGGCCCTGGGCTGCACCAGCACACCCCTAACCGGGACCCTCTTCCTTTCTCATTCCTTTAGACGTCTGGTGTTCTCTCAAGGTCTTGGTTGAGCCTTTTCAGAAGATGCCCATACCCAGGCCTGTTGGAGGCAGCTGGTCTTGCTCAGGGGCTCAGTTGGGTTTAGAAACAGAGTGGCTGGGACTTCCTAGAGTTAGTGAGCTCAGGGCCGGGCCATCTGGTGGGAAATCTCCTCATGTCATCAGCCAAAGGGAGGGTCTGGTCCTTGTGGCTGGGGGAGAGGGGCAGGGGCCATTGCCAGTTTCCAGGGCACCACAACAGGGAGTCCTGCAATCGAGGTTTTAAAGCAACAACTACAGGAGAGTGATAGCAAGATACGGAAAGGACAGAGAGCCCCAAACAAGTTGAACCCAAACAGGCACGCAGCAAGACCTATTCTGATAAATATGGCCAAAGTGAAACAGAAAGGGAGGAGGCCAAAGGCAGCAAGAGAAAAGCAAGGCATTCATGATGAGGGAACCCCAATAAGGTTATCAGCAGTTTTCTCTACAGAAACACTACAGGCCAGAAGGTGTTGGCGAGACCCATTGAAAGAAAGAACAAATAATCTGCCTCCTCCAAATACCTTATCCAGCAAGACTATCATTTCAAATCGAAGGGGAAATCAAGAATTTCTCCAACAAACCAACACTGAAAGAGTACTGCAATACAAAACCCATTCTGAAAGAAATACTAAAAGGTTTCTCCAATTAAAAAAAAAGAAAAAAGAAAAAAACCATTGGAAAGCAGTGACTTAGAGAAGCCAGCGTACAGATCTAACCATTAAGATGTCAAAAACATAGAAGGAAATAAACTACATCAAATCATACAGTGAGGGCAAAGAATGGAAGGAAATGTAGATCCTTTGTCTTGTTTCAATGATGCGTTTGGTCCTATGTAACGGTCAGGCTAAAGTGAGCAGACATACGAAGGGGTTAACATAATAACAAAACAGGGCAACCCCAAACCAAAAGCCAACACTATATTCAAAAATCGGAAAAGGAAAGTACTCCAGCAGAGAATCAACTGAACCCATCCACTCAAAGGAAAAGAAAGAAGAAAAGAGAAACATAGACTCAACCTGAAAACAAGGCTTCAAATGGCAATCAAGAAACATCTATCAATGACCACCTGAACTGTTCTGGGACCAAATGCTGCCATCAAAAGACACAGAGTGCCAGATTGGGTACCAAAGCAAAATCCTTCAATCTGCTGCCTAGACAAGCTCACCCGAGGGCAAAGGACACGTATAGATTGAAAGGGAGGGGATGTGAAAAGATATTTCATGCCAATGGACAAGATAGGAGATCAGGAGTAGTAATGCTCATATCCAACAAAATCGCCTTTAAAATGAAGGCCATCACGAAAGGCAAAGAAGGACACTAGTTCACGGTTAAGGGATCCATTCCAGAAGAGGATACCACACACTTATATCTGGAATCTCATATACGGCACAAATGAATCTTTCCACAGAAAAGCAACTCATGGACTTGCAGAATAGACTTGTGGTGGCCAAGGGGGAGGGGAGGGGGAGGGAGTGTGGTGGATGGGGAGCTTGGGGTTAATGCCTGCCCACTATGGCCTTGGGAATGGATTAGCAATGAGATCCTGCTGTGTAGCGCTGGGTACAATGTCTAGTCACGTTTGATGGAGCATGATAATGTGAGAACATAGAATGCCTACAGGTATGTGTAACTGGGTCACCACGTTGTACAGTAGAAAACAAGATTGTATCGGGGAAATAACAATTAAGAGCCAAAGAGGACGCGGTATATACACACAATGGAATACTCCTGCACCATAAAACAGAGCACCCTAATGTCATCTGCAGCAGTATGGATGTAATGAGATCCTCTCATCCTGAGTGAAGGAAGTCTGAAAGAGAAGGACGACTACCATACGACATCACACATATGAGGAGTCTCATATACAGCCCAAAGGAACCTTTCCACCTAAAGGAACTCATGCACTTGGAGAATAGACTTGTGGTTGCCTAGAGCGAGGGGAGGGAGTGGGATGGATGGGGAGCTTGGGGTTATTGGATGCAAACGACTGCTTTTGGAAGGGATTAGCAAGGAGATCCTGCTGTGTAGCACTGAGAATGAGGTCGAATCACTTATGATGGAGCAAGATAATGGCACAAAGACGAATTACACATGTATGGAGAACTGGGTCACAATGCTGGACAGTGGAAAAAATTGTCTCGGGGAAATACAATCAACAAACACCCAACAAACACCCCACTAGAGGCAGTCATCAAACCACAAGAGCAGAGAACAAGGGAGGATGGGAAAAGACCAACAAAACCCAATCTGACACAGCTAATAACATGGCCATAAGAACATACAGATCAAGAAGCACCTTCAATGCAAATGCACAAAATGCCCCAACCGAAAGACATCGACTGGCTGCATGCATACAAAAAGAAGACGCATCTCCTTGTCTCTGGGTCTAGATGGAGAGCTCCGTCTCGTTCTCCATCTCGATCTCCATCTCGATCTCGATCCAGATAGGTAGAGGGATAGACAGATAGGTAGACCTGCTGTCTTCAAGAGACCCCCTTCAGTTTGAGGGACATATACAAATTGAAAGTGAGAGGATGCAAGAAAATATTCCTCGTGCGTGGGAATTAAAAGAGAGACGGAGTAGAAACACCCCCATCACACAAAAGAGACCTTCAAATAAAGCATATTAATAAGACACAACGAAGGTCATTACGTAACGGTCAAGGATCAATCCAAGGAGAGGAGATGGGAATTGGAAACCTATATGCACCCAATACAGGATCCCCGCAATGTAGAAGGCAACTGCTACAACCGTAAAAGGAGAAATGGACACTAACACAGTCAGAGCAGGGGGCCTTCACACCCGACTCCCATCAACACACGGGTCCTCCAGACATAAAATCAACAAGGGAACCCAGGCCTTCAATAATGCATTGGACCACAGGGCACTTCCTCCATAGGTAGAGCGCTTTCCATCCCAATGAAGCAGGATACACACTCCTCTCAAGGGCACACCCGACATTCCCTAGGACCGATCACATGCTGCGTCACCAAGCAAGCCACTGTACATGGAAGGAAATGGAAATCCTATCCCACAGCTTGTATGAACCCAACGCTATGAGGCTCGAAATCAACCACCAAGAAAACAATGGCAACAAACACCAACGCCCGGAAACTCGACAACATGCTACTCAACAACCAAGGGAGTGCTGGAGAAACCAAAGAGGAAATCTGAAGATCCCAAGAAGCAAGTGACACCAAAGACATAACAATCCAAAGCCTATGGGATGCAGCAAAGGCAGATCGAAGAGGGACCTTTCCAGCAATACAAGCCTACCTCAGCCAACAAGGAAAACCACCAACAAACAACCTGGCCTTACGCCCAAAGCAACCAGAGAAAGACAAACACAAGGAAAGACATCCTAATGATCAGAGCAGAAAGGAAAGGGCAGCGAAGAAAACCATCGGAAAGATCAATGCAGCTACAACTGCTTCTTTGAATACATCCACCATATGGATAAACCCTTAGCCACACTCATCAGGGAAAAAAGAGTGGACTCAAATCAATAACCATCAAAATGCACGCCAGCTTCCAATGGACATTCCAGAATACAGAGGATCAGAAGAGACTACTAAAAACATCTCTATGCCAAAAAAACAGACTTCCTAGACGAAATGGACACCTTCCTAGCAAAGTACAATCTGCCAAGACTAAACTCCGATGACCTAGAAAAGATGACTGGGCTGATGCCAAGAACTGAAAATGACGTTGTGAGGAAAAAATTTCCAGCAGGCATTCCCGTTGGGGCTACACTGGAATGAAACTGACCCGTATAGGAGAAAAGGCACGTGCAATCCCTGGATCCAGGATTGCCTTCAGATATGGAGCAGGTCCCATATGCAGCTCGGATCTGGCCTTGCTGTGGCCGTGGCTGGCAGCTGCAGCTGCAGCTGCAGCGCCAATTCCACCATAGGCAGGGCATTTCCAAATGCCATGGGTCTGCCCTGAAAAGACAAGAAAAGGCCAACCCCCCACTCCACCCACTTCCTCACAAACAAAACTATACCACCTGAGGTCTTCACATGCACATACCCAACAGGGGCCTGAACACAAACACCGACCAGTGGTGCACAATGACTACCTTGTATACAGGCTCACTACCACCAGCTCCTACACAGTCGTCTCACGCACAGCCCATGGGCAAGGCCACAGCCCTACAGGACTTCTAGGCCAGGATTCCAGAACACACACACATCGCCTATGAGATTTCTTTGTCTCCAAACACACACACCTACCTCTGACATCCCTCCAAATACATACTACAGAAGCCCCAGGACCTCAAATACACACACAGCCACAATCCGCCTACACGTACTAATACACATGTACACGTCTCAAACACCTATGGACACACACAGACAAATATTCCCAACCCTTGAACATACAGATGCCCCAAACACTACACATGGTGCCACCTCTCCAGAAGACAACCGCCCTGCCAGGACACTGCACCTGTGTGGGTGTCAACTGCATATGTATTTCAGCCCTCACCCTCAATGTGGACACACCATCTCTTCGTAACTAGGACTTGTAGAAACACCTTGGCCCCACAGTCCCTCAAGTCTCCCAGCAGCCTGATCCACAGTGATGCTAAAAGCTGTGGTGGAAACACTGCTCTGGACCTGAGCTCCATGCGGGCATGAACCCACATGGAGGAGGGCACAAGGAGTCTGCAGCGTGCACAAGAGCACAGAGCGGTCACACCCAATGGCTGAAGAGTCCCCATATTCCTTAGCAGGGCTGTCATGGAATGAATGCTAAAGGCCACCATGAAGGGCCCCACCCTCAGGCAGGCCACCCCTTGGGAAACCACCCTCTTTGCTCCCACGTGCGCTACTGACTACCCAAGCGGACCCTCCTCAACAGACACTAGGAGCGGTTGGAGGATGGGAGTCTCTGTGCACAACAGCTCAGTCAGCAGGGGACAGGTGGGAAGAGGAGGGAGGGAAGGAAGCATCAGAAGAGCTGGCCCAGGAGCTCCCTCCAAGACAGGAATGTCATGGAGGATTTGCATTCGCTGGAAAGCTCTCTGGTGTTGTCTTCCTGTCTTCTCCCTGGGAGCTTCTGTGGCCATCTCTTCTTAAACCCTATCTCTTGGGAGATGAGCCCCCACGGTCACACTGCATCGGTGAAACCCATGCATTTAGATAGGATCCCCATACAAGAGTTTGCAGAGATCCAGCCTAAGCACAGAATCCTCAAAGTGGGCCAAGGACATTCATGCCCTTTGGGCCACAGTACCTTAGGCTGTGTGGACTCTTTGGGTTGGGATTTGCTCGTCTAGAAAGAGAAGGGTCTTTCCCCTAGCAAATTGGATGGATCCATTAAAGAACCATTCTAGCACGCAATTGGAGATCTGGGAACCTCTCTTCAGAGATGGTGCTCCTGTCGCCATGCCTAGAGAATTTCCAAATGCCTCGATTCTCCACGCATGTTTGTTCTTCATGTCTTTCTTTAATAAATGGAGCTTGTTCAATAAAGGTTGGTGCACAGGTGTGTCTCCTTTGTACGGTTCTGCTTGTCCTGGTTATGCTGGTGAGCTAAACTTGACCCTCTTGGCCAGTCACAAGACAGCAGGTTCTTTGGGAACACTATTCCTCTCCCTTCCTACGTCTGGCACGACATCATGGAAGTTCAGGTGGCCATCCACCCACAAAGAAGTAGCAGCAGATTCAACATACTGACCTGACTTGGTAATGCTCGCCAAAGAAACCTGAACCCTCAGATCCCTTTTCTGGTCCATGGCAACATCAGAGCATTTCTTCCTCCACAGGATACCTCTCAAGACCCTTACATCTATCTGATGACACCCAGAGCTCCCAAGGGCACAGGTCTGAAACGTCCACAAGACACAAACCTGGGATCTCTCGGTGCCTTTCAATTTCCATGTGGGAGTGGAAGGTTCACTGTCTCCTGATGCTAGTGATCCATCTCCAGAGATGTTTCTCCTCAGCCGCCAGTGCCTGCCCCGTAGCTCTCTGCAGGAACAATCAGAGTTCATGGTCCAAAGGACGTTGAGACACCCACTTCCATGACTGGTTTCCCTAATTACAGTGCAGCTGATTTGACAACCTCTGCCTCTCCGATGTCGGCATGTAGGGTTCTGAGGTAGTATAAAATAATGAACAACAGAAGGAGTTCGTGTCATGGTGCATCAGAACCGAATCTGACTAGGAACCATGAAGTTGCGGGTTCCACCCATGGACTCGCCCGGTGGGTTAAGGATCGGGTGTTGATGTGAGCTGCGGTGTAGGTTGCCATCACGGCTGGGATCTGGCATTGCTGTGGCACTGGCATAGGCCAGGGGCCACAGCTCTGATTGGACCCCTAGCCTGGCAATCTCCCGATGCCATGGATGCGGCCCTCAGAAGTCCAAAGTCAGTCAAAAAATATGGAAGATTTGGGAGCACCTCGTTTCCACAATGCAACTTTTGTATCAGTGTCCCTGAGAAGACTCATGCCAATACGACATCTGGGGAGGGGGTGGGGTGGATTGGGAGCTTGGGGTGAAGGGATGCAAAGGATTAGCTTTGGTGTGGATTAGCAATGAGATCCTGCTGTGTAGCACTGGGAACTTGTGATGGAGCATGCTCATGGGAGCGACTAGAATGTGTACATGTGTGTGTACCTGGGTCACCATGCTGTACTGTAGCAAAACCATTGTCTTGGGGGAAGAACAATTCAAAACCAACCAAACAAGAAACCCCCACAAATACTACATCTGAGCTATGCGTGAGAATCTTGTAACAAATTGCAGGAGTGGCTGAAGAAGGGGAGGAAGCAACAAGGATGCCTGGCCTTCCTGAATGCCTGGGTACAATGGGTGCCTCAGCAATCTTCTCATATGAAGGTCTTGTTTGAAAACCCTTGAAATGTTTCTTCAGTGTAAAAGCTCCAATAGAGAGCCCTATTCCCATGGTGCTCAGTTTTGCAGTGCCCCATCCAGAGTTTCTTCCTACAAAGCTCACCATGGCATAGCAGGAGATACTCTCGCCTCAGCTTCTCACCCTCTTTGGAGTCCATGTTCCTTTGCAAGGGGCAAGAAGCTTCGGAAGCACCCACACAAGTCCTTTTTCTCAATCTGCAACAATCCTTTCAACCTCTCCTTCCTTGCCCAACACCCTAACAGCAGGAGGAATTGTAGTTCTGCTACTGCACACAGGGACTCTTGCCTCCCAAGAGATTTGCTTGCAGTCCTAGGAGGTTTCACCCCTCACCTCCCTTGATGATGTTCCCGAGACCTCGCCTCTCACCACACAAGACGGACATACGCATTCCTATCACTTGCATCGTGATAAGCTGACCTTAACTCCCAATCTGAACGTTTCTTCAGGTGTGTTTCCGTTTGGCTGTGTCAGGGATGCTACTTTGATTCCCATGCAGACAGCACCATAGGCAAGGACGAGCCTCGATTCTCAAGAGCAAGGGTATGGGATGCAGACAGGAAATGCACCAGCTTTCAAGCAGGGCTTGCTGGGGAGGACGTTGATGCGAGTGGGTTTGGACACGTGGAGATTGGACATTGGTGGATAAAAAGCTGGCACTGTGTCAAAGGGCACACCCACATCACGGGCAGTCGATGTTGTCACACCTACAAAAGCCAGCAATTCCCATCATGGCTCAGCAGACATCAACCCCCCTAGGATCTGTGAGGATGCACACTCCATGCCAGCCTCCTTCAGTAGAATAAGGATCCGGGGTTGCCCTGAGCTGTGCTGTAGGTCCCAGATGCAGCTTGGATCCCACATTGCTCTGGCTATGGCAGAGGCCTGCTTGTGCAGGTCTGATGTGACTCATAGCCTAGGAACATCCATAGGCAGCACGTGTGTCCCCCCAAAGGAGAAAGCAGTTAAACCCAAGAGACCCCCACACACACACTTTTGGTTCTTTCACATAAGGAAAGAGAAGATTTTGTCTTCTCCTCCCTTACTTCTGTCCTTAACCACATAAAGCTCAAAAACGCAATAGTATCTCTTGGCTCTTCCATTGCCATTTCATCCAAAGAGCCTGCAGATTTGGGGTCCCTTTGCCATTTTCTTTTGGGTTGGACCAAAAGGCCCCTTTTGGTCTCCAATCTGAGTTCTCCTCCCCTCAAGAACTGCCCACTCCCTGTAGCATAATATGGTACCCTTATGGGCGAGTCTTGCCAGATGCATGCTGATTCCAAGGAAAAGGTAAATTTCAGATACACAAGGAAAGTACTTGCAGTAAAGATATGTCCAAAATGGTGCACGGGACACAGGTCAGGCTAAATGCAGGCACTGTGTATGGGAAATGAAAAACTCAAATGGAGCTGCACATTTACTATTGTTTTTGCCTGGCTTTGAGCACTCTGCCCTTTCAGTACATCGAATTTCAAGAGAATGGAGGAACTCCCATGTTAAAAATGCATCCAGTAACAGAGGAGCCACGATATCAGTAGGAAGGCAACAAAAGGAAAGATACTCAGGTCTATGGGGACGCAATTTAATTTTCTCGTTTCCTTTTTTACTCTTTCTCAGGAGGAACTCTTTGATCTTACAAGAGGTTAGGTTTTCCACTGCAGTTGATTTACAATGTTTTGTCTACTTCTGCTGCGTCGCCAAAGGACCCTGTCGTACAGACAGATGTATGTATATATGATATATGATACATATATATCTATATAGGATACATATGTAATCACTTTCTCACATTATCCCCCAACCTTTTCCATCACAAGTCCAAGATGGAGTTCCCTGTGCACATGGTACATTTCAACCAGAGACAAAGGAATACTACCTGCAAAGGCAAACGGATGGCATTCAAAGTTGCTTGCCCAAAAGATCTCTGAAAAGATGTGAATGAAACAGGTATCTCTGATCCCTGGTGGGAACGAGGACTGAGTGGACAGGGGAAAGAGGGGAGAGGAGGACTCAGCACTCCATATGCTATTTGGCACACGTGGACTGTGATCCCTGAGAAGGGAGGATTTGTTGAAAATGTTACATTCAAACATTTAACAGGGAAAATCTCCAAGACTTACCAGCAATGTCATCATACGGGAGACACGACAGACTGATCTCTGGTCTTGGACACGTGGGCTGTGCAGTGGCTTTTTGGAAAGGCTGGGCCTTTCCAGCACAAGGGAACATGAGGAAGGTGGGTCCTGCTGGATGCTGGTTGGCACACAAGGACGGTTTCCTTAGGAAAGACGGACACACACCAATCACAAATGGTGGGTCTGCTGAGAGAAGCCAAACCATAAACATTGGGTTCCAGGTGGCCATGAAAACCTAAATGGTTATCAGATGATAAAAGGTGAATTTTGTTCCAAAAGTCTGGCCTCTGGGGAAGGGAGCCAAGAGCCAGGACGGAAGCTGAGGGGGTTGAAGGACAACAAACAAGTTGATGAATAACAGAGGGAAAGGGAACATCAAGACAAACCTTGGTGCTGTGACTCTGAAAACCAACACATACATTGCCTGACGAGGCACTCGACAATTGTCTGGTCCCTGCATAAGGTGGAAGAAACGTCTGGTTCTTGCCTCCCTGCAGAGGCCAGCATGGAATGGCACCCCACCCCCACCCAGGCTCACCTGCCCTCGGACCCTCCCCCACTGCAGAATGACTGGAGGCCCACATTCTACTGTTGAGATTCAAACTTGGGCTCCTTTACTTGCGTCCTGAGCATCTGTTGGGGCAGGTCCCTCGCTGGGTCCTGCTCTTGACTGTCCACGTTGAGGCCACCAGCCCGTGGTGGTCCAGGCCCATGCCTGTGGGAATGGCTTCAGAAGGCGGTAAGCCTCTAGACAGGGGCTGTTTTCCAAGAGAAAGGGCCTCCCTCAAATCCCTGGGTTTCCGTTGGGACCCTTCACTGTGGACATGGAGTTGGACCGAAGGAGAGGAAGGCGAGAGCACTGCACCCCAGGGACATTTCAGCTGGGGAGCCTGTAGAAACCTGAGGCTTCCCTGGGGAGGACAGCTGCTTGGAGGTGGTTCAAGGGGCCTTGCTTTGGTTGGGGAGGCAGGATGGCAGCAGGCAGGTTGGCGGTTTCTAGAAGGGAGACAAGCCACTTGGAACGTGTGTGTAGCCAGTGTCCTGTGGCTGGCCCTGGGTGGGTCATGGGGAAAGCCTAGCCCCGCCTTGTGGTCCTCAGGCATCTGAAGCTCGCCTCACCAGACCTCTCTAAGGGATTGGAACTGGCGCATCCTCTGGCTAATGGGGGCGTGGAATGGGAGGGTATAGTCAGAAAACGATTCAGTGCTGGTGGGTGTTGTCTGTGGCCTCATGCTCAGGAAAGGGTCTGCTCTGAGCTGGGCGGGATGTGACTCTCGCTGCCACGGCCCAGAACGTTTCCCTCCATCCCGCCCAGAACTCACTTCTCAGGTCAGGCAACTGTGGCCTTGGATTCCACAAGGGATGGGCAACCAGGTGACTTCACCCAAGCTAGGACTCGTGGGCCTGAGGTGTTCTGTATTGGTTTCCCTTTTGTGGAAATACATCTCTACAGACATGTCGCAGCGTGTCAGGTGGCTCACGGCAGAAGCTGAGGCCTGACTTTGTGATGAAGAGTGTGTTTCTATTTCAAGTCACTACTACTTCATGTGGAGAGAGGCTGGTGCAGGTGGAATGCCTAGGAAGGCTGCTTCCTTTGTAAAGGGGGGGGTGAAGCAGTGTAGCACAGAAGCAGGAAGATGATCTAGTCTGCTACTCTGATACCTCCTAGAACACCTGTGGAGGTCAATTCGGTGCCTCGTGGTATGTACCTCCTTCTCCTGAATGGGCGGTTTTCTCACAATGGCACCTGACTCCTGCCTGTTCTCAGGTTGTCCTCACTTTCCATTGTTGGGTGCTGGAAGGGGAAGGACCACAGGCAGCCTCCACTCCCATGACCCTTGTCACATGAGCCACCCTGGGCCCGTGCTCATCTTTGGAAGCCAACCCTGGAAGGGAAGTGGCAAAAATGCAGGGGACGCACACCGACTTCTCAGACTTCTCTCTGAGGAGCAGAACTGCATGGTGGGAGGGATTCAGGGCCATCGGGATGGGGTGGCACACCTTAGCCCCCATGAAGTGTCCACTCTGGGTGGTTCGGAGAGGCAGGTGCATGCTTGGTGGGGCTGTTCTGTGTTTGTCTAAGGGTTCTGTGTGCAGAGCGATCTTCGCAGCCTTTGAGAGGTGTTGTGTGAGGTGAGGACAGAATGACAGAACAGATGTGTGCTGAGCATCCCGAGAGGAAGGGTTGAGGAGGATGTGAGGCCCTTCGACTTTATACATTGGAGGTCCATCAAAGGCCTCACGGTGCCTGGAAGCACCTTGGAGAAGGCCCTTACCTGCCAGTGACCTTGCTGAGGGGCATGCTCAGAGTAAATGGCCTCTCAGGTCCAGGACGTGGGGACAGCCTGTGAGGACGAGGTGTCAGGGAGCTCCTCAGGGAGGCTCTCCAATCCCTGCTGTTTAGCTGAGCATTTCTTGGTAGACAGGGGCAGAGAACTGGGTGTGGGGGTCAAGACCATGAACATCCCGCCACAACATCTGCACAACACACAGGATCCTCGGGCCAAATACCCTCTCCCACTGAGGTCAGAACATGAAAATCCCTCCACGACATCTGCACAACACACAGCTTCCTCGGGCCAAATGCCTTCTCCCACTGAGGTGTGCCCTCTGAGTCCCCAGAGAGCTTCCGTCCATGTCACCCATTCTCCTCTTCCATTCACCCCTTTCCTTTCTCTCCACAGCATTTCCACTGCTGGGCACGGATGTGGTCATGCCCCCTGGGGCCTCACGCTCCTATCCTCCCCCCACTCCTGGCTCCCAACCCCAGCCAGCTTGGGAGCAGCACCAGCCACCGACCATGGCCCCATTACTCCTGCCTGGCAGCACCCTATTGCAGCCACCTCACCCCATGACACCTCGGGTGACTCCTGCTGACCATGGCCCCATTGCCCCAGGGCTTGGCAACATCCCTGTCCCAGTCTGGTCAGGAGGGAGGTCAGCATTGCCCCACCAGTCTCAGGCCTTTGGGCGCCCTCAGGCCCCCCTCAATGGGAATGCTTCCAGGGCCCTCATGGGGAGTGCTTTGTGTCCTGCACCCCTTTGCATAGCAAGCCCTGTGGGGGACAGCGGGGTGGCTGCCCCAGCTATTGCAGCAGCTCAGGTTGGCAAGGGAGGCTTGGCCCCAGGCCTTCCTCCTCAAGCGGCACCACCAGCTGCCCAGATGGCCTTCATCCTGCCCCCAGGGACCTCTGGGCCGTGGCCACATGGCACCTCTGGGGCAGGCAGCCTGCATGCCTCCCAGCACACGGGCCCTCAGGAGGACGCCTCTCACCATAAGAGCGTCTATCAGAACTTCCGACGCTGGCAGCGCTTCAAGTCCCTGGCCCTCAGCCAACTGCCCCAGAGCCCCGATGCGGAAGCTCTCTCCTGCTTTCTCATGTAAGTGACCTCTCAGACCCTCATTAGCTCAGCTGGAGCCTTCGCATATACAGGACCTTGGCATGGCCTCCCTGCTTAGGTTTCCAGGCATCCTTTCACCTCGAGAGAAGGAGGGTTGACAGCAATGTCCATGCTATGAGGAGGCACGTCTGCACTCAGATGTGTCCCACGTCCAGTCCATGACATCCCGTCCGTGCCTTAGCTCAGCTACCACCACCATGCAAGACCAGTTGTCTCACTTTCTGCACTGCCATGATAACATTGAGTGCAGGAGAGCAGTCCGAGAGGGTCCTGCTCGGATGTGAGGAGCCACAGTTTGAATGGGACCTGCTTCTCTGGTGCTACCTCCTTTCAACATGGACCTGGGCCTCTGGCAGCCAGTGGGTATCACTTCAGATAAGGCTTAGGACATTCAGGCCCAGGACGGAGCTTTCTGCATGCCCGGTCCTTGTTGTTCTGAAGAAGTCCAGTGTGAACGGGGAGGTGGTCGAGCTGTCCATAGATAGACGGGCAAGGGTCTATCCTCCTAGAGCTGTGAACCTGGCAGGAACATCCCTCCTAGACCCGAGGTCCCTCCGAAAAGGGGGACTAGGCCATCTAGTGCAGAGACCTGGGCAGAAGAATCCTTGGGCTTCTCAGACCTGTTAGCTGGTAGACTGGCGCCTGCCCTCCCGCATTGATGGGGCTGCGTTTTATATGAGATGGCAACCCGCCCCCAGCCAGAGTGTCCCAGCTATAGCCAGGGAGTGGACAAGCATCCTCTGGTGAGTGGGAGGTGGTGGCACCAGGCACCAGGAAGGCTTGCCTTTGCTCTCCAGACACCCTCGTCTCCCCCTCTTGAGCCTGGGTTTGGCAGGGGTGGGGCCCATGGAGGCCTTGGAGCTGGGTGGGGTTGGGCAGTTGGGGGCTGGGCTGTACCAAGAGACTGACCCTGAGGGCTTACAGCCCAGTGCTTCGCACCCTGGCTCGCCTGAAGCCCACCATGACGCTGGAGGAGGGAATGCGGCAGGCCATGCAGGAATGGCAGCACATGAGCACCGTTGAGAGGATGGCCTTTTATGAAATGGCAGCAAAGTGAGTCAGGGTCCTGGGCCATGGGCGACATGGTGGGGTGGGTGGTGGGTGATGGGCAGGCCCCAGGGCAGGATCTGGCTCTGGTGCTAGCAATCAGAGAGGATGCAAGAGGAGGCTGGCACCTGACACCTCCTGTTCCCTGAATCCCCAAATCCTATTGGCCTCCAGAATCCCCTCTGCCACCTGGAGAGCTTGGCTCTTCCAGCCTGTCTGTCCCAGGAGCTCTGCCCTACCGTGATGCTGATGTGGGGAGGCCTCAGGATGGCCTTGGGGAGCACGGCAGCCCAGGAGAGGGTCCACTGAAGGCATGGGGGCTGTGCAGGGGTGAGGACCCCACTCGGAAGCCTGGCACCCCTTCATGCTGGGTGCCTAGCCATCACTGACCTAGCATGTGGTAGGCCTCTCTTCATCAACGATGGCTGGAATGGGCAACCGGCCATCCCTGGGGAAGCCCATGGGTCTCTGGCCCTCCCTGTCATTTCTGCATGTGAACCTCCTAGTTTCCAAACAAAACCAAAGGAGCAGCTAGCTCTCAGTGGCAAGAGATGCCTCACCTCTAATGGTAGGATCCCCACTCCAGCCTGTGCTGGGCCCTGTCTCATGCGTGCTTTCCCGCACTCTCACTCCCAGCCCCAGGTTCTGTGTTCAGGCAAGGGCTCTGTGGAGATACGTGCCTGACCAGGCCACTGGCCATCTCCATTGTTTGGGTCAGACAAGGTCCGGGGGCACATGAGCAGGGGCCCCCACTGCCCACCATGTGTCCCTAAGCCTGGTCCCAGAGATTGACCTGGGTCTCTGCTGGGCCATGCCCTCCAGCTCCAGGGCTGGTCAGGCAGGAGGAGGCCCAGATCTTGGATATCTGCCACTGCAGTTCCCTGCTGCGACAGCACCTCACAGGGCCCTGACAGACCTAAGGACACCCTCTCCTCACCCCCTCGGTCCTGCTGCCCTGGGTGGGCTCCAGAGCCCAGGTGGTTTTCTCACTGGGGCCTGTCCCTCAACACCCCCAGGTTCATGCAGTTTGAGGCAGAGGATGAGATCAGGATGGGGAACGTGTCCTGCACATCGTGGGCACAGGGCATGCCTCCTCCTGCTCCAACAAAGCTGGCTCCTCAGGAACCCACATCCCGCAAAAGGGGCACTCAGTCTGTGAATCACCTTCCCCCTGGAGGTCAAGGTACAGGTAAGAGAGGCCTAGGCCTGGTCCCTGTTCCCAGATGGGTCCTTTCCACTCAAGGGGGCATTGGTCTTTCAACACAGATATCCCCCGAGTGTGTTTCAGTCCCCCTTTTACCCTCTGCGGTGTGAACCTGGTCCATGTAGAACCTCATCACCCTCCTCCCTGTCTAAGGGGCCCCTGTGAAATCTGCCTAACAAGTGTGCTGGTGGGGAGACCCTTGATCATTAGATGTTCCACACGTTCTCACACCTGACTTTTACCTGTCCCTGACTTGAATCTGGCCTCCCACAAAACCTGAGGCTCTGGCTGCTCCTCCCCCTTCCCACATGCATATCCATTGCCCCACAACAATGCCCTCCCCTGTGCCTGCTCAGGGGTCAGCTTCTGGGCGCTGGGTCCCCTCACTTTCCCTTCTTCCTGCTCTGCCTCAGCCTGTGCTCCAAGGAAACACGGCCCCAGGGTCCAGCACACCCACCCAAGGCCACGCAGAGCCTGGCAGCTGATGTTGAACAAGGCCCCCAAGGAGATTCCCCCTGAGGCTCGCAGGGAGCATGGGGACATCCCGCAGGCACTGGTGGGTCCTGGCCCCTCAGCCACAGGGGAGTCAGTTATGGAATGTCGAGAGGATGGATATGAGCTGCCACAGGACGAGGACGGCTGCTTCCCAGACCCAGATCTCCTCAGCTACGTGGACAAGCTGTGTTCCCAGGAGGACTTTAACACCAAGGTGGGCTGGGCCTGGAGTCTGAGACTCCAGGATTCCAGGGAGAGATGCTCTTAGCACCCTAGTTCTGGCTTTGGCCCAGGATAATGGGATTTAGGCTCTGGTCCTTGTCCCTGACATCTGTGTGTCTTCCTGTGTGTCTGAGTGTACTTTGGTGCATAGGATGTGTATATGTGGATGTGTAAGTTGTACATGTGTGTGTCTCTCTCTCTTTGTAGTCCTTTCTGTGTCTGTGTCGGTGCCTATGTGTTTGTGCTTTGGAGCCCATGTGTCTGCATGTGCACCTGCTTGTGAGTGTGTGTGTGTGTTTATGTGAGAGTAGACAATACCTGTGGGAGTTTGAAAGCTCCCCTTTGTGAGGGGAACTCTGGATTTGCCTCTGCTAGTCATGTTTCCCCCAGGCTTTCCTGCCTCCCAGGGCATACCTGCCAAGGCTGCTCACAGCCTCTCCCTTCCATTCCAGGTGGAGGCGGTCATTCACCCCCGATTCCTGGCAGAGTTGCTTTCCCCAGAACCAGAGTTGGATCTCTCGGGCCTGGCTGAGGAGCTGGAGCAGGAGGAAGGACTCTCCCCTGAAGAGGTGGCCAGGGGAGGGCCTGACACTAGGGAGACTGGGGGCAGGGGGGGTAGTCAGGTGACCCTGAAAATCCCGGAGGAAAGGACCCAGGTCAGCCAGGGTCGGGGAGGGCCCTAGAGCAGGAGGCCCTGAAGGCTCTGTCCCTCCCTCCCCTGACAGAGAGGCCCTGCACCCGGGAGGCTGCCCAGGTGGGTGCAGGGCAGGAGGAATGGAAGGGGAGGAGGGGAGCCGGGGACAGGGCAAGGACCCTGCTGGGGAGAAGGTGCAGGAGGAAGGCAGGAGGGCCACAGGCTCTGTCTGTGGATGTGAGTCCCATTTCACCTCCCCCTGCCCATAAGCCCCAGCTCTTCCTAGAGGGTGCAGAGCAGTCACTGTTCACCTCTCTCCCACCAGCTAGTGCAGACACAAGTCCTGGCCTTGGAGGAGGACGAAGGGGTGCCAACCACTCCCAATCACAGGGCACCCCACCTGGACTCAAGACCTTCAGAGTCTGTGGCCCAACAAGATGCCCAGAGGAATGAGCAAGGCCCACAGCCTGGGGTCAGAGATGAAACCTGTACACCCCAGATGGATTTCCATGGCCATCTAAGGCACCACCAAACAGACAGGGGCCTGTTCAGGCACAAAGGCTCTGTGCCCTCTCCAGGATATCAGGAGCCCCCTCAGGCTGGAACTGCACAGCCGTTTCCTCGCCAGGGCACCAAGCACTCGGGCCCTCCATCAGGACTCAGGGCCAGCAATGTTCTCAGGGAGGCGTCTCCCCTTAGTGGAGCCCCAGGGCTGGGTCACGGGTTCAGTGAGGATGATGAGGAGCTCCCCAGCCTGGCCTTCCTCTTGGGCCTTCACCACAGCCTGCTGCCCTGGGGGCTGCCACAGAGCCCTGTCCCTGCCTCGGGTCTTGTCTGCACTGCAGGGCAGAGGGCCCAGCAAGCTTCCCAGGCCCCCGTGCCCCAGAGAATGGGCCTCAGCTCAGGCCCCCTGGAAGCTGCCAAGTCTAGAAAGCGGGCTCGGTGTGGAGGCCTGGCTGCTGCTGAGGACCTGGCGAGGCCTAGGGCTGACCTGCGAGGCTCTGGGAGGCACACCCTGGCTCTGGGGCTGGTTGACCCTTCCCAGCCCAAAAGGAGCAGGTGTGACCCATGTGTCACATGGAGGAGGAGGAAGTGGCACTGCAGCCAGTAAGGAACAGTGGGCCAGCCCTCCAGGGCCAGTCCTACTGGGCAGCCCCCATGGAAGCCTTGGGCTCCTCCAGGTCCTAGCAACCATCCTGGCTGCCATAGGGGTGGGGAGGAAGGACAGAATGACCAGAGCCAGGAGGGGGTGTGGGTGGGTGGGGTTAGGTGGTGGGGACTTGGGTCTGGGTGTGTGTGGGTGGGCACAGTAGCTCCTTTGCGATGGGGGATGTAAAACATGGATAAAATCGTTCTGTTGTGAAATGCACTTGGTCCACTGTCGTCTTGCATGTGCCTGTGTCCTCAGAGATGTGTCGTCTGAGGACAGAGAGGGGATCTGCGAGGAACGAAGCATATGTGAGATCCCAGGCAGTCTGGATCCACAGGTGAATGACTAAGTCTTTCCTCCACAGAGACAAGGATGCCCAGGCTGCTCCTGGGAGTACACAGCTCTCACTAGCCCCAGGGACAGCCTCATCATCCCTGTCTCTCCAGCCTGCTGGGCTAGGGGGCTTCTGGGGCATCGATTCCATGCTCTGCATCCCGGAACACTCTGGGGATAGAGAGCTGCTTTTGTGCCGTTCAGCCCTCTGGACACTCACCAGTCGTGAGAATGGAGGCTGGAGGCAGCCCTTACCACTAGAGAGTTTCTCTCTGCCTCTCTGAAGTGGCCACGTGACAGGCTGGGGTGATCCTCCACTCCTCCAGGGTGTCTCGTGGGGGTGGCCTGTCCAGAGAGGAAAAGGCTTGGCTGTAGGGACAGGACTTTCTGCTTCGGTGCCTTGTGGGTGAGGGACCATCCTATCGTCTTGGTGGGATTATTGCCATGTGCTAAATGGTGGAGGCAGTGGCCTCTTAGTCCCAGTGAGGACAAAACAAAGGAGGGAGTGAGTGACTGTAATCTCATGACCTGTTAATGGCTTGGGGGGAGGTTCCATCATGTGAAGCTCAGTGGTCCCAACCTCACCAGCCCACTGGCATCCACCCCCAGGGAGATTTGATACAAGAAAACCTGGGACTTTTCGTGATCAGGGATAATTTTTCGATTGGGGTGAGGAGGGTTAAGGATCTTGGGTTGTCCCTGGGAACGTCTGTGTGCCACAGGGGCAGCCAACACTTACAAAATAAAAAACAAGCAAACAAAAAAAAGGAAAAGAAAATGCCCCAAACGCCAAAAATCTAGGATTAATGCCAAGTGCAGGCATACATAAAGTGAGCCATTTACTCATGCTTTTCAATCCATTAAAACATGAAAGAGGAGAGAGGACAAGATGGCGGAGGAGTAGGAAGACACGCTCGCCCTCTCCCACAAACACAACAAAAAAAGCACATCTACAGAATAAATGACTCGCACAGAACAGCAACCAATCAGTGGCAGAGGAACCTAAACTCCAATAATGGCAAGAAATTCGTGACATTATTGGGCAGAACAGGAGAAAAGAGGAGAGTGAGAGATGGCAAATCCGAGCGAGACGGGGGCTCCGGAAAGGGAACTGCGGAGGAGAAAGGGATCCCGCACCCTGGAAAGTCACCTACCGGGCGAAAGATCAAACGAACCGGAGGATTCTCCAGATGCAGAGAAGAGTGTAGCAGTAAGTTGGAGTACGGAAAAGCCGATCAAGAACCCAATAGACCATCTGAACTACGGGCAGAGTCACCAAAAATTGAGACGCCTGGGTGGGGGCTGGGCACCGAGACCTCGCCTCTGAAGGTTAGTACCCGAGAGGGGGCCGGGGGACACCGGCTGGGGGCTGGGCACCGAGACCTCGGCTCCAGAGATTAGTCCCCGGGCTAGGGGGGCGGGGCAGAGCGGAAACTGCTTGGGAAGTCTAGAAACAATTTGACGGGGCAGAGACTGCCTGGGAGACTAGAAAACTAAGCTGTCGCAGAGGAAGGGAGCAATACTCCAGGAGTGGGGAAGGGGAAAGCCACATCAGAGGGAACCTGGGAGAAGAGCCTGGTCTGCGCCCGTGCTGGGGAGGGGAGAGAAGAAGGGGTGGGTCCCCATAGAATACCCCCCACGCCACAGCAAGCTTACAGGCCCGCTAGCTAGCTGAAAACTCTGCTTCCCAGTGCATCCCCTCCCCCCACCCCCACCACGCCCTATGCTCTCACGGACCTGGGGATGCCTGCCATCCAGGAGGGCTGGCCTCAACAATTGCCTGAAGCCTACCACCGCAGGGGCTGTCCCTGCACAGGCCTGCTTGCCCTTTGGAGGGGCTACACTTCTGCAGAGCAGCACCAAACAGCACCAGCCCCCGAGAAAAGGCCTGCAGCCTAGAAAAGCTAGAACAAGCTTAGCCAGGCTGTGAATAGATCGGCCTAATTCTTGGACGGTTTTTCTGAGTTGGGTTGCCCCGGGGAGGAGCCTCTTCGGTTTCCAACGGCCCTGCTACCCGCCCAAGCCCCCAGGGGATGCTCTAGTGGACCAGCTGCATAGGACTGCCAGCTCCAGGCAGGACCCCCTGCAGCCCAGAAAAGCTGCAACAAGCTCAGCCAGACTGTGAAAAGATCCGCCTACATTCTAAGGCTGTCCTTCTGAGTTGGGCTGCCCTAGGGAAGAGCCTCTCAGGTTGTCAGTGCCCCAGATAGCTGCTCCAGCCCCCAGGGGGTGATGCACCCCTAAAGAGCAGCTGCCCAACACCGCCAACCCCCGGCAAGAACCCCACAGCCTAAAAACACCAGAGCAAGCTCTGCATGGCCAAGTGAAATCTGCTACCATCGCGGTGTGGACTTCTCAGTCCTGTCTGCCCTCAGGAAGTCCTCCTTTGCTTCAAAGGAACACTGTTAGTCCCATCAACACTCCAGAAAATCCACACTGCCTCAAAAAAGATTGACCAACAACGCCAGCCCTCAGGAAATATTCCACGGCAGGGACAAGGCAAACACTGCCCGATCACGGAGAGTACAACTCCCTCAGGAGAAAGAAAACAACAAGCAAGATGATGAAGCTGAGAAACCACTCCCAGTCAAACCAACAGGAGAACTCACCTAAAACAGTCAACAATGAAACAGATCTCGGCAGTCTGACAGACCTGGAGTTCAAAAGAGAAATAGTGAAAATACTGAAGGAATTAAGAGAAGATATGAACAGTAATGCAGATACCCTCAGAAAGGAACTAGAAAAGATAAGGAGGAGCCAAGAAAAACTAGAACATTCATTTGCAGAGATGCAAACTGAACTAGGGGCAGTAAAAACCAGAATGAATAATGCAGAAGAACGAATCAGTGATATGGAAGATAGAATAATGGAAATCACTCAATCTGGTCAACAGACAGAAAACCGAATCAAAAAACTGGAAAGCAATATAAGAGACTTATGGGATAATATAAAGCGGGCCAATCTACGCATAATAGGAATTCCAGAAGGAGTAGAGAAAGATAAGGGAATGGAAAATATATTTGAAGAAATTATTGCTGGAAACTTCCCAAATCTAAAGGATACTGGATTCAAGATACAAGAAGCACAGAGGGCTCCAAACAAACTGAACCCAAACAGACCCACACCAAGACACATCATAATAAAAATGGAAAAAGTTAGTGATAAAGAGAGGACCCTAAAAGCAGCAAGAGAAAACCAGAATGTTACCTACAAGGGAACCCCCATAAGAATATCAGCTGATTTCTCTACAGAAACACTAAGGGCCAGGAGGGAATAGCAAGAGATATTTAAAGTGCTCAAAGGAAAAAATATGCAACCTAGAATACTCTATCCAGCAAGAATATCATTTAAAATAGAAGGGGAAATAAAAATTTTTCCCAACAAACAAAAACTTAAAGAATACAGCAACACAAAACCCAGGTTAAAGGGCTTCTCTAAACCAAAAAGAAAGGAAGGAAAGGGAAGAAAAAAGAAAAGAAAAAAAAAGAAAAAAATAAAAAGAAGAAGAAGAAGAGGAAGAACTAGGACTGAGGAAACTGCAATCAGAGAGAAGTCACTCAAATAAGCCAGCATACAGATTTAATCATGAACATGCTTCAAACAAAATAAAATTAAAAAGAAAAAAATAAAAAAGAGTCATCAAAACCATAAAATGTGGGCAAGGGATGTCAGGAGGTAAATATTTTGTTTATATGTATGTCTCTCTTCTTAATTTTAATATAGTAATGAAGTGTTTGAACTTACAGGACCATCAGGCTAAAACACACATTTATGGGAAGGGGTTAGCATACTTAAAAAACAGGGCAACCAGAAGCCAAAACCAAATATTGCATTTGCAAAAAATGAAAAAAAAAACCACTCAAGCAGATAATAACAGGAGACCATCCAACCAAAAAAAAAAAAAAATGGAGAACCATAGAATCAAATGGAACACAAGGTTCAAATGGCAATAAATAATCATCTATCAATTATCACCTTAAATGTCAATGGACTGAATGCCCCAATCAAAAGACACAGAGTGGCTGAGTGGATAAAAAGGCAAAAACCTTCAACATGCTGCCTACAAGAAACTCACCTTAGGACAAAAGATACATATAGATTGAAAGTGAAAGGGTGGGGAAAAATATTTCACGCCAATAGACATGACAGAAAATCAGGAGTCGCAACGCTCATATCAGACAAAATAGACTCTAAAACAAAAGACATAAAGAAAGACAAAGAAGGACACTATTTAATGATTAAGGGATCCATCCAAGGAGAGGATGTTACTATTGTCAACATATATGCCCCAAATATAGGAGCACCCAGATACATACAACAAATATTAACAGACATAAAGGGAGATATTGATGAGAATACAATCATAGTAGGAGACCTAAATACCCCCCTCACATCAATGGACAGATCCTCTAGACAGAAAACCAATAAAGCAACAGAGATCCTAAAGGAAACAATAGAAAAGTTAGACTTAATTGATATCTTCAGGACACTACATCCAAAAAAAGCAGAATACACATTCTTCTCAAATGCTCATGGAACATTCTCAAGAATCGACCACATATTGGGACACAAAGCGAATCTCAACAAATTTAGGAGCATAGAAATTATCTCAAGTGCTTTCTCTGACCACAATGCCATGAAATTAGAAATCAACCATGGGAAAAGCAAAGAGAAAAAACCTACTCCATGGAGACTCAACAACATGCTACTAAAAAACCAATGGGTCAATGAGGAAATCAAGAAGGAAATTAAAAACTACCTTGAAACAAATGATAATGAAGACACAACCTCTCAAAATCTATGGGATGCTGCGAAAGCAGTGCTCAGAGGGAAATTTATAGCCTTACAGGCCTTTCTCAAAAAAGAAGAAAGATCCCAAATTGACAACTTAACCCTCCACCTAAACGAATTAGAAAAAGAAGAACAAAAAAGTCCTAAAGTCAGCAGAAGGAAGGAAATTATAAAGATCAAAGAAGAAATCAATAAAATAGAGACTCAAAAAACAATAGAGAAAATTAATAAAACCAAGAGCTGGTTCTTTGAAAAGGTCAACAAAATTGACAAACCCCTGGCCAGACTCACTAAAAAGAGGAGAGAAAGAACCCAAATAACCAAAATTAGAAATGAAAAAGGAGAAATCACAATGGATACAGCAGAAATACAAAAAACCATAAGAGAATACTATGAACAACTGTATGGCAACAAGTTTGACAACTGGAAGAAATGGACAATTTTCTAGAATCTTACTGCTTGCCAAAACTGAATCAAGCAGAAACAGACCAACTGAACAGACCGATCACTAGAAATGAAATTGAAGAGGTCATAAAATCACTCCCTACAAATAAAAGTCCAGGACCAGATGGCTTCACAGGTGAATTCTATCAAACATATAAAGAGGAATTGGTGCCCATCCTCCTTAAACTCTTTCAAAAGGTTGAAGAAGAAGGAATACTTCCAAAGACATTCTATGAGGCCACCATCACCCTCATTCCAAAACCAGACAGAGATACCACCAAAAAAGAAAACTATCGGCCAATATCATTGATGAATATAGATGCAAAAATTCTCAACACAATCTTAGCCAACCGAATCCAACAACATACCAAAAAAATTATACACCATGACCAGGTTGGGTTCATCCCAGGTTCACAAGGATGGTTCAACATACACAAATCAATCAACATCATACACCACATTAACAAAAGAAAAGTCAAAAATCATATGATCATCTCAATAGACGCAGAAAAAGCATTTGAAAAAGTCCAACATCCATTCATGATCAAGACCCTCGCCAAAGTGGGTATAGAGGGAACATTCCTGAATATAATCAAAGCCATTTATGATAAACTCACAGCAAATATAATACTCAATGGGGAAAAACTGAAAGCCTTCTCACTCAAATCTGGAACAACACACACATGCCCACTCTCACCACTGCTCGCTCTTCAACATAGTTTTGGAAGTCCTGGACACAGCAACTAGACAAACAAAAGAAATAAAAGGCATCCAAATAGGAAGAGAAGAGGTAAAACTGTCACTGTATGCAGATGACATGATACTATCAATAGAAAACCCTAAGGACTCAACCCCAAAACTACTTTAACTGATTAATAAATTCAGCAAAGTGGCAGGATATAAGATTAACATTCAGAAGTCAGTTGCATTTCTGTATACCAGCAATGAAACATTAGAAAAGGAATACAAAAAAATGATACCTTTTAAAATTGTACCACACAAAATCAAATACCACGGAATACACCTGACCAAAGAGGTAAAGGACCTATATGCTGAGAACTATAAAACTTTAATCAAAGAAATCAAAGAAGATGTAAAGAAATGGAAAGATATTCCATGTTCCTGGATTGGAAAAATCAATATTGTGAAAATGGCCATCCTACCCAAAGCAATCTACAGATTCATTGCAATCCCTATCAAATTACCTATGACATTGTTCACAGAACTAGAACAAACAATCCAAACACTTATATGGAACCACAAAAGACCCAGAATTGCCAAAGCAATCCTGAGAAACAAAAACCAAGCAGGAGGCATAACTCTCCCAGACTTCAAGAAATACTACAAAGCCACAGTCATCAAAACAGTGTGGTACTGGTATCAAAACAGACAGACAGACCAATGGAACAGAATAGAGAATCCGGAAATAAACCCTGACACCTATGGTCAATTAATCTTTGACAAGGGAGGCAGGAACATCAAATGGGAAAAGGAAAGTCTATTCAGCAAGCATTGCTGGGAAACCTGGACAGCTGCATGCAAAGCAATGAAACTAGAACACACCCTCACACCATGCACAAAAATAAACTCCAAATGGCTGAAAGACTTACATATGAGACAGGCCACCATCAAACTCCTAGAAGAAAACATAGGCAAAACACTCTCTGACATCAACATCATGAATATTTTCTCAGGTCAGTCTCCCAAAGCAATCGAAATTAGAGCAAAAATAAACCCATGGGACCTCATCAAACTGAAAAGCTTTTGCACAGCAAAGGAAACCCAAAAGAAAACAAAAGGACAACTTACAGAATGGGAGAAAATAGTTTCAAATGATGTAACTGACAAGGGCTTAATCTCTAGAATATACAAGCAACTTATACAACTCAACAGCAAAAAAACCAATCAATCAATGGAAAAATGGGCAAAAGACCTGAATAGACATTTCTCCAAGGAAGATATACAGATGGCCAACAAACACATGAAAAAATGCTCAACATCGCTTATTATAAGAGAAATGCAAATCAAAACTACCATGAGATACCACCTCACACCAGTCAGAATGGCCATCATTAATAAATCCACAAATAACAAGTGCTGGACGGGCTGTGGAGAAAAGGGAACCCTCCTGCACTGCTGGTGGGAATGTAAACTGGTACAGCCACTATGGAGAACAGTTTGGAGATACCTTAGAAATCTATACATAGAACTTCCATATGACCCTGCAATCCCACTCTTGGGCATCTATCCGGACAAAGCTCTACTTAAAAGAGACACATGCCCCCGCATGTTCATTGCAGCCCTATTCACAATAACCAGGACATGGAAACAATCCAAATGTCCATCGACAGATGATTGGATTCGGAAGATGTGGTATATATACACAATGGAATACTACTCAGCCATAAAAAAGGATGACATCATGCCATTTGCAGCAACATGGATGGAACTAGAGAATCTCATACTGAGTGAAATGAGCCAGAAAGACAAAGACAAATACCATATGATATCACTTATAACTGGAATCTAATATCCAGCACAAATGAACATCTCCTCAGAAAAGAAAATCATGGACTTGGAGAAGAGACTTGTGGTTGCCTGATGGGAGGGGGAGGGATCGGGAGCTTGGGCTTATCAGACACAATCTAGAATAGATTTATAAGGAGATCCTGCTGAATAGCATTGAGAACTATGTCTAGATACTCATGTCGCAACAGAAGAAAGGGTGGGGGAAAAAATTGTAACTGCAATGTATACATCTAAGGATGACCTGAACCCCTTGCTGTACAGTGGGAAAATAATAAAAAAAAAAGAAAGAAAGAAAAAAAAAAAAAACAAGAAAGAGCAGGCGTTCTGGTGGCTCGGCTCTAAGGACACTGATTAGGATCCATGGGGACGCGGGGATGAGACATGGCATGGCTTACTGGGCTAAGGTTCTGGCATTGCCGTCAGCTGTGGTGTAGGTATGAGGCATGCCTCAGATCCTGTATTGCTGTGGCTGTGCCATAGGCCAGCAGGTGCAGCTTGGACTCGACCCCTGGCCTGGAACAGCCCACAGGCCCCAATGCAGCCGACTCAAAATGGAAAAGAAAAGAATGCAATAGAATTTGCAGAAAGGAAAGATGTACAGACCATCACCAAATAGTATTTTAGGGAGTTCCCATTATGGCTCAGAAGATGAAGAATCTGACTGCTATCCATGAGTACGTGGGTTTGAGCCCTGGCCTTGTGCAGTGGGTTAAGCAATCCAGCATTGCCTTGAGCTGTGGTGTGGGCTACGGATGTGGCTTGGATCTGGCATTGCTGTGGCTGTAGCGTAGAACAGCAATGCCAGCTCTCATTCGACCCCGAGTCGGGGAACTTCCCTATGCTGCAGGTGGGGCCCTCCAATGCCAATCAGAGTCTCCATCTATCCAGGCATCACTCCATCCAACAAGGAAACAGTGGATTAATGGATGGCACATTCACTGCATCACAGAAATGGCCACCATGCCCAGGGTGGGTGAAGGAGCTTCCCAATTTCAGGGGCTGGATTGGTGCAGCTTGTGTGAGACAGAGACAGTGGCTGGACACTCTTTGTCTATGACAGACACCAAGGGGAAGCTGACCCTCTGATACCAGGGAAAGGCTCATCTCCAAACCCCTCAAGGGGGAGTCAAAGCATTGGCTGAAGAAACCCATTTGACTTAGGATGTGGGGCCCCTGGCCTGGGTTCTGCCTTTGCAATGCCATGTGTCTCCAAGACCAAGGCACCGAGTCCCCTGTGTCCCAGTCACAGACAGCATACATTCAGTGTCCAGCCATTCCAATGGCCAGGCCATCGTGCCTTATTGGAAGGGCCTGTTTGGGTGGTGGGGAGGCAGCAGTGTGTTCCAGAGGGGATTTGGGCCCTCTGGCTCACAGGTGACCTCTTGGCAGACAGGCCAAGTGACGCATCTGTAACCAGGGTGATTTCCCAGGCACTGCCTTCCTTCCTCAGATGTCAGGGATGCAAAGGGTTTGAAAGGGGGCACAGAGCACAGAGCCATCACCTACGGTCTCCTGACCGCCTCTGCCTGGGGGGGAGGAGTTTCCTGCTGTCGCAGAAGCTATTGCTAGCATACCAGTCATTGGAGGAGTTCTGGATCCCCAACATTTTGCTACTCAGCAGCATGCAGGAGAGAGCAAGGATGGTCCTTGGAAGGAGCTAAGAGTCTTGGGTGAGGGGAAACTTGCTTATTTTCAAGAGGTGCTTCTTAGTCAGTCGGGGTAAGGATGCCCTTCCTTTCACGAAGTGCTTTGGAAGAGGTTTGACAAAGAAAGACCGGCAACCGCATGGGTTGGGAGGAAGCAACAGGCAGGGGTGGAAATGTTGCTTGCTGAAGACGAGAAAGGGCAGTTCTGACTTGCTCAAGACCACCTCCCTGCAGCTGGGAGGTGGGCCTTCTTCCTTGGGACATCACGGTCCCTGCCAACAGCCAGGGACTGTGGCTGACAGAGCTGGGGAATGCCTCCTGGTGCCTCTGTCATCAGCCTTCGGAGCCTGGTGGCTGCACCCACAGCTCAGACTTGCCCTGGGCAGTAGGAGAGAGGCTGGAGCTTTGCCCACTGGGAGTGCTGATCCCCCTGCCAGGGACTGCACCCGGCTCCTGCATGTCAGCCTTCTGGTGGTAGCCAATGCCCACATGGGACCACGGCCACAGAAAGCAGCAGACCACTGCATCTGGGCCCCTCCTGGACCCTGGCTCTCTCTCCACTTGTAAGCTGATCCAGACAACAATGGGCAGGGGTGGCTGTGAACTGGCCCTGTCAGACACATCTTCAGAAGCCTGGCATTTCCATGTTCAGGTAATCCCCTTATGGTTACAGTGTAAGGGAAATAGGCAGAGAACTCCTCTGTCACAGTCATATTGGAGCCGTTCCTGCCTGGGATGTTTGGAGAACCTCTACGATAAGGAAACAAAGAGCCACTGCATTTCACTCCACTGGGTCCAAAGCATATGCTGTCCATTGCAGAACAACGAGAATGAGAAGAAAGGAAGCCTCCAGATATGTGGACATGGAGATGCACCCTTCGAACGACTCCATGCTCAAAGAGGCCTCTCCAGGAGAACTTGGAAAATATATAGAACGGTAGGCAAAGGAACGTGCAGTACCTAACAGGTGGTAGGATGCAGACAAACTGGTGTTAAGAGCGAAGCAAATGGCACAAAATGCTTATAGACTACAAAAGATGCCAGGTAGCCCATCAACAACCTACGTTTTCACACAAGGCATTGAGAAAATACAAATCACAAAATACAGCAAACGCAGGAACAAAGAAGCTCATGACAATACCCTATGTTCAGAGGGACTCTAGCCAAGGAACACTAGCTTGGCTTACTATGCACAACCATCAATGTTATAGGCTGCATGAAGACATTACAGAGGAAAACCTACATGGTCACAAAGGCGCTTGCAGAACATGTGCCACGCCCATTCATGTAAGAAACGCTCAGAAATCTAGGAAGAGAAGGACACTCCTTGAACCCCGTAAAGAACATCTCAAAAAAAAGCTACACCAAGCCTCCTGCGTGATGGTGAAAGAATGAACGTCTTCGCCCTCCATCCAAAACAGGTCAGAAAGTTCTTTCCAATTTCTCCTTTTCTACTTAGTACTGTAGCTACGAGCCAGGGCAGCATGGCACGAAAAACAAAGAAAGACCTACAGATGAGACAGGCACAAACATAATTCTCCATGCTCATGGATAGCATGGCTACCTCCACAGGAAGGCCCACCAAATCTCCAAGACACACAGAAGAGATGGAGGTCACTTTATCAAAGTCTCAGTATACAAGGTCCACACAAAAACCTTCATCATGTGTGTAAATCCCACAAAAGAACATGGTACCAAAACGAAAAACACCATGCAATACACAAGACTTGCCAAAACCTTGAAGCATTTGGTTCCATCGGTCATTCTATGGCTGCACTCACGGCTTCTGGAAGGTCCCAGGCAAGGGGGTCAACCTGGAGCTACAGCTACCAGCCTACAGCAAAGCCCCACCAACACCAGGTCCAAGCCACACTGCCGCTGGTGGCACCACTGGACCCTCATCCCACTGAGCCAGGTCAGGGATTGAACCCACATCCTCCTGGACACTCTTTCAGGTTCATCACAAACTGAGCCACAATGGGAAATCCGGGGATACATATTTGGGATAGAGCATCTGTATGATAAAACGAAACAAGGCCTACAACAATGCGGACACCTATTATACTCATGGATGAGAAGACTCAACACAGAATATGGCCAAATTCCAACAGAAGTTTTTTTTTTGATTTTTTTTTTTGGCCCACATGGATGAAATTATTCTAAAATGGATAAAGAAAAGATAAAGGAGCCAGAACATCAAACATAATTTCGAGAAAGCACATTAAAGTGCGAGGTGATTCGGCTTATGAGAACGCTCTATGGAAGGCAGCTTGGCATTGCTGGCGGGATAGAGGCAGACAGAGTTCAGTGTACAGATAGAGAATGCAGAAATAGATCCATAGCAATACAGCAACCTGGGATGTTCTAATACGGAAGCTCAAGGGCAGTAGAATGGTATAGGGATAGGGTTTTATCCGATACGAAAAAGAACTCATCATGGAACATTCAGTGCAAATGTAAAATGTGTATAAATACAAACGATGCAACGTTTACCACACCTAAGAAAAAACAATTGGAGCAAACCTCTGGGTCCTCAGGCTTGGCAAAGGGGTCTTCCACATGACAAGAAAAACATTATCCCAAAAGGGAAGGAAAGAACAGAAAGTTGGACTTCATCAAAAGGAAAGAAAGGCCCTTCAAAACATACATGCACCCCAATGTCCACTGAAGCACCATTTCCAATAGCCAAGACAAGGGAGCAAGCTAAATGTCCATCGGCCGAGGCATGGATAAAGAGGATGAGGTTCATATGTACGGGGGGACATCACACAATCATACAAGAGAATGGAATCATGAACGCTGCAGCAGCAAGGATGGACCTGGAAATTATCATCCTAAGTGAAGGTGGACAGGGAAAGACAAACATCGTATGATACCACTTCTAAGTGGAACCGAAAGAGAGGACACAAATGAACGTGTGCACGGAACAGAAACAGACTCCCAGCCTTGGAAAACCCGATGGGTACCAAAGGAGCCAAGTCCACAGCAGGAGGGACTGGGGGTTTGGGACTGGCTTCTGCACACGGAGTACATGGAATGACCGGCCAACAGGAACCTGTGGTAGAGCCCAGGGAACTCTAGCCCACAGTTAGTGATAGTCGATATGGGCATAGAATCTGAGGGAGAAGGGGTGTGTGTGTATGTATGACCGACTCACTTTGCGACACAGCAGGAAATAGCACAACATGCTACCTCACTGTCCTCTCACTCAAACTGAAGATAAGTACATCAATACCGCTGGAATAGGCAACAACAACATCAGCAACAATGAAAAGATAAGCGTTCTTCCCCATGACAGCCAAAACCCTACCCCAGACAGAAAACAGACCTCATCAAATGGAAACATTTTCCTAGGTGAAAAGAAGCTACAGGTTTGGAGAAACTACCTGCCAACCACACATCTGACACAAGTCTGGTGTCTCGAGGGAATAAGGCACTGCCAAGACACGACCTTAACAGCGGGACCTATTCAACCACAAAATGGGCAAAGGTTAGGAAGAGATGGGTCACCCACCACATCACTGTGAGTCCTGAAGGCTGGGTCCACTGTGAGGCTTCCCGGGATCCTGCTGGCTACATGAGAACACTGGGTCAGGCAGAGGGCAGGAAGGATTGCAACAACACTGCTTCCAGGAACTCCCTCGGGTTGGCCTGAGCCAGCTAAGCTGAAAAGGAGACAGCAGGCTCCAAGTGCTGGAGGTGTGGACCCCTTGGGCCAGGCTGGCTGGGGCCCTTGGACCGAAGGCAGGTGTTCATATGGGGGTGGGGGCCAGAAAGGTGGGCAGTGAGTTGTTCCCCTTCAGGCTATGGAGAGCGGGGCCGTGGGCATGCTGAAAGAGGGTGCTGGGAATCCAATGTAGGAGCAGAGTGCTGTGAGGCCTGGACCTCATCTCACAGCCTGGCGCTGGAGCTCCTCTCTCAGCTTCCCTCTCAGTCACCTAGACTCCGTTCCTTCAACAGCCTTATATGCCACGGGCTGGAACCCCCTGCCCCATGACCTTGGGTCATGGGCTCTGATCCGGCTCGAGTGCTCTGCACTCTGGAAACGTCCCTCCCTCACGTTGGGGAGTCGATCTTCCTTCATCCCAACCCCAGGACTGATGTTCCTTTACTTAATAAGAGACCCTTCATCCCTGGCACTAGAGACACCTGCCAAAAGGGGCTACAACTCTATTACCTGAAGTTCATATGTGGAAGGCTTCTCCCCCAGGACCTCCGAACATAACCTTAGGTGGAGCAGTCTTTTCTTTGTCTTTCCATTGCCTACGTTTGTTTGTTTGGATGGGGCTGCTGGGGCGGCATATGGAAGTTCCCAGGCTTGGCATCCAAACGATCCATCGATCGATCGGAGCTTTGGCAGCCGGCCTACACCACAGCCACCGCAATGCCACATCCAAGCCGGGTCTGAGACCTACACCACAGCTCAAGGCCACATTGGATTCTTCGCATCCTGAGCGAGGTCAGGGATCGAACCTGAACACTCCTGGTTCCTTCTCGGGTTCAGTTCCAGGGCAACACCCCCGCAAGCCCTGCAGCAGAGTTTGTACAGAAAGAGCTGAAATCAGGTCACTAACGTGGCCCCTAATACAATAGGATGGGTGCCCCTATAGAAAGGGCAAATTTAGACCCTGAGTCCCACAGAGGGAGCTGATGTGAGGGCGCAGGCCAGAGATGGGCATCTGGAATCCAAGGAGAGAGGCCTCAGGGCCAACCCAGCTGGTTTATACCGGGATCTCAGAAGGCTGGGCTCCGAAACGGTGAGTTGATACATTCTTGTTATTCAAGCCCCATTGCCCGTGGGATTGGTGATGGCAGCTGGAGCTGACCGATTCCCTCTGAAGGCCTGGGCACTCCCAGGGCAGGAAGGAGTCTCAAGGGAAGACACCCTCTCTGTCCCCAGCTGGGCTCCACCAGCATCAACACTCCTACCTTCCTCCTGGGACACTCTCCCTCTCATGTCCTCTCCCCTTGTCCAGGGAGTCAGATGGAGGACCCCAACAGAAGAAGGAAGGACGGACGACAGGAGGGGCCATAGGGCCCCAAGGCAGCAACAGGAGGAGACTTTACTTTGGTTATTGGAGATTGCAGGCTTGGTTTGTGGGGTGGCCACTGTGGCACAGGAAGGCCAAGATGGGGCCCTGGAAAGCTGATGGAGCTGGTGGGGGAGGGGTGGCTGTTTGCCAAATGGAGACTGGAGTCTGAGGCAGAGACAGGAGCACAGGAGCTTGGGGGGTCTGCACCAGGCCTGCTGCAGGACCTCGAGCATGGACAGCAGCAGGGGCCAGTCTCTGGGGGCACAAAGCCTGTGCCAGGCCCAGGAGAGCCAGCAGCCTGCAGAGACTGCGATGGGACCTGGGTGTGAGGAGGAGGGACCGTGGGCTCAGGGAGAGGCATGTGCTTCTGGATCTCATCGGTCCCATGGGAGAAGCAGGTGATATTGGTGAAGATGCTGGGGCAGGGGGCGTGTCAGCCGTCTAAGCCCCAGCGGGCTATCCCCACGAGACACCCTGAAAAAGGGAGGTCACAGATGAGGGCACCCCCCTGGGACCACCCTCCGGAGGACAGGGGACTTAGGCTGCAAGCAACAGAGCTAGGTCAGAGGAGTCTCTGCCATGCACGGTCTCTCAGTTGTACTTTTGGGAAGTTCCAAAGCCTGGCATCCCATGGCTGATGAGCCTGTGTAAGTCATGCAGGCAGGAACGGGAGTCCTGATGGAGGAAGCTCCTGACTGACCCTCAGGACAATCACAGGTTTCAATCTATCAGCAGATGGGCCTTTGAGCCTGGAGAACCTCTGGAGGTCCATACGAAGGCACTGTCCAAGGCCAAGAAGGGACATATGTACCAACAGAGCCCAAGAGAGCTGGTGTGGGAGTGGAGCCTGGCCAGCTCAAGCCCCTGCAGACCTCAGCTCTGGCAAGGCCCTGGGCTGCACCAGCACACCCCTAACCGGGACCCTCTTCCTTTCTCATTCCTTTAGACGTCTGGTGTTCTCTCAAGGTCTTGGTTGAGCCTTTTCAGAAGATGCCCATACCCAGGCCTGTTGGAGACAGCCGGTCTTGCTCAGGGGATCAGTGGGGCTTAGAAACAGAGTGGCTGGGACTTCCTAGAGTTAGTGCGCTCAGGGCTAGGCCATCTGGTGGGAAATATCCTCATGTCATCAGCCAAAGGGAGGGTCTGGTCCTTGTGGCTGGGGGAGAGGGGCAGGGGCCATTGCCAGTTTCCAGGGCACCACAACAGGGAGTCCTGCAATTGAGGTTTTAAAGCAACAACTACAGGAGAGTGATAGCAAGATACGGGAAGGACAGAGAGCCCCAAACAAGTTGAACCAAAACAGGCACGCAGCAAGACCTATTCTGATAAATATGGCCAAAGGTAAACAGAAAGAGAGGAGGTCAAAGGCAGCAAGAGAAAAGCAAGGCATTCATGATGAGGGAACCCCAATAAGGTTATCAGCAGTTTTCTCTGCAGAAACACTCCAGGCCAGAAGGGGGTGGCGAGACCCATTGAAAGCACTGAAAGAAAGAACAAATAATCTGCCTCCTCCAAATACCCTATCCAGCAAGACTATCATTTCAAATCGAAGGGGAAATCAAGAATTTCTCCAACAAACCAACACTGAAAGAGTACTGCAATACAAAACCCATTCTGAAAGAAATACTCTAAGGCTTCTCCAATTCAAAAAAAGAAAAAAGAAAAAAACCATTGGAAAGCAGTGACTTAGAAAGCCAGCATACAGATCTAACCATGAAGATATCAAAAACATAAAATGAAATAAACTACATCAAAGTATACAATGAGGGCGAGGAATGGAAGAAAATGTAAATCCTTTGTCTTGTTTCAATGACGCGTTTGGTCCTATGTAACGGTCAGGCTAAAGTGAGCAGACAAACGAAGGGGTTAACATAAAAACAAAACAGGGCAACCCCAATCCAAAAGCCACCACTACATTCAAAAATCGGAAAAGGAAAGGACTCCAGCAGAGAATCAACGGAACCCATCCACCCAAAGGAAAAGAAAGAAGAAAAGAGAAACATAGACTCAACGGGAAAACAAGGCTTCAAATGGCAATCAAGAAACATCTATCAGTGACCACCTGAATTGTTCTGGGACCGAATGCTGCCATCAAAAGACACAGAGGGCCAGATTGGGTACCAAAGCAAAAACCTTCAATCTGCTGCCTAGACAAGCTCACCCGAGGGCAAAGGACACGTATAGATTGAAAGGGAGGGGATGTGAAAAGATATTTCATGCCAATGGACAAGACAGGAGATCAGGAGTAGCGCTGCTCATATCCAACAAAATCGCCTTTAAAACGAAGGCCATCGAGAAAGGCAAAGAAGGACACTAGTTCACGGTTAAGGGATCCATTCCAGAAGAGGATACCACACACTTATATCTGGAATCTCATATACGGCACAAAAGAACCTTTCCACAGAAAAGCAACTCATGGACTTGCAGAATAGACTTGTGGTGGCCAAGGGGGAGGGGAGGGGGAGGGAGTGGGGTGGATGGGGAGCTTGGGGTTAATGCCTGCCCACTATTGCCTTGGGAATGGATTAGCAATGAGATCCTGCTGTGTAGCGCTGGGTACAATGTCTAGTCACGTTTGACGGAGCATGATAATGTGAGAACATAGAATGCCTACAGGTATGTGTAACTGGGTCACCACGTTGTACAGTAGAAAACAAGATTGTATCGGGGAAATAACAATTAAGAGCCAAAGAGGACGCGGTATATACACACAATGGAATACTCCTGTGCCATAAAACAGAGCACCCTAATGCCATCTGCAGCAACATGGATGGAACGAGACCCTCTCATCCTGAGTGAAGGAAGTCCGAAAGAGAAGGACGACTACCATACGACATCACACATATGAGGAGTCTCATATACAGCCCAAAGGAACCTTTCCACCTAAAGGAACTCATGGGCTTGGAGAATAGACTTGTGGTTGCCTAGAGCGAGGGGAGGGAGTGGGATGGATGGGGAGCTTGGGGTTATTGGATGCAAACGACTGCTTTTGGAAGGGATTAGCAAGGAGATCCTGCTGTGTAGCACTGAGGACGAGGTCGAATCACTTATGATGGAGCAAGATAATGGCACAAAGACGAATTATACATGTATGGGTAACTGGGTCACAATGCTGGGCAGTGGAAAAAATTGTCTCGGGGAAATAACAATCAAAAAACACCCAACAAACACCCCACTAGAGGCAGTCATCAAACCACAAGAGCAGAGAACAAGGGAGGACGGGAAAAGACCAACAAAACCCAATCTGACACAGCTAATAACATGGCCATAAGAACATACAGATCAAGAAGCACCTTCAATGCAAATGCACAAAATGCCCCAACCGAAAGACATCGACTGGCTGCATGCATACAAAAAGAAGACGCATCTCCTTCTCTCTGGGTCGAGATGGAGAGCTCCGTCTCGTTCTCCATTTCGATCTCCATCATCTCGATCTCGATCCAGATAGGTAGAGGGATAGACAGATAGGTAGACCTGCTGTCTTCAAGAGACCCCCTTCAGTTTGAGGGACATATACAAATTGAAAGTGAGAGGATGCAAGAAAATATTCCTCGTGCGTGGGAATTAAAAGAGAGACGGAGTAGAAACACCCCCATCACACAAAAGAGACCTTCAAATAAAGCATATTAATAAGACACAACGAAGGTCATTACGTAACGGTCAAGGATCAATCCAAGGAGAGGAGATGGGAATTGGAAACCTATATGCACCCAATACAGGATCCCCACAATGTAGAAGGCAACTGCTACAACCGTAAAAGGAGAAATGGACACTAACACAGTCAGAGCAGGGGGCCTTCACACCCGACTCCCATCAACGCACGGGTCCTCCAGACATAAAATCAACAAGGGAACCCAGGCCTTCAATAATGCATTGGACCACAGGGCACTTCCTCCATAGGTAGAGCGCTTTCCATCCCAATGAAGCAGGATACACACTCCTCTCAAGGGCACACCCGACATTCCCTAGGACCGATCACATGCTGCGTCACCAAGCAAGCCACTGTACATGGAAGGAAATGGAAATCCTATCCCACAGCTTGTAGGAACCCAACGCTATGAGGCTCGAAATCAAACACCAAGAAAACAATGGCAACAAACACCAACGCCCGGAAACTCGACAACATGCTACTCAACAACCAAGGGAGTGCTGGAGAAACCAAAGAGGAAATCTGAAGATCCCAAGAAGCAAGTGACACCAAAGACATAACAATCCAAAGCCTATGGGATGCAGCAAAGGCAGATCGAAGAGGGACCTTTCCAGCAATACAAGCCTACCTCAGCCAACAAGGAAAACCACCAACAAACAACCTGGCCTTACGCCCAAAGCAACCAGAGAAAGACAAACACAAGGAAAGACATCCTAATGATCAGAGCAGAAAGGAAAGGGCAACGAAGAAAACCATCGGAAAGATCAATGCAGCTACAACTGCTTCTTTGAATACATCCACCATATGGATAAACCCTTAGCCACACTCATCAGGGAAAAAAGAGTGGACTCAAATCAATAACCATCAAAATGCACACCAGCTTCCAATGGACATCCCAGAATACAGAGGATCAGAAGAGACTACTAAAAGCAACTCTATGCCAAGAAAACAGACTTCCTAGACGAAATGGACACCTCCCTAGCAAAGTACAATCTGCCAAGACTAAACTCCGATGACCTAGAAAAGATGACTGGGCTGATGCCAAGAACTGAAAATGACGTTGTGAGGAAAAAACTTCCAGCAGGCATTCCCGTCGGGGCTACACTGGAATGAACCTGACCCGTATAGGAGAAAAGGCAGGTGCAATCCCTGGATCCAGGATTACCTTCAGATATGGAGCAGGTCCCAGATGCAGCTCGGATCTGGCCTTGCTGTGGCCGTGGCTGGCAGCTGCAGCTGCAGCGCCAATTCTGCCATAGCCAGGGCATTTCCAAATGCCATGGGTCTGCCCTGAAAAGACAAGAAAAGGCCAACCCCCCACTCCACCCACTTCCTCACAAACAAAACTATACCACCTGAGGTCTTCACATGCACATACCCAACAGGGGCCTGAACACAAACACCGACCAGTGGTGCACAATGACTACCTCATATACAGGCTCACTACCACCAGCTCCTACACAGTCGTCTCACGCACAGCCCATAGGCAAGGCCACAGCCCTACAGGACTTCTAGGCCAGGATTCCAGAACACACACACATCGCCTATGAGATTTCTTTGTTTCCAAACACACACACCTACCTCTGACATCCCTCCAAATACATACTACAGAAGCCCCAGGACCTCAAATACACACACAGCCACAATCCGCCTACACGTACTAATACACATGTACACGTCTCAAACACCTATGGACACACACAGACAAATATTCCCAACCCTTGAACATACAGATGCCCCAAACACTACACATGGTGCCACCTTTCCAGAAGACAACCGCCCTGCCAGGACACTGCACCTGTGTGGGTGTCAACTGCATATGTATTTCAGCCCTCACCCTCAATGTGGACACACCATCTCTTCGTAACTAGGACTTGTAGAAACACCTTGGCCCCACAGTCCCTCAAGTCTCCCAGCAGCCTGATCCACAGTGATGCTAAAAGCTGTGGTGGAAACACTGCTCCGGACCTGAGCTCCATGCGGGCATGAACCCACATGGAGGAGGGCACAAGGAGTCTGCAGCGTGCACAAGAGCACAGAGCGGTCACACCCAATGGCTGAAGAGTCCCCATATTCCTTAGCAGGGCTGTCATGGAATGAATGCTAAAGGCCACCAGGATGGGCCCCACCCTCAGGCAGGCCACCCCTTGGGAAACCACCCTCTTTGCTCCCACGTGCGCTACTGACTACCCAAGCGGACCCTCCTCAACAGACACTAGGAGCGGTTGGAGGATGGGAGTCTCTGTGCACAACAGCTCAGTCAGCAGGGGACAGGTGGGAAGAGGAGGAAGGGAAGGAAGCATCAGAAGAGCTGGCCCAGGAGCTCCCTCCAAGACAGGAATGTCATGGAGGATTTGCATTCGCTGGAAAGCTCTCTGGTGTTGTCTTCCTGTCTTCTCCCTGGGAGCTTCTGTGGCCATCTCTTCTTAAACCCTATCTCTTGGGAGATGAGCCCCCACGGTCACACTGCATCGGTGAAACCCATGCATTTAGATAGGATCCCCATACAAGAGTTTGCAGAGATCCAGCCTAAGCACAGAATCCTCAAAGTGGGCCAAGGACATTCATGCCCTTTGGGCCACAGTACCTTAGGCTGTGTGGACTCTTTGGGTTGGGATTTGCTCGTCTAGGAAGAGAAGGGTCTTTCCCCTAGCAAATTGGATGGATCCATTAAAGAACCATTCTAGCACGCAATTGGAGATCTGGGAACCTCTCTTCAGAGATGGTGCTCCTGTCGCCATGCCTAGAGAATTTCCAAATGCCTCGATTCTCCACGCATGTTTGTTCTTCATGTCTTTCTTTAATACATGGAGCTTGTTCAATAAAGGTTGGTGCACAGGTGTGTCTCCTTTGTACGGTTCTGCTTGTCCTGGTTATGTTGGTGAGCTAAACTTGACCCTCTTGGCCAGTCACAAGACAGCAGGTACTATGGGAACACTACTCCTCTCCCTACGTCTGGCACGACATCAGGAAGTTCAGGTGGCCATCCACCCACAAAGAAGTAGGAGCAGATTCATCATACTGACCTGATTGTTAATGCTCGCCAAGGAAACGTGAACCCTCAGATCACTTTTCTGGTCCATGGCAACATCAGAGCATTTCTTCCTCCACAGGATACCTCTCAAGACCCTTACATCTATCTGACAACACCCAGAGCTCCCAAGGGCACAGGTCTGAAACGTCCACAAGACACAAACCTGGGATCTCTCGGTGCCTTTCAATTTCCATGTGGGAGTGGAAGGTTCACTGTCTCCTGATGCTAGTGATCCATCTCCAGAGATGTTTCTCCTCAGCCGCCAGTGCCTGCCCCGTAGCTCTCTGCAGGAACAATCAGAGTTCATGGTCCAAAGGACGTTGAGACACCCACTTCCATGACTGGTTTCCCTAATTACAGTGCAGCTGATTTGACAACCTCTGCCTCTCCGATGTCGGCATGTAGGGTTCTGAGGTAGTATAAAATAATGAACAACAGAAGGAGTTCGTGTCATGGTGCATCAGAACCGAATCTGACTAGGAACCATGAAGTTGCGGGTTCCACCCATGGACTCGCCCGGTGGGTTAAGGATCGGGTGTTGATGTGAGCTGCGGTGTAGGTTGCCATCACGGCTGGGATCTGGCATTGCTGTGGCACTGGCATAGGCCAGGGGCCACAGCTCTGATTGGACCCCTAGCCTGGCAATCTCCCGATGCCATGGATGCGGCCCTCAGAAGTCCAAAGTCAGTCAAAAAATGTGGAAGATTTGGGAGCACCTCGTTTCCACAATGCAACTTTTGTATCATTGTCCCTGAGAAGACTCATGCCAATACGACATCTGGGGAGGGGGTGGGGTGGATTGGGAGCTTGGGGTGAAGGGATGCAAAGGATTGGCTTTGGTGTGGATTAGCAATGAGATCCTGCTGTGTAGCACTGGGAACTTGTGATGGAGCATGCTCATGGGAGCGACTAGAATGTGTACATGTGTGTGTACCTGGGTCACCATGCTGTACAGTAGCAAAACCATTGTCTTGGGGGAAGAACAATTCAAAACCAACCAAACAAGAAACCCCCACAAATACTACATCTGAGCTATGCGTGAGAATCTTGTAACAAATTGCAGGAGTGGCTGAAGAAGGGGAGGAAGCAACAAGGAAGCCTGGCCTTCCTGAATGCCTGGGTACAATGGGTGCCTCAGCAATCTTCTCATATGAAGGTCTTGTTTGAAAACCCTTGAAATGTTTCTTCAGTGTAAAAGCTCCAATAGAGAGCCCTATTCCCATGGTGCTCAGTTTTGCAGTGCCCCATCCAGAGTTTCTTCCTACAAAGCTCACCATGGCATTGCAGGAGATACTCTCGCCTCAGCTTCTCACCCTCTTTGGAGTCCATGTTCCTTTGCAAGGGGCAAGAAGCTTCGGAAGCACCCACACAAGTCCTTTTTCTCAATCTGCAACAATCCTTTCAACCTCTCCTTCCTTGCCCAACACCCTAACAGCAGGAGGAATTGTAGTTCTGCTACTGCACACAGGGACTCTTGCCTCCCAAGAGATTTGCTTGCAGTCCTAGGAGGTTTCACCCCTCACCTCCCTTGATGATGTTCCTGAGACCTCGCCTCTCACCACACCAGACGGACATACGCATTCCTATCACTTGCATCGTGATAAGCTGACCTTAACTCCCAATGTGAACGTTTCCTCAGGTGTGTTTCTGTTTGGCTGTGTCAGGGATGCTACGTTGATTCCCATGCAGACAGCACCATAGGCAAGGACGAGCCTCGATTCTCAAGAGCAAGGGTATGGGATGCAGACAGGAAATGCACCAGCTTTCAAGCAGGGCTTGCTGGGGAGGACGTTGATGGGAGTGGGTTTGGACACGTGGAGATTGGACATTGGTGGATAAAAAGCTGGCACTGTGTCAAAGGGCACACCCACATCACGGGCAGTCGATGTTTTCACACCTACAAAAGCCAGCAATTCCCATCATGGCTCAGCAGACATAAACCCCCCTAGGATCTGTGAGGATGCACACTCCATGCCAGCCTCCTTCAGTAGAATAAGGATCCGGGGTTGCCCTGAGCTGTGCTGTAGGTCCCAGATGCAGCTTGGATCCCACATTGCTCTGGCTATGGCAGAGGCCTGCTCATGCAGGTCTGATGTAACTCCTAGCCTAGGAACATCCATAGGCAGCACGTGTGTCCCCCAAAGGAGAAAGCAATTAAACCAATAGACCCCCCCACACACACTTTTGGTCCTTTCACATAAGGAAAGAGAAGATTTTGTCTTCTCCTCCCTTATTTCTGTCCTTAACCACATAAAGCTCAAAGATGCAATAGTATCTCTTGGCTCTTCCATTGCCATTTCATCCAGAGAGCCTGCAGATTTGGGGTCCCTTTGCCATTTTCTTTTGGGTTGGACCAAAAGGCACCTTTTGGTCTCCACTCCAAGTCCTCCTCCCCTCAAGAACTGCCCGCTCCCTGTAGCCTAATATGGTACCCTTATGGGTGAGTCTTGCCAGATGCATGCTGATTCCGAGGGAAACGTAAATTTCAGATACACAGGGAAAGTACTTGCAGTAAAGATATGTCCAAAATGGTGCACGGGACACAGGTCAGGCTAAATGCAGGCACTGTGTATGGGAAATGAAAAACTCAAATGGAGCTGCACATTTACTATTGTTTTTGCCTGGCTTTGACCACTCTGCCCTTTCAGTACATCGAATTTCAAGAGAATGGAGGAACTCCCATGTTAAAAATGCATCCAGTAACAGAGGACCCATAATATCAGTAGGAAGGCAACAAAAGTAAAGACACTCAGGTCTATGGGGACGAAACTTAATTTTCTCATTTCCTTTTTTACTCTTTCTCAAGAGGAACTCTTTGATCTTACAAGAGGTTAGGTTTTCCACTGCAGTTGATTTACAATGTTTTGTCTACTTCTGCTGCGTAGCCAAAGGACCCTGTCGTACAGACAGATGTATGTATATATGATATATGATACATATATATCTATATAGGATACATATGTAATCACTTTCTCACATTATCCCCCAACCTTTTCCATCACAAGTCCAAGATGGAGTTCCCTGTGCACATGGTACATTTCAACCAGAGACAAAGGAATACTACCTGCAAAGGCAAACGGATGGCATTCAAAGTTGCTTGCCCAAAAGATCTCTGAAAAGATGTGAATGAAACAGGTATCTCTGATCCCTGGTGGGAACGAGGACTGAGTGGACAGGGGAAAGAGGGGAGAGGAGGACTCAGCACTCCATATGCTATTCGGCACACGTGGACTGTGATCCCTGAGAAGGGAGGATTTGTGGAAAATGTTACATTCAAACATTTAACAGGGAAAATCTCCAAGACTTACCAGCAATGTCATCATACAGGAGACACGACAGACTGATCTCTGGTCTTGGACACGTGGGCTGTGCAGTGGCTTTTTGGATAGGCTGGGCCTTTCCAGCACAAGGGAACATGAGGAAGGTGGGTCCTGCTGGATGCTGGTTGGCACACAAAGACGGTTTCCTTAGGAAAGACGGACACACACCAATCACAAATGGTGGGTCTGCTGAGAGAAGCCAAACCATAAACATTGGGTTCCAGGTGGCCATGAAAACCCAAGTGGTTATCAGATGATGAAAGGTGAATTTTGTTCCAAAAGTCTGGCCTCTGGGGAAGGGAGCCTGAAGCCAGGACGGAAGCTGAGGGGGTTGAAGGACAAAAACAAGTTGATGAATAACAAAGGGAAAGGGAACATCAAGACAAACCTCAGTGCTGTGACTCTGAAAATCAACACATACATTGCCTGATGAGGCACTCGACAATTGTCTGGCCCCTGCATAAGGTGGAAGAAACGTCTGGTTCTTGCCTCCCTGCAGAGGCCAGCATGGAATGGCACCCCACCCCCACCCAGGCTCACCTGCCCTCGGCCCCTCCCCCACTGCAGAATGACTGGAGGCCCGCATTCTACTGTTGAGATTCAAACTTGGGCTCCTTTACTTGCGTCCTGAGCATCTGTTGGGGCAGGTCCCTCGCTGGGTCCTGCTCTTGACTGTCCACGTTGAGGCCACCAGCCCGTGGTGGTCCAGGCCCATGCCTGTGGCAATGGCTTCAGAAGGCGGTAAGCCTCTAGACAGGGGCTGTTTTCCAAGAGAAAGGGCCTCCCTCAAATCCCTGGGTTTCCGTTGGGACCCTTCACTGTGGACATGGAGTTGGACAGAAAGAGAGGAAGGCGAGAGCACTGCACCCCAGGGACATCTCAGCTGGGGAGCCTGTAGAAACCTGAGGCTGCCCTGGGGAGGACAGCTGCTTGGAGGTGGTTCAAGAGGCCTTGCTCTGGTTGGGGAGGCAGGATGGCAGCAGGCAGGTTGGCGGTTTCTAGAAGGGAGACAAGCCACTTGGAACGTGTGTGTAGCCAGTGTCCTGTGGTTGGCCCTCGGTGGGTCATGGGGAAAGCCTAGCCCCGCCTTGTGGTCATCAGGCATCTGAAGCTCGCCTCACCAGACCTCTCTAAGGGATTGGAACTGGAGCATACTCTGGCTAATGGGGGCGTGGAAAGGAGGGTATACTCAGAAAACGATTCAGTGCTGGTGGGTGTTGTCTGTGGCCACATGCTCAGGAAAGGGTCTGCTCTGAGCTGGGCAAGATGTGACTCTCACTGCCACAGCCCAGAACGTTTCCCTCCATCCCGCCCAGAACTCACTTCTCAGGTCAGGCAACTGTGGCCTTGGATTCCACAAGGTATGTGCAACCAGGTGACTTCACCCAAGCTAGGACTCGTGGGCCTGAGGTGTTCTGTATTGGTTTCCCTTTTGTGGAAATACATCTCTGCAGACATGGCGCAGCGTGTCAGGTGGCTCACGGCAGAAGCTGAGGCCTGACTTTGAGATGAAGAGTGTGTTTCTATTTCAAGTCACTACTACTACATGTGGAGAGAGGCTGGTGCAGGTGGAATGCCTATGAAGGCTGCTTCCTTTGCAAAGGCGGGGGGTGAAGCAGTGTAGCACAGAAGCAGGAAGATGATCTAGTCTGCTACTCTGAAACCTCCTAGAGCATCTGTGGAGGTCAATTCGGTGCCTCGTGGTATGTACCTCCTTCTCCTGAATGGGCGGTTTTCTCACAATGGCACCTGACTCCTGCCTGCTTCTCAGTTTGTCCTCACTTTCCATTGTTGGGAGCTGGAAGGGGAAGGACCACAGGCAGCTTCCACTCCCATGACCCTTGTCACATGAGCCGCCCTGGGCCCATGCTCATCTTCGGAAGCCAACCCTGGATGGGAAGTGGCAAAAATGCAGGGGACACACACCGACTTCTCAGACTTCTCTCTGAGGAGCAGAACTGCATGGTGGGAGGGATTCAGGGCCATCGGGATGGGGTGGCACACCTTAGCCCCCGTGAAGTGTCCACTCTGGGTGGTTCGGAGAGGCAGGTGCATGCTTGGTGGGGCTATTCTGTGTTTGTCTAAGGGTTCTGTGTGCAGAGCGATCTTTGCAGCCTTTGAGATGTGTTGTGTGAGGTCAGGAAAGTATGACAGAACAGATGTGTGCTGAGCATCCCGAGAGGAAGGGTTGAGGAGGATGTGAGGCCCTTCGACTTTAGACATTGGAGATCCATCAAAGGCCTCACGGTGCCTGGAAGGACCTTGGAGAAGGCCCTTACCTGCCAGTGACCTTGCTGAGGGGCATGCTCAGAGTAGATGGCCTCTCAGGTCCAGGACGTGGGGACTGCCTGTGAGGACGAGGTGTCAGGGAGCTCTTCAGGGAGGCTCTCCCATCCCTGCTGCTGAGCTGAGCATTTCTCGGTGGACAGGGTCAGGGAACTGGGTGTGGATGTCAAGACCATGAACATCCCTCCACGACATCTGCACAACACACAGCTTCCTCGGGCCAAATGCCCTCTCCCACTGAGGTGTGCCCTCTGAGTCCCCAGAGAGCTTCCGTCCATGTCACCCATTCTCCTCTTCCATTCACCCCTTTCCTTTCTCTCCACAGCATTTCCACTGCCGGGCACGGATGTGGTCATGCCCCCTGGGGCCTCACGCTCCTATCCTCCCCCCACTCCTGGCTCCCAACCCCAGCCAGCTTGGGAGCAGCACCAGCCACCGCCCATGGCCCCATTACTCCTGCCTGGCAGCACCCTATTGCAGCCACCTCACCCCATGACACCTCGGGTGACTCCTGCTGACCATGGCCCCATTGCCCCAGGGCTTGGCAACATCCCTGTCCCAGTCTGGTCAGGAGGGAGGTCAGCATTGCCCCACCAGTCTCAGGCCTTTGGGCGCCCTCAGGCCCCCCTCAATGGGAATGCTTCCAGGGCCCTCATGGGGAGTGCTTTGTGTCCTGCACCCCTTTGCATAGCAAGCCCTGTGGGGGACAGCGGGGTGGCTGCCCCAGCTATTGCAGCAGCTCAGGCTGGCAAGGGAGGCTTGGCCCCAGGCCTTCCTCCTCAAGCGGCACCACCAGCTGCCCAGATGGCCTTCATCCTGCCCCCAGGGACCTCTGGGCCATGGCCACATGGCACCTCTGGGGCAGGCAGCCTGCATGCCTCCCAGCACACGGGCCCTCAGGAGGACACCTCTCACCATAAGAGCGTCTATCAGAACTTCCGACGCTGGCAGCGCTTCAAGTACCTGGCCCGCAGCCACCTGCCCCAGAGCCCCGATGCGGAAGCTCTCTCCTGCTTTCTCATGTAAGTGACCTCTCAGACCCTCATTAGCTCAGCTGGAGCCTTCGCATATACAGGACCTTGGCATGGACTCCCTGCTTAGGTTTCCAGGCATCCTTTCACCTCGAGAGAAGGAGGGTTGACAGCAATGTCCATGCTATGAGGAGGCACGTCTGCACTCAGATGTGTCCCACGTCCAGTCCATGACATCCCGTCCGTGCCTTAGCTCAGCTACCACCACCATGCAAGACCAGTTGTCTCACTTTCTGCACTGCCATGATAACATTGAGTGCAGGAGAGCAGTCCGAGAGGGTCCTGCTCGGATGTGAGGAGCCACAGTTTGAATGGGACCTGCTTCTCTGGTGCTACCTCCTTTCAACATGGACCTGGGCCTCTGGCAGCCAGTGGGTATCACTTCAGATAAGGCTTAGGACATTCAGGCCCAGGACGGAGCTTTCTGCATGCCCGGTCCTTGTTGTTCTGAAGAAGTCCAGTGTGAACGGGGAGGTGGTCGAGCTGTCCATAGATAGACGGGCAAGGGTCTATCCTCCTAGAGCTGTGAACCTGGCAGGAACATCCCTCCTAGACCCGAGGTCCCTCCGAAAAGGGGGACTAGGCCATCTAGTGCAGAGACCTGGGCAGAAGAATCCTTGGGCTTCTCAGACCTGTTAGCTGGTAGACTGGCGCCTGCCCTCCCGCATTGATGGGGCTGCGTTTTATATGAGATGGCAACCCGCCCCCAGCCAGAGTGTCCCAGCTATAGCCAGGGAGTGGACAAGCATCCTCTGGTGAGTGGGAGGTGGTGGCACCAGGCACCAGGAAGGCTTGCCTTTGCTCTCCAGACACCCTCGTCTCCCCCTCTTGAGCCTGGGTTTGGCAGGGGTGGGGCCCATGGAGGCCTTGGAGCTGGGTTGGGTTGGGCAGTTGGGGGCTGGGCTGTACCAAGAGACTGACCCTGAGGGCTTACAGCCCAGTGCTTCACACCCTGGCTCGCCTGAAGCCCACCATGACGCTGGAGGAGGGCATGCGGCAGGCCATGCAGGAATGGCAGCACATGAGCACCGTTCAGAGGATGGCCTTTTATGAAATGGCAGCAAAGTGAGTCAGGGTCCTGGGCCATGGGTGACATGGTGGGGTGGGTGGTGGGTGAAGGGCAGGCCCCAGGGCAGGATCTGGCTCTGGTGCTAGCAATCAGAGAGGATGCAAGAGGAGGCTGGCACCTGACACCTCCTGTACCCTGAATCCCCAAATCCTATTGGCCTCCAGAATCCCCTCTGCCACCTGGAGAGCTTGGCTCTTCCAGCCTGTCTGTCCCAGGAGCTCTGCCCTACCGTGATGCTGATGTGGGGAGGCCTCAGGATGGCCTTGTGGAGCACGGCAGCCCAGGAGGGGGTCCCCTGAAGGCATGGGGCCTGTGCAGGGATGAGGACCCCACTCCGAAGCCTGGCACCCCTTCATGCTGGGTGCCTGGCCATCACTGACCTAGCATGTGGTAGGCCTCTCTTCATCAACGATGGCTGGAATGGGCAACCGGCCATCCCTGGGGAAGCCCATGGGTCTCTGGCCCTCCCTGTCATTTCTGCATGTGAACCTCCTAGTTTCCAAACAAAACCAAAGGAGCAGCTAGCTCTCAGTGGCAAGAGATGCCTCACCTCTAATGGTAGGATCCCCACTCCAGCCTGTGCTGGGCCCTGTCTCATGCGTGCTCTCCCAGACTCTCACTCCCAGCCCCAGGTTCTGGGTTCGGGCAAGGGCTCTGTGGGGACACGTGCCTGACCAGGCCACTGGCCATCTCCATTGTTTGGGTCAGACAAGGTCCGGGGGCACATGAGCAGGGGCCCCCACTGCCCACCATGTGTCCCTAAGCCTGGTCCCAGAGATTGACCTGGGTCTCTGCTGGGCCATGCCCTCCACCTCCAGGGCTGGTCAGGCAGGAGGAGGCCCAGATCTTGGATATCTGCCACTGCAGTTCCCTGCTGCGACAGCACCTCACAGGGCCCTGACAGACCTAAGGACACCCTCTCCTCACCCCCTCGGTCCTGCTGCCCTGGGTGGGCTCCAGAGCCCAGGTGGTTTTCTCACTGGGGCCTGTCCCTCAACACCCCCAGGTTCATGCAGTTTGAGGCAGAGGATGAGATCAGGATGGGGAACGTGTCCTGCACATCGTGGGCACAGGGCATGCCTCCTCCAGCTCCAACAAAGCTGGCTCCTCAGGAACCCACATCCCGCAAAAGGGGCACTCCGTCTGTGAATCACCTTCCCCCTGGAGGTCAAGGTACAGGTAAGAGAGGCCTAGGCCTGGTCCCTGTTCCCAGATGGGTCCTTTCCACTCAAGGGGGCATTGGTCTTTCAACACGGATAGCCCCCGAGGGTGTCTCAGTCCCCCTTTTCCCCTCTGCGGTGTGGACCTGGTCCATGTAGAACCTCACCACCCTTCTCCCTGTCTAAGGGGCCCCTGTGAAATCTGCCTAACAAGTGTGCTGGTGGGGAGACCCTTGATCATTAGACGTTCCACACGTTCTCACACCTGACTTTTACCTGTCCCTGACTTGAATCTGGCCTCCCACAAAACCTGAGGCTCTGGCTGCTCCTCCCCCTTCCCACATGCATATCCATTGCCCCACAACAATGCCCTCCCCTGTGCCTGCTCAGGGGTCAGCTTCTGGGCGCTGGGTCCCCTCACTTTCCATTCCTCCTGCTCTGCCTCAGCCTGTGCTCCAAGGAAACACGGCCCCAGGGTCCAGCACACCCACCCAAGGCCACGCAGAGCCTGGCAGCTGATGTTGAACAAGGCCCCCAAGGAGATTCCCCCTGAGGCTCGCAGGGAGCATGGGGACATCCCGCAGGCACTGGTGGGTCCTGGCCCCTCAGCCACAGGGGAGTCAGATATGGAATGTCGAGAGGATGGATATGAGCTGCCACAGGACGAGGACGGCTGCTTCCGAGACCCGGATCTCCTCAGCTACGTGGACAAGCTGTGTTCCCAGGAGGACTTTGACACCAAGGTGGGCTGGGCCTGGAGTCTGAGACGCCAGGATTCCAGGGAGAGATGCTCTTAGCACCCTAGTTCTGGCTTTGGCCCAGGATAATGGGATTTAGGCTCTGGTCCTTGACCCTGACATCTGTGTGTCTTCCTGTGTGTCTGAGTGTACTTTGGTGCATAGGATGTGTATATGTGGATGTGTAAGTTGTACATGTGTGTGTGTCTCTCTCTTTGTAGGCCTTTGTGTGTCTGTTTCGGTGCCTATGTGTTTGTGCTTTGGAGCCCATGTGTCTGCATGTGCACCTGCTTGTGAGTGTGTGTGTGTGTTTATGTGAGAGTAGACAATACCTATGGGAGTTTGAAAGCTCCCCCTTTGTGAGGGGAACTCTGGATTGGCCTCTGCTAGTCACGTTTCTCCCAGGCCTTCCTGCCTCCCAGGGCACATCTGCCAAGTCTGCTCACAGCCTCTCCCTTCCATTCCAGGTGGAGGTGGTCATTCACCCCCGATTCCTGGCAGAGTTGCTTTCCCCAGAACCAGAGTTGGATCTCTCGGGCCTGGCTGAGGAGCTGGAGCAGGAGGAAGGACTCTCCCCTGAAGAGGTGGCCAGGGGAGGGACTGACACTAGGGAGACTGGGGGCAGGGGGGGGTAGTCAGGTGACCCTGGAAATCCAGGAGGAAACGACCCAGGTCAGCCAGGGCCGGGGAGAGCCCTAGAGCAGGAGGCCCTGAAGGCTCTGTCCCTCCCTCCCCTGACAGAGAGTCCCTGCACCCGGGAGGCTGCCCAGGTGGGTGCAGGGCAGGAGGAATGGAAGGGGAGGAGGGGAGCCGGGGACAGGGCAAGGACCCTGCTGGGGAGAAGGTGCAGGAGGAAGGCAGGAGGGCCACAGGCTCTGTCTGTGGATGTGAGTCCCATCTCACCTCCCCCTGCCCATAAGCCCCGGCTATCCCTGGAGGGTGCAGAGCAGTCACTGTCCACCTCTCTCCCACCAGCTAGTGCAGACACAAGTCCTGGCCTTGGAGGAGGATGACGGGGTGCCAGCCACTCCCAATCACAGGGCACCCCACCTGGACTCAAGACCTTGAGTCTGTGGCCCAACACGATGCCCAGAGGAACGAGCAAGGCCCACAGCCTGGGGTCAGAGATGAAACCTGTACACCCCAGATGGATTTCCATGGCCATCTAAGGCACCCCCAAACAGACAGGGGCCTGTTCAGGCACAAAGGCTCTGTGCCTTCTCCAGGATATCAGGAGCCCCCTCAGGCTGGAACAGCACAGCCGTTTCCTCGCCAGGGCGTCAAGCGCTCGGGCCCTCCATCAGGACTCAGGGCCAGCAAGGTTCTCAGGGAGGCCTCTCCCCTTAGTGGAGCCCCAGGGCTGGGTCACGGGTTCAGTGAGGATGAGGAGGAGCTCCCCAGCCTGGCCTTCCTCTTGGGCCTTCACCACAGCCTGCTGCCCTGGGGGCTGCCACAGAGCCCTGTCCCTGCCTCGGGTCTTGTCTGCACTGCAGGGCAGAGGGCACAGCAAGCTTCCCAGGCCCCCGTGCCCCAGAGAATGGGCCTCAGCTCAGGCCCCCTGAAAGCTGCCAAGTCTAGAAAGCGGGCTCGGTGTGGAGGCCTGGCTGCTGCTGAGGACCTGGCCAGGCCTAGGGCTGACCTGCGAGGCTCTGGGAGGCACACCCTGGCTCTGGGGCTGGTTGACCCTTCCCAGCCCAAAAGGAGCAGGTGTGACCCATGTGTCACACGGAGGAGGAGGAAGTGGCACTGCAGCCAGTAGGGAACGGTGGGCCAGCCCTCCAGGGCCAGTCCAACTGGGCAGCCCCCATGGAAGCCTTGGGCTCCTCCAGGTCCTAGCAACCATCCTGGCTGCCATAGGGGTGGGGAGGAAGGACAGAATGACCAGAGCCAGGAGGGGGTGTGGGTGGGTGGGGTTAGGTGGTGGGGACTTGGGTCTGGGTGTGTGTGGGTGGGCACAGTAGCTCCTTTGCGATGGGGGATGTAAAACATGGATAAAATCGTTCTGTTGTGAAATGCACTTGGTCCACTGTCGTCTTGCATGTGCCTGTGTCCTCAGAGATGGGTCGTCTGAGGACAGAGAGGGGATCTGAGAGGAACGAAGCATGTGTGAGATCCCAGGCAGTCTGGATCCACAGGTGAATGACTAAGTCTTTCCTCCACAGAGACAAGGATGCCCAGGCTGCTCCTGGGAGTACACAGCTCTCACTAGCCCCAGGGACAGCCTCATCATCCCTGTCTCTCCAGCCTGCTGGGCTAGGGGGCTTCTGGGGCATCGGTTCCATGCTCTGCATCCCGGAACACTCTGGGGATGGAGAGCTGCTTTTGTGCCGTTCAGCCCTCTGGACACTCACCAGTCATGAGAATGGAGGCTGGAGGCAGCCCTTACCTCTAGAGAGTTTCTCTCTGCCTCTCTGAAGTGGCCACGTGACAGGCTGGGGTGATCCTCCACTCCTCCAGGGTGTCCCGTGGGGGTGGCCTGTCCAGAGAGGAAAAGACTTGGCTGTAGGGACAGGACTTTCTGCTTCGGTGCCTTGTGGGTGGGGGACCATCCTATCGTCTTGGTGGGATTATTGCCATGTGCTAAATGGTGGAGGCAGCGGCCTCTTAGTCCCAGTGAGGACAAAACAAAGGAGGGAGTGAGTGACTGTAATCTCATTACCTGTTAATGGCTTGGGGGGAGGTTCCATCATGTGAAGCTCAGTGGTCCCAACCTCACCAGCCCACTGGCATCCACCCCCAGGGAGCTTTTGATACAAGAAGACCTGGGACTTTTCGTGATCAGGGATAAGTTTTCGATTGGGGTGAGGAGGGTTAAGGATCTTGGGTTGTCCCTGGGAACATCTGTGTGCCACAGGGGCAGCCAACACTTACAAAATAAAAAACAAGCAAACAAAAAAAAAGAAAAAGCAAAATGCCCCAAACGCCAAAAATCTAGGATTAATGCCAAGTGCAGGCACACTTAAAGTGAGCCATTCACTCATGCTTTTCAATCCATTAAAACGTGAAAGAGCAGGAGTTCGTGTGGCTCGGCTCTAAGGACACTGATTAGGATCCATGGGGACACGGGGATGAGACATGGCATGGCTTACGGGGCTAAGGTTCTGGCATTGCCGTCAGCTGTGGTGTAGGTATGAGACATGCCTCAGATCCTGTATTGCTGTGGCTGTGCCATAGGCCAGCAGGTGCAGCTTGGACTCGACCCCTGGCCTGGAACAGCCCACAGGCCCCAATGCAGCTGACTCAAAATGGAAAAGAAAAGAATGCAATAGAATTTGCAGAAAGGAAAGATGTACAGACCATCACCAAATAGTATTTTAGGGAGTTCCCATTACGGCTCAGAAGATGAAGAATCTGACTGCTATCCATGAGTACGTGGGTTTGAGCCCTGGCCTTGTGCAGTGGGTTAAGCAATCCAGCATTGCCTTGAGCTGTGGTGTGGGCTACGGATGTGGCTTGGATCTGGCATTGCTGTGGCTGTAGCGTAGAACAGCAATGACAGCTCTGATTCGACCCCGAGCTGGGGAACTTCCCTATGCTGCAGGTGGGGCCCTCCAATGCCAATCAGAGACTCCATCTATCCAGGCATTACTCCATCCAACAAGGAAACAGTGGATTAATGGATGGCACATTCACTGCATCACAGAAATGGCCTCCATGCCCAGGGTGGGTGAAGGAGCTTCCCAATTTCAGGGGCTGGATTGGTGCAGCTTGTGTGAGACAGAGACAGTGGCTGGACACTCTTTGTCTATGACAGACACCAAGGGGAAGCTGACCCTCTGATACCAGGGAAAGGCTCATCTCCAAACCCCTCAAGGGGGAGTCAAAGCATTGGCTGAAGAAACCCATTTGACTTAGGAGGTGGGGCCCCTGGCCTGGGTTCTGCCTTTCCAATGCCATGTGTCCCCAAGACCAAGGCACCGAGTCCCCTGTGTCCCAGTCACAGACAGCATACATTCAGTGTCCAGCCATTCCAACGGCCAGGCCATCGTGCCTTATTGGAAGGGCCTGTTTGGGTGGTGGGGATGCAGCAGTGTGTTCCAGAGGGGATTCGGGCCCTCTGGCTCACAGGTGACCTCTTGCCAGACAGGCCAAGTGACGCATCTGTAACCAGGGTGATTTCCCAGGCACTGCCTTCCTTCCTCAGATGGCAGGGATGCAAAGGGTTTGAAAGGGGGCACAGAGCACAGAGCCATCACCTACGGTCCCCTGACCACCTCTGCCTGGGCGGGAGGAGCTTCCTGTTGTCACAGAAGCTATTGCTAGCATACCAGTCATTGGAGGAGTTCTGGATCCCCAACATTTTGCTACTCAGCAGCATGCAGGAGAGAGCAAGGATGGTCCTTGGAAGGAGCTAAGAGTCTTGGGTGAGGGGAAACTTGCTTATTTCCAAGAGGTGCTTCTCAGTCAGTCGGGGTAAGGATGCCCTTCCTTTCACGAAGTGCTTTGGAAGAGGTTTGACAAAGAAAGACTGGCAACCGCATGGGTTGGGAGGAAGCAACAGGCAGGGATGGAAATGTTGCTTGCTGAAGACGAGAAACGGCAGTTCTGACTTGCTCAAGACCACCTCCCTGCAGCTGGGAGGTGGGCCTTCTTCCTTGGGCCATCACAGTCCCTGCCAACAGCCAGGGACTGTGGCTGACAGAGCTGGGGAGTGCCTCCTGGTGCCTCTGTCATCGGCCTTCGGAGCCTGGTGGCAGCACCCACAGCTCAGACTTGCCCTGGGCAGTAGGAGAGAGGCTGGAGCTTTGCCCACTGGGAGTGCTGATCCCCCTGCCAGGGACTGCACCCGGCTCCTGCATGTCAGCCTTCTGGTGGTAGCCAATGCCCACATGGGACCACGGCCATAGAAAGCAGCAGAGCGCTGCATCTGGGCCCCCTCCTGGACCCTGGCTCTCTCTCTACTTGTAAGCTGATCCAGACAACAATGGGCAGGGGTGTCTGTGAACTGGCCCTGTCAGACACATCTTCAGAAGCCTGGCATTTCCATGTTCAGGTAATCCCCTTATGGTTACAGTGTAAGGGAAATAGGCAGAGAACTCCTCTGTCACAGTCATATTGGAGCCGTTCCTGCCTGGGATGTTTGGAGAACCTCTACGATAAGGAAACAAAGAGCCACTGCATTTCACTCCACTGGGTCCAAAGCATATGCTGTCCATTGCAGAACAACGAGAATGAGAAGAAAGGAAGCCTCCAGATATGTGGACATGGAGATGCACCCTTCGAACGACTCCATGCTCAAAGAGGCCTCTCCAGGAGAACTTGGAAAATATATAGAACGGTAGGCAAAGGAACGTGCAGTACCTAACAGGTGGTAGGATGCAGACAAACTGGTGTTAAGAGCGAAGCAAATGGCACGAAATGCTTATAGAATACAAAAGATGCCAGGTTGCCCATCAACAACCCTCGTTTTCACACAAGGCATTGAGAAAATACAAATCACAAAATACAGCAAACGCAGGAACAAAGAAGCTCACGACAATACCCTATGTTCAGAGGGACTCTAGCCAAGGAACACTAGCTTGGCTTACTATGCACAACCATCAACTTTATAGGCTGCATGAAGACATTACTGAGGAAAACCTACATGGTCACAATGGCGCTTGCAGTATATGTGCCACACCCATTCATGTAAGAAATGCACAGAAGTCTAGGAAGAGAAGGACACTCCTTGAACCCCGTAAAGAACATCTCAACAAAAAGCTACACCAAGCCTCCTGCGTGATGGTGAAAGAATGAACGTCTTCCTCCTCCATCCAAAACAGGTCAGAAAGTTCTTTCTTATTTCTCCTTTTCTACTTAGTACTGTAGCTACGAGCCAGGGCAGCATGGCAGGAAAAACAAAGAAAGACCTACAGATGAGACAGGCACAAACATAATTCTCCATGCTCATGGATAGCATGGCTACCTCCACGGGAAGGCCCACCGAATCTCCAAGACACACGGAAGAGATGGAGGTCACTTTATCAAAGTCTCAGTATACAAGGTCCACACAAACACCTTCATCATGTGTGTAAATCCCACAAAAGAACATGGCACCAAAACGAAAAACAACATGCAATACAGAAGACTTGCCAAAACCGTGAAGCATTTGGTTCCATCGGTCATTCTATGGCTGCACCCACGGCATATGGAAGGTCCCAGGCAAGGGGGTCAACCTGGAGCTACAGCTACCAGCCTACAGCAAAGCCCCACCAACACCAGGTCCAAGCCACACTGCCGCTGGTGGCACCACTGGACCCTCATCCCACTGAGCCAGGTCAGGGATTGAACCCACATCCTCCTGGACACTCTTTCAGGTTCATCACAAACTGAGCCACAATGGGAAATCCGGGGATACATATTTGGGATAGAGCATCTGTATGATAAAACGAAACAAGGCCTATAACAATGCGGACACCTATTATACTCATGGATGGGAAGACTCAACACAGAATACGGCCAAATTCCAAAAGAAGTTTTTTTTCTTATTTCTTTCTTTTGGCCCACATGGATGAAATTATTCTAAAATGGATAAAGAAAAGATAAGGGAGCCAGAACATCAAACATAATATCGAGAAAGCACATTAAAGTGCGAGGTGATTCGGCTTATGAGAACGCTCTATGGAAGGCAGCTTGGCATTGCTGGCGGGATAGAGGCAGACAGAGTTCAGTGTACAGATAGAGAATGCAGAAATAGATCCATAGCAATACACCAACCTGGGATGTTCTAATACGGAAGCTCAAGGGCAGTAGAATGGAATAGGGATAGGGTTTTTATCCGATACGAAAATGAACTCATCATGGAACATTCAGTGCAAATGTAAAATGTGTATAAATACAAACGATGCAACGTTTACCACACCTAAGAAAAAAAAATTGGAGCAAACCTCTGGGTCCTCAGGCTTGGCAAAGGGGTCTTCCACATGACAAGAAAAACATTATCCCAAAAGGGAAGGAAAGAACATAAAGTTGGACTTCATCAAAAGGAAAGAAAGGCCCTTCAAAACATACATGCACCCCAATGTCCACTGAAGCACCATTTGCAATAGCCAAGACAAGGGAGCAAGCTAAATGTCCATCGGCCGAGGCATGGATAAAGAGGATGAGGTTCATATGTACGGGGGGACATCACACAATCATACAAGAGAATGGAATCATGAACGCTGCAGCAGCAAGGATGGACCTGGAAATTATCATCCTAAGTGAAGGTGGACAGGGAAAGACAAACATCGTATGATACCACTTCTAAGTGGAACCGAAAGAGAGGACACAAATGAATGTGTGCACGGAACAGAAACAGACTCCCAGCCTTGGAAAACCCGATGGGTACCAAAGGAGCAAAGTCCACAGCAGCAGGGACTGGGGCTTTGGGACTGGCTTCTGCACACGGAGTACATGGAATGACCGGCCAACGGGAACCTGTGGTAGAGCCCAGGGAACTCTAGCCCACAGTTAGTGATAGTCAATATGGGCATAGAATCTGAGGGAGAAGGGGTGTGTGTGTATGTATGACCGACTCACTTTGCGACACAGCAGGAAATAGCACAACATGGTACCTCACTGTCCTTTCAATCAAACTGAAGATAAGTACATCAATACCGCTGGAATAGGCAACAACAACATCAGCAACAATGAAAAGATAAGCGTTCTTCCCCATGACAGCCAAAACCCTACCCCAGACAGAAAACGGACCTCATCACATGGAAACATTTTCCTAGGTGAAAAGAAGCTACAGGTTTGGAGAAACTACCTGCCAACCACACATCTGACCCAAGTCTGGTGTCTCGAGGGAATAAGGCACTGCCAAGACACGACCATAACAGCGGGACCTATTCCACCAGAAAATGGGCAAACGTTAGGAAGAGATAGGTCACCCACCATAGCACTGTGAGTCCTGAAGGCTGGGTCCACTGTGAGGCTTCCCGGGATCCTGCTGGCTACATGAGAACACTGGGTCATGCAGAGGGCAGGAAGGATTGCAACAATACTGCTTCCAGGAACTCCCTCGGGTTGGCCTGAGCCAGCTAAGCCGAAAAGGAGACATCAGGCTCCAAGTGCTGGAGGTGTGGACCCCTTGGGCCAGGCTGGCTGGGGCCCTTGGACCGAAGGCAGGTGTTCATGTGGGGGTGGGGGCCAGAAAGGTGGGCAGTGAGTTGTTCCCCTTCAGGCTATGGAGAGCGGGGCCGTGGGCATGCTGAAAGAAGGTTCTGGGAATCCAATGTAGGAGCAGAGTGCTGTGAGGCCTGGACCTCATCTCACAGCCTGGCGCTGGAGCTCCTCTCTCAGCTTCCCTCTCAGTCGCCTAGACTCCGTTCCTTCAACAGCCTTATATGCCACGGGCTGGAACCCCCTGCCCCATGACCTTGGGTCATGGGCTCTGATCCGGCTCGAGTGCCCTGCACTCTGGAAACGTCCCTCCCTCACTTTGGGGAGTCGATCCTCCTTCATCCCAACCCCAGGACTGATGTTCCTTTACTTTCCAAAAGACCCTTCATCCCTGGCACTGGAGACACCTGCGAAAAGGGGCTACAGCTCTATTACCCGAAGTTCATATGTGGAAGGCTTCTCCCCCAGGACCTCCGAACATGACCTTAGGTGGAGCAGTCTTTTCTTTGTCTTTCCATTGCCTACGTTTGTTTGTTTGGATGGGGCAGCTAGGGCAGCATATGGAAGTTCCCAGGCTTGGCATCCGAACGATCCATCGATCGATCAGAGCTTTGGCAGCCGGCCTACACCACAGCCACCGCAATGCGACATCCAAGCCGGGTCTGAGACCTACACCACAGCTCATGGCCATATTGGATCCTTCTCTTCCTGAGCGAGGCCAGGGATCGAACCTGAACACTCCTGGTTCCTTCTCGGGTTCAGTTCCAGGGCAACACCCCCGCAAGCCCTGCAGCAGAGTTTGTACAGAAAGAGCTGAAATCAGGTCACTAACGTGGCCCCTAATACAATAGGATGGGTGCCCCTATAGAAAGGGCAAATTTAGACCCTGAGTCCCACAGAGGGAGCTGATGTGAGGGCGCAGGCCAGAGATGGGCATCTGGAATCCAAGGAGAGAGGCCTCAGGGCCAACCCAGCTGGTTTATACCGGGATCTCAGAAGGCTGGGCTCCGAAACGGTGAGTTGATACATTCTTGTTATTCAAGCCCCATTGCCCGTGGGATTGGTGATGGCAGCTGGAGCTGACCGATTCCCTCTGAAGGCCTGGGCACTCCCAGGGCAGGAAGGAGTCTCAAGGGAAGACACCCTCTCTGTCCCCAGCTGGGCTCCACCAGCATCCCCACTCCTACCTTCCTCCTGGGACACTCTCCCTCTCATGTCCTCTCCCCTTGTCCAGGAGTCAGATGGAGGACCCCAACAGAAGAAGGAAGGACGGACGACAGGAGGGGCCGTAGGGCCCCAAGGCAGCAGCAGGAGGAGACTTTCCTTTGGTTATTGGAGATTGCAGGCTTGGTTTGTGGGGTGGCCACTGTGGCACAGGAAGGCCAAGATGGGGCCCTGGAAAGCTGATGGAGCTGGTGGGGGAGGGGTGGCTGTTTGCCAAATGGAGACAGGAGTCTGAGGCAGAGACAGGAGCACAGGAGCTTGGGGGGTCTGCACCAGGCCTGCTGCAGGACCTCGAGCATGGACAGCAGCAGGGGCCAGTCTCTGGGGGCACAAAGCCTGTGCCAGGCCCAGGAGAGCCAGCAGCCTGCAGAGACTGCGATGGGACCTGGGTGTGAGGAGGAGGGACCGTGGGCTCAGGGAGAGGCATGTGCTTCTGGATCTCATCGGTCCCATGGGAGAAGCAGGTGATATTGGTGAAGATGCTGGGGTAGGGGGCGTGTCAGCCGTCTAAGCCCCAGCGGGCCATCCCCATGAGACACCCTGAAAAAGGGAGGTCACAGATGAGGGCACCCCCCTGGGACCACCCTCCGGAGGACAGGGGACTTAGGCTGCAAGCAACAGAGCTAGGTCAGAGGAGTCTCTGCCATCACGGTCACTCAGTTGTACTTCCGGGAAGTTCCAAAGCCTGGCATCCCATGGCTGATGAGCCTGTGTAAGCCATGCAGGCAGGCACGGGCGTCCTGATGGAGGAAGCTCCTGACTGACCCTCAGGACAATCACAGGTTTCAATCTATCAGCAGATGGGACTCTGAGCCTGGAGAACCCCTGGAGGTCCAGAAGAAGGCACTGTCCAAGGCCGAGAAGGGACATAGGTACCAACAGGGCCCAAGAGAGCTGGTGTGGGAGTGGAGCCTGGCCAGCTCAAGCCCCTGCAGACCTCAGCTCTGGCAAGGCCCTGGGCTGCACCAGCACACCCCTAACCGGGACCCTCTTCCTTTCTCATTCCTTCAGACATCTGGTGTTCTCTCAAGGTCTTGGTTGAGCCTTTTCAGAAGATGCCCATACCCAGGCCTGTTGGAGGCAGCCGGTTTGCTCAGGGGGTCAGTGGGGCTTAGAAACAGAGTGGCTGGGAGTTCCTAGAGTTAGTGCGCTCAGGGCTGGGCCATCTGGTGGGAAATCTCCTCATGTCATCAGCCAAAGGGAGGGTCTGGTCCTTGTGGCTGGGGGAGAGGGGCAGGGGCCATTGCCAGTTTCCAGGGCATCACAACAGGAAGTCTTGCAATCGAGGTTTTAAAGCAACAACTACAGGAGAGTGATAGCAAGATACGGGAAGGACACAGAGCCCCAAACAAGTTGAACCCAAACAGACACGCAGCAAGACCTATTCTGATCAGTATGGCCAAAGGTAAACAGAAAGGGAGGAGGCCAAAGGCAGCAAGAGAACAGCAAGGCATTCATGATGAGGGAACCCCAATAAGGTTATCAGCAGTTTTCTCTACAGAAACACTACAGGCCAGAAGGGGGTGGCGAGACCCATTGAAAGCACTGAAGGAAAGAACAAATAATCTGCCTCCTCCAAATACCCTATCCAGCAAGACTATCATTTCAAATCGAAGGGGAAATCAAGAATTTCTCCAACAAACCAACACTGAAAGAGTACTGCAATACAAAACCCATTCTGAAAGAAATACTCTAAGGCTTCTCCAATTCAAAAAAAGAAAAAAGAAAAAAACCATTGGAAAGCAGTGACTTAGAGAAGCCAGCATACAGATCTAACCATGAAGATGTCAAAAACATAAAATGAAATAAACTACATCAAATCATACAATGAGGGCGAGGAATGGAAGAAAATGTAGATCCTTTGTCTTGTTTCAATGACGTGTTTGGTCCTATGTAACGGTCAGGCTAAAGTCAGCAGACAAACGAAGGGGTTAACATAACAACAAAACAGGGCAACCCCAATCCAAAAGCCAACACTGCATACAAAAATCAGAAAAGGAAAGGACTCCAGCAGAGAATCAACGGAACCCATCCACCCAAAGGAAAAGAAAGAAGAAAAGAGAAACATAGACTCAACGGGAAAACAAGGCTTCAAATGGCAATCAAGAAACATCTATCAATGACCACCTGAATTGTTCTGGGACCGAATGCTGCCATCAAAAGACACAGAGTGCCAGATTGGGTACCAAAGCAAAATCCTTCAATCTGCTGCCTAGACAAGCTCAGCCGAGGGCAAAGGACACGTATAGATTGAAAGGGAGGGGATGTGAAAAGATATTTCATGCCAATGGACAAGACAGGAGATCAGGAGTAGCGCTGCTCATATCCAACAAAATCGCCTTTAAAACGAAGGCCATCGAGAAAGGCAAAGATGGACACTAGTTCACGGTTAAGGGATCCATTCCAGAAGAGGATACCACACACTTATATCTGGAATCTCATATACGGCACAAAAGAACCTTTCCACAGAAAAGCAACTCATGGACTTGCAGAATAGACTTGTGGTGGCCAAGGGGGAGGGGAGGGGGAGGGAGTGGGGTGGATGGGGAGCTTGGGGTTAATGCCTGCCCACTATTGCCTTGGGAATGGATTAGCAATGAGATCCTGCTGTGTAGCGCTGGGTACAATGTCTAGTCACGTTTGACGGAGCATGATAATGTGAGAACATAGAATGCCTACAGGTATGTGTAACTGGGTCACCACGTTGTACAGTAGAAAACAAGATTGTATCGGGGAAATAACAATTAAGAGCCAAAGAGGACGCGGTATATACACACAATGGAATACTCCTGTGCCATAAAACAGAGCACCCTAATGCCATCTGCAGCAGTATGGATGGAACGAGACCCTCTCATCCTGAGTGAAGGAAGTCCGAAAGAGAAGGACGACTACCATACGACATCACTTATATGAAGAGTCTCATATACAGCCCAAAGGAACCTTTCCACCTAAAGGAACTCATGCACTTGGAGAATAGACTTGTGGTTGCCTAGAGCGAGGGGAGGGAGTGGGATGGATGGGGAGCTTGGGGTTATTGGATGCAAACGACTGCTTTTGGAAGGGATTAGCAAGGAGATCCTGCTGTGTAGCACTGAGGACGAGGTCGAATCACTTATGATGGAGCATGATAATGGCACAAAGACGAATTACACATGTATGGGGAACTGGGTCAAAATGCTGGGCAGTGGAAAAAATTGTCTCGGGGAAATAACAATCAAAAAACACCCAACAAACACCCCACTAGAGGCAGTCATCAAACCACAGGAGCAGAGAACAAGGGAGGATGGGAAAAGACCAACAAAACCCAATCTGACACAGCTAATAACATGGCCATAAGAACATACAGATCAAGAAACACCTTCAATGCAAATGCACAAAATGCCCCAGCCGAAAGACATCGACTGGCTGCATGCATACAAAAAGAAGACGCATCTCCTTGTCTCTGGGTCTAGATGGAGAGCTCCGTCTCGTTCTCCATCTCGATCTCCATCTCGATCTCGATCCAGATAGGTAGAGGGATAGACAGATAGGTAGACCTGCTGTCTTCAAGAGACCCCCTTCAGTTTGAGGGACATATACAAATTGAAAGTGAGAGGATGCAAGAAAATATTCCTCGTGCGTGGGAATTAAAAGAGAGACGGAGTAGAAACACCCCCATCACACAAAAGAGACCTTCAAATAAAGCATATTAATAAGACACAACGAAGGTCATTACGTAACGGTCAAGGATCAATCCAAGGAGAGGAGATGGGAATTGGAAACCTATATGCACCCAATACAGGATCCCCGCAATGTAGAAGGCAACTGCTACAACCGTAAAAGGAGAAATGGACACTAACACAGTCAGAGCAGGGGGCCTTCACACCCGACTCCCATCAACGCACGGGTCCTCCAGACATAAAATCAACAAGGGAACCCAGGCCTTCAATAATGCATTGGACCACAGGGCACTTCCTCCATAGGTAGAGCGCTTTCCATCCCAATGAAGCAGGATACACACTCCTCTCAAGGGCACACCCGACATTCCCTAGGACCGATCACATGCTGCGTCACCAAGCAAGCCACTGTACATGGAAGGAAATGGAAATCCTATCCCACAGCTTGTAGGAACCCAACGCTATGAGGCTCGAAATCAACCACCAAGAAAACAATGGCAACAAACACCAACGCACGGAAACTCGACAACATGCTACTCAACAAACAAGGGAGTGCTGGAGAAACCAAAGAGGAAATCTGAAGATCCCAAGAAGCAAGTGACACCAAAGACATAACAATCCAAAGCCTATGGGATGCAGCAAAGGCAGATCGAAGAGGGACCTTTCCAGCAATACAAGCCTACCTCAGCCAACAAGGAAAACCACCAACAAACAACCTGGCCTTACGCCCAAAGCAACCAGAGAAAGACAAACACAAGGAAAGACATCCTAATGATCAGAGCAGAAAGGAAAGAGCAGCGAAGAAAACCATCGGAAAGATCAATGCAGCTACAACTGCTTCTTTGAATACATCCACCATATGGATAAACCCTTAGCCAGACTCATCAGGGAAAAAAGAGTGGACTCAAATCAATAACCATCAAAATGCACACCAGCTTCCAATGGACATCCCAGAATACAGAGGATCAGAAGAGACTACTAAAAGCAACTCTATGCCAAGAAAACAGACTTCCTAGACGAAATGGACACCTCCCTAGCAAAGTACAATCTGCCAAGACTAAACTCCGATGACCTAGAAAAGATGACTGGGCTGATGCCAAGAACTGAAAATGACGTTGTGAGGAAAAAACTTCCAGCAGGCATTCCCGTCGGGGCTACACTGGAATGAACCTGACCCGTATAGGAGAAAAGGCAAGTGCAATCCCTGGATCCAGGATTGCCTTCAGATATGGAGCAGGTCCCAGATGCAGCTCGGATATGGCCTTGCTGTGGCCGTGGCTGGCAGCTGCAGCTGCAGCGCCAATTCTGCCATAGCCAGGGCATTTCCAAATGCCATGGGTCTGCCCTGAAAGGACAAGAAAAGGCCAACCCCCCACTCCACCCACTTCCCCACAAACAAAACTAGACCACCTGAGGTCTTCACATGCACATACCCAACAGGGGCCTGAACACAAACACCGACCAGTGGTGCACAATGACTACCTCATATACAGGCTCACTACCACCAGCTCCTACACAGTCATCTCACGCACAGCCCATGGGCAAGGCCACAGCCCTACAGTACTTCTAGGCCAGGATTCCAGAACACACACACATCGCCTATGAGATTTCTTTGTTTCCAAACACACACACCTACCTCTGACATCCCTCCAAATACATACTACAGAAGCCCCAGGACCTCAAATACACACACAGCCACAATCCGCCTACACGTACTAATACACATGTACACGTCTCAAACACCTATGGACACACACAGACAAATATTCCCAACCCTTGAACATACAGATGCCCCAAACACTACACATGGTGCCACCTCTCCAGAAGACAACCGCCCTGCCAGGACACTGCACCTGTGTGGGTGTCAACTGCATATGCATTTCAGCCCTCACCCTCAATGTGGACACACCATCTCTTCGTACCTAGGACCAGTATAAACACCTCGGCATTCTGCCAAGAAGCAACGTGGCACACTCCCAACACCTCCATACCATAGGAACACAACCTGGTCATTCATGCACCTGGTGATAGACACACAAACGAGTAGACACACGTAGGACACATGGACCTATCGCCAGCAAACCACACAGGAAATGACTTCCACATATCCAATGATCCTAGGACCCAGCTCATCCATCTGCAAACTCGTAACACATAACCCCAGCACATATTTCTCACACCAAGAAATGCACGTCTCCCACGCCCCTGTAGAAACACAGAACCTCATCTCTCCAGCAGACACACACTTCCCCACGTCCCCACATATATAAGCCTAACATGTCCCTCCTGAAAACTACAAGGGCATAGCCCCAGCGAATATGCCTCCAAATGCCCATGCCCCTGGAATACACACTCAAACGCATTCTACACACAACTCTCCAAAACACCCAAGCAGACCCGCAATTACTCAGTACACGACACAAGTGCAAACCTAGCACCCTACGTCCTTTCCTCCAAACACGCATATAACACACTCTCGGCATATCCATAAACCCACACTCCCCAAGGCTCCATCCAAGGGCATGCGCTCTTCCAGCATGCAGAATCCAGAAGCATACCAATACGGCACCCCGACCTATATAGCATTCACCTGTCCCAGAAGATAGGCCGACTCGCCCTCTACACATCAAAAGACACATGCACGGCTCTGGAACATGTGCTACACACAAAAAAGCAAAGAGCCATATGACAGGCCATGAACACACAAATAATCATCCTAAAGGGAAGGGCAGAGGAGGATCCTTAAAGAGCAGAAACCGCCCACGGGGGATGGGTTAAAGACAAGCTTTCAAGGGGTCTTCGAAATGGTCTAAAGCTGATGATCACTCAAGAAAAGGAACCCAGCCATGACTTACCCGACTTGAAGGAAGACCAGATGCATCCAAGTGCCAGACACGCTCAAGACACAACCCCCAAGAGTTCAAGCACAAGACAACAGATGTGGAGATCGAGTCCTGCTGCATGAGGCCAAGGAGAGAAGAGTCCTGGACAAGGAGCATTTCTGCACCTCACCCAGACAGAAACACAGGGGAGAGGGGACACGCCTAGGTAAAAGAGGACAGGAGATGGAAACCTGAGATGAATTACCCCAGTTGATATACGACCAAACTCCTGGCAATACACACCGATTTGAACAAGCACTGTGACAGCCCAGGGCACACCATCCATATAGGGCACAAGGAGGAGCTGGAGATGGAAGCCTTGATATCCACCCTCCAATGAGGAAGAAGGCAGTCTTCTCCCCTCCCCACTGGGCCTTGGATTCTAGAAATGTAGCTCTCTTGGTTCATGGGGCTGCTCCGCTCCCTGGCCGGCTTACGCGTATCTCCCCCCAGGGTCTTATGCTCCTAAACTCACTCTTTACCTGGGGCTTCGCTTCCTGCCAAATTCTTCCTGCCACGAAGCAGAAGAACCAGAGCTTCATCAAATCCTGACACCTGGTGAGGGGTCTGACAGTGCAAAGACAGTGGGTTTGAGCAGATCGAGGCGTTCCTTTGTGGCACGGAAGGCTAAGGATTCTGAGTGTTCACTGCAGTGGTCCCGATTGCTGCTGTGGCACTCCGTCTGTGGACGGGGAAACTCCACATGGGGCAGATGCCACCAAAAAGAAGAAGTCTGTGCGCTCGAATCCTCTCTGAACCTGGGATCCTGGATTCAGGTGCCAAGCTGAGGGCAAGGTAGATTCCCAGTCCCACTCTCAATTTTGGCTGGGGTCAAGTCCCAACCACGAAGTTTCACTACAGGCCCCAAAGGTACAAATACACAGATCGGCCCCTGGACTTCCCTAACATCGCCCTGAGGCCTAGGCAGATAATCCTACCAAGTCCACCAGGAGACACACAATCCCCAACTTCATGGCGGAAAACATCCATGAAAAATAGGCCCCTGAACACCAACTTACAAACACCTAAACGCCAGCTCCTGGACTATGCCTCTGTTACATCTCAGCACCCTCCAAAGACAAACGGTCACCCAAACACAGGCATGATCTCCCCTTACACACATATCCATAGACAAAACCCAACCAACCCTCACCTTTGATGGATTACCAGATTCCCGACCACCAGGTGGCCTTGTACCAATCCCCCCTAGGCTTGCAAATCCATCACGATTTACATCCGACTACAACTAGGTGGTCAGCACTACATTCAGCAAGGCTGCCCCCAACAGAGACCCAAGCATGCCCTTTGAACAGAAGTGCTGACTGACATTGGGATGTGAAAAAGGAAGACACCAGTGAAACTAGCAGCCTGGATGGTACATCTTCACTCCTTTTCCCGAGCCCTGAGCTACTTCTTGTGAACCCCATGAGGGTTTTCAAATTGGAAATTCTTCCTTCGAGCTTTCCTACACTTTGGAACGGCAGGCTCACTGGAATGCCACCCATTTTAATCACTCACACACTTTAGCCCCCTGCCTCCATAGGCCCCACAGTCCCTCAAGTCTCCCAGCAGCCTGATCCACAGTGCTGCTAAAAGCTGTGGTGGAAACACTGCTCCGGACCTGAGCTCCATGCGGGCATGAACCCACATGGAGGAGGGCACAAGGAGTCTGCAGCGTGCACAAGAGCACAGAGCGGTCACACCCAATGGCTGAAGAGTCCCCATATTCCTTAGCAGGGCTGTCATGGAATGAATGCTAAAGGCCACCATGAAGGGCCCCACCCTCAGGCAGGCCACCCCTTGGGAAACCACCCTCTTTGCTCCCACGTGCGCTACTGACTACCCAAGCGGACCCTCCTCAACAGACACTAGGAGCGGTTGGAGGATGGGAGTCTCTGTGCACAACAGCTCAGTCAGCAGGGGACAGGTGGGAAGAGGAGGGAGGGAAGGAAGCATCAGAAGAGCTGGCCCAGGAGCTCCCTCCAAGACAGGAATGTCATGGAGGATTTGCATTCGCTGGAAAGCTCTCTGGTGTTGTCTTCCTGTCTTCTCCCTGGGAGCTTCTGTGGCCATCTCTTCTTAAACCCTATCTCTTGGGAGATGAGCCCCCACGGTCACACTGCATCGGTGAAACCCATGCATTTAGATAGGATCCCCATACAAGAGTTTGCAGAGATCCAGCCTAAGCACAGAATCCTCAAAGTGGGCCAAGGACATTCATGCCCTTTGGGCCACAGTACCTTAGGCTGTGTGGACTCTTTGGGTTGGGATTTGCTCGTCTAGAAAGAGAAGGGTCTTTCCCCTAGCAAATTGGATGGATCCATTAAAGAACCATTCTAGCACGCAATTGGAGATCTGGGAACCTCTCTTCAGAGATGGTGCTCCTGTCGCCATGCCTAGAGAATTTCCAAATGCCTCGATTCTCCACGCATGTTTGTTCTTCATGTCTTTCTTTAATACATGGAGCTTGTTCAATAAAGGTTGGTGCACAGGTGTGTCTCCTTTGTACGGTTCTGGTTGTCCTGGTTATGCTGGTGAGCTAAACCTGACCCTCTTGGCCAGTCACAAGACAGCAGGTACTTTGGGAACACTATTCCTCTCCCTCCCTACGTCTGGCAAGACATCGTGGAAGTTCAGGTGGACATCCACCCACAAAGAAGTAGCAGCAGATTCAACATACCCACCTGACTTGGGAATGCTCGCCAAAGAAACTTGAACCCTCAGATCCCTTTTCTGGTCCATGGCAACATCAGAGCATTTCTTCCTCCACAGGATACCTCTCAAGACCCTTACATCTATCTGACAAAACCCCAGAGCTCCCAAGGGCACAGACGTGAATCGTCCACAAGACACAAACCTGGGATCTCTCGGTGCCTTTCAATTTCCATGTGGGAGTGGAAGGTTCACTGTCTCCTGATGCTAGTGATCCATCTCCAGAGATGTTTCTCCTCAGCCGCCAGTGCCTGCCCCGAAGCTCTCTGCAGGAACAATCAGAGGTCATGGTCCAAATGACGTTGAGACACCCACTTCCATGACTGGTTTCCCTAATTACAGTGCAGCTGATTTGACACCCTCTGCCTCTCCGATGTCGGCATGTAGGGTTCTGAGGTAGTATAAGATAATGAACAACAGAAGGAGTTCGTGTCATGGTGCATCAGAACCGAATCTGACTAGGAACCATGAAGTTGCGGGTTCCACCCCTGGCCTCGCCCGGTGGGTTAAGGATCGGGTGTTGATGTGAGCTACGGTGTAGCTTGCCATCACGGCTGGGATCTGGCATTGCTGTGGCACTGGCATAGGCCAGGGGCCACAGCTCTGATTGGACCCCTAGCCTGGCAATCTCCCGATGCCATGGATGCGGCCCTCAGAAGTCCAAAGTCAGTCAAAAAATGTGGAAGATTTGGGAGCACCTCGTTTCCACAATGCAACTTTTGTATCAGTGTCCCTGAGAAGACTCATGCCAATACGACATCTGGGGAGGGGGTGGGGTGGATTGGGAGCTTGGGGTGAAGGGATGCAAAGGATTGGCTTTGGTGTGGATTAGCAATGAGATCCTGCTGTGTAGCACTGGGAACTTGTGATGGAGCATGCTCATGGGAGCGACTAGAATGTGTACATGTGTGTGTACCTGGGTCACCATGCTGTACAGTAGCAAAACCATTGTCTTGGGGGAAGAACAATTCAAAACCAACCAAACAAGAAACCCCCACAAATACTACATCTGAGCTATGCGTGAGAATCTTGTAACAAATTGCAGGAGTGGCTGAAGAAGGGGAGGAAGCAACAAGGAAGCCTGGCCTTCCTGAATGCCTGGGTACAATGGGTGCCTCAGCAATCTTCTCATATGAAGGTCTTGTTTGAAAACCCTTGAAATGTTTCTTCAGTGTAAAAGCTCCAATAGAGAGCCCTATTCCCATGGTGCTCAGTTGTGCAGTGCCCCATCCAGAGTTTCTTCCTACAAAGCTCACCATGGCATTGCAGGAGATACTCTCGCCTCAGCTTCTCACCCTCTTTGGAGACCATGTTCCTTTGCAAGGGGCAAGAAGCTTCGGAAGCACCCACACAAGTCCTTTTTCTCAATCTGCAACAATCCTTTCAACCTCTCCTTCCTTGCCCAACACCCTAACAGCAGGAGGAATTGTAGTTCTGCTACTGCACACAGGGACTCTTGCCTCCCAAGAGATTTGCTTGCAGTCCTAGGAGGTTTCACCCCTCACCTCCCTTGATGATGTTCCCGAGACCTCGCCTCTCACCACACCAGACGGACATACGCATTCCTATCACTTGCATCGTGATAAGCTGACCTTAACTCCCAATCTGAACGTTTCCTCAGGTGTGTTTCCGTTTGGCTGTGTCAGGGATGCTACGTTGATTCCCATGCAGACAGCACCATAGGCAAGGACAAGCCTCGATTCTCAAGAGCAAGGGTATGGGATGCAGACAGGAAATGCACCAGCTTTCAAGCAGGGCTTGCTGGGGAGGACGTTGATGCGAGTGGGTTTGGACACGTGGAGATTGGACATTGGTGGATAAAAAGCTGGCACTGTGTCAAAGGGCACACCCACATCACGGGCAGTCGATGTTTTCATACCTACAAAAGCCAGCAATTCCCATCATGGCTCAGCAGACATAAACCCCCCTAGGATCTGTGAGGATGCACACTCCATGCCAGCCTCCTTCAGTAGAATAAGGATCCGGGGTTGCCCTGAGCTGTGCTGTAGGTCCCAGATGCAGCTTGGATCCCACATTGCTCTGGCTATGGCAGAGGCCTGCTCGTGCAGGTCTGATGTAACTCCTAGCCTAGGAACATCCATAGGCAGCACGTGTGTCCCCCCAAAGGAGAAAGCAATTAAACCCAAGAGACCCGCCCACACACACTTTTGGTTCTTTCACATAAGGAAAGAGAAGATTTTGTCTTCTCCTCCCTTACTTCTGTCCTTAACCACATAAAGCTCAAAGACGCAATAGTATCTCTTGGCTCTTCCATTGCCATTTCATCCAAAGAGCCTGCAGATTTGGGGTCCCTTTGCCATTTTCTTTTGGGTTGGACCAAAAGGCACCTTTTGGTCTCCACTCTGAGTTCTCCTCCCCTCAAGAACTGCCCACTCCCTGTAGCCTTATATGGTACCCTTATGGGCGAGTCTTGCCAGATGCATGCTGATTCCAAGGGAAACGTAAATTTCAGATACACAGGGAAAGTACTTGCAGTAAAGATATGTCCAAAATGGTGCACGGGACACAGGTCAGGCTAAATGCAGGCACTGTGTATGGGAAATGAAAAACTCAAATGGAGCTGCACATTTACTATTGTTTTTGCCTGGCGTTGAGCACTCTGCCCTTTCAGTACATTGAATTTCAAGAGAATGGAGGAACTCCCATGTTAAAAATGCATCCAGTAACAGAGGAGCCACGATATCAGTAGGAAGGCAACAAAAGGAAAGATACTCAGGTCTAAGGGGACGCAATTTAATTTTCTCGTTTCCTTTTTTACTCTTTCTCAAGAGGAACTCTTTGATCTTACAAGAGGTTAGGTTTTCCACTGCAGTTGATTTACAATGTTTTGTCTACTTCTGCTGCGTCGCCAAAGGACCCTGTCGTACAGACAGATGTATGTATATATGATATATGATACATATATATCTATATAGGATACATATGTAATCACTTTCTCACATTATCCCCCAACCTTTTCCATCACAAGTCCAAGATGGAGTTCCCTGTGCACATGGTACATTTCAACCAGAGACAAAGGAATACTACCTGCAAAGGCAAACGGATGGCATTCAAAGTTGCTTGCCCAAAAGATCTCTGAAAAGATGGGAATGAAACAGGTATCTCTGATCCCTGGTGGGAACGAGGACTGAGTGGACAGGGGAAAGAGGGGAGAGGAGGACTCAGCACACCATATGCTATTCGGTACACGTGGACTGTGATCCCTGTGAGGGGAGGATTTGTTGAAAATGTTACATTCAAACATTTAACAGGGAAAAGCTCCAAGACTTACCAGCAATGTCATCATACGGGAGACACGACAGACTGATCTCTGGTCTTGGACACGTGGGCTGTGCAGTGGCTTTTTGGATAGGCTGGGCCTTTCCAGCACAAGGGAACATGAGGAAGGTGGGTCCTGCTGGATGCTGGTTGGCACACAAGGACGGTTTCCTTAGGAAAGACGGACACACACCAATCACAAATGGTGGGTCTGCTGAGAGAAGCCAAACCATAAACATTGGGTTCCAGGTGGCCATGAAAACCAAAGTGATTATCAGATGATAAAAGATGAATTTTGTTCAGAAAGTCTGGCCTCTGGGGAAGGGAGCCTGGAGCCAGGACGGAAGCTGAGGCGGTTGAAGGACAACAAACAAGTTGATGAATAACAGAGGGAAAGGGAACATCAAGACAAACCTCGGTGCTGTGACTCTGAAAACCAACACATACATTGCCTGATGAGGCACTCGACAATTGTCTGGCCCCTGCATAAGGTGGAAGAAACGTCTGGTTCTTGCCTCCCTGCAGAGGCCAGCATGGAATGGCACCCCACCCCCACCCAGGCTCACCTGCCCTCGGCCCCTCCCCCACTGCAGAATGACTGGAGGCCCGCATTCTACTGTTGAGATTCAAACTTGGGCTCCTTTACTTGCGTCCTGAGCATCTGTTGGGGCAGGTCCCTCGCTGGGTCCTGCTCTTGACTGTCCACGTTGAGGCTACCAGCCCGTGGTGGTCCAGGCCCACGCCTGTGGGAATGGCTTCAGAAGGCGGTAAGCCTCTAGACAGGGGCTGTTTTCCAAGAGAAAGGGCCTCCCTCAAATCCCTGGGTTTCCGTTGGGACCCTTCACTGTGGACAGGGAGTTGGACAGAAGGAGAGGAAGGCGACAGCACTGCACCCCAGGGACATCTCAGCTGGGGAGCCTATAGAAACCTGAAGCTGCCCTGGGGAGGACAGCTGCTTGGAGGTGGTTCAAGAGGCCTTGCTCTGGTTGGGGAGGCAGGACGGCAGCAGGCAGGTTGGCGGTTTCTAGAAGGGAGACAAGCCACTTGGAACGTGTGTGTAGCCAGTGTCCTGTGGCTGGCCCTGGGTGGGTCATGGGGAAAGCCTAGCCCCGCCTTGTGGTCCTCAGGCATCTGAAGCTCGCCTCACCAGACCTCTCTAAGGGATTGGAACTGGCGCATCCTCTGGCTAATGGGGGCGTGGAATGGGAGGGTATAGTCAGAAAACGATTCAGTGTTGGTGGGTGTTGTCTGGGGACTCATGCTCAGGAAAGGGTCTGCTCTGAGCTGAGCAGGATGTGACTCTCACTGCCACGGCCCAGAACGTTTCCCTCCATCCCACCCAGAACTCACTTCTCAGGTCAGGCAACTGTGGCCTTGGATTCCACAAGGGAAGGGCAACCAGGTGACTTCACCCAAGCTAGGACTCGTGGGCCTGAGGGGTTCTGTATTAGTTTCCCTTTTGTGGAAGTACGTCTCTGCAGACATGGCGCAGCATGTCAGGTGGCTCATGGCAGAAGCTGAGGCCTGATTTGAGATGAAGAGTGTGTTCCTATTTCAAGTCACTACTACTACATGTGGAGAGAGGCTGGGTGCAGGTGGAATGCCTAGGAAGGCTGCTTCCTTTGTAAAGGGGGGGGTGAAGCAGTGTAGCACAGAAGCAGGAAGATGATCTAGTCTGCTACTCTGAAACCTCCTAGAGCATCTGTGGAGGTCAATTCGGTGCCTCGTGGTATGTACCTCCTTCTCCTGAATGGGCGGTTTTCTCAAAATGGCACCTGACTCCTGCCTGCTTCTCAGTTTCTCCTCACTTTCCATTATTGGGAGCTGGAAGGGGAAGGACCACAGGCAGCCTCCACTCCCATGACCCTTGTCACATGAGCCGCCCTGGGCCCGTGCTCATCTTTGGAAGCCAACCCTGGATGGGAAGTGGCAAAAATGCAGGGGACACACACCGACTTCTCAGACTTCTCTCTGAGGAGCAGAACTGCATGGCGGGAGGGACTCAGGGCCATCGGGATGGGGTGGCACACCATAGCCCCTGTGAAGTGTCCACTCTGGGTGGTTCAGAGAGGCAGGTGCATGCTTGGTGGGGCTGTTCTGTGTTTGTCTAAGGGTTCTGTGTGCAGAGCGATCTTCGCAGCCTTTGAGAGGTGTTTTGTGTGGTCAGGAAAGTATGAGAGAACAGATGTGTGCTGAGCATCCCGAGAGGAAGGGTTGAGGAGGATGTGAGGCCCTTCGACTTTAGACAGTGGAGGTCCATCAAAGGCCTCACGGTGCCTGGAAGGACCTTGGAGAAGGCCCTTACCTGCCAGTGACCTTGCTGAGGGGCATGCTCAGAGTAGATGACCTCTCAGGTCCAGGACGTGGGGACAGCCTGTGAGGACGAGGTGTCAGGGAGCTCCTCAGGGAGGCTCTCCCATCCCTGCTGCTGATCTGAGCATTTCTCGGTAGACAGGGGCAGGGAACTGGGTGTGGGGGTCAAGACCATGAACATCCCTCCACGACATCTGCACAACACACAGGTTCCTTGGGCCAAATGCCCTCTCTCACTGAGGTCAGAACATGAACATCCCTCCACGACATCTGCACAACACACAGCTTCCTCGGGCCAAATGCCCTCTCCCACTGAGGTGTGCCCTCTGAGTCCCCAGAGAGCTTCCGTCCATGTCACCCATTCTCCTCTTCCATTCACCCCTTTCCTTTCTCTCCACAGCATTTCCACTGCTGGGCACGGATGTGGTCATGCCCCCTGGGGCCTCACGCTCCTATCCTCCCCCCACTCCTGGCTCCCAACCCCAGCCAGCTTGGGAGCAGCACCTGCCACCGCCCATGGCCCCATTACTCCTGCCTGGCAGCACCCTATTGCAGCCACCTCACCACATGACACCTCGGGTGACTCCTGCTGACCATGGCCCCATTGCCCCAGGGCTTGGCAACATCCCTGTCCCAGTCTGGTCAGGAGGGAGGTCAGCATTGCCCCACCAGTCTCAGGCCTTTGGGCGCCCTCAGGCCCCCCTCAATGGGAATGCTTCCAGGGCTCTCATGGGGAGTGCTTTGTGTCCTGCACCCCTTTGCATAGCAAGCCCTGTGGGGGACAGCGGGGTGGCTGCCCCAGCTATTGCAGCAGCTCAGGCTGGCAAGGGAGGCTTGGCCCCAGGCCTTCCTCCTCAAGCGGCACCACCAGCTGCCCAGATGGCCTTCACCCTGCCCCCAGGGACCTCTGGGCCGTGGCCACATGGCACCTCTGGGGCAGGCAGCCTGCATGCCTCCCAGCACACGGGCCCTCAGGAGGACGCCTCTCACCATAAGAGCGTCTATCAGAACTTCCGACGCTGGCAGCACTTCAAGTCCCTGGCCCGCAGCCACCTGCCCCAGAGCCCCGATGCGGAAGCTCTCTCCTGCTTTCTCATGTAAGTGACCTCTCAGACCCTCATTAGCTCAGCTGGAGCCTTCGCATATACAGGACCTTGGCATGGACTCCCTGCTTAGGTTTCCAGGCATCCTTTCACCTCGAGAGAAGGAGGGTTGACAGCAATGTCCATGCTATGAGGAGGCACGTCTGCACTCAGATGTGTCCCACGTCCAGTCCATGACATCCCGTCCGTGCCTTAGCTCAGCTACCACCACCATGCAAGACCAGTTGTCTCACTTTCTGCACTGCCATGATAACATTGAGTGCAGGAGAGCAGTCCAAGAGGGTCCTGCTCGGATGTGAGGAGCCAGAGTTTGAATGGGACCTGCTTCTCTGTTGCTACCTCCTTTCAACATGGACCTGGGCCTCTGGCAGCCAGTGGGTATCACTTCAGATAAGGCTTAGGACATTCAGGCCCAGGACGGAGCTTTCTGCATGCCCGGTCCTTGTTGTTCTGAAGAAGTCCAGTGTGAACGGGGAGGTGGTCGAGCTGTCCATAGATAGACGGGCAAGGGTCTATCCTCCTAGAGCTGTGAACCTGGCAGGAACATCCCTCCTAGACCCGAGGTCCCTCCGAAAAGGGGGACTAGGCCATCTAGTGCAGAGACCTGGGCAGAAGAATCCTTGGGCTTCTCAGACCTGTTAGCTGGTAGACTGGCGCCTGCCCTCCCGCATTGATGGGGCTGCGTTTTATATGAGATGGCAACCCGCCCCCAGCCAGAGTGTCCCAGCTATAGCCAGGGAGTGGACAAGCATCCTCTAGTGAGTGGGAGGTGGTGGCACCAGGCACCAGGAAGGCTTGCCTTTGCTCTCCAGACACCCTCGTCTCCCCCTCTTGAGCCTGGGTTTGGCAGGGGTGGGGCCCATGGAGGCCTTGGAGCTGGGTGGGGTTGGGCAGTTGGGGCTGGGCTGGACCAAGAGACTGACCCTGAGGGCTTACAGCCCAGTGCTTCGCACCCTGGCTCGCCTGAAGCCCACCATGACGCTGGAGGAGGGCATGCGGCAGGCCATGCAGGAATGGCAGCACATGAGCACCGTTGAGAGGATGGCCTTTTATGAAATGGCAGCAAAGTGAGTCAGGGTCCTGGGCCATGGGCGACATGGTGGGGTGGGTGGTGGGTGATGGGCAGGCCCCAGGGCAGGATCTGGCTCTGGTGCTAGCAATCAGAGAGGATGCAAGAGGAGGCTGGCACCTGACACCTCCTGTTCCCTGAATCCCCAAACCCTATTGGCCTCTAGAATCCCCTCTGCCACCTGGAGAGCTTGGCTCTTCCAGCCTGTCTGTCCCAGGAGCTCTGCCCTACCGTGATGCTGATGTGGGGAGGCCTCAGGATGGCCTTGGGGAGCACGGCAGCCCAGGAGGGGGTCCCCTGAAGGCATGGGGGCTGTGCAGGGATGAGGAATCCACCCGGCAGCCTGGCACCCCTTCATGCTGGGTGCCTAGCCATCACTGACCTAGCATGTGGTAGGCCTCTCTTCATCAACGATGGCTGGAATGGGCAACTGGCCATCCCTGGGGAAGCCCATGGGTCTCTGGCCCTCCCTGTCATTTCTGCATGTGAACCTCCTAGTTTCCAAACAAAACCAAAGGAGCAGCTAGCTCTCAGTGGCAAGAGATGCCTCACCTCTAATGGTAGGATCCCCACTCCAGCCTGTGCTGGGCCCTGTCTCATGCGTGCTCTCCCAGACTCTCACTCCCAGCCCCAGGTTCTGGGTTCGGGCAAGGGCTCTGTGGGGACACGTGCCTGACCAGGCCACTGGCCATCTCCATTGTTTGGGTCAGACAAGGTCCGGGGGCACATGAGCAGGGGCCCCCACTGCCCACCATGTGTCCCTAAGCCTGGTCCCAGAGATTGACCTGGGTCTCTGCTGGGCCATGCCCTCCAGCTCCAGGGCTGGTCAGGCAGGAGGAGGCCCAGATCTTGCATATCTGCCACTGCAGTTCCCTGCTGCGACAGCACCTCACACGGCCCTGACAGACCTAAGGACACCCTCTCCTCACCCCCTCGGTCCTGCTGCCCTGGGTGGGCTCCAGAGCCCAGGTGGTTTTCTCACTGGGGCCTGTCCCTCAACACCCCCTAGGTTCATGCAATTTGAGGCAGAGGATGAGATCAGGATGGGGAACGTGTCCTGCACAACGCGGGCACAGGGCATGCCTCCTCCAGCTCCAACAAAGCTGGCTCCTCAGGAACCCACATCCCGCAAAAGGGGCACTCAGTCTGTGAATCACCTTCCCCCTGGAGGTCAAGGTACAGGTAAGAGAGGCCTAGGCCTGGTCCCTGTTCCCAGATGGGTCCTTTCCACTCAAGGGGGCATTGGTCTTTCAACACGGATAGCCCCCGAGGGTGTCTCAGTCCCCCTTTTCCCCTCTGCGGTGTGGACCTGGTCCATTTAGAACCTCATCACCCTCCTCCCTGTCTAAGGGGCCCCTGTGAAATCTGCCTAACAAGTGTGCTGGTGGGGAGACCCTTGATCATTAGACGTTCCACACGTTCTCACACCTGACTTTTACCTGTCCCTGACTTGAATCTGGCCTCCCACCAAACCTGAGGCTCTGGCTGCTCCTCCCCCTTCCCACATGCATATCCATTGCCCCACAACAATGCCCTCCCCTGTGCCTGCTCAGGGGTCAGCTTCTGGGCGCTGGGTCCCCTCACTTTCCCTTCCTCCTGCTCTGCCTCAGCCTGTGCTCCAAGGAAACACGGCCCCAGGGTCCAGCACACCCACCCAAGGCCACGCAGAGCCTGGCAGCTGCTGGAGAACAAGGCCCCCAAGGAGATTCCCCCTGAGGCTCGCAGGGAGCATGGGGACCTCCCGCAGGCACTGGTGGGTCCTGGCCCCTCAGCCACAGGGGAGTCAGATATGGAATGTCGAGAGGATGGATATGAGCTGCCACAGGACGAGGACGGCTGCTTCCCAGACCCGGATCTCCTCAGCTACGTGGACAAGCTGTGTTCCCAGGAGGCCTTTGACACCAAGGTGGGCTGGGCCTGGAGTCTGAGACTCCAGGATTCCAGGGAGAGATGCTCTTAGCACCCTAGTTCTGGCTCTGGCCCAGGATAATGGGATTTAGGCTCTGGTCCTTGACCCCGACATCTGTGTGTCTTCCTGTGTGTCTGAGTGTACTTTGGTGCATAGGATGTGTATATGTGGATGTGTAAGTTGTACATGTGTGTGTGTCTCTCTCTTTGTAGGCCTTTGTGTGTCTGGGTTGGTGCCTATGTGTTTGTGCTTTGGAGCCCATGTGTCTGCATGTGCACCTGCTTGTGAGTGTGTGTGTGTGTTTATGTGAGAGTAGACAATACCTATGGGAGTTTGAAAGCTCCCCCTTTGTGAGGGGAACTCTGGATTGGCCTCTGCTAGTCACGTTTCTCCCAGGCCTTCCTGCCTCCCAGGGCACACCTGCCAAGGCTGCTCACAGCCTCTCCCTTCCATTCCAGGTGGAGGTGGTCATTCACCCCCGATTCCTGGCAGAGTTGCTTTCCCCAGAACCAGAGTTGGATCTCTCGGGCCTGGCTGAGGAGCTGGAGCAGGAGGAAGGACTCTCCCCTGAAGAGGTGGCCAGGGGAGGGACTGACACTAGGGAGACTGGGGGCAGGGGGGGGTAGTCAGGTGACCCTGGAAATCCAGGAGGAAAGGACCCAGGTCAGCCAGTGCTGGGAAGGGCCCTAGAGCAGGAGGCCCTGAAGGCTCTGTCCCTCCCTCCCCTGACAGAGAGGCCCTGCACCCAGGAGGCTGCCCAGGTGGGTGCAGGGCAGGAGGAATGGAAGGGGAGGAGAGGAGCCGGGGACAGGGCAAGGACCCTGCTGGGGAGAAGGTGCAGGAGGAAGGCAGGAGGGCCACAGGCTCTGTCTGTGGATGTGAGTCCCATCTCACCTCCCCCTGCCCATAAGCCCCGGCTATCCCTGGAGGGTGCAGAGCAGTCACTGTCCACCTCTCTCCCACCAGCTAGTGCAGACACAAGTCCTGGCCTTGGAGGAGGATGACGGGGTGCCAGCCACTCCCAATCACAGGGCACCCCACCTGGACTCAAGACCTTCAGAGTCTGTGGCCCAACACGATGCCCAGAGGAACGAGCAAGGCCCACAGCCTGGGGTCAGAGATGAAACCTGTACACCCCAGATGGATTTCCATGGCCATCTAAGGCACCCCCAAACAGACAGGGGCCTGTTCAGGCACAAAGGCTCTGTGCCCTCTCCAGGATATCAGGAGCCCCCTCAGGCTGGAACAGCACAGCCATTTCCTCGCCAAGTTACCAAGCGCTCGGGCCCTCCATCAGGACTCAGGGCCAGCAAGGTTCTCAGGGAGGCCTCTCCTCTTAGTGGAGCCCCAGGGCTGGGTCACAGGTTCAGTGAGAATGAGGAGGAGCTCCCCAGCCTGGCCTTCTTCTTGGGCCTTCACCACAGCCTGCTGCCCTGGGGCCTGCCACAGAGCCCTGTCCCTGCCTCGGGTCTTGTCTGAACTGCAGGGCAGAGGGCACAGCAAGCTTCCCAGGCCGCTGTGCCCCAGAGAATGGGCCTCAGCTCAGGCCCCCTGGAAGCTGCCAAGTCTAGAAAGTGGGCTCGGTGTGGAGGCCTAGCTGCTGCTGAGGACCTGGCAAGGCCTAGGGCTGACCTGCGAGGCTCTGGGAGGCACACCCTGGCTCTGGGGCTGGTTGACCCTTCCCAGCCCAAAAGGAGCAGGTGTGACCCATGTGTCACACGGAGGAGGAGGAAGTGGCACTGCAGCCAGTAGGGAACGGTGGGCCAGCCCTCCAGGGCCAGTCCACCTGGGCAGCCCCCATGGAAGCCTTGGGCTCCTCCAGGTCCTAGCAACCATCCTGGCTGCCATAGGGGTGGGGAGGAAGGACAGAATGACCAGAGCCAGGAGGGGGTGGGGGTGGGTGGGGTTAGGTGGTGGGGACTTGGGTCTGGGTGTGTGTGGGTGGGCACAGTAGCTCCTTTGCGATGGGGGATGTAAAACATGGATAAAATCGTTCTGTTGTGAAATGCACTTGGTCCACTGTCGTCTTGCATGTGCCTGTGTCCTCAGAGATGGGTCGTCTGAGGACAGAGAGGGGATCTGAGAGGAGCGAAGCATGTGTGAGATCCCAGGCAGTCTGGATCCACATGTGAATGAATAAGTCTTTCCTCCACAGAGACAAGGATGCCCAGGCTGCTCCTGGGAGTACACAGCTCTCACTAGCCCCAGGGACAGCCTCATCATCCCTGTCTCTCCAGCCTGCTGGGCTAGGGGGCTTCTGGGGCATCGGTTCCATGCGCTGCATCCCGGAACACTCTGGGGATGGAGAGCTGCTTTTGTGCAGTTCAGCCCTCTGGACACTCACCAGTCGTGAGAATGGAGGCTGGAGGCAGCCCTTACCTCTAGAGAGTTTCTCTCTGCCTCTCTGAAGTGGCCACATGACAGGCTGGGGTGATCCTCCACTCCTCCAGGGTGTCCCGTGGGGGTGGCCTGTCCAGAGAGGAAAAGGCTTGGCTGTAGGGACAGGACTTTCTGCTTCGGTGCCTTGTGGGTGGGGGACCATCCTATCGTCTTGGTGAGATTATTGCCATGTGCTAAATGGTGGAGGCAGCGGCCTCTTAGTCCCAGTGAGGACAAAACAAAGGAGGGAGTGAGTGACTGTAATCTCATGACCTGTTAATGGCTTGGGGGGAGGTTCCATCATGTGAAGCTCAGTGGTCCCAACCTCACCAGCCCACTGGCATCCGCCCCAGGGAGCTTTTGATACAAGAAGACCTGGGACTTTTCGTGATCAGGGATAAGTTTTCGATTGGGGTGAGGAGGGTTAAGGATCTTGGGTTGTCCCTGGGAACGTCTGTGTGCCACAGGGGCAGCCAACACTTACAAAATAAAAAACAAGCAAACAAAAAAAAGAAAAAGCAAAATGCCCCAAACGCCAAAAATCTAGGATTAATGCCAAGTGCAGGCACACTTAAAGTGAGCCATTCACTCATGCTTTTCAATCCATTAAAACATGAAAGAGCAGGAGTTCGTGTGGCTCGGCTCTAAGGACACTGATTAGGATCCATGGGGACGCGGGGATGAGACATGGCATGGCTTACTGGGCTAAGGTTCTGGCATTGCCGTCAGCTGTGGTGTAGGTATGAGACATGCCTCAGGTCCTGTATTGCTGTGGCTGTGCCATAGGCCAGCAGGAGCAGCTGGGAATCGACCCCTGGCCTGGAACAGCCCACAGGCCCCAATGCAGCTGACTCAAAATGGAAAAGAAAAGAATGCAATAGAATTTGCAGAAAGGAAAGATGTACAGACCATCACCAAATAGTATTTTAGGGAGTTCCCATTATGGCTCAGAAGATGAAGAATCTGACTGCGATCCATGAGTACGTGGGTTTGAGCCCTGGCCTTGTGCAGTGGGTTAAGCAATCCAGCATTGCCTTGAGCTGTGGTGTGGGCTACGGATGTGGCTTGGATCTGGCATTGCTGTGGCTGTAGCGTAGAACAGCAATGCCAGCTCTGATTCGACCCCGAGTCGGGGAACTTCCCTATGCTGCAGGTGGGGCCCTCCAATGCCAATCAGAGACTCCATCTATCCACGCATCCCTCCAACCAAAAAGGAAACAGTGGATTAATGGATGGCACATTCACCGCATCACAAAAATGGCCGCCATGCCCAGGGTGGGTGAAGGAGCTTCCCAATTTCAGGGGCTGGATTGGTGCAGCTTGTGTGAAATGGAGACAGGGGCTGAACACTCTTTGTCTATGACAGACACCAAGGGGAAGCTGACCCTCTGATACCAGGGAAAGGCTCATCTCCAAACCCCTCAAGGCGGAGTCAAACCATTGGCTGAGGAAACCCATTTGACTTAGGAGGTGGGGCCCCTGGCCTGGGTTCTGCCTTTGCAATGCCATGTGTCTCCAAGACCAAGGCACCGAGTCCCCTGTGTCCCAGTCACAGACAGCATACCTTCAGTGTCCAGCCATTCCAACGGCCAGGCCATCGTGCCTTATTGGAAGGGCCTGTTTGGGTGGTGGGGATGCAGCAGTGTGTTCCAGAGGGGATTCGGGCCCTCTGGCTCACAGGTGACCTCTTGCCAGACAGGCCAAGTGACGCATCTGTTACCAGGGTGATTTCCCAGGCACTGCCTTCCTTCCTCAGGTGGCAGGGATGCAAAGGGCTTGAAAGGGGGCACAGAGCACAGAGCCATCACCTACGGTCTCCTGACCGCCTCTGCCTGGGGGGGAGGAGTTTCCTGCTGTCGCAGAAGCTATTGCTAGCATACCAGTCATTGGTGGAGTTCTGGATCCCCAACATTTTGCTACTCAGCAGCATGCAGGAGAGAGCAAGGATGGTCCTTGGAAGGAGCTAAGAGTCTTGGGTGAGGGGAAACTTGCTTATTTTCAAGAGGTGCTTCTTAGTCAGTTGGGGTAAGGATGCCCTTCCTTTCACGAAGTGCTTTGGAAGAGGTTTGACAAAGAAAGACTGGCAACCGCATGGGTTGGGGGGAAGCAACAGGCAGGGATGGAAATGTTGCTTGCTGAAGAAGAGAAAGGGCAGTTCTGACTTGCTCAAGACAACCTCCCTGCAGCTGGGAGGTGGGCCTTCTTCCTTGGGCCATCACGGTCCCTGCCAACAGCCAGGGAGTGTGGCTGACAGAGCTGGGGAGTGCCTCCTGGTGCCTCTGTCATCGGCCTTCGGAGCCTGGTGGCTGCACCCACAGCTCAGACCTGCCCTGGGCAGTAGGAGAGAGGCTGGAGCTTTGCCCACTGGGAGTGCTGATCCCCCTGCCAGGGACTGCACCCGGCTCCTGCATGTCAGCCTTCTGGTGGTAGCCAATGCCCACATGGGACCACGGCCATAGAAAGCAGCAGAGCGCTGCATCTGGGCCCCCTCCTGGACCCTGGCTCTCTCTCCACTTGTAAGCTGATCCAGACAACAATGGGCAGGGGTGGCTGTGAACTGGCCCTGTCAGACACATCTTCAGAAGCCTGGCATTTCCATGTTCAGGTAATCCCCTTATGGTTACAGTGTAAGGGAAATAGGCAGAGAACTCCTCTGTCACAGTCATATTGGAGCCGTTCCTGCCTGGGATGTTTGGAGAACCTCTACGATAAGGAAACAAAGAGCCACTGCATTTCACTCCACTGGGTCCAAAGCATATGCTGTCCATTGCAGAACAACGAGAATGAGAAGAAAGGAAGCCTCCAGATATGTGGACATGGAGATGCACCCTTCGAACGACTCCATGCTCAAAGAGGCCTCTCCAGGAGAACTTGGAAAATATATAGAACGGTAGGCAAAGGAACGTGCAGTACCTAACAGGTGGTAGGATGCAGACAAACTGGTGTTAAGAGCGAAGCAAATGGCACGAAATGCTTACAGAATACAGAAGATGCCAGGTTGCCCATCAACAACCTACGTTTTCACACAAGGCATTGAGAAAATACAAATCACAAAATACAGCAAACGCAGGAACAAAGAAGCTCACGACAATACCCTATGTTCAGAGGGACTCTAGCCAAGGAACACTAGCTTGGCTTACTATGCACAACCATCAACTTTATAGGCTGCATGAAGACATTACAGAGGAAAACCTACATGGTCACAATGGCGCTTGCAGAACATGTGCCACGCCCATTCATGTAAGAAACGCTCAGAAGTCTAGGAAGAGAAGGACACTCCTTGAACCCCATAAAGAACATCTCGACAAAAAGCTACACCAAGCCTCCTGCGTGATGGTGAAAGAATGAACGTCTTCCTCCTCCATCCAAAACAGGTCAGAAAGTTCTTTCCAATTTCTCCTTTTCTACTTAGTACTGTAGCTACGAGCCAGGGCAGCATGGCAGGAAAAACAAAGAAAGTCCTACAGATGAGACAGGCACAAACATAATTCTCCATGCTCATGGATAGCATGGCTACCTCCACGGGAAGGCCCACCGAATCTCCAAGGCACACGGAAGAGATGGAGGTCACTTTATCAAAGTCTCAGTATACAAGGTCGACACAAACACCTTCATCATGTGTGTAAATCCCACAAAAGAACATGGCACCAAAACGAAAAACACCATGCAATACACAAGACTTGCCAAAACCTTGAAGCATTTGGTTCCATCGGTCATTCTATGGCTGCAGCCACGGCATATGCAAGGTCCAGGCAAGGGGGTCAACCTGGAGCTACAGCTACCAGCCTACAGCAAAGCCCCACCAACACCAGGTCCAAGCCACACTGCCGCTGGTGGCACCACTGGACCCTCATCCCACTGAGCCAGGTCAGGGATTGAACCCACATCCTCCTGGACACTCTTTCAGGTTTGTCACAAACTGAGCCACAATGGGAAATCCGGGGATACATATTTGGGATAGAGCATCTGTATGATAAAACGAAACAAGGCCTATAACAATGCGGACACGTATCATACACATGGATGGGAAGACTCAACACAGAATACGGCCAAATTCCAACAGAAGTGTTTTTTTTTTTATTTTTATTTTTTGGCCCACATGGATGAAATTATTCTAAAATGGATAAAGAAAAGATAAAGGAGCCAGAACATCAAACATAATTTCGAGAAAGCACATTAAAGTGCGAGGTGATTCGGCTTATGAGAACGCTCTATGGAGGGCAGCTTGGCATTGCTGCCGGGATAGAGGCAGACAGAGTTCAGTGTACAGATAGAGAATGCAGAAATAGATCCATAGCAATACACCAACCTGGGATGTTCTAATACGGAAGCTCAAGGGCAGTAGAATGGAATAGGGATAGGGTTTGTATCCGATACGAAAATGAACTCATCATGGAACATTCAGTGCAAATGTAAAATGTGTATAAATACAAACGATGCAACGTTTACCACACCTAAGAAAAAACAATTGGAGCAAACCTCTGGGTCCTCAGGCTTGGCAAAGGGGTCTTCCACATGACAAGAAAAACATTATCCCAAAAGGGAAGGAAAGAACAGAAAGTTGGACTTCATCAAAAGGAAAGAAAGGCCCTTCAAAACATACATGCACCCCAATGTCCACTGAAGCACCATTTCCAATAGCCAAGACAAGGGAGCAAGCTAAATGTCCATCGGCCGAGGCATGGATAAAGAGGATGAGGTTCATATGTACGGGGGGACATCACACAATCATACAAGAGAATGGAATCATGAACGCTGCAGCAGCAAGGATGGACCTGGAAATTATCATCCTAAGTGAAGGTGGACAGGGAAAGACAAACATCGTATGATACCACTTCTAAGTGGAACCAAAAGAGAGGACACAAATGAACGTGTGCACGGAACAGAAACAGACTCCCAGCCTTAGAAAACCCGATGGGCACCAAAGGAGTCAAGTCCACAGCAGGACTGGGGGTTTGGAACTGGCTTCTGCACACGGAGTACATGGAATGACCGGCCAACGGGAACCTGTGGTAGAGCCCAGGGAACTCTAGCCCACAGTTAGTGATAGTCGATATGGGCATAGAATCTGAGGGAGAAGGGGTGTGTGTGTATGTATGACCGACTCACTTTGCGACACAGCAGGAAATAGCACAACATGGTACCTCACTGTCCTTTCAATCAAACTGAAGATAAGTACATCAATACCGCTGGAATAGGCAACAACAACATCAGCAACAATGAAAAGATAAGCGTTCTTCCCCATGACAGCCAAAACCCTACCCCAGACAGAAAACGGACCTCATCACATGGAAACATTTTCCTAGCTGAAAAGAAGCTACAGGTTTGGAGAAACTACCTGCCAACCACACATCTGACCCAAGTCTGGTGTCTCGAGGGAATAAGGCACTGCCAAGACACGACCATAACAGCGGGACCTATTCCACCAGAAAATGGGCAAACGTTAGGAAGAGATAGGTCACCCACCATAGCACTGTGAGTCCGGAAGGCTGGGTCCACTGTGAGGCTTCCCGGGATCCTGCTGGCTACATGAGATCACTGGGTCAGGCAGAGGGCAGGAAGGATTGCAACAACACTACTTCCAGGAACTCCCTCGGGTTGGCCTGAGCCAGCTAAGCTGAAAAGGAGACATCAGGCTCCAAGTGCTGGAGGTGTGGACCCCTTGGGCCAGGCTGGCTGGGGCCCTTGGACCGAAGGCAGGTGTTCATGTGGGGGTGGGGGCCAGAAAGGTGGGCAGTGAGTTGTTCCCCTTCAGGCTATGGAGAGCGGGGCCGTGGGCATGCTGAAAGAGGGTGCTGGGAATCCAATGTAGGAGCAGAGTGCTGTGAAGCCTGGACCTCATCTCACAGCCTGGCGCTGGAGCTCCTCTCTCAGCTTCCCTCTCAGTCGCCTAGACTCCGTTCCTTCAACAGCCTTATATGCCACGGGCTGGAACCCCCTGCCCCATGGCCTTGGGTCATGGGCTCTCATCTGGCTCGAGTGCCCTGCACTCTGGAAACGTCCCTCCCTCACTTTGGGGAGTCGATCCTCCTTCATCCCAACCCCAGGACTGATGTTCCTTTACTTTCCAAAAGACCCTTCATCCCTGGCACTGGAGACACCTGCGAAAAGGGGCTACAGCTCTATTACCCGAAGTTCATATGTGGAAGGCTTCTCCCCCAGGACCTCCGAACATGACCTTAGGTGGAGCAGTCTTTTCTTTGTCTTTCCATTGCCTACGTTTGTTTGTTTGGATGGGGCTGCTGGGGCGGCATATGGAAGTTCCCAGGCTTGGCATCCGAACGATCCATCGATCGATCGGAGCTTTGGCAGCCGGCCTACACCACAGCCACCGCAATGCCACATCCAAGCCGGGTCTGAGACCTACACCACAGCTCATGGCCACATTGGATCCTTCCCTTCCTGAGCGAGGCCAGGGATCGAACCTGAACACTCCTGGTTCCTTCTCGGGTTCAGTTCCAGGGCAACAGCCCCGCAAGCCCTGCAGCAGAGTTTGTACAGAAAGAGCTGAAATCAGGTCACTAAGGTGGCCCCTAATACAATAGGATGGGTGCCCCTATAGAAAGGGCAACTTTAGACCCTGAGTCCCACAGAGGGAGCTGATGTGAGGGCGCAGGCCAGAGATGGGCATCTGGAATCCAAGGAGAGAGGCCTCAGGGACAACCCAGCTGGTTTATACCGGGATCTCAGAAGGCTGGGCTCCGAAACGGTGAGTTGATACATTCTTGTTATTCAAGCCCCATTGCCCGTGGGATTGGTGATGGCAGCTGGAGCTGACCGATTCCCTGTGAAGGCCTGGGCACTCCCAGGGCAGGAAGGAGTCTCAAGGGAAGACACCCTCTCTGCCCCCAGCTGGGCTCCACCAGCATCCCCACTCCTACCTTCCTCCTGGGACACTCTCCCTCTCATGTCCTCTCCCCTTGTCCAGGGAGTCAGATGGAGGACCCCAACAGAAGAAGGAAGGACGGACGACAGGAGGGGCCGTAGGGCCCCAAGGCAGCAGCAGGAGGAGACTTTCCTTTGGTTATTGGAGATTGCAGGCTTGGTTTGTGGGGTGGCCACTGTGGCACAGGAAGGCCAAGATGGGGCCCTGGAAAGCTGATGGAGCTGGTGGGGGAGGGGTGGCTGTTTGCCAAATGGAGACTGGAGTCTGAGGCAGAGACAGGAGCACAGGAGCTTGGGGGGTCTGCACCAGGCCTGCTGCAGGACCTCGAGCATGGACAGCAGCAGGGGCCAGTCTCTGGGGGCACAAAGCCTGTGCCAGGCCCAGGAGAGCCAGCAGCCTGCAGAGACTGCGATGGGACCTGGGTGTGAGGAGGAGGGACCGTGGGCTCAGGGAGAGGCATGTGCTTCTGGATCTCATCGGTCCCATGGGAGAAGCAGGTGATATTGGTGAAGATGCTGGGGTAGGGGGCGTGTCAGCCGTCTAAGCCCCAGCGGGCCATCCCCATGAGACACCCTGAAAAAGGGAGGTCACAGATGAGGGCACCCCCCTGGGACCACCCTCCGGAGGACAGGGGACTTAGGCTGCAAGCAACAGAGCTAGGTCAGAGGAGTCTCTGCCATCACGGTCACTCAGTTGTACTTCTGGGAAGTTCCAAAGCCTGGCATCCCATGGCTGATGAGCCTGTGTAAGCCATGCAGGCAGGCACGGGCGTCCTGATGGAGGAAGCTCCTGACTGACCCTCAGGACAATCACAGGTTTCAATCTATCAGCAGATGGGACTCTGAGCCTGGAGAACCCCTGGAGGTCCAGAAGAAGGCACTGTCCAAGGCCGAGAAGGGACATAGGTACCAACAGGGCCCAAGAGAGCTGGTGTGGGAGTGGAGCCTGGCCAGCTCAAGCCCCAGCAGACCTCAGCTCTGGCAAGGCCCTGGGCTGCACCAGCACACCCCTAACCGGGACCCTCTTCCTTTCTCATTCCTTCAGACATCTGGTGTTCTCTCAAGGTCTTGGTTGAGCCTTTTCAGAAGATGCCCATACCCAGGCCTGTTGGAGGCAGCCGGTTTGCTCAGGGGGTCAGTGGGGCTTAGAAACAGAGTGGCTGGGAGTTCCTAGAGTTAGTGCGCTCAGGGCTGGGCCATCTGGTGGGAAATCTCCTCATGTCATCAGCCAAAGGGAGGGTCTGGTCCTTGTGGCTGGGGGAGAGGGGCAGGGGCCATTGCCAGTTTCCAGGGCATCACAACAGGAAGTCTTGCAATCGAGGTTTTAAAGCAACAACTACAGGAGAGTGATAGCAAGATACGGGAAGGACACAGAGCCCCAAACAAGTTGAACCCAAACAGACACGCAGCAAGACCTATTCTGATCAGTATGGCCAAAGGTAAACAGAAAGGGAGGAGGCCAAAGGCAGCAAGAGAAAAGCAAGGCATTCATGATGAGGGAACCCCAATAAGGTTATCAGCAGTTTTCTCTACAGAAACACTCCAGGCCAGAAGGGGGTGGCGAGACCCATTGAAAGCACTGAAAGAAAGAACAAACAATCTGCCTTTGTCTTGTTTCAATGACGCGTTTGGTCCTATGTAAAGGTCAGGCTAAAGTCAGCAGACAAACGAAGGGGTTAACATAACAACCAAACAGGGCAACCCCAATCCAAAAGCCACCACTACATTCAAAAATCGGAAAAGGAAAGGACTCCAGCAGAGAATCAATGGAACCCATTCACTCAAAGGAAAAGAAAGAAGAAAAGAGAAACATAGACTCAACGGGAAAACAAGGCTTCAAATGGCAATCAAGAAACATCTATCAATGACCACCTGAATTGTTTTGGGACCGAATGCTGCCATCAAAAGACACAGAGTGCCAGATTGGGTACTAAAGCAAAAACCTTCAATCTGCTGCCTAGACAAGCTCACCCGAGGGCAAAGGACACGTATAGATTGAAAGGGAGGGGTTGTGAAAAGATATTTCATGCCAATGGACAAGACAGGAGATCAGGAGTAGCGCTGCTCATATCCAACAAAATCGCCTTTAAAACGAAGGCCATCGAGAAAGGCAAAGAAGGACACTAGTTCACGGTTAAGGGATCCATTCCAGAAGAGGATACCACACACTTATATCTGGAATCTAATATACGGCACAAATGAAACTTTCCACAGAAAAGCAACTCATGGACTTGCAGAATAGACTTGTGGTGGCCAAGGGGGAGGGGAGCGGGAAGGAGTGGGGTGGATGGGGAGCTTGGGGTTAATGCCTGCCCACTATTGACTTGGGAATGGATTAGCAATGAGATCCTGCTGTGTAGCGCTGGGTACAATGTCTAGTCACGTTTGACGGAGCATGATAATGTGAGAACATAGAATGCCTACAGGTATGTGTAACTGGGTCACCACGTTGTACAGTAGAAAACAAGATTGTATCGGGGAAATAACAATTAAGAGCCAAAGAGTACGCGGTATATACACACAATGGAACTCCTGCGCCATAAAACAGAGCACCCTAATGCCATCTGCAGCAACATGGGTGGAACGAGACCCTCTCATCCTGAGTGAAGGAAGTCCGAAAGAGAAGGACGACTACCATACGACATCACTCATATGAGGAGTCTCATATACAGCCCAAAGGAACCTTTCCACCTAAAGGAACTCATGCACTTGGAGAATAGACTTGTGGTTGCCTAGAGCGAGGGGAGGGAGTGGGATGGATGGGGAGCTTGGGGTTATTGGATGCAAACGACTGCTTTTGGAAGGGATTAGCAAGGAGATCCTGCTGTGTAGCACTGAGGACGAGGTCGAATCACTTATGATGGAGCATGATAATGGCACAAAGACGAATTACACATGTATGGGGAACTGGGTCACAATGCTGGGCAGTGGAAAAAATTGTCTCGGGGAAATAACAATCAAAAAACACCCAACAAACACCCCACTAAACGCAGTCATCAAACCACAAGAGCAGAGAACAAGGGAGGACGGGAAAAGACCAACAAAACCCAATCTGACACAGCTAATAACATGGCCATAAGAACATACAGATCAAGAAGCACCTTCAATGCAGATGCACAAAATGCCCCAAGCGAAAGACATCGACTGGCTGCATGCATACAAAAAGAAGACGCATCTCCTTCTCTCTGGGTCGAGATCGAGAGCTCCGTCTCGTTCTCCATCTCGATCTCCATCTCGATCTCGATCCAGATAGGTAGAGGGATAGACAGATAGGTAGACCTGCTGTCTTCAAGAGACCCCCTTCAGTTTGAGGGACATATACAAATTGAAAGTGAGAGGATGCAAGAAAATATTCCTCGTGCGTGGGAATTAAAAGAGAGACGGAGTAGAAACACCCCCATCACACAAAAGAGACCTTCAAATAAAGCATATTAATAAGACACAACGAAGGTCATTACGTAACGGTCAAGGATCAATCCAAGGAGAGGAGATGGGAATTGGAAACCTATATGCACCCAATACAGGATCCCCGCAATGTAGAAGGCAACTGCTACAACCGTAAAAGGAGAAATGGACACTAACACAGTCAGAGCAGGGGGCCTTCACACCTGACTCCCATCAACGCACGGGTCCTCCAGACATAAAATCAACAAGGGAACCCAGGCCTTCAATAATGCATTGGACCACAGGGCACTTCCTCCATAGGTAGAGCGCTTTCCATCCCAATGAAGCAGGATACACACTCCTCTCAAGGGCACACCCAACATTCCCTAGGACCGATCACATGCTGCGTCACCAAGCAAGCCACTGTACATGGAAGGAAATGGAAATCCTATCCCACAGCTTGTATGAACCCAACGCTATGAGGCTCGAAATCAACCACCAAGAAAACAATGGCAACAAACACCAACGCATGGAAACTCGACAACATGCTACTCAACAACCAAGGGAGTGCTGGAGAAACCAAAGAGGAAATCTGAAGATCCCAAGAAGCAAGTGACACCAAAGACATAACAATCCAAAGCCTATGGGATGCAGCAAAGGCAGATCGAAGAGGGACCTTTCCAGCAATACAAGCCTACCTCAGCCAACAAGGAAAACCACCAACAAACAACCTGGCCTTATGCCCAAAGCAACCAGAGAAAGACAAACACAAGGAAAGACATCCTAATGATCAGAGCAGAAAGGAAAGAGCAGCGAAGAAAACCATCGGAAAGATCAATGCAGCTACAACTGCTTCTTTGAATACATCCACCATATGGATAAACCCTTAGCCAGACTCATCAGGGAAAAAAGAGTGGACTCAAATCAATAACCATCAAAATGCACACCAGCTTCCAATGGACATCCCAGAATACAGAGGATCAGAAGAGACTACTAAAAGCAACTCTATGCCAAGAAAACAGACTTCCTAGACGAAATGGACACCTCCCTAGCAAAGTACAATCTGCCAAGACTAAACTCCGATGACCTAGAAAAGATGACTGGGCTGATGCCAAGAACTGAAAATGACGTTGTGAGGAAAAAATTTCCAGCAGGCATTCCCGTCGGGGCTACACTGGAATGAACCTGACCCGTATAGGAGAAAAGGCACGTGCAATCCCTGGATCCAGGATTGCCTTCAGATATGGAGCAGGTCCCAGATGCAGCTCGGATCTGGCCTTGCTGTGGCCGTGGCTGGCAGCTGCAGCTGCAGCGCCAATTCCACCATAGCCAGGGCATTTCCAAATGCCATGGGTCTGCCCTGAAAAGACAAGAAAAGGCCAACCCCCCACTCCACCCACTTCCCCACAAACAAAACTAGACCACCTGAGGTCTTCACATGCACATACCCAACAGGTGCCTGAACACAAACACCGAACAGTGGTGCACAATGACTACCTCGTATACAGGCTCACTACCACCAGCTCCTACACAGTCATCTCACGCACAGCCCATGGGCAAGGCCACAGCCCTACAGTACTTCTAGGCCAGGATTCCAGAACACACACACATCGCCTATGAGATTTCTTTGTTTCCAAACACACACACCTACCTCTGACATCCCTCCAAATACATACTACAGAAGCCCCAGGACCTCAAATACACACACAGCCACAATCCGCCTACACGTACTAATACACATGTACACGTCTCAAACACCTATGGACACACACAGACAAATATTCCCAACCCTTGAACATACAGATGCCCCAAACACTACACATGGTGCCACCTCTCCAGAAGACAACCGCCCTGCCAGGACACTGCACCTGTGTGGGTGTCAACTGCATATGCATTTCAGCCCTCACCCTCAATGTGGACACACCATCTCTTCGTACCTAGGACCTGTAGAAACACCTCGGCATTCTGCCAAGAAGCAACGTGGCACACTCCCAACACCTCCATACCATAGGAACACAACCTGGTCATTCGTGCACCTGGTGATAGACACACAAACGAGTACACACACGTAGGACACATGGACCTATCGCCAGCAAACCACACAGGAAATGACTTCCACATATCCAATGATCCTAGGACCCAGCTCATCCATCTGCAAACTCGTAACACATAACCACAGCACATATTTCTCACACCAAGAAATGCACGTCTCCCACGCCCCTGTAGAAACACAGAACCTCATCTCTCCAGCAGACACACACTTCCCCACGTCCCCACATATATAAGCCTAACATGTCCCTCCTGAAAACTACAAGGGCATAGCCCCAGCGAATATGCCTCCAAATGCCCATGCCCCTGGAATACACACTCAAACGCATTCTACACACAACTCTCCAAAACACCCAAGCAGACCCGCAATTACTCAGTACACGACACAAGTGCAAACCTAGCACCCTAAGTCCTTTCCTCCAAACACGCATATAACACACTCTCGGCATATCCATAAACCCACACTCCCCAAGGCTCCATCCAAGGGCATGCACTCTTCCAGCATGCAGAATCCAGAAGCATACCAATACGGCACCCCGACCTATATAGCATTCACCTGTCCCAGAAGATAGGCCGACTCGCCCTCTACACATCAAAAGACACATGCACGGCTCTGGAACATGTGCTACACACAAAAAAGCAAAGAGCCATATGACAGGCCATGAACACACAAATAATCATCCTAAAGGGAAGGACAGAGGAGGATCCTTAAAGAGCAGAAACCGCCCACGGGGGATGGGTTAAAGACAAGCTTTCAAGGGGTCTTCGAAATGGTCTAAAGCTGATGATCACTCAAGAAAAGGAACCCAGCCATGACTTACCCGACTTGAAGGAAGACCAGATGCATCCAAGTGCCAGACACGCTCAAGACACAACCCCCAAGAGTTCAAGCACAAGACAACAGATGTGGAGATCGAGTCCTGCTGCATGAGGTCAAGGAGAGAAGAGTCCTGGACAAGGAGCATTTCTGCACCTCACCCAGACAGAAACACAGGGGAGAGGGGACACGCCTAGGTAAAAGAGGACAGGAGATGGAAACCTGAGATGAATTACCCCAGTTGATATACGACCAAACTCCTGGGAATACACACCGATTTGTGCAAGCACTGTGACAGCCCAGGGCACACCATCCATATAGGGCACAATGAGGAGCTGGAGATGGAAGCCTTGATATCCACCCTCCAATGAGGAAGAAGGCAGTCTTCTCCCCTCCCCACTGGGCCTTGGATTCTAGAAATGTAGCTCTCTTGGTTCTTGGGGCTGCTCTGCTCCCTGGCCAGCTTACGCGTATCTCCCCCCAGGGTCTTATGCTCCTAAACTCACTCTTTACCTGGGGCTTCGCTTCCTGCCAAACACTTCCTGCCACGAAGCAGAAGAACCAGAGCTTCATCAAATCCTGACACCTGGTGAGGGGTCTGACAGTGCAAAGACAGTGGGTTTGAGCAGGTCGAGGCGTTCCTTTGTGGCACGGAAGGCTAAGGATTCTGAGTGTTCACTGCAGTGGTCCCGATTGCTGCTGTGGCACTCCGTCCGTGGACGGGGAAACTCCACATGGGGCAGATGTCACCAAAAAGAAGAAGTCTGTGCGCTCGAATCCTCTCTGAACCTGGGATCCTGGATTCAGGTGCCAAGCTGAGGGCAAGGTAGATTCCAGTCTCACTCTCAATTTTGGCTGGGGTCAAGTCCCAACCACGAAGTTTCACTACAGGCCCCAAAGGTACAAATACACAGATCGGCCCCTGGATTTCCCTAACATCGCCCTGAGTCCTAGGCAGATAATCCTACCAAGTCCACCAGGAGACACACAATCCCCAACTTCATGGCGGAAAACATCCATGAAAAATAGGCCCCTGAACACCAACTTACAAACACCTAAACGCCAGCTCCTGGACTATGCCTCTGTTACATCTCAGCACCCTCCAAAGACAAACGCTCACCCAAACACAGGCATGATCTCCCCTTACACACATATCCATAGACAAAACCCAACCAACCCTCACATTTGACGGATTACCAGATTCCCGACCACCAGGTGGCCTTGTACCAATCCCCCCTAGGCTTGCAAATCCATCACGATTTACATCCGACTACAACTAGGTGGTCAGCACTACATTCAGCAAGGCTGCCCCGAACAAAGACCCAAGCATGCCATTTGAACAGAAGTGCTGACCGACATTGGGATGTGAAAAAGGAAGACACCAGTGAAACTAGCAGCCTGGATGGTACATCTTCACTCCTTTTCCCGTGCCCTGAGCTACTTCTTGTGAACCCCATGAGGGTTTTCAAATTGGAAATTCTTCCTTCGAGCTTTCCTACGCTTTGGAACGGCGGGCACACTGGAATGCCACCCATTTTAATCACTCACACACTTTAGTCCCCTGCCTCCATAGGCCCCACAGTCCCTCAAGTCTCCCAGCAGCCTGATCCACAGTGCTGCTAAAAGCTGTGGTGGAAACACTGCTCCGGACCTGAGCTCCATGCGGGCATGAACCCACATGGAGGAGGGCACAAGGAGTCTGCAGCGTGCACAAGAGCACAGAGCGGTCACACCCAATGGCTGAAGAGTCCCCATATTCCTTAGCAGGGCTGTCATGGAATGAATGCTAAAGGCCACCAGGACGGGCCCCACCCTCAAGCAGGCCACCCCTTGGGAAACCACCCTCTTTGCTCCCACGTGCGCTACTGACTACCCAAGCGGACCCTCCTCAACAGACACTAGGAGCGGTTGGAGGATGGGAGTCTCTGTGCACAACAGCTCAGTCAGCAGGGGACAGGTGGGAAGAGGAGGGAGGGAAGGAAGCATCAGAAGAGCTGGCCCAGGAGCTCCCTCCAAGACAGGAATGTCATGGAGGATTTGCATTCGCTGGAAAGCTCTCTGGTGTTGTCTTCCTGTCTTCTCCCTGGGAGCTTCTGTGGCCATCTCTTCTTAAACCCTATCTCTTGGGAGATGAGCCCCCACGGTCACACTGCATCGGTGAAACCCATGCATTTAGATAGGATCCCCATACAAGAGTTTGCAGAGATCCAGCCTAAGCACAGAATCCTCAAAGTGGGCCAAGGACATTCATGCCCTTTGGGCCACAGTACCTTAGGCTGTGTGGACTCTTTGGGTTGGGATTTGCTCGTCTAGAAAGAGAAGGGTCTTTCCCCTAGCAAATTGGATGGATCCATTAAAGAACCATTCTAGCACGCAATTGGAGATCTGGGAACCTCTCTTCAGAGATGGTGCTCCTGTCGCCATGCCTAGAGAATTTCCAAATGCCTCGATTCTCCACGCATGTTTGTTCTTCATGTCTTTCTTTAATACATGGAGCTTGTTCAATAAAGGTTGGTGCACAGGTGTGTCTCCTTTGTACGGTTCTGCTTGTCCTGGTTATGCTGGTGAGCTAAACTTGACCCTCTTGGCCAGTCACAAGACAGCAGGTACTTTGGGAACACTATTCCTCTCCCTCCCTACGTCTGGCACGGCATCATGGAAGTTCCGGTGGCCATCCACCCACAAAGAAGTAGCAGCAGATTCAACATACCCACCTGACTTGGGAATGCTCGCCAAAGATACTTGACCCCTCAGATCCCTTTTCTGGTCCATGGCAACATCAGAGCATTTCTTCCTCCACAGGATACCTCTCAAGACCCTTACATCTATCTGACAACACCCAGAGCTCCCAAGGGCACAGACGTGAAACGTCCACAAGACACAAACCTGGGATCTCTCGGTGCCTTTCAATTTCCATGTGGGAGTGGAAGGTTCACTGTCTCCTGATGCTAGTGATCCATCTCCAGAGATGTTTCTCCTCAGCCGCCAGTGCCTGCCCCGAAGCTCTCTGCAGGAACAATCAGAGCTCATGGTCCAAAGGACGTTGAGACACCCACTTCCATGACTGGTTTCCCTAATTACAGTGCCGCTGATTTGACAACCTCTGCCTCTCCGATGTCGGCATGTAGGGTTCTGAGGTAGTATAAAATAATGAACAACAGAAGGAGTTCGTGCCATGGTGAATCAGAACCGAATCTGACTAGGAACCATGAAGTTGCGGGTTCCATTCCTGGCCTCGCCTGGTAGGTTAAGGATCAGGTGTTGATGTGAGCTGCGGTGTAGGTTGCCATCACGGCTGGGATCTGGCATTGCTGTGGCACTGGCATAGGCCAGGGGCCACAGCTCTGATTGGACCCCTAGCCTGGCAATCTCCCGATGCCATGGATGCGGCCCTCAGAAGTCCAAAGTCAGTCAAAAATGATGGAAGATTTGGGAGCACCTCGTTTCCACAATGCAACTTTTGTATCAGTGTCCCTGAGAAGACTCATGCCAATAGGACATCTGGGGAGGGAGTGGGGTGGATTGGGAGCTTGGGGTGAAGGGATGCAAAGGATTGGCTTCGGTGTGGATTAGCAATGAGATCCTGCTGTGTAGCACTGGGAACTTGTGATGGAGCATGCTCATGGGAGCGACTAGAATGTGTACATGTGTGTGTACCTGGGTCACCATGCTGTACAGTAGCAAAACCATTGTCTTGGGGGAAGAACAATTCAAAACCAACCAAACAAGAAACCCCCACAAATACTACATCTGAGCTATGCGTGAGAATCTTGTAACAAATTGCAGGAGTGGCTGAAGAAGGGGAGGAAGCAACAAGGAAGCCTGGCCTTCCTGAATGCCTGGGTACAATGGGTGCCTCAGCAATCTTCTCATATGAAGGTCTTGTTTGAAAACCCTTGAAATGTTTCTTCAGTGTAAAAGCTCCAATAGAGAGCCCTATTCCCATGGTGCTCAGTTGTGCAGTGCCCCATCTAGAGTTTCTTCCTACAAAGCTCACCATGGCATTGCAGGAGATACTCTCGCCTCAGCTTCTCACCCTCTTTGGAGTCCATGTTCCTTTGCAAGGGGCAAGAAGCTTCGGAAGCACCCACACAAGTCCTTTTTCTCAATCTGCAACAATCCTTTCAACCTCTCCTTCCTTGCCCAACACCCTAACAGCAGGAGGAATTGTAGTTCTGCTACTGCACACAGGGACTCTTGCCTCCCAAGAGATTTGCTTGCAGTCCTAGGAGGTTTCACCCCTCACCTCCCTTGATGATGTTCCCGAGAACTCGCCTCTCACCACACCAGACGGACATACGCATTCCTATCACTTGCATCGTGATAAGCTGACCTTAACTCCCAATCTGAACGTTTCCTCAGGTGTGTTTCCGTTTGGCTGTGTCAGGGATGCTACGTTGATTCCCATGCAGACAGCACCATAGGCAAGGACGAGCCTCAATTCTCAAGAGCAAGGGTATGGGATGCAGACAGGAAATGCACCAGCTTTCAAGCAGGGCTTGCTGGGGAGGACGTTGATGCGAGTGGGTTTGGACACGTGGAGATTGGACATTGGTGGATAAAAAGCTGGCACTGTGTCAAAGGGCACACCCACATCACGGGCAGTCGATGTTTTCACACCTACAAAAGCCAGCAATTCCCATCATGGCTCAGCAGACATAAACCCCCCTAGGATCTGTGAGGATGCACACTCCATGCCAGCCTCCTTCAGTAGAATAAGGATCCGGGGTTGCCCTGAGCTGTGCTGTAGGTCCCAGATGCAGCTTGGATCCCACATTGCTCTGGCTATGGCAGAGGCCTGCTCGTGCAGGTCTGATGTGACTCCTAGCCTAGGAACATCCATAGGCAGCACGTGTGTCCCCCAACGGAGAAAGCAATTAAACCAAGAGACCACCCCACACACACACATCTGGTTCTTTCACATAAGGAAAGAGAAGATTTTGTCTTCTCCTCCCTTACTTCTGTCCTTAACCACATAAAGCTCAAAGACGCAATAGTATCTCTTGGCTCTCCAATTGCCATTTCATCCAAAGAGCCTGCAGATTTGGGGTCCCTTTGCCATTTTCTTTTGGGTTGGACCAAAAGGCACCTTTTGGTGTCCATTCCGACTTCTCCTCCCCTCAAGAACTGCCCACTCCCTGTAGCCTAATATGGTACCCTTATGGGCGAGTCTTGCCAGATGCATGCTGATTCTAAGGGAAAGGTAAATTTCAGATACACAAGGAAAGTACTTGCAGTAAAGATATGTCCAAAATGGTGCACGGGACACAGGTCAGGCTAAATGCAGGCACTGTGTATGGGAAATGAAAAACTCAAATGGAGCTGCACATTTACTATTGTTTTTGCCTGGCGTTGAGCACTCTGCCCTTTCAGTACATTGAATTTCAAGAGAATGGAGGAACTCCCATGTTAAAAATGCATCCAGTAACAGAGGAGCCACGATATCAGTAGGAAGGCAACAAAAGGAAAGATACTCAGGTCTACGGGGACGCAATTTAATTTTCTCGTTTCCTTTTTTACTTTTTCTCAAGAGGAACTCTTTGATCTTACAAGAGGTTAGGTTTTCCACTGCAGTTGATTTACAATGTTTTGTCTACTTCTGCTGCGTCGCCAAAGGACCCTGTCGTACAGACAGATGTATGTATATATGATATATGATACATATATATCTATATAGGATACATATGTAATCACTTTCTCACATTATCCCCCAACCTTTTCCATCACAAGTCCAAGATGGAGTTCCCTGTGCACATGGTACATTTCAACCAGAGACAAAGGAATACTACCTGCAAAGGCAAACGGATGGCATTCAAAGTTGCTTGCCCAAAAGATCTCTGAAAAGATGTGAGTGAAACAGGTATCTCTGATCCCTGGTGGGAACGAGGATTGAGTGGACAGGGGAAAGAGGGGAGAGGAGGACTCAGCACTCCATATGCTAATCGGCACACGTGGACTGTGATCCCCGAGAAGGGAGGATTTGTTGAAAATGTTACATTCAAACATTTAACAGGGAAAAGCTCCAAGACTTACCAGCAATGTCATCATACGGGAGACACGACAGACTGATCTCTGGTCTTGGACACGTGGGCTGTGCAGTGGCTTTTTGGATAGGCTGGGCCTTTCCAGCACAAGGGAACCTGAGGAAGGTGGGTCCTGCTGGATGCTGGTTGGCACACAAGGACGGTTTCCTTAGGAAAGACGGACACACACCAATCACAAATGGTAGGTCTGCTGAGAGAAGCCAAACCATAAACATTGGGTTCCAGGTGGCCATGAAAACCCAAGTGGTTATCAGATGATAAAAGGTGAATTTTATTCAGAAAGTCTGGCCTCTGGGGAAGGGAGCCTGGAGCCAGGACGGAAGCTGAGGGGATTGAAGGACAACAAACAAGTTGATGAATAACAAAGGGAAAGGGAACATCAAGACAAACCTTGGTGCTGTGACTCTGAAAACCAACACATACATTGCCTGACGAGGCACTCGACACTTGTCTGGCCCCTGCATAAGGTGGAAGAAACGTCTGGTTCTTGCCTCCCTGCAGAGGCCAGCATGGAATGGCACCCCACCCCCACCCAGGCTCACCTGCCCTCGGCCCCTCCCCCACTGCAGAATGACTGGAGGCCCGCATTCTACTGTTGAGATTCAAACTTGGGCTCCTTTACTTGCGTCCTGAGCATCTGTTGGGGCAGGTCCCTCGCTGGGTCCTGCTCTTGACTGTCCATGTTGAGGCCACCAGCCCGTGGTGGTCCAGGCCCATGCCTGTGGGAATGGCTTCAGAAGGCGGTAAGCCTCTAGACAGGGGCTGTTTTCCAAGAGAAAGGGCCTCCCTCAAATCCCTGGGTTTCCGTTGGGACCCTTCACTCTGGACATGGAGTTGGACGGAAGGAGAGGAAGGCGACAGCACTGCACCCCAGGGACATCTCAGCTGGGGAGCCTGTAGAAACCTGAAGCTGCCCTGGGGAGGACAGCTGCTTGGAGGTGGTTCAAGAGGCCTTGCTCTGGTTGGGGAGGCAGGATGGCAGCAGGCAGGTTGGCGGTTTCTAGAAGGGAGACAAGCCACTTGGAACGTGTGTGTAGCCAGTGTCCTGTGGCTGGCCCTGGGTGGGTCATGGGGAAGCCTAGCCCCGCCTTGTGGTCTTCAGGCATCTGAAGCTCGCCTCACCAGACCTCTCTAAGGGATTGGAACTGGCGCATCCTCTGGCTAATGGGGGCGTGGAATGGGAGGGTATAGTCAGAAAATGATTCAGTGCTGGTGGGTGTTGTCTGTGGCCACATGCTCAGGAAAGGGTCTGCTCTGAGCTGAGCAGGATGTGACTCTCACTGCCACAGCCCAGAACGTTTCCCTCCATCCCACCCAGAACTCACTTCTCAGGTCAGGCAACTGTGGCCTTGGGGTCCACAAGGGAAGGGCAACCAGGTGACTTCACCCAAGCTAAGACTCGTGGGCCTGAGGTGTTCTGTATTGGTTTCCCTTTTGTGGAAATACATCTCTGCAGACATGGCACAGCGTGTCAGGTGGCTCACGGCAGAAGCTGAGGCCTGACTTTGAGATGAAGAGTGTGTTCCTATTTCAAGTCACTACTACTACATGTGGAGAGAGGCTGGTGCAGGTGGAATGCCTAGGAAGGCTGCTTCCTTTGTAAAGAGGCGGGGTGAAGCAGTGTAGCACAGAAGCAGGAAGATGATCTAGACTGCTACTCTGAAACCTCCTAGAGCATCTGTGGAGGTCAATTCGGTGCCTCGTGGTATGTACCTCCTTCTCCTGAATGGGCGGTTTTCTCACAATGGCACCTGACTCCTGCCTGCTTCTCAGTTTCTCCTCACTTTCCATTGTTGGGAGCTGGAAGGGGAAGGACCACAGGCAGCCTCCACTCCCATGACCCTTGTCACATGAGCCGCCCTGGGCCCGTGCTTATCTTCGGAAGCCAACCCTGGATGGGAAGTGGCAAAAATGCAGGGGACACACACCGACTTCTCAGACTTCTCTCTGAGGAGCAGAACTGCATGGCGGGAGGGATTCAGGGCCATCGGGATGGGGTGGCACACCTTAGCCCCTGTGAAGTGTCCACTCTGGGTGGTTCGGAGAGGCAGGTGCATGCTTGGTGGGGCTGTTCTGTGTTTGTCTAAGGGTTCTGTGTGCAGAGCGATCTTCGCAGCCTTTGAGAGGTGTTGTGTGAGGTCAGGAAAGTATGAGAGAACAGATGTGTGCTGAGCATCCCGAGAGGAAGGGTTGAGGAGGATGTGAGGCCCTTCGACTTTAGACAGTGGAGGTCCATCAAAGGCCTCACGGTGCCTGGAAGGACCTTGGAGAAGGCCCTTACCTGCCAGTGACCTTGCTGAGGGGCATGCTCAGAGTAGATGTCCTCTCAGGTCCAGGACGTGGGGACAGCCTGTGAGGACGAGGTGTCAGGGAGCTCCTCAGGGAGGCTCTCCCATCCCTGATGCTGAGCTGAGCATTTCTCGGTAGACAGGGGCAGGGAACTGGGTGTGGGGGTCAAGACCATGAACATCCCTCCACGACATCTGCACAACACACAGCTTCCTCGGGCCAAATGCCCTCTCCCACTGAGGTGTGCCCTCTGAGTCCCCAGAGAGCTTCCGTCCATGTCACCCATTCTCCTCTTCCATTCACCCCTTTCCTTTCTCTCCACAGCATTTCCACTGCTGGGCACGGATGTGGTCATGCCCCCTGGGGCCTCACGCTCCTATCCTCCCCCCACTCCTGGCTCCCAACCACAGCCAGCTTGGGAGCAGCACCGGCCACCGCCCATGGCCCCATTACTCCTGCCTGGCAGCACCCTATTGCAGCCACCTCATCCCATGACACCTCGGGTGACTCCTGCTGACCATGGCCCCATTGCCCCAGGGCTTGGCAACATCCCTGTCCCAGTCTGGTCAGGAGGGAGGTCAGCATTGCCCCACCAGTCTCAGGCCTTTGGGCGCCCTCAGGCCCCCCTCAATGGGAATGCTTCCAGGGCCCTCATGGGGAGTGCTTTGTGTCCTTCACCCCTTTGCATAGCAAGCCCTGTGGGGGACAGCGGGGTGGCTGCCCCAGCTATTGCAGCAGCTCAGGCTGGCAAGGGAGGCTTGGCCCCAGGCCTTCCTCCTCAAGCGGCACCACCAGCTGCCCAGATGGCCTTCATCCTGCCCCCAGGGACCTCTGGGCCGTGGCCACATGGCACCTCTGGGGCAGGCAGCCTGCATGCCTCCCAGCACACGGGCCCTCAGGAGGACGCCTCTCACCATAAGAGCGTCTATCAGAACTTCCGACGCTGGCAGCGCTTCAAGTCCCTGGCCCGCAGCCACCTGCCCCAGAGCCCCGATGCGGAAGCTCTCTCCTGCTTTCTCATGTAAGTGACCTCTCAGACCCTCATTAGCTCAGCTGGAGCCTTCGCATATACAGGACCTTGGCATGGACTCCCTGCTTAGATTTCCAGGCATCCTTTCACCTCGAGAGAAGGAGGGTTGACAGCAATGTCCATGCTATGAGGAGGCACGTCTGCACTCAGATGTGTCCCACGTCCAGTCCATGACATCCCGTCCGTGCCTTAGCTCAGCTACCACCACCATGCAAGACCAGTTCTCTCACTTTCTGTACTGCCATGATAACATTGAGTGCAGGAGAGCAGTCCAAGAGGGTCCTGCTCGGATGTGAGGAGCCAGAGTTTGAATGGGACCTGCTTCTCTGTTGCTACCTCCTTTCAACATGGACCTGGGCCTCTGGCAGCCAGTGGGTATCACTTCAGATAAGGCTTAGGACATTCAGGCCCAGGACGGAGCTTTCTGCATGCCCGGTCCTTGTTGTTCTGAAGAAGTCCAGTGTGAACGGGGAGGTGGTCGAGCTGTCCATAGATAGACGGGCAAGGGTCTATCCTCCTAGAGCTGTGAACCTGGCAGGAACATCCCTCCTAGACCCGAGGTCCCTCCGAAAAGGGGGACTAGGCCATCTAGTGCAGAGACCTGGGCAGAAGAATCCTTGGGCTTCTCAGACCTGTTAGCTGGTAGACTGGCGCCTGCCCTCCCGCATTGATGGGGCTGCGTTTTATATGAGATGGCAACCCGCCCCCAGCCAGAGTGTCCCAGCTATAGCCAGGGAGTGGACAAGCATCCTCTGGTGAGTGGGAGGTGGTGGCACCAGGCACCAGGAAGGCTTGCCTTTGCTCTCCAGACACCCTCGTCTCCCCCTCTTGAGCCTGGGTTTGGCAGGGGTGGGGCCCATGGAGGCCTTGGAGCTGGGTGGGGTTGGGCAGTTGGGGGCTGGGCTGCACCAAGAGACTGACCCTGAGGGCTTACAGCCCAGTGCTTCGCACCCTGGCTCGCCTGAAGCCCACCATGACGCTGGAGGAGGGCATGCGGCAGGCCATGCAGGAATGGCAGCACATGAGCACCGTTCAGAGGATGGCCTTTTATGAAATGGCAGCAAAGTGAGTCAGGGTCCTGGGCCATGGGCGACATGGTGGGGTGGGTGGTGGGTGATGGGCAGGCCCCAGGGCAGGATCTGGCTATGGTGCTAGCAATCAGAGAGGATGCAAGAGGAGGCTGGCACCTGACACCTCCTGTTCCCTGAATCCCCAAATCCTATTGGCCTCCAGAATCCCCTCTGCCACCTGGAGAGCTTGGCTCTTCCAGCCTGTCTGTCCCAGGAGCTCTGCCCTACCGTGATGCTGATGTGGGGAGGCCTCAGGATGGCCTTGGGGAGCACGGCAGCCCAGGAGGGGGTCCCCTGAAGGCATGGGGGCTGTGCAGGGATGAGGACTCCACCCCGCAGCCTCGCACCCCTTCATGCTGGGTGCCTAGCCATCACTGACCTAGCATGTGGTAGGCCTCTCTTCATCAACGATGGCTGGAATGGGCAACCGTCCATCCCTGGGGAAGCCCATGGGTCTCTGGCCCTCCCTGTCATTTCTGCATGTGAACCTCCTAGTTTCCAAACAAAACCAAAGGAGCAGCTAGCTCTCAGTGGCAAGAGATGCCTCACCTCTAATGGTAGGATCCCCACTCCAGCCTGTGCTGGGCCCTGTCTCATGCGCGCTTTCCCAGACTCTCACTCCCAGCCCCAGGTTCTGGGTTCAGGCAAGGGCTCTGTGGAGATACGTGCCAGACCAGGCCACTGGCCATCTCCATTGTTTGGGTCAGACAAGGTCCGGGGGCACATGAGCAGGGGCCCCCACTGCCCACCATGTGTCCCTAAGCCTGGTCCCAGAGATTGACCTGGGTCTCTGCTGGGCCATGCCCTCCAGCTCCAGGGCTGGTCAGGCAGGAGGAGGCCCAGATCTTGGATATCTGCCACTGCAGTTCCCTGCTGTGACAGCACCTCACAGGCTCCTGACAGACCTAAGGACACCCTCTCCTCACCCCCTCGGTCCTGCTGCCCTGGGTGGGCTCCAGAGCCCAGGTGGTTTTCTCACTGGGGCCTGTCCCTCAACACCCCCAAGGTTCATGCAATTTGAGGCAGAGGATGAGATCAGGATGGGGAACGTGTCCTGCACAACGCGGGCACAGGGCATGCCTCCTCCAGCTCCAACAAAGCTGGCTCCTCAGGAACCCACATCCCGCAAAAGGGGCACTCAGTCTGTGAATCACCTTCCCCCTGGAGGTCAAGGTACAGGTAAGAGAGGCCTAGGCCTGGTCCCTGTTCCCAGATGGGTCCTTTCCACTCAAGGGGGCATTGGTCTTTCAACACGGATAGCCCCCGAGGGTGTCTCAGTCCCCCTTTTCCCCTCTGCGGTGTGGACCTGGTCCATTTAGAACCTCATCACCCTCCTCCCTGTCTAAGGGGCCCCTGTGAAATCTGCCTAACAAGTGTGCTGGTGGGGAGACCCTTGATCATTAGATGTTCCACACGTTCTCACACCTGACTTTTACCTGTCCCTGACTTGAATCTGGCCTCCCACCAAACCTGAGGCTCTGGCTGCTCCTCCCCCTTCCCACATGCATATCCATTGCCCCACAACAATGCCCTCCCCTGTGCCTGCTCAGGGGTCAGCTTCAGGGCGCTGGGTCTCTTCACTTTCCCTTCCTCCTGCTCTGCCTCAGCCTGTGCTCCAAGGAAACACGGCCCCAGGGTCCAGCACACCCACCCAAGGCCACGCAGAGCCTGGCAGCTGCTGGAGAACAAGGCCCCCAAGGAGATTCCCCCTGAGGCTCGCAGGGAGCATGGGGACCTCCCGCAGGCACTGGTGGGTCCTGGCCCCTCAGCCACAGGGGAGTCAGATATGGAATGTCGAGAGGATGGATATGAGCTGCCACAGGACGAGGACGGCTGCTTCCCAGACCCGGATCTCCTCAGCTACGTGGACAAGCTGTGTTCCCAGGAGGCCTTTGACACCAAGGTGGGCTGGGCCTGGAGTCTGAGACTCCAGGATTCCAGGGAGAGATGCTCTTAGCACCCTAGTTCTGGCTTTGGCCCAGGATAATGGGATTTAGGCTCTGGTCCTTGACCCTGACATCTGTGTGTCTTCCTGTGTGTCTGAGTGTACTTTGGTGCATAGGATGTGTATATGTGGATGTGTAAGTTGTACATGTGTGTGTGTCTCTCTCTTTGTAGGCCTTTGTGTGTCTGTGTCGGTGCCTATGTGTTTGTGCTTTGGAGCCCATGTGTCTGCATGTGCACCTGCTTGTGAGTGTGTGTGTGTGTTTATGTGAGAGTAGACAATACCTATGGGAGTTTGAAAGCTCCCCCTTTGTGAGGGGAACTCTGGATTGGCCTCTGCTAGTCACGTTTCTCCCAGGCCTTCCTGCCTCCCAGGGCACACCTGCCAAGGCTGCTCACAGCCTCTCCCTTCCATTCCAGGTGGACGTGGTCATTCACCCCCGATTCCTGGCAGAGTTGCTTTCCCCAGAACCAGAGTTGGATCTCTCGGGCCTGGCTGAGGAGCTGGAGCAGGAGGAAGGACTCTCCCCTGAAGAGGTGACCAGAGGAGGGACTGACACTAGGGAGACTGGGGGCAGGGGGGGGTAGTCAGGTGACCCTGGAAATCCAGGAGGAAACGACCCAGGTCAGCCAGGGCCTGGGAGAGCCCTAGAGCAGGAGTCCCTGAGGGCTCTGTCCCTCCCTCCCCTGACAGAGAGGCCCTGCACCCGGGAGGGTGCCCAGGTGAGTGCAGGGCAGGAGGAATGGAAGGGGAGGAGGGGAGCCGGGGACAGGGCAAGGACCCTGCTGGGGAGAAGGTGCAGGAGGAAGGCAGGAGGGCCACAGGCTCTGTCTGTGGATTTGAGTCCCATCTCACCTCCCCCTGCCCATAATCCCCGGCTCTCCCTGGAGGGTGCAGAGCAGTCACTGTCCACCTCTCTCCCACCAGCTAGTGCAGACACAAGTCCTGGCCTTGGAGGAGGATGACGGGGTGCCAGCCACTCCCAATCACAGGGCACCCCACCTGGACTCAAGACCTTCAGAGTCTGTGGCCCAACACGAGGCCCAGAGGAACGAGCAAGGCCCACAGCCTGGGGTCAGAGATGAAACCTGTACACCCCAGATGGATTTCCATGGCCATCTAAGGCACCCCCAAACAGACAGGGGCCTGTTCAGGCACAAAGGCTCTGTGCCCTCTCCAGGATATCAGGAGCCCCCTCAGGCTGGAACAGCACAGCCGTTTCCTCGCCAAGGCACCAAGCGCTCGGGCCCTCCATCAGGACTCAGGGCCAGCAAGGTTCTCAGGGAGGCCTCTCCTTTTAGTGGAGCCCCAGGGCTGGGTCACGGGTTCAGTGAGGATGAGGAGGAGCTCCCCAGCCTGGCCTTCCTCTTGGGCCTTCACCACAGCCTGCTGCCCTGGGGGCTGCCACAGAGCCCTGTCCCTGCCTCGGGTCTTTTCTGCACTGCAGGGCAGAGGGCCCAGCAAGCTTCCCAGGCCCCCGTGCCCCAGAGAATGGGCCTCAGCTCAGGCCCCCTGGAAGCTGCCAAGTCTAGAAAGCGGGCTCGGTGTGGAGGCCTGGCTGCTGCTGAGGACCTGGCCAGGCCTAGGGCTGACCTGCGAGGCTCTGGGAGGCACACCCTGGCTCTGGGGCTGGTTGACCCTTCCCAGCCCAAAAGGAGCAGGTGTGACCCATGTGTCACACGGAGGAGGAGGAAGTGGCACTGCAGCCAGTAGGGAACGGTGGGCCAGCCCTCCAGGGCCAGTCCACCTGGGCAGCCCCCATGGAAGCCTTGGGCTCCTCCAGGTCCTAGCAACCATCCTGGCTGCCATAGGGGTGGGGAGGAAGGACAGAATGACCAGAGCCAGGAGGGGGTGTGGGTGGGTGGGGTTAGGTGGTGGGGACTTGGGTCTGGGTGTGTGTGGGTGGGCACAGTAGCTCCTTTGCGATGGGGGATGTAAAACATGGATAAAATCATTCTGTTGTGAAATGCACTTGGTCCACTGTCGTCTTGAATGTGCCTGTGTCCTCAGAGATGGGTCGTCTGAGGACAGAGAGGGGATCTGAGAGGAACGAAGCATGTGTGAGATCCCAGGCAGTCTGGATCCACAGGTGAATGACTAAGTCTTTCCTCCACAGAGACAAGGATGCCCAGGCTGCTCCTGGGAGTACACAGCTCTCACTAGCCCCAGGGACAGCCTCATCACCCCTGTCTCTCCAGCCTGCTGGGCTAGGGGGCTTCTGGGGCATCGGTTCCATGCGCTGCATCCCGGAACACTCTGGGGATGGAGACCTGCTTTTGTGCCGTTCAGCCCTCTGGACACTCACCAGTCGTGAGAATGGAGGCTGGAGGCAGCCCTTACCTCTAGAGAGTTTCTCTCTGCCTCTCTGAAGTGGCCACATGACAGGCTGGGGTGATCCTCCACTCCTCCAGGGTGTCCCGTGGGGGTGGCCTGTCCAGAGAGGAAAAGGCTTGGCTGTAGGGACAGGACTTTCTGCTTCGGTGCCTTGTGGGTGGGGGACCATCCTATCGTCTTGGTGGGATTATTGCCATGTGCTAAATGGTGGAGGCAGCGGCCTCTTAGTCCCAGTGAGGACAAAACAAAGGAGGGAGTGAGTGACTGTAATCTCATGACCTGTTAATGGCTTGGGGGGAGGTTCCATCATGTGAAGCTCAGTGGTCCCAACCTCACCAGCCCACTGGCTTCCACCCCCAGGGAGCTTTTGATACAAGAAGACCTGGGACTTTACGTGATCAGGGATAAGTTTTCGATTGGGGTGAGGAGGGTTAAGGATCTTGGGTTGTCCCTGGGAACGTCTGTGTGCCACAGGGGCAGCCAACACTTACAAAATAAAAAACAAGCAAACAAAAAAAAGAAAAAGCAAAATGCCCCAAACGCCAAAAATCTAGGATTAATGCCAAGTGCAGGCACACTTAAAGTGAGCCATTCACTCATCTTTTCAATCCATTAAAACATGAAAGAGCAGGAGTTCGTGTGGCTCGGCTCTAAGGACACTGATTAGGATCCATGGGGACGCGGGGATGAGACATGGCATGGCTTACTGGGCTAAGGTTCTGGCATTGCCGTCAGCTGTGGTGTAGGTATGAGACATGCCTCAGATCCTGTATTGCTGTGGCTGTGCCATAGGCCAGCAGGTGCAGCTTGGACTCGACCCCTGGCCTGGAACAGCCCACAGGCCCCAATGCAGCTGACTCAAAATGGAAAAGAAAAGAATGCAATAGAATTTGCAGAAAGGAAAGATGTACAGACCATCACCAAATAGTATTTTAGGGAGTTCCCATTTTGGCTCAGAAGATGAAGAATCTGACTGCTATCCATGAGTACGTGGGTTTGAGCCCTGGCCTTGTGCAGTGGGTTAAGCAATCCAGCATTGCCTTGAGCTGTGGTGTGGGCTACGGATATGGCTTGGATCTGGCATTGCTGTGGCTGTAGCGTAGAACAGCAATGCCAGCTCTGATTCGACCCCGAGTCGGGGAACTTCCCTATGCTGCAGGTGGGGCCCTCCAATGCCAATCAGAGACTCCATCTATCCACGCATCCCTCCAACCAAAAAGGAAACAGTGGATTAATGGATGGCACATTCACCGCATCACAAAATTGGCCGCCATGCCCAGGGTGGGTGAAGGAGCTTCCCAATTTCAGGGGCTGGATTGGTGCAGCTTGTGTGAGACAGAGACAGTGGCTGGACACTCTTTGTCTATGACAGACACCAAGGGGAAGCTGACCCTCTGATACCAGGGAAAGGCTCATCTCCAAACCCCTCAAGGGGGAGTCAAAGCATTGGCTGAAGAAACCCATTTGACTTAGGAGGTGGGGCCCCTGGCCTGGGTTCTGCCTTTGCAATGCCATGTGTCTCCAAGACCAAGGCACCGAGTCCCCTGTGTCCCAGTCACAGACAGCATACTTTCAGCGTCCAGCCATTCCAACGGCCAGGCCATCGTGCCTTATTGGAAGGGCCTGTTTGGGTGGTGGGGATGCAGCAGTGTGTTCCAGAGGGGATTCGGGCCCTCTGGCTCACAGGTGACCTCTTGCCAGACAGGCCAAGTGACGCATCTGTTACCAGGGTGATTTCCCAGGCACTGCCTTCCTTCCTCAGATGGCAGGGATGCAAAGGGTTTCAAAGGGGGCACAGAGCACAGAGCCATCACCTACGGTCTCCTGACTGCCTCTGCCTGCGGGGGAGGAGCTTCCTGTTGTCACAGAAGCTAGTGCTAGCATACCACTCATTGGAGGAGTTCTGGATCCCCAACATTTTGCTACTCAGCAGCATGCAGGAGAGAGCAAGGATGGTCCTTGGAAGGAGCTAAGAGTCTTGGGTGAGGGGAAACTTGCTTATTTCCAAGAGGTGCTTCTCAGTCAGTCAGGGTAAGGATGCCCTTCCTTTCACGAAGTGCTTTGGAAGAGGTTTGACAAAGAAAGACCGGCAACCGCATGGGTTGGGAGGAAGCAACAGGCAGGGATGGAAATGTTGCTTGCTGAAGTCGAGAAAGGGCAGTTCTGACTTGCTCAAGACCACCTCCCTGCAGCTGGGAGGTGGGCCTTCTTCCTTGGGCCATCACAGTCCCTGCCAACAGCCAGGGACTGTGGCTGACAGAGCTGGGGAGTGCCTCCTGGTGCCTCTGTCATCGGCCTTCAGAGCCTGGTGGCAGCGCCAACAGCTCAGAATTGCCCTGGGCAGTAGGAGAGAGGCTGGAGCTTTGCCCACTGGGAGTGCTGATCCCCCTGCCAGGGACTGCACCCGGCTCCTGCATGTCAGCCTTCTGGTGGTAGCCAATGCCCACATGGGACCACGGCCATAGAAAGCAGCAGAGCGCTGCATCTGGGCCCCCTCCTGGACTCTGGCTCTCTCTCCACTTGTAAGCTGATCCAGACAACAATGGGCAGGGGTGGCTGTGAACTGGCCCTGTCAGACACATCTTCAGAAGCCTGGCATTTCCATGTTCAGGTAATCCCCTTATGGTTACAGTGTAAGGGAAATAGGCAGAGAACTCCTCTGTCACAGTCATATTGGAGCCGTTCCTGCCTGGGATGTTTGGAGAACCTCTACGATAAGGAAACAAAGAGCCACTGCATTTCACTCCACTGGGTCCAAAGCATATGCTGTCCATTGCAGAACAACGAGAATGAGAAGAAAGGAAGCCTCCAGATATGTGGACATGGAGATGCACCCTTCGAACGACTCCATGCTCAAAGAGGCCTCTCCAGGAGAACTTGGAAAATATATAGAACGGTAGGCAAAGGAACGTGCAGTACCTAACAGGTGGTAGGATGCAGACAAACTGGTGTTAAGAGGGAAGCAAATGGCACGAAATGCTTATAGAATACAAAAGATGCCAGGTTGCCCATCAACAACCCTCATTTTCACACAAGGCATTGAGAAAATACAAATCACAAAATACAGCAAACGCAGGAACAAAGAAGCTGACGACAATACCCTATGTTCAGACGGACTCTAGCCAAGGAACACTAGCTTGGCTTACTATGCACAACCATCAACTTTATAGGCTGCATGAAGACATTACTGAGGAAAACCTACATGGTCACAATGGCGCTTGCAGAACATGTGCCACGCCCATTCATGTAAGAAACGCTCAGAAGTCTAGGAAGAGAAGGACACTCCTTGAACCCCGTAAAGAACATCTCGACAAAAAGCTACACCAAGCCTCCTGCGTGATGGTGAAAGAATGAACGTCTTCCTCCTCCATCCAAAACAGGTCAGAAAGTTCTTTCTCATTTCTCCTTTTCTACTTAGTACTGTAGCTACGAGCCAGGGCAGCATGGCAGGAAAAACAAAGAAAGACCTACAGATGAGACAGGCACAAACATAATTCTCCATGCTCATGGATAGCATGGCTACCTCCACGGGAAGGCCCACCGAATCTCCAAGGCACACGGAAGAGATGGAGGTCACTTTATCAAAGTCTCAGTATACAAGGTCGACACAAACACCTTCATCATGTGTGTAAATCCCACAAAAGAACATGGCACCAAAATGAAAAACACCATGCAATACACAAGACTTGCCAAAACCTTGAAGCATTTGGTTCCATCGGTCATTCTATGGCTGCAGCCACGGCATATGGAAGGTCCCAGGCAAGGGGGTCAACCTGGAGCTACAGCTACCAGCCTACAGCAAAGCCCCACCAACACCAGGTCCAAGCCACACTGCCGCTGGTGGCACCACTGGACCCTCATCCCACTGAGCCATGTCAGGCATTGAACCCACATCCTCCTGGACACTCTTTCAGGTTCATCACAAACTGAGCCACAATGGGAAATCCGGGGATACATATTTGATATAGAGCATCTGTATGATAAAACAAAACAAGACCTACAACAATGCGGACACGTATTATACTCATGGATGGGAAGACTCAACACAGAATACGGCCAAATTCCAACAGAAGTGTTTTTTTTGATTTTTTCTTTTTGGCCCACATGGATGAAATTATTCTAAAATGGATAAAGAAAAGATAAAGGAGCCAGAACATCAAACATAATTTCGAGAAAGCACATTAAAGTGGGAGGTGATTCGGCTTATGAGAACGCTTTATGGAAGGCAGCTTGGCATTGCTGGCGAGATAGAGGCAGACAGAGTTCAGTGTACAGATAGAGAATGCAGAAATAGATCCATAGCAATACACCAACCTGGGATGTTCTAATACGGAAGCTCAAGGGCAGTAGATTGGAATAGGGATAGGGTTTTTATCCGATACGAAAATGAACTCATCATGGAACATTCAGTGCAAATGTAAAATATGTATAAATACAAACGATGCAACGTTTACCACACCTAAGAAAAAACAATTGGAGCAAACCTCTGGGTCCTCAGGCTTGGCAAAGGGGTCTTCCACATGACAAGAAAAACATTATCCCAAAAGGGAAGGAAAGAACATAAAGTTGGACTTCATCAAAAGGAAAGAAAGGCCCTTCAAAACATACATGCACCCCAATGTCCACTGAAGCACCATTTGCAATAGCCAAGACAAGGGAGCAAGCTAAATGTCCATCGGCCGAGGCATGGATAAAGAGGATGAGGTTCATATGTACGGGGGGACATCACACAATCATACAAGAGAATGGAATCATGAACGCTGCAGCAGCAAGGATGGACCTGGAAATTATCATCCTAAGTGAAGGTAGACAGGGAAAGACAAACATCGTATGATACCACTTCTAAGTGGAACCGAAAGAGAGGACACAAATGAACGTGTGCACGGAACAGAAACAGACTCCCAGCCTTGGATAACACGATGGGTACCAAAGGAGCCAAGTCCGGGGCAGGAGGGACTGGGGGTTTGGGACTGGCTTCTGCACACGGAGTACATGGAATGACCGGCCAACAGGAACCTGTGGTAGAGCCCAGGGAACTCTAGCCCACAGTTAGTGATAGTCGATATGGGCATAGAATCTGAGGGAGAAGGGGTGTGTGTGTATGTATGACCGACTCACTTTGCGACACAGCAGGAAATAGCACAACATGGTACCTCACTGTCCTTTCAATCAAACTGAAGATAAGTACATCAATACCGCTGGAATAGGCAACAACAACATCAGCAACAATGAAAAGATAAGCGTTCTTCCCCATGACAGCCAAAACCCTACCCCAGACAGAAAACGGACCTCATCACATGGAAACATTTTCCTAGCTGAAAAGAAGCTACAGGTTTGGAGAAACTACCTGCCAACCACACATCTGACCCAAGTCTGGTGTCTCGAGGGAATAAGGCACTGCCAAGACACGACCATAACAGCGGGACCTATTCCACCAGAAAATGGGCAAACGTTAGGAAGAGATAGGTCACCCACCATAGCACTGTGAGTCCGGAAGGCTGGGTCCACTGTGAGGCTTCCCGGGATCCTGCTGGCTACATGAGAACACTGGGTCATGCAGAGGGCAGGAAGGATTGCAACAACACTGCTTCCAGGAACTCCCTCGGGTTGGCCTGAGCCAGCTAAGCCGAAAAGGAGACATCAGGCTCCAAGTGCTGGAGGTGTGGACCCCTTGGGCCAGGCTGGCTGGGGCCCTTGGACCGAAGGCAGGTGTTCATGTGGGGGTGGGGGCCAGAAAGGTGGGCAGTGAGTTGTTCCCCTTCAGGCTATGGAGAGCGGGGCCGTGGGCGTGCTGAAAGAGGGTGCTGGGAATCCAATGTAGGAGCAGAGTGCTGTGAGGCCTGGACCTCATCTCACAGCCTGGCGCTGGAGCTCCTCTCTCAGCTTCCCTCTCAGTCGCCTAGACTCCGTTCCTTCAACAGCCTTATATGCCACGGGCTGGAACCCCCTGCCCCATGGCCTTGGGTCATGGGCTCTGATCCGGCTCGAGTGCCCTGCACTCTGGAAACGTCCCTCCCTCACTTGGGGGAGTCGATCCTCCTTCATCCCAACCCCAGGACTGATGTTCCTTTACTTTCCAAAAGACCCTTCATCCCTGGCACTGGAGACACCGGCCAAAAGGGGCTACAGCTCTATTACCCGAAGTTCATATGTGGAAGACTTCTCCCCCAGGACCTCCGAACATGACCTTAGGTGGAGCAGTCTTTTCTTTGTCTTTCCATTGCCTATGCTTGTTTGTTTGGATGGGGCTGCTGTGGCGGCATATGGAAGTTCTCGGGCTTGGCATCCGAACGATCCATCGATCGATCGGAGCTTTGGCAGCCGGCCTACACCACAGCCACCGCAATGCGACATCCAAGCCGGGTCTGAGACCTACACCTCAGCTCATGGCCACATTGGATACTTCCCTTCCTGAGCGAGGCCAGGGATCGAACCTGAACACTCCTGGTTCCTTCTCGGGTTCAGTTCCAGGGCAACACCCCCGCAAGCCCTGCAGCAGAGTTTGTACAGAAAGAGCTGAAATCAGGTCACTAAGGTGGCCCCTAATACAATAGGATGGGTGCCCCTATAGAAAGGGCAAATTTAGACCCTGAGTCCCACAGAGGGAGCTGATGTGAGGGCGCAGGCCAGAGATGGGCATCTGGAATCCAAGGAGAGAGGCCTCAGGACCAACCCAGCTGGTTTATACCGGGATCTCAGAAGGCTGGGCTCCGAAACGGTGAGTTGATACATTCTTGTTATTCAAGCCCCATTGCCCATGGGATTGGTGATGGCAGCTGGAGCTGACCGATTCCCTGTGAAGGCCTGGGCACTCCCAGGGCAGGAAGGAGTCTCAAGGGAAGACACCCTCTCTGCCCCCAGCTGGGCTCCACCAGCATCCCCACTCCTACCTTCCTCCTGGGACACTCTCCCTCTCATGTCCTCTCCCCTTGTCCAGGGAGTCAGATGGAGGACCCCAACAGAAGAAGGAAGGACGGACGACAGGAGGGGCCGTAGGGCCCCAAGGCAGCAGCAGGAGGAGACTTTCCTTTGGTTATTGGAGATTGCAGGCTTGGTTTGTGGGGTGGCCACTGTGGCACAGGAAGGCCAAGATGGGGCCCTGGAAAGCTGATGGAGCTGGTGGGGGAGGGGTGGCTGTTTGCCAAATGGAGACTGGAGTCTGAGGCAGAGACAGGAGCACAGGAGCTTGGGGGGTCTGCACCAGGCCTGCTGCAGGACCTCGAGCATGGACAGCAGCAGGGGCCAGTCTCTGGGGGCACAAAGCCTGTGCCAGGCCCAGGAGAGCCAGCAGCCTGCAGAGACTGAGATGGGACCTGGGTGTGAGGAGGAGGGACCGTGGGCTCAGGGAGAGGCATGTGCTTCTGGATCTCATCGGTCCCATGGGAGAAGCAGGTGATATTGGTGAAGATGCTGGGGTAGGGGGCGTGTCAGCCATCTAAGCCCCAGCGGGCCATCCCCACGAGACACCCTGAAAAAGGGAGGTCACAGATGAGGGCACCCCCCTGGGACCACCCTCCGGAGGACAGGGGACTTAGGCTGCAAGCAACAGAGCTAGGTCAGAGGAGTCTCTGCCATGCACGGTCACTCAGTTGTACTTCTGGGAAGTTCCAAAGCCTGGCATCCCATGGCTGATGAGCCTGTGTAAGCCATGCAGGCAGGCATGGGCGTCCTGATGGAGGAAGCTCCTGACTGACCCTCAGGACAATCACAGGTTTCAATCTATCAGCAGATGGGCCTCTGTGCCTGGAGAACCCCTGGAGGTCCAGAAGAAGGCACTGTCCAAGGCCGAGAAGGGACATAGGTACCAACAGGGCCCAAGAGAGCTGGTGTGGGAGTGGAGCCTGGCCAGCTCAAGCCCCTGCAGACCTCAGCTCTGGCAAGGCCCTGGGCTGCACCAGCACACCCCTAACCAGGACCCTCTTCCTTTCTCATTCCTTTAGACGTCTGGTGTTCTCTCAAGGTCTTGGTTGAGCCTTTTCAGAAGATGCCCATACCCAGGCCTGTTGGAGGCAGCCGGTTTGCTCAGGGGGTCAGTGGGGCTTAGAAACAGAGTGGCTGGGACTTCCTAGAGTCAGTGTGCTCAGGGCTGGGCCATCTGGTGGGAAATCTCCTCATGTCATCAGCCAAAGGGAGGGTCTGGTCCTTGTGGCTGGGGGAGAAGGGCAGGGGCCATTGCCAGTTTCCAGGGCACCACAACAGGGAGTCCTGCAATCGAGGTTTTAAAGCAACAAGTGCAGGAGAGTGATAGCAAGATACGGGAAGGACAGAGAGCCCCAAACAAGTTGAACCAAAACAGGCACGCAGCAAGACCTCTTCTGATAAATATGGCCAAAGGTAAACAGAAAGGGAGGAGGCCAAAGGCAGCAAGAGAAAAGCAAGGCATTCATGATGAGGGAACCCCAATAAGGTTATCAGCAGTTTTCTCTACAGAAACACTCCAGGCCAGAAGGGGGTGGCGAGACCCATTGAAAGCACTGAAATAAAGAACAAATAATCTGCCTCCTCCAAATACCCTATCCAGCAAGACTATCATTTCAAATCGAAGGGGAAATCAAGAATTTCTCCAACAAACCAACACTGAAAGAGTACTGCAATACAAAACCCATTCTGAAAGAAATACTCTAAGGCTTCTCCAATTCAAAAAAAGAAAAAAGAAAAAAACCATTGGAAAGCAGTGACTTAGAGAAGCCAGCATACAGATCTAACCATGAAGATGTCAAAAACATAAAATGAAATAAACTACATCAAATCATACAATGAGGGCGAGGAATGGAAGAAAATGTAGATCCTTTGTCTTGTTTCAATGACGCGTTTGGTCTTATGTAACGGTCAGGCTAAAGTGAGCAGACAAAAGAAGGGGTTAACATAACAACAAAACAGGGCAACCCCAATCCAAAAGCCAACACTACATTCAAAAATCGGAAAAGGAAAAGACTCCAGCAGAGAATCAACGGAACCCATTCACTCAAAGGAAAAGAAAGAAGAAAAGAGAAACCTAGACTCAACCTGAAAACAAGGCTTCAAATGGCAATCAAGAGACATCTATCAATGACCACCTGAATTGTTCGGGACCGAATGCTGCCATCAAAAGACACAGAGTGCCAGATTGGGTACCAAAGCAAAAACCTTCAATCTGCTGCCTAGACAAGCTCACCCGAGGGCAAAGGACACGTATAGATTGAAAGGGAGGGGATGTGAAAAGATATTTCATGCCAATGGACAAGACAGGAGATCAGGAGTAGCGCTGCTCATATCCAACAAAATCGCCTTTAAAACGAAGGCCATCGAGAAAGGCAAAGAAGGACACTAGTTCACGGTTAAGGGATCCATTCCAGAAGAGGATACCACACACTTATATCTGGAATCTCATATACGGCACAAAAGAACCTTTCCACAGAAAAGCAACTCATGGACTTGCAGAATAGACTTGTGGTGGCCAAGGGGGAGGGGACGGGGAGGGAGTGGGGTGGATGGGGAGCTTGGGGTTAATGCCTGCCCACTATTGCCTTGGGAATGGATTAGCAATGAGATCCTGCTGTGTAGCGCTGGGTACATTGTCTAGTCATGTTTGACGGAGCATGATAATGTGAGAACATAGAATGCCTACAGGTATGTGTAACTGGGTCACCACGTTGTACAGTAGAAAACAAGATTGTATCGGGGAAATAAAAATTAAGAGCCAAAGAGGAAGCGGTATATACACACAATGGAATACTCCTGCGCCATAAAACAGAGCACCCTAATGCCATCTGCAGCAACATGGGTGGAACGAGACCCTCTCATCCTGAGTTCACTCAGGAAGTCCGAAAGAGAAGGACGACTACCATACGACATCACTCATATGAGGAGTCTCATATACAGCCCAAAGGAACCTTTCCACCTAAAGGAACTCATGCACTTGGAGAATAGACTTGTGGTTGCCTAGAGCGAGGGGAGGGAGTGGGATGGATGGGGAGCTTGGGGTTATTGGATGCAAACGACTGCTTTTGGAAGGGATTAGCAAGGAGATCCTGCTGTGTAGCACTGAGGACGAGGTCGAATCACTTATGATGGAGCATGATAATGGCACAAAGACGAATTATACATGTATGGGGAACTGGGTCACAATGCTGGGCAGTGGAAAAAATTGTCTCGGGGAAATAACAATCAAAAAACACCCAACAAACACCCCACTAGAGGCAGTCATCAAACCACAAGAGCAGAGAACAAGGGAAGACGGGAAAAGACCAACAAAACCCAATCTGACACAGCTAATAACATGGCCATAAGAACATACAGATCAAGAAGCACCTTCAATGCAAATGCACAAAATGCCCCAACCGAAAGACATCGACTGGCTGCATGCATACAAAAAGAAGACGCATCTCCTTCTCTCTGGGTCGAGATCGAGAGCTCCGTCTCGTTCTCCATCTCGATCTCCATCTCGATCTCGATCCAGATAGGTAGAGGGATAGACAGATAGGTAGACCTGCTGTCTTCAAGAGACCCCCTTCAGTTTGAGGGACATATACAAATTGAAAGTGAGAGGATGCAAGAAAATATTCCTCGTGCGTGGGAATTAAAAGAGAGACGGAGTAGAAACACCCCCATCACACAAAAGAGACCTTCAAATAAAGCATATTAATAAGACACAACGAAGGTCATTACGTAACGGTCAAGGATCAATCCAAGGAGAGGAGATGGGAATTGGAAACCTATATGCACCCAATACAGGATCCCCGCAATGTAGAAGGCAACTGCTACAACCGTAAAAGGAGAAATGGACACTAACACAGTCAGAGCAGGGGGCCTTCACACCTGACTCCCATCAACGCACGGGTCCTCCAGACATAAAATCGACAAGGGAACCCAGGCCTTCAATAATGCATTGGACCACAGGGCACTTCCTCCATAGGTAGAGCGCTTTCCATCCCAATGAAGCAGGATACACACTCCTCTCAAGGGCACACCCGACATTCCCTAGGACAGATCACATGCTGCGTCACCAAGCAAGCCACTGTACATGGAAGGAAATGGAAATCCTATCCCACAGCTTGTATGAACCCAACGCTATGAGGCTCGAAATCAACCACCAAGAAAACAATGGCAACAAACACCAACGCACGGAAACTCGACAACATGCTACTCAACAACCAAGGGAGTGCTGGAGAAACCAAAGAGGAAATCTGAAGATCCCAAGAAGCAAGTGACACCAAAGACATAACAATCCAAAGCCTATGGGATGCAGCAAAGGCAGATCGAAGAGGGACCTTTCCAGCAATACAAGCCTACCTCAGCCAACAAGGAAAACCACCAACAAACAACCTGGCCTTATGCCCAAAGCAACCAGAGAAAGACAAACACAAGGAAAGACATCCTAATGATCAGAGCAGAAAGGAAAGAGCAGCGAAGAAAACCATCGGAAAGATCAATGCAGCTACAACTGCTTCTTTGAATACATCCACCATATGGATAAACCCTTAGCCAGACTCATCAGGGAAAAAAGAGTGGACTCAAATCAATAACCATCAAAATGCACACCAGCTTCCAATGGACATCCCAGAATACAGAGGATCAAAAGAGACTACTAAAAGCAACTCTATGCCAAGAAAACAGACTTCCTAGACGAAATGGACACCTCCCTAGCAAAGTACAATCTGCCAAGACTAAACTCCGATGACCTAGAAAAGATGACTGGGCTGATGCCAAGAACTGAAAATGACGTTGTGAGGAAAAAACTTCCAGCAGGCATTCCCGTCGTGGCTACACTGGAATGAACCTGACCCGTATAGGAGAAAAGGCAGGTGCAATCCCTGGATCCAGGATTGCCTTCAGATATGGAGCAGGTCCCAGATGCAGCTCGGATCTGGCCTTGCTGTGGCCGTGGCTGGCAGCTGCAGCTGCAGCGCCAATTCCACCATAGCCAGGGCATTTCCAAATGCCATGGGTCTGCCCTGAAAAGACAAGAAAAGGCCAACCCCCCACTCCACCCACTTCCCCACAAACAAAACTAGACCACCTGAGGTCTTCACATGCACATACCCAACAGGGGCCTGAACACAAACACCGACCAGTGGTGCACAATGACTACCTCGTATACAGGCTCACTACCACCAGCTCCTACACAGTCGTCTCACGCACAGCCCATAGGCAAGGCCACAGCCCTACAGTACTTCTAGGCCAGGATTCCAGAACACACACACATCGCCTATGAGATTTCTTTGTTTCCAAACACACACACCTACCTCTGACATCCCTCCAAATACATACTACAGAAGCCCCAGGACCTCAAATACACACACAGCCGCAATCCGCCTACACGTACTAATACACATGTACACGTCTCAAACACCTATGGACACACACAGACAAATATTCCCAACCCTTGAACATACAGATGCCCCAAACACTACACATGGTGCCACCTCTCCAGAAGACAACCGCCCTGCCAGGACACTGCACCTGTGTGGGTGTCAACTGCATATGCATTTCAGCCCTCACCCTCAATGTGGACACACCATCTCTTCGTACCTAGGACCTGTAGAAACACCTCGGCATTCTGCCAAGAAGCAACGTGGCACACTCCCAACACCTCCATACCATAGGAACACAACCTGGTCATTCGTGCACCTGGTGATAGACACACAAACGAGTACACACACGTAGGACACATGGACCTATCGCCAGCAAACCACACAGGAAATGACTTCCACATATCCAATGATCCTAGGACCCAGCTCATCCATCTGCAAACTCGTAACACATAACCACAGCACATATTTCTCACACCAAGAAATGCACGTCTCCCACGCCCCTGTAGAAACACAGAACCTCATCTCTCCAGCAGACACACACTTCCCCACGTCCCCACATATATAAGCCTAACATGTCCCTCCTGAAAACTACAAGGGCATAGCCCCAGCGAATATGCCTCCAAATGCCCATGCCCCTGGAATACACACTCAAACGCATTCTACACACAACTCTCCAAAACACCCAAGCAGACCCGCAATTACTCAGTACACGACACAAGTGCAAACCTAGCACCCTACGTCCTTTCCTCCAAACACGCATATAACACACTCTCGGCATATCCATAAACCCACACTCCCCAAGGCTCCATCCAAGGGCATGCACTCTTCCAGCATGCAGAATCCAGAAGCATACCAATACGGCACCCCGACCTATATAGCATTCACCTGTCCCAGAAGATAGGCCGACTCGCCCTCTACACATCAAAAGACACATGCACGGCTCTGGAACATGTGCTACACACAAAAAAGCAAAGAGCCATATGACAGGCCATGAACACACAAATAATCATCCTAAAGGGAAGGGCAGAGGAGGATCCTTAAAGAGCAGAAACCGCCCACGGGGGATGGGTTAAAGACAAGCTTTCAAGGGGTCTTCGAAATGGTCTAAAGCTGATGATCACTCAAGAAAAGGAACCCAGCCATGACTTACCCGACTTGAAGGAAGACCAGATGCATCCAAGTGCCAGACACGCTCAAGACACAACCCCCAAGAGTTCAAGCACAAGACAACAGATGTGGAGATCGAGTCCTGCTGCATGAGGTCAAGGAGAGAAGAGTCCTGGACAAGGAGCATTTCTGCACCTCACCCAGACAGAAACACAGGGGAGAGGGGACACGCCTAGGTAAAAGAGGACAGGAGATGGAAACCTGAGATGAATTACCCCAGTTGATATACGACCAAACTCCTGGGAATACACACCGATTTGAACAAGCACTGTGACAGCCCAGGGCACACGATCCATATAGGGCACAAGGAGGAGCTGGAGATGGAAGCCTTGATATCCACCCTCCAATGAGGAAGAAGGCAGTCTTCTCCCCTCCCCACTGGGCCTTGGATTCTAGAAATGTAGCTCTCTTGGTTCTTGGGGCTGCTCTGCTCCCTGGCCAGCTTACGCGTATCTCCCCCCAGGGTCTTATGCTCCTAAACTCACTCTTTACCTGGGGCTTCGCTTCCTGCCAAACACTTCCTGCCACGAAGCAGAAGAACCAGAGCTTCATCAAATCCTGACACCTGGTGAGGGGTCTGACAGTGCAAAGACAGTGGGTTTGAGCAGGTCGAGGCGTTCCTTTGTGGCACGGAAGGCTAAGGATTCTGAGTGTTCACTGCAGTGGTCCCGATTGCTGCTGTGGCACTCCGTCTGTGGACGGGGAAACTCCACATGGGGCAGATGCCACCAAAAAGAAGAAGTCTGTGCGCTCGAATCCTCTCTGAACCTGGGATCCTGGATTCAGGTGCCAAGCTGAGGGCAAGGTAGATTCCAGTCCCACTCTCAAATTTGGCTGGGGTCAAGTCCCAACCACGAAGTTTCACTACAGGCCCCAAAGGTACAAATACACAGATCGGCCCCTGGACTTCCCTAACATTGCCCTGAGGCCTAGGCAGATAATCCTACCAAGTCCACCAGGAGACACACAATCCCCAACTTCATGGCGGAAAACATCCATGAAAAATAGGCCCCTGAACACCAACTTACAAACACCTAAACGCCAGCTCCTGGACTATGCCTCTGTTACATCTCAGCACCCTCCAAAGACAAACGCTCACCCAAACACAGGCATGATCTCCCCTTACACACATATCCATAGACAAAACCCAACCAACCCTCACCTTTGATGGATTACCAGATTCCCGACCACCAGGTGGCCTTGTACCAATCCCCCCTAGGCTTGCAAATCCATCACGATTTACATCCGACTACAACTAGGTGGTCAGCACTACATTCAGCAAGGCTGCCCCCAACAGAGACCCAAGCATGCCCTTTGAACAGAAGTGCTGACTGACATTGGGATGTGAAAAAGGAAGACACCAGTGAAACTAGCAGCCTGGATGGTACATCTTCACTCCTTTTCCCGTGCCCTGAACTACTTCTTGTGAACCCCATGAGGGTTTTCAAATTGAAAATTCTTCCTTCGAGCTTTCCTATGCTTTGGAACGGCAGGCACACTGGAATGCCACCCATTTTAATCACTCACACACTTTAGTCCCCTGCCTCCATAGGCCCCACAGTCCCTCAAGTCTCCCAGCAGCCTGATCCACAGTGCTGCTAAAAGCTGTGGTGGAAACACTGCTCCGGACCTGAGCTCCATGTGGGCATGAACCCACATGGAGGAGGGCACAAGGAGTCTGCAGCGTGCACAAGAGCACAGAGCGGTCACACCCAATGGCTGAAGAGTCCCCATATTCCTTAGCAGGGCTGTCATGGAATGAATGCTAAAGGCCACCAGGACGGGCCCCACCCTCAAGCAGGCCACCCCTTGGGAAACCACCCTCTTTGCTCCCACGTGCACTACTGATTACCCAAGCGGACCCTCCTCAACAGACACTAGGAGCGGTTGGAGGATGGGAGTCTCTGTGCACAACAGCTCAGTCAGCAGGGGACAGGTGGGAAGAGGAGGGAGGGAAGGAAGCATCAGAAGAGCTGGCCCAGGAGCTCCCTCCAAGACAGGAATGTCATGGAGGATTTGCATTCGCTGGAAAGCTCTCTGGTGTTGTCTTCCTGTCTTCTCCCTGGGAGCTTCTGTGGCCATCTCTTCTTAAACCCTATCTCTTGGGAGATGAGCCCCCACGGTCACACTGCATCGGTGAAACCCATGCATTTAGATAGGATCCCCATACAAGAGTTTGCAGAGATCCAGCCTAAGCACAGAATCCTCAAAGTGGGCCAAGGACATTCATGCCCTTTGGGCCACAGTACCTTAGGCTGTGTGGACTCTTTGGGTTGGGATTTGCTCGTCTAGAAAGAGAAGGGTCTTTCCCCTAGCAAATTGGATGGATCCATTAAAGAACCATTCTAGCACGCAATTGGAGATCTGGGAACCTCTCTTCAGAGATGGTGCTCCTGTCGCCATGCCTAGAGAATTTCCAAATGCCTCGATTCTCCACGCATGTTTGTTCTTCATGTCTTTCTTTAATACATGGAGCTTGTTCAATAAAGGTTGGTGCACAGGTGTGTCTCCTTTGTACGGTTCTGCTTGTCCTGGTTATGCTGGTGAGCTAAACTTGACCCTCTTGGCCAGTCACAAGACAGCAGTGCATTGGTGAAACCCATGCATTTAGATAGGTTCCCCATACAAGAGTTTGCACAGATCCAGCCTAAGCATATTCATCCCTAAGCACATTCATGCCCTTAGGCTGTGTGTGAGCTGAATTTGACCCTCTTGGCCAGTCACAAGACAGCAGGTACTTTGGGAACACTATTCCTCACCCTCCCTACGTCTGGCAAGACATCATGGAAGTTCAGGTGGCCATCCACCCACAAAGAAGTAGCAGCAGATTCAACATACCCACCTGACTTGGGAATGCTCGCCAAAGAAACTTGAACCCTCAGATCCCTTTTCTGGTCCATGGCAACATCAGAGCATTTCTTCCTCCACACGATACCTCTCAAGACCCTTACATCTATCTGATGACACCCAGAGCTCCCAAGGGCACAGACTTGAAACGTCCACAAGACACAAACCTGGGATCTCTCGGTGCCTTTCAATTTCCATGTGGGAGTGGAAGGTTCACTGTCTCCTGATGCTAGTGATCCATCTCCAGAGATGTTTCTCCTCAGCCGCCAGTGCCTGCCCCGAAGCTCTCTGCAGGAACAATCAGAGCTCATGGTCCAAAGGACGTTGAGACACCCACTTCCATGACTGGTTTCCCTAATTACAGTGCAGCTGATTTGACAACCTCTGCCTCTCCGATGTCGGCATGTAGGGTTCTGAGGTAGTATAAAATAATGAACAACAGAAGGAGTTCGTGCCATGGTGAATCAGAACCGAATCTGACTAGGAACCATGAAGTTGCGGGTTCCATTCCTGGCCTCGCCTGGTAGGTTAAGGATCAGGTGTTGATGTGAGCTGCGGTGTAGGTTGCCATCACGGCTGGGATCTGGCATTGCTGTGGCACTGGCATAGGCCAGGGGCCACAGCTCTGATTGGACCCCTAGCCTGGCAATCTCCCGATGCCATGGATGCGGCCCTCAGAAGTCCAAAGTCAGTCAAAAATGATGGAAGATTTGGGAGCACCTCGTTTCCACAATGCAACTTTTGTATCAGTGTCCCTGAGAAGACTCATGCCAATAGGACATCTGGGGAGGGAGTGGGGTGGATTGGGAGCTTGGGGTGAAGGGATGCAAAGGATTGGCTTCGGTGTGGATTAGCAATGAGATCCTGCTGTGTAGCACTGGGAACTTGTGATGGAGCATGCTCATGGGAGCGACTAGAATGTGTACATGTGTGTGTACCTGGGTCACCATGCTGTACAGTAGCAAAACCATTGTCTTGGGGGAAGAACAATTCAAAACCAACCAAACAAGAAACCCCCACAAATACTACATCTGAGCTATGTGTGAGAATCTTGTAACAAATTGCAGGAGTGGCTGAAGAAGGGGAGGAAGCAACAAGGAAGCCTGGCCTTCCTGAATGCCTGGGTACAATGGGTGCCTCAGCAATCTTCTCATATGAAGGTCTTGTTTGAAAACCCTTGAAATGTTTCTTCAGTGTAAAAGCTCCAATAGAGAGCCCTATTCCCATGGTGCTCAGTTGTGCAGTGCCCCATCCAGAGTTTCTTCCTACAAAGCTCACCATGGCATTGCAGGAGATACTCTCGCCTCAGCTTCTCACCCTCTTTGGAGTCCATGTTCCTTTGCAAGGGGCAAGAAGCTTCGGAAGCACCCACACAAGTCCTTTTTCTCAATCTGCAACAATCCTTTCAACCTCTCCTTCCTTGCCCAACACCCTAACAGCAGGAGGAATTGTAGTTCTGCTACTGCACACAGGGACTCTTGCCTCCCAAGAGATTTGCTTGCAGTCCTAGGAGGTTTCACCCCTCACCTCCCTTGATGATGTTCCCGAGACCTCGCCTCTCACCACACCAGACGGACATACGCATTCCTATCACTTGCATCGTGATAAGCTGACCTTAACTCCCAATCTGAACGTTTCCTCAGGTGTGTTTCCGTTTGGCTGTGTCAGGGATGCTACGTTGATTCCCATGCAGACAGCACCATAGGCAAGGACGAGCCTCGATTCTCAAGAGCAAGGGTATGGGATGCAGACAGGAAATGCACCAGCTTTCAAGCAGGGCTTGCTGGGGAGGACGTTGATGCGAGTGGGTTTGGACACGTGGAGATTGGACATTGGTGGATAAAAAGCTGGCACTGTGTCAAAGGGCACACCCAACATCACGGGCAGTCGATGTTTTCACACCTACAAAAGCCAGCAATTCCCATCATGGCTCAGCAGACATAAACCCCCCTAGGATCTGTGAGGATGCACACTCCATGCCAGCCTCCTTCAGTAGAATAAGGATCTGGGGTTGCCCTGAGCTGTGCTGTAGGTCCCAGATGCAGCTTGGATCCCACATTGCTCTGGCTATGGCAGAGGTCTGCTCGTGCAGGTCCAATGTGACTCCTAGCCTAGGAACATCCATAGGCAGCACGTGTGTCCCCCAAAGGAGAAAGCAATTAAACCAAGAGACCCCCCCCACACACACATCTGGTTCTTTCACATAAGGAAAGAGAAGATTGTGTCTTCTCCTCCCTTACTTCTGTCCTTAACCACATAAAGCTCAAAGACGCAATAGTATCTCTTGGCTCTCCAATTGCCATTTCATCCAAAGAGCCTGCAGATTTGGGGTCCCTTTGTCATTTTCTTTTGGGTTGGACCAAAAGGCACCTTTGGGTCTCCACTTCAAGTTCTCCTCCCCTCAAGAACTGCCCACTCCCTGTAGCCTAATATGGTACCCTTATGGGCGAGTCTTGCCAGATGCATGCTGATTCCAAGGGAAAGGTAAATTTCAGATACACAGGGAAAGTACTTGCAGTAAAGATATGTCCAAAATGGTGCACGGGACACAGGTCAGGCTAAATGCAGGCACTGTGTATGGGAAATGAAAAACTCAAATGGAGCTGCACATTTACTATTGTTTTTGGCTGGCTTTGAGCACTCTGCCCTTTCAGTACATTGAATTTCAAGAGAATGAAGGAACTCCCATGTTAAAAATGAATCCAGTAACAGAGGAGCCACAATATCAGTATGAAGGCAACAAAAGGAAAGATACTCAGGTCTACGGGGACGCAATTTAATTTTCTCGTTTCCTTTTTCACTCTTTCTCAAGAGGAACTCTTTGATCTTACAAGAGGTTAGGTTTTCCACTGCAGTTGATTTACAATGTTTTGTCTACTTCTGCTGCGTAGCCAAAGGACCCTGTCGTACAGACAGATGTATGTATATATGATATATGATACATATATATCTATATGGGATACATATGTAATCACTTTCTCACATTATCCCCCAACCTTTTCCATCACAAGTCCAAGATGGAGTTCCCTGTGCACATGGTACATTTCAACCAGAGACAAAGGAATACTACCTGCAAAGGCAAACGGATGGCATTCAAAGTTGCTTGCCCAAAAGATCTCTGAAAAGATGTGAGTGAAACAGGTATCTCTGATCCCTGGTGGGAACGAGGACTGAGTGGACAGGGGAAAGAGGGGAGAGGAGGACTCAACACTCCATATGCTATTCGGCACACGTGGACTGTGATCCCTGAGAAGGGAGGATTTGTGGAAAATGTTACATTCAAACATTTAACAGGGAAAAGCTCCAAGACTTACCAGCAATGTCATCATACGGGAGACACGACAGACTGATCTCTGGTCTTGGACACGTGGGCTGTGCAGTGGCTTTTTGGATAGGCTGGGCCTTTCCAGCACAAGGGAACATGAGGAAGGTGGGTCCTGCTGGATGCTGGTTGGCACACAAGGACGGTTTCCTTAGGAAAGACGGACACACACCAATCACAAATGGTGTCCCCTAAGCCTGGTCCCAGAGATTGACCTGGGTCTCTGCTGGGCCATGCCCTCCAGCTCCCGGGCTGGTCAGGCAGGAGGAGGCCCAGATCTTGGATACCTGCCACTGCAGTTCCCTGCTGTGACAGCACCTCACAGGCTCCTGACAGACCTAACGACACCCTCTCCTTACCCCCTTGGTCCTGCTGCACGGGGTGGGCTCCAGAGTCCAGGTGGTTTTCTCACTGGGGCCTGTCCCTCAACACCCCCCAGGTTCATGCAATTTGAGGCAGAGGATGAGATCAGGATGGGGAACGTGTCCTGCACAACGCGGGCACAGGGCATGCCTCCTCCAGCTCCAACAAAGCTGGCTCCTCAGGAACCCACATCCCGCAAAAGGGGCACTCAGTCTGTGAATCACCTTCCCCCTGGAGGTCAAGGTACAGGTAAGAGAGGCCTAGGCCTGGTGCCTGTTCCCAGATGGGTCCTTTCCACTCAAGGGGGCATTGGTCTTTCAACACGGATAGCCCCCGAGGGTGTCTCAGTCCCCCTTTTCCCCTCTGCGGTGTGGACCTGGTCCATTTAGAACCTCATCACCCTCCTCCCTGTCTAAGGGGCCCCTGTGAAATCTGCCTAACAAGTGTGCTGGTGGGGAGACCCTTGATCATTAGACGTTCCACACGTTCTCACACCTGACTTTTACCTGTCCCTGACTTGAATCTGGCCTCCCACCAAACCTGAGGCTCTGGCTGCTCCTCCCCCTTCCCACATGCATATCCATTGCCCCACAACAATGCCCTCCCCTGTGCCTGCTCAGGGGTCAGCTTCAGGGCGCTGGGTCCCCTCACTTTCCCTTCCTCCTGCTCTGCCTCAGCCTGTGCTCCAAGGAAACACGGCCCCAGGGTCCAGCACACCCACCCAAGGCCACACAGAGCCTGGCAGCTGCTGGAGAACAAGGCCCCCAAGGAGATTCCCCCTGAGGCTCGCAGGGAGCATGGGGACCTCCCGCAGGCACTGGTGGGTCCTGGCCCCTCAGCCACAGGGGAGTCAGATATGGAATGTCAAGAGGATGGATATGAGCTGCCACAGGATGAGGTCGGCTGATTCCCAGACCCAGATCTCCTCAGCTACGTGGACAAGCTGTGTTCCCAGGAGGACTTTGACACCAAGGTGGGCTGGGCCTGGAGTCTGAGACTCCAGGATTCCAGGGAGAGATGCTCAAAGCACCCTAGTTCTGGCTTTGGCCCAGGATAATGGGATTTAGGCTCTGGTCCTTGACCCCGACATCTGTGTGTCTTCCTGTGTGTCTGAGTGTACTTTGGTGCATAGGATGTGTATATGTGGATGTGAAAGTTGTACATGTGTGTATCACTCTCTCTCTTTGGAGGACTTTGTGTGTCTGTGTCGGTGCCTATTTGTGTGTCTGTTTCGGTGCCTATGTGTTTGTGCTTTGGAGCCCATGTGTCTGCATGTGCACCTGCTTGTGAGTGTGTGTGTGTGTTTATGTGAGAGTAGACAATACCTATGGGAGTTTGAAAGCTCCCCCTTTGTGAGGGGGACTCTGGATTTGCCTCTGCTAGTCATGTTTCCCCCAGGCCCTCCTGCCTCCCAGGGCACACCTGCCAAGGCTGCTCACAGCCTCTCCCTTCCATTCCAGGTGGAGGCGGTCATTCACCCCCGATTCCTGGCAGAGTTGCTTTCCCCAGAACCAGAGTTGGATCTCTCGGGCCTGGCTGAGGAGCTGGAGCAGGAGGAAGGACTCTCCCCTGAAAAGGTGGCCAGGGGAGGGACTGACACTAGGGAGACTGGAGGCAGGGGGAAACCCAGGTGACCCTGGAAATCCAGGAGGAAAGGACCCAGGTCAGCCAGGGCCTGGGAGAGCCCTAGAGCAGGAGGCCCTGAAGGCTCTGTCCCTCCCTCCCCTGACAGAGAGGCCCTGCACCCGGGAGGCTGCCCAGGTGGGTGCAGGGCAGGAGGAATGGACTGGGAGGAGGGGAGCCGGGGACAGGGCAAGGAACCTGCTGGGGAGAAGGTGCAGGAGGAAGGCAGGAGGGCCACAGTCTCTGTCTGTGGATGTGAGTCCCATCTCACCTCCCCCTGCCCATAAGCCCCGGCTATCCCTGGAGGGTGCAGAGCAATCACTGTCCACCTCCCTCCCACCAGCTAGTGCAGACACAAGGCCTGGCCTTGGAGGAGGATGACGGGGTGCCAGCCACTCCCAATCACAGGGCACCCCACCTGGACTCAAGACCTTGAGTCTGTGGCCCAACAAGATGCCCAGAGGAACGAGCAAGGCCCACAGCCCGGGGTCAGAGATGAAACCTGTACACCCCAGATGGATTTCCATGGCCATCTAAGGCACCCCCAAACAGACAGGAGCATTTTCAGGCACAAAGGCTCTGTGCCCTCTCCAGGACTTCACGAGCCCCCTCAGGCTGGAACAGCACAGCCATTTCCTTGCCAGCGTACAATGCGCTCAGGCCCTCCATCAGGACCCAGGGCCAGCAATGTTCTCAGGGAGGCCTCTCCTTTTAGTGGAGCCCCAGGGCTGGGTCACGGGTTCAGTGAGGTTGAGGAGGAGCTACCCAGCCTGGCCTTCCTCTTGGACCTTCACCACAGCCTGCTGCCCTGGGGGCTGCCACAGAGCCCTGTCCCTGCCTCGGGTCTTGTCTGCACTGCAGGGCAGAGGGCCCAGAAAGCTTCCCAGGCCCCCGTGCCCCAGAGAATGGGCCTCAGCTCAGGCCCCCTGGAAGCTGCCAAGTCTAGAAAGTGGGCTCAGTGTGGAGGCCTGGCTGCTGCTGAGGACCTGGCCAGGCCTAGGGCTGACCTGCGAGGCTCTGGGAGGCACACCCTGGCTCTGGGGCTGGTTGACCTTTCCCAGCCCAAAAGGAGCAGGTGTGACCCATGTGTCACACGGAGGAGGAGGAAGTGGCACTGCAGCCAGTAGGGAACGGTGGGCCAGCCTTCCAGAGCCAGTCCAATTGGGCAGCCCCCATGGAAGCCTTGGGCTCCTCCAGGTCCTAGCAACCATCCTGGCTGCCATAGGGGTGGGGAGGAAGGACAGAATGACCAGAGCCAGGAGGGGGTGTGGGTGGGTGGGGTTAGGTGGTGGGGACTTGGGTCTGGGTGTGTGTGGGTGGGCACAGTAGCTCCTTTGCGATGGGGGATGTAAAACATGGATAAAATCATTCTGTTGTGAAATGCACTTGGTCCACTGTCATCTTGCATGGGCCTGTGTCCTCAGAGATGGGTCCTCCGAAGACAGAGAGGGGATCTGAGAGGAACGAAGCATGTGTGAGATCCCAGGCAGTCTGGATCCACAGGTGAAGGACTAAGTCTTTCCTCCACAGAGACAAGGATGCCCAGGCTGCTCCTGGGAGTACACAGCTCTCACTAGCCCCAGGGACAGCCTCATCATCCCTGTCTCTCCAGCCTGCTGGGCTAGGGGGCTTCTGGGGCATCGGTTCCATGCTCTGCATCCCGGAACACTCTGGGGATGGAGAGCTGCTTTTGTGCCGTTCAGCCCTCTGGACACTCACCAGTCGTGAGAATGGAGGCTGGAGGCAGCCCTTACCTCTACAGAGTTTCTCTTTGCCTCTCTGAAGTGGCTGGATGTCAGGCTGGGGTGATCCTCCACTCCTCCAGGGTGTCCTGTGTGGTTTGCCTGGTCAGAGAGGAAAAGGCTTGGCTGTAAGAATAGGACTTTCTGCTTCGGTGCCTTGTGGGTGGGGGAGCATCCTATCGTCTTAGTTGTGTTGTTGCAATGTTCAAAATGGTGGAGGCAGCTGCCTCTTCAGCCCAGTGAGGACAAAACAATGGGGGGAATGGGTGACTCAGATTTCATGGCCCGTTAATGTATTTGGGGTGACTTAGATCATGTTGAGCTCAGTGTTCCCAACCTCACCAGCCCACTGGCTTCCACCCCCAGGTAGCTTTTGATAAAGAAGTCCTAAGACCTTATATAACCAGTGATAATTTTCTGATTTTAGTGAAGAGGGTTAAGGATCTAGGGTTTTTCCTGGGAACTTTCATATGCCACAGTGTCAGTGAGGGAAAAAAAATGGTTTTAATTTAATACGTAAAGTCTTTCATCAATTCTTTGTGAAACCTGAATATATTTTATCTAATGTTTCTTGTGGAAATCAAGTTTTAGCTTTAGTAAACAAATGTACGTATTTGCAATGCAGTAACTTTACTTCTATTCTTTTCTGCAAATATTGGGGGTCAGCGAAAATGTCTTGTAAAGGATCACAATGTAAATATTTTCAGGCTTTAAAGACTATACTTCATCTGTTTTAAATTGTCAACTCTGCTGTTGTAGGATGAAAGCAGCCACAGGCAACACTTATTTTTAAGTGTGACCATGTTAAAACAAATCTGTATTTACCTAAACAGGCTGTTGGCCAGACTGGACACAAAGGCTGGTACACACTCCCCCCTACATGCACAATCCTTGGTCTTTTAAAACTTAAGTTCTGGCATCTTACATTATCAATGTAGAATTTACATTATCTTTATATCCTATGTTGGAATTTATTTATGATTGAAAAGTAAACTTTAAATACCTTACATAATTTATGCATGATTATAGAATGTCTACACACACTAACAGTGACAATGCCAGATCCTCTCACCTCCTGAGCCATGAAGGAACTTCTACATGTTTTGTTTAATGTACTCATGAATCTTCTGCCTTATCCTGAGCAACAAAACACACTTCAACCAATTCAAGAGAAATGAAATCATGAAGAATACATTCTTCAACCAAAATGGAATCAAACTACACTTTTAAATAACACACAACAGGAGAACCTCTAAAAACGTTGAAAGTTAACCACATAGTCATAAACGATGGGTCAAGCAGGAAGTCATTTCAAAGATAATAACAAAAAAATACATAGCACTAAGTGAAAACAGTGAAACATATCAAACTTGTAGAACCCTGCTGAAGCCAAGATGAGGGGAATATTTATAGCACTAAATGCTCACATTATGCGATTAAGAAATGTTTCAAATCTGTAGTTTAAATTTGTACTTCAAGAAAATTGAAAGAGCAAAATAAACTCAAAAGAGATGGATAGAAATAATAGAGATAAAAGCAGAAATCACTGTAATTCACACAGAAAAACAACAAATATGGAAAAAATTTCATTCTTCAAATGGTAAAATACAATTCATTAACCTGTTGTAATTATGACAAAACTAATAGACATGATACAAATCATCAATATCAGGCGGGAAATGGGCTCTCATGATAGATCCTGTAGTCATTAAAATGCCAGTGAGAGATTACTATGAACAGTTTTACTGTTCTCATGAATTGTGTCCTAGAGAAAATGGAACAACCCCTCAAAAATCAGATACCAACATACCTGATAAAATAGATAATCTGAAAAGTTACATAATCATTAAGGAAACTAAATAAATGTCCTCGTCCAGATGATTCCCCTGAAGTATTCTACAAAACATTGGAAGTAGAACTGTCCATCATCTCTTCCAGAAATTAGAAGAGGAAACTTTTCCTAATCTTTTATGAGGCCAGTACTAATTTGATACCAAAAGCAGACAAAGAAAGTACAAAACTGTAAAGGTATAGATGAGTATCTCTCATGAAGATACACACAAGCTCTCTCAAAAAGTTTAGCATTTTAAATCCATCATGTATATATAGAATGATACCTTATGACCAAGTAGAAGTAATTCTTCATATGCAATGTTGATTCAATATTAGGAGCTCAGCAATGAAAAAGAGTCCCCTGCTGCTAAAAATAACAACTTAGGTAAATTACCATGCAAGTTACACTGAATGAAAAAGCCCACCCCGAGAGGTTACATCCTGTATGATTCCAATTATATAATACTCTCGAGCTGATAAAATTAGGAAGAAAATAGTCAGGGTTACCTTTGCTTAAAGATGAAGTTAAGGGGACAGAAGAAAAGTGGGTGTGACTAAAAGGGCAACATGAGGGATCCTTATGGGAATGAAACTCTTGTTTTGTGCCTTTACTTTGGCGGTGAATACATGGATACATCCATATGATAAAATTGCATGAGGTAAATACATGCACAGACACACACAGACACATACACACACAAAATTCATATATGAGAAACTTGGGAACCTGAATATAATCGATGGACTGTATCAACGTGAATAATTTTGTTAAACTCTTGTACTATGATTTTGCAAGATGTTGCCACTGGTGAAAACCATGAAGGGTACACAGGAGCGCTATAATTTCTTACAATTGTATGTGGATGCATAACTATCTCAAAATTCAGTTTAAATTTCTCAAAGAGGAAAGGTACATTTTAAGTACGAAAACTAGATAGAGACTCCTGCTTTGATCTTGCATATCTTCCAACCCTTTAGGGTTAGAAAAGAAAGTTTATGACATATTTCAGGAAATTTTCTTTGTGTAAATTTTACAGTATTTGAGTTAGTTGGAACTCAAGTATTCCTGCTACAACATGATGGAACAGAGTAACCAGAAACGAAGAAAAACATACTTCATCTCTCTCTGTGCACATGCCTTTCTCCTCACCACGAGTTCTCTTTATATGATGGTTAATTTAGGTGTCAATGTGGCTGGGGCTCAGTGCCCAGATACATGATCAGATGTTCTGGATGTTTCTGTGAAGGTATGTTTTGGATTAGATTAACATTTAAATCCTTGGGCACTTTAAGTAAAAAAGATTACCCTCTATGATATGGGTGGGTTTCATCAAAGCAGCTGAAGGCTGTAAAAGAACCAAGAATGATCTTCCCTGAGCAAAAAGGAATTTTGCCAGCAGACAGCTTTTGGACTCATCAAAATTCTTTCCTGAGACTGCAGGCCTGCTGGACTCCCCATCAGATTTTGGGTTAACTGTGCCTCCAAAATCTCATGAGTCAGTTCCTTAAAATGAACCAATATCTATCCCTATACACATTTCTATTGGTTGAAACTTCTCTGGAGAACCCTGACCAATACACTTCATATTTCTGCCCTTCCCCCTCTTTTTTCTTTCCTTTCCCTTTCAGAAACACTCACTGCTTTATCTCCCTCTGCATAGAGATGCACTGACATTCTAGGGCCTTAATAAGTTTGGTCTCTCTCTCCCTCCCTCCTCTTTTCCTTTCTTTCAGTCCCATGTTCTTTGATTTGTGAAAAACATCATGAAAAGAATTAGGTGGTAGTAGTTGCAAGTTTTGTCAAGTGTGCAAATTATCCCTACCCTTGAGGGAAATTACAAGGGTGCAGCTAGATGATAGCAAGTTAAGTGCTCTCTCCATACATCAGCTGTCTCCACAATCCATGGGTTACAGACTGGAATCAGAGCTGTATGGCTTTTGGAATATAATGAGGGTTTGAAGCTATGATAAGAGTACACAGACCTCAGCTAGCTGGAAGCAGACAGAGAGGTCATCACCTGGAGGAATCCCCAAGACACATGGACATCCTCTGTAACTGAATAGCTGGGTGCCAGAGTGTTTGGACCACTGATCTCCCCGTCACAACAGGTGGTGGGCTTACTTACCATTTCCACAAGAACAAATCTCAGTTGCATTTCTTGAAGATGTGGTTGATGTAAGGATGCTCCAATAAACCTCAGCCAATTTGGTGTTTTTCATCATCTTGACATTGTGTCACTCCTGACTTCATCCTGCAAAACTGAGCCAAGAGTTGTACCTTGCTGAAACTGTACTTCTTAACTTGGGAACATAGCCAATGCAAAGTATACTGCTAGAAAACCTAACACAAATTCTGAGGCATATGGTTACAGGCAGAATCAAAGTCCAAAACAACTCTTGGAAATTGAAAGTATTCCTGTGAGCCACAATTAAGCTTATTTTCCTTGAGTGTACAAAAGCCAACAGTATTAATTTCTTCATATGGGGAACAGCTAGTATACACAAAGTCACAGTATTCATGTCCTTCCTTTTTTCATATGCCACCTTTTTTTTCTTCTATCATCATTCCTGTGTATGTGTGTATGTAGGCATTTATAATCATGCATAAATGATGTAAGATATGTAAAACTTTAATTTTCAATCATAAATAAACTTAAACTTATTAAGAAAATGTAAATTCTGCATTGAGAATGTAGGACTCCAGAATTTAAGCTTTTAAAGAACAAAGATTATGGGAGTTCCTATCGTGGCGCAGTGCTTAGTGAATCCACCTAGGAACCGTGAGGTTGTGGGTTTGATCCCTGGCCTTGCTCAGTGGGTTAAGGATCCAGCAATGCCTTGAGCTATGGTGTAGGTCACAGATGTGGTTTGGATCCCACGTTGCTGTGGCTCTGGTGTTGGCCGGTGGCTATAGCTCTCATTGGACCCCTAGCCTGGGAAACTCCGTATGCCATGAGAGCAGCCCAAGAAATGGCAAAAAGAGAAGAAAAAAAAAAGACAAAAGATTATGCACATAGGGGTTGGCACAGGCCAGCCTGTGGGTCTAGTCTGGCCCACTATCTGTTTTGGTAAATACAGTTTTACTGTAACATGGTCACACTTGTTTGGGTGTTGCCTGGGCCTGCTTTCATGCTGCAACAGCAGAGTTGATTATTTGTGACAGGTAAGGTATCATCTTTAAAGCCTAAAATATTTTACAGAACATTTTTGCTGAACCTTGATATTTGTAGGAAAGAATAGAAGTAAAATGATTGCATGGCAACTACATATATTTGTTTACTAAATTTAAAAATTCTTATTTCCGTAAGAAACATTAGCTAAAATACATTTATTAGGGATTTCTCAAGGTTTCAATTAAAACCTTTCATACTAAATTTAAAAAAAAAAAAAAAACATTTTTGCTACTCCCACAGCTTACAGAAGTTCCCAGGAAACCTATGCCTGCTGAGGCAATGCCAGATCCCGAAGCCATTGTGCCACAGAGGGATCTCCAAATTCAAAAAGTTTTTAAAGAACAACACGTCGGAGTTCCCGTCGTGGCGCAGTGGTTAACGAATCCGACTAGGAACCATGAGGTTGCGGGTTCGGTCCCTGCCCTTGCTCAGTGGGTTAACGATCCAGCGTTGCCGTGAGCTGTGGTGTAGGTTGCAGACACGGCTCGGATCCTGCGTTGCTGTGGCTCTGGCGTAGGCCGCTGGCTACAGCTCCGATTCAACCCCTAGCCTGGGAACCTCCATATGCCGCGGGAGCGGCCCAAGAAATAGCAAAAAAAAAAAAAAAAAAGACCAAAAAAAAAAAAAAAAAAAAAAAAAAAAAGAACAACACGTCAATTTTGATGTTAAAATCTTTAAGGCCACACTTTTAGAATTCATATACACTGTTTATAGAGAAGCTGTATAAGGTCATATGATTTGTACCCCTCACTGCAAATCACTGAACCACTGATTTTCTGATCAGTTATAATGCATATTTGCATTTTATCTTAAATTTGCTGTTGTTTTATCTGAGCAAAAAAACATATGTTAGAAATATGATATATTTTGGTTAATTAGGCTTTTCATGGGAAAATAGGTCAGAATCTATTATAACGTATATTATGCTCAGTATATTTCACACTATGATATAATCATGAAGATATATTATGAAAGTTGTCTAGTACTAAAAATGTTTCCCTTTATAGACCAAGTCTTAAAATTTTTTCATTGTTTTACAGCAGTGAATGCACAGCATTCTTGATTTTATTGTAACCTAGTGCTGTGGTCATTCATTTAACTCACTGCTATACAGTTCCTCACAATTACAATTGCAGCTAGAGAAGATGTGTCTTTAAGGAGCCAATTGGCATGGATATTTTTTGCTTTTTCTTTGGAACATTTGAGATTATGCATAATTATTGAAGTACGTATTGGTTTGAAAATATCAACTGGTACAAGAACAGCTTTAGATTATTTAACAGAGTTTATACATTGATTTTTTCCTACATTCTGGAAAATGGTATGATTAACTGAAAACTATTTTTAGGTCTCTTTTTATTGAGGAATTTCTGGATGTGGAAAACCGTGTTAAGGTTTAGGGTTTCCCAAAGTGGATATTGTCATTTTTAATCATTTTAGCTAAACTTTGACACACTGTGAAGTAAGGACAAAAATGATGAGGAGTGAACAGTCTGATTAGAAGCTTTGGCTCCCAGAAGGGCAGTGTTAGCTGTATTTAAACCCATCACCATATTTAATACAGAAGACACTGAACAGGGCGTCTGCAATGATGTGTAGTTTCTTGCTAACCTTAGATTTTGGTAACCCAGCTGGGAATAAAAACAAGCCAAGAGGAAGGCAGTGGGTGCTCTTCTCTTCCCATCACATCACAGACAAGGAGACAAGAGTGAAATGCTGAAAGATCAGCTGTCAGAACCTTAGCATCACAACTAAGTATGGAACCTGCTGGTCAGAAATGCACACACCCGCCATGAGTTCTGAACACGTGGGCAGCCATGCTTAACAAGGAAATTCCCTGAGAGTTCAGTGAGCTGAACTAGAGCACATTCAATGCTGAGAGACCAGCCATGGTGGGACCCATGATGGCCAGATCTGTACACCAAGACTGAAAGGACATGCACAGTCCCAGTGGAAATCCAGCAGGGCCAGCACTTGTGGATGACTATCAGGGCCATTTCTCAGGAGCCTCTAGATCTAGCAACACCTACACACATATACAGAGAGAGAGGAAATCACTGAGGAAGGGAGGAGAGAGGACCCAAACTAAGTTTACTGGATGGCTTGCCGAGGAGGTAATGGAGGAAGGGGTTTCCTGGAAGCTCTTCTTGTTAGTATTGGTAGCTAGGGTCTTTCCCCAGATGGGAGGAGTAATTTTCTGTAAAGGACCAGATTGTAAACATTTTAGGTGTTGTAGTCTTTATTGTCAGTGTTGCAAGCACTCACCTTGGCTGTTGTATGTGAAAACTGCCATAAACAGTACAGAAAGATCAAGTGCGGCTGTGGGCCAACAGACCTCCACTCACAAAACCCGTGGTTAATTGGACTTTGCTGACCACTTTTGTAGAGTGTTTATTAAACACATCTCATGTTTGGTGAGTCAGGTACATCTGCCAAGGCCTGGTATATTGCACTTATAGTTCACAGTATTTTTCCTCATCTTAGGGTGAAAAAAAGCAGTGTAATGGAACAAGGCCTGCAAATTTGATATCTTTAAGAGCTTTTTTTTGGGTGGAAATATTATTTCTTTTTCTTTGTTTTTGTATCTTAGGGTTGCACCTGTGGCATATAGAAGCTCCCAGGCTGGGGGTTGAGCTGGAGCTACAGAGGCTGGCATATACCACAGCCACAGCCATGCAGGATCCAAACCACATCTGAGATGTACACAGTAGCTCATGGCAACATTCGTTCCTGACCCACTGAGCAAGGCCATATATGGAACTTACAACTTCATGGATAGTAGTCAGCTTCATTTTTGCTGTGCCACAATGTGACTCCTGGAAATTCTCCCATTTACAATAATTTGTAAAGGGAAGAAAAGAAAAGAGAGGATCTCAGATTGACTGGGGTCACCACGAACCAAAATCCTTAAAGGGATTGCTGGCCTAGACTGTGTCTCTGAGTTTCTCTACCTAGTCCACATGCCATGATCAAGAACCGAGGATGTAATCCTCTAGGAAATACTTGTTAAGGATGGAGGAAAAACCTTCCAGGTCATTTCCAACACACACCTCTCAGCACCTTTTTTAGACTGCTATAACGCATTCCCTCAACTGTGGAGAACACCATGGTATTTGCTGTCTTGGGAGACATGAAAAGAATCAGTGGGTTTTTGTTCTGAATGCTGTCCCTGTGTGAAGGGTGATATGTCTTAAAATGGTCTTCATTCTCAACACTTCCTCAGTCTTCCAACAGCTAAATGAGAGCCAGAAGCTGCACACTCATCTTCCCACAACACAAGTGAAGGACATCTTCCCCCACTGCCAGCCCTGCAATCACTGGCCTCATCCTGTGAGTCTTGCCCCTGTGCCAGCCCCCAGACCCAGGACCTCAGGCAAACCCTCCCCAGTCATCTAGTCACAGGCTAAGGAGCTGGATACCCACTCCTATATCCAGCTCAGGCCATGCCTCCTCAGCCAGTGCCCCAGTGCTCAGTCTGGGACTGGCCACTTTCTTTTGCCTTGGGCCCTGAATGATCATGCACGATCAATCTCCACAGGCCTGAAGGCTTTGGTGGTACAGGGGGATTTGCATGGAATAAAAGCAGAGTTTGTAGTTTGGGGAAATTAGAAAATCTTGACTGGATGGATTTCAGAAGAACAGATGAAACACTGGTTCTAGTACCTCAACTGGAGTTGTGGAGAATTTGAGTGGACCTTGGCCAGCTTTGGTGGGGGCAGCTTGGGAATACCTGGAGATGGAGGCTGGGGCACCCTGTTTCCAATGAAGCCTCTTGGCTTTAGTCATGTCTCCCAGAGCCAGAGCTAAAAGGGAAGGGATGTGTGTGTGTGTGTGCGTGCTTATATGCATGTATACCTGCACTTGAATCCCTTTGCTAGTATATACTTGTGCATGTGTGGTGTGGTGTGTTTTGGGGCCAATACAAAGAGAAAGTGGCACCTCTTTCTTCTAAGCAAGTGGTGATAATTGTCTCCCATATGGAATCAAGCAAAGGAACAAAAACCCTGTCAACTTCTTTGTTAAAATGGTTGAATGAAAGGAAACAACACTCTTCTGTTAAATATGCAGAATCCTTTAGAGGCACTGTAAGGCCTGGTTTATGGCTGTGCCCAGCCAAGGGCAGGATAAACAGTCTATCTGGTCAGTCTCTGGAGGAAGTTTCTGGGTTCCTCACCAAGCCACATTTTATTCCTTCTTGGGAGGCTGGGGGTTAGGAATGGCACCTACCCTGCCCTGCAACCTACCTCCATGGCTCCTCTGAAGAAATGGTCTGAGGAGAAGAAGTGGTACAGAGGGACATGTAGCTCCAGTATATAGGAGGCCCATGGGTTTCCCACAAGGGGGGATAGCAGGCTTTGGAGAAAGAATTGGGTATTCATTTATGCTTTTAGACCATGAATCTCTTACTCCAATGGCTACAGGGGCTGAACCATTCCTTTGCATGAGAGGCCCAGGCCCACAGTGGGGATTGAGAATGGGGGGCTTAAGCTAATTTTGAGACAGTGCTTGCTCCTTCTAGTCCTGCCCTTAGCCCTTCCTCTAAGTTTTTTGAGCTCCATTGTTTTACTTTATTTTTATTTTTAGTGCCAGACCTGTTGCATATGGAAGTTCTCGGGCTATGAGTCGAATCAGAAGTACAGCTGCTGGTCTACAGCACAGCCACAGCAATGGCAGATCCAAGCTGCCTTTGTGACCTACACCATAGCTCATGGAAATGCCTGGTCCTTTACCTACTGAGGGAGGCCAGGGGTGGAACCCACCTCCTCATAGATACCTGTCTGGCTCCTTATAGCTTAACCACAATGGGAATTTACTTTTCTTCTTCTTTCTTTCTTTAACTTTTTTTTTTTCCATTCTTATGGCATGTGGAATTTTCTAGGCTAGGGATTGAACCTGAACAGCTGTAACCAGGGCCACAGCTGTAATCAGGGCCACAATAGTGAAAATACCAGATCCTTAACCTGCAGAGCCTGAGGGAACTCCAAACTCCATGGTTTTTGTCCTTCCCTTTAAAGGTCTGTGGCAGAGGCTCTTGGTGGCACCTGGTTTCCTTCCCTGGGGTGCCTCTTTCCTGGTGGCTGAGTGTTGTTGCTAAGGGTTCACAGCTGCTTCCTTCACAGGGCATTACCCACACCCAGGCACATACTTCCTTATTCAAGAAGTCACAAGCCTATGCTATCAGCAGAAACTGGTATCTGGCAGAGGGTAGGGTCAAATTGAGCCCTTTCATCTCCAGGGGGACCAACTCTGTGTTCTTCATGTTCCAGAGAGAGGTCCCTTGAGGACCAGGATAAGGTTCTGTTTCTTCCCCTGCCTTATCCTATTTTCCTCAGTCCCCAGTTCATGAGCACATTTTCAAGGATTTTCCCAAGTGTCCCCATCTAAGATTCACTTCTGGTGATCTTGCTCTAATGCACTGGGTACGAGAAGAGTCCTAAGAAACACATGCAATTCTAGAAATGGATCACCTTTTAGCACACAAGCAAGGATGACTCCATGGGTATGTGTTATGGAGTATTCCTAACCTCTGGTGTGCTTCAGCAGTAACTGTCCATGAAGTGCAGACACTGGCCAGGTCATCCTTTAGTCCTGGGTAATAATAACTAAGAGGATAGTAACTAAGGACAATGGCCTTATGCCTTTGTAGATTCATGCCAATGCTCTACTGAGGGAAGATAATAAAGCCTAATATCCCTTACAGGGGAATTCACAGTGTCTCTCTGGGAGTATGGAGGACACTTTCCTCCCAAATTAGCCTCTCCGTGAGTCAGGAGATAGATGGGATCGAGCATAAACATTTCCTATCAGCCACCTATTTATACCTGAAGATAAAAATGCAAGAACAAGTTAAAGAAGTGGAATTGGCCTTTTTGGACACTTAAAGCAATGAACACATCATGGGCATTTAGGGCCTAAGCCCTGCTTGGGTCAAAGATAAAGAGGTCACACACTTCCTATCCTTAGGGCGAAGGAGAACCAACTTCACATGCACAGAAAGACTCCTCTGGGTCAGAAAGGGAGGGGTCACCAGCCAATAAAAACTTAGGCTATGTTACTGCCAGTGAGGAATCCATCTTGACCAAAAGATGTGCACGCATATTGGGGAGGGCCTGGGTCCGATCAGGTGTGAAAAATGAAATAAAAACTTTGGCCAATGGGAAACAAAGACCCAGATGAACTTCCCTAAGTGTTTTAAATCACTTCTCTGGGACACTCCTCAATGATGGGGATGATTGCATTCTCACTCCTCCTTTGTGTGTATCCTACTGCTTTGCCTCTGCCTTAGACAAACAGACAACATAGCTAAGTGTACTGTGTTTCTAACAATAAACTCTGTACCTGATTTCACAGACTTTGCTGGCTTTAAATATTCTTGCCTTCAACAGGGGTGAGAATCAAGGCAATTCAGTTGGTAGTCCCCAGCTGGTCGAGTGGCTAATATTCCTGTTTCATCCAGGCTTCCCAGCTTCCATTCCTGAGCAGAGAATTAAGATCTCACTTCAAGCCATCACTCTCTGCCATCTCTCCAAAATCATCAGCATCCTCATCCATCCAGGCCAGATGTGACCTGAGTTAAACTCATGTGCGGGATTCCAGTTTGTACTTATGGTACATTCCACATGTGAAGATCATCAACGTTTTGCTAAACCCTTTGAAGCTGGTTAACCCTGTGCATCTATCAGCTGGTCTCTATGATCTTTCCCTTCTTCCCTTGAGCCAATTGCCATGGGGCAATTCTGAAAAATACCAGCTATTTGCTTATGAAGGGCTGGGCAGCTTCATCCTAGGCCCTGTAAATATGGTTGTAGCTACTCTGTAACCTTTTCACTTTGGCTTATATGAAGTGGTTTAGGTTAAGTTTGGAAAGCATGGAAACTGCAGCCAGACAGGTAGGCTTCAAATCCTGGCTTATTTAACTATGGCTTAAGGGAAAGTTACTTAACTTCTCTGCAACGCTGTTTACAGAACTTTAAATGGAGTAAGAGCATTGCAGTAATGGCATCCATCTCCAAGGGATGCTGTGAGAATAACATATGTTAATAAAGGTAAAGTGCTTTGATTAGTGTCCAGCAAGCAGGATGTGTCATATAATGTTAGCTGTTATTATTGCAAGTCATTACTCTTGAGTAAATACAGACTGCATCTTCAGTTAGAGAATGTTCTTTTGATAAAACTATATTTCATTCTTCCATGTGTTAGGCAGATTGGTCCCTAAGTCTGAAGTCATCCTAGACTTTGAAGATAGCATAGAAAGTAGGAAAATATTACAAAGCTATATTAAAATTCTAGATCTTTTTCTACATTTCTCTTTATCCGATAGTTTATGTCCTAACATAAGTAGGTATCTGTTCAATCACACCTTTATCACCTTGTATTAAAGAGCTCTAATTTTTCTTTTCTTTCTTCTTTTCTCTCTTTCTTCTTTCCCTTTCTTAAGGCTGCACACATGACATATGGAAATTCGCAGACTAGGGGTTTGTTGACTTCCACTGTGCCACAGTGGGAACTCCTAGATCCCTAATTCTCTTGCCTAGAACAAATGGATATTCTCTCATACTTACCCCATCCAGACTATTTAAAATAGCAAGGTCTGCACCTTGAAACTCCATTTCCTGGTGGGTCATTCTTTATCAAGAATACAAGCAATACAACACCATGCACAAAAACAAAATCAAAATGGGTTAAAGACCAAAATGAAAGGCCAGAAACTTACATCAAAATTCTTGGAGGAAAACAGGCAGATCACTCTTCGATAAGTATGGCAGCAAACCCTTTTTGATGCCCCCTCTAGAATAATGAAAAAGAAAACAAAAATGAAGAAATTGGGAATTGCCCTTTTGGCACAGCCAGTTATGAAACTGACTAGTATTCATGAGGACATGGGTTTGATCTCCGGCCTCACTTAGTGAATTAAGCATCTGTGGTATAGGTCACAGATGAGGCTCGGATCCCACTTTGCTGTTTCTGTGCTGTAGGCTTGCAGTTGCAGCTCCAATTCCACCCCTAGCCTGGGAACTTACATATGCCACCATGCCCTAAAAGGAAAAAAAATGGACCTATAAACTCAAAAGCTTATACACAGAAAAGGAATCCATAAAAAAATGAAAAACAACCCACACAATGAGAGAAAGTACTTGAAAATGAAGCAAATGACAAGGCATTCACCTCCAAAATATAAAAATGGTTCATATAGTTCAGGTTAAAAAATAAACAATCCATTGAAAAATGGGCAGAAGACCTAAATACACATTCCTCCAAAGACAGAATGATTTCCAAAAAGCACATGAAAAGATGCTAAGTGTAAATAATTATGGGAGAAATGCACATAAAAACTACCATGAGGTCTCACCTCACACCAGTCAGAATAGCCATCATCAAAAAGTCTACAAATAAGGAAAGAGAACCCTCCTATCATGTTGGTGGGAATGTAAATTGGTACAACCGCTAAGGAAAACGGTGTGGAAGTTCCTCAGAAAATAAATGTACACCTGTCATATGATACAGCAGTCACCGACAGCCCAAGGTATGGTGTGGCTGTGTGTGTGTGTGTGTGTGTGTGTGAGTGTGTGTGTATTTATTCAAAATATCTCCAAGGAAGATATACAGAAGGCCAACAAGCACATGAAAAAATGATCAACACCACTCATCACTGATTATTAGAGAAAAGCAAACCAAAACTACCATGAGATACCACATCACACCAATCAGAATGGCCATCATTCATCAGTCCACAAATAACAAATGCTGGAGCAGGTGTGGAGAAAACGGAACCCTCCTGCACTGTTGGTGGGAATGGAAACTGGTACAGCCACTATGGAGAACTGTATGGAAGTACCTTAGAAATCTATTCATAGAACTACCATATGATCCAGCAATTCCACTCACAGGCATATATTTGGACAAAATGTTCCTTCAAAAAGACACATGCACCCACATGTTCACTGCAGCTCTATTTACAATAGCCAAGACAAGGAAACAACCCAAATGTCCATCAACAGATGAGTGGATAAGGAAGATGTGGTATATATACACAATGGAGTCCTATTCGGATATAAAAGAGAATGAAATAATGCCATTTGCAGCAACATGGATGGAACTAGAGGCTCTCATCCTGAGTGAAATAAGAGAAAGACAAATGCCATATGATATCACTCACATCTGGTATCTAATATACAGCACAAATGAACCTTTCCACAGAAAAGAAATTCATGGACTTGGAGAATAGTCTTGTGGTTGCCTGGGGGGAGGGGGAGGGAGTGGGAGGGATTGGGAGTATGAGGTGATCTGATGCTTGAGTTTAAACTATTGCTCTTGGAATGGATTAACAATGAGATCCTGCTGTGTAGCACTGAGAACTATGTCTAGATACTTACAATGGGAGAAAAATTATGTATATATGTATGTGTAACTGGGTCCCCATGCTGTATATTGGGAGAAAAAAGTGTGTTGGGGGAAATAACCATATAAGATACATTTTAAAAATATATCACCATTGGATACTTCCAAACAAACACTGTGTTTTTGTTTTTGTTTGTGTCTTTTTAGGGCCAAACCTGTAGCATATGGAGGTTCCCTGGATAGGGGTAGAATCAGAGCTCTAGCTGCTGGCCTCCACTACAGCTACAGCAATGCCAGCTCTGAGCCATATCTGTGACCTACACCACAGCTCATGGAAATGCTGAATCCTTCACCTGCTGGGCAAGGCCAGGGGCTGAACCTGTGTCCTCATGGACGCTGGTCAGATTCATTTCTACTGAGCCATGAGGGGAACTCCCAATCAAATACTTTTAAAAGGAAAAGTCCTAGGTCACCATGTATTTAATACTCTTTGTTAAATATTTGAATCTTAAATGTTCGTAGAATGGAACATGAGAATTTATCTCAAAGTAACTCTTTATATTAATTTGCAATCAATTCCCAAAAGCAGTATAGGCATCTCATATCAGAAAACTTCCAACCAGTAACAACCATTACATCTTCCCAAATGCAAGCTAGACTTGAAGAAACAGGAGCCATACCACCACCAACAACAACCAAACAAACAGCATTAACATCAAATCATGATGAGAAGGGAGAATCTGATTTCTACAATGTCTCCTTACATTTTTTAACACAAAAGGTTTCAACAAAGAATTATGAGGTATGGAAATTAAAAAAGGAAAAATGATTCATGCGGTGAGGCATTACAAGGACTTTTAGTCACTCTCTTATATATTCCCATAGTACAAAGTGAAATTTGGGACCAAGAACTAAAAAAACTCAGGAAACTGGTGCCTAACCAAATGGAGAATGCTAATAGAGAGACAGAAATTACAAAAAGGAATCAAATGTATATTCTAGTGTTGAAAAGTACAGCTGGGAATGAAAAAGGCATTGGGGGAATTACTAACAGATTTGAGCTGGCAGAATAATGAATTGGCCTCTTTGAAGAAGAACTGACTGAGGCTATCCACTCTGAGGAGTGGAGAGAGGCAAGAATGGACAATATTGAGCAGAATGTAACAGACATATAGGACACCATTAAGTAGGCCAACATACATATAATAGGAATCCACATGATACATATAATAGGAATTACACCCAGAAAAGGGAATCAGAAGTCAGGGAAAATATTGGGAGAAAAATGCCCCAACTCCTCAAATATGATGTAATACATGAATGTATACATCCAAGAAACTCAATGAACTCCAACAAGATAAACTACAGGTCTACACAGATACTATAGTTAATTGACAAAACCCATGACAAAGAGAATTTTGAAAGCATCAAGGAAAAAGCCTAGTATACTTTCATATTTAGGGAACAAAAAAGAAGAACTATGAACCATGAATTCTGTATCTGATAAAACTACCTTTCAGAAATGAAGGAGAGGAGTGGTATAGGCAAGATGGCAGATTAGGAGGCTCCAGGTCTTTAACCCCATGAAAATATCAAGGAAACAATCAGGTAAGAATAGCTTTGTGGAAGCTCTAGAAGACAAAGAGTAATCTGAAGCAATCAAGTGAATAGCCAATTGAGAAAGGGTCACACTCAAAATGATAGCAAATTCCATGATATTCTGCCTCCTCTATTCCTCACCCATTGTGAATGAATATGGTGCAGTAGAGGACCCAACCACTGGTCCTCCACTGGGAGAAACACAAGAGTGCAACTTGATTGCAGGGTTTGGCAGGCCAGGCACTGTCTCCAGAATCTGATTTCTGTCTCACATGACTTGAAGTTGAGATAGGGATGGTGGGACATTTTACATATCAGTAAAATGATGATGGATTCAATGGCACAGGAGAAGTTCATGGCAACTGTAGACCTGCACACATGTGGAGGTCAGAGATGACTGACAGAAGAATGCAATAAAACATGTAAGGGCCAAGAAGACAAAGGTGAGGTTTTTAGGGAAATTAAATACTTAAAAGCAACTGTGTGTGGGGGAGAGGATTAAGGCGCTGGGGAAGCACACACACACTCCCAGTGAAGGCACATCCTCAGAAAAGACCTGAGAGCACTGGTCTGTTTAGTAAAGGTCTTCATTTGCACATATCCAAGATACAAGACTGGGTAACGTGGTGTTTGTTTTTTTGTTTTTTGTTTTTTTTTCCTGCATATGCAACTTTTTTTAATTTTTTTTATTTTTTTATTTTTTATTTTTTTTGTCTTTTTGCCACTTCTTTGGGCCGCTCCCGCAGCATATGGAGGTTCCCAGGCTAGGGGTCGAATCGGAGCTTTAGCCACCGGCCTACACCAGAGCCACAGCAATGCGGGATCCGAGCCGCGTCTGCAACCTACACCACAGCTCACGGCAACGCCGGATCCTTAATCCACTGAGCAAGGGCAGGGACCGAACCCGCAACCTCATGGTTCCTAGTCGGATTCGTTAACCACTGCGCCACGACGGGAACTCCTGCATATGCAACTTTTGATAAATGCTCACAAAATATAGAAATAAAAAGTAGATGTGGCTCATTCAAAGGAACATTAATAAATCTGAAGCAAATGAGCATAAAGAAACATAGGCTTCACAGTGGCTAGATAAACTTTTTCTTTTTCTTTTTTTCTTTTTTCTCTTTTGTCTTTTTGCCTTTTCTAGGGCTGCTCCCATGGCATATGGAGATTCCCAGTCTAGGGGTCTAATCGGAGCTATAGTCACTGGCGTATTCCAGAGCCATAGCAATGCAGGATCCAAGCCACATCTGCAACCTACACCAGAGCTCACAGCAATGCTGGATCCTTAACCCCTGAGCAAAGCCAGGGATCAAACCCGTAACCTCATGGTTCCTAGTCAGATTTGTTAACAACTGAGCCACAACAGGAACTCCTAGATGAACATTTTAAACAACTGCCTTAGGTATTCTGAAATAGCAAAAGAAGAACACACATAATTAACAAAAGGAAGTCAGCAAGGTGGAAGGTGGTGAATGAATAAACGAAGAATATAGACAAAGACATAGAATTTATTTCAAAAAAGAAACAGAGGGTCTTGATCAGGAATGGATGTTGGACTTTGTCAAATGCTTTTTCTGCATCTATGGAGACGATCATATGATTTTTGACTTCTGTTAATGTGGTGTATGATGTTGATTGATTTGCATATGGTGAACCATCCTTGTGAACCTGGGATGAACCCTACCTGGTCATGGTGTATAATTTTTGGATATGTTGTTGGATTCAGCTGGCTAAGATTTTGTGGAGAAATTTTGCATCTATATTCATCAAAGATATTGGCCCGATAGTTTTCTTTTTTGGTGTTATCTCTGTCTGGTTTTGGAATTCGGGTGATGATGGCATCGTAGAATGGTGGGAGTATTCCTTCTTCTTCAACCTTTTGAAAGACTTTAAGGAGGATGGGCACTAGATCCTCTTTATATGTTTGATAGTATTCGCCTGTGAAGCCAGATGGCCCTGGACTTTTATTTGTAGGGAGTGTTTTTATGACTTCTTCAATTTCATTTCTAGTGATTGGTCTGTTCAGTTGGTCTGTTTCTTCTTGATTCAGTGTTGGCAGGCTGTAAGAGTCTAGAAAATTGACCATTTCTTCCAGATTGTCAAATTTGTTGGCATAGAGTTGTTCATAGTATTTTCGTATGGTTTTTTTGTATTACTGCAGTATCTGTTGTGATTTCTCCTTTTTCATTTTTAATTATATTTGAGTTCTTTCTCTCCTCTTTTTAGTGAGTCTGCCCAGGGGTGTGTCAATTTTGTTTACCTTTTCAAAGAAACAGCTCTCGGTTTTATTAATTTTCTCTATTGTTTTTTTGAATTTCTACTTTATGGAATTCTTCTTTGATCTTTATAATTTCCTTCCTTCTGCTGACTTTGGGTGTTTTTTGTTCTTTTTCTAATTTGCTTAGATGGAAGGTTAAGCTGTCAATTTGGGATCTTCTTTTTTGAGAAAGGCCTGTTTCACTATAAATTTCCCTCTGAGCACTGCTTTTGCGGCATCCCATAGATTTTGAGAGGTTGTGTCTTCATTATCATTTGTCTCAAGGTATTTTTAATTTCCTTCTTTATTTCCTCATTGACCCATTGGTTTTTTAGTAGCATGTTGTTTAGTCTCCATGTAGTAGGTTTTTTCTCATTTCTTTTCCTGTGGTTGATTTCTAGTTTCATGGCATTGTGTCAGAGAAGATACTTGAGATAATTTCTATGCTCCTAAATTTATTGAGGTTAGCTTTGTGTCCCAATATGTGGTCAATTCTTGAGAATGCTCCATGTGTTGTTGACAAGAATGTGTATTCTGATTCTTTTGGATGTAGTGTCCTGAAGATATCAATTAAATCTAACTTCTATTGTTTCCTTCAGGATCTCTGTTGCTTCATTGGTTTTCTGTCTAGAGGATCTGTCCATTGGTAGGTATCAAGGGAGCATTCCTGAACATAATCAAAGCCACTTATGATAAACCCACAGTAAATATAATCCTCAATGGGGAAAAACTGAAAGCCTTCTCACTCAAATCTGGAACAAGACAGGGATTCCTATTCTCACCACTGCTCTTCAACATAGTTTTGGAAGTCCTGGCCACAGCAATTCGACAAACAAAAGAAATAAAAGGCATCCATATCGGAAGAGAAGAGATCAAACTGTCACTGTATGCAGATGACATGATACTTTACATAGAAAACCTTAAGGACTCAACCCAAAAACTACTGGAACTGATTAATAAATTCAGTCAAGTAGCAGGATATAAGATTAACAGTCAGAAGTCAGTCGCATTTCTGTATACCAGCAATGAAATATTAGAAAAGGAATCCAAAAATACGATACCTTTTAAAATTGCACCTCACAAAATCAAATACCTTGGAATACACCTGACCAAGGAGGTACCTTTACCTTATATGCCAAGAACTATAAAACTTTAATCAAAGAAGATGTAAAGAAATGGAAAGATATTCCATGTTCAAGGATTGGAAAAATCAATATTGTAAAAATGGCCATACTACCCAAAGCAATCTACAGATTCAATGCAATCCCTATCCAATGACCCAGGACATTTTTCACAGAACTAGAACAAACAATCCCAAAATTTATATGGAACCACAAAAGACCCAGAATCGCCAAAGCAATCCTGAGAAACAAAAACCAAGCAGGGGGCATAACTTTCCCAGACTTCAAGAAATATTACAAAGCCACAGTCACCAAAACAGTGTAGTACTGGTATCAAAACAGACAGACAGACAAATGCAACAGAAGAGAGAACCCGGAAATAAACCCTGACACCTATGGTCAATTAATCTTTGACAAGGGAGGCAAGAACATCAAATGGGAACAAGAACGTCTATTCATCAAGCATTGCTGGGAAACCTGGACAGCTGCATGCAAAGCAATGAAACTAGAACACACCCTCACACCATGCACAAAAATAAACTCCAAATGGATGAAAGACTTAAATATAAGACAGGACACCATCAAACTCCTAGAAGAGAACATAGGCAAAACACTCTTGGACATCAACATCATGAATATTTTCTCAGGTCAGTCTCCCAAAGCAATAGAAATTAGAGCAAAAATAAACCCATGGGACCTCATCAAACTGAAAAGCTTTTGCACAGCAAAGGAAACCCAAAAGAAAACAAAAAGACAACTTTCAGAATGGGAGAAAACAGTTTCCAATGATGCAACCGACAAGGGCTTAATCTCTAGAATATATAAGCAACTTATACAACTCAACAGCAAAAAAGGCATTCAATCAATGGAAAAATGGGCAAAAGACCCGAATAGACTGTTCTCCAAGGAAGATACAAATGGCCAGCCAACACATGAAAAAATGCTCAACATCACAGATTAGAAGAGAAATGCAAATAAAAACTACCATGAGATACCACCTCACACCAGTCAGAATGGCCATCATTCATAAGTACACAAATAACAAGTGCTGGAGGGGCTGTGGAGAAAAGGGAACCCTCCCGCCCTGTTGGTGGGAATGGAAACTGGTACAGCCGCTATGGAGAACAGTTTGGAGATACCTCAGAAATGTATACATAGAACTTCCATATGACCCCACAATCCCACTCTTGGGCATATAATCGGACAAAATTCTACTTAAAAGAGACACATGCACCCATATGCTCATGGCAGCAATATTCACAATAGTCAGGACATGGAAACAACCCACATGTTCATCAACAGATGTTTGGATTTGGAAGAGGTGGTATATATACACAATAGAATACTACTCAGCCATAAAAAAGAATGACATAATGCCATTTGCAGCAACATGGATGAACTAGAAATTCATACTGAGTGACATGAGCCAGAAAGACAAAGACAAATACCATATGATATCACGTATAACTGGAATCTAATATCCAGCACAAATGAACATGTCCACAGAAAAGAGAATCATGGACTTGGAGAATAGACTTGTGGGGCTGCTTGATGCGAGAGGGAGGGAGTGGGAGGGATCGGGAGCTTGGGGTTATCAGATACAACTTAGAACAGATTTACAAGCAGATCCTGTTGAGTAGCATTGAGAACTATGTCTAGATACTCATATTGCAACAGAACCAAGGGTGGCAAAAAATTGTATACATGTAGGAGTAACTTGCTCCCCGTGCTGTACAGTGGAAGAAAAAATTTTAAAAAATTTAATTAATTAAAAAAAGAAAGAAAAATGGGAAAGGGAGAGGCAAAGGGCCAACAACGTCTCTTTTCCCTCTACCTGGTCAGGGCCCTCTGGCCAGTTCTCCATCTCAGGAGGAGCCCAGAAATTAAATGGCCCCAGTTGTGGCTGATGGGTCTGCTCCACTGGTGGGTGAGTTGGCCCTCCAGTGCCCTAAGTGGTTACGATCTGTGGCTGAGGGTTAGCCAAAGAAATGTGGGCTGTCTCTAAAACCCTGAGGAAGGACTGTCCAGGTTAACTGAGGGTCTAAAAGAATATTGTGGTCAGTCCACGTGAATGGAAATAATTCCTGGCATGAAGGGTGTAGAGGAAGGGTAAAAAGGGCATCTTTTAGGTCAAGAACTGAGAAATGAGGAGTGTTAGGAGGTATACGAGACAGAAGAGTATAGGGACTTGGGACCACTGTGTTAATGGGAAGGAGTACCAGATTGATGAGGCCAAGATCCTGAACTAATCGGAAGCATCTGTCTAGTTTTTTTACAGGAAGGATAGGAATATTGAACAGAAAGTGAGTAGGTTTGAGGACGTTGGCCTTGAGGAGAAGCTGAATTATAGGCTTTCATTCTCTCTGTGCTTCTAGGCTAATAGGATATTGAGATTGGATAGGAAATTTAGGAAGATCATTTAGTCTTATGAGAATTGGAGAATGATGTCTAGCAATGGAGGGTATATGGGTGTCCCAAACAATGGGATTGACATCCGAGGGGGGGTGGGAATGACTGGGGGAGTGGGCCCCAAATCTGACTGGCCCAGATATAGGAAGTTTGTGTTTGGTTGTATAGGAAATTCAATGTATCCCTGGAACTTAGTCAAAATATTCATCCCTATTATAAGCATAGCACATGGGGGAATACCTAGGAATTAGGTGGCAGAAAGTGGTGTTTACAAGTGTGCAAAGTAAAGGTCCAGTCTGTTGGGGTGTAGTGGGCAACCACTTTATCCCCATGATAGAAGTAGGGGAGGTGTAGGTAAGACCCTGTAAAATAGGTAATACTGAGTATAATGCCCCCAAGTCCAATAAGAACAAAATAATCTTATCTGCTCCTGCCAGAGCTCCCTGAGGCTCCAGAGTGGTGGTAGGAAGCTGGGGCCTGGTGGCCTCAGGCCCCACCCATCCTCCATGGCCAGGCCCAACAGGTTGTTCATGTTGATGGTCTCCAAGGTAGGTTTTGTGGAGGAGATGGTGGGCTGTCCTGGCTTCCCACAGTCCACTTTCCAATGTCCATTCTGACTGAATTTTGGAGAAGGGCCTGGCAGGGTTTTGGGTTATGGCATTCATTTGCCCAATGCCCCTCTAAGCCACCTTTGAAATAGGCCCTGGGAGGGGAGGTTGTTCTGTAAGTTTGTATGCCTCAGGGGGTCCATGGTTTGTTTTTGAGGATTTCCCTATATGGCAGAAGCAAGAAGCTGATATTCAGTCATGGACCTCTTCAGTTTAGGGGCCTTATGTTCTTCCTCAGCATTATTAAAGACCATTAAAGGCAGTTTTAATGAGATGCCTTGGTTGGAACAAAAGACCGTCCTCTAGTTTCCACATATTTTTTTAATATCTTGTGCTGATTGGGAGGTGAAATGCATATGCAAATGAATTTATCTCTCTTGACTTTCTAGATTTAGGGTAAGATACTTAGGGTAGTATACTATAAGCCTTGACATAAAAATGGCTGGATTTTCTTGGGGTTCCTGTATTATTTCTCTAATTTTATCCTAAGTAACTATTTTTAATGAGGACTTCATTCTTTCTATTAGGCAAGAGATAAGGTGGCCTCTCGAGCCTCTGTCCTGGGAGTCTATCTGATAGTTCCAATTAGGATCCACACAAGGGATAGCTAGAGTTCCAACAGGACTGTTAGCAGGATCTTGGTATGTAAGGTGTCTGCATGTGCTTGGGCTGCCAGATAAATTCATTCCCTTTCTTCAGGGGACAGAAAACAGCTAAGGATAACACAAATGTCTTTCCAAGTGAAGTCGTAGGAGTGAATAAGATACTGGAGCTCTTTTGTGTAGGTAGTTGAGTCTGAGGTGAAGGAACCTAAACATTTTCCCTATTTGGGATAAGTCTCCCAAAGACAAAGGCACATGAACCCTGACTCTTCCTTCAACTCCAGCAACCTCTCTTAAAGGAAGGTTTGGGGCCTCAGGGGGGATTGCTGATCAAGATCTTGTCAAGGGGGTCATAAAAGGGGTTGTTGTTATGGGAGGGGGCTGCATGTTGGGAGTGGGAATTAGGATTCTTGGGGCATGGAAGAAGAGGAGGAAGAACAATGGTGGGAGGGAGAGAAGAAGGTGTAGGGGCTGTAGTACTTGGGTGCATGGAATTGGTGGGAGGGGGAGGAGGAGGCTTATGGTTGTGCAGGATTGAAGGAGGTGCTGAGGCATCACTAGGATTAAAGTCAGAGTTTGAAGAAACATAACGGGGAGGCTGTTTAGTTTTTGCCTGCAGGTGAGGTGAAATGGGAGGAGGGCATTCATTTAACAGAAGAACCTGATATGAGCTACAGTCAGAGCAAAGAGAGGGTTGAGATCTTAAAGAGATAAAAGCTTGGAATTCCTGTCTTGGCTCAGAAGGAACAAATCTGACTAGGATCCATGTGGACACAGGTTTGAACACTGGTCTTCCTCAGAGGCTTAAGGATCTGGCATTGCTATGACCTGTGTTGTAGGTTGCAGACATGGCTCAGATCTGGCATTTCTGTGGCTATGGCCCAACTGCCACACCTCCAGTTCAACCCGTAGCCTGGGAACCTCCAAGTGCCATGAGCACAGCCCTAAAAAGACACACACACACACACACACACACACATAAAATAGATAAAAGCTTTAATGTAGGGAACATCTGACCATTTCCCATTGTGCTGGAAAAAAAATTCTCAAGATCTCCTGGGATTTTGAAATTGAATGGACCAGTCTCAGGCCATTGGCTCCCATTATCTAATTTATGTTTGGGCCAAGCCACGTGACAGAAGGAAATGAGACACTTGTGCTTAACATCTGATGGAGTCTCAGAGATGAAAGATTGTCCAAAATCACCCTAAAGCTGTATCTTGTGGAGGTTGACAGGAGGAGGCCCCCGTGGTGTTAATTTGGGAATAGAGGAGTCTAAAAACCCATACAGGTGCTCAGAGAGGTATCCCCCTGAGAGGGCCTAAGATCTAAACGAGATAGACCACCTAGATGGTCAGAGGGGTTCTCCCTGTGAAGTCTATGATCTGAAAGATGATTATGCCTGATCAGGAAATATCTTTGCTGAGAAGGGGGAGTACCTGTTCCCTGCGACCACATGGAAACCCAGCTGACTCAACATCCAGATTTTAAAGAGGAAATAAAAAATGGCAAGGAGGGGAGTTTCCATCATGACTCAGCAGCTAACAAATCTCACTAGCATCCAGGAGGGCACAGGTTTGAACCCTGAACTTGTTCAGTGAGTTAAGGATCTGGCATTGCCATGAGCTGTGGTGTAGGTTGCAGATGTGGCTTAGATCCTGTGTTGCTATGGCTGTGGTGTAGGCCAGCAGCTAAAGCTGCATTAGACCCCTAGCCTGGGAACCTCCTACATGCCATGGGTGTCACCCTAAAAAGCAAAAAAGAAAAAGGAAAAGAAAAATGGCAATGACATCAGACCGGGTTTGGGGAGAGAGTGGTGGAGGAGAAATCCAGTATTTACTCAACTTCCAATGGCCTTGAAGTGGAGGCCAGTGTGGGGTGCCATGTGATGGGAATCATCAGAAGGCACTTGAGATCCCAGTGCTCAACAGTCACAAGGAAGAGGACACTTCCACTCATCTGAGCAGTAGTAACTGGGAGAGAGGGCCAGAGAAATCAGAGGTCACTGTGGAGTAGCCCTGGACTAAATCTTCAATTGTCCCAATAGTCTCACTCTGTTCACTGAAAGACTCAGGCTTAGGAGATGGAAAGCAGGGAAAGAGTTTAGAAACAGAGGAGGCATCCACTCTTTCAGACCAAAGCTACTTGCCCCTAGAACCTACAGGGACCTGCAGAACACCCCAGAGTGTAGCCCTGGCTGGTGTTTCAGCTATCCCTCCAAGTCTTGGAGCATTTGTGGAAGCCTGGACATTGGAAAGGGGTGGGTGTGTATCCCTCCAGGGTTTGGCACCAAAATGTTAGAGAACTGGAGAAAGACAGTTGACCAGAGCAGTGACATATCAGGCAAGATTTATGAACCAGCAGAGAGGTTTGGAGCACTGAGCAAAAGGAACACAGGACCCCTCAGCCTTGGGAAAGAATCAGGATTTATAGGCAGGGGATCATGTGCTAAGTCCTATACATTTGGGACAGCAGTTAAGATCATGGTATAAAACTTAACATTCTCCTTGGGGCAGTCTTTGTCCTTGGGAAGTCAGCCACTTCATGGGCTTTGTTGTGCTGCCAGTGGAGGTCCAATAAAGTGGAGACTGCAGGTCCGGGTCTGAGAGTGTCAATGAGTCATGGGACTTACCATTTCTTAGGCCTTCATTATGTATATATAATTATTTTTTCCCATTCTTCCTAGTTTACAGTGTTCTGTCAAATTTCTACTGTTTAGGCCTTCATTTTAGTTTATGACTAAGAGGTTCCATGTGGCCATTAATACTTATGTGTTTATCAGATGATAAAATGTCAATTTTGTTCAGAAAGCCTAGGCTGTTTTGAAGTAAGTCAAGAGCCAGGACAGAAGCAGAGCGGGTTTAGGGTAAAGAAGTGAAAAAAAAAAAAACTATGCTGATGAATAAAAAAGTGAAAGGGAAGATCAAGTCAAAACTCATGCTATGACTTTGAAAACCAATTTGTAAATTGCCCAAAGAGGCATACACCAACTATCCTGCCACTGTGTAATGTGGAAGAAACTTCTGGTTCTTGCCTACCTGCCAGAGGCCAACACGGAGTGTCACTCCAAACCCAACCAGGCCCACCTTCCCTCAGCCCCTACCCCACTGCAGAATGACTTGAGTCCCCCCTTCGAAGGTTGAGACTCAAACTTGGCCTCCTTTACTTGAATCCTGAGCATCTGCTGAAGCAGGTCACTCTCTGGGTCCTGGTCTTGACTTTTTGCTTTGAGGCTACCAGGCAGCAGTGGTCTAGGCCCAAGCCTGTGTGAATGGTTTCACAAGGAGGTAAGCCAATAGACTTGGGATGGGTTCCCAAAGACCCTGCCATCCCTCAAATCCCTGGGGTTCACATGTGATACTTCACTGTGGACACATAGTTGGATGGAAGGACAGGAAGGAGAGAGAACTGCACCCCAGGGACCCCTCACACTGGGGGGCCTAGAGGGGCCTGTAGACACCTCAGCCTACCCATGGGAGGACAGATGCTTGGAGGTGGAAAAAGAGGACATGCTCTGGGTTTGGAGGAAGGATTGCATCAGGAAGGTTGACTTTCTCTAGAAGGGAGACAAGGCACTTTGAAATGTGTGTGTAGGGAATGTGGCTTGATATCTGCTCTTGGCAGAGGGAGGGTCATGGGGAAAGCCTAGCCCTGTCTTGTGTTCCTTAGGCATCTGAAGCTTGCCTCATTAGATCTTTCTAAGGGATGTGAATGGGTGCATACTGTATCTAATGGGAGCATGGGGTGAGATGGTCAGTCAGAAAACTATTCAATGGGGTGGGTGACTGTGGCCACATGTGCATTGAAGTGGTCCTCTCTAAGCTGGGCCCAAAGTTACTCTGCCACAGCCCAGGCCTCTTCCACTCCTTCCAGCCCAGAGCTCACTCCTCAGGTCAGGGAACTGTTGCCTTGGATTCCACAAGGGAGGTGCAGCCATGTGACTTCAACCAAGCTAAGACTCCTGTTTCTGAGTTGTTCTGTATTTTTTTCCCTTTCATGGAAACACATTTCTTCAGACCTACATCATCCTGTCTGGTATCTCACAGCAGATGCTCAGGCCTGACTTTGAGGTGAAGAGTATGTTCCTATTTCACGTCACCATTTCATGGACAGGGATCACATGTGTGAAGGGGGGGTGGTTGTGATGGAATGTCTATGAAGGCTGATTCCTTGTTAAAGAGGGATGTGTTGTAGCCCAGAAGAGGAAGACGATCTTCTGTGCTACCATGAAACCTCCTTTTCCCCTGTTGAGATTAATTAGGTGCATAGTGGTGGGTACCTCCCTCTGCTGAACAGACAGCTTTACCACAATGGCACCTGACTCATGCCTGCTTCTCAGTTTGTCTTCACCTTCCATTGTTGGGATCTGGAAGGGGAAGGACCTCAGGCAGCCTGTACTCCCACGATCTATGCAACATGACACTCCCTCAGCCTGTGCTAATCCTCTGCAGCCAATAGTGGCTGTGAAATGACAGAATCCAGGGGATACATGCTTAAATCTTAGACTCCTCTCCTAGGAACACAACTGCATGATGGCAGTGACTCAGGGTCCTGGGGATGGGATGGTGGAAACTCTCCTCTGTTCAAAGTCCAATATGGGTGGTTCTGTGAGGCAGGTGCATGATGGGCAGGTGCGTTATGCGATTGTATCAAGGTTCTGTGTGCAGAGTGACTTTCTCAGCCTTTCAGTTTTGTTAGGAGAGGTCATGAAAGAAAGGAAGAGCAGATTTATATTGGCAAGTGCAAAGGAACTGCTTATCAGAAGGTGTGGCCCTAAGACTTTATACACTGCCTGTCCAAAAATGGACTTACAGTGAGTGGATACTGGCTTGGAGAGGGTCCCTATATGCTAATGACCTTGCTGAGGAGCATTGTTCAGAGTAGATGTGCTCCAAGTTCCAGGACTTCGGGACAGTCTGTGAGGGCTGAGTGTTGAAGTTCCTTAGTGAGGCTCTCTGAGTGAGTGCTGCTGTGCCTAACCTCTTCTCAGCAGACAGGAGGCAGGGAACTTGGTGCATGGGAACAAATTCACCAGTGGAATAATTCTCAACTGGAGATGAGAACATGAAAAACCCTCCAAGACTGCACAGTTTCCCCTGTTCAAATGCCCTTGCCTGTTGAGATGTACAGTCTGATTCACCAGGAAACTCCCTACCCAGTTGCCCATTCTCCTCCATTCACCACTTTCCTTTGTCTCAAGAGCATCTCCACAGCATGCTCAGCACAGCAGCCATCATTAAGCCTCATGCCTCCCTGTCCCATTTCATAGCACTCCATTTTCTCCATCCACTCCTGGCCCCCCATTGAAGCCACCCTTGGAGCTGCACCTGCCACCACCCATGACCCCATTACTCCCACCTGGCAGCACCTTATTCCTGCCAGCCTTCACCAGGAGATCTCTGGTGGCTAATACTGACCATGACCTCAGTGCCCCAGGGGTTTGCAAAATCACTGTCTAAGTCATATCAGAAGGAAAGCCAGCATTGCCCCACCAGACTCAGATCTTTGGCCTTACCCAGGTACCCCCAAAGGGAGCTCCTGGGGCCCTCAGTGGGAGGGCTTGTTGCTTGTCCTGTAACCCTATTCCTAGAAACCCCTGCAGTGGAGAGTGTTGTGGCCACACTGGCTGTTGCAGTAGCTCAGGCTTGCAAGGGAGAGTGGGTCACAGGCCTTCCTCCTCAAGCTGCACAATCAGCTGCCCAGCTGGCCCCAGTCTGCCCCCAGTGAGCTCTGGCCCATGGCCACATGGTGCATCCAGGGCAGACAGCCTATCCTCCTCCAAGAATGGGGTCCCTCAGGATGACTCTTTGAACAGCAAGAGCTGAGAACTCCCAAGGCTGGCAGTGCCTAAAATCTCTGGCCCAGAAGCACCTGCCCCAGAGCCCTAATGCAGAACTTTTCTCTTGCTTCCTCATTTGAGTGCATTCTGGAGAGCTCATGAGCTCACCTGGAGCCTTCACTAAAGAGGAACTGGCCATGGACTCACTGACTAGCTTTCTAGGAATCCTTCAGCCTAGACAGAAGGAAGGTTGAGGGTGATGTCCATGCCATGAAGAGGCATGTTGTCATTCACATGTGTCACATGTCCAGTCCATGACATCCTTTCAGTGTCTTCTCTCAGCTGACCCCCACCCCGTGGGTCCAGCCACATTACCTTCTGTGTTTCCATGGTAAATTTACCACAGACTAGCAGTCAGAGAAGGTCCTTCTGTAATGTCAGGAGCCAAGAGGTGAATGGCACCATCTTCTGTGCTGCTGCATCCTTTCAACAAGAAGTTGGGTGTATGGTGGCCAGGGACTATCACTTCAGAGGAGGCATAGGACAGGCAGGCTCAGGAGAGAGTTTTATGCATATGTGGTCCTTGTTGTTCTGGAGACTTCCAGTTACAACAAGGAGGTGGTAGTGCTCTCTTAAGGCAAGGTTCTTTCCTACTAGAGCTTTGAGCCTGGAAGGAATCTCCCTCCTAGACTTAAGGTCCTTCATATAAAGGGTACAATGACACCTAGTTGAGAGGACCGGGCAGAAGAGTTCTTGGGCTTATCTGACCTGTTAGCAGCTATCCTGGCACATGCCCTCCCTCATTGATGATGCTGAATTTTATATGAAACTGCAGTCCTGGAGAGGAAAGAGTTCCCCAAGGTACAGCATTCCAGCTATGGCCTGGGAATGGATGCTCATCCTCTGGGGAGTGTGAGGTGGTGGCAACAGCAACCAGGAAGGCCTGTCTTGCTCTACAGACACCCACCCCTCACACTACTGACCCTCAGTCAGGCTATGGTGGGAAACATGGAGGAGAAGGAATGGAGGTGCTCAGGCAGCTGGAGGTGGGGCTGTAAGAGGAGACTGACCCTGAGGGCTTGCGGCCCAGTGCTTCACTCTCTGGCCCACTGAAACCAACCATGACATTGGAGAAGGGACAGTGTTGGGCCATGAAGGAATGGCAGCACACAAGCATCTTTGACAGGATGAACTTCTATGAGATGGTGGCAAAGTGAGTCAGCATCCCGGGCTGTTGGGTACATGGTGGACGAGGGGGTGGGTGAGGGCCAGACCGCAGGGCAGGATATGACTGTGATGGTGACCAGCAGAGAGAACAGAGGAGGCTGGCACCCAACACATACTGTTCCCTGCATCCCAGAGGCCTTACTCCCCTCACCTGGAGACCTTGGCTATTCTGTCCTTCTTCCACCAGGAGCACTGCCCCCACATGAGGCTGACCTGTCCCTGTCCTGACATAAGGCCTCAGGATGGTCTTGGGAACCCTAGGAGCCCAGGAAGGGTCCACTCTGGGCACAGGGACTGTGCAGGGAAATGCACTCCACCCCAAGCTGTGTTGGGTGGCCAGTGATCACTGATCTAACACTTGGAACCCCTCTCCTCATCAGCAGTGGACTGGCTTTCCCTGTGTTTTCTGCATGGGAATCCCCTAGTTTCAAAACCAAAACCAAACAAATAAGCACCTCTCAGAGGAACGTGAGGCCTGTCTGCTAAGTTTAGCATCCCATCTCCAGCCTCTCCTGAGCCCTGTGTCAGGTGTGTGTTCCAGAACTCTCACTTCCAGACCCAGGACCTAGATTTGGGCAAGGCTACTGTGGGGACACCTGCCTGACAAGGCTGCTGGCCATCACCATTCCTGTGGGACACACAAGGATAGGGGGGGCATGAGCAGGGGCCCCCATGGGCCACCATATGTCCAGTAGTCCTGGTTCAATTAAGCAACCTGGGTCTCTGCTGGGCCATGCCCTCCAGGGCTGGTAAGGCAGGAGGTGGCCCAGATCATGTACTTGCCCTAGAGTGGCTCCCTGCTGGAATAGCACCTCACAGGCCCTGACAGCCCCAAGGACACCCTCTCCACATCCCCTCAGTCCTGCTGCCCTCAGTGGGCTCCAGAGCCCAGGCCTTTTTCTCACTGAGGCCTGTCCCTCAACACCCCCAAGGTTCATGGAATTTGAAGTGGAGGATGAGTTCCAGATTCAGAACTTGCAGTGGATGAAGGGGGAACAGGGTCTGCTTACTCCAGCTCTAGTGAGTTCAGCTCCTCAGGGACTTCAGCCCCCAAAGTGGGGCCTTAGTCAGTTACCCACCTGCCCAATGGAGGTAAAGACAAAGTTAATAGGGGCCTAGGGGTAGAGGCAAGATGGCACAAGGGTAAGAGGACATGCTCACCCTCTCCCACAAACACATCAAAAAAAAAAAAAAAACACACATCTCCATCTAAAAGGATTCACACAGGACATCAACTGAATGCTGGCAGAAAATCTTAAACCTCCAAAAAGGGCAAGAAACTCCTGACATAACCAGGTAGAACAAAAGAAAAAAGAGAGAGAAAAGGAATCAGGACAGGACTCGCTTTCCTGAGAGGGAGCTGTGAAGGAGAAAGGGAACCCACACCCTGAGAAGCAACCTAACAAACAGAAAGATCAGCTGAGTCAGAGGGATCTCCAACATACTGAAGAAAGCACAGCAGAAGGCCTGAGAACTGAAAAGCAGAGTGAGAGAAGCACAGATCATCTGAACTGCTGGCACAGACACCACAGCCTGAGATTCTCGGGGGGGGGGGTTGCTGGGCACTGAGACTTAGGCTCTGGAGCAGTGAGAAGCTGCTTACTAGCTCATGGTGGACCAGACCTGTGGGTGGCAGGAGCAAACCACTGCAATTATCCCTGACTCCAGAGGTGGTGTGGCCTACCACAGCTGGGGATATCTGAACAAAAATTACTTGCAGACCCAACCATTTCAGAGGGTATCATAGAAAAGGACACTACAATGGAACCTCACCTGATGGTGCTCTCACTCCTTTGGGGGCACACTCACCCTGCAGCCACCACTGCCAAACATTCCAAGAGGTGCCCATATGCTTGATCACTGTCCCTTCCTAGGAACCTGCAACTAAGAGCACCTTGTTCCCACATCCTGTCAGGGCTAAGCAGGACCAGGTGCTTCTTGCATGATTTTACAGGTGATAGGGCAAACCACCAAAGTTATCTCTAGCTCCAGTGGTGGCAGTGAGCTGACACCATTAGGGGTTGGGGAACAGGCACCTACTGCAGCCCCATTCACCTCAAGGGCATCACAGAGGAAGGCATTATGACTGAATCAACTCTTGGTTCTCTTGCACCCTTGGGAACACACTGGCCCTGCTGCTGCCACTACTGAATGTTCAGGGCAGTACCCATAGGCCAGATCTCTGGCACTTCCCAGGATCCTGCAACTCGGAGCAGCCTGAGCAGCACCTCCTATGTGGGCTAAGACAGACAGATCACCTCATGCATGGTCTACAGGTGGTGGATGCAAACCAACACAGTTACCACTGAAGCTAGATGGTCATGGCCCACTCCCACTAGGGATCCCTGAACAGGCACCACCTGCCATTCCAATCATCTCAGAGGAGGACACTGCAATCAAACACAAGCTGTTGATGTTCTCACATCCCTGGGAACTCACACACCCTGCTGCAGCTACAGCCAAATTCTCTGGCCACCTTGAAGATACTTTTGAGCTCATTACGGCTTCCCAGGGCCCTGTAAATAGGAGTAACCTGTGCCGCCTTCCTGCAGGTCTTTGCTTCTGTTGAGAGCCCAATGACCAGGCCCTGAATGCTGGCCCTACTCATTGCCCTCTTCTCCCTGAAAACATACTGAGCATCATGGGGATAACAGACTTCTCATGCAGAAGAAAGAGACAGCAAAGATCCAAACCCCCACACCAATAATAAAGAGTAACCCCTCAAAAAAGATACAAAGGGGTATTCTTGCATAGACACAGACTTACAAAAATACCGTTTGGCTTCCCGAAATTCACACAAAAAGAAAAACACAAGCAAGATGAAGAACCTCAGAAATGAATTCCCAGTTAAAACAACAGGAGAATTCACCCAAAGCAATCAACAAGGAAACAGACCTCTGCAGTCTGACAGACTTGGAGTTCAAAAGAGACAGGGTGAAAATACGGAAGGAATTAAGAGAGGATAGGAACAGGAATGCAGATTCCCTTAGAAAGGAATGAGAACATATAAGGAGGAGCCAAGAAAACTAGAAAATTCATTTGCAGAGATACAAACTGAAGGAAAGGCAATAAAGACCTGAATGAATAATGCAGAGGAAAGAATTAGTGATGTGGAACAGAGAATAATGGAAATCACCCAATCAGGACAGCAGACAGAAAACCAAATGGAAAAAAATGAAAGAAATATGAGACCTATGGGATAATATAAAGCAGGCAAATTTATGCATAATACGGATTCTAGAGGGAGAAGAAAAAGAAAAGCAGACTGAAAATACATTTGAAGAAATCCTGGCTGAAAATTTTCCAAATCTAATGGATACTGATAACAAGATATAGGAAACACAGAGGGCCCCAAACAAGTGGAACCCAAACAGGCCCACACCAAGACATATTATAATAAAAATGGCAAAAATTTAAAGATAAAGCGAAGATTCCAAAGGCAGCAAGAGAAAAGCAAAGCGTTAACTACAAGGGAACCCAAATAAGGCAATCAGCTGATATCGCTACAGGTACACTAAAGGCCAGGAGGGAGTGGCAAGATATAATTAAACCACTGAAAGGAAGAAAATCTGCAAACTAGAATATTCTATCCAGCAAGAAAATCATTTAAAATAGACGGAGAAATAACGAATTTCTCCAACAATCAAAAGCTGAAAGAGTACAGCAACACGAAACCCATTCTAAAAGAAATACTTAAAGGGCTTCTGTAATTAAAAAAAAAGGAAGATATAGGATGGAGGAAACCACAATTGGAAAGCCATCACTTAAATAAGTCAGCATACAGACCTAAACATGAAGATGTTAAAAAAAGAAAAGGCATCCAAATCAAACACTGTGGGAAAGGGAAGTAAGAAGAAATAGATTCTTTTTTAATTTTTTAATGATGTGTTTAGCCTATATGACTATCAGGCTAAAGTAAGCAGATATAGGAAGGGGTTAACATACTTAAAGAAACAGGGCAACCACAAATCAAAACCGAACACTACATTCACAAAAACTGAAAAGAAAATACTCAAGCATAAAATAAATGGAAATCACCCAACCAAACAAGGAAAGGAAGAAAAGAGAAACATAGAATCAACTGGAAAATAAGGCTTAAAATGGAAATAAATACATATCTATCAATAATCACCTGAAATGTCAATGGGCTGAATGCTCCAATCAAAAGACACAGAGTGGCAGATTGGGATAAAAAAGCAAAATCCTTCAATCTGTTGCCTACCATACACTCACCTTGGGGCAAAGGACACTTACAGATTGAAAGTGAGGGGTGGGAAAAGAGATTTCATGCCAACGGACAAGACAGGAAAGCAGGAGTTGCAGTACTCATATCAGACAAAAGAGACTTTAAAATCAAGGCCATCAAGAAAGACAAAGAAGGATAGCATTGAATAGTTAAAAGATCCATTCAAGAAGAGGATATTACAATCATCAATATATATGCCCCTAATATTGGAGGACCCAGATACCTCCAACAAATATAACAGAGATAAAAGGAGAAATTGATGGGAATACAATCATAGTAGGAGAATTAACACCCCACCCACATCAATGGACAGATCCTCCGGACAGAAAATCAATAAGGCAACAGAGATCCTAAAGGAAATACCAGAAAAGTTAGACTTAATTGACATTTTGAGGACATTACATCCAAAACAACAGAATACACATTCTTCTTAAGTGCACATGGAACATTCTCAAGAATTGATCACATCTTGGGGCACAAAGCTAACCTCAACAAATTTAGGAGTATAGAAATTATTTCAAATACCTTCTCTGACCACAATGGCATGAAACTAGAACTCAGTCACAGGAAAGGAAGTGAGAAAAAAACCTACTACATGGAGACTAAATAACATGCTACTAAAAAACCAATGGGTCAATGAGGAAATCAAGAAGGAAATTAAAAAAAAATACCTCAAGACAAATGATCATGAAGACACAATCACTCAAAATCCATGGGATGCCACAAAAGCAGTGCTCAGAGGGAAGTTCATAGCAATACAGGCCTTTCTCCAAAAAGAAGAAAAATCTCAAATGGACAATTTAACCCACCACCACAATGCATTAGAAAAAGAACAACAAGAAAAACCTAAAGTCAGCAGAAAGAAGGACATCATAAAGATCTAAGAGGAAATCAATAAAATAGAGATTCAAAAAACAATAGACAAAATCAATCAAGCCAAGAGCTGGTTCTTTGAAAAGGTCAACAAAATGGACAAACCTCTGGCTAGACTCATCAAGAAGAGGAGAGAAAAAAAACCCAAAGTACAAAAATCAGAAATGAAAAAGGAGAAGGCACAATGGATACTACAGAAGAAAAAAAAAAAAAAACCATGAGAGAATACTAACAACAATTATGTGCCAACAGATTCAACCACCTGGAAGAAATGGACAACTTCCTAGAGATGTACAACCCACCAAAACTGAATCAAGAAGAAATAGATCAACTGAACAGACCAATCACTAGAAATGAAATTGAATATGTCATAAAAACACTCCCTACAAATAAAAGTCCAGGACCAGATGATTTCACAGGTGAATTCTACCAAACAAACAAGGAGGAACTTACACCCACACTCCTACAACTTTTCCAAAAGGTTGAAGAAGAAGGAATACTCCCAAAGACATTCTAGGATGCCACCATTACCTTCATTCCAAAACCAAAGATGCTGCCAAAAAAGAAGAGGTAAATCAGTCAACATCATACATCACGTTAACAAAACGAAACTCAAAAATGACATGATCCTCTCAATAGGGGCAGATAAAGCATTTGCCAAAGTCCAACATCATTTTATGATTAAAAGCCCTTACCAAAGTGGGTCTAGAGGGAACATTCCTTAGCATAATCAAAGCCATTTAAGACAAACCCACAGAAAATATAATACTCAATGGAGAAAAGCTGAAAGCCTTCCCACAAAAATCTGGAACAAGACAAGAATGCACACTCTCATCCCTATTATTCAACATAGTATTGGAAGTCCTAGCCACAGCAATCAGACAAACAAAGAAATAAAAGGCATCCAAATCGGAAGAGAAGTGATAAAGCTGTGACTCTATGCTGATGACAAGATACAATAAATACAAAACCCCAAGGACGAACCCCAAAATTACCTGAACTGCTCAGCAAATTCAGCAAAGTAGCAGGATATAAGATTAACATTCAGAAATCAGTCGCATTTCTGTATACCAACAATGAAATATTAGAAAAGGAATACAATAATACAATACCTTTTAAAATTGCAACCCAAAAAATCAAATACCTGTGTATACACCTGACCCAGGAGGTGAAAGACTTATATGCCAAGAAATATAAAACATTAATCAAGGAAATTAAAGATGTAAAGAAATGGAAAGATAGTCCATGCTCCTGGATGGAAAAAAATTAATATTGTAAAAATGGCCATACTACCCAAAGCTATCTACAGAGTCAATGCAACCCTGATACAATTACCCACTCCATTTTACACAGAACTAGAACAAACAGTCCAAATATTTTTATGAAACCACAAAAGACCCATGATTGCCAAAGCAATTCTGAGAAACAAAAACCAAGCAGGAGGCATAGCTCTCTCAGGCTTCAGGCACTATTACAAAGCCACAGTCATCAAGACAGTGTGCATCTGGTACCAAAACAGACAGACAGACCAATGGAACAGAATAGAGAATCCAGAAATAAACCCAAACACCTATGGGAAATTAATCTTTGACAAAGGAGTCAAGAATACAAAATAGGGGAAAGACAGTCTTTTCAGCAAGTACTGCTGGGAAACCTGGACAGTTGCATGCAAATCAGTGAAACTAGAACACACTCTCACACTATGCACCAAAATAAACCCAAAATGGATGAAAAACATAAATACAAGACAAGACACCATCAAACTCCTGGAAGAGAAAATAGGCAGCACATTTTCTGAAATCAACCTTTCAAATATTTTCTCAGGTTAGTCTCCCAAAGCGATAGAAATAAAAGCAAAAATAAACCAATGGGACCTAATCAAACATACACGCTTTTGCACAGCAAAGGAAACCAAAAAGAAAAAAAAAGACAACTTACAGAATGGGGGAAAACAGTTTCCAATGATGCAACTGTCAAGGGCCTCAGCTCTAAAATAGACAAACAACTTATACAACTCAACAGCAAGAACAGCAATAATGCGATTGAAAAATGGGCAAAAGACCTGAAGAGACATTTCTCCAAGGAAGATATACAGATGGCCAGCAAGCACCTGAAACAATGCTCAGTATCACTGATTATTAGAGAAATGCAAATCACAACGAATATGAAATACCACCTCACACCAGTCACAATGGCCATCATTCATAAGTCCACAAATAACAAATGCTGGAGGGGGTGTGGAGAAAAGGGAACCCTCCTGCCCTGTTGATGGGAATGGATGCTGGTACAACCACTAGGGAGAACAGTAGGGAGGTACCTTAGATATCTGTACATCGAACTACCGTATGACCCTGCAATCCCACTCTTGGGTATCTATCCAGACAAAACTCTCCTTAAAAAAGACACATGCACCCACATGTTCATTACAGCACTAGTCACAATAGCCAAGACATGGAAACAACTCAATTGTCCAACGACAGATGATTGGATTGGGAAGAAGTGGTATATATACACAATGGAATCCTACTCAGCAATAAAATATAATGCCATTTGCAGCAACATGGATGGAAGTAGATGCTCACATCCTGAGTGAGGCAAGTCAGAAAGAGAAAGACAAATACCATACAATATCACTTATATCTGGAATATAGTATACGGCACAAAGAAACCTTTCCACAGAAAAGAAAATAATTCTCTTGGAGAATAGCCTTGTGTTTGCCAAGGGGGAGGGCCAGGGAGTGCGTTGGATTGGAAGCTTGGGGTAAATCGATGCAGAATATTGCCTTTGGGATGGATTAGCAATGGGATCCTGCTGTGCAGCCCTAGTCACTTATGATGGAACATGTAATGTGAGAAAAAAGAAGGTATACATGTAAGTGTAACTGGGTCACAATGCTGTACAGTTGATAAAATATATATATAAATAAAAGATAAGAAAAAAATAACGTTTTATACATTTAAAAAATAAATAGGGACCTAGGGATGGCCAATGTCCCAACATTGTTCCTTTAACCGCACTGTGGTATTAGTCTTTCCACTAGAACAGCCCCTGAAGGGGGTCTCACCTGCCCTTTGTCCCTCTGGGTTATGGACATGGTCAGTTTTCTAACTCTTCTCCCTCCTCCATGCCTAAGCAGCCCCATGAGGTATGCCTAAGAAGTGGGCTGGTGGGGACACCCCTGGGAAATTAAAGGTTCTGCACTTCCTCACATGTGACTCTTACATGTGCCCACTTTCCTCTCCCTCCCATGGCACATGAGGCTTTAGCTGGTCCTAAAACCACCCACACACAGGTCTATGGCCCCCCAGCACTGCCCTCCAATTTGCATGCTCTAGGCTTAGGAAATGGACATTAGAGTCTCTCACTTTCCCTTCCACCTGATCACCCTCAGCCTGTGCTCTTAGGAAGGCCAGCCCTGGGGCACAACCCAAACACTGCAGCCATGCCACTGGAGTGCCACCAGAGACCAAGGCACTCTTGTGTTCCCTAACGCTGGGGTCAGACTGGGGTCACCAAAGAATCCTGCAAAGCAGAGATTGATTTCAAGGCCCTTCTAAGGCACAGCCAGCAGTGAGTGGCCTTACAGCTCAAAGGCTCAGTTCTCTCTCCAAGAGGTCAGGACATCCCTCCATCCTCCTCAGGGACCTCGATCAGGACCCAGGGCCAATGAGGTTCTTGAGGAGACCTGTCCTCTTAGGGAGACCTGAGGGCTGGGGAACAGCTCCAGTAAGGAGGAGGAGGATCTCCCCACCCTGACCGTCCTCCTGGAACCTCAGCACAACCTGCTGTCCTTGGTGCTGCCCCAGAGCCAAGTCCCCACCACAGGCCTTGTGGGGACTCTGCAGGCTGGGGGACTCAACGAGCTCACTGGGTCACCCCACCCCCCAGAGAATAGGCATCAGCCCAGCCTCCCCAGCAGCTGGCTCTGTGTGGAGGCCTGGCCACCACAGAGAACCTGCCCATGCCCAGGACTGACCTGGGAGTCTTTGGGAGACCAGCCCTAGACAGGGGCTTGTTTACCCTGACAGACCAAAAAGAGAAGGTGTAACACATGTGTCACAGGGAAGAGGATGTTCCACTGCATCCAGTAGTGAACAGTGGGCCATCTTTCCAGTGCAAGCCCAACAGGAAGCCTAGGGGCTCTCTTTAGTCCCAGCACTGATCCTGGCTGACATGGGGGCAGGGAGGAAGGGCAAGGCTATCAGAGCCAGGAGAGGGGTGGCCCTGCGGGGGGTTAGGTAGTGGGGGATTTGGGTCTGGGTGTGCACAGAAGCACCATTGGGATGAAGTATGCAAAATGTGGACAAAGATAGTTTTATGGGAAATATTCATGGTCCACTGTCATCTGGCTCATGTCTGTGTTGCTCCACAGAGTGTTCTTTGGAGGAAAGAAGGATGAGGGCTGTCACAGGTGCTCTGGATTTACAGGTGAACCATGAAATCTTTCCTCCACAAAGACAAGGACTCATCAAGCTACTCTGGGGAGCACACAGATTTCACTATCCCCCGGAACCCCCACATCATCTCCGTCTCTCAAGCCTGCCTGACTAGTGGGCATCTGGGGCATCTCTACCATTATCTGCATCCCCCTACCTTCAAGGGATTTGGAGCTGCTTTTGTGCCTTTCAGCCCTCTGAACACTCAGCAGTTCCTAGAGTGGAGGCTGGTGACAGCCTATACCTTTAGGGAGTTTCTCTCTGCTTCCCCGAAGTCGCCAGATGACAGGCTGGGATGATCCTACACTCATCCAGGGTGCCCTGTGTGGGTGGCCTGGCCAGAGAGGAAAAGGCTTGGCTGTAGGGACAGGACTTTCTGCTTCTCTGCCTCATCGATGGGGGAGAATCCACTATTCTCAGTGGGATTATTGCAATGGGCAAAATGGTGGAGGCAGGTGCCTCTTAGTCCCAATGAGGACAGAAAGATGGGAATGGTTGAGAGGAAATTCATAGATGATTAGGGACTTGAGTGGAGTAGTCCATCGTGATTTAATTATTTTTTTCTTTTTAAGGCTGCACCAATGGCCTAAGAAGGTTCCCAGGCTAGGGGTCACATCAGAGCTGGAGACACTGGCCTATGCCACAGCAATGCCAGATCTGAGATGCATCTTCAACCTACACAGAGCTCACAGCAATGCTGGATCGTTAACCCCCTGATAAGGTCAGGGATCGAACTGGCATCCTCATGGATACTAGTCAGATTTATTTCCAGAGAGCCACTATGGGAACTCTGAGTATTGCACCTTGTCAAATCCCTGCACCACCCCAATGGCATCAACACCCAGATAGCTTTAGAAAGAGCAAGACCTAAGACTTTACAAAGACCAGGAATTCAGTTCCTGCTCTGGGAAAGAGGCCTAAGTATCCTGCCTTGTTCCAAGGAACCCCCATATGCCAAGAGTGTGGCCAAAAAAGGAAAGTAACAAAACCAAAAAATGAAATAGACTAGGTTTAACATTAAGGTGCATGGACTGCAAATGACAAATTACACTAATGTTCTTCAAACCATAAAAGGAATGAAATAGAAGGAGTTCCTGTCATGGCTCCGAGGTAATGAACACAACTGCTATCTGTGAGGACATGGGTATGATACCTAGCCGTGCTCATTTGGTTAAAGTTCCAGAGTTGCCACGAGCTGTGGTGTAGTGTCATGTAGCTTTGATCCTGCATTGCTGTGGCTGTGGCATAGGATGGAAGCTCAAGTTCTAATTCAATTCCTAGCAGGGGAACTTCCATATGTCCAGAATGAACCCCACCAAAAAAAAAAAGAAAAGAAAAAGAAAGAAAAAAAAGAACACAAAAAGAAAAAGAATGAAATTAAAAATAATTAAATGGAATTTTCATTCAACAGAATCAGCTGTAGCTTACATTTGACCCCTAGTCAGGGAACCTCTACATGCTGCAGATGGAGCCAAACTTGACAAAAAATACATACATAAAATAAAATAAATCAATAGTGGTCTAACGGATGATACATTCATGGAATCAGAGAATTGACTACCATCCACAGGGTGGATAAAGGAGGTTCCTAATTGCAGGGGTAGCATGGCTGCAGCTTGTCTGAGGGAGAGGCAGGTGCTGGGCAACCTTTGCATATGATACACACCAAGGGGAAGCCTGCCCATTGACAACACAGAAAGTCTCATCTCCGAAACTCTCAACATGGAATCAGAGCATTGGCTGAAGGAACACACCTGACAGAGGCTGTGGGCTGCCTGGTCTGGGTTCTCCCTACCAAAGGACATGTTTCTTCAAGAACAAGGCAAGGAGTAACACTTTTATAAGTCACAGACATCATATATTAACAATACAGCTATTACAATTGTGCAGGCAAAGGGCTCTGAAGGGAATTTTTAAGTGGGGGGCAGGGAGCAGTTGTGTACGAGGGAGGATTTGGGCCCTCTGGCTTGTAGGTGACCTCTTGTCAGACAGGGGAAGTGACACACCTCGAAGCTGGGTAGTGTTCCAAGGCACTGCCTTCCTTCCTCAAATGGCAGGGATATGGAGGGTTTAAAAGTGGGAGCAGAGCAAAGAGTTATCACCTACTGCCTCCTTACCTCCTCTGCTTCAGGGTGAGGAGCTTCCTGCTTTCATAGAAATTATTGCTAGCACACCGATCATTGGAGATCTTGAAAATCAACATTTTACTTCTCAGAAGCACATAGGAGAAATCAAAGATAGCCCATGGGTGTAGCTAAGGGTCTTGTCTTAGGGGAAACTTGCTTAATTGCAGTAGCTGCTTCCTGGTTAACTGGGGTTCGGTTGTACTTCTTCTAGAAAATGATGTTACTAATATTTGAAAAAGAACGTTTGGGGAGTGACCACCATGGCTCATTGGTTAACAAATCTGACTAGGAACCATGAGGTTGCAGGTTCTAGTCCTAGCCTCGCTCAGTGGGTTAAGGATCCAGCATTGCTGAGAGCTGTGATGTAGGTCGCAGTAGTGGCTCAGATCCTGTGCTGCTGTTGCTCTGGCATAGGCCAGTGGCTACAGCTCTGAGTAGACCCCTGGCCTTGAAACCTCCACATGCCATGTGTGCAGCCCTAGAAAATACAAAAAGACAAAAACAAAAGTTTGGCAATCCCATGTTTTGGGAGGTAGCAAGATGGAGTGATGAGATTTCGGTTTCTGAAGTAGTGAGAGGGCAGGGCTGACTTGGGCAAGACAACCTCCCTGCAGGAGAAAGCCTGGCCTTCCTGCGACTTCAGGGTCACTGCCCATAGCCAGGGCTTATGGCTGACAGAGATGGGAAGTGCTGCCTAGTGACTCAGCCACTGGCCTTCTGAGACTTATGGCTGCACCCACAGCTCAGACCCACCCTGAGCAGCAGGAAAGAGGCTGGAGCTTCCCCCACCCTGAGCGCTCATCCCGCAGCCAGCTACTCAACCTGCATCCTGCATGTCACCATGCTGGTTGTAGTCCCTGCCCACAGGGGGCCTGGACTTCTCTGATCATGCAATAAAAAGCACCAAGCCCAAGATCTGGGCCCCTCTCCTGAACGCTGGGTCCGAACAGAGTCTCTGGGTGCTGACCCGGAAATCAATGTGCAATGGCGACCCACAAATTCTCCTACTATTGTTCTGTCTGTGAACTTCCCTTGATAAACACAACTTCAGCAGCATGAATTCATATATTCAGGCAATTCCCTTATGGTTACTGTATAAGTGAAAAGTCTGAGAACTCCCGTGTAAAATTAATATTCAAAAGGTTCACACCAATGACACTTGAGGAACCTATAAGATAAACAAATAGTCATTACATTTCACTCCACCGTGTCCAAAGTATAAGCTTCCCCTTGTATAACAATGAGAATGAGAAGTGAGCCTCCAAATATGTGGAAATTGAGATGCACACTTCTAAATAACCCATGGTTAAAGATGACTCTCAAAGAAAAATTTTGAAATGAATAGAACTGAATGCAAAGGAAGATACAGTCCATAAAATGTGATTGGATCCAGATAAACCATTGTTAAGATGGAAACAAATGGCACTAGATGCTTCTGCAATACAAAAGAAGAAAGGTCTCAAAATCAATAGCTTAAGTTTTCCTGAACGGAAACTACAAAAAAAAATTGCAATACTCAACCAATATCTGAAGAACAAACGAACTGACAATGCATTATAATCAAATGGAGTTTACTCTAGGAATACAAGCTTGGTTTAGTATTTAAAAATCATCAGTGTAGTTTGCTGTTAAAGAAGAAAACGTACATGGTCACATCAATTACTACAGAAAAAGCATTTGGCAATGTTCAACAACCCATTCATGTTAGAAACTCTCAGAAGACCAGGAAGAACACTCCTTCAACCCAGTACAGAACATCTACAAAATACCTACACTAAGCATCCTACTGAAAGGTGAAAGAATGAATGTTTTCCTCCTAAACTCAAAAGAAGGTCAGAATGTCCTTTCTCATTTCTTCCATTCTACTTAGCACTGCAGGGACTTGCCAATGCAGCCTGGCAAGAAAAAGAAATGAAGACATACAGAATAGAAATGAAGAAATATAACTGTCCATGTTCATGGATAGCATGGCTACCTCCACAGAAAATCCCAACAATTCTCTTAAGGTACACTGAAGAGATGGAGGTTCCTTTACCAAAGTCTCAGGAGAGAAGATCAACACAGAAACATTCATCATATTTGTAAATGCTAAAAAGGGACATCTGGTAGCCCAAACCAAAAACACAATGCAATACAGAACAGTTCCAAAAAATGAAATATTTGGTTATACATATAAGTTTATGGCTGCTCCTGCAGCTTGTGGAAGTTCTCAGGCTAGGGGATCAAAATGGAGCTACAGCTAGCAACCAACACCACAGCAACAGCAACACCATATCCAACTGGCATCTGCACCCTACACTATAGCTTGTGGCAATAAAAGTACCTTACCCCACTGAGCCAGGCCAGAGAGTCACCCCACATCCTCATGGCCACTATATCAGGTTCTTCATCAGGGACCCATAATGGGAACTCTCGTTAGAAATGTTTTGATAGAGGATTTGATTTGTATGATAAAACCCTATAAGACCTAAACAAATGTGTAGGCATATACATAGATAATATTCACAGTCTGGAAGACTCCACATAATAAACTGTCCACTTCCAACAGAATTGCTTTTGTCAACATGGACAAGCTTATTATAACATGTATAAAGAAAAGGAGCCAAAATAGCTAAAATTATTTAGAGAAAGAAAATTAAAATTTGAGGCTATTAGGCTCCATATAAAGCCCTATGGAAGATAGATTAGCATTGGTGGAGGAATAGATTCATAGTTTGGTGTACAGGATAGAGAATACAGAAATAGACACATACCAATACAGCAAACTGGAATGGCTTAACACAAAAGTTATAGAGAAGTAGAATGGAAAAGGGATAGTTTTTAACGGATACTGAAATTCTACAAAATGGGGCATAGATTCAAATGCAAATTTCGAGACTGTGAAATTTTTACCAAAAAAAAAAAAAAAAAAAAAAACTAGGAGAAAAATCTCTGGGTTGTTGGGCTTGATAAAGAGGTCTTACACAGGACAAAAAAAATTACCCAAAAAAAGAAAAAAATGGAAAATCATATTTCATCAAAATCAAACATTTCCCTCTACTGAAATGTCCTTCAAAAGGCACATGCACCTCAAATGTCCCTGAAGCACTGTTTACAAAAGCTATTGACCATGAGAAGTAGGTTGTGAGACCTCCCTCTATAGGCCTTCACAACTTGAAGTTTGATGAAGATTTCATTTTCTTAATTGGCACAGTTCTCCTTGATCTGGAATGATCCAGATCTTTCTCTGAAAGCATCGCTGATCAAGAGTCAGGTTTTCCAAATTTAGAAGTCTTCACCTCTCAGTTCCAGGAAGGCTCTTTCTCATGCACTGTGTCCCACATAGAAGGGAAAGTAGACAGACCAGAAATCACTTGAGGTCACATTTGAGTAACAGGAAGAATAGTAGGGAGAACCCTCAGGTATGAGAGTCTACAACCCTATTGTTTGCAAAAAGGAGATCACACTCAAAAGCTCTACAAAAGGACAAGGCATAGAATTATGACTCAGATAAAGGAAGAAGAAAAAAAAACAGAAAAGCAATTAAACGATCTGAAGATTATCAACTTCCACAAAAAAGACCTTAGACTAATGATAGTCAAGATGGCTCAAGAACATGGAAATAAACTGGAGGCAAAGAGAGACAAGTTACAAGAAAACCCAGCAAATAGAAGATTTTAAGATTAAGCAAGCAGAGACGAAAAACACAATAGCTGAAATAAAAAAATTCACATCAAAGGAAACAGTAACAGAATGCAGAAGGCAGAAAAATGAATAAGTGAGATGGAAGACAGCCTGGTGGAAATCACTGACGAGGAACAGAAGAGAAAAAAAGATTGAAAAGAAATGGAGGCAGTCCATGAGAACTCTGGAACAACATGACATGCACCAACATCTGCATTATAGGGGTACCAGAAGCAGAAGAGAGAGAGAAAGGGCCAGAGCACATAACAAAAACTTCCTTAACATGGGAAAGGAACCACTCACTCAAATCCAGGAAGCACAACGAGTACAATAGAAAACAAACCGAAGGAGGAACACCCCAAGACACATATTCATGAAACTGACCAAAATTAAAGACAAACAGAAAATGTTGAAAGCAGCTAGGGAAAAGAAACACATAACATACAAGCGAAGCCCAGGAAGGTTTTCAACACTACCAAACCAGCTTTACAACAAATACTACAGGAACTTCAAGAGGTGGACATGAAAAGGCCACCACTAAAATAAAAAATACTAAAAACGACACGGCTTACCGGTAAACATATACATATACATATAGTAAAGGCAGGAAATCATCCACACACAAATATGCTGAAAATTCCAGAAAGCATCCAAAGAGGGTAAAAATGCAGCATACCAGAGTTGCATTTGCAACTAAGAGACCAACAACTTAAAACAATTTGTATATAGATAGAATCCTATATCAAAACTTCATGGGAACTGTGACCAAAAATCTACAATCAATACACACAAAAATAATAAAAAGCCGTCCAAACACAACACTATATAGAGTCATCAAACCACAAGAGAAGAGAAGGGAAGGAAAAGAGGCCAACAAAAACAAATACAAATCAGTTCATAAAATGGTAATGTCATTGGACTAAATGCCCCAACCAAAAGATATAGACAGGCTGAATGGATACTAAAGACCCACATATATGCTGTCTCCAAGAGACTCACGTCAGTTCTAGGGACATATGAAAATTGAAAGCGAGGGGATGGAAGAAAATATTCCATGCATATGGAGTCAAAAGAAAGCTGGAGCAGCAATACTCTTTTCAGACAAATTAAACCTTAAAATAAAGAATATTATAAGAGACAAACAAGGTCATTACATAATGATCAAAGGATCAATCCAAGAAGCATGCATAGGGATGGTAAATACATATGCACCCGAAAGAGGGTTACCTCAAAACATAAGGCAACAGCTGTTAACCTGACCAAGGAGGTGAAAGACTTCCATGCTGAGAACTCTACAACTTCACTCAAGACAGTTAAAGAGGATTCAAAGAAACAGAAAGATGTTCCACACTCCTGGATTGGAAGAATTAATATCATTTACATGACCCTCCTACCCAAATCAATCAACAGATTCAAAGCAATCCCTATCAAATTACCCATGCCATTTTTCACAGAACTAGAACAAACAATCCAAAAATTGATATGGATCCATAAAAGACTCAGAATTGCCAAAGCAATCCTGAGGAACACAAACCAAGCAGGAGGCATAACTCTCTCAGACTTCAGACAATATTACAAAGCTACAATCATCAAGACAGTGTGGTACTGGTACCAAAACGACATACACTCCAATGGAACAGAATACAGAACCCAGAAATAACCCCAGACAACTATGGTCAAACAATCTTTGACAAACGAGGCAAGAATACAAAATCAGGGAAAGATTGACCCCTCCCCAAGTGGTATGGACAAAGCAGAACAATTCCACGTAAATCACACTCTCATACTAGAACTAGAACACACTCTCATACCATACACAAAAATAAACTCAAAATGGCTTAAAAATTTAACATAAGATAAGACATCATAAAACTCCTGGAAGAGATCATAGGCGAAACATTCCCTGACATCAAACATTGAAAGGTTTTCTTAGGTCAGTCCCCCAAAGCAATAGAATGAAAAAACAAAAATAAACCAATGGGAGCTAATCAAGCCCACAAGCATTTGCACAGCAATGGAAAACTTTAAAAAAAGCAAAAAGACAATCTATGCAATGGGAGAAAAGAGTTTCAAATAATGTAACTGACAAGAGCTTAATTTCCAAAACATACAAACAACTTATACAACGCAACAGCAAAAACAAAACAAACAAACAAACAAAACCCAGTTGAAAAATGAGGAGAAGGGGACTGGATTAAGATGGCAGGACAGAAGGAATGGAGTTCACCTGCTCTCTTCAAAACAACAAAATTACCACCAAATGCTGAACAACCTTCAACAAAATGGATTGGAAACTTTCAAAAAAGATATCCTACTCCAAGAAACAAAGAGGAGACCACATCAAGATGGTAGGAAGGCCTATTATGTGATATACACAAGCCCATGAGCATCATGTGGGCAGCACACAGACTGGAAAGGAACTGTGTCACAGAGACCCACCTACAGGAGCGAGAGTTCTGAGTCCCACATTGGATCCCCATACCTGGGGGTATGGCATTGGGAGAAAGAGCCCCCAGAGCATCTGGCATTGAGGGTAGTAGAGCTTCTGTGCTAAAGCTCCATGGGACTGGGGGAGACAGAAACCCCATTCTTGAAAGGTACACACAGGCTTTCATATCCACGGGGTCCCAGACAAAGTAGAGACTCCATGGGAATCTGGGGCAGGCCTGACTGCAGTTCTTGGAGGATCTCCTGGGAAAACAGGGAGTGACTGTGGATCACTGCTGGGGAAGGACACTGGAAGCAAAAGTCTCAGGAGTGCTCACTGGCATGTGTTCCTCTAGAGGTGGCCATTTTGGGGAAATCCGGCCCCACCTATCAGCGCTGAGAAGCCCCAGGTCAAACACGAATCCAGGTGAGATCACAGCCCCACCCATCAGTAAACAGGCTGCCTAAAGACACCCTAATCACACAACTGCCTCTAATCTCACCCAGAGCAAAGACCCATCCTCCAGAGGGATAAGAAGCAGCTCCACCTACCAGTGGGCAGGCACCAGTCCTTTCCATCAGGAAGCCTATAGCAAGCCCCCACACCAACTTCAGCCACAAAGGGTGCGGACTTCAGAAGAAAGAGGGGCTACCACATTGTTTTCTGGAAAAAGGAGACCACACCAAAAACCTATAAAAATGTAAAGGCAGAGAACCATAACCCAGATGAAGGAGAGAGAAAAACCCCAGAAAAACAGCTAAGTGATCTGCAGAGTATCAGCCTCCAGGAAAAAGACTTTAGACTGACGATCATGAATGTGATGCAGGGCATTGGAAACAGATGGGAGGCAAAGACTGATAATTTACAGGAAACACTGAGCAAAGAAATACGAAATTTAAGACTGAAGCAAGCAGAGATGAAAAATACAATACCTGAAATATAAAATTCATTAGAAGCAGCCAACAACAGAATACATGAGGCAGAAGAATGAACAAGTGAGGTGGAGGACACACGATTGGAAATCACTGATGTGGAACAGAAAAAGAAAAAAGATTGAATAGATTGGAAGACAGTCTAAGAGAACTCTAGGACAACATTACATGCACCAACATCTGCATTATAGGGGTGCCAAAAGAAGAAGAGAGAGAGAAAAGGCCAGAGAACCTATTTGAAGAGATAATAGGCCAAAACTTCCCTACCATGGGGAAGGAATCACTCACTGAAATCTAGGAAGCACACTGAGTACCATATGAAATAAACCCAAGGAGGAACACCCCAAGACACATATTCACGAAACTGGACAAAATTAAAGACAAAGAGAACATATGGAAAGCATCTAGGGAAAACAAACACATAACATACATGGGAATCCTGAAAAGCTTTTCAGCTGATTTTTCCGCAGAAGCTCTGCAGGCCAGAAGGGAGTGGCACGATATACTTAATGAGATGAAAGGAAAAATCTCCAACCAAGATTACTCTACCCAGCAAGGCTTTCATTCTGATTTGAAGGAGAAAGCAAAAGCTTTACAGACAAACAACAGTTAAGAGGCTTCAGCACCACTAACCCAGATTTACAACAAATACTGAAAGAACTTCCTGAGGCAAAGAAAAGGCCACAACTAGAAACCAAAACACTACAAATGACAAGGATCACCAGTAAAGACATATACCCAGTAAAGGCATAGACACAGTAAATGTAGGAAATCATCCACGCTTCAATATGCTACCAAATCCAGAAATTGGGAGAAGAGGAGGGTACAAATGCAGGACACTGGAGATGCACTTCCAATTAAGAGACCAACAACTTAAAACAATCAGAGAGAGAGAGACGCCTATCTCAAAACTTCAGGGTAACTACAGGCCAAAAACCTACAATAGATACACACACAAATAAGAGCAATCAACTCAAATACAACGCTAAAGGTAGTCATCAATCCACAAAAGGAGAGAACAAGAGAAGAAGGGAAGAAAAAAGAGCAACAGCAACAAATCCAAAACAGTTAATGAAATGGCAATAAGAACATACAAATCAGTAAATAGCTTACATGTAAACGGACTAAATGCCCCAACCAAAAGATCTAGACTGGCTGAATGGATACAAAAGCAAGACCCATACATATGCTGTCTTCAAGAGACCCACTTCACTTTCTAGGGACACATACAAATTGAAAATGAGAGGATGGAAGAAAATATTCCATGCAAATGGCAATCAAAAACGCTGGAGTAATGATACTCATATCAGACAAAATAGGCCTGAAAATAAAGAATATGATAAGAGAAAAAGATGGGCATTACATAATGATCAAAGGACCAATCCAGGATCACTTCAATATATAAGGCAACTGCTAACAACCTTAAAAGGAGAAATTAACAACAACACCATAGAGCAGGGGACTTTAACACCCCACTGACTGCAATGGACAGATCATCCGGACAGAAAATCAACAAGAAAACTCAGGCCCTAAATGAAGCATTAGACCAGATGGATTGAATAGAGAGTTATAGGACATTCCATCCAAAAGCAGCAGAATACACTTCTTCTCAAGTGCACATGGAATTTGCTGTAGGAATGATCACTTTCTGGGCCACAAATCAAGCCTTGGTAACTTTAAGAAAATGGAAATCATATCCAGCATCTTTTTCCAAACACAACGCTATTCAACTTGAAATCAACAAGAAAAAAATTGCCAAAAACCACACACACACAAAGACATGAAGGCTAAACAACATGCTACCAAACAACCAATGGATCATCGAAGAGATCAAAGAGGAAAACTATAGCAAAAGCAGTTCTAAGAGGGAAGTTTATAGCAATACAAGCATACCTCAGGAAACAAGAGAAAGCTCAAATAAACAACCTAACTTCACATCTAAAGCAGCCTGAGAGAGTGTAACAGACAAGACCTAAAGATATAAGAAGGAAAGAAATAATAAAGATCAGAGCAGAAATGAATGAAATAGAAATGAAGAAAACCATAGAAAAGAGCAATAAAAATAAAAACTGGTTCTTTGAAAAGATCAACAAAATTGAAAAACCCTTAGTCAGACTTATCAAAAAAAAAAAAAGAGGACTCAAATCCATAAAATTAGAGATGAAAAAGGAGAAGTTACAAAGGACATCACAGAAATACAGAGGATCCTACGAGACTACTACATACCAATAAATCTATACCAATAAAAGGGAAATCCTAGAAGAAATGGACAAATTCTTAGAAAACTACTTTCTTCTAAGACTAAACCAAGATGAACTAGAAAAGATGAATGGACCAATCACAAGCACAGAAATTGAAACTGTGATTTTAAAAATTCCAAAAAATAAAAGTCTAGGACCAGATGGCTTCACAGGGAATTCGATTCAAACATTTAGAGAAGAGATAACATCTATTCCTCTGAAACTATTCCAAAAACTTTCAGAGGAATGAACGCTTCCAAACTCATTCTAGAAGTCCACCATCACCCTGATAGCAAAACCAGACAAAGATGCCACAAAAAAAGAAAACTACTGGCCAATATCTCCAATGAATCTAGATGCAAAAATCCTCACCAAAATACTAGCAAACCAAATCCAACAGTACATTGAAAGGTTTGTACATTATGATCAAGTGGGATCTGTCCCAGCAATGCAAGGATTCTTCAATATCCACAAATCAAACAGTATGATACACCACATTAACAAACTGAGGAATAAAAACCATATCACCCTCTCCATAGGTGCAGAGAAAGACTTTCACAAGATGCAACACCCATAAAATCCCTTCAGACATGGGTACGGAAGGAACCTACCTCAACATTCTAAAGGGCATATATGACAAACACACAGCTAACATCATTGTGCATGGTAAAAAGCTGAAAGAATTCCCTCTGTGGTGAAGGATGTCTGCTCTCACCACTAATATTCAACATAGTTTTGGAAGTCTTGGGCATGGCAATCAGAGAAGAAAGTGAAATAAAAGGAATCCAAATTGGAAAGGAAGAGGTACAACTCTATTTGCGGAGGCATGATACTATACCTAGAAAATCCTAAAGATGCTACCTGAAAACTGTTAGCATTCATTGATGAATTTGGAAAAGTCACAGAATACAAAATTAATACACAGAAATTCATGGCATTTCTATATACTAAGAATGAACGATCAGAAAGAGAAATTCAGGAAACAATCCCATCAACCATCACATCAACGAGAATGAAATTCATAGGAATAAACCTACCTAAAGAGACAAGAGACCTGTACTCTGAAGACTATAAGACACTGATGAAAGACATCAAAGGTCACACAAACAGATGGAAATACCATCTTTTTGGATTGGAAGAATCAATATTATCAAAATTACTGTACTACCCAAGGCAATCTGCAGATTCCATGCAATCCCTATCAAACTACCAAGGACAGTTTTTGTAGAACTAGAAGAAAATATCTAAAAGTTTGTTTGAAAGCATGAAAGGCTCAGAATAGCCAGACATCCTGAGAAAGCAAAACAGAGCTGGAAGAATCAAGTTCCCTGACTTCAGATTATTCTACTAAGCATCAAATCCATATGGTACTGGCACAAAGACAGAAACGTACATCAGTGGAACAGGATAGAAAGCCCAGAATTAAACCCACACGCCTACAGTCAACTAATCTATGGCAATAGAAGCGAGAACATACAATAGAGAAAAGACTGTACCTTCAATAAATGATGCCATGAAACCTGGACAGCCACATGGAAAAGAATGAAATCAGAACACTTCCTAACACCACACACAACAATAAATGCAAAATGGATGAAAGACCTAAATAGAAGACCAGATAACATAAAACTCTTGAAGGAAAACCTAGGCCAAACACTCTCTGATATAAACCAAAGCAATATCTTCTCAGATCCACCTCCTAGAGTAATAACTATAAGAACAAAAAAAATCAATGGGACTTAATTAAATTTAAAACTTTCTGCACAGCAAAGGAAACCCTAAACAGGACAAAAAGACAACCCAAAGAATGGGAGAACATATTTGCAAATGAAGAGACTGACAAGGGGCTCATCTCCAAAATTTATAGCTACCCCTGCAGCTCAATTACAAACAAGAAAATAACCACATCAACAAATGGGCAGAAGACCTAAACCGACAATTCTCCAAAGAAGACATAACAGATGGCCAAAAAACACATGAAAAGATGTTCAACAGCACTAATTATTAGAGAAATGCAAATCAAAACTACTAGGAGGAACTACTTTACACCACCCAGCATGGCCATCATTAAAAAGTTTACAAACTGGAAATGCTGAAGAGGGGTGGAGAAAATGGAACCCTTATCATACTTTTGGTGGGAATGCAAATTGGTGCAATACTATGGAAAAGAGTGTGGAGATTCCTCAGAACACTAAAAATAGAATTACCCTTGATCCAGCAATCCTACTCCTGGGCATCTCTCCAGAGAAAACATGACTTAAAAAGATACCTGTACTCCAATGTTCATTGCAGTACTAGGTACAATACCCAAGCCATGCAAACAACCTAAATGTCCATCGGCAGTGGAGGAGATAAAGAAGATGTGGTCCATATACACAATGGAATATTACCCAATCATACAAATGAATGATGGGAGTTCCCACAGTGGCCCAGTGGTCATGAATCTGGCTGGTATCCATGTGGATGCAGGTTTGAACCCAAGCCTTCTTCCATGAGTCAGGGAGCTGGCATTGCTGTCAAATGTGGTGTAGGTCATAGATGTGGCTGATGCCATGTTGCTGGGACTGTGGTGTAGACCAGCAGCTGCAGCTGGGATTCAATCCCTAAATGGAAACTTCCATATGCCCTAGGTTTGTCCCTAAAATGCAAAAAAATAAAATAAAATAAATCATAAAGAATGAAATAATGCCATTTACAGCAGCATGGATGGACCTAGAAATTATTGTCCTAAGTGAAGTTAGTGAAAGACAAACATCATATGATATCACTTATAGGTGGAATCTAAAAAAGGGATACAATGAACATCTTTGCAGAGCAGAAATAGACTAACAGACTTTGGAAAACTAATGGTTTCCAAAGGAGACAAGTTGGGGAGTAGGTGGGGTGGGCTGGGTGTTTGGGATGGAAATGCTGTAAAATCAGGTTGTTATGTTTGCTGAACAACTATAAATGTAATAAAATTCAATACAGCCCTGGGAACTATGTCTAGACACTTATGATGGAGAATAATGTGAGAAAAAAGATATATATGTAAGTGAGACTGGGCCACCTTGCCATAGAGTAAAAAATTGACAGAATCCTGAAAAACAGCTATAATGGAAAAAAACATTATAATCTAAAATCAATGAATTAAAAATAATAAAAAAAACAAACAAATGAATACATACATACATACATACATAAACCTAGAAGGTTTTGCACAGGAAAGGAGACCCTAAACAACAAAAAAAAAGACAACCCATGGAATGGGAGAAAATATTTGCAAATGAAGCAACTGACAAGGGATTCATCTCCAAAATTTATAATCACCTCCAAAAAAATGGGCCGAAGACTTAGACAATTCTCCAAAGGAGACAGACAGATGGTCATAAAGCACAAGAAAAGATGTTTAACATCACTACTTATTAAAAAAAATACAAATAAAGATACAATGAGGTACTCCCTCATACCCACCAGGATGGCCATCATCAAAAAGTCTGCAATAAATAAGTGCTGTAGAGGATGTGGAGAAATGGGGACCCTCTTAACAGTGTTGGTGGGAATGAAAATTGATACAGCCACTGTGGAAAACACTATGATCATGTCTCAAAAAAACTAAAAACAGAATTATCATATGATCCAGAAATCCCACTCCTGGGCATCTATCCAGAGAAATCCATGACTTGAAAAGACCTAGGCACCCAAGTGTCCACTGAAGCACTTTACAATAGCCAAGATCTGGAAGCAACCTAAATGTCCATCAACAGAAGAATGGATAAAGAGGTGGTACATAAACACCATGGGATATTAGCCATTAAAACGAAAGAACTAATGGCACTTGCAGCAACATGGATGGATATAGACAGTATCATGCTAAGTGAAGTTAGTAAGACAGTGAGACACCAATATCATATGCTATCACTTATATGTGGGATCTAAAAAAATATGGATACAACTTCTGTGTAGAACAGAAAATGACTTTGAAAAACTTTCCGTTACCAGGTGGGATTCACCCCAGGTTCACAAGGATGGTTCAACACACTCAAATCAAACAATGCCATGCACCACATTAACAAAAAAGTCAGAAACCACATGATCATCTCAAAAGATGCAGAAAAAGCATTTGACAAAGTCCAACATATATTCATGATCAAAACTCTTAATAAAGTGGGTCTAAGGGGGAACAATCCTTAACATAAATAAAGCCATTTATGACAAACCCGCAGAAAATATAATACTCAATGGAGAAAAGCTGAAAGCCTTCCCATGAAAATATGGAGCAAGACACAGATGCCCACTCTCAGCACCAATGGTATTCAACATATTACTAGAAGTTCTATCCACAGCAAACACACAAACAAAAGAAATAAAAGCCATCCAAATAGGAAGAGTAGTGGCTAAAACTGTCAGTGTAAAATGATCACAGTAAACCTAGTTAATAGCCATTACCACAAAGAGTTACACATTTTCTTTCTGTGATAAGAACTTTTTTTTTCCTTTTGGCTGTGCCTGTGACATGCAGAAGTTTCTGAGCCAGGTATTGAACCTGCGCCACAGCAGTGACCTGAGCCACAGCAATGATACCACTGGATCCTTAACCCACTCTCCACTAGGGCATCCAAGGACTCTTAAGATCCATTCTCTCAGCTACTCTCCAACACACAACGTGGTATTAACTGCAGTCACCATGCTGTACATTACCGTCCATGATTTATTTTATTTTATTTTATTTTATTTTATTTTATTTTATTTTATTTTATTTTATTTTATTTTATTTTATTTTACTATTATTATTTATTACTCATCTGTAATTGCACAATGACCATAATAATCCAATTTCACAGGATTTCCATCAAAAGCCCAAGCATTCCCCCCACCCCCCAAACTGTCTCCTCCGGAGACCATTATTTTCTGTCTTTTATTTATCAATCTGCTAAAAGGGAAGCTGAAGCAGGCTGAGTGACCTTTTAAATGTATGGAACCCCAAATGCTACAAAACGAGATTCCACAGGCTCCAAAGGCTGCCACAGATTCACCCTTCTTTGTGACTATGATGGAATTGTCCACCTATCAGTGTGAGCAGGGAAGATGTTAGGAATGGCTTATAAAAAGTTACTATTTTGCAAGCCCGTTCAGGTTGAGGCTCTTGAATATCATCCTAGAGGTCACTAACACTTCACTGTATGGAATCCAGGGGCTGAGTCAAAATAGAGGGGTCTATTTTGGGAAGGGAAGCAGGAGGCTGTAGGGTCAGCTGGTGGACATGGTGAGCATATGGCTCCCTGTTGGGTTGATGGCTGGATGTGGAATAAAGAAAACTAGGGTCAGGTCATCTGAGAACCAAGGACCTGAGATGAACTCGCCATTGTTAGAAGCATCCTGAACCTTCAGAAAAGAACAGGGACCATGTCTAAAGGTTTGCGAATATCAGAGCCATATCTCCTCAGAGAAGGACTCCCCAGGCTCTCCAGGCCTCACTCCCCAAGCCTCCCTTAGAGACAAGGCCTCCCCACCTTTGTCCTTGTCAGCTCACTGACCCTAGAGGTCCTGCCTATCCCTGAGGACTTAGGTTTCCACAGAGATATGGTGGTGGAGAATTGCTCATACAGCTTACCAGCCTGACCAACAGTAGTTCCCACCACACTGGGGCAACTGGGCACAGGGACACATGGCTCTAGAGACTTGAACCATCTGGACCCCATGTGCACGGTGTCCTTGCCTACCAGCTGTGCCACAGAAGAGCCAGGAATACCTGTGCTTGCCCAACTGATTCTCAGGGGGTTTTCCTGGGAGAACACTTGCCCACCTTACCTCTTATCCATGAATCCCCACGACTTCCTGACTGCTGCTTGTCGGCCAACCACACACCTGAGAAGGTTCTGTGCTAGAGAGTGATCTGCAATCAGCCTCACCCTTCTAGGGCCCCAGATTCTAGGACCATACAAATGCTGAAGGTGTGTCCCTGCCTAAGGTACAGATACCCTAAATCCATCCACATGATTTCCACTGGAATTCACCAGCATTTGGAGGGAGGAATTCTTGACCCTAAAGATTGAATCAACCTGAGAGGAGCAATGCTGTGATTCAGAATGAAGGGCCAAGGCACACATAAAATGGCACACCGCCCAGGATGCCCCACTCACAATTCAAATATAATGTGATATACACACACACCAATGATGCCTGAATATTCTGGCTTGGCACATAATTAAGTCACAACACACAGATGAGTGATATGCTCTAAATGCATTTTTGAAGCTCTTCAAGAAACTCAGGTGACATTTCAGATGTGATATCTGCATGGTATGAATATTCCAAACATGAGCAAACTCAAATTACAAAGCTGAGGTAACCGAACACAGAGCCGATTATCCCAAGCTAGTCTGAACCAGTTCCAGTGCCCTTTCATATATGCATGTGCACACAATCCACTTACACTCTGAGGAGGACCCTCAACACCCACCAGGGGATGTAAGCAAAGGACATCACACATACGTATGTGTGTGTGTGTGTGTGTGTCTTCTGAGCACACATGTACCTTTTAATCCTCAGTGTGAATCACCATACAAACTGACCGCCTAAGTTTACATATCTCAATAGACACAACTTCTAAAGTTTTACAGACAAATTCCTACTCACCTGGAATTTTCCACTGCCTCTCCTACTGAGACAGGTTGGGACCTGGCACCCTTGGCTGCGGTGGCTGCAGTGGCTGCAGGGAATGCACCTGGACAAACATCTCCTGGGGAACAAAATACAGCAAAAGTGTAAACAATGAGAAAGAACTCTGCTTGCACATTGCGGACAAATCATGAGAAAAATACAACTGCCACTTCTGAAGAACAGAGAGCAAAAGCAGAGGACTATGCATGCCCCCTACATGCACCACACTAAAGGGGTGGGGTGGGCAAGCCCCCTCAGCCACCCCCCGGCCCAATCCCTGGACATGCCCCTCTCCTCACCCCATAGAAGGAACTAGCTCACCGCTACTCAGTGAGAAGGTGAACGAGGGAACCTGGTGATTGCTTTAGTGCCTCTATGCTGAAGCAGGTGTCCTGAATAAAGCCTTCACTGAGTTTCTCCTCCAGCATCTTATCAACTGCTCTTGATTAAGGAAGGCCAAGAACTCTAGCTGGTAACACTCCAACTCTATACACATCCAAAACATGGGCCTGAATAAAACAGGTGCAACCTACCTACCAACCAGTTGTCCATGTGGAATACCTACATGTACAGGCTCACGAAAACCAGCAAGTCCTCAGTTGTCTCATGCATAGCCCGTATGCCATGCCATAGCCCTAAAACACAGCCAATCCAGGACTCCTGAACACACACACAGCCTACACCGTTTCTTGGTTTCCAAACACACAGACTTCTCACACCTCTCAGAATACATACCACATAAGCTCCAGGAACTCAAATACACACACAGCCACAAGTAGCCTACACTGACTAAGATACATATACAAATGTCAAACACCTATGGACACACACATCCAGATATTCCCAACCCTTGGACATACAGATGCCCCAAACACCAGGCGTGATGCCACCTCTTCAAAATACAACCACCCTCCTCCTCCCCCAACATAGACACCAAAGGGCACTCTAAGTGTATGTGTGTCAAATGTATGTATGTTTTTGCCCTCCCCTGGATAGACACAGACAGACCATCTCTTAGTACCTATTAACAAACACATTAGCAACAAACACATAACACCTTAGCATTCTCCAAAGGAACATACTTTGCACACTCCTAACAACTCCAAGCCATGCGAACAAGACTTGGGCAGTCATGCACCTGGTGATAGACCTACAAACATGGATATGCAAGTAAGACCCATGGACATATCTCCAGAAAACCACATATGAAATGATTTCCATCTATCAAATGATAAGAGGAGCCAGCTCACACACCTGCATCTACTAACACATAACCATAGCCCATATTTCTCCTACACATCAATGCCAGTCTCCAACTCCCCTGAATAAACACAGAACCTCATCTCTCCATTAGAAACACACATACGAACTCCTGGAAGAGCACATAGGCAAAGCATTCTCTGACATCAACCTCATGAATATGTTCACAGGTCCTTCTCCCAAGGCAACATAAAGAAGAGCAAAAATAAACCAATGGGACCTAGTCAAACTCACAAGCTTTTGCACAGCAAAGGAAACCAGCAAGAAAACACAAAGACAACTTTCACAATGGGAGAAAATAGTTTCAAACAATGCCATGGACAAGGGCTTCATCTCTAGGATATACAAGCAACATATGCAACTCAACAGCAGAAAAGCCAACCACCCAATGGACAAATGGGCAAAAGACCTGAAGAGACATTGCACCAAGGAACATACACAGATGGCTAACAAGCACCTGAAGCAATGCTCAACATCCCTGATTATTAGAGAAGTGCAAACCAAAACGACCATGAGATACCACCTCACACCAGTCACAATGGCCATCATTCATAAGTCCACAAACCACAAGTGCTGGAGGGGGTGTGGAGAAAAGGGAACCATCCTGCCCTGTTGGTGGGAATGTAAGCTGGTACAGCCACTATGGAGAACCACATGGAGGTACCTTAGACATCTATACCTAGAACTACCCTATAACCCCGCAATCCCACTCTTGAGCATACATCCGGACAAAACTTTCCTTGAAAAAGACACATGCACCTGCATGGGCATTACAGCTCTATTCACAATAGCCAAGACATAGGAACCAACCCAAATGTCCATCAACAGATGATTGGATTGGGAAGATGTGGTATACATACACAATGGAATCCTACTCAACCATAAAAAAGGACATGAGGCCATTTGTGTCACCATGAATGGAACTAGAGACGCTCATCCTCAGGGAAATAAGTCAGAAAGAGAAAAACAAAGACCATAGGACATCACTTATAACTAGAATCTAATATAAAGCACAAATGAACATTTCCACAGAAGAGAAAATAATAGACTTGGAGAATGGACTTGTGGCTGCCCAGGGAGAGAGGGAGGGAGTGGGAGGGATTGGGAGCTTGGGGTTAACAGGTGCAAACTATTGATCTTGGAATGGATGTACAATGAGATCCTGCTGTGTGGCATTAAGAATTCTGTCTAGATACTTACATTGCCACACAACAATGTGATGAAAACCTGTGCGTACATGTATGCGTAACTTGGTCACCATGCTGTACAGCGGGAAAAAAAAATAAATGAATAAATAAATAATAAATAACAAAGAAACACACATGTGCACTTCCCCAAATATTTAGGCCTAAAATCTCCCTACTGAAAAATACAAGTGCATAGCCCCAGCAAATATTCTACCAAATGACCATGCCCCTTGAATACACACACAAACTCATACACACAACTCCTCTCCACAAGCCCCAAATATACCCACAATTACCCAGGACATTACAAATATGGCAACGTATAACACCTATGCATTTAGTTCCAAATACACATATAATACATGCTCTGCATATACATAAAATCACACTCCCCCCCCACCCAGCCTTCATGCAAATACAGAAGCACAGAAACACAGGACAGCCACCTATGGAATATTCACCAGTCTCATAAAAGTTTCAGACTTGCCCTAAACACATCAAAAGACACACACACAGCTCCTGAAAAACTGCTACACAGAAAAGGCAAGAAGCATACAACATGCTACAAATACACAAATAATCATCCTAAAGATAAGGATAGATTCGGATACTTAAAATACATGAAAAGTCCCACTGGGGGTGAAAGACAAGGTTTATGAGTTTGGGGAACTGGTGTAAGCTGAGGAGCACTCAAGGAATGGAACCCAGCTATGATCTACACTAACTTGAAGGAAGACCAGGGGCCTGTATGAGTCAGACATGCTGAAGCCACAAACCCCCATACTTAAAACATAGGACAACAGATAGGAAGAGTAAATCCTGTTGCATGAAGTCATGGAGTTAGTAGTCCTTGAAAAGCAGCATTTTTTCACATACCCAAGACAGAAATATAGATGACAGGGGACAAAACTAGGTAAATGGGGACATTAGCTGGAAACCTGAGATGAATTGCCATATTGTACATGTTACCACACTCCTGGTAATACACACAGGACTTCAATAGCATTGTTGACTGACCTGGTTAAGCCATGTAGGGGCAAAGTGAGGGACAAAAGATGTAAGCCTTGACATCTGCCCCCAAATGAGGAAGAAGGCAGACTTCTCCCTTCTCCTCTTTTCCTTGGATTATAAAAATGGAGCTCTCGTGGTTCTTGGGGCTGCTCTGCTCCCTTGCCAGCCTACTTCTCTCTCTCTCACAAGTGTCTTATGCTAAAAAAGCTCGCTCATTGCCTACTGCTTTGTCTCAAGCTGAATTCATTCTGCAATGAGTCAGAAAAGCCTGAGCTTCATGAGTCCTGACACTGGGAGAGAGGTTTTTCCTTAAAAGACAGTGGTTTTGAGGAGTTGGAGTCATTCTTTTGTGGCACAGAAGGTTAAGGATCCAACTTTGTCACTGCAGCCATCCAGATCGCTGCTGTGGCATTCAGTCTTGGGCCTGGGAACCTCCACATGTGGCAGATAATATCAAAAAAAGGAGAAAAAATAATCATTGTGTTCCAGTCCACTCCTAACCTGGGATCCTGGGTTCAAGTGCCAAACTACCGTGCAGGTTGATTCAAGTCCCACTCTCAATTTTGGCTGGGTTGAAGTCCCAGCCACGGAGTTTCACTACATTCCCCACATATACAACATAAATGGATTGTACACCCAAACAAACAGACCCCCGTAATGACCAAACATGGCCCTTATGCATAGGCAGATAATCCAAGTCCACCTTTAGACACACAATCCCAAAACTCATGGGTGAAAACACCATGTGCCAAATATTCCCCTGAACACCAACTTACAAACACCTAAACACCAACTCCTTGAGTGTGCCTCTGTTACATCTCAAAACCCTTCAAATATAACACTCACCCTTAAAAACGTTCACCAAAACACAGGCATGAACTCCCCTTATACACACATATCCATAGACCTAACCAACCCAGATATCTGACCACCCACCAGACTCCCAACAACCTATCAAATATGTATGAACCCCATCTAGGCTTGTGCATCATTCATGATTTACATCAGACTACAAAGAGATGGTGAGCACTACATTCAGGAAAGTTGTCCCCACCATGGACCCAAGCATGCCTTTTGAATATGAGCATTGACAGTAATTTTTATGTTCTGAAGGAGACAGCAATGAAACTAAGATCATGTACCTTGGCTCTTCACTGATTTTCCAGTGACCTGCGCTACTTCCTGGGAAGTGCATGAGGGTTTTCCAGTTGGAAATGTTTCTGTCTAGCTTTCCTACTCTTGAGAACTGCATGCTGGAATGGCACACATTTGAATGGCCCACAAACTTTATGCACCTGCCTCTGGAGGCCCTGCAATCACTCAAGTCTTCATGCAGCCCGACCCACAGTGCTGCCAATAAACTGTGGTGGAAACACTGCTCCGGACCTTAACTCCATGCTGGCATGAACCCACACAGAGGAGGGCCCAGATATCCCACAGAGTGAAAAATAGTGCTGAGGGCTCACACCCAACACGTGAAAAGTCCCCATATGCCTTACCAGGGCCTTCACAGAATTAAGCAGAAAGGCCGCCATGACTGGCCCCACCCCCAGGCGGGCCACCCGTTGGGAAACCACCCTCTGCCCTCATGAATGCACTACTGGCTTCCCAAGCAGACCCGCCTCAACAGATGCTAGGAGCGGTTGGTGGAGGGTAGTCCCTGCACCTGACAGCCCTAGCCACTAGTGGACATGTGCATGCTTGCTGGCGTGGGATGTGTGAATACCTAGCCCAGGTATTCTTGCAAGAGAGGAATATAATGGAGAATTGGCATCCTCTGGGGAGTTTTTTGATATGTCTTCTCATTGAGAACTTTCTGACCTTCTCCTCTTCAACCTCTCTCTTGTGAGATGATCTCCCACATTCAAATTGCAAACTTGAAAACTGTCCATTTAGATATGATCCCCATGAAAGAGTTCGGAGAGCTCCAGCCTAAGCACGGTATCCTCAATTTGGGCCAAGGGTATTCATGCCCTTTGGGCTGCAGTTCCTTAGTTTTGCTTACTGTTTTTTCTAGAAATATTAGGTCCTTTTACCTAGCAAGCCTTAGGGTTCCATTAAAAAGAATTTCTAGCAATGAATTGTAGACATGGAAAACACTCTGAGAGAAATTTCTCCTGTTTCCATGCCTAGAGCTTTTCCAAATGCATTTGTTCTACTCAAATGTTTTGCTCTCAGTGTAGTTAGTTAATGCATGGAAGTTTTTCAATAAAGGTTGATTCATAGGTGTTTCCTTTGTAAGGTTTTGGTTATCCGTGTGAAGTAAACTTGACAATCTTGGCCAATTATACCACAGCAGGTACTTTGGGAACAATTGTACTCTCCCTCCCTACTTCTTTGACTACATCACAGAATTTCCGTTGGCAATCAACCAACAAATAAATAGGAGCAGATTCAACTTACTGACCTGACATTGTCATACTTTGCAAAGAAATGTGAACCATCAGGACTGTTCTCCGGTTAGCTGCAACGTTGGAGCATTTCTTCATCAACAGGATACCTCTCATGAGCCCTTACATCTAACAACACCAAGAGCTCCCAAGGGCACAGACTTGAAACCTCCACAAGACACAAACCTGGAATCTCTCAGTGCCTTTAAATTTCCATCAGCAAGTGGGAGATTACCTGTCTTCTGATGCTTGTGATCCATTTCCAGAGATGTTTCTCCTCAGCTCTCAGTGCCTGCCCTGAAGCTCTCTGCAGGAATAATCAGATAAGGGTCCAAAAGACATTGAGACACCCACATCCATGACTGGTTTTCCCTAATTACATTTCAGCTAATTTGATTATCTCTGCCTCTAGGATGTAGGGTTTGGAGGTAGTAAACAAAAATTGATTGCAGATTGGGAATGTCACTTTTCCACAATGTGATTTTCTATCAGGGTCCCTGAGAAGATGCATTCAAATACTATATCAGAGCTATGAGTGAGGATCTTATAAATAATCGGTTGAATGCCTGAACAAGGGGAGGAGACAACAAGGAGCCTGCCCTTCTTGAGAGCCTGGGTACAATGCTTGCCTCACCAATCCTCTTATATGAAGTTATTGGTTGAAAAACATTTAAAATTTTCATTATAAGAGCTCAAATACAGAGAAATATTTCCAAATTGTTTATTTTTTCAATCCCTCATCAAGAGGTACTTGATAGAAAGCTCACCATGATATTGCTTGAAATCCTCTCACCTCAGCTTCTCACTCTCTTTTGAGTCCATTTTTCTTTGCAAGGGGTAAGAAGCTTCTGAAGCATCTTCCCAAGTCTTTTTCTCACTGTGGGACACTCCTTATAAACCTCTCTTGCCTTCCCCGACACCCTAACATCAGTAGGAATTGTAGTGGTGCTACAGCAGAGAATGAATTTCACCTCCCAAGAGATTTGGTTGCAGTCCTATTAGGTTTCCACCCCTTATCTCCCTTGGCAAGTTTCCTAATTGTCCTCTCTTCTCACCACACAAAACATGACTACTCATTCATATCATTAGGAGAGTGTAAGGTGACATTAATTCTCAACATGAAAATAAGAGTCAGAAAACTGTTTCTCATTTGTGTCTCTGTTTTGTTTTCTAAGGGATGCAGATGGGACCATAGGTAATGATGAGCCTAGATTCTAAAGTGGAAGGTTATGGGATGCAGACAGGAAATTCACAAGCTTATAAGCAGGGCTTGCAGGCCAGGTCTTAGATGGGATTGGCTTTGTCCAAAAGGAGAGTGGACATTGGTGCATAAAATACTGGCACTCTCTCAAGGTGCACATGCATTTCACGGGTAGTTGATTTTTTAAATCCTAGAAATACAAGGAGTTTCCAATGTCGCTCAGCAGAAACGAACCTGGCAAGTATCCACGAGGATGTGGGTTTGATCCCTGGCCTCCATCAGTGAAAGAAGGATCTGGTGTTGCCTTGAGCTATGTTGTAGGTCACAGACACAGCTTGCATCCCATATTGCTGTGGGTGTCCATAGGCCTGCAGCCGTAGGTCCGATTTGACTCCTATTCTGGAACTCACATATGTTGCAGGTCTGGCCCTAAAAAGGAAAATAAATAAAAGACCAAAAAAAAAAAACCAGATCTCTGGGATATTTAGTACATTAACTTGTCTTCTTGTCCCTTATTTCTGTCCTTAACCCCACGAAGCACAAACACTCAATCCTATATCCTGCCTCTTCCATTGACATTTCATCCTGCAGATTTGGGGTCCCTTTGCCATTTTATTTTGGGTTGGACCAAAATGCACACTTCAGTTTCTAGTCCAAGTTCTCATCCTCTCTAGAACTGCTCACTACTAAGCGCCTAATATGTTACCCTTTTTGGCTAGTTTTGCCAGATAAATGCTGATGCTGAGGGAAAGGTAAATTTCAGATAAATAGGGAAAGAACTTTCAGTAAAGATATGTCCAAAATGTTGCATAGGACAGAGTTAAGGCTAAAGGCAGGCACTGTGTATAGGAAATGAAAAATTTAAATGGAGCTGGATATTTACTTTTGATATTGCCTGGATTTGCACACTCTGTTCTTTCAGTTCCTTGAATTTCAAGAGAATGTAGAAACTCCCATAATAAAGGTTAGTCCAGTAACAGAGGAGCCACAATGGCAGTATGAAGGTGACAAAAATAATACTCAGATATACGGAGACAAGATTTAATTTTCTATTTTTCCTTTTTACTTTTTTCCAAGATGAACTCTTACCTTATAATTGTTAAGTTTTCCATTGCAGTTGATTTACAATGCTTTGTCTATTTCAACTGTACAGCAAAAGGACCCTGTCATACAGACACACACACACGTATATATACATATATATTATACATATATAATTGCTTTCTCACATTATCCTCCAACATTTTACATCCCTGTGCACATTTTAATTTTCAGAGACAAAGAAATAATTTTTGAAAAGGCAAATGGATTGCATTCAATGTTCCTTGCCCAAAAGATCTCTGAAAAGATGTGAATGAAACAAGTATCTCTGATTACCAGTGGGAACGAGGACTGAGTGGACAGGGGAAAGAGGGGGGAGGAGGACTCAACACTGCAAATTCTATCTCACACAAGTGGATTGTGATCCCTGAGAAGGGAGGATTTGTTGAAAATATTACATTCGATCATTAAAAAGGTAAAACATACAATACTTACCAGCAATGTCATAATATGGGAAACACGTCAGACTGATCTCTGGTCTTGGACACGTGGGCTGTGCAGCGGCTTTTTGGATAGACTGGGCCTTTCCAGCACAAAGGAACATGAGGAAGGTGGGTGCTGCTGGATGCTGGTTGGCACACAAGACGGCTTCCTTAGGAAAGACGGACACACACAAATCACAAATGGTGGGTCTGCTGAGAGAAGCCAAACCATAAACATTGGGTTCCAGGTGGCCATGAAAACCCAAGTGGTTATCAGATGATAAAAGGTGAATTTTGTTCAGAAAGTCTGGCCTCTGGGGAAGGAAGCCAAGAGCCAGGACGGAAGCTGAGGGGGTTGAAGGACAACAAACAAGTTGATGAATAACGAAGGGAAAGGGAACATCAAGACAAACCTTGGTGCTGTGACTCTGAAAACCAACACATACATTGCCTGACGAGGCACTCAACAATTGTCTGGCCCCTGCATAAGGTGGAAGAAACGTCTGGTTCTTGCCTCCCTGCAGAGGCCAGCATGGAATGGCACCCCACCCCCACCCAGGCTCACCTGCCCTCGGCCCCTCCCCCACTGCAGAATGACTGCAGGCCCGCATTCTACTGTTGAGATTCAAACTTGGGCTCCTTTACTTGCGTCCTGAGCATCTGTTGGGGCAGGTCCCTCGCTGGGTCCTGCTCTTGACTGTCCACGTTGAGGCCACCAGCCCGTGGTGGTCCAGGCCCATGCCTGTGGGAATGGCTTCAGAAGGCGGTAAGCCTCTAGACAGGGGCTGTTTTCCAAGAGAAAGGGCCTCCCTCAAATCCCTGGGTTTCCGTTGGGACCCTTCACTGTGGACATGGAGTTGGACGGAAGGAGAGGAAGGCGACAGCACTGCACCCCAGGGACATCTCAGCTGGGGAGCCTGTAGAAACCTGAGGCTGCCCTGGGGAGGACAGCTGCTTGGAGGTGGTTCAAGAGGCCTTGCTCTGGTTGGGGAGGCAGGATGGCAGCAGGCAGGTTGGCGGTTTCTAGAAGGAAGACAAGCCACTTGGGACGTGTATGTAGCCAGTTTCCTCTTGCTATTCAATTTTATAACAAAACTTACTAATTTCAACCAATAGAGGTGAGTCGTTTGAAACAGGTAAAGATTAAATTTTAGAAAATTTGTAAGAAATGACATCTTGTGGAGTTCCCACGGGGGTGCAGCAGGTTAAGCATGTGGCATTTCCACAGTTCCAGCTTAGGTGGGATTCAGTCCCTAGCCTGTTTCTCTATGCTGCAGGTACAGCCAAAAAAAACCCAGAAAACCTGACATTTCACTGTACTCCTGCCTGCAGAATCTAGGCAGAGAGGTTGTTTTCACAACTAGACAATTAATTGTTATCCCTAAGGCATTCATTCCTTAACAGTTCTAATCTTTTATATGTATTAATCTCTCTTTAAGAAACATAAGAATCTTGCCAATACCTACGGTTTTATCAATGAACCCATTTTATCAACTGTCAGTGCCATGGCTATACATGTACGAAATCTAAAATATATATGTGTGTATTGCATATCCCGAGTTTGCTATTTTTCTGCCTTTTGCTTCTTAGGGCCACACCTGCAGCATAGGGGAGTTCCCAGGCTATGGGTCTAATCAGAGCTGTGGCTGCTGGTCACAGCCACAGCCACAGTCACAGCAATGAGGTATCCAAGCCATGTCTATGACCTATACCAGAGCTCACGGCAATGCCGGATCTCTGACCCATTTAGTGAGGCCAGGGATCAACCCTGCATCCTCGTGGATACCAGTCAGATTTGTTTCCACTGTGCCACAACAGGAACTCCTTGGGTTTGCTATTTTTCATATCACACTCTCCCTCCCTCAATCATTCCAATGGTGCTGTGGGGTGATCAGTCTTGACACAGACACCTTTCCTGGGTTCCCCTCACAGAGCCCTGTTCTGGACCCCATACCCACTTCAGCCACCCCTCTCTCCACACTCCTTTCTGCAGTGAGCTGCTCTAGGCCCCACCGGACAGCTGCTAACATACTCTACATGGATGAAACATCGCAGTAGGTTATGTGACAGCAGGTTATCTGGTAGAGCTGCATGAACCAGAGGGACTCAACTCTTGGCCACGCTCAGGCTGCACACACCCCAAACACTTTGCTTCCTGATAGCAGTGACTTTCAAACAAGATTCTTACTCAAGTCCCAGAGAATAATGCAGACATGGGTGCTAGCTGCATGTACATTTCATAAGAAAGGACTTATGATCTTAGACTAAATCTAATCACACATTATAAAATTCATCAACCAATAAATGAATCATCTGGGGGACATCTACAGTACAAATACTTTCATGTCAGTCCTTCAGAGGTTTCTTAAAAGAGTTTTGGAATTTATTTGACCAGGGGGAGGGGTTGGTCAGGGGATTTAGAAAGACCCCATCACACATTCCCCATCGGACAACAATGTCCTGGAAGGCAGCAACAATGGCTTCCTGCCACCAGCACAAGAGCAACAAGACTAGGGTCAACTCTGCACCCCCTGAAAACATGCCCAGTAACTGGTAGAGAGTATTTATGCTCCAAAAATATGAGACTTCCTCCCCCAGTACGAGGATACTCCAAGAATCACTCACAGAGCCCCATCCTCTCAGTTTACAATGAAGAAACAATGGCTGGAAGAAGTGGAGTCATTGGACCAAGGTCACCCAGTAGCTTGGAGTCCAAGTAAATATATTTATTTAGCAAACAAGGGTCTGGAAACCAGTGCAGTAAAGTCCTCATCATCAGAGTGATTTTATTATTCCTCAGCCAGCCAGCCATATATTTGTTCTATTAAACTTTCACCACACAGCCTTGGCTTTAATATTGTCACATGCATTCCTCTTCTCTCCCCAGAAGAGTGATGCTCTTTGAGGCACAAGATTCCCTCCAAATTCCATGTTAACAGTCCAGGAGAGCCTGGCTCTGCTGGGTGAGGAAGGACCACCACCTGACTCAGTGCTGCTGGTGGCAGCAAGCCAGCTGAGCAATGCCTCAGGTCCTGAGTGGACTCACTGGGAAGGCTGGTGTTGGCACTCATCAGGGGCTGTCGCAGCAGCTGCATGTCTGTCATATCCACATTAGGTGTCCCGGGCTGATTGAGGGGCCAGAGTGTAGGAGGAGGCTGAGTGTTGGCTGTACTCTTAAGACCTAGGAGAGGTACAGGACAACACCCACACCCTCACTTCAACACTGGGAGAAAGCCTGAGACCAAAGTGAACCATGAAGGTCAAGGGTGGATGCTGCAGGAATAAGGGGATAAAGCTCTGTCTTCCTCATTGAGCACCCTTGCTGGGTAGATCTCTCCTCTGGGACTGTGACCCTCTCTCTGTAAACCAAACTGTCACCAGTCTGAGGTCTTATGTGAAGATGGATCTTCCACATATCAAATTAGGTTCTAGGCTTAACAAGAGTCTTCTTGGCACATACTTAGTGGGATGACATTGGTGATGGGGGCCAAAACCCTGCTGTAAGCCATGGTGCTCCATGGCCTGCAGGGTCCTTCGGTGGGGGAGAACTGTGGTCCAGTGACTGCAGGGGCCTACTTGCCATGGGCAGAAACCCAGGATGTCAGTCATCACATATGTGTTTCATCAGAGGGGTCACGTGCTTCATGGTAGGCGAATCAGGAAGGAGCATGTGCCAGGAGCTAGGATGCAAGGGCAAGGCTGTCTGAGAACCTCAGTTACTGACCGCAGCTGCATTTTCCACGGGCCACATGCTGTTGGAACTAGACTTTGGTGCAAGCAAGTTTAGAGGGGTTCTCCATGGTGGGAGCTGTGTTCTCTCCTGATGGCACTCTGCCCATGCCAGCCTTGTGGTGTGAAGACAGAATGAGGATTGGGTGGGCTGTTTCTCAGCTGTGCAACCTGCATAAAAGGAGCTGAAACTCAGATATTCAGGCTTATGGACTGTCAGTGAGACCATGCTCCTTGCCTCTGATCCTTTCCTGCTTCCTCATCCTATTTCTTCACCAGTGAGCCTGAAAAGTAGGCATGGATATAGGAATGGAGGATGGAGGCTCCAGCCCAGCAGCACAGTGGTGCTGACCAGTGAGGCATGGAAGTCCTCGTGTGTTGCCGAGGCTCATCGTCCAGCATAGATGCAGGCAAAGCCCAGTGAAGATTTCAAAGTCAAGAGGAGAGTGTACTCAGAAGGCTGTGCCTGGACATCTCTGACTCTAGAATGAAGCTTGCTCAGAGGCAGAGGGGAAACCAGTCAGTTGGTTAGAGAAAAGCCTTTAGCTCTGCCACTTAAACTAACAGACTTACAAATTACCTGACAGGCTTTGGGACAACACGAGGAAGCCTCAGAAGACTAGGGTCAACTTCCTAGCAAGTTTTGTTCTAACAAGAGGGGAAGGAAGCCCTGTATTTTAGCAAATAGCTGGGAGAGGAGGAACGAGCCAAGTGAAAAGGCAGATGAGGCTGGCAGCCCCGGGCAATCTTCAAAAAATTACTGGGAGAAACCCAGGGGGAGCGAGGAAGCTGTTGATGGGAGGTTCTGTTCCTGGTGGGGGTGGGCGGTTGCTGTTCTGCTGCAGAACTTGGAAAGCTGAGTCAAGCCATGGTGCTTGATTTAGCTTGGCTTGGTCTTTCTCAGGTCGAGCATTTGACAGGCACCTGCAGAGCTCTCTCTGAACCCCAGAGAGCTCAGACTACAAATCATCATTAGCAAAAGGTTCACAGCTTAGGTTAAGAAATGAGAAGGGACTAGGTCCATCTTCAGCAGATGAAGAAACCAGGAGGCACTCTTTTCTGCACAGAAGCCAAAGACAGCAGCCTTAAAATGTCTTGGGCCAGTTTGAAGAAGTATAGGGAAAAGAGCAATGGTTGTAAGGAAAGCAGGGCCCTTAATTTTGTTTGGAAGTTGCTTATTATAATTGCGGATTCCATCATCATCTGGGGTGTGGGAACCCTTGAGAATAGAAAAGGGGATTTCGGAAGTTTTAACGCACAGCCTATACATGGTGAAGAGACAGGAAATGCCATGAAACCTGAAGGTGCCACCAATGCAAGTTACACACTTGTTAGCTGACAGTGGGGCTTTGGATGCCATTTTTCAGGGCGAAAGGCAGTCTGTCTAAAGGGTAGAAGGTGTCCCTAGAACATAGAAACTCTGTGTCACAACCCATTGACCGGAGACAGCTTTTAATTGACCATGGATGTTTGAGGCTAGAGTCTGGTGAAATTATGCACTTTTAATGGCAACTTGGAGGAGCTTAACCAGGACATGCACTGCTCTTTTCTCTCTTTGACTCCTTGTCCATTGTCCTCCTCTACACACTGCAAGCCATCTGCCATAGTCTGTAACTGGTGACAACCGTGCAGATTTAAACTGCAGGAGAGGCATCAGGCTCTGCAAACTCTGCATTTCCAAAATCGCTGTTTGGACTGTAAGCTGACCAAATAGACACATTTAGGATTTGGGCTCCTGTTTCCCAGCCAGAAATGCAGGCCTGGGAAAAGATGCTTCTCTATCTTGACACAAAGCTTTGTCTTGACAATTCATTGGAGCGTTGAGAAAATGGAACACAGAAGTCTCAGAGTTGGTGCAGCCCAATTTGGAAGCACGGGGAGGCTCCACATCCATTCCGGGGAAAATGAATTATGCTGCAGGTTCCGAAGAAGATCCTGACATTATCAGGAGCCGCTAGGGCCCTCTGGTCAGGACCAGCCAGAGGAAGAAAAAGGAGGAGAGAAGAGATGCTCTTCCGGGATCTTAGGTCTTGAGTTGATGATGGGAGGGAGCTGGGTGAGAAATTTTACAAAGTTATAACACATTGTTACGATCCCTCACCTCGTCAGCTCCTGTCTGCTTGACAAGGACAATATCCTTTCAGGAAAATATGAAATAAAATGGAAAGTGGCCTCACGATGAAGTTACCTGAAGCAATGGCCTGATATGTTACAGAGTGTTGGGAGCAACATTAAAAAGGCATTTGTAACTGGCCACCTCCATGGCTCCAAGTGGAAGCTGATGCAGGCCTTCTCAGTCCCAGGGCTTTTGTGAGAGTTGGCCCCTCATGACCACTCTTGGCAAGCCAGGCCTGGGACGCTGGGGACCCCACCAGGGAAAAATTCCTTTTAAAGAGTCACAGCCCCTCTAACATGGACATTCTAGCAAGAGTCACGACTGGGCAGAGGGTCAGAGGCATTCGCACCTGTGAGAGGAGGAAGGAGGAGCCCAGCACCAAAGGGGGCTGGAAGTTGGCGACTGTCACCACAATAATCTAATTATTACTCTGCTCCTGTCCCCTCCTGAATAACTTTTTTATTGAAGTAGAGTGGATTTCCAATGTTGTGTGTCAGGTGTGCAGAAAAGTGATTCCATTATACCCCTGCATGTGTATATCTAGTCTTTTCCAGATTCGTTTCCATTACAGGTTCGTACAAGATGCTGATAGGTTGTCTATTTGATATTTAGTAGTGCTGATACCGTCCTCAATCTACCATAACTGGGCCCATCTGAATGACACCCAACACCGCTCCTTCCTGAAGGCTTTCCTCTCAAGCTGGATGCCTGTCAAGATTCCTGTGCTGTGTGACAGCCCTCTCACTGCTGGCCCTGCAGTCAGCCCCTTCTCCACTTCCTCTAGCTGTCCTCTCACCTCATCACCACCCACCCCGCCTTATTCCCACCTCATTACCGACCTCCCACTTCATCACAGCTGTCACCATCCCATCGCCACCCTCCTCCTTCACCCCCATCCTCCCACCTCACCGCAGATCTCCTAACCACCCTCTCTCTCAGCTCAACTCCACCATCCTCCCACCTCATCTCCGTAACCCCACCTCATCGCTGTCCTCCCCACTTCATCACTGGCATCCTTCCACCTCACCACCACCCCCCCATCTCATCACCAACCTCCCACTTCACCACCACCCTCCATCTCATCACCAACCTCCCACCTCATCACCATCCTCCCCATCTCACCACCACCCTCTCATCTCATCTCCGTCTTCCCCATCTCACCACCACCCTCCCATCTCATCGCCAACCTTCCACCTCATCACCATCCTCCCATCTCACCACCACCCTCACATCTCATCTCCGTCTTCCCCACCGCCCCCTCACTCCCTCAGCACCACCACCTGCTCCCCACTGGCTCTTCTGGCGCCCTGGACTCCTCTGCCCCCCCCAGGCCTCCTTCTTCTCCTCAGCAGTTCAACTGTCACCTACAAAGCCCATTAACAATTCCCTGCTCATAAAAGTACAGTCTGGGAAATAAAGCAAAGTCTACCTTTTCTTTTCCTTTGTGCTTGGCCAGGTTTCAGTTGCTTGCAGGGCGCAGTGCAGAGACACCACGCCTGCACTGCAGACCCCAGTTAGGGAAGCAGCTGCGCCAGCCGTTAAAAAACGGTTCCTGAGGAAATAAGAGCAACACCGCGATTCAAGATGGCAGCGGACTGTGAACTAGGCTGTGCCTGGGATTGGGTGTGAGCCGTGTGTCCCCGCCTCCCGCGGCCTGCCGAGGCCCCGCCCCCCGGGCACATTGCCAGCCGAGGCCCCGCCCCCCCGCGCTCGGCCTGCAGAACCCTCGCCCCCCAGTCACATAGCCTGCTGAGGCAAAGCCCCCCGGCAGAGGGCCTGCAGAGGCCCCGAAACCTGGCACATGGCCTGCCGAGGCCCCGCCTCCCCGCGCGCGGCCAGCCGAGGCCACGCCCCCCGGGCACATTGACAGCCGAGGGCCCCCCCCCCCCCCCCCCCCCCCCGCGCTCGGCCTGCAGTAGCCGCGCCAACCTGGCACAAGGCCGGCCGAGGACCCCCTGTCAGCGCGCGGCCTGCGAGGCCCCGCCCCCCAGGAAACGCCTGCCGAGGTCCCGCCTCCCTGGCACGCGGCCTGCCGAGGCCACATCCCCCCAGGAAAAGGCCTGCCCTGGCCCCGCCTCCCCGCGCGCGGCCTGCCTAGGCCCCGTCCCCCCAGGAAAAGGCCTGCCGAGGCCCCGCCTCCCTGGCTCGGCCTGCAGAAGCCGCGCCCCCCAGTCGTATAGCCTACCGAGGCCCCGCTCCCCCCGCGCGCGGCCTGTCGAAGCACCACCTCCCCGCGCGCGGCCTGCCGAGGCCCCGCCCCCACGGCACAGGGCCTGCCGAGGCTTCTCCTCCCTGGCACGCGGCCTGCCAAGGCCCTGCCTCCCTGGCACATGGCTTGCCGAGGCCCCGCCTCCCCGCGCGGGGCCTGCAGAAACCTTGCCCACCTGGCACTTGGCCTGCTGAGGCCCCGCCCCCCAGGCACACGGCCCGCCGAGACCCCGCCTCCCCGCGCATGGCTTGCCCAGGCCCCGTCCCCCCAGCACAAGGCCTGTCTAGGCCCCGCCTCCCCGCGCGGCCCCCAGAAGCCGCGCCCCCCAGTCACATAGCCTGCGGAGGCCCCGCCCCCCCGGCGCAGGGCCTGCCGAAACCCCGCCTCCCCGCCCGCGGCCTGCAGAAGCCTTGCCCACCTGGCACGTGGCCTGCAGAGGGCCCCCCCCCCCCCGCCCTGTCCGCGCAAGTCCCGCAGAAGCCGCGCCCCTCAGTCACACAGCCTGCCGAGGCCCCGCCTCCTCAGCACGCGGCCTGCTGAAGCCCCGCCTTCCCCAGGTCGGCCTGAAGAAGCCACGCCCCCCAGTCACACAGCCTGCCGAGGCCCCGCCCCCCTGGCACCTGGACTGAAGAGGCCCTGCCTCCCCGCAAGGCCTACTGAGGGGGGTCCCCTTCGCACCCTACAGGGCCTGCTAAGGCCCCGTCTTCCTGCCGAGTCTGCCCCCCCCCCACCGCCGCCACCCCACGCCGCCTGCAGTGGCTATGCGCCCCACCGCCGAGCCCCAGCGCGCCTGCCTTGTCACCTCGCCACCACCACCCCCCCTCGCCCCCCGCCCCCCGCCCATGAACTGAGGAGACACTGTGAAGCTCCCAGGCCCGCCTGACTGCAGAGTGTGTGCTTGGAGCTCACAGCCCCGTCTTCGGGTGATGGAGAATGCTTTCCTTTCCTTCTCTGGGCCGGAGCCACGAGGGCAGGTGGCCCCTTGATGCGGCCCAGCTGGAAAGTGTCAGGAACACAACTTCCACCTGGTCTCTATGCCTACTGCTGGAAGCCACCGTGTCCAGCTCCCTTGGCCCATCCCCAGCTCTACCTGCAGTGGTTACCCTCTGCTCCCCGCTGCTGGCCGGGTCCCACCTAGGCCACCATCCCGGGGCCTCTGGCCGCTCACAGTCCCTCCCTGCACCTGCTCCCTCCAGGCTTCTTCCACGTTGTCCTCTGTCCCCCACAACCACACTGTTCCCACCCCTCCCTCACTGGTCCCCAGCTTTGGTCTCATCCACTCAGGTGTCCTTTCCTCCTTCTGGACCCTCTCCGCCTCCCTGACACGCGGCCTGCCGCGGACCCCCTGTCCGCGCGCTGCTCGTCGAAGCACCGCCCCCCCCAGGAAACGGCCTGCGGAGGCCCCGCCTCCCCCGCTCAGCCCGCAGAAGCCGCGCCCCCCAGTCACATAGCCTACCAAGGCCCCGCCCCCCCCGGCAGAGGGCCTGCCGAGGCCCCGCCCCCCAGGACACGTGCTGCAGAGGCCCCGCCCCCCCCCCCCCCCCGCACAGGGACTGCTGAGGCCCCGCCTCCCTGGCACGCGGCCTGCCGAGGCCCCCGCTGTCAGCGCGCGGCCTGCCGAGGCCCCGCCCCCCCAGGTCACGGCCTGCCGAGGCCCTGCCTCTCAGCAGGCCACCGAGGGGGGGATTCCCCCCCCACCCCCCGCACAGGGCCTGCTAAGGCCCCGTCTTCCCCCGTGTGGCCTTCCGAGGCTCTTTCCCCCCCCTCCCCCCCCCCCCCCCCCCGCCACCCCACGCCGCCTGCAGAGGCTCTGCGGCCCCCCGCCGAGCCCCAGCGCCTGCCTTGGCACCTCAACCCCCCCCATGGACTGAGGAGACCCTGTGAAGCTCCCAGGCCCGCCTGGCTGCAGAGTGCGTGCTTGGAGCTCACAGCCCCCTGTCTTCGGATGATGGAGAATGCTTTCCTTTCCTTCCCTGGGCAGGAGCCACACGGGCAGTTGGACCCTTGATGCGGCCCAACTGGAAAGTGTCAGGAACACAGCCTCCACCTGGTCTCTGTGCCTACTGCTGGAAGCTACCGTGTCCAGCTCCCTTGGCCCATCCCCAGCTCTACCCACAGTGGTTACCCTCTGCTCCCCACTGCTGGCCAGGTCCCACCTAGGCCACCATCCCGGGGCCTCTGGCCGCTCACAGTCCCTCCATATACCTGCCACCTGCAGTCCCTCCCTGCACCTGCTCCCTCCAGGCCTCTTCCACCTTGTCCTCTGTCCCCCACAACCACACTGTTCCCACCCCTCCCTCACTGGTCCCCAGCTTCAGTCTCATCCACTCAGGTGTCCTTTCCTCCTCCTGGTCCCTCTCTGGAGCACACTGCCAGGTCCACCAGCAACACTCGGTCCCCGTCTCTTGTTTGTTTTCTCTTTTCTCCACTAGAATGTAAGCCCCAAGCAGGGATTTTACTCTCCTGTCCTCTTTGCTGTGTTCCCAGTACCTCGAATAGTGTCTGGCGTGAGCTGAATGCTCCATAAACACTTGGTGAGTGAAAGGTGATGTGATGTGATGTGACAAGACAGTCCTGATTGGGAGAGGAGAGAAAAGTGACCAATGGTGAGCAGTCCTCAGGGAAGTGCTGACCCTTTCATGAGTGGGATGTTGGTGACAAGGTAACCAACTTGGACAGAAGACTCAGAAAGGTAGAGAGGGTGCCCAGGAGCTGAACAGAAGGAATGATGTGTTTACATTCAGACTCTCCCTGAGGAGTAGATGGGAATGTTTTCATTGCTCACCAGAGAGTCAAAGGGCATCTAAATAAATTGCTGACAATTTTGCTAAGTACAGTGCTTTTCGCTTGGTAGATGCACAAGGCAACTAACATATATAGCATCTACCAGCTTAAAAGCAATACTACCAGAATTATATAAAACTATATTTGAAAGTTTCTTTTAATAACATCTTGGGTTTTTTTTAAAGTCTAATTTTGTTCTGCAAAAGGGATGAGGTGTTGGTTCCTAGTAAAATAAGTCTACTTCCTCAATGTCTTTATTCCCATATACTAGATCTTATAACTACACTGGAGCTAAAAATTGCAAAACATAATTTCCACATTTGGCCGATAAAATCTAATGTACATTTAGAGTGTTATACTTTGCAAAGCCAAAGAAAAGGAATGTAGGTTATGGGACCTGGATACTTGGATTTGAAGAGTGTATCCGACATCCTAGCCATTCTGAACCTTGGTTTCATCAACTGAAAAATGGGAATCCTGTTGTGTCTAGAACCAGTATAATTTTAGTGACTAACAGCGTGTGCTACGGGTAGTACATGCTCCAGAGTGCTGCTAACAACCTATACTTTCTCAGTTACTAAAATCCCAAACAAAATGGCCTACCTAATCTTGATGCTATTAAACAATTTTTAGGGGTTGTGATGCTATCACAACTCAAAAATTCTTTTAACTCTGAAAACCCAAATCATTCATAAAAACCATCCAAAAAGTTTTTATGCAAATGAGTCAGCTTTGAAGTGGAGAAGATATAAAGCACATATTGCATTATCTCCTGAATACTTTCATAAAGAACAGGGCTCCTTGAGTTCCCAACGTGGCTCAGTGGAAGTGAATCTGACTAGCATCGCTGAGGACACAAGTTGGGTTCCTGACCTCCCTCCATGGGTTAAGGTTCCAGCATTGCTGTGAGCTGTGGTGTAGGCTGCAGATGTGGCTTGCATCCCTCATTGCTGTGGCTGAGGTGTAGGCTGGTGGCTACAGCTCTGATGCAACACCTAGCCTGGGAACCTCCATATGCCACGGATGCAGCCCTAAGGGGGGGGGGAACAGACAAAAACAGGGTTTCTGAAATGGCATGCAAGTACCTTGTTACACAATTCCATCCGAGTTTCTCAGAATTACACTATTAATTCTTTTTTTTTTCAAAAAGGACTTTAGAACCATAGGATTTCCCTAAACAAATGACCTTGTTCTATAGATGAGGACGTGAAGAGCAACTCCTCCCTGGTTGTACAGGCAAGACCTGGCACAGTCTCTAGACTGCTAATTCATTCCTTTGTCATCTGCATGATGGCTGGGGCAGCCAGTAACCCAGACAAAAAGAAAGCCATGGAAGGGAGACAGGCCAATAATATCTTCCAGATGAGCCTTGCCCACCTCCAGTCTCCTGACGCAAGCATTTCCATATTGCAGATCTTCTCACACGTGGCTCACCCACCAGCTGTGGATAACTGCCCTGAACATGGGGCCCTGGCTCACCCTCCACATCTGCACAGCCTAAAAGGATAACAGGTCATACACCTGAAGAAAGCATCACTCCAACACACACTGTAGGTGCCTTGTGAGGAGGATAAAAGCCAGGGCTTGAGGAGCCAGGGAGTAGGGAGCTCATTCCCGGAGTGCTCAGAAGAAGGAAGTGCTCAAGGGACAGGAAGTGTACAGTATGTTCTGGCTGGCAGAGGTCTGCCCTGGCTTCCACATGGTTCAGCACTGGATCTTCCATCTGGTGGGAAGATGTTATTGATTTTATATATATACACATACAGTTGGCTCTCATTAGTCACAGATTCCATATCAGAGAATTCACCTATTCACTAAAAATGTATTTGTCACCCCAAGTCAGGGCTTGGGGTGCTTTTGCTCATATGTGGACACACACAGAGAAGAGAAAAATTCATCTACCTACAAATGCATTTCCAGCTAAGGCTGAACAAAGCGAAACTCTGCCTTCTTGTTTCCACTCATACTGTAAGCAAATGCCCCTTCTCTGGTCTATTTAGTGCCACATTTCCCCACATTTTTGTGGTGTGTGTGTGTGTGATTTAACTCTTTCAAATGGCCCCCATGTTTGGTGCTGAAGTGTTGTCTAGGACTTTATGGGGGGGAAATACATTGGTTAGATACATTTGGTTTACACATAGGATTACAGTGCAATTGGCTGTGAGTTCAGTGCCAATGAAACAACAGTGTATATTAAACAAGGTGTCTTTAAACAGAAACACACATAAAATAAGCTTTTGTATTTATCAAGAGACAAAAAAGTGTGACCAGAGGCTGGCAGGAACCTAACCCTGAATTTCCCATGGGCACAGTGGTTCAGTGTTCACTGATTCCATGTTTGTGGTGACTATAGACCCCAACCACATGACAATGAGGACTGAATAGGTATGTATATACCCATGCACTCATACATAGATATGCACTCATCCATGTCCGTGTAATGATGCAAACATGCGTGGGGCATATGGCATGTGGCTCCAGTCATGGTTTCATGAAGAGACTGTCATGGTTCTATAACCTATATTGTGAAAGCAGGAAATTTCAGGAGACGAAAGTGAAAAAAGAAATGCACCAAGACTCTGTGCATTAACCATTCATCAGTGGCCTGAATCCAGGATAAGACATGAATGAGATGGGCCATTCCACATGGCTTTGCAGGGAGATTTTACATCTTCCTGAATACAACTCTGACTCCATCAGGCCTGTGAGAGTTCCAGCACACAAGCGATTTTAATGCACCTAGATGGTAATACTTTTCCCCAAATTTCAATATTCTAAATATTTTAAGAGTCACAAATTATTTGCTCCCAAATAATTTATATGGACAAACTTTCAACAGTAATGATCTAAGCAAAATGTGCATCCCATGGGCATGACATAAAAAAAGAGGCTTTTCCAATTGTCAACCTTTTGAAGCCGCATTATCATCTTTGCAGTTCCCATAGCAACATGTTCCATTGCATGGGTGACAGTGATCTTGTGCTAAACTAACTTGGAAAACAAATGGACATTTCCTCCTGAGTGTCCTCACATCTCACAGTTGCCTCCAAGCCATAGAGGGTTGATGTACCCAGTGCAGCTTCGTGAAGAGTTATGAGGACATTTCATAAACAAGTTTCCAGGATTTGGCCTGTTAAAGCAGTTTTCAACTTCAAGAGCTTTCCAACACGAACCACATCGCCCTTTGTGTTATGCCATGGAGATTGTCCCAGCTGCAGAACAGATGCCAAGGGAAGACATGCCATCTTGGGTGGATTTGCAGCAGTTCCACAAAGGACCTGAGGGAGAGGGTGGGATGGAAGATGCCCAGTCCTACCGTCACCAACTCAGGCAGCAGGAGCCATTCTGGGAAAAGTGGATGAGATGCAGCAACCATGAAAGGCCAGTTTCTCCTTCCACAAACCACGTGGGAGAGCCACAATGCAGGATGGTACTCCCATGTTGGTTTCATCCTATCCATATTTTCATGAGTATGGAATCTCATAAGGGAAGGTCTCATACATGCACAGGGGTGGAAGAGATAGTTATAGGAGTGGAGGGGCTATTTTAAAGTACATTTTAGCCCAGAAACCTAGAAAGGGCTCCATGCTTTCTCCCAATGCCTCTCACAACTGGTTTGTTTGAATGACACATGTAGTTAGGACATTTCTTGAGAAAAAGTGGAATGTAGAGAATGGAATGTCAGTCAGTGGATTTGCAGGCACAGACACACTGTCCTAGTGCATATTTTTCTCCTGAAATAATCAAATATAATTTAGGCACTTTATAATTAACCCAAAGGGGGCTTTTAACAAAGAGCACAGAGCTCTAAGTTGAAAACGTACACTTGCAGAGTTTGTCCAAAGCCAACTTTGTTTTTCAAAAGGAAAATGTGTTCTCTCACTGCTTGAATTCAACCAGAAGGATGTGAACCAGGCATAGAGAAGGAGGCCTGGCCTCTCGGGTCCCTGAGATAGTGTAAGGCTGAGTCCTATGGGAGAAGACAGGGTCTCATCTCTCAAATTGTAATGGTTAGAGAAGCCAACTGGTGGACTTTTAAATAATTATAAAGGAAAGAGAAATAATTTGAGAATAAGGCAAGAAACTATAATGAAATCCTAAAACCTGATAGAGACCATACACTCCATGTGAAGGGTAGAATGAGCAGTTCCAAATCACAGAGGGCTAAAGAAGGCGGGGAGCCTTCTCACACCTGCTAGAACTTGTCACACTTCAGGCTATGTTTTCTCTGCAGAGGAGAAGTAGCAATACTACAGGACCGAGGAAGGTGGAAGGCACCTCCCCTTCCTAGTACCGAGTACTGTGACTTCCTCCTTGATTTCTGCTTCCAGTGGCTCAGTCAGTCCTAAAAGGCTCCTGCATACTGAGTGCCCAAGACATTGCAAATAAAATCAGACGCCATGGTGGTGCATCACTGGGCCTCAGGGTCCAGTGTGCTAGCTTTTGCTTCCCTAAAAGCCAAGATCATTGCTATGAGCCTAGGTCATTGCCACAAGCATACTTCAAAGCTTCTTCAGCATTCTTGCCTCTTCAATATCTCACTCAGTCTGTCTATTCAGACACTATTCAGCGACGCAAGATCTGAGCCATATCTTTGACATACACCACAGCTCTCGGCAACACTGGATCCCCCACCCAGTGAGCAAGGCCAGGGATAGAACCCGAATCCTCATGGATACTAGCTGGATTTGGTTCTGCTGTGCCACAATGGGAACTCCCTGAAACCCAGGTTTATATCCTGTTAGATTCTCATTCTTACTCTTTTTCCCTTGGTATGCATTCATGTTCATATTCTCCCTCTCTCTCTCTCAAAAAAAAAAAAAAAAAAAAAAAGGAAAAAAGGTGTTCCCATCATAGCTCAATGTCCTCTGACCAACATCCATGAGGACACAGGTTTGAGCCTTGAGCTTGTCCAGTGGGTTAAGGATCCAGCGTTGCCATGAGCTGTGTTGTAGGTCTCAGATGTGGCTTTGATCCTGCATTGCTGTGGCTGTGGTGTGAGCTGGCAGGTATAGTTCCAATTTGACGCCTAGCCTGAGAACCTCCATATGCTGCGAGTATGGCCCTGGAAAAAAGAAAAAACAACAAACAAATATATATACATACTTTCTGTTTAAAATATATATGTTTTAGGGCCTCTAGGAAGTTCCCAGGCTAGGGGTTGAATCGGAGCTGCAGCTGCCAGCCTATGCCACAGCCACAGCAACAGCAATGCTGGATCCCAGCCACAATGGCAACCCATGCGGCAGCTTGCAGTGATGCTACATTTTGATCCTTAATCCACTGAGCAAGGCCAGGGATAGATCCCACATCTTCATGGACCCTGTCGGGTTCTTAACACACTGAGCCAATTTAAAGTATGGAATTCCTGAAGTCCATACTTTAAAATCCATACTTTTTATTGAAACTTCCTTAGTTTTCACCTCATGTGTTTTTTCTGTTCTAGTATTCCATCTATGATACCAGGTTACATTTAGTTGTCATGTCTCCTTAGGCCCCTCTTGGGCTGTGACAATTTCTCAGACACCTTGTTTTTGATGACCTTGACAGTTTTGAGGATGCTGGTCACTTAGGTTGTAGAATGTCCCCCACTTGGAATATGCCTGATGTTTCTTCATGATTAGATGCAGTTTATGGACTTTGGGGAGAAGATCACAGAGGTAAAGTGCCATTCTCTTCACATATCAATGATACACATACTCTAGGAAGGACTTAGCCCTTGTGTTGTTGACCTTGACTCCTGTTAGATTTTTCCACTGTCTTTTTATTTCCTTTCTATATTGTCCTTTTTAACAATAAGACATGATAATCAGTCTACAGTTAAAAGCAGGAAATTGTGCTGCACGTCCTGAGAACAGAGTACCTACATAAGTATTTGGAATTCTTCTGTACAATATATTTTTATTATCCCTTATTGATTGACTGAATGATTAATTTAGGCATTTATTGATTAATAGGGATTCATAGCCATTTATTTTATACTTTGGGTTATAAACTACTACTACATTACTTATTTTCTTGGTCAAATTGCTTCACTTTGGCCATTGGAAGCTCTTTCAGTTGGCCCATGTACACCGCATTTTTTTTTAGTAGTTTCTGACTTTCTCTTTTAAATATTGTTTGCAAATACATTGAGAACCACTTCAAATGCCACAGTAGTTTTTTGTTTTGAAACATCAAACATCATTTTTAAAACCTCAGTGGAGGAGTTCCCGTTGTGGCGCAGTGGTTAAGGAATATGACTAGGAACCATGAGGTTGTGGGTTCGATCCCTGGCCTTGCTCATGTGGCTTAAGGATCTGGCATTGCTGTGAGCTGTGGTGTAGGTTGCAGATGTGGCTCAGCTCTGGCATTGCTGTGGCTCTGGCATATGCCAATGGCTACAGCTCTCATTTGACCTGTAGCCTGGGAATCTCCATAGACCACGGGAAGCAGCCCTAGAAAAGGCAAAAAGAGAAAAGAAAAAAGAAAAAGAAGGAAAAACCTCAGTGGAGAATAATGTTATCCTCATCAAATATCAACACTGGATATTCCTTTTTTTCACTCCTGATATTCCATGTTTTTTCCCATAATCATTCCCCTTCTATCTCAAGAAGATCCTTTAGGAATTTTTAGATTAGATCCACTGGCAAAAAATTCACTCGGTTTTCCTTCATCTGAGAATGGCCATCTAAAGCACCACCAAACAGACAGGGGCCTGTTCAGGCACAAAGGCTCTGTGCCCTCTCCAGGATATCAGGAACCCCCTCAGGCTGGAACTGCACAGCCATTTCCTTGCCAGGGCACAAAGCGCTCGGGCCCTCCATCAGGACCCAGGGCCAGCAAGGTTCTCAGCAAGGTTCTCAGGGAGGCCTCTCCTCTTAGTGAAGCCCCAGGGCTGGGTCACGGGTTCAGTGAGGATGAGGAGGAGCTCCCCAGCCTGGCCTACCTCTTGGGCCTTCACCACAGCCTGCTGCCCTGGGGGCTGCCACAGAGCCCTGTCCCTGCCTCGGGTCTTGTCTGCACTGCAGGGCAGAGGGCCCAGAAAGCTTCACAGGCCCCCGTGCCCCAGAGAATGGGCCTCAGCTCAGGCCCCCTGGAAGCTGCCAAGTCTAGAAAGCGGGCTCGATGTGGAGGCCTGGCTGCTGCTGAGGACCTGGCCAGGACTAGGGCTGACCTGCGAGGCTCTGGGAGGCACACCCTGGCTCTGGGGCTGGATGACCCTACCCAGCCCAAAAGGAGTAGGTGTGACCCATGTGTTACGCGGAGGAGGAGGAAGTGGAACCTCAGCCAGTAGGGAACGGTGGGCCAGCCTTCCAGGGCCAGTCCAACTGGGCAGTCCCCATGGAAGCCTTGGGCTCCTCCAGGTCCTAGCAACCATCCTGGCTGCCATAGGGGTGGGGAGGAAGGACAGAATGACCAGAGCCAGGAGGGGGTGTGGGTGGGGGGGGTTAGGTTGTGGGGACTTGGGTCTGGGTGTGTGTGGGTGGGCACAGTAGCTCCTTTGCGATGGGGGATGTAAAACATGGATAAAATCGTTCTGTTGTGAAATGCACTTGGTCCACTGTCGTCTTGCATGTGCCTGTGTCCTCAGAGATGGGTCGTCTGAGGACAGAGAGGGGATCTGAGAGGAGCGAAGCATGTGTGAGATCCCAGGCAGTCTGGATCCACATGTGAAGGACTAAGTCTTTCCTCCACAGAGACAAGGATGCCCAGGCTGCTCCTGGGAGTACACAGCTCTCACTAGCCCCAGGGACAGCCTCATCATCCCTGTCTCTCCAGCCTGCTGGGCTAGGGGGCTTCTGGGGCATCAGTTCCATGCTCTGCATCCCGGAACACTCTGGGGATGGAGAGCTGCTTTTGTGCCATTCAGCCCTCTGGACACTCACCAGTCATGAGAATGGAGGCTGGAGGCAGCCCTTACCTCTAGAGAGTTTCTCTCTGCCTCTCTGAAGTGGCGAGATGACAGGCTGAGGTGATTCTCCACTCCTCCAGGGTGTCCCGTGAGGGCGGCCAGTCCAGAGAGGGAAAGGCTTGGCTGTAGGGACAGGACTTTCTGCTTCAGTGCCTTGTGGGTGGGGGACCATCCTATCGTCTTGGTGGGATTATTGCCATGTGCTAAATGGTGGAGGCAGCGGCCTCTCAGTCACGGTGAGGACAAAACAAAGGAGGGAGTGAGTGACGTTAATCTCATGGCCTGTTAATGGCTTCGGGGGAGGTTCCATCATGTGAAGCTCAGTGGTCCCAACCTCACCAGCCCACTGGCATCCACCCCCAGGGAGCTTTTGATACAAGAAAACTTGGGACTTTACGTGATCAGGGATAAGTTTTGGATTTGGGTGAGGAGGGTTAAGGATCTTGGGTTGTCCCTGGGAACGTCTGTGTGCCACAGGGGCAGCCAACACTTACAAAATAAAAAACAAGCAAACAAAAAAAAGAAAAAGCAAAATGCCCCAAACGCCAAAAATCTAGGATTAATGCCAAGTGCAGGCACACTTAATGTGAGCCATTCACTCATGCTTTTCAATCCATTAAAACATGAAAGAGCAGGAGTTCGTGTGGCTCGGCTCTAAGGACACTGATTAGGATCCATGGGGACGCGGGGATGAGACATGGCATGGCTTACTGGGCTAAGGTTCTGGCATTGCCGTCAGCTGTGGTGTAGGTATGAGGCATGCCTCAGATCCTGAATTGCTGTGGCTGTGCCATAGGCCAGCAGGTGCAGCTTGGACTCGACCCCTGGCCTGGAACAGCCCACAGGCCCCAATGCAGCTGACTCAAAATGGAAAAGAAAAGAATGCAATAGAATTTGCAGAAAGGAAAGATGTACAGACCATCACCAAATAGTATTTTAGGGAGTTCCCATTATGGCTCAGAAGATGAAGAATCTGACTGCTATCCATGAGTACGTGGATTTGAGCCCTGGCCTTGTGCAGTGGGTTAAGCAATCCAGCATTGCCTTGAGCTGTGGTGTGGGCTACGGATGTGGCTTGGATCTGGCATTTCTGTGGCTGTAGCGTAGAACAGCAATGCCAGCTCTGATTCGACCCCGAGTCGGGGAACTTCCCTATGCTGCAGGTGGGGCCCTCCAATGCCAATCAGAGACTCCATCTATCCATGCATCACTCCATCCAACAAGGAAACAGTGGATTAATGGATGGCACATTCACTGCATCACAAAAATGGCCGCCATGCCCAGGGTGGGTGAAGGAGCTTCCCAATCTCAGGGGCTGGATTGGTGCAGCTTGTGTGAGACAGAGACAGTGGCTGGACACTCTTTGTCTATGACAGACACCAAGGGGAAACTGACCCTCTGATACCAGGGAAAGGCTCATCTCCAAACCCCTCAAGGCGGAGTCAAACCATTGGCTGAGGAAACCCATTTGACTTAGGATGTGGGGCCCCTGGCCTGGGTTCTGCCTTTCCAATGCCATGTGTCTCCAAGACCAAGGCACCGAGTCCCTTGTGTCCCAGTCACAGACAGCACACATTCAGTGTCCAGCCATTCCAACGGCCAGGCCATCGTGCCTTATTGGAAGGGCCTGTTTGGGTGGTGGGGATGCAGCAGTGTGTTCCAGAGGGGATTCGGGCCCTCTGGCTCACAGGTGACCTCTTGCCAGACAGGCCAAGTGACGCATCTGTAACCAGGGTGATTTCCCAGGCACTGCCTTCCTTCCTCAGATGGCAGGGATGCAAAGGGCTTGAAAGGGGGCACAGAGCACAGAGCCATCACCTACGGTCTCCTGACCGCCTCTGCCTGAGGGGGAGGAGTTTCCTGCTGTCGCAGAAGCTATTGCTAGCACACCAGTCGTTGGAGGAGTTCAGGATCCCCAACATTTTGCTACTCAGCAGCATGCAGGAGAGAGCAAGGATGGTCCTTGGAAGGAGCTAAGAGTCTTGGGTGAGGGGAAACTTGCTTATTTTCAAGAGGTGCTTCTTAGTCAGTCAGGGTAAGGATGCCCTTCCTTTCACGAAGTGCTTTGGAAGAGGTTTGACAAAGAAAGACTGGCAACCGCATGGGTTGGGAGGAAGCAACAGGCAGGGATGGAAATGTTGCTTGCTGAAGACGAGAAAGGGCAGTTCTGACTTGCTCAAGACCACCTCCCTGCAGCTGGGAGGTGGGCCTTCTTCCTTGGGACATCACGGTCCCTGCCAACAGCCAGGGACTGTGGCTGACAGAGCTGGGGAGTGCCTCCTGGTGCCTCTGTCATTGGCCTTCGGAGGCTGGTGGCTGCACCCACAGCTCAGACCTGCCCTGGGCAGTAGGAGAGAGGCTGGAGCTTTGCCCACTGGGAGTGCTGATCCCCCTGCCAGGGACTGCACCCGGCTCCTGCATGTCAGCCTTCTGGTGGTAGCCAATGCCCACATGGGACCACGGCTACAATGTTCATGCCATAGAAAGCAGCAGAGCGCTGCATCTGGGCCCCCTCCTGGACCCTGGCTCTCTCTCTACTTGTAAGCTGATCCAGACAACAATGGGCAGGGGTGGCTGTGAACTGGCCCTGTCAGACACATCTTCAGAAGCCTGGCATTTCCATGTTCAGGAAATCCCCTTATGGTTAAAGTGTAAGGGAAATAGGCAGAGAACTCCTCTGTCACAGTCATATTGGAGCCGTTCCTGCCTGGGATGTTTGGAGAACCTCTACGATAAGGAAACAAAGAGCCACTGCATTTCACTCCACTGGGTCCAAAGCATATGCTGTCCATTGCAGAACAACGAGAATGAGAAGAAAGGAAGCCTCCAGATATGTGGACATGGAGATGCACCCTTCGAACGACTCCATGCTCAAAGAGGCCTCTCCAGGAGAACTTGGAAAATATATAGAACGGTAGGCAAAGGAACGTGCAGTACCTAACAGGTAGTAGGATCCAGACAAACTGGTGTTAAGAGCGAAGCAAATGGCACGAAATGCTTACAGAATACAGAAGATGCCAGGTTGCCCATCAACAACCTACGTTTTCACACAAGGCATTGAGAAAATACAAATCGCAAAATAAAACAAACGCAGGAACAAAGAAGCTCATGAAAATACCCTATGTTCAGAGGGACTATAGCCAAGGAACACTAGCTTGGCTTACTATGCACAACCATCAACGTTATAGGCTGCATGAAGACATTACAGAGGAAAACCTACATGGTCACAATGGCGCTTGCAGAACATGTGCCACGCCCATTCATGTAAGAAACGCTCAGAAGTCTAGGAAGAGAAGGACACTCCTTGAACCCCGTAAAGAACATCTCGACAAAAAGCTACACCAAGCCTCCTGCGTGATGGTGAAAGAATGAACGTCTTCCTCCTCCATCCAAAACAGGTCAGAAAGTTCTTTCTCATTTCTCCTTTTCTACTTAGTACTGTAGCTACGATCCAGGGCAGCATGGCAGGAAAAACAAAGAAAGTCCTACAGATGAGACAGGCACAAACATAATTCTACATGCTCATGGATAGCATGGCTACCTCCACGGGAAGGCCCACCGAATCTCCAAGGCACACGGAAGAGATGGAGGTCACTTTATCAAAGTCTCAGTATACAAGGTCGACACAAACACCTTCATCATGTGTGTAAATCCCACAAAAGAACATGGCACCAAAACGAAAAACACCATGCAATACACAAGACTTGCCAAAACCTTGAAGCATTTGGTTCCATCGGTCATTCTATGGCTGCACCCACGGCATATGCAAGGTCCAGGCAAGGGGGTCAACCTGGAGCTACAGCTACCAGCCTACAGCAAAGCCCCACCAACACCAGGTCCAAGCCACACTGCCGCTGGTGGCACCACTGGACCCTCATCCCACTGAGCCAGGTCAGGGATTGAAACCACATCCTCCTGGACACTCTTTCAGGTTTGTCACAAACTGAGCCACAATGGGAAATCCGGGGATACATATTTGGGATAGAGCATCTGTATGATAAAACGAAAGAAGACCTACAACAATGCGGACACATATCATACACATGGATGGGAAGACTCAACACAGAATATGGCCAAATTCTAACAGAAGTTTTTTTTTTTTTTATTTTTTTTTTGGCCCACATGGATGAAATTATTCTAAAATGGATAAAGAAAAGATAAAGGAGCCAGAACATCAAACATAATTTCGAGAAAGTACATTAATGTGGGAGGTGATTCGGCTTATGAGAACGATCTATGGAGGGCAGCTTGGCATTGCTGGCGGGAAAGAGGCAGACAGAGTTCAGTGTACAGATAGAGAATGCAGAAATAGATCCATAGCAATACACCAACCTGGGATGTCCTAATACGGAAGCTCAAGGGCAGTAGAATGGTATAGGGATAGGGATTGTATCCCATAGGAAAATGAACTCATCATGGAACATTCAGTGCAAATGTAAAATGTGTATAAATACAAACGATGCAACCTTTACCACACCTAAGAAAAAACAATTGGAGCAAACCTCTGGGTCCTCGGGCTTGGCAAAGGGGTCTTCCACATGACAAGAAAAACATTATCCCAAAAGGGAAGGAAAGAACAGAAAGTTGGACTTCATCAAAAGGAAAGAAAGGCCCTTCAAAACATACATGCACCCCAATGTCCACTGAAGCACCATTTCCAATAGCCAAGACAAGGGAGCAAGCTAAATGTCCATCGGCCGAGGCATGGATAAAGAGGATGAGGTTCATATGTACGGGGGGACATCACACAATCATACAAGAGAATGGAATCATGAACGCTGCAGCAGCAAGGATGGACCTGGAAATTATCATCCTAAGTGAAGGTGGACAGGGAAAGACAAACATCGTATGATACCACTTCTAAGTGGAACCGAAAGAGAGGACACAAATGAACATGTGCACGGAACAGAAACAGACTCCCAGCCTTGGAAAACAGGATGGGTCCCAAAGGAGCCAAGTCCACAGCAGGAGGGACTGGGGGTTTGGGACTGGCTTCTGCACACGGAGTACATGGAATGACCGGCCAACGGGAACCTGTGGTAGAGCCCAGGGAACTCTAGCCCACAGTTAGTGATAGTCGATATGGGCATAGAATCTGAGGGAGAAGGGGTGTGTGTGTATGTATGACCGAATCACTTTGCGACACAGCAGGAAATAGCACAACATGGTACCTCACTGTCCTTTCAATCAAAATGAAGATAAGTACATCAATACCGCTGGAATAGGCAACAACAACATCAGCAACAATGAAAAGATAAGCGTTCTTCCCCATGACAGCCAAAACCCTACCCCAGACAGAAAACGGACCTCATCAAATGGAAACATTTTCCTAGCTGAAAAGAAGCTACAGGTTTGAAGAAACTACCTGCCAACCACACATCTGACCCAAGTCTGGTGTCTCGAGGGAATAAGGCACTGCCAAGACACGACCATAACAGCGGGACCTATTCCACCAGAAAATGGGCAAACGATAGGAAGACATGGGTCACCCACCACAGCACTGTGAGTCCTGAAGGCTGGGTCCACTGTGAGGCTTCCCGGGATCCTGCTGGCTACATGAGATCACTGGGTCAGGCAGAGGGCAGGAAGGATTGCAACAACACTACTTCCAGGAACTCCCTCGGGTTGGCCTGAGCCAGCTAAGCTGAAAAGGAGACATCAGGCTCCAAGTGCTGGAGGTGTGGACCCCTTGGGCCAGGCTGGCTGGGGCCCTTGGACCGAAGGCAGTTGTTCATGTGGGGGTGGGGGCCAGAAAGGTGGGCAGTGAGTTGTTCCCCTTCAGGCTATGGAGAGCGGGGCTGTGGGCATGCTGAAAGAGGGTGCTGGGAATCCAATGTAGGAGCAGAGTGCTGTGAGGCCTGGACCTCATCTCACAGCCTGGCGCTGGAGCTCCTCTCTCAGCTTCCCTCTCTGTCGCCTAGACTCCGTTCCTTCATGAGGCTTATATGCCATGGGCTGGAACCCCCGGCCTCACGGCCTTTGGTCATGGGCTCTGATCCGGCTCGAGTGCCCTGCACTCTGGAAACGTCCCCCCCTCACTTTGGGGAGTCGATCCTCCTTCATCCCAACTCCAGGACTGATGTTCCTTTACTTTCCAAGAGACCCTTCATCCCTGGCACTGGAGACACCTGCCAAAAGGGGCTACAGCTCTATTACCCGAAGTTCATATGTGGAAGGCTTCTCCCCCAGGACCTCCGAACATGACCTTAGGTGGAGCAGTCTTTTCTTTGTCTTTCCATTGCCTACGTTTGTTTGTTTGGATGGGGCTGCTGGGGCGGCATATGGAAGTTCCCAGGCTTGGCATCCGAACGATCCACCGATCGATCGGAGCTTTGGCAGCTGGCCTACACCACAGCCACCACAATGCCACATCCAAGCCGGGTCTGAGACCTACACCACAGCTCATGGCCACATTGGATCCTTCCCTTCCTGAGCGAGGCCAGGGATCGAACCTGAACACTCCTGGTTCCTTCTCGGGTTCAGTTCCAGGGCAACACCAGAGCAAGCCCTGCAGCAGAGTTTGTACAGGAAGAGCTGAAATCAGGTCACTAAGGTGGCCCCTAATACAATAGGATGGGTGCCCCTATAGAAAGGGCAAATTTAGACCCTGAGTCCCACAAGGGAGCTGATGTGAGGGCGCAGGCCGGAGATGGGCATCTGGAATCCAAGGAGAGAGGCCTCAGGGCCAACCCAGCTTGTTTATACCGGGATCTCAGAAGGCTGGGCACCAAACGATGAGTTGATTTCCTTTGGTTATTGGAGATTGCAGGCTTGGTTTGTGGGGTGGCCACTGTGGCACAGGAAGGCCAAGATGGGGCGCTGGAAAGCTGATGGATCTGGTGGGGGAGGAGTGGCTGTTTGCGGAATGGAGACTGGAGTCTGAGGCAGAGACAGGAGCACAGGAGCTTGGGGGGTCTGCACCAGGCCTGCTGCAGGACCTCGAGCATGAACAGCAGCAGGGGCCAGTCTCTGGGGGCACAAAGCCTGTGCCAGGCCCAGGAGAGCCAGCAGCCTGCAGAGACTGCGATGGGACCTGGGTGTGAGGAGGAGGGACCGTGGGCTCAGGGAGAGGCATGTGCTTCTGGATCTCATCGGTCCCATGGGAGAAGCAGGTGATATTGGTGAAGATGCTGGGGTAGGGGGCGTGTCAGCCGTCTAAGCCCCAGCGGGCCATCCCCACGAGACACCCTGAAAAAGGGAGGTCACAGATGAGGGCACCCTCCTTGGACCACCCTCCGGAGGACAGGGGACTTAGGCTGCAAGCAACAGAGCTAGGTCAGAGGAGTCTCTGCCATGCACGGTCACTCAGTTGTACTTCTGGGAAGTTCCAAAGCCTGGCATCCCATGGCTGATGAGCCTGTGTAAGCCATGCAGGCAGGCACGGGCGTCCTGATGGAGGAAGCTCCTGACTGACCCTCAGGACAATCACAGGTTTCAATCTATCAGCAGATGGGACTCTGAGCCTGGAGAACCCCTGGAGGTCCAGAAGAAGGCACTGTCCAAGGCCGAGAAGGGACATAGGTACCAACAGGGCCCAAGAGAGCTGGTGTGGGAGTGGAGCCTGGCCAGCTCAAGCCCCTGCAGACCTCAGCTCTGGCAAGGCCCTGGGCTGCACCAGCACACCCCTAACCGAGACCCTCTTCCTTTATCATTCCTTTAGACATCTGGTGTTCTCTCAAGGTCTTGGTTGAGCCTTTTCAGAAGATGCCCATACCCAGGCCTGTTGGAGGTAGCCGGTTTGCTCAGGGGGTCAGTGGGGCTTAGAAACAGAGTGGCTGGGACTTCCTAGAGTTAGTGCGCTCAGGGCCGGGCCATCTGGTGGGAAATCTCCTCATGTCATCAGCCAAAGGGAGGGTCTGGACCTTGTGGCTGGGGGAGAGGGGCAGGGGCCATTGCCAGTTTCCAGGGCACCACAACAGGGAGTCCTGCAATCGAGGTTTTAAAGCAACAACTACAGGAGAGTGATAGCAAGATACGGGAAGGACAGAGAGCCCCAAACAACTTGAACCCAAACAGGCACGCTGCAAGACCTATTCTGATAAATATGGCCAAAGTGAAACAGAAAGAGAGGAGGCCAAAGGCAGCAAGAGAAAAGCAAGGCGTTCATGATGAGTGAACCCCAATAAGGTTATCAGCAGTTTGCTCTACAGAAACACTACAGGCCAGAAGGGGGTGATGAGACCAATTGAAAGAAAGAACAAATAATCTGCCTCCTCCAAATAGCCTATCCAGCAAGACTATCATTTCAAATCGAAGGGGAAATCAAGAATTTCTCCAACAAACCAACACTGAAAGAGTACTGCAATACAAAACCCATTCTGAAAGAAATACTCAAATGGTTCTCCAATTAAAAAAAAAAGAAAAAAGAAAAAAACCATTGGAAAGCAGTGACTTAGAGAAGCCAGCGTACAGATCTAACCATGAAGATGTCAAAAACATAAAATGAAATAAACTACATCAAATCATACAATGAGGGCGAGGAATGGAAGGAAATGTAGATCCTTTGTCTTGTTTCAATGACGCGTTTGGTCCTATGTAACGGTCAGGCTAAAGTCAGCAGACATACGAAGGGGTTAACATAATAACAAAACAGGGCAGCCCCAATCCAAAGGCCAACACTACATTCAAAAATCGGAAAAGGAAAGGACTCCAGCAGAGAATCAACGGAACCCATTCACTCAAAGGAAAAGAAAGAAGAAAAGAGAAACATAGACTCAACGGGAAAACAAGGCTTCAAATGGCAATCAAGAAACATCTATCAATGACCACCTGAATTGTTCCGGGACCGAATGCTGCCATCAAAAGACACAGAGGGCCAGATTGGGTACCAAAGCAAAATCCTTCAATCTGCTGCCTAGACAAGCTCACCCGAGGGCAAAGGACACGCATAGATTGAAAGGGAGGGGATGCAAAAAGATATTTCATGCCAATGGACAAGACAGGAGATCAGGAGTAGCGCTGCTCATATCCAACAAAATCGCCTTTAAAACGAAGGCCATCGAGAAAGGCAAAGAAGGACACTAGTTCACGGTTAAGGGATCCATTCCAGAAGAAGATACCACACACTTATATCTGGAATTTCATATACGGCACAAATGAACCTTTCCACAGAAAAGCAACTCATGGACTTGCAGAATAGACTTGTGGTGGCCAAGGGGGAGGGGAGGGGTAGGGAGTGGGGTGGATGGGGAGCTTGGGGTTAATGCCTGCCCACTATTGCCTTGGGAATGGATTAGCAATGAGATCCTGCTGTGTAGCGCTGGGTACAATGTCTAGTCACGTTTGACGGAGCATGATAATGTGAGAACATAGAATGCCTACATGTATGTGTAACTGGGTCACCACGTTGTACAGTAGAAAACAAGATTGTATCGGGGAAATAACAATTAAGAGCCAAAGAGGACGCGGTATATACACACAATGGAATACTCCTGCGCCATAAAACAGAGCACCCTAATGCCATCTGCAGCAACATGGGTGGAACGAGACCCTCTCATCCTGAGTGAAGGAAGTCCGAAAGAGAAGGACGACTACCATACCACATCACTCATATGAGGAGTCTCACATACAGCCCAAAGGAACCTTTCCACCTAAAGGAACTCATGCACTTGGAGAATAGACTTGTGGTTGCCTAGAGCGAGGGGAGGGAGTGGGATGGATGGGGAGCTTGGGGTTATTGGATGCAAACGACTGCTTTTGGAAGGGATTAGCAAGGAGATCCTGCTGTGTAGCACTGAGAACGTGGTCGAATCACTTATGATGGAGCAAGATAATGGCACAAAGACGAATTACACATGTATGGGGAACTGGGTCACAATGCTGGGCAGTGGAAAAAATTGTCTCGGGGAAATAACAATCAAAAAACACCCAACAAACACCCCACTAGAGGCAGTCATCAAACCACAAGAGCAGAGAACAAGGGAGGACGGGAAAAGACCAACAAAACCCAATCTGACACAGCTAATAACATGGCCATAAGAACATACAGATCAAGAAGCACCTTCAATGCAAATGCACAAAATGCCCCAACCGAAAGACATCGACTGGCTGCATGCATACAAAAAGAAGACGCATCTCCTTCTCTCTGGGTCTAGATGGAGAGCTCCGTCTCGTTCTCCATCTCGATCTCCATCTCGATCTCGATCCAGATAGGTAGAGGGATAGACAGATAGGTAGACCTGCTGTCTTCAAGAGACCCCCTTCAGTTTGAGGGACATATACAAATTGAAAGTGAGAGGATGCAAGAAAATATTCCTCGTGCGTGGGAATTAAAAGAGAGACGGAGTAGAAACACCCCCATCACACAAAAGAGACCTTCAAATAAAGCATATTAATAAGACACAAAGAAGGTCATTACATAACGGTCAAGGATAAATCCAAGGAGTGGAGATGGGAATTGGAAACCTATATGCACCCAATACAGGATCCCCGCAATGTAGAAGGCAACTGCTACAACCGTAAAAGGAGAAATGGACACTAACACAGTCAGAGCAGGGGGCCTTCCCACCCGACTCCCATCAACGCACGGGTCCTCCAGACATAAAATCAACAAGGGAACCCAGGCCTTCAATAATGCATTGGACCACAGGGCACTTCCTCCATAGGTAGAGCGCTTTCCATCCCAATGAAGCAGGATACACACTCCTCTCAAGGGCACACCCGACATTCCCTAGGACCGATCACATGCTGCGTCACCAAGCAAGCCACTGTACATGGAAGGAAATGGAAATCCTATCCCACAGCTTGTATGAACCCAACGCTATGAGGCTCGAAATCAACCACCAAGAAAACAATGGCAACAAACACCAACGCCCGGAAACTCGACAACATGCTACTCAACAACCAAGGGAGTGCTGGAGAAACCAAAGAGGAAATCTGAAGATCCCAAGAAGCAAGTGACACCAAAGACATAACAATCCAAAGCCTATGGGATGCAGCAAAGGCAGATCGAAGAGGGACCTTTCCAGCAATACAAGCCTACCTCAGCCAACAAGGAAAACCACCAACAAACAACCTGGCCTTATGCCCAAAGCAACCAGAGAAAGACAAACACAAGGAAAGACATCCTAATGATCAGAGCAGAAAGGAAAGAGCAGCGAAGAAAACCATCGGAAAGATCAATGCAGCTACAACTGCTTCTTTGAATACATCCACCATATGGATAAACCCTTAGCCAGACTCATCAGGGAAAAAAGAGTGGACTCAAATCAATAACCATCAAAATGCACACCAGCTTCCAATGGACATCCCAGAATACAGAGGATCAGAAGAGACTACTAAAAGCAACTCTATGCCAAGAAAACAGACTTCCTAGACGAAATGGACACCTTCCTAGCAAAGTACAATCTGCCAAGACTAAACTCCGATGACCTAGAAAAGATGACTGGGCTGATGCCAAGAACTGAAAATGACGTTGTGAGGAAAAAACTTCCAGCAGGCATTCCCGTCGGGGCTACACTGGAATGAACCTGACCCGTATAGGAGAAAAGGCACGTGCAATCCCTGGATCCAGGATTGCCTTCAGATATGGAGCAGGTCCCAGATGCAGCTCGGATCTGGCCTTGCTGTGGCCGTGGCTGGCAGCTGCAGCTGCAGCGCCAATTCCACCATAGCCAGGGCATTTCCAAATGCCATGGGTCTGCCCTGAAAAGACAAGAAAAGGCCAACGCCCCACTCCACCCACTTCCCCACAAACAAAACTAGACCACCTGAGGTCTTCACATGCACATACCCAACAGGGGCCTGAACACAAACACCGACCAGTGGTGCACAATGACTACCTCGTATACAGGCTCACTACCACCAGCTCCTACACAGTCATCTCACGCACAGCCCATGGGCAAGGCCACAGCCCTACAGTACTTCTAGGCCAGGATTCCAGAACACACACACATCGCCTATGAGATTTCTTTGTTTCCAAACACACACACCTACCTCTGACATCCCTCCAAATACATACTACAGAAGCCCCAGGACCTCAAATACACACACAGCCACAATCCGCCTACACGTACTAATACACATGTACACGTCTCAAACACCTATGGACACACACAGACAAATATTCCCAACCCTTGATCATACAGATGCCCCAAACACTACACATGGTGCCACCTCTCCAGAAGACAACCGCCCTGCCAGGACACTGCACCTGTGTGGGTGTCAACTGCATATGCATTTCAGCCCTCACCCTCAATGTGGACACACCATCTCTTCGTACCTAGGACCTGTAGAAACACCTCGGCATTCTGCCAAGAAGCAACGTGGCACACTCCCAACACCTCCATACCATAGGAACACAACCTGGTCATTCATGCACCTGGTGATAGACACACAAACGAGTAGACACACGTAGGACACATGGACCTATCGCCAGCAAACCACACAGGAAATGACTTCCACATATCCAATGATCCTAGGACCCAGCTCATCCATCTGCAAACTCGTAACACATAACCCCAGCACATATTTCTCACACCAAGAAATGCACGTCTCCCACGCCCCTGTAGAAACACAGAACCTCATCTCTCCAGCAGACACACACTTCCCCACGTCCCCACATATATAAGCCTAACATGTCCCTCCTGAAAACTACAAGGGCATAGCCCCAGCGAATATGCCTCCAAATGCCCATGCCCCTGGAATACACACTCAAACGCATTCTACACACAACTCTCCAAAACACCCAAGCAGACCCGCAATTACTCAGTACACGACACAAGTGCAAACCTAGCACCCTACGTCCTTTCCTCCAAACACGCATATAACACACTCTCGGCATATCCATAAACCCACACTCCCCAAGGCTCCATCCAAGGGCATGCACTCTTCCAGCATGCAGAATCCAGAAGCATACCAATACGGCACCCCGACCTATATAGCATTCACCTGTCCCAGAAGATAGGCCGACTCGCCCTCTACACATCAAAAGACACATGCACGGCTCTGGAACATGTGCTACACACAAAAAAGCAAAGAGCCATATGACAGGCCATGAACACACAAATAATCATCCTAATGGGAAGGGCAGAGGAGGATCCTTAAAGAGCAGAAACCGCCCACGGGGGATGGGTTAAAGACAAGCTTTCAAGGGGTCTTCGAAATGGTCTAAAGCTGATGATCACTCAAGAAAAGGAACCCAGCCATGACTTACCCGACTTGAAGGAAGACCAGATGCATCCAAGTGCCAGACACGCTCAAGACACAACCCCCAAGAGTTCAAGCACAAGACAACAGATGTGGAGATCGAGTCCTGCTGCATGAGGTCAAGGAGAGAAGAGTCCTGGACAAGGAGCATTTCTGCACCTCACCCAGACAGAAACACAGGGGAGAGGGGACACGCCTAGGTAAAAGAGGACAGTAGATGGAAACCTGAGATGAATTACCCCAGTTGATATATATTACCAAAAGCCTGGGAATACACACCGATTTGAACAAGCACTGTGACAGCCCAGGGCACACCATCCATATAGGGCACAATGAGGAGCTGGAGATGGAAGCCTTGATATCCACCCCCAAATGAGGAAGAAGGCAGTCTTCTCCCCTCCCCACTGGGCCTTGGATTCTAGAAATGTAGCTCTCTTGGTTCTTGGGGCTGCTCTGCTCCCTGGCCAGCTTACGCGTATCTCCCCCCAGGGTCTTATGCTCCTAAACTCACTCTTTACCTGGGGCTTCGCTTCATGCCAAACTCTTCCTGCCACGAAGCAGAAGAACCAGAGCTTCATCAAATCCTGACACCTGGTGAGGGGTCTGACAGTGCAAAGACAGTGGGTTTGAGCAGGTCGAGGCGTTCCTTTGTGGCACGGAAGGCTAAGGATTCTGAGTGTTCACTGCAGTGGTCCCGATTGCTGCTGTGGCACTCCGTCCGTGGACGGGGAAACTCCACATGGGGCAGATGCCACCAAAAAGAAGAAGTCTGTGCGCTCGAATCCTCTCTGAACCTGGGATCCTGGATTCAGGTGCCAAGCTGAGGGCAAGGTAGATTCCAGTCCCACTCTCAATTTTGGCTGGGGTCAAGTCCCAACCACGAAGTTTCACTACAGGCCCCAAAGGTACAAATACACAGATCGGCCCCTGGACTTCCCTAACATTGCCCTGAGGCCTAGGCAGATAATCCTACCAAGTCCACCAGGAGACTTCCCCAACTTCATGGCGGAAAACATCCATGCAAAATAGGCCCCTGAACACCAACTTACAAACACCTAAACGCCAGCTCCTGGACTATGCCTCTGTTACATCTCAGCACCCTCCAAAGACAAACGCTCACCCAAACACAGGCATGATCTCCCCTTACACACATATCCGTAGACAAAACCCAACCAACCCTCACCTTTGATGGATTACCAGATTCCCGACCACCAGGAGGCCATGTACCAATCCCCCCTAGGCTTGCAAATCCATCAAGATTTACATCCGACTACAACTAGGTGGTCAGCACTACATTCAGCAAGGCTGCCCCCAACAGAGACCCAAGCATGCCGTTTGAACAGAAGTGCTGACCGACATTGGGATGTGAAAAAGGAAGACACCAGTGAAACTAGCAGCCTGGATGGTACATCTTCACTCCTTTTCCCGAGCCCTGAGCTACTTCTTGTGAACCCCATGAGGGTTTTCAAATTGGAAATTCTTCCTTCGAGCTTTCCTACACTTTGGAACGGCGGGCACACTGGAATGCCACCCATTTTAATCACTCACACACTTTAGCCCCCTGCCTCCATAGGCCCCACAGTCCCTCAAGTCTCCCAGCAGCCTGATCCACAGTGCTGCTAAAAGCTGTGGTGGAAACACTGCTCCGGACCTGAGCTCCATGCGGGCATGAACCCACATGGAGGAGGGCACAAGGAGTCTGCAGCGTGCACAAGAGCACAGAGCGGTCACACCCAATGGCTGAAGAGTCCCCATATTCTTTGGCAGGGCTGTCATGGAATGAATGCTAAAGGCCACCAGGACGGGCCCCACCCTCAGGCAGGCCACCCCTTGGGAAACCAACCTCGTTGCTCCCATGTGCGCTACTGACTACCCAAGCGGACCCTCCTCAACAGACACTAGGAGCGGTTGGAGGATGGGAGTCTCTGTGCACAACAGCTCAGTCAGCAGGGGACAGGTGGGAAGAGGAGGGAGGGAAGGAAGCATCAGAAGAGCTGGCCCAGGAGCTCCCTCCAAGACAGGAATGTCATGGAGGATTTGCATTCGCTGGAAAGCTCTCTGGTGTTGTCTTCCTGTCTTCTCCCTGGGAGCTTCTGTGGCCATCTCTTCTTAAACCCTATCTCTTGGGAGATGAGCCCCCACGGTCACACTGCATCGGTGAAACCCATGCATTTAGATAGGATCCCCATACAAGAGTTTGCAGAGATCCAGCCTAAGCACAGAATCCTCAAAGTGGGCCAAGGACATTCATGCCCTTTAGGCCACAGTACCTTAGGCTGTGTGGACTCTTTGGGTTGGGATTTGCTCGTCTAGAAAGAGAAGGGTCTTTCCCCTAGCAAATTGGATGGATCCATTAAAGAACCATTCTAGCACGCAATTGGAGATCTGGGAACCTCTCTTCAGAGATGGTGCTCCTGTCGCCATGCCTAGAGAATTTCCAAATGCCTCGATTCTCCACGCATGTTTGTTCTTCATGTCTTTCTTTAATACATGGAGCTTGTTCAATAAAGGTTGGTGCACAGGTGTGTCTCCTTTGTACGGTTCTGCTTGTCCTGGTTATGCTGGTGAGCTAAACTTGACCCTCTTGGCCAGTCACAAGACAGCAGGTACTTTGGGAACACTATTCCTCTCCCTCCCTATATTTTGCACGACATCGTGGAAGTTCCGGTGGACATCCACCCACAAAGAAGTAGCAGCAGATTCAACATACCCACCTGACTTGGGAATGCTCGCCAAAGAAACATGACCCCTCAGATCCCTTTTCTGGTCCATGGCAACATCAGAGCATTTCTTCCTCCACACGATACCTCTCAAGACCTTTACATATCTCTGATGACACCCAGAGCTCCCAAGGGCACAGACGTGAAGCGTCCACAAGACACAAACCTGGGATCTCTCGGTGCCTTTCAATTTCCATGTGGGAGTGGAAGGTTCACTGTCTCCTGATGCTAGTGATCCATCTCCAGAGATGTTTCTCCTCAGCCGCCAGTGCCTGCCCCGAAGCTCTCTGCAGGAACAATCAGAGGTCATGGTCCAAAGGACGTTGAGACACCCACTTCCATGACTGGTTTCCCTAATTACAGTGCAGCTGATTTGACACCCTCTGCCTCTCCGATGTCGGCATGTAGGGTTCTGAGGTAGTATAAGATAATGAACAACAGAAGGAGTTCGTGTCATGGTGCATCAGAACCGAATCTGACTAGGAGCCATGAAGTTGCGGGTTCCACCCCTGGCCTCGCCCGGTGGGTTAAGGATCGGGTGTTGATGTGTGCTACGGTGTAGCTTGCCATCACGGCTGGGATCTGGCATTGCTGTGGCACTGGCATAGGCCAGGGGCCACAGCTCTGATTGGACCCCTAGCCTGGCAATCTCCCGATGCCATGGATGCGGCCCTCAGAAGTCCAAAGTCAGTCAAAAAATGTGGAAGATTTGGGAGCACCTCGTTTCCACAATGCAACTTTTGTATCAGTGTCCCTGAGAAGACTCATGCCAATAGGACATCTGGGGAGGGGGTGGGGTGGATTGGGAGCTTGGGGTGAAGGGATGCAAAGGATTGGCTTTGGTGTGGATTAGCAATGAGATCCTGCTGTGTAGCACTGGGAACTTGTGATGGAGCATGCTCATGGGAGCGACTAGAATGTGTACATGTGTGTGTACCTGGGTCACCATGCTGTACAGTAGCAAAACCATTGTCTTGGGGGAAGAACAATTCAAAACCAACCAAACAAGAAACCCCCACAAATACTACATCTGAGCTATGCGTGAGAATCTTGTAACAAATTGCAGGAGTGGCTGAAGAAGGGGAGGAAGCAACAAGGAAGCCTGGCCTTCCTGAATGCCTGGGTACAATGGGGGCCTCAGCAATCTTCTCATATGAAGGTCTTGTTTGAAAACCCTTGAAATGTTTCTTCAGTGTAAAAGCTCCAATAGAGAGCCCTATTCCCATGGTGCTCAGTTGTGCAGTGCCCCATCCAGAGTTTCTTCCTACAAAGCTCACCATGGCATTGCAGGAGATACTCTCGCCTCAGCTTCTCACCCTCTTTGGAGTCCATGTTCCTTTGCAAGGGGCAAGAAGCTTCGGAAGCACCCACACAAGTCCTTTTTCTCAATCTGCAACAATCCTTTCAACCTCTCCTTCCTTGCCCAACACCCTAACAGCAGGAGGAATTGTAGTTCTGCTACTGCACACAGGGACTCTTGCCTCCCAAGAGATTTGCTTGCAGTCCTAGGAGGTTTCACCCCTCACCTCCCTTGATGATGTTCCCGAGACCTCGCCTCTCACCACACCAGACGGACATACGCATTCCTATCACTTGCATCGTGATAAGCTGACCTTAACTCCCAATCTGAACGTTTCCTCAGGTGTGTTTCCGTTTGGCTGTGTCAGGGATGCTACGTTGATTCCCATGCAGACAGCACCATAGGCAAGGACAAGCCTCGATTCTCAAGAGCAAGGGTATGGGATGCAGACAGGAAATGCACCAGCTTTCAAGCAGGGCTTGCTGGGGAGGACGTTGATGCGAGTGGGTTTGGACACGTGGAGATTGGACATTGGTGGATAAAAAGCTGGCACTGTGTCAAAGGGCACACCCACATCACGGGCAGTCGATGTTTTCATACCTACAAAAGCCAGCAATTCCCATCATGGCTCAGCAGACATAAACCCCCCTAGGATCTGTGAGGATGCACACTCCATGCCAGCCTCCTTCAGTAGAATAAGGATCCGGGGTTGCCCTGAGCTGTGCTGTAGGTCCCAGATGCAGCTTGGATCCCACATTGCTCTGGCTATGGCAGAGGCCTGCTCGTGTAGGTCTGATGTAACTCCTAGCCTAGGAACATCCATAGGCAGCATGTGTGTCCCCCCAAAGGAGAAAGCAATTAAACCCAAGAGACCCGCCCACACACACTTTTGGTTCTTTCACATAAGGAAAGAGAAGATTGTGTCTTCTCCTCCCTTACTTCTGTCCTTAACCACATAAAGCTCAAAGATGCAATAGTATCTCTTGGCTCTTCCATTGCCATTTCATCCAAAGAGCCTGCAGATTTGGGGTCCCTTTGCTATTTTCTTTTGGGTGGGACCAAAAGGCACCTTTTGGTCTCCACTCTGAGTTCTCTTCCCCTCAAGAACTGCCCACTCCCTGTAGCCTAATATGGTACCCTTATGGGCGAGTCTTGCCAGATGCATGCTGATTCCAAGGGAAAGGTAAATTTCAGATACACAGGGAAAGTACTTGCCGTAAAGATATGTCCAAAATGGTGCACGGGACACAGGTCAGGCTAAATGCAGGCACTGTGTGTGGGAAATGAAAAACTCAAATGGAGCTGCACATTTACTATTGTTTTTGCCTGGCGTTGAGCACTCTGCCCTTTCAGTACATTGAATTTCAAGAGAATGGAGGAACTCCCATGTTAAAAATGCATCCAGTAACAGAGGAGCCACGATATCAGTAGGAAGGCAACAAAAGGAAAGATACTCAGGTCTATGGGGACGCAATTTAATTTTCTCGTTTCCTTTTTTACTTTTTCTCAAGAGGAACTCTTTGATCTTACAAGAGGTTAGGTTTTCCACTGCAGTTGATTTACAATGTTTTGTCTACTTCTGCTGCGTAGCCAAAGGACCCTGTCGTACAGACAGATGTATGTATATATGATATATGATACATATATATCTATATAGGATACATATGTAATCACTTTCTCACATTATCCCCCAACCTTTTCCATCACAAGTCCAAGATGGAGTTCCCTGTGCACATGGTACATTTCAACCAGAGACAAAGGAATACTACCTGCAAAGGCAAACGGATGGCATTCAAAGTTGCTTGCCCAAAAGATCTCTGAAAAGATGGGAATGAAACAGGTATCTCTGATCCCTGGTGGGAACGAGGACTGAGTGGACAGGGGAAAGAGGGGAGAGGAGGACTCAGCACTCCATATGCTATTCGGCACATGTGGACTGTGATCCCTGCAAGGGGAGGATTTCTTGAAAATGTTACATTCAAACATTTAACAGGGAAAAGCTCCAAGACTTACCAGCAATGTCATCATACGGGAGACACGACAGACTGATCTCTGGTCTTGGACACGTGGGCTGTGCAGTGGCTTTTTGGATAGGCTGGGCCTTTCCAGCACAAGGGAACATGAGGAAGGTGGGTCCTGCTGGATGCTGGTTGGCACACAAGGACGGTTTCCTTAGGAAAGACGGACACACACCAATCACAAATGGTGGGTCTGCTGAGAGAAGCCAAACCATAAACATTGGGTTCCAGGTGGCCATGAAAACCCAAGTGGTTATCAGATGATAAAAGGTGAATTTTGTTCAGAAAGTCTTGCCTCCGGGGAAGGGAGCCTGAAGCCAGGACGGAAGCTGAGGCGGGTGAAGGACAACAAACAAGTTGATGAATAACAGAGGGAAAGGGAACATCAAGACAAACCTTGGTGCTGTGACTCTGAAAACCAACACATACATTGCCTGACGAGGCACTCAACACTTGTCTGGCCCCTGCATAAGGTGGAAGAAACGTCTGGTTCTTGCCTCCCTGCAGAGGCCAGCATGGAATGGCACCCCACCCCCACCCAGGCTCACCTGCCCTCGGCCCCCCCCCCCACTGCAGAATGACTGGAGGCCCGCATTCTACTGTTGAGATTCAAACTTGGGCTCCTTTACTTGCGTCCTGAGCATCTGTTGGGGCAGGTCCCTCGCTGGGTCCTGCTCTTGACTGTCCACGTTGAGGCCACCAGCCCGTGGTGGTCCAGGCCCATGCCTGTGGGAATGGCTTCAGAAGGCGGTAAGCCTCTAGACAGGGGCTGTTTTCCAAGAGAAAGGGCCTCCCTCAAATCCCTGGGTTTCCGTTGGGACCCTTCACTGTGGACATGGAGTTGGACGGAAGGAGAGGAAGGTGACAGCACTGCACCCCAGGGACATCTCAGCTGGGGAGCCTGTAGAAACCTGAAGCTGCCCTGGGGAGGACAGCTGCTTGGAGGTGGTTCAAGAGGCCTTGCTCTGGTTGGGGAGGCAGGATGGCAGCAGGCAGGTTGGCGGTTTCTAGAAGGGAGACAAGCCACTTGGAACGTGTGTGGAGCCAGTGTCCTGTGGCTGGCCCTGGGTGGGTCATGGGGAAAGCCTAGCCCCGCCTTGTGGTCCTCAGGCATCTGAAGCTCGCCTCACCAGACCTCTCTAAGGGATTGGAACTGGCGCATCCTCTGGCTAATGGGGGCGTGGAATGGGAGGGTATAGTCAGAAAACGATTCAGTGCTGGTGGGTGTTGTCTGGGTCTCATGCTCAGGAAAGGGTCTGCTCTGAGCTGGGTGGGATGTGACTCTCGCTGCAATGGCCCAGAACGTTTCCCTCCATCCCGCCCAGAACTCACTTCTCAGGTCAGGCAACTGTGGCCTTGGATTCCACAAGGGATGGGCAACCAGGTGACTTCATCCAAGCTAGGACTCGTGGGCCTGAGGTGTTCTGTATTGGTTTCCCTTTTGTGGAAATACATCTCTACAGACATGGCGCAGCGTGTCAGGTGGCTCACAGCAGAAGCTGAGGCCTGACTTTGAGATGAAGAGTGTGTTTCTATTTCAAGTCACTACTACTACATGTGGAGAGAGGCTGGTGCAGGTGGAATGCCTAGGAAGGCTGCTTCCTTTGTAAAGGGGGGGGTGAAGCAGTGTAGCACAGAAGCAGGAAGATGATCTAGTCTGCTACTCTGAAACCTCCTAGAGCATCTGTGGAGGTCAATTCGGTGCCTCGTGGTATGTACCTCCTTCTCCTGAATGGGCGGTTTTCTCACAATGGCACCTGACTCCTGCCTGCTTCTCAGTTTGTCCTCACTTTCCATTATTGGGAGCTGGAAGGGGAAGGACCACAGGCAGCCTCCACTCCCATGACCCTTGTCAGATGAGCCGCCCTGGGCCCGTGCTCATCTTTGGAAGCCAACCCTGGATGGGAAGTGGCAAAAATGCAGGGGACACACACCGACTTCTCAGACTTCTCTCTGAGGAGCAGAACTGCATGGCGGGAGGGACTCAGGGCCATCGGGATGGGGTGGCACACCTTAGCACCTGTGAAGTGTCCACTCTGGGTGGTTCAGAGAGGCAGGTGCATGCTTGGTGGGGCTGTTCTGTGTTTGTCTAAGGGTTCTGTGTGCAGAGCGATCTTCGCAGCCTTTGAGAGGTGTTGTGTGAGGTCAGGAAAGTATGACAGAACAGATGTGTGCTGAGCATCCCGAGAGGAAGGGTTGAGGAGGATGTGAGGCCCTTCGATTTAGACAGTGGAGGTCCATCAAAGGCCTCACGGTGCCTGGAAGGACCTTGGAGAAGGCCCTTACCTGCCAGTGACCTTGCTGAGGGGCATGCTCAGAGTAGATGACCTCTCAGGTCCAGGACGTGGGGACAGCCTGTGAGGACGAGGTGTCAGGGAGCTCCTCAGGGAGGCTCCCCCATCCCTGCTGCTGAGCTGAGCATTTCTCGGTAGACAGGGGCAGGGAACTGGGTGTGGGGGTCAAGACCATGAACATCCCGCCACGACATCTGCACAACACACAGGTTCCTCGGGCCAAATGCCCTCTCTCACTGAGGTCAGAACATGAAAATCCCTCCACGACATCTGCACAACACACAGCTTCCTCGGGCCAAATGCCCTCTCCCACTGAGGTGTGCCCTCTGAGTCCCCAGAGAGCTTCCGTCCATGTCACCCATTCTCCTCTTCCATTCACCCCTTTCCTTTCTCTCCACAGCATTTCCACTGCCGGGCACGGATGTGGTCATGCCCCCTGGGGCCTCACGCTCCTATCCTCCCCCCACTCCTGGCTCCCAACCCCAGCCAGCTTGGGAGCAGCACCTGCCACCGCCCATGGCCCCATTACTCCTGCCTGGCAGCACCCTATTGCAGCCCCCTCACCCCATGACACCTCGGGTGACTCCTGCTCACCATGGCCCCATTGCCCCAGGGCTTGGCAACATCCCTGTCCCAGTCTGGTCAGGAGGGAGGTCAGCATTGCCCCACCAGTCTCAGGCCTTTGGGCGCCCTCAGGCCCCCCTCAATGGGAATGCTTCCAGGGCCCTCATGGGGAGTGCTTTGTGTCCTTCACCCCTTTGCATAGCAAGCCCTGTGGGGGACAGCGGGGTGGCTGCCACAGCTATTGCAGCAGCTCAGGCTGGCAAGGGAGGCTTGGCCCCAGGCCTTCCTCCTCAAGCGGCACCACCAGCTGCCCAGATGGCCTTCATCCTGCCCCCAGGGACCTCTGGGCCGTGGCCACATGGCACCTCTGGGGCAGGCAGCCTGCATGCCTCCCAGCACACGGGCCCTCAGGAGGACGCCTCTCACCATAAGAGCGTCTATCAGAACTTCCGACGCTGGCAGCGCTTCAAGTCCCTGGCCCGCAGCCACCTGCCCCAGAGCCCCGATGCGGAAGCTCTCTCCTGCTTTCTCATGTAAGTGACCTCTCAGACCCTCATTAGCTCAGCTGGAGCCTTCGCATATACAGGACCTTGGCATGGACTCCCTGCTTAGGTTTCCAGGCATCCTTTCACCTCGAGAGAAGGAGGGTTGACAGCAATGTCCATGCTATGAGGAGGCACGTCTGCACTCAGATGTGTCCCACGTCCAGTCCATGACATCCCGTCCGTGCCTTAGCTCAGCTACCACCACCATGCAAGACCAGTTGTCTCACTTTCTGCACTGCCATGATAACATTGAGTGCAGGAGAGCAGTCCAAGAGGGTCCTGCTCGGATGTGAGGAGCCAGAGTTTGAATGGGACCTGCTTCTCTGGTGCTACCTCCTTTCAACATGGACCTGGGCCTCTGGCAGCCAGTGGGTATCACTTCAGATAAGGCTTAGGACATTCAGGCCCAGGACGGAGCTTTCTGCATGCCCGGTCCTTGTTGTTCTGAAGAAGTCCAGTGTGAACGGGGAGGTGGTCGAGCTGTCCATAGATAGACGGGCAAGGGTCTATCCTCCTAGAGCTGTGAACCTGGCAGGAACATCCCTCCTAGACCCGAGGTCCCTCCGAAAAGGGGGACTAGGCCATCTAGTGCAGAGACCTGGGCAGAAGAATCCTTGGGCTTCTCAGACCTGTTAGCTGGTAGACTGGCGCCTGCCCTCCCGCATTGATGGGGCTGCGTTTTATATGAGATGGCAACCCGCCCCCAGCCAGAGTGTCCCAGCTATAGCCAGGGAGTGGACAAGCATCCTCTGGTGAGTGGGAGGTGGTGGCACCAGGCACCAGGAAGGCTTGCCTTTGCTCTCCAGACACCCTCGTCTCCCCCTCTAGAGCCTGGGTTTGGCAGGGGTGGGGCCCATGGAGGCCTTGGAGCTGGGTGGGGTTGGGCAGTTGGGGGCTGGGCTGTACCAAGAGACTGACCCTGAGGGCTTACAGCCCAGTGCTTCGCACCCTGGCTCGCCTGAAGCCCACCATGACGCTGGAGGAGGGCATGGGGCAGGCCATGCAGGAATGGCAGCACATGAGCACCGTTGAGAGGATGGCCTTTTATGAAATGGCAGCAAAGTGAGTCAGGGTCCTGGGCCATGGGCGACATGGTGGGGTGGGTGGTGGGTGATGGGCAGGCCCCAGGGCAGGATCTGGCTATGGTGCTAGCAATCAGAGAGGATGCAAGAGGAGGCTGGCACCTGACACCTCCTGTTCCCTGAATCCCCAAATCCTATTGGCCTCCAGAATCCCCTCTGCCACCTGGAGAGCTTGGCTCTTCCAGCCTGTCTGTCCCAGGAGCTCTGCCCTACCGTGATGCTGATGTGGGGAGGCCTCAGGATGGCCTTGGGGAGCACGGCAGCCCAGGAGGGGGTCCACTGAAGGCATGGGGGCTGTGCAGGGCTGAGGACTCCACCCGGCAGCCTGGCACCCCTTCATGCTGGGTGCCTAGCCATCACTGACCTAGCATGTGGTAGGCCTCTCTTCATCAACGATGGCTGGAATGGGCAAGCGGCCATCCCTGGGGAAGCCCATGGGTCTCTGGCCCTCCCTGTCATTTCTGTATGTGAACCTCCTAGTTTCCAAACAAAACCAAAGGAGCAGCTAGCTCTCAGTGGCAAGAGATGCCTCACCTCTAATGGTAGGATCCCCACTCCAGCCTGTGCTGGGCCCTGTCTCATGCGTGCTCTCCCAGACTCTCACTCCCAGCCCCAGGTTCTGGGTTCGGGCAAGGGCTCTGTGGGGACACGTGCCTGACCAGGCCACTGGCCATCTCCATTGTTTGGGTCAGACAAGGTCCGGGGGCACATGAGCAGGGGCCCCCACTGCCCACCATGTGTCCCTAAGCCTGGTCCCAGAGATTGACCTGGGTCTCTGCTGGGCCATGCCCTCCAGCTCCAGGGCTGGTCAGGCAGGAGGAGGCCCAGATCTTGGATATCTGCCACTGCACTTCCCTGCTGTGACAGCACCTCACAGGCTCCTGACAGACCTAAGGACACCCTCTCCTCACCCCCTCGGTCCTGCTGCCCTGGGTGGGCTCCAGAGCCCAGGTGGTTTTCTCACTGGGGCCTGTCCCTCAACACCCCCCAGGTTCATGCAATTTGAGGCAGAGGATGAGATCAGGATGGGGAACGTGTCCTGCACAACGCGGGCACAGGGCATGCCTCCTCCAGCTCCAACAAAGCTGGCTCCTCAGGAATCCACATCCCGCAAAAGGGGCACTCAGTCTGTGAATCACCTTCCCCCTGGAGGTCAAGGTACAGGTGAGAGAGGCCTAGGCCTGGTCCCTGTTCCCAGATGGGTCCTTTCCACTCAAGGGGGCATTGGTCTTTCAACACGGATAGCCCACGAGGGTGTCTCAGTCCCCCTTTTCCCCTCTGCGGTGTGGACCTGGTCCATTTAGAACCTCATCACCCTCCTCCCTGTCTAAGGGGCCCCTGTGAAATCTGCCTAACAAGTGTGCTGGTGGGGAGACCCTTGATCATTAGATGTTCCACACGTTCTCACACCTGACTTTTACCTGTCCCTGACTTGAATCTGGCCTCCCACCAAACCTGAGGCTCTGGCTGCTCCTCCCCCTTCCCACATGCATATCCATTGCCCCACAACAATGCCCTCCCCTGTGCCTGCTCAGGGGTCAGCTTCTGGGCGCTGGGTCCCCTCACTTTCCCTTCCTCCTGCTCTGCCTCAGCCTGTGCTCCAAGGAAACACGGCCCCAGGGTCCAGCACACCCACCCAAGGCCACGCAGGGCCTGGCAGCTGCTGGAGAACAAGGCCCCCAAGGAGATTCCCCCTGAGGCTCGCAGGGAGCATGGGGACATCCTGCAGGCACTGGTGGGTCCTGGCCCCTCAGCCACAGGGGAGTCAGATATGGAATGTCGAGAGGATGGATATGAGCTGCCACAGGACGAGGACGGCTGCTTCCCAGACCCGGATCTCCTCAGCTACGTGGACAAGCTGTGTTCCCAGGAGGACTTTGACACCAAGGTGGGCTGGGCCTGGAGTCTGAGACTCCAGGATTCCAGGGAGAGATGCTCTTAGCACCCTAGTTCTGGCTTTGGCCCAGGATAATGGGATTTAGGCTCTGGTCCTTGACCCTGACATCTGTGTGTCTTCCTGTGTGTCTGAGTGTACTTTGGTGCATAGGATGTGTATATGTGGATGTGTAAGTTGTACATGTGTGTGTGTCTCTCTCTTTGTAGGCCTTTGTGTGTCTGTTTCGGTGCCTATGTGTTTGTGCTTTGGAGCCCATGTGTCTGCATGTGCACCTGCTTGTGAGTGTGTGTGTGTGTTTATGTGAGAGTAGACAATACCTATGGGAGTTTGAAAGCTCCCCCTTTGTGAGGGGAACTCTGGATTGGCCTCTGCTAGTCACGTTTCTCCCAGGCCTTCCTGCCTCCCAGGGCACACCTGCCAAGGCTGCTCACAGCCTCTCCCTTCCATTCCAGGTGGAGGTGGTCATTCACCCCCGATTCCTGGCAGAGTTGCTTTCCCCAGAACCAGAGTTGGATCTCTCGGGCCTGGCTGAGGAGCTGGAGCAGGAGGAAGGACTCTCCCCTGAAGAGGTGGCCAGGGGAGGGACTGACACTAGGGAGACTGGGGGCAGGGGGGGGTAGTCAGGTGACCCTGGAAATCCAGGAGGAAACGACCCAGGTCAGCCAGGGCCGGGGAGAGCCCTAGAGCAGGAGGCCCTGAAGGCTCTGTCCCTCCCTCCCCTGACAGAGAGGCCCTGCACCCGGGAGGCTGCCCAGGTGGGTGCAGGGCAGGAGGAATGGAAGGGGAGGAGGGGAGCCGGGGACAGGGCAAGGACCCTGCTGGGGAGAAGGTGCAGGAGGAAGGCAGGAGGGCCACAGGCTCTGTCTGTGGATGTGAGTCCCATCTCACCTCCCCCTGCCCATAAGCCCCGGCTCTCCCTGGAGGGTGCAGAGCAGTCACTGTCCACCTCTCTCCCACCAGCTAGTGCAGACACAAGTCCTGGCCTTGGAGGAGGATGACGGGGTGCCAGCCACTCCCAATCACAGGGCACCCCACCTGGACTCAAGACCTTCAGAGTCTGTGGCCCAACACGATGCCCAGAGGAACGAGCAAGGCCCACAGCCTGGGGTCAGAGATGAAACCTGTACACCCCAGATGGATTTCCATGGCCATCTAAGGCACCCCCAAACAGACAGGGGCCTGTTCAGGCACAAAGGCTCTGTGCCCTCTCCAGGATATCAGGAGCCCCCTCAGGCGGGAACAGCACAGCTGTTTCCTCGCAGGGCACCAAGCGCTCGGGCCCTCCATCAGGACCCAGGGCCAGCAAGGTTCTCAGGGAGGCCTCTCCTCTTAGTGGAGCCCCAGGGCTGGGTCATGGGTTCAGTGAGAATGAGGAGGAGCTCCCCAGCCTGGCCTACTTCTTGGGCCTTCACCACAGCCTGCTGCCCTGGGGGCTGCCACAGAGCCCTGTCCCTGCCTCGGGTCTTGTCTGCACTGCAGGGCAGAGGGCACAGCAAGCTTCCCAGGCCCCCGTGCCCCAGAGAATGGGCCTCAGCTCAGGCCCCCTGGAAGCTGCCAAGTCTAGAAAGCGGGCTCGGTGTGGAGGCCTGGCTGCTGCTGAGGACCTGGCCAGGCCTAGGGCTGACCTGCGAGGCTCTGGGAGGCACACCCTGGCTCTGGGGCTGGTTGACCCTACCAAGCCCAAAAGGAGTAGGTGTGACCCATGTGTCACACGGAGGAGGAGGAAGTAGCACCGCAGCCAGTAGGGAACGGTGGGCCAGCTTTCCAGGGCCAGTCCAACTGGGCAGCCCCCATGGAAGCCTTTGGCACCTCCAGGTCCTAGCAACCATCCTGGCTGCCATAGGGGTGGGGAGGAAGGACAGAATGACCAGAGCCAGGAGGGGGTGTGGGTGGGTGGGGTTAGGTGGTGGGGACTTGGGTCTGGGTGTGTGTGAGTGGGCACAGTAGCTCCTTTGCGATGGGGGATGTAAAACATGGATAAAATCGTTCTGTTGTGAAATGCACTTGGTCCACTGTCATCTTGCATGTGCCTGTGTCCTCAGAGATTGGTCGTCTGAGGGCAGAGAGGGGATCTGAGAGGAGCGAAGCATGTGTGAGATCCCAGGCAGTCTGGATCCACAGGTGAAGGACTAAGTCTTTCCTCCACAGAGACAAGGATGCCCAGGCTGCTCCTGGGAGTACACAGCTCTCACTAGCCCCAGGGACAGCCTCATCATCCCTGTCTCTCCAGCCTGCTGGGCTAGGGGGCTTCTGGGGCATCGGTTCCATGCTCTGCATCCCGGAACACTCTGGGGATGGAGAGCTGCTTTTGTGCCGTTCAGCCCTCTGGACACTCACCAGTCATGAGAATGGAGGCTGGAGGCAGCCCTTACCTCTAGAGAGTTTCTCTCTGCCTCTCTGAAGTGGCCACATGACAGGCTGGGGTGATCCTCCACTCCTCCAGGGTGTCCCGTGGGGGTGGCCTGTCCAGAGAGGAAAAGGCTTGGCTGTAGGGACAGGACTTTCTGCTTCGGTGCCTTGTGGGTGGGGGACCATCCTATCGTCTTGGTGGGATTATTGCCATGTGCTAAATGGTGGAGGCAGCGGCCTCTTAGTCCCAGTGAGGACAAAACAAAGGAGGGAGGGAGTGACTGTAATCTCATGACCTGTGATTGGCTTGGGGGGAGGTTCCATCATGTGAAGCTCAGTGGTCCCAACCTCACCAGCCCACTGGCATCTGCCCCAGGGAGCTTTTGATACAAGAAGACCTGGGACTTTTCGTGATCAGGGATAAGTTTTCGATTGGGGTGAGGAGGGTTAAGGATTTTGGGTTGTCCCTGGGAACGTCTGTGTGCCACAGGGGCAGCCAACACTTACAAAATAAAAAACAAGCAAACAAAAAAAAGAAAAAGCAAAATGCCCCAAACGCCAAAAATCTAGGATTAATGCCAAGTGCAGGCACACTTAAAGTGAGCCATTCACTCATGCTTTTCAATCCATTAAAACATGAAAGAGCAGGAGTTCGTGTGGCTCGGCTCTAAGGACACTGATTAGGATCCATGGGGACGCGGGGATGAGACATGGCATGGCTTACTGGGCTAAGGTTCTGGCATTGCCGTCAGCTGTGGTGTAGGTATGAGACATGCCTCAGATCCTGTATTGCTGTGGCTGTGCCATAGGCCAGCAGGTGCAGCTTGGACTCGACCCCTGGCCTGGAACAGCCCACAGGCCCCAATGCAGCCGACTCAAAATGGAAAAGAAAAGAATGCAATAGAATTTGCAGAAAGGAAAGATGTACAGACCATCACCAAATAGTATTTTAGGGAGTTCCCATTATGGCTCAGAAGATGAAGAATCTGACTGCTATCCATGAGTACGTGGGTTTGAGCCCTGGCCTTGTGCAGTGGGTTAAGCAATCCAGCATTGCCTTGAGCTGTGGTGTGGGCTACGGATGTGGCTTGGATCTGGCATTGCTGTGGCTGTAGCGTAGAACAGCAATGCCAGCTCTGATTCGACCCCGAGTCGGGGAACTTCCCTATGCTGCAGGTGGGGCCCTCCAATGCCAATCAGAGACTCCATCTATCCACGCATCCCTCCAACCAAAAAGGAAACAGTGGATTAATGGATGGCACATTCACTGCATCACAAAAATGGCCGCCATGCCCAGGGTGGGTGAAGGAGCTTCCCAATATCAGGGGCTGGATTGGTGCAGCTTGTGTGAGATGGAGACAGTGGCTGAACACTCTTTGTCTATAACAGACACCAAGGGGAAGCTGACCCTCTGATACCAGGGAAAGGCTCATCTCCAAACCCCTCAAGGCGGAGTCAAACCATTGGCTGAGGAAACCCATTAGACTTAGGATGTGGGGCCCCTGGCCTGGGTTCTTCCTTTGCAATGCCATGTGTCTCCAAGACCAAGGCACCGAGTCCCCTGTGTCCCAGTCACAGACAGCATACCTTCAGTGTCCAGCCATTCCAATGGCCAGGCCATCGTGCCTTATTGGAAGGGCCTGTTTGGGTGGTGGGGATGCAGCAGTGTGTTCCAGAGGGGATTCGGGCCCTCTGGCTCACAGGTGACCTCTTGCCAGACAGGCCAAGTGACGCATCTGTTACCAGGGTGATTTCCCAGGCACTGCCTTCCTTCCTCAGGTGGCAGGGATGCAAAGGGCTTGAAAGGGGGCACTGAGCACAGAGCCATCACCTACAGTCTCCTGACCGCCTCTGCCTGGGGGGGAGGAGTTTCCTGCTGTCGCAGAAGCTATTGCTAGCATACCAGTCATTGGTGGAGTTCTGGATCCCCAATATTTTGCTACTCAGCAGCATGCAAGAGAGAGCAAGGATGGTCCTTAGAAGGAGCTAAGAGTCTTGGGTGAGGGGAAACTTGCTTATTTCCAAGAGGTGCTTCTTAGTCAGTCGGGGTAAGGATGCCCTTCCTTTCACGAAGTGCTTTGGAAGAGGTTTGACAAAGAAAGACTGGCAACTGCATGGGTTGGGAGGAAGCAACAGGCAGGGGTGGAAATGTTGCTTGCTGAAGACGAGAAAGGGCAGTTCTGACTTGCTCAAGACCACCTCCCTGCAGCTGGGAGGTGGGCCTTCTTCCTTGGGCCATGACGGTCCCAGCCAACAGCCAGGGACTGTGGCTGACAGAGCTGGGGAGTGCCTCCTGGTGCCTCTGTCATCGGCCTTCGGAGCCTGGTGGCAGCACCCATGCTCAGACTTGCCCTGGGCAGTAGGAGAGAGGCTGGAGCTTTGCCCACTGGGAGTGCTGATCCCCCTGCCAGGGACTGCACCCGGCTCCTGCATGTCAGCCTTCTGGTGGTAGCCAATGCCCACATGGGACCACGGCCATAGAAAGCAGCAGAGCGCTGCATCTGGGCCCCCTCCAGGACCCTGGCTCTCTCTCTACTTGTAAGCTGATCCAGACAACAATGGGCAGGGGTGGCTGTGAACTGGCCCTGTCAGACACATCTTCAGAAGCCTGGCATTTCCATGTTCAGGTAATCCCCTTATGGTTACAGTGTAAGGGAAATAGGCAGAGAACTCCTCTGTCACAGTCATATTGGAGCCGTTCCTGCCTGGGATGTTTGGAGAACCTCTACGATAAGGAAACAAAGAGCCACTGCATTTCACTCCACTGGGTCCAAAGCATATGCTGTCCATTGCAGAACAACGAGAATGAGAAGAAAGGAAGCCTCCAGATATGTGGACATGGAGATGCACCCTTCGAACGACTCCATGCTCAAAGAGGCCTCTCCAGGAGAACTTGGAAAATATATAGAACGGTAGGCAAAGGAACGTGCAGTACCTAACAGGTGGTAGGATCCAGACAAACTGGTGTTAAGAGCGAAGCAAATGGCACGAAATGCTTATAGAATACAAAAGATGCCAGGTTGCCCATCAACAACCCTCATTTTCACACAAGGCATTGAGAAAATACAAATCACAAAATACAGCAAACGCAGGAACAAAGAAGCTCACGACAATACCCTATGTTCAGAGGGACTCTAGCCAAGGAACACTAGCTTGGCTTACTATGCACAACCATCAACGTTATAGGCTCCATGAAGACATTACAGAGGAAAACCTACATGGTCACAATTGTGCTTGCAGAACATGTGCCACGCCCATTCATGTAAGAAACGCTCAGAAGTCTAGGAAGAGAAGGACACTCCTTGAACCCCATAAAGAACATCTCGACAAAAAGCTACACCAAGCCTCCTGCATGATGGTGAAAGAATGAACGTCTTCCTCCTCCATCCAAAACAGGTCAGAAAGTTCTTTCTCATTTCTCCTTTTCTACTTAGTACTGTAGCTACGATCCAGGGCAGCATGGCAGGAAAAACAAAGAAAGTCCTACAGATGAGACAGGCACAAACATAATTCTCCATGCTCATGGATAGCATGGCTACCTCCACGGGAAGGCCCACCGAATCTCCAAGGCACACGGAAGAGATGGAGGTCACTTTATCAAAGTCTCAGTATACAAGGTCCACACAAACACCTTCATCATGTGTGTAAATCCCACAAAAGAACATGGCACCAAAACGAAAAACACCATGCAATACACAAGACTTGCCAAAACCTTGAAACATTTGGTTCCATCGGTCATTCTATGGCTGCAGCCACGGCATATGCAAGGTCCAGGCAAGGGGGTCAACCTGGAGCTACAGCTACCAGCCTACAGCAAAGCCCCACCAACACCAGGTCCAAGCCACACTGCCGCTGGTGGCACCACTGGACCCTCATCCCACTGAGCCAGGTCAGGGATTGAACCCACATCCTCCTGGACACTCTTTCAGGTTTGTCACAAACTGAGCCACAATGGGAAATCCGGGGATACATATTTGGGATAGAGCATCTGTATGATAAAACGAAAGAAGACCTACAACAATGCGGACACGTATCATACACATGGATGGGAAGACTCAACACAGAATACGGCCAAATTCCAACAGAAGTGGTTTTTTTTATTTTTTTTTTTTGGCCCACATGGATGAAATTATTCTAAAATGGATAAAGAAAAGATAAAGGAGCCAGAACATCAAACATAATGACGAGAAAGCACATTAAAGTGGGAGGTGATTCGGCTTATGAGAACGCTCTATGGAGGGCAGCTTGGCATTGCTGGCGGGATAGAGAGAGACAGAGTTCAGTGTACAGATAGAGAATGCAGAAATAGATCCATAGCAATACACCAACCTGGGATGTTCTAATACGGAAGCTCAAGGGCAGTAGAGTGGAATAGGGATAGGGTTTTTATCCGATACGAAAATGAACTCATCATGGAACATTCAGTGCAAATGTAAAATGTGTATAAATACAAACGATGCAACGTTTACCACACCTAAGAAAAAACAATTGGAGCAAACCTCTGGGTCCTCGGGCTTGGCAAAGTGGTCTTCCACATGACAAGAAAAACATTATCCCAAAAGGGACGGAAAGAACGGAAAGTTGGACTTCAACAAAAGGAAAGAAAGGCCCTTCAAAACATACATGCACCCCAATGTCCACTGAAGCACCATTTCCAATAGCCAAGACAAGGGAGCAGGCTAAATGTCCATCGGCCGAGGCATGGATAAAGAGGATGAGGTTCATATGTATGGGGGGACATCACACAATCATACAAGAGAATGGAATCATGAACGCTGCAGCAGCAAGGATGGACCTGGAAATTATCATCCTAAGTGAAGGTGGACAGGGAAAGACAAACATCGTATGATACCACTTCTAAGTGGAACCGAAAGAGAGGACACAAATGAACATGTGCACGGAACAGAAACAGACTCCCAGCCTTGGAAAACCGGATGGGTCCCAAAGGAGCCAAGTCCACAGCAGGAGGGACTGGGGGTTTGGGACTGACTTCTGCACACGGAGTACATGGAATGACCGGCCAACAGGAACCTGTGGTAGAGCCCAGGGAACTCTAGCCCACAGTTAGTGATAGTCGATATGGGCATAGAATCTGAGGGAGAAGGGGTGTGTGTGTATGTATGACCGAATCACTTTGCGACACAGCAGGAAATAGCACAACATGGTACCTCACTGTCCTTTCAATCAAACTGAAGATAAGTACATCAATACCGCTGGAATAGGCAACAACAACATCAGCAACAATGAAAAGATAAGCGTTCTTCCCCATGACAGCCAAAACCCTACCCCAGACAGAAAACGGACCTCATCACATGGAAACATTTTCCTAGCTGAAAAGAAGCTACAGGTTTGAAGAAACTACCTGCCAACCACACATCTGACCCAAGTCTGGTGTCTCGAGGGAATAAGGCACTGCCAAGACACGACCATAACAGCGGGACCTATTCCACCAGAAAATGGGCAAACGTTAGGAAGAGATAGGTCACCCACCATAGCACTGTGAGTCCTGAAGGCTGGGTCCACTGTGAGGCTTCCCGGGATCCTGCTGGCTACATGAGATCACTGGGTCAGGCAGAGGGCAGGAAGGATTGCAACAACACTACTTCCAGGAACTCCCTCGGGTTGGCCTGAGCCAGCTAAGCCGAAAAGGAGACATCAGGCTCCAAGTGCTGGAGGTGTGGACCCCTTGGGCCAGGCTGGCTGGGGCCCTTGGACCGAAGGCAGGTGTTCATGTGGGGGTGGGGGCCAGAAAGGTGGGCAGTGAGTTGTTCCCCTTCAGGCTATGGAGAGCAGGGCCGTGGGCATGCTGAAAGAGGGTTCTGGGAATCCAATGTAGGAGCAGAGTGCTGTGAGGCCTGGACCTCATCTCACAGCCTGGCGCTGGAGCTCCTCTCTCAGCTTCCCTCTTTGTCGCCTAAACTCCGTTCCTTCAACAGCCTTATATGCCACGGGCTGGAACCCCCTGCCCCATGGCCTTGGGTCATGGGCTCTGATCCGTCTCAAGTGCCCTGCACTCTGGAAACGTCCCCCCCTCACTTTGGGGAGTCGATCCTCCTTCATCCCAACCCCAGGACTGATGTTCCTTTACTTTCCAAAAGACCCTTCATCCCTGGCACTGGAGACACCTGCCAAAAGGGGCTACAGCTCTATTACCCGAAGTTCATATGTGGAAGGCTTCTCCCCCAGGACCTCCGAACATGACCTTAGGTGGAGCAGTCTTTTCTTTGTCTTTCCATTGCCTACGTTTGTTTGTTTGGATGGGGCTGCTGGGGCGGCATATGGAAGTTCTCGGGCTTGGCATCCGAACGATCCATCGATCGATCGGAGCTTTGGCAGCCGGCCTACACCACAGCCACCACAATGCCACATCCAAGCCGGGTCTGAGACCTACACCATAGCTAATGGCCATATTGGATCCTTCCCTTCCTGAGCGAGGCCAGGGATCGAACCTGAACACTCATGGTTCCTTCTCGGGTTCAGTTCCAGGGCAACACCCCCGCAAGCCCTGCAGCAGAGTTTGTACAGAAAGAGCTGAAATCAGGTCACTAAGGTGGCCCCTAATACAATAGGATGGTTGCCCCTATAGAAAGGGCAAATTTAGACCCTGAGTCCCACAGAGGGAGCTGATGTGAGGGCGCAGGCCGGAGATGGGCATCTGGAATCCAAGGAGAGAGGCCTCAGGGCCAACCCAGCTGGTTTATACCGGGATCTCAGAAGGCTGGGCTCCGAAACGGTGAGTTGATACATTCTTGTTATTCAAGCCCCATTGCCCGTGGGATTGGTGATGGCAGCTGGAGCTGACCGATTCCCTCTGAAGGCCTGGGCACTCCCAGGGCAGGAAGGAGTCTCAAGGGAAGACACCCTCTCTGTCCCCAGCTGGGCTCCACCAGCATCCCCACTCCTACCTTCCTCCTGGGACACTCTCCCTCTCATGTCCTCTCCCCTTGTCCAGGGAGTCAGATGGAGGACCCCAACAGAAGAAGGAAGGACGGACGACAGGAGGGGCCGTAGGTCCCCAAGGCAGCAGCAGGAGGAGACTTTCCTTTGGTTATTGCAGATTGCAGGCTTGGTTTGTGGGGTGGCCACTGTGGCACAGGAAGGCCAAGATGGGGCCCTGGAAAGCTGATGGAGCTGGTGGGGGAGGGGTGGCTGTTTGCCAAATGGAGACTGGAGTCTGAGGCAGAGACAGGAGCACAGGAGCTTGGGGGGTCTGCACCAGGCCTGCTGCAGGACCTCGAGCATGGACAGCAGCAGGGGCCAGTCTCTGGGGGCACAAAGCCTGTGCCAGGCCCAGGAGAGCCAGTAGCCTGCAGAGACTGCGATGGGACCTGGGTGTGAGGAGGAGGGACCGTGGGCTCAGGGAGAGGCATGTGCTTCTGGATCTCATCGGTCCCATGGGAGAAGCAGGTGATATTGGTGAAGATGCTGGGGTAGGGGGCGTGTCAGCCGTCTAAGCCCCAGCGGGCCATCCCCATGAGACACCCTGAAAAAGGGAGGTCAAAGATGAGGGCACCCTCCTTGGACCACCCTCCGGAGGACAGGGGACTTAGGCTGCAAGCAACAGAGCTAGGTCAGAGGAGTCTCTGCCACGCACAGTCACTCAGTTGTACTTCTGGGAATTTCCAAAGCCTGGCATCCCATGGCTGATGAGCCTGTGTAAGCCATGCAGGCAGGCACGAGCGTCCTGATGGAGGAAGCTCCTGACTGACCCTCAGGACAATCACAGGTTTCAATCTATCAGCAGATGGGACTCTGAGCCTGGAGAACCCCTGGAGGTCCAGAAGAAGGCACTGTCCAAGGCCGAGAAGGGACATAGGTACCAACAGGGCCCAAGAGAGCTGGTGTGGGAGTGGAGCCTGGCCAGCTCAAGCCCCTGCAGACCTCAGCTCTGGCAAGGCCCTGGGCTGCACCAGCACACCCCTAACCGGGACCCTCTTCCTTTCTCATTCCTTCAGACATCTGGTGTTCTCTCAAGGTCTTGGTTGAGCCTTTTCAGAAGATGCCCATACCCAGGCCTGTTGGAGGCAGCCGGTTTGCTCAGGGGGTCAGTGGGGCTTAGAAACAGAGTGGCTGGGACTTCCTAGAGTTAGTGCGCTCAGGGCTGGGCCATCTGGTGGGAAATCTCCTCATGTCATCAGCCAAAGGGAGGGTCTGGTCCTTGTCGCTGGGGGAGAGGGGCAGGGGCCATTGCCAGTTTCCAGGGCATCACAACAGGAAGTCTTGCAATCGAGGTTTTAAAGCAACAACTACAGGAGAGTGATAGCAAGATACGGGAAGGACAGAGAGCCCCAAACAAGTTGAACCCAAACAGACACGCAGCAAGACCTATTCTGATCAGTATGGCCAAAGGTAAACAGAAAGGGAGGAGGCCAAAGGCAGCAAGAGAAAAGCAAGGCATTCATGATGAGGGAACCCCAATAAGGTTATCAGCAGTTTTCTCTACAGAAACACTCCAGGCCAGAAGGGGGTGGCGAGACCCACTGAAAGCACTGAAGGAAAGAACAAATAATCTGCCTCCTCCAAATACCCTATCCAGCAAGACTATCATTTCAAATCGAAGGGGAAATCAAGAATTTCTCCAACAAACCAACACTGAAAGAGTACTGCAATACAAAACCCATTCTGAAAGAAATACTCTAAGGCTTCTCCAATTCAAAAAAAGAAAAAAGAAAAAAATCATTGGAAAGCAGTGACTTAGAGAAGCCAGCATACAGATCTAACCATGAAGATGTCAAAAACATAAAATGAAATAAACTACATCAAATCATACAATGAGGGCGAGGAATGGAAGAAAATGTAGATCCTTTGTCTTGTTTCAATGACGCGTTTGGTCCTATGTAACGGTCAGGCTAAAGTCAGCAGACATACGAAGGGGTTAACATAACAACCAAACAGGGCAACCCCAATCCAAAAGCCAACACTACATTCAAAAATCGGAAAAGGAAAGGACTCCAGCAGAGAATCAACGGAACCCATCCACTCAAAGGAAAAGAAAGAAGAAAAGAGAAACATAGACTCAACGGGAAAACAAGGCTTCAAATGGCAATCAAGAAACATCTATCAGTGACCACCTGAATTGTTCTGGGACCGAATGCTGCCATCAAAAGACACAGAGTGCCAGATTGGGTACCAAAGCAAAAACCTTCAATCTGCTGCCTAGACAAGCTCACCCGAGGGCAAAGGACACGTATAGATTGAAAGGGAGGGTATGTGAAAAGATATTTCATGCCAATGGACAAGACAGGAGATCAGGAGTAGCACTGCTCATATCCAACAAAATCGCCTTTAAAACGAAGGCCATCGAGAAAGGCAAAGAAGGACACTAGTTCACGGTTAAGGGATCCATTCCAGAAGAGGATACCACACACTTATATCTGGAATCTCATATACGGCACAAATGAACCTTTCCACAGAAAAGCAACTCATGGACTTGCAGAATAGACTTGTGGTGGCCAAGGGGGAGGGGAGGGGGAGGGAGTGGGGTGGATGGGGAGCTTGGGGTTAATGCCTGCCCACTATTGCCTTGGGAATGGATTAGCAATGAGATCCTGCTGTGTAGCGCTGGGTACAATGTCTAGTCACGTTTGACGGAGCATGATAATGTGAGAACATAGAATGCCTACATGTATGTGTAACTGGGTCACCACGTTGTACAGTAGAAAACAAGATTGTATCGGGGAAATAACAATTAAGAGCCAAAGAGGACGCGGTATATACACACAATGGAATACTCCTGCGCCATAAAACAGAGCACCCTAATGCCATCTGCAGCAACATGGGTGGAACGAGACCCTCTCATCCTGAGTGAAGGAAGTCCGAAAGAGAAGGACGACTACCATACGACATCACTCATATGAGGAGTCTCATATACAGCCCAAAGGAACCTTTCCACCTAAAGGAACTCATGCACTTGGAGAATAGACTTGTGGTTGCCTAGAGCGAGGGGAGGGAGTGGGATGGATGGGGAGCTTGGGGTTATTGGATGCAAACGACTGCTTTTGGAAGGGATTAGCAAGGAGATCCTGCTGTGTAGCACTGAGGACGAGGTCGAATCACTTATGATGGAGCATGATAATGGCACAAAGACGAATTACACATGTATGGGGAACTGGGTCACAATGCTGGGCAGTGGAAAAAATTGTCTCGGGGAAATAACAATCAAAAAACACCCAACAAACACCCCACTAGAGGCAGTCATCAAACCACAAGAGCAGAGAACAAGGGAGGACGGGAAAAGACCAACAAAACCCAATCTGACACAGCTAATAACATGGCCATAAGAACATACAGATCAAGAAGCACCTTCAATGCAAATGCACAAAATGCCCCAACCGAAAGACATCGACTGGCTGCATGCATACAAAAAGAAGACGCATCTCCTTCTCTCTGGGTCGAGATCGAGAGCTCCGTCTCGTTCTCCATCTCGATCTCAATCTCGATCTCGATCCAGATAGGTAGAGGGATAGACAGATAGGTAGACCTGCTGTCTTCAAGAGACCCCCTTCAGTTTGAGGGACATATACAAATTGAAAGTGAGAGGATGCAAGAAAATATTCCTCGTGCGTGGGAATTAAAAGAGAGACGGAGTAGAAACACCCCCATCACACAAAAGAGACCTTCAAATAAAGCATATTAATAAGACACAACGAAGGTCATTACGTAAAGGTCAAGGATCAATCCAAGGAGAGGAGATGGGAATTGGAAACCTATATGCACCCAATACAGGATCCCCGCAATGTAGAAGGCAACTGCTACAACCGTAAAAGGAGAAATGGACACTAACACAGTCAGAGCAGGGGGCCTTCCCACCCGACTCCCATCAACGCACGGTTCCTCCAGACATAAAATCAACAAGGGAACCCAGGCCTTCAATAATGCATTGGACCACAGGGCACTTCCTCCATAGGTAGAGCGCTTTCCATCCCAATGAAGCAGGATACACACTCCTCTCAAGGGCACACCCGACATTCCCTAGGACCGATCACATGCTGCGTCACCAAGCAAGCCACTGTACATGGAAGGAAATGGAAATCCTATCCCACAGCTTGTAGGAACCCAACGCTATGAGGCTCGAAATCAACCACCAAGAAAACAATGGCAACAAACACCAACGCCCGGAAACTCGACAACATGCTACTCAACAACCAAGGGAGTGCTGGAGAAACCAAAGAGGAAATCTGAAGATCCCAAGAAGCAAGTGACACCAAAGACATAACAATCCAAAGCCTATGGGATGCAGCAAAGGCAGATCGAAGAGGGACCTTTCCAGCAATACAAGCCTACCTCAGCCAACAAGGAAAACCACCAACAAACAACCTGGCCTTATGCCCAAAGCAACCAGAGAAAGACAAACACAAGGAAAGACATCCTAATGATCAGAGCAGAAAGGAAAGAGCAGCGAAGAAAACCATCGGAAAGATCAATGCAGCTACAACTGCTTCTTTGAATACATCCACCATATGGATAAACCCTTAGCCAGACTCATCAGGGAAAAAAGAGTGGACTCAAATCAATAACCATCAAAATGCACACCAGCTTCCAATGGACATCCCAGAATACAGAGGATCAGAAGAGACTACTAAAAGCAACTCTATGCCAAGAAAACAGACTTCCTAGACGAAATGGACACCTTCCTAGCAAAGTACAATCTGCCAAGACTAAACTCCGATGACCTAGAAAAGATGACTGGGCTGATGCCAAGAACTGAAAATGACGTTGTGAGGAAAAAACTTCCAGCAGGCATTCCCGTCGGGGCTACACTGGAATGAACCTGACCCGTATAGGAGAAAAGGCACGTGCAATCCCTGGATCCAGGATTGCCTTCAGATATGGAGCAGGTCCCAGATGCAGCTCGGATCTGGCCTTGCTGTGGCCGTGGCTGGCAGCTGCAGCTGCAGCGCCAATTCCACCATAGCCAGGGCATTTCCAAATGCCATGGGTCTGCCCTGAAAAGACAAGAAAAGGCCAACCCCCCACTCCACCCACTTCCCCACAAACAAAACTAGACCACCTGAGGTCTTCACATGCACATACCCAACAGGGGCCTGAACACAAACACCGACCAGTGGTGCACAATGACTACCTCGTATACAGGCTCACTACCACCAGCTCCTACACAGTCATCTCACGCACAGCCCATGGGCAAGGCCACAGCCCTACAGTACTTCTAGGCCAGGATTCCAGAACACACATACATCGCCTATGAGATTTCTTTGTTTCCAAACACACACACCTACCTCTGACATCCCTCCAAATACATACTACAGAAGCCCCAGGACCTCAAATACACACACAGCCACAATCCGCCTACACGTACTAATACACATGTACACGTCTCAAACACCTATGGACACACACAGACAAATATTCCCAACCCTTGATCATACAGATGCCCCAAACACTACACATGGTGCCACCTCTCCAGAAGACAACCGCCCTGCCAGGACACTGCACCTGTGTGGGTGTCAACTGCATATGCATTTCAGCCCTCACCCTCAATGTGGACACACCATCTCTTCGTACCTAGGACCTGTAGAAACACCTCGGCATTCTGCCAAGAAGCAACGTGGCACACTCCCAACACCTCCATACCATAGGAACACAACCTGGTCATTCATGCACCTGGTGATAGACACACAAACGAGTAGACACACGTAGGACACATGGACCTATCGCCAGCAAACCACACAGGAAATGACTTCCACATATCCAATGATCCTAGGACCCAGCTCATCCATCTGCAAACTCGTAACACATAACCCCAGCACATATTTCTCACACCAAGAAATGCACGTCTCCCACGCCCCTGTAGAAACACAGAACCTCATCTCTCCAGCAGACACACACTTCCCCACGTCCCCACATATATAAGCCTAACATGTCCCTCCTGAAAACTACAAGGGCATAGCCCCAGCGAATATGCCTCCAAATGCCCATGCCCCTGGAATACACACTCAAACGCATTCTACACACAACTCTCCAAAACACCCAAGCAGACCCGCAATTACTCAGTACACGACACAAGTGCAAACCTAGCACCCTACGTCCTTTCCTCCAAACACGCATATAACACACTCTCGGCATATCCATAAACCCACACTCCCCAAGGCTCCATCCAAGGGCATGCACTCTTCCAGCATGCAGAATCCAGAAGCATACCAATACGGCACCCCAACCTATATAGCATTCACCTGTCCCAGAAGATAGGCCGACTCGCCCTCTACACATCAAAAGACACATGCACGGCTCTGGAACATGTGCTACACACAAAAAAGCAAAGAGCCATATGACAGGCCATGAACACACAAATAATCATCCTAAAGGGAAGGACAGAGGAGGATCCTTAAAGAGCAGAAACCGCCCACGGGGGATGGGTTAAAGACAAGCTTTCAAGGGGTCTTTGAAATGGTCTAAAGCTGATGATCACTCAAGAAAAGGAACCCAGCCATGACTTACCCGACTTGAAGGAAGACCAGATGCATCGAAGTGCCAGACACGCTCAAGACACAACCCCCAAGAGTTCAAGCACAAGACAACAGATGTGGAGATCGAGTCCTGCTGCATGAGGTCAAGGAGAGAAGAGTCCTGGACAAGGAGCATTTCTGCACCTCACCCAGACAGAAACACAGGGGAGAGGGGACACGCCTAGGTAAAAGAGGACAGTAGATGGAAACCTGAGATGAATTACCCCAGTTGATATACGACCAAACGCCTGGGAATACACACCGATTTGTGCAAGCACTGTGACAGCCCAGGGCACACCATCCATATAGGGCACAAGGAGGAGCTGGAGATGGAAGCCTTGATATCCACCCTCCAATGAGGAAGAAGGCAGTCTTCTCCCCTCCCCACTGGGCCTTGGATTCTAGAAATGTAGCTCTCTTGGTTCTTGGGGCTGCTCTGCTCCCTGGCCAGCTTACGTGTATCTCCCTCCAGGGTCTTATGCTCCTAAACTCACTCTTTACCTGGGGCTTCGCTTCCTGCCAAACTCTTCCTGCCACGAAGCAGAAGAACCAGAGCTTCATCAAATCCTGACACCTGGTGAGGGGTCTGACAGTGCAAAGACAGTGGGTTTGAGCAGGTCGAGGCGTTCCTTTGTGGCACGGAAGGCTAAGGATTCTGAGTGTTCACTGCAGTGGTCCCGATTGCTGCTGTGGCACTCCGTCTGTGGACGGGGAAACTCCATATGGGGCAGATGCCACCAAAAAGAAGAAGTCTGTGCGCTCGAATCCTCTCTGAACCTGGGATCCTGGATTCAGGTGCCAAGCTGAGGGCAAGGTAGATTCCAGTCCCACTCTCAATTTTGGCTGGGGTCAAGTCCCAACCACGAAGTTTCACTACAGGCCCCAAAGGTACAAATACACAGATCGGCCCCTGGACTTCCCTAACATCGCCCTGAGGCCTAGGCAGATAATCCTACCAAGTCCACCAGGAGACACACAATCCCCAACTTCATGGCGGAAAACATCCATGAAAAATAGGCCCCTGAACACCAACTTACAAACACCTAAACGCCAGCTCCTGGACTATGCCTCTGTTACATCTCAGCACCCTCCAAAGACAAACGCTCACCCAAACACAGGCATGATCTCCCCTTACACACATATCCATAGACAAAACCCAACCAACCCTCACCTTTGATGGATTACCAGATTCCCGACCACCAGGTGGCCTTGTACCAATCCCCCCTAGGCTTGCAAATCCATCACGATTTACATCTGACTACAACTAGGTGGTCAGCACTACATTCAGCAAGGCTGCCCCCAACAGAGACCCAAGCATGCCCTTTGAACAGAAGTGCTGACCGACATTGGGATGTGAAAAAGGAAGACACCAGTGAAACTAGCAGCCTGGATGGTACATCTTCACTCCTTTTCCCGTGCCCTGAGCTACTTCTTGTGAACCCCATGAGGGTTTTCAAATTTGGAAATTCTTCCTTCGAGCTTTCCTATGGTTTGGAACGGCAGGCACACTGGAATGCCACCCATTTTAATCACTCACACACTTTAGCCCCCTGCCTCCATAGGCCCCACAGTCCCTCAAGTCTCCCAGCAGCCTGATCCACAGTGCTGCTAAAAGCTGTGGTGGAAACACTGCTCCGGACCTGAGCTCCATGCGGGCATGAACCCACATGGAGGAGGGCACAAGGAGTCTGCAGCGTGCACAAGAGCACAGAGCGGTCACACCCAATGGCTGAAGAGTCCCCATATTCCTTAGCAGGGCTGTCATGGAATGAATGCTAAAGGCCACCAGGATGGGCCCCACCCTCAAGCAGGCCACCCCTTGGGAAACCACCCTCTTTGCTCCCACGTGCGCTACTGACTACCCAAGCGGACCCTCCTCAACAGACACTAGGAGCGGTTGGAGGATGGGAGTCTCTGTGCACAACAGCTCAGTCAGCAGGGGACAGGTGGGAAGAGGAGGGAGGGAAGGAAGCATCAGAAGAGCTGGCCCAGGAGCTCCCTCCAAGACAGGAATGTCATGGAGGATTTGCATTCGCTGGAAAGCTCTCTGGTGTTGTCTTCCTGTCTTCTCCCTGGGAGCTTCTGTGGCCATCTCTTCTTAAACCCTATCTCTTGGGAGATGAGCCCCCACGGTCACACTGCATCGGTGAAACCCATGCATTTAGATAGGATCCCCATACAAGAGTTTGCAGAGATCCAGCCTAAGCACAGAATCCTCAAAGTGGGCCAAGGACATTCATGCCCTTTGGGCCACAGTACCTTAGGCTGTGTGGACTCTTTGGGTTGGGATTTGCTCGTCTAGAAAGAGAAGGGTCTTTCCCCTAGCAAATTGGATGGATCCATTAAAGAACCATTCTAGCACGCAATTGGAGATCTGGGAACCTCTCTTCAGAGATGGTGCTCCTGTCGCCATGCCTAGAGAATTTCCAAATGCCTCGATTCTCCACGCATGTTTGTTCTTCATGTCTTTCTTTAATACATGGAGCTTGTTCAATAAAGGTTGGTGCACAGGTGTGTCTCCTTTGTACGGTTCTGATTGTCCTGGTTATGCTGGTGAGCTAAACTTGACCCTCTTGGTCAGTCACAAGACAGCAGGTACTTTGGGAACACTATTCCTCTCCCTCCCTACGTCTGGCACGGCATCATGGAAGTTCAGGTGGCCATCCACCCACAAAGAAGTAGCAGCAGATTCAACATACCCACCTGACTTGGGAATGCTCGCCAAAGATACTTGAACCCTCAGATCCCTTTTCTGGTCCATGGCAACATCAGAGCATTTCTTCCTCCACACGATACCTCTCAAGACCCTTACATCTATCTGACAACACCCAGAGCTCCCAAGGGCACAGACGTGAAACGTCCACAAGACACAAACCTGGGATCTCTCGGTGCCTTTCAATTTCCATGTGGGAGTGGAAGGTTCACTGTCTCCTGATGCTAGTGATCCATCTCCAGAGATGTTTCTCCTCAGCCGCCAGTGCCTGCCCCGAAGCTCTCTGCAGGAACAATCAGAGGTCATGGTCCAAAGGACGTTGAGACACCCACTTCCATGACTGGTTTCCCTAATTACAGTGCAGCTGATTTGACAACCTCTGCCTCTCCGATGTCGGCATGTAGGGTTCTGAGGTAGTATAAAATAATGAACAACAGAAGGAGTTCGTGCCATGGTGAATCAGAACCGAATCTGACTAGGAACCATGAAGTTGCGGGTTCCATCCCTGGCCTCGCCTGGTAGGTTAAGGATCAGGTGTTGATGTGAGCTGCGGTGTAGGTTGCCATCACGGCTGGGATCTGGCATTGCTGTGGCACTGGCATAGGCCAGGGGCCACAGCTCTGATTGGACCCCTAGCCTGGCAATCTCCCGATGCCATGGATGCGGCCCTCAGAAGTCCAAAGTCAGTCAAAAATGATGGAAGATTTGGGAGCACCTCGTTTCCACAATGCAACTTTTGTATCAGTGTCCCTGAGAAGACTCATGCCAATAGGACATCTGGGGAGGGAGTGGGGTGGATTGGGAGCTTGGGGTGAAGGGATGCAAAGGATTGGCTTCGGTGTGGATTAGCAATGAGATCCTGCTGTGTAGCACTGGGAACTTGTGATGGAGCATGCTCATGGGAGCGACTAGAATGTGTACATGTGTGTGTACCTGGGTCACCATGCTGTACAGTAGCAAAACCATTGTCTTGGGGGAAGAACAATTCAAAACCAACCAAACAAGAAACCCCCACAAATACTACATCTGAGCTATGTGTGAGAATCTTGTAACAAATTGCAGGAGTGGCTGAAGAAGGGGAGGAAGCAACAAGGAAGCCTGGCCTTCCTGAATGCCTGGGTACAATGGGTGCCTCAGCAATCTTCTCATATGAAGGTCTTGTTTGAAAACCCTTGAAATGTTTCTTCAGTGTAAAAGCTCCAATAGAGAGCCCTATTCCCATGGTGCTCAGTTGTGCAGTGCCCCATCCAGAGTTTCTTCCTACAAAGCTCACCATGGCATTGCAGGAGATACTCTCGCCTCAGCTTCTCACCCTCTTTGGAGTCCATGTTCCTTTGCAAGGGGCAAGAAGCTTCGGAAGCACCCACACAAGTCCTTTTTCTCAATCTGCAACAATCCTTTCAACCTCTCCTTCCTTGCCCAACACCCTAACAGCAGGAGGAATTGTAGTTCTGCTACTGCACACAGGGACTCTTGCCTCCCAAGAGATTTGCTTGCAGTCCTAGGAGGTTTCACCCCTCACCTCCCTTGATGATGTTCCCGAGACCTCGCCTCTCACCACACCAGACGGACATACGCATTCCTATCACTTGCATCGTGATAAGCTGACCTTAACTCCCAATCTGAACGTTTCCTCAGGTGTGTTTCCGTTTGGCTGTGTCAGGGATGCTACGTTGATTCCCATGCAGACAGCACCATAGGCAAGGACGAGCCTCGATTCTCAAGAGCAAGGGTATGGGATGCAGACAGGAAATGCACCAGCTTTCAAGCAGGGCTTGCTGGGGAGGACGTTGATGCGAGTGGGTTTGGACACGTGGAGATTGGACATTGGTGGATAAAAAGCTGGCACTGTGTCAAAGGGCACACCCAACATCACGGGCAGTCGATGTTTTCACACCTACAAAAGCCAGCAATTCCCATCATGGCTCAGCAGACATAAACCCCCCTAGGATCTGTGAGGATGCACACTCCATGCCAGCCTCCTTCAGTAGAATAAGGATCCGGGGTTTCCCTGAGCTGTGCTGTAGGTCCTGCAGACGCAGCTTGGATCCCACATTGCTCTGGCTATGGCAGAGGCCTGCTCGTGCAGGTCTGATGTGACTCCTAGCCTAGGAACATCCATAGGCAGCACGTGTGTCCCCCAAAGGAGAAAGCAATTAAACCAAGAGACCACCCCACACACACACATCTGGTTCTTTCACATAAGGAAAGAGAAGATTGTGTCTTCTCCTCCCTTACTTCTGTCCTTAACCACATAAAGCTCAAAGACGCAATAGTATCTTTTGGCTCTCCAATTGCCATTTCATCCAAAGAGCCTGCAGATTTGGGGTCCCTTTGCCATTTTCTTTTGGGTTGGACCAAAAGGCTCCTTTTGGTCTCCATTCCGAGTTCTCCTCCCCTCAAGAACTGCCCACTCCCTGTAGCCTAATATGGTACCCTTATGGGCGAGTCTTGCCAGATGTATGCTGATTCTAAGGGAAAGGTAAATTTCAGATACACAGGGAAAGTACTTGCAGTAAAGATATGTCCAAAATGGTGCACGGGACACAGGTCAGGCTAAATGCAGGCACTGTGTATGGGAAATGAAAAACTCAAATGAGCTGCACATTTACTATTGTTTTTGGCTGGCGTTGAGCACTCTGCCCTTTCAGTACATTGAATTTCAAGAGAATGGAGGAACTCCCATGTTAAAAATGCATCCAGTAACAGAGGAGCCACGATATCAGTAGGAAGGCAACAAAAGGAAAGATACTCAGGTCTACGGGGACGCAATTTAATTTTCTCGTTTCCTTTTTTACTTTTTCTCAAGAGGAACTCTTTGATCTTACAAGAGGTTAGGTTTTCCACTGCAGTTGATTTACAATGTTTTGTCTACTTCTGCTGCGTAGCCAAAGGACCCTGTCGTACAGACAGATGTATGTATATATGATATATGATACATATATATCTATATAGGATACATATGTAATCACTTTCTCACATTATCCCCCAACCTTTTCCATCACAAGTCCAAGATGGAGTTCCCTGTGCACATGGTACATTTCAACCAGAGACAAAGGAATACTACCTGCAAAGGCAAACGGATGGCATTCAAAGTTGCTTGCCCAAAAGATCTCTGAAAAGATGTGAGTGAAACAGGTATCTCTGATCCCTGGTGGGAACGAGGACTGAGTGGACAGGGGAAAGAGGGGAGAGGAGGACTCAGCACTCCATATGCTATTCGGCACACGTGGACTGTGATCCCCGAGAAGGGAGGATTTGTTGAAAATGTTACATTCAAACATTTAACAGGGAAAAGCTCCAAGACTTACCAGCAATGTCATCATACGGGAGACACGACAGACTGATCTCTGGTCTTGGACACGTGGGCTGTGCAGCGGCTTTTTGGATAGGCTGGGCCTTTCCAGCACAAGGGAACATGAGGAAGGTGGGTCCTGCTGGATGCTGGTTGGCACACAAGGACGGTTTCCTTAGGAAAGACGGACAGACACCAATCACAAATGGTGGGTCTGCTGAGAGAAGCCAAACCATAAACATTGGGTTCCAGGTGGCCATGAAAACCCAAGTGGTTATCAGATGAGAAAAGGTGAATTTTATTCAGAAAGTCTGGCCTCTGGGGAAGGGAGCCTGGAGCCAGGACGGAAGCTGAGGGGATTGAAGGACAACAAACAAGTTGATGAATAACAGAGGGAAAGGGAACATCAAGACAAACCTCGGTGCTGTGACTCTGAAAACCAACACATACATTGCCTGACGAGGCACTCGACACTTGTCTGGCCCCTGCATAAGGTGGAAGAAACGTCTGGTTCTTGCCTCCCTGCAGAGGCCAGCATGGAATGGCACCCCACCCCCACCCAGGCTCACCTGCCCTCGGCCCCCCCCCCACTGCAGAATGACTGGAGGCCCGCATTCTACTGTTGAGATTCAAACTTGGGCTCCTTTACTTGCGTCCTGAGCATCTGTTGGGGCAGGTCCCTCGCTGGGTCCTGCTCTTGACTGTCCACGTTGAGGCCACCAGCCCGTGGTGGTCCAGGCCCATGCCTGTGGGAATGGCTTCAGAAGGCGGTAAGCCTCTAGACAGGGGCTGTTTTCCAAGAGAAAGGGCCTCCCTCAAATCCCTGGGTTTCCGTTGGGACCCTTCACTGTGGACATGGAGTTGGACGGAAGGAGAGGAAGGCGACAGCACTGCACCCCAGGGACATCTCAGCTGGGGAGCCTGTAGAAACCTGAAGCTGCCCTGGGGAGGACAGCTGCTTGGAGGTGGTTCAAGAGGCCTTGCTCTGGTTGGGGAGGCAGGATGGCAGCAGGCAGGTTGGCGGTTTCTAGAAGGGAGACAAGCCACTTGGAACGTGTGTGGAGCCAGTGTCCTGTGGCTGGCCCTGGGTGGGTCATGGGGAAAGCCTAGCCCCGCCTTGTGGTCCTCAGGCATCTGAAGCTCGCCTCACCAGACCTCTCTAAGGGATTGGAACTGGCGCATCCTCTGGCTAATGGGGGCGTGGAATGGGAGGGTATAGTCAGAAAACGATTCAGTGTTGGTGGGTGTTGTCTGGGGCCTCATGCTCAGGAAAGGGTCTGCTCTGAGCTGAGCAGGATGTGACTCTCACTGCCACGGCCCAGAACGTTTCCCTCCATCCCGCCCAGAACTCACTTCTCAGGTCAGGCAACTGTGGCCTTGGATTCCACAAGGGAAGGGCAACCAGGTGACTTCACCCAAGCTAGGACTCGTGGGCCTGAGGTGTTCTGTATTGGTTTCCCTTTTGTGGAAGTACGTCTCTGCAGACATGGCGCAGCATGTCAGGTGGCTCATGGCAGAAGCTGAGGCCTGACTTTGAGATGAAGAGTGTGTTCCTATTTCAAGTCACTACTACTACATGTGGAGAGAGGCTGGTGCAGGTGGAATGCCTAGGAAGGCTGCTTCCTTTGTAAAGGGGGGGGTGAAGCAGTGTAGCACAGAAGCAGGAAGATGATCTAGTCTGCTACTCTGAAACCTCCTAGAGCATCTGTGGAGGTCAATTCGGTGACTCGTGGTATGTACCTCCTTCTCCTGAATGGGCGGTTTTCTCACAATGGCACCTGACTCCTGCCTGCTTCTCAGTTTCTCCTCACTTTCCATTATTGGGAGCTGGAAGGGGAAGGACCACAGGCAGCCTCCACTCCCATGACCCTTGTCAGATGAGCCGCCCTGGGCCCGTGCTCATCTTTGGAAGCCAACCCTGGATGGGAAGTGGCAAAAATGCAGGGGACACACACCGACTTCTCAGACTTCTCTCTGAGGAGCAGAACTGCATGGCGGGAGGGACTCAGGGCCATCGGGATGGGGTGGCACACCATAGCCCCTGTGAAGTGTCCACTCTGGTTGGTTCAGAGAGGCAGGTGCATGCTTGGTGGGGCTGTTCTGTGTTTGTCTAAGGGTTCTGTGTGCAGAGCGATCTTCGCAGCCTTTGAGAGGTGTTTTGTGTGGTCAGGAAAGTATGAGAGAACAGATGTGTGCTGAGCATCCCGAGAGGAAGGGTTGAGGAGGATGTGAGGCCCTTCGACTTTAGACAGTGGAGGTCCATCAAAGGCCTCACGGTGCCTGGAAGGACCTTGGAGAAGGCCCTTACCTGCCAGTGACCTTGCTGAGGGGCATGCTCAGAGTAGATGACCTCTCAGGTCCAGGACGTGGGGACAGCCTGTGAGGACGAGGTGTCAGGGAGCTCCTCAGGGAGGCTCTCCCATCCCTGTTGCTGATCTGAGCATTTCTCTGTAGACAGGGGCAGGGAACTGGGTGTGGGGGTCAAGACCATGAACATCCCTCCACGACATCTGCACAACACACAGGTTCCTTGGGCCAAATGCCCTCTCTCACTGAGGTCAGAACATGAACATCCCTCCACGACATCTGCACAACACACAGCTTCCTCGGGCCAAATGCCCTCTCCCACTGAGGTGTGCCCTCTGAGTCCCCAGAGAGCTTCCGTCCATGTCACCCATTCTCCTCTTCCATTCACCCCTTTCCTTTCTCTCCACAGCATTTCCACTGCTGGGCACGGATGTGGTCATGCCCCCTGGGGCCTCACGCTCCTATCCTCCCCCCACTCCTGGCTCCCAACCCCAGCCAGCTTGGGAGCAGCACCGGCCACCGCCCATGGCCCCATTACTCCTGCCTGGCAGCACCCTATTGCAGCCACCTCATCCCATGACACCTCGGGTGACTCCTGCTGACCATGGCCCCATTGCCCCAGGGCTTGGCAACATCCCTGTCCCAGTCTGGTCAGGAGGGAGGTCAGCATTGCCCCACCAGTCTCAGGCCTTTGGGCGCCCTCAGGCCCCCCTCAATGGGAATGCTTCCAGGGCCCTCATGGGGAGTGCTTTGTGTCCTTCACCCCTTTGCATAGCAAGCCCTGTGGGGGACAGCGTGGTGGCTGCCACAGCTATTGCAGCAGCTCAGGCTGGCAAGGGAGGCTTGGCCCCAGGCCTTCCTCCTCAAGCGGCACCACCAGCTGCCCAGATGGCCTTCATCCTGCCCCCAGGGACCTCTGGGCCGTGGCCACATGGCACCTCTGGGGCAGGCAGCCTGCATGCCTCCCAGCACACGGGCCCTCAGGAGGACGCCTCTCACCATAAGAGCGTCTATCAGAACTTCCGACGCTGGCAGCGCTTCAAGTCCCTGGCCCGCAGCCACCTGCCCCAGAGCCCCGATGCGGAAGCTCTCTCCTGCTTTCTCATGTAAGTGACCTCTCAGACCCTCATTAGCTCAGCTGGAGCCTTCGCATATACAGGACCTTGGCATGGACTCCCTGCTTAGGTTTCCAGGCATCCTTTCACCTCGAGAGAAGGAGGGTTGACAGCAATGTCCATGCTATGAGGAGGCACGTCTGCACTCAGATGTGTCCCACGTCCAGTCCATGACATCCCGTCCGTGCCTTAGCTCAGCTACCACCACCATGCAAGACCAGTTGTCTCACTTTCTGCACTGCCATGATAACATTGAGTGCAGGAGAGCAGTCCAAGAGGGTCCTGCTCGGATGTGAGGAGCCAGAGTTTGAATGGGACCTGCTTCTCTGGTGCTACCTCCTTTCAACATGGACCTGGGCCTCTGGCAGCCAGTGGGTATCACTTCAGATAAGGCTTAGGACATTCAGGCCCAGGACGGAGCTTTCTGCATGCCCGGTCCTTGTTGTTCTGAAGAAGTCCAGTGTGAACAGGGAGGTGGTCGAGCTGTCCATAGATAGACGGGCAAGGGTCTATCCTCCTAGAGCTGTGAACCTGGCAGGAACATCCCTCCTAGACCCGAGGTCCCTCCGAAAAGGGGGACTAGGCCATCTAGTGCAGAGACCTGGGCAGAAGAATCCTTGGGCTTCTCAGACCTGTTAGCTGGTAGACTGGCGCCTGCCCTCCCGCATTGATGGGGCTGCGTTTTATATGAGATGGCAACCCGCCCCCAGCCAGAGTGTCCCAGCTATAGCCAGGGAGTGGACAAGCATCCTCTGGTGAGTGGGAGGTGGTGGCACCAGGCACCAGGAAGGCTTGCCTTTGCTCTCCAGACACCCTCGTCTCCCCCTCTTGAGCCTGGGTTTGGCAGGGGTGGGGCCCATGGAGGCCTTGGAGCTGGGTGGGGTTGGGCAGTTGGGGGCTGGGCTGTACCAAGAGACTGACCCTGAGGGCTTACAGCTCAGTGCTTCGCACCCTGGCTCGCCTGAAGCCCACCATGACGCTGGAGGAGGGCATGGGGCAGGCCATGCAGGAATGGCAGCACATGAGCACCGTTCAGAGGATGGCCTTTTATGAAATGGCAGCAAAGTGAGTCAGGGTCCTGGGCCATGGGCGACATGGTGGGGTGGGTGGTGGGTGATGGGCAGGCCCCAGGGCAGGATCTGGCTATGGTGCTAGCAATCAGAGAGGATGCAAGAGGAGGCTGGCACCTGACACCTCCTGTTCCCTGAATCCCCAAATCCTATTGGCCTCCAGAATCCCCTCTGCCACCTGGAGAGCTTGGCTCTTCCAGCCTGTCTGTCCCAGGAGCTCTGCCCTACCGTGATGCTGATGTGGGGAGGCCTCAGGATGGCCTTGGGGAGCACGGCAGCCCAGGAGGGGGTCCCCTGAAGGCATGGGGGCTGTGCAGGGCTGAGGACTCCACCCGGCAGCCTGGCACCCCTTCATGCTGGGTGCCTAGCCATCACTGACCTAGCATGTGGTAGGCCTCTCTTCATCAACGATGGCTGGAATGGGCAAGCGGCCATCCCTGGGGAAGCCCATGGGTCTCTGGCCCGCCCTGTCATTTCTGCATGTAAACCTCCTAGTTTCCAAACAAAACCAAAGGAGCAGCTAGCTCTCAGTGGCAAGAGATGCCTCACCTCTAATGGTAGGATCCCCACTCCAGCCTGTGCTGGGCCCTGTCTCATTCGTGCTTTCCCAGACTCTCACTCCCAGCCCCAGGTTCTGGGTTCAGGCAAGGGCTCTGTGGAGATACGTGCCAGACCAGGCCACTGGCCATCTCCATTGTTTGGGTCAGACAAGGTCCGGAGGCACATGAGCAGGGGCCCCCACTGCCCACCATGTGTCCCTAAGCCTGGTCCCAGAGATTGACCTGGGTCTCTGCTGGGCCATGCCCTCCAGCTCCAGGGCTGGTCAGGCAGGAGGAGGCCCAGATCTTGGATATCTGCCACTGCAGTTCCCTGCTGTGACAGCACCTCACAGGCTCCTGACAGACCTAAGGACACCCTCTCCTTACCCCCTCGGTCCTGCTGCACTGGGTGGGCTCCAGAGTCCAGGTGGTTTTCTCACTGGGGCCTGTCCCTCAACACCCCCCAGGTTCATGCAATTTGAGGCAGAGGATGAGATCAGGATGGGGAACGTGTCCTGCACAACGCGGGCACAGGGCATGCCTCCTCCAGCTCCAACAAAGCTGGCTCCTCAGGAACCCACATCCCGCAAAAGGGGCACTCAGTCTGTGAATCACCTTCCCCCTGGAGGTCAAGGTACAGGTGAGAGAGGCCTAGGCCTGGTCCCTGTTCCCAGATGGGTCCTTTCCACTCAAGGGGGCATTGGTCTTTCAACACGGATAGCCCACGAGGGTGTCTCAGTCCCCCTTTTCCCCTCTGCGGTGTGGACCTGGTCCATTTAGAACCTCATCACCCTCCTCCCTGTCTAAGGGGCCCCTGTGAAATCTGCCTAACAAGTGTGCTGGTGGGGAGACCCTTGATCATTAGATGTTCCACACGTTCTCACACCTGACTTTTACCTGTCCCTGACTTGAATCTGGCCTCCCACCAAACCTGAGGCTCTGGCTGCTCCTCCCCCTTCCCACATGCATATCCATTGCCCCACAACAATGCCCTCCCCTGTGCCTGCTCAGGGGTCAGCTTCAGGGCGCTGGGTCTCTTCACTTTCCCTTCCTCCTGCTCTGCCTCAGCCTGTGCTCCAAGGAAACACGGCCCCAGGGTCCAGCACACCCACCCAAGGCCACGCAGGGCCTGGCAGCTGCTGGAGAACAAGGCCCCCAAGGAGATTCCCCCTGAGGCTCGCAGGGAGCATGGGGACATCCCGCAGGCACTGGTGGGTCCTGGCCCCTCAGCCACAGGGGAGTCAGATATGGAATGTCGAGAGGATGGATATGAGCTGCCACAGGACGAGGACGGCTGCTTCCCAGACCAGGATCTCCTCAGCTACGTGGACAAGCTGTGTTCCCAGGAGGACTTTGACACCAAGGTGGGCTGGGCCTGGAGTCTGAGACTCCAGGATTCCAGGGAGAGATGCTCTTAGCACCCTAGTTCTGGCTTTGGCCCAGGATAATGTGATTTAGGCTCTGGTCCTTGACCCTGACATCTGTGTGTCTTCCTGTGTGTCTGAGTGTACTTTGGTGCATAGGATGTGTATATGTGGATGTGTAAGTTGTACATGTGTGTGTGTCTCTCTCTTTGTAGGCCTTTGTGTGTCTGTTTCGGTGCCTATGTGTTTGTGCTTTGGAGCCCATGTGTCTGCATGTGCACCTGCTTGTGAGTGTGTGTGTGTGTTTATGTGAGAGTAGACAATACCTATGGGAGTTTGAAAGCTCCCCCTTTGTGAGGGGAACTCTGGATTGGCCTCTGCTAGTCACGTTTCTCCCAGGCCTTCCTGCCTCCCAGGGCACACCTGCCAAGGCTGCTCACAGCCTCTCCCTTCCATTCCAGGTGGACGTGGTCATTCACCCCCGATTCCTGGCAGAGTTGCTTTCCCCAGAACCAGAGTTGGATCTCTCGGGCCTGGCTGAGGAGCTGGAGCAGGAGGAAGGACTCTCCCCTGAAGAGGTGGCCAGGGGAGGGACTGACACTAGGGAGACTGGGGGCAGGGGGGGTAGTCAGGTGACCCTGGAAATCCAGGAGGAAACGACCCAGGTCAGCCAGGGCCGGGGAGGGCCCTAGAGCAGGAGGCCCTGAAGGCTCTGTCCCTCCCTCCCCTGACAGAGAGGCCCTGCACCCTGGAGGCTGCCCAGGTGAGTGCAGGGCAGGAGGAATGGAAGGGGAGGAGGGGAGCCGGGGACAGGGCAAGGACCCTGCTGGGGAGAAGGTGCAGGAGGAAGGCAGGAGGGCCACAGTCTCTGTCTGTGGATGTGAGTCCCATCTCACCTCCCCCTGCCCATAAGCCCCGGCTCTCCCTGGAGGGTGCAGAGCAGTCACTGTCCACCTCTCTCCCACCAGCTAGTGCAGACACAAGTCCTGGCCTTGGAGGAGGATGACGGGGTGCCAGCCACTCCCAATCACAGGGCACCCCACCTGGACTCAAGACCTTCAGAGTCTGTGGCCCAACACGATGCCCAGAGGAACGAGCAAGGCCCACAGCCTGGGGTCAGAGATGAAACCTGTACACCCCAGATGGATTTCCATGGCCATCTAAGGCACCCCCAAACAGACAGGGGCCTGTTCAGGCACAAAGGCTCTGTGCCCTCTCCAGGATATCAGGAGCCCCCTCAGGCGGGAACAGCACAGCCGTTTCCTCGCCAAGGCACCAAGCGCTCGGGCCCTCCATCAGGACTCAGGGCCAGCAAGGTTCTCAGGGAGGCCTCTACTTTTAGTGGAGCCCCAGGGCTGGGTCACGGGTTCAGTGAGGATGAGGAGGAGCTCCCCAGCCTGGCCTTCCTCTTGGGCCTTGACCACAGCCTGCTGCCCTGGGGGCTGCCACAGAGCCCTGTCCCTGCCTCGGGTCTTGTCTGCACTGCAGGGCAGAGGGCCCAGCAAGCTTCCCAGGCCCCCGTGCCCCAGAGAATGGGCCTCAGCTCAGGCCCCCTGGAAGCTGCCAAGTCTAGAAAGCGGGCTCGGTGTGGAGGCCTGGCTGCTGCTGAGGACCTGGCCAGGCCTAGGGCTGACCTGCGAGGCTCTGGGAGGCACACCCTGGCTCTGGGGCTGGTTGACCCTTCCCAGCCCAAAAGGAGCAGGTGTGACCCATGTGTCACACGGAAGAGGAGGAAGTGGCACTGCAGCCAGTAGGGAACGGTGGGCCAGCCCTCCAGGGCCAGTCCAACTGGGCAGCCCCCATGGAAGCCTTGGGCTCCTCCAGGTCCTAGCAACCATCCTGGCTGCCATAGGGGTGGGGAGGAAGGACAGAATGACCAGAGCCAGGAGGGGGTGTGGGTGGGTGGGGTTAGGTGGTGGGGACTTGGGTCTGGGTGTGTGTGGGTGGGCACAGTAGCTCCTTTGCGATGGGGGATGTAAAACATGGATAAAATCGTTCTGTTGTGAAATGCACTTGGTCCACTGTCGTCTTGAATGTGCCTGTGTCCTCAGAGATGGGTCGTCTGAGGACAGAGAGGGGATCTGAGAGGAACGAAGCATGTGTGAGATCCCAGGCAGTCTGGATCCACAGGTGAAGGACTAAGTCTTTCCTCCACAGAGACAAGGATGCCCAGGCTGCTCCTGGGAGTACACAGCTCTCACTAGCCCCAGGGACAGCCTCATCATCCCTGTCTCTCCAGCCTGCTGGGCTAGGGGGCTTCTGGGGCATCGGTTCCATGCTCTGCATCCCGGAACACTCTGGGGATGGAGAGCTGCTTTTGTGCCGTTCAGCCCTCTGGACACTCACCAGTCGTGAGAATGGAGGCTGGAGGCAGCCCTTACCTCTAGAGAGTTTCTCTCTGCCTCTCTGAAGTGGCCACATGACAGGCTGGGGTGATCCTCCACTCCTCCAGGGTGTCCCGTGGGGGTGGCCTGTCCAGAGAGGAAAAGGCTTGGCTGTAGGGACAGGACTTTCTGCTTCGGTGCCTTGTGGGTGGGGGACCATCCTATCGTCTTGGTGGGATTATTGCCATGTGCTAAATGGTGGAGGCAGCGGCCTCTTAGTCCCAGTGAGGACAAAACAAAGGAGGGAGGGAGTGACTGTAATCTCATGACCTGTGATTGGCTTGGGGGGAGGTTCCATCATGTGAAGCTCAGTGGTCCCAACCTCACCAGCCCACTGGCTTCCACCCCCAGGGAGCTTTTGATACAAGAAGACCTGGGACTTTACGTGATCAGGGATAAGTTTTCGATTGGGGTGAGGAAGGTTAAGGATCTTGGGTTGTCCCTGGGAACGTCTGTGTGCCACAGGGGCAGCCAACACTTACAAAATAAAAAACAAGCAAACAAAAAAAAGAAAAAGCAAAATGCCCCAAACGCCAAAAATCTAGGATTAATGCCAAGTGCAGGCACACTTAAAGTGAGCCATTCACTCATGCTTTTCAATCCATTAAAACATGAAAGAGCAGGAGTTCGTGTGGCTCGGCTCTAAGGACACTGATTAGGATCCATGGGGACGCAGGGATGAGACATGGCATGGCTTACTGGGCTAAGGTTCTGGCATTGCCGTCAGCTGTGGTGTAGGTATGAGACATGCCTCAGATCCTGTATTGCTGTGGCTGTGCCATAGGCCAGCAGGTGCAGCTTGGACTCGACCCCTGGCCTGGAACAGCCCACAGGCCCCAATGCAGCTGACTCAAAATGGAAAAGAAAAGAATGCAATAGAATTTGCAGAAAGGAAAGATGTACAGACCATCACCAAATAGTATTTTAGGGAGTTCCCATTTTGGCTCAGAAGATGAAGAATCTGACTGCTATCCATGAGTACGTGGGTTTGAGCCCTGGCCTTGTGCAGTGGGTTAAGCAATCCAGCATTGCCTTGAGCTGTGGTGTGGGCTACGGATGTGGCTTGGATCTGGCATTGCTGTGGCTGTAGCGTAGAACAGCAATGCCAGCTCTGATTCGACCCCGAGTCGGGGAACTTCCCTATGCTGCAGGTGGGGCCCTCCAATGCCAATCAGAGACTCCATCTATCCACGCATCCCTCCAACCAAAAAGGAAACAGTGGATTAATGGATGGCACATTCACTGCATCACAGAAATGGCCGCCATGCCCAGGGTGGGTGAAGGAGCTTCCCAATCTCAGGGGCTGGATTGGTGCAGCTTGTGTGAGACGGAGACAGTGGCTGAACACTCTTTGTCTATGACAGACACCAAGGGGAAGCTGACCCTCTGATACCAGGGAAAGGCTCATCTCCAAACCCCTCAAGGGGGAGTCAAAGCATTGGCTGAAGAAACCCATTTGACTTAGGATGTGGGGCCCCTGGCCTGGGTTCTGCCTTTGCAATGCCATGTGTCTCCAAGACCAAGGCACCGAGTCCCCTGTGTCCCAGTCACAGACAGCATACCTTCAGTGTCCAGCCATTCCAACGGCCAGGCCATCGTGCCTTATTGGAAGGGCCTGTTTGGGTGGTGGGGATGCAGCAGTGTGTTCCAGAGGGGATTCGGGCCCTCTGGCTCACAGGTGACCTCTTGCCAGACAGGCCAAGTGACGCATCTGTTACCAGGGTGATTTCCCAGGCACTGCCTTCCTTCCTCAGGTGGCAGGGATGCAAAGGGCTTGAAAGGGGGCACAGAGCACAGAGCCATCACCTACGGTCTCCTGACTGCCTCTGCCTGGGGGGGAGGAGCTTCCTGTTGTCACAGAAGCTAGTGCTAGCATACCACTCATTGGAGGAGTTCTGGGTCCCCAACATTTTGCTACTCAGCAGCATGCAGGAGAGAGCAAGGATGGTCCTTGGAAGGAGCTAAGAGTCTTGGGTGAGAGGAAACTTGCTTATTTCCAAGAGGTGCTTCTCAGTCAGTCAGGGTAAGGATGCCCTTCCTTTCACGAAGTGCTTTGGAAGAGGTTTGACAAAGAAAGACTGGCAACCGCATGGGTTGGGAGGAAGCAACAGGCAGGGATGGAAATGTTGCTTGCTGAAGTCGAGAAAGGGCAGTTCTGACTTGCTCAAGACCACCTCCCTGCAGCTGGGAGGTGGGCCTTCTTCCTTGGGCCATCACAGTCCCTGCCAACAGCCAGGGACTGTGGCTGACAGAGCTGGGGAGTGCCTCCTGGTGCCTCTGTCATCGGCCTTCAGAGCCTGGTGGCAGCGCCCACAGCTCAGAATTGCCCTGGGCAGTAGGAGAGAGGCTGGAGCTTTGCCCACTGGGAGTGCTGATCCCCCTGCCAGGGACTGCACCCGGCTCCTGCATGTCAGCCTTCTGGTGGTAGCCAATGCCCACATGGGACCACGGCCATAGAAAGCAGCAGAGCGCTGCATCTGGGCCCCCTCCTGGACCCTGGCTCTCTCTCCACTTGTCAGCTGATCCAGACAACAATGGGCAGGGGTGGCTGTGAACTGGCCCTGTCAGACACATCTTCAGAAGCCTGGCATTTCCATGTTCAGGTAATCCCCTTATGGTTACAGTGTAAGGGAAATAGGCAGAGAACTCCTCTGTCACAGTCATATTGGAGCCGTTCCTGCCTGGGATGTTTGGAGAACCTCTACGATAAGGAAACAAAGAGCCACTGCATTTCACTCCACTGGGTCCAAAGCATATGCTGTCCATTGCAGAACAACGAGAATGAGAAGAAAGGAAGCCTCCAGATATGTGGACATGGAGATGCACCCTTCGAACGACTCCATGCTCAAAGAGGCCTCTCCAGGAGAACTTGGAAAATATATAGAACGGTAGGCAAAGGAACGTGCAGTACCTAACAGGTGGTAGGATCCAGACAAACTGGTGTTAAGAGCGAAGCAAATGGCACGAAATGCTTATAGAATACAAAAGATGCCAGGTTGCCCATCAACAACCCCCGTTTTCACACAAGGCATTGAGAAAATACAAATCACAAAATACAGCAAACGCAGGAACAAAGAAGCTCACGACAATACCCTATGTTCAGAGGGACTCTAGCCAAGGAACACTAGCTTGGCTTACTATGCACAACCATCAACGTTATAGGCTGCATGAAGACATTACAGAGGAAAACCTACATGGTCACAATGGCGCTTGCAGAACATGTGCCACGCCCATTCATGTAAGAAACGCTCAGAAGTCTAGGAAGAGAAGGACACTCCTTGAACCCCATAAAGAACATCTCGACAAAAAGCTACACCAAGCCTCCTGGGTGATGGTGAAAGAATGAACGTCTTCCTCCTCCATCCAAAACAGGTCAGAAAGTTCTTTCTCATTTCTCCTTTTCTACTTAGTACTGTAGCTACGATCCAGGGCAGCATGGCAGGAAAAACAAAGAAAGTCCTACAGATGAGACAGGCACAAACATAATTCTCCATGCTCATGGATAGCATGGCTACCTCCACGGGAAGGCCCACCGAATCTCCAAGGCACACGGAAGAGATGGAGGTCACTTTATCAAAGTCTCAGTATACAAGGTCCACACAAACACCTTCATCATGTGTGTAAATCCCACAAAAGAACATGGCACCAAAACGAAAAACACCATGCAATACACAAGACTTGCCAAAACCTTGAAGCATTTGGTTCCATCGGTCATTCTATGGCTGCACCCACGGCATATGCAAGGTCCCAGGCAAGGGGGTCAACCTGGAGCTACAGCTACCAGCCTACAGCAAAGCCCCACCAACACCAGGTCCAAGCCACACTGCCGCTGGTGGCACCACTGGACCCTCATCCCACTGAGCCAGGTCAGGGATTGAACCCACATCCTCCTGGACACTCTTTCAGGTTCATCACAAACTGAGCCACAATGGGAAATCCGGGGATACATATTTGGGATAGAGCATCTGTATGATAAAATGAAACAAGGCCTACAATAATGCAGACACCTATTATACGCATGGATGGGAAGACTCAACACAGAATACGGCCAAATTCCAACAGAAGTGTTTTTTTTTTATTTTTTCTTTTTGGCCCACATGGATGAAATTATTCTAAAATGGATAAAGAAAAGATAAAGGAGCCAGAACATCAAACATAATTTCGAGAAAGCACATTAAAGTGGGAGGTGATTCGGCTTATGAGAACGCTCTATGGAAGGCAGCTTGGCATTGCTGGCGGGATAGAGAGAGACAGAGTTCAGTGTACAGATAGAGAATGCAGAAATAGATCCATAGCAATACACCAACCTGGGATGTTCTAATACGGAAGCTCAAGGGCAGTAGAATGGAATAGGGATAGGGTTTTTATCCGATACGAAAATGAACTCATCATGGAACATTCAGTGCAAATGTAACATGTGTATAAATACAAACGATGCAACGTTTACCACACCTAAGAAAAAACAATTGGAGCAAACCTCTGGGTCCTCAGGCTTGGCAAAGGGGTCTTCCACATGACAAGAAAAACATTATCCCAAAAGGGACGGAAAGAACGGAAAGTTGGACTTCATCAAAAGGAAAGAAAGGCCCTTCAAAACATACATGCACCCCAATGTCCACTGAAGCACCATTTCCAATAGCCAAGACAAGGGAGCAAGCTAAATGTCCATCGGCCGAGGCATGGATAAAGAGGATGAGGTTCATATGTACGGGGGGACATCACACAATCATACAAGAGAATGGAATCATGAACGCTGCAGCAGCAAGGATGGACCTGGAAATTATCATCCTAAGTGAAGGTGGACAGGGAAAGACAAACATCGTATGATACCACTTCTAAGTGGAACCGAAAGAGAGGACACAAATGAACGTGTGCACGGAACAGAAACAGACTCCCAGCCTTGGATAACACGATGGGTACCAAAGGAGCCAAGTCCGGGGCAGGAGGGACTGGGGGTTTGGGACTGGCTTCTGCACACGGAGTACATGGAATGACCGGCCAACAGGAACCTGTGGTAGAGCCCAGGGAACTCTAGCCCACAGTTAGTGATAGTCGATATGGGCATAGAATCTGAGGGAGAAGGGGTGTGTGTGTATGTATGACCGACTCACTTTGCGACACAGCAGGAAATAGCACAACATGCTACCTCACTGTCCTTTCAATCAAACTGAAGATAAGTACATCAATACCGCTGGAATAGGCAACAACAACATCAGCAACAATGAAAAGATAAGCGTTCTTCCCCATGACAGCCAAAACCCTACCCCAGACAGAAAACGGACCTTATCACATGGAAACATTTTCCTAGCTGAAAAGAAGCTACAGGTTTGGAGAAACTACCTGCCAACCACACATCTGACCCAAGTCTGGTGTCTCGAGGGAATAAGGCACTGCCAAGACACGACCATAACAGCGGGACCTATTCCACCAGAAAATGGGCAAACGTTAGGAAGAGATAGGTCACCCACCATAGCACTGTGAGTCCTGAAGGCTGCGTCCACTGTGAGGCTTCCCGGGATCCTGCTGGCTACATGAGAACACTGGGTCATGCAGAGGGCAGGAAGGATTGCAACAACACTGCTTCCAGGAACTCCCTCGGGTTGGCCTGAGCCAGCTAAGCCGAAAAGGAGACATCAGGCTCCAAGTGCTGGAGGTGTGGACCCCTTGGGCCAGGCTGGCTGGGGCCCTTGGACCGAAGGCAGGTGTTCATGTGGGGGTGGGGGCCAGAAAGGTGGGCAGTGAGTTGTTCCCCTTCAGGCTATGGAGAGCGGGGCCGTGGGCGTGCTGAAAGAGGGTGCTGGGAATCCAATGTAGGAGCAGAGTGCTGTGAGGCCTGGACCTCATCTCACAGCCTGGCGCTGGAGCTCCTCTCTCAGCTTCCCTCTCTGTCGCCTAGACTCCGTTCCTTCAAGAGCCTTATATGCCATGGGCTGGAACCCCCTGCCCCATGGCCTTGGGTCATGGGCTCTGATCTGGCTCGAGTGCCCTGCACTCTGGAAACGTCCCTCCCTCACTTTGGGGAGTCGATCCTCCTTCATCCCAACCCCAGGACTGATGTTCCTTTACTTTCCAAAAGACCCTTCATCCCTGGCACTGGAGACACCTGCCAAAAGGGGCTACAGCTCTATTACCCGAAGTTCATATGTGGAAGACTTCTCCCCCAGGACCTCCGAACATGACCTTAGGTGGAGCAGTCTTTTCTTTGTCTTTCCATTGCCTATGCTTGTTTGTTTGGATGGGGCTGCTTTGGCGGCATATGGAAGTTCTCGGGCTTGGCATCCGAACGATCCATCGATCGATCGGAGCTTTGGCAGCTGGCCTACACCACAGCCACCGCAATGCCACATCCAAGCCGGGTCTGAGACCAACACCTCAGCTCATGGCCACATTGGATCCTTCCCTTCCTGAGCGAGGCCAGGGATCGAACCTGAACACTCCTGGTTCCTTCTCGGGTTCAGTTCCAGGGCAACACCCCCGCAAGCCCTGCAGCAGAGTTTGTACAGAAAGAGCTGAAATCAGGTCACTAAGGTGGCCCCTAATACAATAGGATGGGTGCCCCTATAGAAAGGGCAAATTTAGACCCTGAGTCCCACAGAGGGAGCTGATGTGAGGGCGCAGGCCAGAGATGGGCATCTGGAATCCAAGGAGAGTGGCCTCAGGACCAACCCAGCTGGTTTATACCGGGATCTCAGAAGGCTGGGCTCCGAAACGGTGAGTTGATACATTCTTGTTATTCAAGCCCCATTGCCCATGGGATTGGTGATGGCAGCTGGAGCTGACCGATTCCCTGTGAAGGCCTGGGCACTCCCAGGGCAGGAAGGAGTCTCAAGGGAAGACACCCTCTCTGTCCCCAGCTGGGCTCCACCAGCATACCCACTCCTACCTTCCTCCCGGGACACTCTCCCTCTCATGTCCTCTCCCCTTGTCCAGGGAGTCAGATGGAGGACCCCAACAGAAGAAGGAAGGACGGACGACAGAAGGGGCCGTAGGTCCCCAAGGCAGCAGCAGGAGGAGACTTTCCTTTGGTTATTGCAGATTGCAGGCTTGGTTTGTGGGGTGGCCACTGTGGCACAGGAAGGCCAAGATGGGGCCCTGGAAAGCTGATGGAGCTGGTGGGGGAGGGGTGGCTGTTTGCCAAATGGAGACTGGAGTCTGAGGCAGAGACAGGAGCACAGGAGCTTGGGGGGTCTGCACCAGGCCTGCTGCAGGACCTCGAGCATGGACAGCAGCAGGGGCCAGTCTCTGGGGGCACAAAGCCTGTGCCAGGCCCAGGAGAGCCAGCAGCCTGCAGAGACTGCGATGGGACCTGGGTGTGAGGAGGAGGGACCGTGGGCTCAGGGAGAGGCATGTGCTTCTGGATCTCATCGGTCCCATGGGAGAAGCAGGTGATATTGGTGAAGATGCTGGGGTAGGGGGCGTGTCAGCCGTCTAAGCCCCAGCGGGCCATCCCCACGAGACACCCTGAAAAAGGGAGGTCACAGATGAGGGCACCCCCCTGGGACCTCCCACCGGAGGACAGGCGACTTAGGCTGCAAGCAACAGAGCTAGGTCAGAGGAGTCTCTGCCATGCACGGTCACTCAGTTGTACTTCTGGGAAGTTCCAAACCCTGGCATCCCATGGCTGATGAGCCTGTGTAAGCCATGCAGGCAGGCATGGGCGTCCTGATGGAGGGAGCTCCTGACTGACACTCAGGACAATCACAGGTTTCAATCTATCAGCAGATGGGCCTCTGTGCCTGGAGAACCCCTGGAGGTCCAGAAGAAGGCACTGTCCAAGGCCGAGAAGGGACATAGGTACCAACAGGGCCCAAGAGAGCTGGTGTGGGAGTGGAGCCTGGCGAGCTCAAGCCCCTGCAGACCTCAGCTCTGGCAAGGCCCTGGGCTGCACCAGCACACCCCTAACCGGGACCCTCTTCCTTTCTCATTCCTTTAGACGTCTGGTGTTCTCTCAAGGTCTTGGTTGAGCCTTTTCAGAAGATACCCATACCCAGGCCTGTTGGAGGCAGCCGGTTTGCTCAGGGGGTCAGTGGGGCTTAGAAACAGAGTGGCTGGGACTTCCTAGAGTTAGTGCGCTCAGGGCTGGGCCATCTGGTGGGAAATCTCCTCATGTCATCAGCCAAAGGGAGGGTCTGGTCCTTGTGGCTGGGGGAGAGGGGCAGGGGCCATTGCCAGTTTCCAGGGCACCACAACAGGGAGTCCTGCAATCGAGGTTTTAAAGCAACAAGTGCAGGAGAGTGATAGCAAGATACGGGAAGGACAGAGAGCCCCAAACAAGTTGAACCCAAACAGGCACGCAGCAAGACCTCTTCTGATAAATATGGCCAAAGGTAAACAGAAAGGGAGGAGGCCAAAGGCAGCAAGAGAAAAGCAAGGCATTCATGATGAGGGAACCCCAATAAGGTTATCAGCAGTTTTCTCTGCAGAAACACTCCAGGCCAGAAGGGGGTGGCGAGACCCATTGAAAGCACTGAAAGAAAGAACAAATAATCTGCCTCCTCCAGATACCCTATCCAGCAAGACTATCATTTCAAATCGAAGGGGAAATCAAGAATTTCTCCAACAAACCAACACTGAAAGAGTACTGCAATACAAAACCCATTCTGAAAGAAATACTCTAAGGCTTCTCCAATTCAAAAAAAGAAAAAAGAAAAAAACCATTGGAAAGCAGTGACTTAGAGAAGCCAGCATACAGATCTAACCATGAAGATGTCAAAAACATAAAATGAAATAAACTACATCAAATCATACAATGAGGGCGAGGAATGGAAGAAAATGTAGATCCTTTGTCTTGTTTCAATGACGCGTTTCGTCTTATGTAACGGTCAGGCTAAAGTGAGCAGACAAAAGAAGGGGTTAACATAACAACAAAACAGGGCAACCCCAACCCAAAAGCCAACACTACATTCAAAAATCGGAAAAGGAAAGGACTCCAGCAGAGAATCAACGGAACCCATTCACTCAAAGGAAAAGAAAGAAGAAAAGAGAAACATAGACTCAACGGGAAAACAAGGCTTCAAATGGCAATCAAGAGACATCTATCAATGACCACCTGAATTGTTCTGGGACCGAATGCTGCCATCAAAAGACACAGAGTGCCAGATTGGGTACCAAAGCAAAAACCTTCAATCTGCTGCCTAGACAAGCTCACCCGAGGGCAAAGGACACGTATAGATTGAAAGGGAGGGGATGTGAAAAGATATTTCATGCCAATGGACAAGACAGGAGATCAGGAGTAGCGCTGCTCATATCCAACAAAATCGCCTTTAAAACGAAGGCCATCAAGAAAGGCAAAGAAGGACACTAGTTCACGGTTAAGGGATCCATTCCAGAAGAGGATACCACACACTTATATCTGGAATCTCATATACGGCACAAATGAACCTTTCCACAGAAAAGCAACTCATGGACTTGCAGAATAGGCTTGTGGTGGCCAAGGGGGAGGGGACGGGGAGGGAGTGGGGTGGATGGGGAGCTTGGGGTTAATGCCTGCCCACTATTGCCTTGGGAATGGATTAGCAATGAGATCCTGCTGTGTAGCGCTGGGTACATTGTCTAGTCATGTTTGACGGAGCATGATAATGTGAGAACATAGAATGCCTACAGGTATGTGTAACTGGGTCACCACGTTGTACAGTAGAAAACAAGATTGTATCGGGGAAATAACAATTAAGAGCCAAAGAGGACGCGGTATATACACACAATGGAATACTCCTGCGCCATAAAACAGAGCACCCTAATGCCATCTGCAGCAACATGGGTGGAACGAGACCCTCTCATCCTGAGTGAAGGAAGTCCGAAAGAGAAGGACGACTACCATACGACATCACTCATATGAGGAGTCTCATATACAGCCCAAAGGAACCTTTCCACCTAAAGGAACTCATGCACTTGGAGAATAGACTTGTGGTTGCCTAGAGCGAGGGGAGGGAGTGGGATGGATGGGGAGCTTGGGGTTATTGGATGCAAACGACTGCTTTTGGAAGGGATTAGCAAGGAGATCCTGCTGTGTAGCACTGAGGACGAGGTCGAATCACTTATGATGGAGCATGATAATGGCACAAAGACGAATTATACATGTATGGGGAACTGGGTCACAATGCTGAGCAGTGGAAAAAATTGTCTCGGGGAAATAACAATCAAAAAACACCCAACAAACACCCCACTAGAGGCAGTCATCAAACCACAAGAGCAGAGAACAAGGGAGGACGGGAAAAGACCAACAAAACCCAATCTGACACAGCTAATAACATGGCCATAAGAACATACAGATCAAGAAGCACCTTCAATGCAAATGCACAAAATGCCCCAACCGAAAGACATCGACTGGCTGCATGCATACAAAAAGAAGACGCATCTCCTTCTCTCTGGGTCGAGATCGAGAGCTCCGTCTCGTTCTCCATCTCGATCTCCATCTCGATCTCGATCCAGATAGGTAGAGGGATAGACAGATAGGTAGACCTGCTGTCTTCAAGAGACCCCCTTCAGTTTGAGGGACATATACAAATTGAAAGTGAGAGGATGCAAGAAAATATTCCTCGTGCGTGGGAATTAAAAGAGAGACGGAGTAGAAACACCCCCATCACACAAAAGAGACCTTCAAATAAAGCATATTAATAAGACACAACGAAGGTCATTACGTAACGGTCAAGGATCAATCCAAGGAGAGGAGATGGGAATTGGAAACCTATATGCACCCAATACAGGATCCCCGCAATGTAGAAGGCAACTGCTACAACCGTAAAAGGAGAAATGGACACTAACACAGTCAGAGCAGGGGGCCTTCACACCCGACTCCCATCAACGCACGGGTCCTCCAGACATAAAATCAACAAGGGAACCAGGCCTTCAATAATGCATTGGACCACAGGGCACTTCCTCCATAGGTAGAGCGCTTTCCATCCCAATGAAGCAGGATACACACTCCTCTCAAGGGCACACCCGACATTCCCTAGGACCGATCACATGCTGCATCACCAAGCAAGCCACTGTACATGGAAGGAAATTGAAATCCTATCCCACAGCTTGTATGAACCCAACGCTATGAGGCTCGAAATCAACCACCAAGAAAACAATGGCAACAAACACCAACGCCCGGAAACTCGACAACATGCTACTCAACAACCAAGGGAGTTCTGGAGAAACCAAAGAGGAAATCTGAAGATCCCAAGAAGCAAGTGACACCAAAGACATAACAATCCAAAGCCTATGGGATGCAGCAAAGGCAGATCGAAGAGGGACGTTTCCAGCAATACAAGCCTACCTCAGCCAACAAGGAAAACCACCAACAAACAACCTGGCCTTACGCCCAAAGCAACCAGAGAAAGACAAACACAAGGAAAGACATCCTAATGATCAGAGCAGAAAGGAAAGAGCAGCGAAGAAAACCATCGGAAAGATCAATGCAGCTACAACTGCTTCTTTGAATACATCCACCATATGGATAAACCCTTAGCCAGACTCATCAGGGAAAAAAGAGTGGACTCAAATCAATAACCATCAAAATGCACACCAGCTTCCAATGGACATCCCAGAATACAGAGGATCAGAAGAGACTACTAAAAGCAACTCTATGCCAAGAAAACAGACTTCCTAGACGAAATGGACACCTCCCTAGCAAAGTACAATCTGCCAAGACTAAACTCCGATGACCTAGAAAAAATGACTGGGCTGATGCCAAGAACTGAAAATGACGTTGTGAGGAAAAAACTTCCAGCAGGCATTCCCGTCGGGGCTACACTGGAATGAACCTGACCCGTATAGGAGAAAAGGCACGTGCAATCCCTGGATCCAGGATTGCCTTCAGATATGGAGCAGGTCCCATATGCAGCTCAGATCTGGCCTTGCTGTGGCCGTGGCTGGCAGCTGCAGCTGCAGCGCCAATTCTGCCATAGCCAGGGCATTTCCAAATGCCATGGGTCTGCCCTGAAAAGACAAGAAAAAGCCAACCCCCCACTCCACCCACTTCCCCACAAACAAAACTAGACCACCTGAGGTCTTCACATGCACATACCCAACAGGGGCCTGAACACAAACACCGACCAGTGGTACACAATGACTACCTCGTATACAGGCTCACTACCACCAGCTCCTACACAGTCGTCTCACGCACAGCCCATAGGCAAGGCCACAGCCCTACAGTACTTCTAGGCCAGGATTCCAGAACACACACACATCGCCTATGAGATTTCTTTGTTTCCAAACACACACACCTACCTCTGACATCCCTCCAAATACATACTACAGAAGCCCCAGGACCTCAAATACACACACAGCCGCAATCCGCCTACACGTACTAATACACATGTACACGTCTCAAACACCTATGGACACACACAGACAAATATTCCCAACCCTTGATCATACAGATGCCCCAAACACTACACATGGTGCCACCTCTCCAGAAGACAACCGCCCTGCCAGGACACTGCACCTGTGTGGGTGTCAACTGCATATGTATTTCAGCCCTCACCCTCAATGTGGACACACCATCTCTTCGTACCTAGGACCTGTAGAAACACCTCGGCATTCTGCCAAGAAGCAACGTGGCACACTCCCAACACCTCCATACCATAGGAACACAACCTGGTCATTCGTGCATCTGGTGATAGACACACAAACGAGTAGACACACGTAGGACACATGGACCTATCGCCAGCAAACCACATAGGAAATGACTTCCACATATCCAATGATCCTAGGACCCAGCTCATCCATCTGCAAACTCGTAACACATAACCCCAGCACATATTTCTCACACCAAGAAATGCACGTCTCCCACGCCCCTGTAGAAACACAGAACCTCATCTCTCCAGGAGACACACACTTCCCCACGTCCCCACATATATAAGCCTAACATGTCCCTCCTGAAAACTACAAGGGCATAGCCCCAGCGAATATGCCTCCAAATGCCCATGCCCCTGGAATACACACTCAAACGCATTCTACACACAACTCTCCAAAACACCCAAGCAGACCCGCAATTACTCAGTACACGACACAAGTGCAAACCTAGCACCCTACGTCCTTTCCTCCAAACACGCATATAACACACTCTCGGCATATCCATAAACCCACACTCCCCAAGGCTCCATCCAAGGGCATGCACTCATCCAGCATGCAGAATCCAGAAGCATACCAATACGGCACCCCAACCTATATAGCATTCACCTGTCCCAGAAGATAGGCCGACTCGCCCTCTACACATCAAAAGACACATGCACGGCTCTGGAACATGTGCTACACACAAAAAAGCAAAGAGCCATATGACAGGCCATGAACACACAAATAATCATCCTAAAGGGAAGGACAGAGGAGGATCCTTAAAGAGCAGAAACCGCCCACGGGGGATGGGTTAAAGACAAGCTTTCAAGGGGTCTTCGAAATGGTCTAAAGCTGATGATCACTCAAGAAAAGGAACCCAGCCATGACTTACCCGACTTGAAGGAAGACCAGATGCATCCAAGTGCCAGACACGCTCAAGACACAACCCCCAAGAGTTCAAGCACAAGACAACAGATGTGGAGATCGAGTCCTGCTGCATGAGGTCAAGGAGAGAAGAGTCCTGGACAAGGAGCATTTCTGCACCTCACCCAGACAGAAACACAGGGGAGAGGGGACACGCCTAGGTAAAAGAGGACAGTAGATGGAAACCTGAGATGAATTACCCCAGTTGATATATATTACCAAACGCCTGGGAATACACACCGATTTGAACAAGCACTGTGACAGCCCAGGGCACACCATCCATATAGGGCACAATGAGGAGCTGGAGATGGAAGCCTTGATATCCACCCTCCAATGAGGAAGAAGGCAGTCTTCTCCCCTCCCCACTGGGCCTTGGATTCTAGAAATGTAGCTCTCTTGGTTCTTGGGGCTGCTCTGCTCCCTGGCCAGCTTACGTGTATCTCCCCACAGGGTCTTATGCTCCTAAACTCACTCTTTACCTGGGGCTTCGCTTCATGCCAAATTCTTCCTGCCACGAAGCAGAAGAACCAGAGCTTCATCAAATCCTGACACCTGGTGAGGGGTCTGACAGTGCAAAGACAGTGGGTTTGAGCAGATCGAGGCGTTCCTTTGTGGCACGGAAGGCTAAGGATTCTGAGTGTTCACTGCAGTGGTCCCGATTGCTGCTGTGGCACTCCGTCTGTGGACGGGGAAACTCCACATGGGGCAGATGCCACCAAAAAGAAGAAGTCTGTGCGCTCGAATCCTCTCTGAACCTGGGATCCTGGATTCAGGTGCCAAGCTGAGGGCAAGGTAGATTCCCAGTCCCACTCTCAATTTTGGCTGGGGTCAAGTCCCAACCACGAAGTTTCACTACAGGCCCCAAAGGTACAAATACACAGATCGGCCCCTGGACTTCCCTAACATTGCCCTGAGGCCTAGGCAGATAATCCTACCAAGTCCACCAGGAGACACACAATCCCCAACTTCATGGCGGAAAACATCCATGAAAAATAGGCCCCTGAACACCAACTTACAAACACCTAAACGCCAGCTCCTGGACTATGCCTCTGTTACATCTCAGCACCCTCCAAAGACAAACGGTCACCCAAACACAGGCATGATCTCCCCTTACACACATATCCATAGACAAAACCCAACCAACCCTCACCTTTGATGGATTACCAGATTCCCGACCACCAGGTGGCCTTGTACCAATCCAACCTAGGCTTGCAAATCCATCACGATTTACATCCGACTACAACTAGGTGGTCAGCACTACATTCAGCAAGGCTGCCCCCAACAGAGACCCAAGCATGCCGTTTGAACAGAAGTGCTGACCGACATTGGGATGTGAAAAAGGAAGACACCAGTGAAACTAGCAGCCTGGATGGTACATCTTCACTCCTTTTCCCGTGCCCTGAGCTACTTCTTGTGGACCCCATGAGGGTTTTCAAATTGGAAATTCTTCCTTCGAGCTTTCCTACGCTTTGGAACGGCAGGCACACTGGAATGCCACCCATTTTAATCACTCACACACTTTAGTCCCCTGCCTCCATAGGCCCCACAGTCCCTCAAGTCTCCCAGCAGCCTGATCCACAGTGCTGCTAAAAGCTGTGGTGGAAACACTGCTCCGGACCTGAGCTCCATGCGGGCATGAACCCACATGGAGGAGGGCACAAGGAGTCTGCAGCATGCACAAGAACACAGAGCGGTCACACCCAATGGCTGAAGAGTCCCCATATTCCTTAGCAGGGCTGTCATGGAATGAATGCTAAAGGCCACCAGGATGGGCCCCAACCTCAAGCAGGCCACCCCTTGGGAAACCACCCTCTTTGCTCCCACGTGCACTACTGACTACCCAAGCGGACCCTCCTCAACAGACACTAGGAGCGGTTGGAGGATGGGAGTCTCTGTGCACAACAGCTCAGTCAGCAGGGGACAGGTGGGAAGAGGAGGGAGGGAAGGAAGCATCAGAAGAGCTGGCCCAGGAGCTCCCTCCAAGACAGGAATGTCATGGAGGATTTGCATTCGCTGGAAAGCTCTCTGGTGTTGTCTTCCTGTCTTCTCCCTGGGAGCTTCTGTGGCCATCTCTTCTTAAACCCTATCTCTTGGGAGATGAGCCCCCACGGTCACACTGCATCGGTGAAACCCATGCATTTAGATAGGATCCCCATACAAGAGTTTGCAGAGATCCAGCCTAAGCACAGAATCCTCAAAGTGGGCCAAGGACATTCATGCCCTTTGGGCCACAGTACCTTAGGCTGTGTGGACTCTTTGGGTTGGGATTTGCTCGTCTAGAAAGAGAAGGGTCTTTCCCCTAGCAAATTGGATGGATCCATTAAAGAACCATTCTAGCACGCAATTGGAGATCTGGGAACCTCTCTTCAGAGATGGTGCTCCTGTCGCCATGCCTAGAGAATTTCCAAATGCCTCGATTCTCCACGCATGTTTGTTCTTCATGTCTTTCTTTAATACATGGAGCTTGTTCAATAAAGGTTGGTGCACAGGTGTGTCTCCTTTGTACGGTTCTGCTTGTCCTGGTTATGCTGGTGAGCTAAACTTGACCCTCTTGGCCAGTCACAAGACAGCAGGTACTTTGGGAACACTATTCCTCACCCTCCCTACGTCTGGCACGACATCATGGAAGTTCAGGTGGCCATCCACCCACAAAGAAGTAGCAGCAGATTCAACATACCCACCTGACTTGGTAATGCTCGCCAAAGAAACTTGAACCCTCAGATCCCTTTTCTGGTCCATGGCAACATCAGAGCATTTCTTCCTCCACACGATACCTCTCAAGACCCTTACATCTATCTGATGACACCCAGAGCTCCCAAGGGCACAGACGTGAAACGTCCACAAGACACAAACCTGGGATCTCTCGGTGCCTTTCAATTTCCATGTGGGAGTGGAAGGTTCACTGTCTCCTGATGCTAGTGATCCATCTCCAGAGATGTTTCTCCTCAGCCGCCAGTGCCTGCCCCGAAGCTCTCTGCAGGAACAATCAGAGGTCATGGTCCAAAGGACGTTGAGACACCCACTTCCATGACTGGTTTCCCTAATTACAGTGCAGCTGATTTGACAACCTCTGCCTCTCCGATGTCGGCATGTAGGGTTCTGAGGTAGTATAAAATAATGAACAACAGAAGGAGTTCGTGCCATGGTGAATCAGAACCGAATCTGACTAGGAACCATGAAGTTGCGGGTTCCATCCCTGGCCTCGCCTGGTAGGTTAAGGATCAGGTGTTGATGTGAGCTGCGGTGTAGGTTGCCATCACGGCTGGGATCTGGCATTGCTGTGGCACTGGCATAGGCCAGGGGCCACAGCTCTGATTGGACCCCTAGCCTGGCAATCTCCCGATGCCATGGATGCGGCCCTCAGAAGTCCAAAGTCAGTCAAAAATGATGGAAGATTTGGGAGCACCTCGTTTCCACAATGCAACTTTTGTATCAGTGTCCCTGAGAAGACTCATGCCAATAGGACATCTGGGGAGGGAG